>NC_090364.1:4050895-5250895 GCF_035084215.1 Heptranchias perlo
GGCAGTGAGATAGAGAGAGAGAGACAGGGGCAGTGAGATAGAGAGAGAGAGACAGGGGCAGTGAGATAGAGAGAGAGAGACAGGGGCAGTGAGATAGAGAGAGAGAGAGACAGGGGCAGTGAGACAGAGAGAGAGAGAGACAGGGGCAGTGAGATAGAGAGAGAGAGACAGGGGCAGTGAGATAGAGAGAGAGAGACAGGGGCAGTGAGATAGAGAGAGAGAGACAGGGGCAGTGAGATAGAGAGAGAGAGACAGGGGCAGTGAGATAGAGAGAGAGAGAGACAGGGGCAGTGAGACAGAGAGAGAGAGAGACAGGGGCAGTGAGATAGAGAGAGAGAGACAGGGGCAGTGAGATAGAGAGAGAGAGACAGGGGCAGTGAGATAGAGAGAGAGAGACAGGGGCAGTGAGATAGAGAGAGAGAGACAGGGGCAGTGAGATAGAGAGAGAGAGAGACAGGGGCAGTGAGATAGAGAGAGAGAGACAGGGGCAGTGAGATAGAGAGAGAGAGACAGGGGCAGTGAGGCAGAGAGAGATACAGGGGCTGTGAGGCAGAGAGAGAGACAGAGGCAGTGAGGCATAGAGAGAGACAGATAAAGACAGTGACGGAGAGAGAGAGAGACAGGGACAGTGACACAGAGAGAGAGACACACACAAAGATACACAGGGACAGTGACAGAGAGAGACAAACACATCGACAAAAAATGACAGAGAGGTGGCAGATAGACAGAAAAGAGAGATGGCCACACCATCCAACAGATTACACCCATTTTACACAGAATCATAGAATCTTATAGCACAGAGGAACGCCATTCGGCCCATTGTGCCTGTGCCGTCTCTTTGAAAGAGTTATCCAATCAGTCCCACTCCCCCCTGTCCTTTCCCCATAGCCCTGCAAAAATTTCCTTTTCAAATATTCATCCAATTCCCTTTTGAAAGTTATTATTGAATCTGCTTCCACCGCCTTTTCAGGCAGTGAATTCCAGATCATCACAACTTGCTGCGTAAAACAATTTCTCCTCATCTCCCCTCAGGTTCTTTTGCCAATTATCTTAAATCTGTGTCCTCTGGGTTACTGACTTTCCTGGAAACAGTTTCTCCTTATTTACTCTATCAAAACCCCTCATAATTTTGAACACCTCTATTAAATCTCCTCTGAACCTTCTCTGCTCTAAGGAGAACAATCCCACGATTTACTCCAATGGATATGCAATTGAGTTTAGCCAGGAAATCCTCGTGTAAGTACCTCTCCTGCGCAAATCCATTGGTGTAAAGGTGGTACAACTAGAGTCTCCAACCCTCCAGGATTGTCCTGGAGTTTCCAGGAATTAAAGATTAATCTGAAAGTAACCGGGAGAAAATATCATGGGGCATTAAAATAAATTGTGCGTTTTTTTTCATTTCCTTTGAAAACTTTTATTTATTAGTTATAAAAATATTGGAGATGGGGGGGGGGGGTGAGAGGGAGGGGGAAGCCTGTTTGACTGACAGTCAAGAATCATCCAATCAGGTAACGGAGAGTCTGTTTGCGTTCCGATTGGGGCGGGAGGACAAGGCAACCCAAGATGGACGTGTCGGGCGACCAATGGCGGGAGTTTGGGGGCGGGGCAGTTGGGGGTGGGAGGTCATGTGATGAACCCACACGGAATACGTCCAACCAGCGTTGGCCATCCCAGCCCACAATTCACCGTGTGGAAATTCACTCCCGACCTCTGGTCTCTCTCTGTGCACTTGCTCCATCTTGGTTTTATCCAAATTGTTGGACCACCCAAGCATCTCCCTCCCCCAAACACCCATGTACAGGTCAGCGGTAATGGACCCCCACACTGTGGACCCCAGGGGCTCAGGTCACTGAAATTTGGGCACATTTTTGATAATGTCAAGCCATTTAAGGTGTCAGCTGTAACTCAGCGGGTAGCACTCTCGCCTCTGAGTCAGACAGTCGTGGGTTCACAGCCCCACTCCAGAGACTTGGGCACAAAACCCAGGCTGACGCTCCAGTGCAGTACTGAGGGAGCGCTGCATTATCGGAGGTGCCGTCTTTCGGATGAGATGTTAAACCGAGGCCCCGTCTGCCCTCTCAGGTGGACATAAAAGATCCCATGGCACTATTTCGAAGAAGAGCAGGGTCGTTCTTCCCGGAGTCCTCAACCAACATTATCACATTGCTGTTTGTGGGATCTTGCTGTGCGAAAATTGGCTGCTGCGTTTCCTACATTACAACAGTGACCACACTTCAGAAGTACTTCTGTAAAGCTGTAAGTGCTTTGGGACATCCTGAGGTTGTGAAAGGGACTGTATAAATAAATCTCTTTCTCTTTTAATGCGACCGTTGTCTTTATATCCGACACATCTAAATCCGTTCTTGGTTATTCTAAACAAAGTATTTTAATCGAGCAGCCAGAGTACTTTTGCAGTGCCCGATCGGAAGCAAATAATCTTGTGGAATAGCTGACAATTAGTTTACACGGTGAGACTGTGGTGATTGCAGTGCTTTATTGGACCGAGGATCTGTGGTCTTTCTGTTTAACTGGTACTCGATTGATCTAAGGGGAAGATTCAATCCCGATTATCCAGCATTGACGCACCCTAGAGTAAGGATCCCTGAGCTTATCCTACATGGTTCCAGCCTCTTAGTCCCTTCAATGTCCCAAAGGAGAACTGTGTTAAATTGTGACGGAGAACAAAGATGGAAAATGATGGTGGAATGAATGAGTTTAAAGGACTGAAATATCATTTCACCGCATGGTGTGTGTAGAACGCCAGCACTGTACAGTCCCTCCTTAGACTTCCTTGAGAGTCGGTCAGAGAGGGAGAGAGAAAGAGAGAGAGAAAGTGAGAGAGAGAGAGTGCACATATGGAGAGGCAAAGAGAGAACAACAGAGAGAAAGAGAGAACCTGAGAGAAAGAGAGAGAGAGCGAGAGAAAGAGAGCCAAAGTGAGAGAGAGAAAGAGAGTGAGAGAGAAAGTGTGAGAGAGCGAGGCAAAGAGAGAACAACAGGGAGATGCATACGTACAGACATAGAAAGGCAGAATGAGAAAAACAGAGAGAAAAAGACAGAGACTCATGCAGGTAGACAGAAACTGAATCTCAGCACAAGAGATAATTATTTTGACCGCTTCATTTGATTAAGACGATCGGATGGAAAGCTTGCTTCCTTTCAAACCTCTCCCTGATGCCATTTCATCGCTTACCTGCTCTTGCTGTGTTGGTACCAGGGCACCACGCCACCAAACACAGGGAGCCAGGCACGTGGCCCTGACTGTTCCCATGGACCAGTTCTCGGACATTCTGCCGTCACACCATTCCGTGTTGGCTCATTGTTCGCGTGCGGCTGAGCAAAGCCCATTCTCCACACCTGACCTGCAACATGAGCACGAATTAGATGGCAATGTCCAGGATTATCCTGTAAGTGCATTATATGATACATCACATGGGGCTTGTTGCATGAATTCAGGAGAAACCTCTTTACCCAGAAAGTGGTGAGAATGTGGAACTCGTTACCACAAGGAGTAGTTGGAGGTGAATAGCATCGATGCATTTAAGGGGAAGCTCGATAAACACAGGAGGGAGAAAGGAATAGAAGGACATGCTGATAGCTGAAGAAGGGTGCGAGGAGGCTCGTGTGGAACATCAACACTGGCATGGACCTGTTGGGCCGAATGGCCTGTTTCTGTGCTGCACATTCTATGTAATTCTATGTAACGTATTATTTAGGCTCAGTAACTCTTCCCAACTGGTTTCCTGATTGGGTCAGTCTCACTCACGGTTTAAACAAAATTATTTATATATATATATATATCTTACCTCTGCGTGCATTTCCTGATTATTCCTTCCATTATAAATTCCTATCTTCACGTTTATCATGGGAAATTATTATGTAAACTTGTCACGCTGTAATTACACACACACCCCCTACTGGTGGGAGGGTGAAAAGAACAGGGCAGTTCTCCCCGGTGTTCTGGCCAGTAATTATCCCTCAACCAACATCACTAAAACACACTATCTGGTCATTTATCACACTGCTGTTTGTGGGAGCTTGCTGTGCGCAAAATGGCTGCCGCGTTTCCTACATTACAATAGTGACTACACTTCAAAAGTACTTCATTGGCTATAAAACGCTTTGGGATGTCCTGAGTTTGTGAAAGGCGCTATATAAATGCAAGTTCTTTCTTTCTCTCGTTCTGATGAAGAGGGAGGGAAGCAAATCAAGGGTTTGAGCCAGTAAACTGTGTAATAAATACAGCATTGATGAGGCCTACAGCAGGGACTGAGTGACTATCAATAATAAGAAACTAAAAGGGACACACAGCCAGGGGCAAGGAACTGGGTAGAGAGAGAGAAAAAGTAACAGGGCAGAGAGAAATGCACACAGCGATAGACTCAGACAGATCTACACATCTTTTGCACAAATATAGTTTAATTTGCTGTCATCCAAAGCCGATAATGAAGTTACAGACTTGTCTTCACTCCCATGTCTCCAATATGTATTGATAAATGTACCATAGCTGGGAGTGTTTGATGGGACAGTGTAGAGGGAGCTTTACTCTGTATCTAACCCGTGCTGTACCTGCCCTGGGAGTGTTTGATGGGACAGTGTAGAGGGAGCTTTACTCTGTATCTAACCCGTGCTGTACCTGCCCTGGGAGTGTTTGATGGGACAGTGTAGAGGGAGCTTTACTCTGTATCTAACCCGTGCTGTACCTGCCCTGGGAGTGTTTGATGGGACAGTGTAGAGGGAGCTTTACTCTGTATCTAACCCATGTTGATTCTGACACCCTGCTGTAGTTTGGCTCTAGACCCACTCCTATTTAATTTAGTGCAGAGCTCTGCTGGGTACTGTGTGGGTTAGAGAGATCATAAAATCATAGATTCATAGAAAGGTCACAGCACTGAAGGAGGCCATTCATCCATGCCGGCTCTATGCAAGAGGAATCCAGCTAGTCCCACTCCCTGCCCTTTCCCCGTAGCCCTGCAAATTTTTTCCCTTCAAATACTTATCCAGTTCCCTTTTGAAAGCCATGATTGAATCTGCCTCCACCACCCCCTCGGGCAGTGCATTCCAGATCCTAACCACTCGCTGTGTAAAAAAGTTTTTCCTCCTGTCACCTTTGGTTCTTTTGCCAATCACCTTAAATCTATGCCCTCTGGTTCTTGACCCTTCCACTAATTGGAACAATTTCTCTCTATCTACTCTGTCTAGACCCTTGATGATTTTGAACACCTCGATCAAATCTCCTCTCAACTTTCTCTGTTCTAAGGAGAACAACCCCAGCTTCTCCAGTCTATCCACGTAGCTGAAGTCCTTCATCCCTGGAACCACTCTAGTAAATCTCTTCTGCACCCTCTCTAAGGCCTTGACATTCCTCTGAAAGTACGGTGCCCAGAACTGGACACAATACTCCAGTTGTGGCCAAACCAGTGTTTTATAAAGGTTCATCATAACTTCCTGATTTCAGCACCTGGGACAGCTACACATCTGTGTGATTAAGGAACAAACGAATAAACTTGTATTTCCATAGCATCTTTCAGGACCTCAGGACGTCCCAAAGTGCTTTACAGCCAATTAAGTACTTTTGAAGTGTAGTCACTGTTGTAATGTAGTATTACAAGGGCTGCTGAAAATTCTACCGTGAGGGTGGGGTCCTCAGGCAGGAGATCAGCAGAACCTCCCCGAGAACTGGTGTCATTGGCTAAAATCCGTTGCTTACACAGTTTCTTCTGGGGATCACACCAGTTTCCCATCGAAAGTACCCTGAGAACTCAGTGGAAATTTGGGGCTGGAGGGATTCAATTTTTTTGAACCTTCGCCGTAAAGCCTGGTTGTTTCATTGTAGACTAATAAAGAAAGAACTTGCATTTATATAGCGCCTTTCATGGCCCCAGGAAGTTCCAAAGTGCTTTACAGCCAATGAAGTACTTTCTTTGAAGTGTAGTCACTGTTGTAATGTAGGAAACGCTGCAGCCAATTTGCGCACAGCAAGATCCCACAAGCGGCAATGTGATAATGACCAGATAATCTGTTTTTAGTGATGTGGGTTGAGGGATAAATATTGGCCCAGGACATTGGGGAGAACGCCCCTGCTCTTTTTCGAAAATGGGATCTTTTTTACGTCCCCCTGAGAGGACAGACGGGGCCTCCATAATATGGTGAAGGGACCGTGTGATACCCTGTTCTCTGTTACCTGTGGGCCCCCTGCAGGTCTCTGCCGCTCTGCTGGGCCTCGGTTCACAGGCTGCCCGACAGTGGGGCATTGCCAGAGTTGGAGTCCAGCCTCGCTCCCTCCCTGTAGACCCATCGTTATAATAGAACTCTCAGACTTATGGATCTCTCCCTCTCTGCGTGTGGAAAAGTGCCTTTACTTGGCAGCAGGCCACAGTGTTATGTTCAAACCCGGATGCTGAATATCCGGAGCAAACACGGGAACATGGGGGGCCATTCGGCCCATCAACTGCTCCACCATTTTTGATAGCCATGGGAGCCCGGTCCCTTTTGATGCCAGTTCCATGCTCTTTCTCCATGGGGGTTGAGTTTCCTCCCGTTTACAATGAGTGGGCAGTGAGATCTGTTCTACCCTTCGTTCGTCAGGGCATATCTATCTCCCTTTGAAATATCCCGACTGAATTCTGCGTTTAGGCCTCACCATTGAATCTAGGCCTGTGTCCCATCCTCCCATTGTCCTGTGTGTTGCAACGTTCCTGAGTTGGCCCCTTGGAAAGACCCTGCTTACAGACCCGGACAAATAGTTAGTGATACCCCTTATATCTTATTTACTGATGGTGTTGTTTGCACATACTCAACTAGGAATTAACATTTAATAAACTCTCAGTGATTACATTGCAATTGCTAATACTTTGCTTTGAACGCCATGTATCAATGGCACAGAGATCGCCAGCTGGCTTTGGGCATCAAGACACTTGTCTTTGCCAAAAAAATACCAAGTGAAATAAATAACTGTGCACAAGATGCAGGAATAGGCCAGTTACAGATCAGGGACAGCATGAGATAAATGCTGATCATGTCCCATTCCCAGGGCAGGTACAGCACGGGTTAGATACAGAGTGAAGCTCCCTCTACACTGTCCCATCAAACACTCCCAGGGCAGGTACAGCACGGGTTAGATACAGAGTAAAGCTCCCTCTACACTGTCCCATCAAACACTCCCAGGGCAGGTACAGCACGGGTTAGATACAGAGTAAAGCTCCCTCTACACTGTCCCATCAAACACTCCCAGGGCAGGTACAGCACGGGTTAGATACAGAGCAAAGCTCCCTCTACGCTGTCCCATCAAACACTCCCAGGGCAGGTACAGCACGGGTTAGAAACAGAGTAAAGCTCCCTCTACACTGTCCCATCAAACACTCCCAGGGCAGGTACAGCACGGGTTAGATACAGAGTAAAGCTCCCTCTACACTGTCCCATCAAACACTCCCAGGGCAGGTACAGGGTTAGATACAGAGTGAAAAGTTGTTCTGCTGTTGGCGATAGGCGTCCTTTGCCTTATGCAACAATACTCTGATTGGAGAATAGAGGCATGATACAACTGTTTGTATGAACAGTACCTGTGAAAGTTGTTAATCGAACAATCCTTGGCTGGGGGGAGTGGGAGGGGTAGGGGGAGGAGGGAAACAGATAGGGTATTGTATGCGACCCAGGCTGGCTGCATTAATCTCTGGTCAATACTGCAGCAAATTTGTAGATACAAAAAATAAAATAGAATTACATCGAATGTACAGCACAGAAACAGGCCATTCGGCCCAACTGGTCTATGCCGGTTCCACACGAGTCTCCTCCCATTCCTCTTCATCTCACCCTATCAGCATATCCTTTTATTCCTTTCTCCCTCATGTGTTTATCCAGCTTCCCCTTAAATACATCTGCGCTATTCGCCTCAACTGCTCCTTGTGGGAGTGAGATCCACATTCCGAGCAGTCTCCGGGTAAAGAAGTTTTCGAAGATAATGCAGGAAGCAGTAACACACGGCCAGCGATCCTCCCTGACTGTCAGAAGGACAATTCATCTCCTGGGATTGATTAATAGGTGCACACTGCAAATACCACAGGAATCGGATTAGCTCCCAATAGTGACTGTGCAATCTCTCTCTCACACACACACACACACACACACACACAGTGCAGTGGGCTTCACACAGCTAATGATCAGTGCAATGGCTCCCTGCTTCTCCAGTGCTTCATCTATCACAGTTCTCACTGTGTGCGTGAGATTACAGTCTGAATTATTTTCTTTTGGAAATGGCTGAACTACGTAGCTGAAGACAAGAGAGTACAAGTCAGAGAAAGTTATTCTGGAACCGATCAGCATTCTGAGGGAGCGCTGCACTGTCGGAGGCGCTGTCTTTCGAATGAGACGTTAAACCGAGGCCCTGTCTGCCCTCTCGGGTGGATGTAAAAGGTCCTGGAAGAACAGCAGGGGAGTTCTCCCCGGTGTCTTGGGCCAATCACTAAAAAACAGATGATCTGCTCGTTATTTCATTGCTGTCTGTGGGATCTTGCTGTGCGCAAATTGGCTGCCGCGTTTCCCTACAACAGTGGCTACACTTCAAAAGTACTTCATCGGCTGTAAAGCGCTTTGGGACGTCCTGAGGTTGTGAAAGACGCTATATAAATGCATGTTCTTTCTTTCTATGGGAGGGACTGAGAGGTCCCACTGGATACACAGAGACCCATGCTGCAGTGTTGAAGATTATGTGGGGCTCTGGACTGCTTTGCAACGGGGAGTGGATGAGGTGGAGAAACTGGATAAATATTTGAAGCAGGGGAAGGTACAGGGCTCTGGGGGTTAGTTCCGGATTGGTCTGGCAAAGAGCCAGCACAGGCACGATGGGCCGAAAGGCCTCCTTCTGTTGTATGGTTCTAAAAGGGGCTATTCTTCATACATTGGCCTGGAGGGTGGATGGAAATCAGTTAACACAGCACAGATCAGAGGGCAAACCTGGGGCCCTTCCTGCATATGGCTCGCTGGGCAGTGCAAGCGATCTCTAAACAACAACAACATGCATTTATATAGCGCCTTTAATGTCCCAAGGCGCTTCACAGGAAGAGTAATCAGACAAAGATTGACACTGTGTGATTACTATCAATTGGTGTTAATTGTATTCAGGTGGTGGGTATCACTTGGGAACTCTCTTATATCCATTTATAAGCGAGCTGATCTAGGGTGTGGGGTGGGGGTAATGTGGATCTCTGTGAATAAAGGCTTGGAAGCAACTGAAGACCAGGCTCTAGTAACCTATCCTTCACCACCGGGCTATCCAATTTATAACAGCCAAGCCGAATAACGAGATATTAGGACAGGTGACCACAAACTGGGTCATAGAGGTAGGTTTTAAAGGAGGAGAGAGAGAGAGAGAGACAGAGAGCCTTAGGGAGGGAATTCTAGAGCTTAGGGCCTAGACGGCTGAAGGCATGGCCGTCAATGGTGGAGCGATAAAAATCAGGGCTTCCTGCTTCCCCAAACCTAATCTTTGATAAGGGAAGGAAACAGTGCTCCAATGAGATACAACACAAGGTTTTGCCATGAGGAAGAATGCTTGAGATACTGAGAGACGTGGCAGTACAAAGGGGGCGGGGGTCGTTAATGTAGCAGCAGGATGTCTTTACAGGCCTCAAAGGTAGTGAGGAAATCCGGGGCTTGCAAAAAAAAAGGAACAAAAAAATACACCTAGAAGAAATCCAGCTAAACAACTAAATATTTAATGAAATGATCAATTATCCCAATGCCTGTGTCAAGCCCTTCATATTAATGAGAAGCAGAGCGGGCCAGAGGAGATGTGACAACCTGGAGCGGAGGTTTTCAATTTGCAACCCAGGAGTCCTCCGGGTTTCCATGTGTCAGGGATTGGGTCTAGGAGGGACCTCAAGCACAGAGTCTTGGGGCTGTCGTACTTTCTGTTTTTTCCCTGTTTGTTGACTCATCAGCATATCATTTCTATTGATGTATTGTTCTGTTCTCCTCCAGGTAGCTGACACTGTCTGAAGTTAGGACAGAGCGGGGGTTGGAGGGAGAGAGGGCGCGAGGTGGGAGGGCGCGAGGTGGGAGGGCGCGAGGTGGGAGGGACGTACAACTGGCAATGCAGATCCGTCCGTTATAGAAATCGCCCGATATTCATTCCCATTAATATCCGTGTGTCAGTATTTACACGGTGTTCGCAGGAGTGTGTCAGTATTTACACGGTGTCCGTGGGAGTGTGTCAGTATTTACACAGTGTCCGTGGGAGTGTGTCAGTATTTACACAGTGTCCGTAGGAGTGTGTCGGTATTTACACGGGGTCCCCGGGAGTGTGTCAGTATTTACACGGTGTTCTTGGGAGTGTGTCAGTATTTACACAGTGTCTGCGGGAGTGTGTCAGTATTTACACAGTGTCCGTGGGAGTGTGTCAGTATTTACACAGTGTCCGTGGGAGTGTGTCAGTATTTACACGGTGTCTGCGGGAGTGTGTCAGTATTTACACAGTGTCCATGGGAGTGTGTCAGTATTTACACGGGGTCCCCGGGAGTGTGTCAGTATTTACACAGTGTTCCTGGGAGTGTGTCAGTATTTACACGGTGTCTGCGGGAGTGTGTCAGTATTTACACAGTGTCCGTGGGAGTGTGTCAGTATTTACACGGTGTTCCCGGGAGTGTGTCAGTATTTACACGGTGTCCGTGGGAGTGTGTCAGTATTTACACGGTGTTCCCGGGAGTGTGTCAGTATTTACACGGTGTTCCCGGGAGTGTGTCAGTATTTACACGGTGTCTGCGGAAGTGTGTTGGTATTTACACGGGGTCCCTGGGAGTGTGTCAGTATTTACACAGTGTTCCCGGGAGTGTGTCAGTATTTACACGGTGTCTGCGGGAGTGTGTCAGTATTTACACGGTGTCCGTGGGAGTGTGTCAGTATTTACAGGGTGTCCCTGGGAGTGTGACAATATTTACAGGGGGTACCCGGGAGTGTGTCAGTATTTACACGGTGTTCCCGGGAGTGTGTCAGTATTTACACGGTGTCTGCGGGAGTGTGTCAGTATTTACACGGTGTTCCCGGGAGTGTATCAGTATTTACACGGTGTTCCCGGGAGTGTGTCAGTATTTACACGGTGTCTGCGGAAGTGTGTTGGTATTTACACGGGGTCCCTGGGAGTGTGTCAGTATTTACACAGTGTTCCCGGGAGTGTGTCAGTATTTACACAGTGTCTGCGGGAGTGTGTCAGTATTTACACGGTGTCCGTGGGAGTGTGTCAGTATTTACAGGGTGTCCCTGGGAGTGTGACAATATTTACAGGGGGTCCCCGGGAGTGTGTCAGTATTTACACGGTGTTCCCGGAAGTGTGTCAGTATTTACACGGTGTCTGCGGGAGTGTGTCAGTATTTACACAGTGTCCGTGGGAGTGTGTCAGTATTTACACAGTGTCCGTGGGAGTGTGTCAGTATTTACACGGTGTCTGCGGGAGTGTGTCAGTATTTGCACAGTGTCCGTGGGAGTGTGTCAGTATTTACACGGGGTCCCCGGGAGTGTGTCAGTATTTACACAGTGTTCCCGGGAGTGTGTCAGTATTTACACGGTGTCTGTGGGAGTGTGTCAGTATTTACACAGTGTCCGTAGGAGTGTGTCAGTATTTACATGGTGTTCCCGGGAGTGTGTCAGTATTTACACGGTGTCCGTGGGAGTGTGTCAGTATTTACACGGTGTTCCCGGGAGTGTGTCAGTATTTACACGGTGTTCCCGGGAGTGTGTCAGTATTTACACGGCGTCTGCGGAAGTGTGTTGGTATTTACACGGGGTCCCTGGGAGTGTGTCAGTATTTACACAGTGTTCCCGGGAGTGTGTCAGTATTTACACGGTGTCTGCGGGAGTGTGTCAGTATTTACACGGTGTCCGTGGGAGTGTGTCAGTATTTACAGGGTGTCCCTGGGAGTGTGACAATATTTACAGGGGGTCCCCAGGAGTGTGTCAGTATTTACACGGTGTTCCCGGGAGTGTGTCAGTATTTACACGGTGTCTGCGGGAGTGTGTCAGTATTTACACGGTGTTCCCGGGAGTGTGTCAGTATTTACACGGTGTTCCCGGGAGTGTGTCAGTATTTACACGGTGTCTGCGGAAGTGTGTTGGTATTTACACGGGGTCCCTAGGAGTGTGTCAGTATTTACACAGTGTTCCCGGGAGTGTGTCAGTATTTACACAGTGTCTGCGGGAGTGTGTCAGTATTTACACGGTGTCCGTGGGAGTGTGTCAGTATTTACAGGGTGTCCCTGGGAGTGTGACAATATTTACAGGGGGTCCCCGGGAGTGTGTCAGTATTTACACGGTGTTCCCGGGAGTGTGTCAGTATTTACACGGTGTTCCCGGGAGTGTGTCAGTATTTACACAGTGTTCCCGGGAGTGTGTCAGTATTTACACAGTGTCCCCGGGAGTGTGTCAGTATTTACACGGTGTCTGCGGGAGTGTGTCAGTATTTACACAGTGTTCCCGGGAGTGTGTCAGTATTTACACGGTGTCCGTGGGAGTGTGTCAGTATTTACAGGGTGTCTCTGGGAGTGTGACAATATTTACAGGGGGTCCCCGGGAGTGTGACAATATTTACAGGGGGTCCCTGGGAGTGTGTCAGTATTCACACGGTGTTCCCGGGAGTGTGTCAGTATTTACAGGGGGTCCCCGGGAGTGTGTCAGTATTTACAGGGTGTCCCTGGGAGTGTGACAATATTTACAGGGGGTCCCCGGGAGTGTGTTAGTAATTACAGGGGGTCCCCGGGAGTGTGTTAGTATTTACAGGGGGTCCCCGGGAGTGTGTTAGTATTTACAGGGGGTCCCTCACACAGAAATGTTTAAAAGTCTCTGACCTGGAGTAAGTGGGACTTTGTTCCCGGTCAGTGTCTCACGCCGGGAGGTCAGGGCAGCGACCGTCCTTCTGAAGCCGAAGCTGTAACACATTATTCAGTGAATGTAAAACACGCCTTCTTGCCGATTCTTTTCCCCAGTGTCCTCCTTTCTTCTCTCAAAGGCAGTGACTCTTTCCCAGGTTTGATTCCACAGGCACTGACTACGTCACGCAAGTGGCCTTAATCGTCAATGTCAGTTGGCTATTCTCCCATGGGGGGCAGCACTCCTGTCCTCACCCAACATTCACACATGAAGACTTTCCAGCCCAGGATGGTGGTGGTGGGGGAGGAGGGGAGGGGGGGTGTCATCAGGAGCAGGAACCCTTTCCCTTCAACCCGGGTCCCAGTTGTAACTCCCCTCCGAGATCAGCTAACGCAGCACAGGCTCGGGGAATCAAACCCTCCGCTCTTCCTGGTCCGCGGGACTCAGTGCAGCCGCAGGGCCGTGCCTTTACCCAGTGAGCCATCGGCGCTGCTTCTGAGGAAAATGCTTGCCGGATGGAAATTGGTCCAAAGCGAGTGAACTATGATTACCTCCCGACCCCTCGACCTGGACATGG
This sequence comes from Heptranchias perlo, assembly GCF_035084215.1. Taxonomy (NCBI): domain Eukaryota; kingdom Metazoa; phylum Chordata; class Chondrichthyes; order Hexanchiformes; family Hexanchidae; genus Heptranchias; species Heptranchias perlo. Next base: position 4,064,328 of record NC_090364.1, read on the forward strand.
AGCGACATTCGAACAAAGGTAGAAAAGGCTGAACGGGCCGGGGGATCTTCTCTTCGGGAAAGAGGCTGAGGGGTGACCTGATCGAGGTCTTAAAGTTGACGAAAGGGTTCGACAGAGTAGACGTAGAGAAGGTGTTTCTACTTGTGGGGGGAGACCAAAACTAGGGGCCATAAATATGTGATAATGACGAATAAATCCAATAGGGGAATTCAGGAGAAACCTTTTTTTCCCAGAGAGTGGTGAGAATGTGGAACTTAAGAACATAAGAAATAGGAGCAGGAGGAGGCCAATCGGCCCCTCGAGCCTGCTCCGCCATTCAATAAGATCATGGCTGATCTGATCCTAACCTCAAATCTAAAGAACACAAGAAGCAGGAGCAGGACCCGGCCACACAGCCCCTGGGCCCTCTCCGCCACCCACAGGGCATTGACCGATCCGAACTCAGCTTCATGTCCAATCTCCTGCCCGCTCCCCGTAACCCCTAATTCCCTTTACTTCTAGGAAACTGTCTATTTCTGTTTTAAATTTATTTAATGATGTAGCTTCCTGGGGCAGCAAATTCCACAGACCTACCACCCTCTGAGTGAAGAAGTTTCTCCTCATCTCAGTTTTGAAAGAGCAGCCCCTTATTCTAAGATTATGCCCCCCTAGTTCTAGTTTCACCCATCCTTGGGAACATCCTTACCGCATCCACCCGATCAAGCCCCTTCACAATCTTATATGTTTCAATAAGATCGCCTCACTACCACAAGGAGTAGTTGAGACAAATAGCATGGATGCATTTAAGGGAAAGCTAGATAAGTACATGAGGGAGAAAGGGAATGAGATGAAGTAGGGTGGGAGGAGTCTTGTGTGGAGCATAAACACCGGGATAGACTAGTTGGGCCGAATGGCCTGTTTTTGTGCTGTAAAATTCAATGCAAAAGGAAAAAATAAATTTATAGCCCAATATCATTGAGAAATGTTGTTCTGCTTTGAGGTAAGTTGCACTTCTCCCTCAGTTAGTGACTGTCTCGCTGACTGGGCGCCTTCACGAGGCACCTCCAACTCAAGGGCATCCCTAAAAGACTTTGCACAGCGAGGATCTTGACGTCACGTGATGCGGTGCGGCCGTGCCCTGAGACTGCAGGCAGCAAATCGATCCTCGCTAATGGGTCAGGGCTCGAGAGAGGGCGGGGGGGGGAGGGGAGGAGGGCGACTTGAATCTTGACGTTTGTTGCAGGCTGACATCTTTGATCATCACATCCCCCCACCCCCCTCCGAGGGACCGCCCCTCCTCACGTTCCCGCCCACCGAAGACCAAATTGACAGATTAGCAGGTGACCTGTCTAATTCTTTCCTGCCCGACTGTCCGTCACAGTGAGATTGATAAAAACCTACACGTCCCTGTCTGTCCGTCTGCACAGGTTTTGGCAAAGTACGTGGGAGGGGCGGGTGTCACAGCGAGCCAGTCACGCGGCTAGCCTGAGAGAGCTGGATGCCACCGGTTACCCTGGTGAATAAAATATTTCATTCCCCACCCCCTCCCCCCTCCACCCCACCCTCTCTCTCCCCCTCTCCCTCTCTCTCCCCCTCTTCCCTCCCCTCCTCCTGCCTCTCTCCCACCACAGCTCTCCCCCTCCCCTTCTCTCTCTCCCCCTCCCCCCTCTCCTTCCCCCTCTCTCCCTGCTCCCCTCTCCACCCTCTCTCTCCCTCCCCCTCTCTCCTCCTCCCCTCTCTCTCCCCCTCCCCTCTCTCTCCCCCTCCCTGCTTCTCTCTCCCCCTCCCCTCCCCTCTCTCACCTCCCCTCCCCTCTCCACCCTCTCTCTCTCCTCCCCTCCTCTCTCTCTCTCCCCCCTCCCTGATTCTCTCTGCCCCTCCCCTCCTCTCTCTCTCTCCCCCCTCCCTGATTCTCTCTGCCCCTCCCCTCCCCTCTCTCTCCTCCCCTCCCCTCTCCACCCTCTCTCTCTCCTCCCCTCCTCTCTCTCTCTCCCCCTTCCCTGATTCTCTCTCCCCCTCCCCGCCCCTCTCTCTCTTCCCCTCCCCCTCCCTCCCTGCTCCCCTCTCCACCCTCTCTCTCCCTTCCACCTCTCTACTTCTCTTCCGCCTCTCCCCCAACCCTCCCTCCCTTCCCCTCTCTACCCCTCCCCCATCTTCCCTCTCCCTCCCCCCCCATCCTCCCCCCGCCCCACTTGTATCCACTCATCTCAGCCTTTTTTTAATTTCAAGCCAAGGGCCTCAGAGCAGAACATCACCAAGGTGGAAAGGCATGGGAGAGGTGGTGAGATAAGTGATGAAGCAGTGTCCCGTTGCCAGCAAGCTTGGGCTGGTCCATTACCCAGACCACCTACTTCCACATCTGAATCATCGTCCGTCTCTACCCCTGGGTGTCAGCCTTGACCCAGTGGGCAGCACTCTCGCCTCTGTCAGAGGTTCGAGCCCCACTACCAGAGACTTCAGCGCATCATCTGGGCTGACACTCCCAGTGCAGTACTGAGGGAGTGCTGCGCTGTCGGAGGTACCGAGACGTTAAACCCAGGCCCCGTCTGCCCAATCGGGTGGATGTAAAAGATCCCATGGCCACTATTTTGACATAAAGAGCAAGGGAGGTCTCCCCGGCGTCCTGGGCAATATTTATCCCTCAACCAATATTGCGAAAACGGGCTATCAGGTCATTGTCACATTGCTGTTTGTGGGATCTTGCTGTGCGCAATTTGGCTGCAACGTTTCCTACATTACAACAGTGACTACACTTCATGGCCTGTCCTGAGGGATATCCTGAGACCATGAAAGGCACCTACAGAAATGCAAGTTCTTTTCTTTCTTTATACTTCACCCCCAGTAAAATTCTCTTGCAAGTGAAGAACAGGACTGGAAGATTGGGTCATTCAGGGCAGGCTGATTGACGAGTTGGGTGGGGTCATTCAGCAAAGCTCAGGACCCATCAATAGCGATGGACTGATCAGCGTAGGCTCAGCCATCGCTGACCGTGAACATCGCAGGCATAAAGGGGTGGTGATGTCAGCAGAGGGGCTTGGTTAAAAAGATTGAAAAGGTTGTGGCAAGTTCGGAGAGGGATGCAGGTGGTGAGGTGAATTCAGTGAGGTGAGGGAGGAATGTTTTTTTTAGCCAGAATCAGGCGATTCGAAGGAAGCCAAAACCACAACAGAAACACACGCACCTCCCGTAGAAAAGGACGAGAGAAATTAGGAGGAGGAAGAGCCAGAATGAGGTGGAACTTGGGATTTGAGTGAGGAACAGTCAAAGAAGGTGGGAGATGGTAATGGACGGAATCGAGATTAGAGGAGGCAAGAAGAACGTTACAAGAGGGTGGGATAAAGAGGGAAGGGGCAGCAGCAAACGGACCGAGAGTGGTTCTGGAGGGCGGGGTCTCAATGCCGCAGCGGACTGTGTATCCTTAAATGATTCAATATTCCTCCCAAGAGAGAAAAGCAAACTCCCAAAATGGCTGCCATCACCAGAGCGTGAGAAGATGGTTACCTGCGTGCTGTGTGCGGCCGATTGGTGGCTTTCTGTTGGCTCCTGCCCCCTCCCTGACCCCAGACATAGGCGCACGGCGAAGTAGGGTCGCCAACCCTCCAGGATTGTCCTGGAGTCTCCAGGAATTGAAGATTAATCTCCGGGACACTGCTGGGAGCAGAAACCCGGGAGGAAAAAATCATCGGGGCTTTAAAATTTCTTTCAACCCGTTTATTAGTTACAAAAATGGTGGAGTTGGGAAAGAAAAGGCTGTTTGACAGACAGTCAAGAATCATCCAACCGGGTAACGAAGAGTCTGTTTGTTCGCTTTCCGATTGGCCGTGGGAAGGCGGGGCACTGTGAGGATGGACATTTCGGGCGACCAATGGCGGCAGTGTGGGGGCTGGGCACTTGGCGGGAGGAGGTCATGTGACGAAGCCTCCAGGAATACATGCAGCCAGAGTTGGCAACCCTACAGTAAAGACCAAACTAAATGGTACAATTTTAAAGGGGGTGCAGGAACAGAGAGACCTGGGGGTGCACATATACAAATCTTTGAAGGTGGCAGGACAAGTTGGTGAGGCTGTTAAAAAAGCATATGGGATCCTGGGCTTTATAAAAAGAGGCATAGAGTACAAAAGCAAGGAAGTTATGCTAAACCTTTATAAAACACTGGTTAGGCCTCAGCTGGAGAATTGTGTCCACACTTTAGGAAGGATGTCAAGGCCTTGGAGAGGGGACAGAGGAGATTTACCAGAATAGTATCGGGGATGAGAGACTTCAGTTATGTGGAGAAACTGGAGAAGCTGGGATTGTTCTCCTTAGAACAGAGAAGGTTAAGGGGAGATTTAATGGAGGTGTTCAAAATCATGAGGGGTTTTGATAGAGTTCCCACTGGCAGGAGGGTCGGTAACCAGAGGACACAGATTTGAGGTAATTGGCAAAAGAGCCAGAGCGGGAGATGAGGAGAAATGTTTTTATGCAGTGAGTTGTTCTGATCTGGAATGCGCTGCCTGAAAGGGCGGTGGAAGCAGATTCAATAATAACTTTCAAAAGGGAATTGGATAAATACTTGAAAAGGGAAAATCTGCAGGTCTATGAGGAAAGAGCAGGGAGGAGTGGGACTAATTGGATCGCTCTTTCAAAGAGCCAGCACAGGCACGATGGGCTGAATGGCCTCCTTCTGTGCTGTATCATTCTATGTGGTGATTTACTGATCTCAATCACAACAACACCAACTTGCATTCATATAGCGCCTTTAACATAGTAAAACGTCCCAAGGCGCTTCACAGGAGGGTAAATCAGACAAAATTGTCACCGAGCCACATAAGGAGATATTAGGACAGGTGCTTGGTCAAAGAGGTAGGTTTTAAGGAGGAGAGGTAGAGAGATGGAGAGGTCTAGGGAGGGAATTTCAGAGATTAGGGCCTAGGATTAGGCTGAAGGCACGGCCGCCAATGGTGGGGTGAAGGAAGTGGGGGATGTGCAAGAGGCCGGAATTGGAGGAGCGCAGAGATCTCGGAGGTTTGTAGGGGCTGGAGGAGGTTACAGAGATAGGGAGGGGGCGAGGCCATGGTGGGATTTGAACACGAGGATGAGAATTTTAAAATCAAGACATTGCCGGACCGGGAGCCAGTGTAGGTCAGCGAGCACAGGGGGTGATGGGTGAACGGGACTTGGTGCAAGTTAGGAGACCGGGGGGGGCAGCATAGGAGCAAAGCCCAGAAGGAGACGTGCCCCCTGCAGGCCTGAGGACAGCCTGCACCCCCACCCCGCCGCCCAACGCCCTCCTCGCCAACCGGATAAACGGTGCAAGTGTCGGAGGTTGGAGAGTGAGGACGAGCAGGAACGATAACAAATACTTTCCAAAGAAAGGACTGAAGCAATGTTCTCTCCTTCACTCGCCCTGCGTGTTGCTCCCTCAGTAACGCAGTGTTGCGGAACAGATCAATTAGAGAGTGAGCAGGTTATAAAGAAATAACAGAGTCTGTGACACATTCTCCCAGCTCAGTATTACTGCTGCAATTTGTGGGATGACCAGTTTCAGATTTTTTTTTACATTCCTCGAGAGGTGGGGGAGGAGGAGGAGATGGGGAAGGTCCTGATTCTCTTCGAAGCCAATGCAGAATTTACCGTTTATTCTGTAACCTCAAGGCGATTTTCTTTGCCGACTTCTCGGGGGTAAAAATTTGCAAAAGCGGGTGGTAGTGAATTGGCCACCCGATATTCAGCTCCGCTGACTTCGACATACGGCTGTCTGCCTTGGCTCAGAGGATCGCACTCTCACCTCCGAATCAGAAGGTCATGGGTTCAAGTCTCCCCTGTAGAGATTTGAGCACGGAATCCAGGCTGACGCTCCCAATGGAGTGCTGCACTGTTGGAGGTGCTCACCCTTTGGACAAAGATGTTAAACAGCAGCCTCGTCTGCCCTCTCAGATGGATGTTAAAAAAGCAGCAGCCAGTTTACGCCCAGAAAGCCCACGCAAACAGCAATGAAATAATGATGCCATAATCTGTTTTTTAGTGATGTTGGTTGAGGGATAAATATTGGCCCCAGGACACCGGGGAGAACTCCCCTGCTCGTCTTCAAAATAACAGCTGCGGGATCTTTTACGTCCACCTGAGAGGGCAGATGGAGCCTCGGTTTAACATCTCATCCAAAAGGCAGCACCTCCTGACAATGCCGTGCTCCCTCAGTACTGGCACTGGAAGTATCAGCCTAGATTTTATAGTCAAGTTTCTAGAGTGGGACTTAAACCTACAACCTTGCTGAGATCTGAGCTGATGAGTGCATCTAACTGAGCCACAGCAGACACCTAATGCCACTGTATGTTTGATTGCACAATGCAAGAGAAGTTCACTTGCACTGTGGACAACAGGGAGTCAAGGGTTGAGATTACTAGTTTAGTATTAGTTTCTGGTTACTAGTTTGGTGGGGGGGGAAGGGCCTGAAAACTAATGGACAGGTCGGGGAGGGGGGAAGCTGACCACCCTCTCCCCCTATGAAAAACCACTCAACAAAACCAGGTTCCCAGTTAGACTTTCCATAGCAGAGATTTGGCCGATCAGTTATAACTGTCAGGAAAGATTGAACAGGCTGGGGCTCTTTCCTCTAGAAAAGGGAAGGCTGAGGGGTGACCTGATAGAGGACATTAAAATTAGGATAGGTTTCGATAGGGTAGACGTAGAGAAGATGTTTCCACTTGAAGGGGAGACCAGAACTAGGGGCCATAAATATGATAGTCGCTAATAAATCCAATAGGGAATTCAGGAGAGACTTCTTGACCCAGAGAGTGGTGAGAATGTGGAACTCGCTCCCACAAGGAGTAGTTGAGGCGAATAACATAGATGGATTTAAGGGGAAACTAGATAAATACACGAGGGAGAAAGGAATAGAAGGATATGCTGATAGGGTGAGATGAAGTAAGGTGGGAGGAGGCTCGTGTGGATCATAAACGCTGGCATGGACCAGTTGGGCCGAATGGCCTGTTTCTGTGCTGTAAATTCTCTGTAAAAGGTAACGGCGTGATTTTGAACTCCATCTCTGGAGCATTGCACCATCTGGTGGCTGCACTGCAAAGTCCTGTCAGAGAGTGAAGGAGAGCTGCACTTGCCTTGGTGAAAGGGTTTTACTTACCAAATGCTCAGGCCTTGTCAACGGGCTCGGCAATCAATTACTTCTGAAGTGCGGTCACTGTTGTAATGGCAAACATCAATCCGAGTAACCACATAAACGAAAAGGGAGAGAAAATGCCAACAGATGAAAGTGATGGGCTCGTGGAGCCGGCTGATTATTCATTCTCGAGATGCGGGCGTCACTGGCAAGGCCAGCATTTAGTGACCGTCCCTAAGTTGCACCTGAGAAGGTGGTGGTGGGCCGTCTTCTTGATAGTCTTTGTGACGGTTTTGATACAACTGAGTTGCTTCAGAGACCGTTAAGGGTCGGCCACAGTTGGTGTGGGACTGGAGTCACATAGGGGCTCAGACTGGGTAAGGACGGCAGGTTTCCTTCCCTAAAGGGACATCAGTGAACCAGTTGGTGTTTTTATTGATACCAGTGTTTGATTGCTGATTTTTAAAAATTGAATTCAAATTCTTGAAGTGCCAATGGTGGGATTTGACCTCATGTTCTCTGGATTACTGGGCCAGTAACAGAACCACTACACGACCGTAACCCTGCACAACACAGTCAGTTTTAAATTTCGTTGCTCCATTTTCCCACATATCGTTTTCAGGGAGGAGAGCTGGAATAGCAAATTAGGACACGGGTGCGTTGGCAGAGTCCGAGCCCCTTCTCTCTTCCCAGCAGGAGTCGCCGGAGAGCAATCGGGAACCGGGCTGTTTTTAAGATTTTCTAAACCTCGGGGGCACTCAGGTCACCTGCAGTGGCCCCTTCGACCGACCCTGGCCGAGACCAACTAAGTCAGCACAGAACAGGGAGACAAGCTAGGATCGTCCTGGCCTGTGTGGCACATAGAATCACAAAGCACAGAAGGAGGCCATTCAGCCCTTCATGCCTGTGCCGGCTCTTTGAAAGAGCTATCCAATTAGTCCCATCCCCCCTGCTCTTTCCCCATAGCCCTGCAAATGTTTCCCCTTCAAGTATTTATCCAATTCCCTTTTGAAAGTTATTATTGAATCTGCTTCCACCGCCCTTTCAGGCAGTGAATTCCAGATCAGAACAACTCGCTGCGTAAAAAAATTTCTCCTCATCTCCCCTCTGGTTCTTTTGCCAATTACCTTAAATCTGTGTCCTCTGGTTACCAACCCTCCTGTCACTGGAAACAGTTTCTCCTTATTTACTCTATCAAAACCCCTCATAATTTTGAACACCTCTATTAAATCTCCCCTTAACCTTCTCTGCTCTGAGAAGAACAAATCCCAGCTCCTCCATGTAACTGAAGTCCCTCATCCCTGGTACCATTCCGGTAAAAAAAAACTCAGTTACTCACTGAGCCACTGTGACGATATAATTTTCACACCGCTGTGAAAATATAAAGGAGAATTTCCAACACAAAGTTCCACGATAAAAGGAAATTTCATCAGTTTTTTTTTTAAACGTAAAATACCCTCTCAGGTGGACGTAAAAGATCCCACGGCCACTATTTCGAAGAAGAGCAAGGGGATTTCTTCCCGGTATCCTGGGCCAATATTTAGCCCTCAACCAACATTGCTTAAAAAAACAGATGATCTGGTCATTATCTCATTGCTGTTTGTGGGATCTTGCTGTGCGCAAATTGGCTGCCGCATTTCCTACAACAGTGACTGCCCTTCGAAAGTACTTCATTAACTGTAAAGCGCTTTGGGACGTCCTGAGGTCGTGAAAGGTGCTATAGAAATGCAAGTCTGTCTTTCTTTTCCTCTCTGCTGCAGACGCTCCCTTGTTGCCAGGATAAGCATGAGAGGCATCGCTACACAAGCTGCTCCAGGCCTGTGTTATGCACTGGAGCGTTGCTGACGGTCGAGGGCTATTTTTGTCAGGTGGTTCTCTTCTGTCCCAGTAACAGATTGCTCCGTGGGGATTGGACGTGAGATATTACGTCTGGCTCCTCGTCTGACTGCGTTTCCAGCTGCCTCAGCTGGACTGAACTCCCGAGCAGGGAGGATGTCTCCGCTCAGCAAGCACCCTCAACCTTCGCTGATTGGCACAGTCACTCCTCTTAAATCTCTTTGTTGTGAGTTGTAACGTAATCCTGAACTGTGCAACAGGGGTCTCTGTGAATCTGTCCTTCCCTTGTTCCAATGGAAAGACAGACTTGCATTTATATAGCGCCTTTCATGACCTCAGGACGTCCCAAAGCGCTTTACGGCCGACAAAGTACTTTTGAAGTGTGGTCACTGTTGTAATGTAGGAAACGCGGCAGCCAGTTTACGCACAGCAAGATCCCACAAACAGCAAGACGATAAATAACCAGATAACCTATTTTTTTTTTTAGTGATGTTGGTTATGGAATAAATATTGGCCAGCACGTCAGGGAGAACTCCCCTGCTCTTCTTCCATCTAGTGGCCATGGGATCTTTTACATCCACCTGAGAGGGCAGACGGGGGCTCGGTTAAGCATCGTGATTTTTTTTTAAAACGGGAAAGAATATTTGGAAATCCCTCTCCCCCCCCCGCCTTAGGCGGTCCAGGAAACCACACTGACCTGGGATGTCACCTACCTTTTATATGGAGTGAACTCCGTCCCAGCCAGCTCTCCTCTGAAGGTTTACAGAGACTCACTGCAGGAGCCGGCCACTTGTCCCAAAGGTGCACTATCCTCTGGGCCAAGAACAGCTGCCTAACCTGCACCTGAAGTGCTGTAACCCACAGGGCTACGGACCAAGTGCTGGAAAGTGGGATTGAGCTGGATAGCTCTTTTTCGGCCGGCAGGGACACGACGGGCTGAATGGCCTCCTTCTGTGCCGTAGCTTTCTATGATTCCACGATAACATCTAACCCGCCCCTGCCCTCGGGTAACTTATGCAAACGACCCCTTGGTCCTTTCCCAATCTAATGGAAATAATCTATCAATGGGATCACAATCTCGTCCTTTCCCTATTTTATATTCCTCAATCAAATCGTCCCAACGTCTGAGCCTCTCTACAGCGGTTACAGTGTTGGATCGGTGACCGAGAGGTCAGGAGTACTAAACTCCACTGGCTGCGAAATTTAATTCAGCAAATCTGCTCGATCGTGGACAGGCACCGGGAAAATTGCCGACGAAAGCTGCCGAATTGTTAAAAAACCCGCTGGTTCGCTAGCGTATTTCGGGGGGGAGAATGTGTTATCCCCTTCGTGGAAGTCCATGCTTCTCTTGACACGGCCAACCCTTAATACCACTCACCGGGGATGGTCAACACATGCGACCTTGCCGGGGTCACCTGCATCCTGAGAATGAATCTAATTAAAAAATAACATTTGGGGAGCCTGGACTCCAGCAACAATAAAGGGGGGGGCGGGTGGGGGGGGAGAAGAGAGAATTAGTTGGGGGGAGGGGGGCAAATTGGTTGTCTCTGTCGTACGTTTATTAAAAAATTGTTATTCACACCTGTTCAATTCTCTCACACATAAAAGTTGCACAAACAGAATTGTCTTTCTTCATTTTTCAGTGAGACTTTGTAGATGCCTCTTAGGGGAAGCTGGATAAACCCATGAGGGAGAAAGGAATAGAAGGATAGGCTGATAGGGTGAGATGAAGAGGGGTGGGAGGAGGCTCTTGAGGAGCATGAAGACCGGCACAGACCTGTTGGGCCGAATGGCCTGTTTCTGTGCTGTAAATTCGATGTAATAAAGCATTTTGCTACTTTTGCATCCCTCCTCTCCCTTGTACGTTTTCACACAGTAATTTCAGCTTTGCCTGAATCACGGCTCAAACACAGACGAGGGAGGCCATTCGGCCCTTCTCAGCTTGCCAGCTCCAGGACCAAAACCCTGCTCGGTGTGTGGCCCACCTTATGCATTAACCCACTCAGGCAGCAGGGGGGCTATCAAATCTAGATAGAACTTGCATTTATATAGAGTCTTTCATGCTCTCAGGACGTCCCAAAGCGCTTTACAGCCAATGTAAACTACTTTTTGAACTGTCGTCACTGGTGTAATGTAACACGGCAGCCAATTTGCGCACAGCAAGCTCCCACAAACAGGACTGAGATAAATGACCATCATTCTCGGGATGTGGGCGTCTCTGGCTAGGCCGGCATTTATTGCCCGTCCCTAGTTGCCCTGAGAAGGTGGTGGTGGTGGGCTTCCTTCTTGAGCCCGCTGTAGGATACAGCCGAGTGCCTTGATCGGCCTCTTCCGAGGGGAGTTAAGAGTCAAGCACGTTGATACTGAGGTAACTCCCACTCCAAGCCACAAGGGTTCGTCAAACCCCCTCCACCTCCCCCCAAATGGCTCAGGGTGGAATCCAGTTTAAGAAATTCCTTTAAAAGCTGAAATTAGAATAATTAAACCCCGGGAAGAAAAAAATAGATTGAGTGGGATTACGCTGCGGAGTTTGGTGAGGACCAGCAGATGGAGCGAGCTTCTCTCCCCTGCTGGCTGGGCGTGATGCCTCACGACTGAATGTGAAACAGCTGCCGTCTGTCACAGTCAATCATCGTCCGTCCACCAACTGCTGGCAGTGCGAGTTGCTGCCTCGTCACCAACTCGTTCCCCACCCACCACCCCCTCCCGCCCGCCCCCAAACAACCAGGGGGAGGGGGTCTGCCACTCGGTCATGAGTCAGTTTCATTGCCGTATTTCAAAGAGGCCCCACAAAACAAAAGGAAGGAAAAGAGAGAAAGACCTGCATTTATATAGCGCCTTTCACGACCTCAGGACGTCCCAAAGCGCTTTACAGCCAATGAAGTACTTTTTGAAGTGTAGTCGCTGTTGTAATGTAGGAAACGCGGCAGCCATTTGCGCACAGCAAGATCCCACAAACAGCAACGTGATAACGACCAGATAATCTGTTTTCTTTTCAGGTGTTGCTTGAGGGATAAATATTGGCCCAGGAGACCGGGGAGAACTCCCCTGCTCTTCTTTGAATAGTGCTGTGGGCTCATGTCCATTTGACAAGGCAAACGGGGCTTCTGTTTAACATCTCGTCCTGAAGACGGCACCTCGGACAGTGCAGCACTCCCTCAGTACTGCACTGGAACGTCAGCCTAGATTTTGTGCTCCAGTCTCTCGAGTTGGAAGTGAACTCACGACCTTCTGACCCACTGAGCCATGGCTGAAGAAGAGAAGGAAGGAAGGAAGGAGGGAATTAAAAAAGGATGGAAGGAATGAAGAAAGGAAGGATTCAATGAAGAACGAAAGGGGAAGGAAGGAAGGAAGGGGGAATGAAAGAGAGAATGGAGAGAATGGAGTGAATGAAGGATGAAGGGTAAGGAAGGGAAAGAGTGAAGGAAGGGAAAAGGGGAGGAAGAGGGGAAGGGGGAATGGAAGGAGCATTGCTATGGCACCTTATCAAGTCTCTCAGCAACATTGCAGAGTGCTTCACATACAATGGTTAACTCTGAAGTGTAGTGACTGTTGGTTATGTGGGTAAATTCTGGGTGAAAGGTTAATGCTGGGAAGTCAAAAAAACTGTAAATGTTGGAAATGCAGGGCAGGTCCATCAGGTCGCCAGAGATCCTGAGGGAGAAGCTCTTCCGACAAAGGGGCAAACACAAAGAGTTAACTTCTATCTGAGACACTTGTAGATTCTGTTAATTACAGGCTGCCCAGTATCTTCACTGACACATAAAAAGGTTTGATACGTAGACAGGATCCTTCACAAACCCCCCAAGGGCTTCATTGTTTGGATTTAGACGCAGAATGCCAACATACTAACCCACCGCAGTCAGACCTGCAAGTGTAGAAACATCCCCTGGCACTGCTCTGATTTGCTCACTGGTGGTTACAATCTCGCCTCCGAGTCAGAAGGTCGGGGGGTTCAGGACTCGTGCCCATGATCTAGGCCGACACTCCCAGTGCAGTACTGAGGGAGTGCTGCACTGTCGGAGGTGCTTCCTTCAGTCCGGATGAGACTTTAAACCAAGGTCCCGTCTGCCCTCTCAGGTGGACGTAAAAGATCCCACGGCTGCTATTTGAAGGACAGCAGGGGGTCCTGGCCAACATTCACCCCTCAACCAACACCACCAAAAACAGTTTAACTGGCCATTCACTCATTGGTGGGGGCTTGCTGTGCACAAATTGGCTGTTGCCCTTTTTTTAAGAATTCACTCTTCAGATGTGGGCGTCGCTGGGAGGCCCGGCATTTATGGTCTCTCCCTTAGTTGCCCCTTGAGAAGGTGGTGATGGGCTTTCTTCTTGAACTGCTGCAGTGCGTGTGGTGAAGGTTCTCCCACAGTGCTGTTAGGTCCAGAGTTCCAGGGTTTTGACCCAGCGACGATGAAGGAACGGCCGATATACGTCCAAGTCGGGACGCGGAGGGGAACTTGGAGGTGGTGTTGTTCCCATGGACCTGCTGCCCTTGTCCTTCTGGGTGGTGGAGGTCGCGGGTTTGGGAGGTGCTGCCGAAGAAGCCTTGGCGAGTTGTTGCAGTGCGTCCTGTGGATGGTACACACTGCAGCCACAGTGTGCTGGTGATGGAGGGAGTGGGTGTTTAGGCTAGTGGGTGATTGCACTTCAAAGCAATTTATTGGTTATAAAGCACTCATGAAAGGCAAGTTCTTGTTTTCACACTCAGTCCCATCATAGATACAATCAGGATATTAGTCCATACTCGCAGATGCCAGGTAGCATTGCTCACAGTCTGTGGACTGGAGAACGGTTGCAATGTTTAGCTAATACAATGTGGCCTGTCCCTTTAAGGCCATTGCTCGGGTAGCAAAGCGGTCGAAATAGGCACATTAAGGTCACTGCAAACTCCTGAGGTCACCTAAAGGTTTAATGGTATCTGGTCCCGTGTCAGAAAGAAAAAATTATGAATCATTGGGCTTTCTTTTCATGACTGATTTGCAGATGTAACAAAGTGTGACACCTGAAGCAGAAGACGTGTCTATGTAAACCTCCAGTGCCGTTGCTCAAGGAGAGTCAGAAGTGAATCTTTAGCAAGGGGGGAGGTGGGTGGGGGGTCGGGGCCACACATCTTCAGTAGAAAGAAGTTGGAAAGAAGTTTGCAAGAGATCGCCATGGGCAACAAGGTATTTTGAATGGTTCCTGGAAAAATACATACATACATACATACATAACTATCCTTACCCACTGCAAGTGGGTAAATTAATGTCTGAATGAGCAATCATTGCTTGAGGTCTAGGCATGAATAAATGACATAGTGATTACAACATAGAGACAGGTCCATCTAGTTGTTGTTCATCCTGCACACGAGCAGTAATCCTAATCCCACGTTCCCGCCCGGTTCCCAAATCCCTTTATAAAAGAAAGACAGTTGTTGTAACCATTTAGGATACATTACAAAATAAATAAAAGACTCCACTTTTGAATCTGCCCTTGTTTAAAGCTTCACCTGTCACAGGCAATAAATATCTTGTCCAGAGCTCCCAGCTTATTGCAGGAAAACGACTTCAGAAAAAGTTGAATCGTTTTTGCTTCAGTCCGTCGTTAATGCTCTCCTGGCCGGCCTCCCACCTTGCACCCGCTGTAAACTTGAGTTCAGCCAAAACTCTGCAACTCGTGTCCTACCTCGCATCAAGTTCCATCACTCCTGTGCTCGCTGACCTACATTGGCTCCCGGTCCGGCGAAGCCTCCATTTTAAAATTCTCATCCTTGTGTTCAAATCCCTCCATGGCCTCACCCCCCCTCCCCTATCTCTGTAACCTCCTCCAGCCCTGACAATCCTCCCAGATCTCTGCCCTCCTCCAATTCTGGTCTGTTGCGCATTCCCGATTTTAATCGCTTCACCATTGGCGGCCGTGCCTTCAGCTGCCTGGGCCCTAAGCTCTGGAATTCCCTCCCTAAACCTCTCCGCCTCTCTCTCCTCCTTTAAGACGCTCCTTAAAACCCACCTCTTTAACCCAAGCTTTTGGTCACCTGTCCTAATATCTCCTTATGTGGCTCGGTGTTAAATTTTGTTTGATAATCTCTCCTGGGAAGCGCCTTGGGATGTTTTACTATGTTAAAGGTGCTATATAAATGCAAGTTGTTGTTCCTAATAATAATCAATGTTCAGTTACCTCCACTGCCCGAAAAAAAGATTTCCCTCGATGATTTCATTCTCGGTAACGTTCCATTGGAAGTGCAGGGGGCTTACAGGCAGCATGTCTGGGCACTCTCTGTGAACGGCCAGTCTTGCTTCAATCAAATCAAACATTTCTAGAAGTTTGTAAGCATTGCTCCGTACTGCGGGCGGCAATGAGAGACTTCTCTCCCGACACGGATAGTCTAGGAGCCTCCGTGAACTGAAGGTTCCAGCTTCTCACAGACGCACCGTCCCCAACGGAAATCGTTGCGACAAACAGCTCAAGCACAGGACTTAACATTTAATCCTTTTCTCGTAAATTTTGTCATTCTTTTCAATATCTTTATTAAGTTGTGAACATTATTTACAGTCGGCTGTGCTCAGTTTGGAAAAAGACAGCAGCCAAAATGAATTTTCAAAAAAATATTTGGAGTGGTTTGGTTAGTTCAGCTTCTGCTTTCCTACAATCGGTGGGTTTTGAGGACTACTTATGTTTGGCGTGTTGCTTTTCTAAGTCTAAAGCAGTTTCTCATTGAATGCTTAGCTACCCACTTTCCGCACACTTCATTTGCACATTTTAACGACAAAATCTGAGCCAGTCAGGAGGAAGCACGGCCAAAAGATCTGCACATAAAATAGTGTGACATCAGAGTGTGACACTGGTGTAGACAATGTTGAGTATATAATAGCAGGCCAACCCCAACCCCCAGGGCTGGTGCTCACGGTGAGTCAGAGACGTCTCGATTGCTGTTGGGAGCAGGGAAAGATGTTAGAGACTAAAAATTCCCTTACCTACTGCAGTTGAATAAATAGCTAGCACAGCTGCGTAAATAAATCTTTCTGCAACCATTTATTTTTTTGATTTCTCAGTAGCCACAAAATAAGACACAGGAATACCTAATAACCCCCTCTAAACCAACCACTCTATCTGAATTATGAAAATAGTGGTCCTAAGATACCTTATCTCAAACAATGTTCCAAAATTCAGGGCCCAACTTGCTTTGCAATCATTTGGAAAAACAAATGTATAAGATACTGTGTGTATATATGCATTTACGTGTATATGTATACAGGCATATGTATGTTTGTATATATGCGCATATACATATGTGTGCATGTGTACACAAATGTGTCTGCGTGCGTGTGCACACGCTGTAAGAGGGATTGGATTTGGCTCCCATGTCCCACGTGGTCAACTAGCCCAACAACATTCAGCATCTATGTTCACACATGAAGAATAGTCACAGACGGGCGAGTGCCAACAATATAGGAGGGCAGGAAGGAAACTGGAACGAATGCAAAAAATAAATTAATTAATCGGTGCAGAAACCCATCAGTACCAGCAGAGGGCAGTCAAAGACTGCGTTGGAAAATCTTGCTCCATTCCTGTTGAGACTGGGCAGAAGCTTCTCTTATATTCTGGCAATCCAGAGTCTCTGGTGTACAGCATTAGAGAGGGGACAAAAAGGGAGGAAGCAACGACTACTTCAATTGCTTATATTAAGATGCAAGAGGTGAATGTTTCAGTAACTCACTGGCCATACTGCATCCAATATCACAAAAGCTAACCTCTCGAGGTCCTTGATTGATTGCTCCAAACATAGCACAACCATCACTGAAAATAGGATGGACTATTTCTGTCATTGCATTTCCTCCCTTTATCTGGATGAGGGGGCAGGGGGTGAGTGATTCAGAGCCCATTGCCCATCTCTCCCTCTCCCTGCAACTGGAAGGTCAGTGAGATCTGAAGTTACCATATCCTCGATCACAGAATCTCCCCCTCTGGCAGCACTGGGCTTCCCTGCAAGTCCCCACCAGCCTGCGCTGAGGATGGAGAATCAATGTGCAAAAGTGTGCATGCGTGTGAAAGTCAGTGTGCACGTGTGCAAGATTGAGCCCGTGACAGACCGATTGAGTGTGCACATCAGCGAGCGCAGCAGGTGTGTGTGTGTGAGACACATTAGTGTGAAAGACTAAATGTGCATCTGTGCACATAGACCAGAAAATGAGAGTGGCAAGTGTGAGAATGAGAGAGAAAATTCCACCTGAAAACAAAACTATTTTAAAAATGCAAGATACAACTTGAGAGATTACAGCACGCACCTGTGTTTATGATTAAGTCAGTATTTTAATGCAGCAAATTTTTCATTTTGCAGTCATACAAGAGGTTTAAAGGCAGAAGTCAACACTGCAGCACAGAACCAAGCAGTACAGAGGTGTGGGTCACAGCACCGGATCCAATGCTGCTTACTGGTGAGGTTACATCCTTAATGCCTGTAGCAATGAATGCATTACTCAGCCAGCCACAGTGTGTGGGGGTTATGGGATATGGGGGGGGGGTTTGTCTGCAAAGAAGTGTCTGCTGCAGTGAAGTTTACAGCAGCTCAAAATATACAGGGCTAGCACTGGTTCAACAATGCAGCTCCCGGGGTTCTCGAGCTGGATCGCACAGAACATAGCTCAACACTGAAATAAAATGCTTGCTCTTTTGAATACAGGTAGAAATATTTACTGCACTCACGGCAGAAAATGCACAAGGGTTGTGATGGGCTGTCTCTCCCTCTCCCCTAACCAATGTGTCTGGGAGGAGTGCAGGAGGTGATAATCCTGGTTATTCCCCAATAACCTGCAGGACTCACTCCAGCCTGGGGTGTACTGGCTCGTTCCAGCACCCGACTGTTACTGGACCTGCCCTGCCAGTGCAGCGGGTATCAGACAGCAGGATGGAGGAGCTGGCTTTTACTCCCATTTTCCGTTGGACACCGCAGCTGTTTCAGAGGGTGCGTCCCAGCGGGCAGATTTTGCACTGGGTTTAAGGGGAATTAAACAGCGACGCTCTGACCTCCGCCCTCAAACCGGCCAAATCCCCTCTCTCTATAAATTCGCTGGGTTAAAATTGGTGAGAAAATGGATCGGATTTTCTTGAATGACATTTACATTAAACAAACAGCAAACTCGTCACAATCAGTGTTGACACTTCATTACAGACACAAGATTCTCCTCAGTCCGTTACTGCTTCGATGCCAACGGGAGAACAGCAGGAACTTCCCGATCAGCGAATCCCACTTCATTAGACAAGCAGAACTGGGATCTTCCCAGGAGCACGGATCCCACTTGGAGCAAATCAAGCTCCAGACGGGAGCACCGTGTCAGCAAATCTCTAGTATAAGAAAATTCTTAACATGCTCATTAGTATTAACAATCATGTTCATTAATATTAATAATCATGCTCATTAATATTAACAAGCTTATTAATAATTATGCAAATGAACAATGATTTTGATAAGCCAGAGTATTTAAGGACACAGCACTTGGAAGTTCTATGAGGTACTTTTCTTCCTGTTAATTTCCCACTCTGGAAGAGATTCAGTTGATCACACGACCTTGTGCACTGGGCCCATCCGACTGGAAAATGATTAACTTGTTCAATAATTTCTATTTGCTGGGCTATGGGGGGGGAAGAGCAGGGGGAGTGGGACTAATTGGATAGCTCTTTCAAAGAGCCGGCACAGGCACGAGGGGCCGAATGGCCTCCTTTAGTGCTCTATGATTTCCGCCACACAATCCAAATTGCTGTTTATGACTGGGGACCCTCAGGGTGGGGGGCAACCGACAGGTTTGTAAAGTCCTCCGATTTCTGTCCTCCTTGGGCTGGGCTCACCACAGGACACGGTCCCTGGAGAATTCTATATGCTACAATTTTCCCGGTGTTCACGGATCGCCCATGGCATTGCTCACAGTAAGCCCGATCTTGCGCTGTTTCATAAAATGAGGAGCGGTAAGGCCATCTAACATGCAATGCATTATCCTGCTGCTGCTGAGTCGTGGCAGTGCAGAACCTGGTGTGTTCCCTTTAAGGCCGCTGCTCTGTTACTCCCCACTTTGGGCCTGTTTAGACCGCTTCCCGAGGTCAGTACAACAGTGACTACATTTCAAAAAGTACTTCATTGACTGTGAAGCGAGTTGGGCTATCCGGAGATTGTGAAAGGCGCTATATAAATGCAAGTTCTTTCTTTCCAACTGGGGGTCGGTAAGGGAATTACCAGGTGCTTGTAAATATCCAGCTCCAAGCCAATCTGCAAACTTACTTCAACAACAGAAATTGATGCAAGACGGCCACTCGTTTAATAAAAAAAAATATGAAGTGTGGCGGACACTCTGACATCTTTCTTAGTTTCGATATTTCACAGATAGAATCACACACAAATATTCGGTTGCAGTGCACAAATGAAAAATTACTTTCTGTGATAGTCGCACTGTTTTCTTGATAGACTTTTGTAAGGTGGGGTGTGAAGACCTGGAAGTGCGTCAATATTTGCAGGGAGTTTCGATCACTGTACGCCAACGCCACAGATATAAAACACCACATCCACCAAATCATCACGCTGTGGGGGAACAGACTGTTTATATAACAAAGTTCTGAGGAGCCTCCATCACACACACACACACACATTTGTGTAACACACCCAAAAGAAAAAGTGCGATGGGAAAGGAGGCCAGTAATTTCTTGCTGGTTGCAGAGAAACTTCCCTCAGCAACAGAGAAATACCCTCTAATCGACCTCTGTGTTTTAAGATGATTAAAGGAGTTGGTTGATAGGAGAGAGAGAGAGAGAGAGAGAGACTATACTATTTCCTCTGGTGAGGGGAGTCCAGAACAAGAGGGCACAACCTTGAAATTAGAGCTAGGCCATTCTGGGGTGATGTCGGGAAGCACTTCTTCACACAAAGGGGAGTGGGAATCTGGAACTCTCTCCCCCAAAAAGCTGTTGAGGCTGGGGGTCAATTGAAAATTTCAAAACTGAAATTGATAGATTTTTGTCAGGTAAGGGTGTTAAGGGTTATGGAACCAAGGCGGGTAGATGGAGTTAAGATACAGATCAGCCATGAACTAATTGAATGGCAGAGCAGGCTCGAGGGGCTGAATGGCCTCCTCCAGTTCCTATGTTCCGAGAGTGCACTCAAAGCCTCAGGATGTGCCTACTTACAGACCAAAGACCACGTAACCTTAAAGGCACAGGCTGCTTCACATGTATTATTCTGCTGCGAGGAGGAATCCATCAGGTATTCCAGGAAATAATAGGTCCTTAAAAAAAAACCCAACACATCATCTGGCTTACTGAGAACCATACTGGGGGAAATCTGCTAGTATAACAAAAAAATGAAGGTTTATCGGTGGGTGAGGTGATCCTTTGCGTTAACATTTGCATTGCAGGAACATTTACAGTGTGAGTATCTCATCCATAGAAATCATGCAAAAATTACCCTCCCACTTTTATTGTGGGGGCGGGGGGGGAAGTCACCCAGGGGAGCGATCAGAGCCTGACAGCTAATCGAGGGTTCAGATGGTATCCTTGGTATAATATTTATATGTAAAAAAAAATCACATCAGTATAAAGATATACCTGTATTTTATAATTATTGCATTATTTGCCATGAATTCACTGAACCTTCAACCCAAGGTCATGCTGTTAGCAGCTTCTGCCTTAGTGACACAGGAGCCCAAAAGTACACAAAATAATGGAATTAACCCTTCGCCGACCTCCAGCTGCGCACAGGGTAAATGGCAACAGGGCAGTGATACAGCTCAGGGTTAACCCAATCCCAACCCTCAAGGATATCATCTCGATTAGCTGGCAGGCTCTGATCGCTCCCCTGGGTGACTCCCCCCCCCACCCCCACAAAAAAAGTGGGAGGGTAATTTTTGCATGATTTCTATGGGTGAGATACTCACACTGTAAATATTCCTGCAATGCAAATGTTAATGCAAAGGATCACCTCACCAGACGATAAACCTTCAGCTTTCCCACAGGTTGATTTAAAGACCAGTTTCGAGGGTTTGAAACACACCCTGTCCACGATCGTGCATTTGGTGCGTCTGCTAAGAATGCTGATTACTGTAGGTTATTCTTCAAAACTATTTTTATTTGTGTGAATTTTGTGTTAAATCAGGATGAGGCAGGTCAGTGTCAGGGAAAGGGAATGGACATTTCCATTTTAGGCACCCAGTGCCAGTATCAAACACTCCCAGGGCAGGTACAGGGTTAGATACAGAGTAAAGCTCCCTCGACACTGTCCCATCTAAGACTCCCAGGGCAGGTACAGCACGGGTTAGATACAGAGTAAAGCTCCCTCTACACTGTCCCATCTAAGACTCCCAGGGCAGGTACAGCACGGGTTAGATACAGAGTAAAGCTCCCTCTATATTGTCCCATCAAACACTCCCAGGGCAGGTACAGTACGGGTTAGATACAGAGTAAAGCTCCCTCTATATTGTCCCATCAAACACTCCCAGGGCAGGTACAGTACGGGTTAGATACAGAGTAAAGCTCCCTCTACACTGTCCCATCAAACACTCCCAGGGCAGGTACAGTACGGGTTAGATACAGAGTAAAGCTCCCTCTATATTGTCCCATCAAACACTCCCAGGGCAGGTACAGTACGGGTTAGATACAGAGTAAAGCTCCCTCTACACTGTTCCATCAAACACTCCCAGGGCAGGTACAGCACGGGTTAGATACAGAGTAAAGCTCCCTCTATATTGTCCCATCAAACACTCCCAGGGCAGGTACAGCACGGGTTAGGTACAGAGTAAAGCTCCCTCTATATTGTCCCATCAAACACTCCCAGGGCAGGTACAGCATGGGTTAGATACAGAGTAAAGCCCCCTCTATATTGTCCCATCAAACACTCCCAGGGCAGGTACAGCACGGGTTAGATACAGAGTAAAGCTCCCTCTATATTGTCCCATCAAACACTCCCAGGGCAGGTACAGCACGGGTTAGATACAGAGTAAAGCTCCCTCTACACTGTCCCATCAAACACTCCCAGGGCAGGTACAGCATGGGTTAGATACAGAGTAAAGCCCCCTCTATATTGTCCCATCAAACACTCCCAGGGCAGGTACAGCACGGGTTAGATACAGAGTGAAGTTCCCTCTACACTGCCCCATCAATCACTCCCAGGGCAGGTACAGCACGGGTTAGATACAGAGTGAAGTTCCCTCTACACTGCCCCATCAATCACTCCCGGGGCAGGTACAGCATGGGTTAGATACAGAGTGAAGTTCCCTCTACACTGCCCCATCAATCACTCCCGGGGCAGGTACAGCACGGGTTAGATACAGAGTAAAGCTCCCTCTACACTGTCCCAAGAATGTGCTGTTGGTCCAACCTAAGAAGGGCGCCCCCCTACTGCACCAGTGTGATACTTGCCATTTCCCACCCACCGATCCTGGATCCTCGAGGGGAGATTTGCCAATTTGATGCCTAATTAGTGACAAATTTCAGTTGTGGATCCATGTCCGCCCGCAACTGGATCGAATGGTCTGGAATGTATTTTTTTAATTAAGAGCCTCTTCAGGAAACCCCAGTCAGCAGGGGCAGGGAGAGTCTACATTGCACGAAGATTACCGCCCAATTGAAATGCATTTTTAGCTCTAGGTCAATATAACATTTCACCATTCCTTCTGAATGGCACATATGGAAGATAAATTTTAATTTGTAAAGCACACATTCAAATAAATGTTCCCACTACATTGAATATATATTTAACATAAAACTAGCGTCTAATAAAGAGGGTCTTTCAACCTGTTTTGAAACGGTCTAAAGTCACGGATCAGTAACGCACAGGCGTAAAATAAACATGGGTTTGTCTAGTTTGCAGCTTCCCCAATTACTGAGAGTGATTCAGAGGGCCCACCACCGCCAATTAAAATACTTTACTAGAAAATAAACTTGTACTGTAGTGTATATATACATATATATAATTCAATTACTTTGAAGTAGTACCATTATGTGGATTAATGTGCAGCCGTTTTGTGCAACAGCAAGATCCCGCAAACAGCAGTGAAGAACAACTGGTTAATCTGCTTTTGCTGAGGCTGGTTGAGGGAGGAATGTTGGCCAGGACGCTGGGGAGGACTCCCTGCTCTTTGATTAATGCTGTGGGATCTTTTACCCAATGCATCAGAACGTACTGACGGGGCCTCGGAATAACGTCTCGCTCAAAAAAAAAGACGGCACCTCGGACAGTGCAGCACTCCCTCGGTACTGCGCTGGAGTGTCAGCCTAGGTTATGCGCCGAGTGGGTCTTGAACGCACGACCGTCAGACTCGAAAAGTGAAAGTCTCGCTTTCAAGCTGACAACTTTTCTTACTGAGGACTGGCAACAGGTGGCGTGAACCCTTTATACTTCAGTGTAGAATGCGGGTTGCCACCCGAGAGAGGACAACGCATGGGAGGGGTGGGGGGGAATAAATGAGGCGTTTGTTTCAGGGGTGGTAAAATCCGTGTAACTCACGAGTGACAAGTCCAGGGGATTAACTGACTCTCCTTCACCTGTTTTATCCCCCAACGCAGCTGCAAAACTAAGTGGGTTTCTGTCCTGTGCGGCACTTTCTCACTTCCACCCGTCCCCCGTACATGTAAAGCAGACGGGGTACTGCCACGGTTACTGCTGGCACAGGCTGAACAGCTGCATGTGGCTATTTGAGTTTTCGCTTCCCGCCACCTGCAGCAGGTGTGGTCGCATGGAATAAATTTAGTGTCCCATGCAGTGTAAGGTAGCAGCCACCCATCACACTGTGTTACTGGCCTAAGACCTACAACTCAATGGCTCCTGGGCTCCCAGTAATCGATGACGTGGTTATGCCTTGTAAGGACAGGGGCAACGGTGGGGGAAAGAGAAATCTAACTGTGCGGGAGCTGGAAAAGATTCTTCTTAAAGCAGAGTACATTAGAAGAAAAAAAAATCACAATTCCCTTTGTAGAGAGATTCCCAAGTGCTGGTCCCCAGGTTTAATTCCCATATTTGTTATCATTATGCTAGAGACAGGGCCATCTGATTCCAGCTGACCAAGTCAAGCTCCGTCTTTTTATTAAATGGGTTCGTACTGATGTTTTTTTGGGGGGTGGGGAGGAAAATGGAATTGCACAATTTATCCCCCCGTGAAAAACTCTACGTCAGTAGCCTTGACTGCAGGAGGTCACCTATCAACCAATACAGTTCAACGTTGTGCGATGCTCTTGGTTCACCATCCGTGGTGGGCCTAGAGTTACAGAGTGTAGCCTGCTCGTCTCCAGACACCAACCCAAGTTTGGAAGGACGGAGTCTCCAGCTGCTTTGATGCGGTTACAGTAACGGGCTTCCACCACACTGGTCCTGTGTGAACACCAAAGCTAAGCCTGGTGGGGGGGGGTGGGGGAAGGGGGGCTTGCTTGGCCACCAGCCTTGAAGAATCAGGTAAACTTACATTGGCGTGGTGTCTGGAGCCCACAGGATTGAAACTCATCACTGTGGGTGTTCAGTGCACACTTCCCCACCATTGCACGACACCTAAATCCTAGTGACAACGCTGGAGACCCCACCCCTTCCCCTTGGCAGAAAGAGAAGGATTTGATTTCGTTTCATTTGGACGACAGACGAGGCTGGAGGGATGGACGTCAAGGGCTGCTTCATGCAACGTTCGCTGCTCTCTCTCCGAAAGACCACTGACCCCCAAAATTCAACGGGCTTTGTGCATAATTCCCCAGAGTCTCTAAAGGGCGGTGTATTCTACAATGTAATAGCCAGTGCTCAATCTAATCTATAAGTAGTAACCTGTTCCCAATGGTCTGCTAGATTCCTTCAGACTTCCAACAGGAATTGGGGACTATAACAAATATCACGCCCGCTTGTGTTTACAACTATCCAAATCAAAGCAAGGCCAGTGAAGAAAGGATATCTCCTGCTTTACAGACTTCACCTGATGGACTCGGTTTTGTTTCCTAAGCTGTTGTTATGGTAGACATCCTGCTCAAGGCTTTGGTAAAAGTGTTTAATAGTCCTCGTTAAGATTGGAGTCTCCCGCCTGGTGGGGGGAGGGGGGCCCGGGGCTTACGGGCTCTGACTCGACTCAATGGTGCCATCCTCCGTGTGCAAAATCTCGATGCTGCTGTCGGGCAGGCTGTGCGAGGCGCTGTCTGTCAGCTCCGACTCCTGTGTCTGGCTGGGGGATAGTGCTTGCGGGGAGCTGCCGGAGCCGGAGCTGGGGGTGGGGGTGGTGTTTTCCGCGAGGCCCAGGATCTCCTGCACGCTCCTCTGCAGCTGCTGCTTAAACAGAGGAAACAGAACGCTCAGTTGCGTAGCGAGATCAGGACCAGAGAGCATTTCTCATCACGTGACATACCACCCCCTCGACATCCCTACCCCGCCCCCCCTCCCTTTCTTCCCCCCCCCCCCCCCCTCAGGCTCGCCAACCCCACCCCCACCCAAAAGCCCGCACATTCTCACACTCACCGGACAGGCTGCGAGCTGCTGGAAGATGGCTTCGGCCCTGCACAAGATGTCCTCCATGTTCAATCTCATGGTCAGCTCATTGATGTGCTGCAAGAGAGCAAGAGAAGAGCTAAGAGCCTGGAATTATACTGCTCATTGGGGAGGAGGATGGGGCGGGGGGCACAGCACACTGGCTCACCGCGTCACCATCTGGTAAGGGGGCACTGTAATCGCCCGCACAGCGAGCTTGCGATCTTAGATGGGCAGACAGATTTTTTTTTTTAATCCCCTCTCTCTAGAGCCCAAAGACACCAAGATTAGATAGAGCACTCGATGGACGACACAGCCGAGATCAGCTCACTCGCAGAGCAGAGAGAGAGAGTCTGCCAGTTCCTAAACTGTACAGCTCAGCACTACAATAGATGGTGTATTTACCCACTGAGCCATCGGAGAGGGACATTAATTTAAGTCAATTGCAACTGCAAGCTTGAAAGTTCACCGTGGCAGGTCAGTACACATTGGCACAGTACACAGTCCTCCACCCCTTCACAGTGAGACTGACTCGGCTCGGTTATTGCCGGGCTGAGAGGCCGGCAGCAAGCACATCAGACACCGTCCTTCTAGAACTTATAGGAATGTGACACCGTGCCAATGAAGGAAGCCTGAGACAGAGTGCTCTGGTCACAGGGTTAAGGAAAAGAGACCAAACACAAAGAAAAATGGAGGGAATTTGTTCTTATCTTTTAAAAAAAGACAATTTAAAGATTTTTTTGAGCGCTACCTTGAGTATCTCATTGAAGCCATAGTTGGGGTTCATCAATGCATCACGCTCCGAGTCCAGGATGGCACAGCAGACCAATAGGTGGAAATTCGGGCACGGCTGCCCCGTCCATTGTACCTGGTGGCAAGGGCAGGAGAACGGAACTCTTCAGATCCCACAAACAGCGCAAACACAAGGCAACACAAACCACACCCAACGAAACATGGAAACAGATTCCTGCAGGGAACCGTGCAGTCTGGGTTACACTGCAGAGCAGTTACCTGCCATACAGTGGAATAGGACACTGCTCACTAGAATACACTCCACACCCCTCACTACAACACTATCTTATATACCCCACACCCCTCACTGTGATATACCCCACACCCCTCACTATAACACTCTCCGATATACCCCCCCCTCACTGAAACACTCTCCGATATACCCCCCCCACTGTAACACTCTCAGATATACCCCCCCCACTGTAACACTCTCAGATATACCCCCCCCACTGTAACAATCTCCGATATACCCCCCTCACTGAAACACTCTCAGATATACCCCCCCCACTGTAACAATCTCCGATATACCCCCCTCACTGTAACACTCTCCGATATACCCCCCCTCACTGTAACACTCTCCGATATACCCCCCCCCCCCCACTGTAACACTCTCAGATATACCCCCCCCACTGTAACACTCTCCGATATACCCCCCCCCCCCCACTGTAACACTCTCAGATATACCCCCCTCACTGTAACACTCTCCGATATACCCCCCCCCACTGTAACACTCTCCGATATACCCCCCCCACTGTAACACTCTCCGATATACCCCCCCCCACTGAAACACTCTCCGATATACCCCCCCCACTGTAACACTCTCCGATATACCCCCCCCACTGAAACACTCTCCGATATACCCCCCCCACTGTAACACTCTCCGATATACCCCCCCCACTGAAACACTCTCCGATATACCCCCCCCACTGTAACACTCTCCGATATACCCCCCCCACTGAAACACTCTCCGATATACCCCCCCCACTGTAACACTCTCCGATATACCCCCCCCACTGTAACACTCTCCGATATACCCCCCCCACTGTAACACTCTCCGATATACCCCCCCCCACTGTAACACTCTCCGATATACCCCCCCCACTGTAACACTCTCCGATATACCCCCCCCTCACTGAAACACTCTCCGATATACCCCCCCCCTCACTGAAACACTCTCCGATATACCCCCCCCCCTCACTGTAACACTCTCCGATATACCCCCCCCCCACTGTAACACTCTCCGATATACCCCCCCCCCCCCACTGTAACACTCTCCGATATACCCCCCCCCCCCCACTGTAACACTCTCCGATATACCCACACCCCTCACTGAAACACTCTCCGATATACCCCCCCTCACTGTAACACTCTGATATACCCCCCCCCTCACTGTAACACTCTCCGATATACCCCCCCCTCACTGTAACACTCTGATATACCCCCCCCCTCACTGTAACACTCTGATATACCCCCCCCCTCACTGTAACACTCTGATATACCCCCCCCTCACTGTAACACTCTCCGATATACCCCCCCCCCCCACTGTAACACTCTCCGATATACCCCCCCCCCACTGTAACACTCTCAGATATACCCCCCCCCCTCACTGTAACACTCTCCGATATACCCCCCCTCACTGTAACACTCTGATATACCCCCCCCTCACTGCAACACTCTCCGATATACCCCCCCCCCTCACTGAAACACTCTCCGATATACCCCCCCCTCACTGTAACACTCTCCGATATACCCTCCCTCACTGAAACACTCTCCGATATACCCTCCCCTCACTGTAACACTCTCCGATATACCCTCCCCTCACTGTAACACTCTCCGATATACCCTCCCTCACTGAAACACTCTCCGATATACCCTCCCCTCACTGTAACACTCTCCGATATACCCTCCCTCACTGAAACACTCTCCGATATACCCCCCCCTCACTAAGTCTGTTCCAATGATATGAAGATTACTCTCCCCATTTAAGTGTCACATGTGGTGACATTTTATGTAAAACATCTGCTCCCTGCGTGCCTGTAACCAGCAGCTGTAAACATAAGAAGGGCAGCCTGAGGACAATCATGGCAGACACATCTGCCTCTTAAGCATTGTACAGTCACTGAGTGCATTATTTGCTTTGTTTAAAGACACTCTCAAAAAAATACAATCAGAAAGGCACAATTTGCAAATTATTTAGACAGTGTAGGCGTGAGGAATATCAGTACAGGTCACGGTTTATAAATGTAAAGTACTCGGGCTCAGCAAAGCTTACCTCCCACAGCCGCAGTATATCCGGGAAGGAGAACTCCCGTTTAAACCAGATGAGGAGCCACCGGAAGCAGAAACACAGGTTTCCAGACTCTCTGGAATCTGGTAAGAGAGAAGAGTCATCAGGAATACTGCTGCGCAAAGGGCAGGAACAGCCCTCACCCATCAGAGGGCATCAGGAGCAACGCCTCCACCCAAGCAAAGGGCATCAGAAACAACAGCTCCCCCTACCCCCTAACCAAAGGGCATCAGGAAAAATACCACCCCCCCCACAGAACCAAAGTATATCAGGAACATCTACTACAAACAGAGGATAAATTAGCTAAAGGAGCCTCAGAAACAACATAAACACAGAGAGACATCAGCAAAACAGGGATTTGATGGCAGTCTGCATTGAAAGAAAGTTATTGCTAAATACACCAGGGGATTAAAAACTCTGGATAATGAGGTCTTTTTTTAAAAAAAAGTTCTTTTGAGTTTCTGCTCGTATCGTGGCGGGCTACAGTTCCAGAGCCCCTAGCAACCATCCAGGATCTCACCCAAATCGCCAGACATCACGCACGGGCGTAGACAGCAAGTATCAGCAGGCCTATTCAGGCACGGAGCCTGAATCTGTCTCAATCCATGCCTAGGCGCACACAAGCAGTCTCCGGGACACAGCCCGAGGCCTGGGAGCAGAGACAAAGTGGAAATGTGTATCTAAGGTTCTCTGGGGGAGAGGCTGAATGTTGCTAATGATAAAACATTCAGGGTAAATTCTGTTCTGTGCGCTCATGCCCCCCATTGAATTGGATGGAGACTGTCCATACTGGTTTCAATTAACAGCTGTCAGAGCAGAGAATTATCTGCTCTATTTATGCTGCATTCAGGCTGAGATACAGAAGCTGATCGTGCTCCTAGATTTTGTTGAGCGTGTATGTGCGTACGCACATATAAATAAAAATCTGAGCTCTTGCTCGCGAGGGCAAGAGAGAAAGAGCAAAGACAAACACATGAGAGTCACAGACACACAGACAAAAAGCTCTCCAGTAATTTTTATTCCCTCAACAGTTTGTTTTTGTTTCTTTTTTTTTGAAGGCCGCAGCTTCTCGCTGGGGAATGGCTCCAAGGGCACTGTCTCTCTCTCTGGCATCTTGCGCACGCAACCAGTCTTCATGCACGAGCATCGACAGCGAGTGTTGCCAGGCTATTCGACCGCAGTCAGCGTCACAGCTGATCCCGATCCCACCATCTCTCTCTCTCTCTCTCTCTCTCTCGAGGGGCAGCCGCTGGATGGTGATCGGGATTGGCTGACTTTTCCCTGCCTAGATCAGGGGTGCCCAATAACAGATTGACGTGCATCTATGTCGGGCCTTTAAGGTAGGCATGGGGATAATGGAGGTTGGGCCAAGAAAGTAGAGGTGAAAAGGCTTGGTTGAAGAGATGGGTTTTGAGGAGGGTTTTAGTGGAGGGGAAAGGTGACTGCAAGGTCAATTGTAGCAAAAACAACCGACCGAGCAGGGACCGGAGATCGAGCCCCAGACCTTCCAGGGTCTGCGAGACTCAGTTACTCATTGGATAAGCTGGCTGACCCATCGGCGGTGTCCGTCCACTCCAGCCATTTCATTAAAAATACTTTGGTTTAAACAATGAGCGTGGACGAGCTCATCAGAACAGCTGGCTGGCAGGACATCCTGAGCCCAATGGCGTGTGGGAACTCCATCAGCACGGGACTGAAGATGATCCCCAACTTACTGACTATACTGAACCAATAATGAATAATAAATAATAGAAATAATAATAAATCCAATAGGGAATTCAGGAGAAACTTTTTTACCCAGAGAGTGGTGAGAATGTGGGACTCGGTATCACAAGGAGTAATTGAGGCGAATAGTGTAGATGCATTTAAGGGGAAGCTGGATAAACACATGAGGGAGAAAGGAATAGAAGGATATGGTGATAGGGTGAGATGAGGTAGGAGGCTCGTGTGGCGCATAAACACCAGCATGGACCAGTTGGGCCGAATGGCCTGTTTCTGTGCTGTAAATTCAATGTAATATGTAATGTATGAGCCCATCTCCCTATAGGTATCAGGTTCTAAAGCCCCTCCCCCAGTGAAGTCAGCTGCACTTATAAAATACATAGGAAAAACAAACAATAGATGTTAAAAGTACCGATTTAAGGAACAGTTGGAAAGTACAGCGCTTCCGATGGCAAGACAGTGTGGGGCAGCCATCAAAGTTGACACCAGATTTAGAACGCAGGGCTGTAGAGCCTTTGTTACTTCTAGACTTGACTATTCCAATGCTCTCCTGGCCTGCCACCCATCTTCCATCCTGCATAAACTTGAGCTCATCCAAAACTCTGCTGCCCGTATCCTAACTCGCACCAAGTCCCGTTCTCCCATCACACACTGTGCGCGCTGACCTACAGTGGCTCCCGACTTGATTTTAAAATTCTCATCCTTGTGTTCAAATCCCTCCATGGCCTCTCCCCCTCCCTATCTCTGTAATTTTCTTCAGCCCTACAACCCTCCGAGATCTCTGCGCTCCTCCAATTCTTGCCTCTTGCGCATCCCCGATTTCCATCGCTCCACCATTGGTGGCCGTGCCTTCAGCTGCTTAGGCCCTAAGCTCTGGAATTCCTTCCCTAAACCTGTCCACCTCTACCACTCTCTCCTACTTTAAGACACTCCTTAAAACCTACCTCTTTGACCAGGCTTTTGGTCACCTGTCCTAATATCTCATGTGGCTCGGTGTTTTACTAAGTTAAAGGCACTATATAAATGCAAGTTGTTGCAGTAGAGCCCAGAGGAGGGTGCTGGGGTTATCTCACTAACCTAGGAAGTCGCAGAGGGCAGAGTCCAGCACTCTCAGCAGCAGGGCCAACTTCTCCAGCTGTTCCTTCATGCTCTCTTGACTCTCCTCGAAGTTACGGTGCTGGAACAGAGATAAGAGACAGACGGTCACACTGCACTGTGATGGGCAGGATTTACATGACCATAAACGTACAACCACAACCAGAGTTCAAATCTGTTCCCTCAGGATTGGTCTCGCACTTTATCAGAGGTGCTTCTAAAAATAAGACAGGTTAAAACATCACACAATGCCCACCAACTATATGGAACATCACACTACATACGAATATTGAGCCTTAGATCGCACACTGGCGATAGGAGCTCACAATCGTTAATCCTATGCCGTGTAACTCAACCCCGATGAGAACAAAACCAAAATGGAACAGAAACCTCCCAAAAATATCGTTAAATTACAAATACCCAGGAGTGAGTTAAAAGCTGGAATCTAATTGAAAGGTTCAGAAGACAGTTATAAATGACTCCAGTTTGTTTTTTAAGTCATCTGTACGTCCAATGTTGCTTCCTATTTATCACCCTTAAACAGCGATTAATCACTGCTAAATGTGAGGGAGAGCGCCCAAACTGGTGGGATGCAAGTATTGGCCCCCTCTCTCTCTGACGGAGGGGGTTGTGCTCTATTGTATACACTTATAGGGGACACATGCTAATCAGATACACGCAGGTGCAATGGACTTGTGGGAGGGGTGGCTCATTTTGGTGTGAAACGACAACAAACATTTGAGTAGAGCATATTCTTCCAACCTGCTCTGCTCAGTTCTGTTTATTCCTGGCGAAGCAGAATATTCATGATGTTCTGGGCACTCACCACTAGCTCCATGAAGCCCGTGAAACACCAGAAGGAGTCGACTTCGTTCTGTGTAACGTACAGTATCGGAGAGAGGAGATCGCTCATTCCCTGCACGTAGCCTGCACAACAAACACAACAGGAACTATTTAAAATGTTCAGCTTGGAGAGGGTGCAGAGGAGATTTACTGGAATTATACCAGGGATAAGGGACTTCAGTTATGTGGTGAGACTGGAGAAGCTGGGGTTGTTCTCCTTCGAACAGGGAAGGTTAAGGGAAGATTTAAATTAGACTTGACTTTATGAGGGGTTTTGATAGAGTAAATAAGGAGAAACTGTTTCCAGTGGCAGGAGAGTCAGTAACCAGAGGACACAGATTTAAGATAATTGGCAAAAGGACCAGAGGGGAGATGAGATGAGATGAGATCAATGTTTGCCTATATAACAATTTGCCTTTATGTGGTGCCTTTAACTTAGTACATGCTTTACAAACAGGTGAAAGTGGATACTGAGCAAAGATCAGTGAAGACCAGAGTGATAGGGGAGTTGGACCAAGTGCAAGATAGGATGTCTGGGAGCAGAGTTTTGGGTGAGTTGGAAGTTTACTTAGGTTGGATTGAGAGGGGGATTTGAACCTGAGCTCAGAGTCAAACAGCTCATCATAGGACTAGGGAGGGGAAGGACTAGTGAGCAGATTTTTTAGCAGGAGCCAAATACTGTAGGGTGGATTTGATCTTGCAAGAATGTTGGAAAGAATTCTAGATCATTTCAGGATTTGATGTGGGATAATCAGTCGGACAGCATCGTGGTAGTTGCAGGGCTCGAGGGTGATGCTGGAGAGGTAAAGTGAACATCACCAGCACACATACGAAAGCTAACACCCGAGTCTAATGATGATACTGCTGATGGATAGCATGTGGATGAGGAAATGGGGGGTGGGGCATGTAAGGAAGGAACCATGAGGCACTCCTGAGGTGGCCGTGCCAGAGTGGGAGGAAAAGTAATTGTAGGAAATATGCTAGTTGTATTGGGACAGTTGGAAATGGAATTAAGAGAGGGGCAGTATCGAGTTAACAGAGTCACTGTATTTCACAGTAATTCATTATCGGTGAAGAGACATGAGGCACTATATAAATGCAAGCCTTTCTTTCAAAATAATTCTGAGTCTACAGGAGGTAATAAATGCTTTTGTTACCTTCAGACTCAATTATTCCAATGCTCCCCTGGCCGGCCTCCCATCTACCTCCTTCCATAAACTTAAGCTCTTCCAAAACTCTATTGCCCCGTCTCCTAACTCACACCAAGTCCCGTTCACCCATCACCCCTGGGCTCGTTGACCTACATTGGCTCCCTGTCCGGCAACGCCTCGATTTTAAAATTCCTATCTTTGTGTTCAAATCCCTCCATGGCCTCTCCCCCTCCCTATCTCTGTAACCTCCTCCAGCCCCCACCCCCACTCCCAGAGATCTCTGCGCTCCTCCAATTCTGGCCTCTTGTGCGTGCCTGAATTCCTTCACCCCGCCATTGGCGGCCGTGCCTTCAGCTGCCGAGGCCCTAAGATCTGCAATTCCCTCCCTAAACCTCTCCGCCTCTTAGGTCGCTCCTTAAAACCTACCTCTTGGTCCAAGCTTTTGGTCACCTGTCCTAATATCTCATGTGGCTCGGTGTCAATTTTTACCTGATTACGCTCCTGCAAAGCGCCTTGGGACGTTTTACTGCGTTAAAAGCGCTATATAATTGCAGAGTGTTGTAATTTGGGCTCAGCAACCTGTGCGGGGAGTCTGAAAGGGGGATCTTACCCAGATCGAAGTTGTACATGCAGTAAGTCATCAGCACGTCATTCAGCAGCACCAGGCCTGGGTTGTCGTTCCCCTCGTAGAACTTGTTACTGCGGTCGGTCCTGCTGACATCTCGCTCTACGGATGAAAAGCAATTTCAGCGTTCGGTTAAAAGCACGACGAGAGGAAAGTCAGCTCTGACCTCCCCCACAATGGTTCAGCGGGTAAGCACACTGCTCAGTGTGGAACTATAAGCCACTCAGACCAGCAGGTCCCCAGACTGGATTTCCAGACTGTGTTGAGTTCCAGGCCTCAACCAGGGTGGACTTTGGGGTTCGACAACCAGCCTGGTGCGTAGATACCTCTGTGATTGGGAAATTCTAACTCATGGCTGACTAGATCTCCTCCTCAGTCTAGACCCCGTCGGCTCCAGTCAAACTGAGCGAGTCCTGTTCCACTAGGATATTTTCCTTATATTCCCCCCCCCCAACCCCTCGGAGAAGGTGCTGACTCTTACTGGGGGCTGGTTCCACCAGTGCCAGCTGTGGCTTAGTGGGTAGCGGTCTCGCTTCTGAATCAAAAGGTTGTGGGTTCGAGCCCCACTCCAGAAACTTAAGCCCGTAATCCAAGGACCCACAGGTGTGCACAACGGCATTCGAGGCTAAAGGCTTAACCGCCCCTTCCCCAGCCACCAATTCTTTTTTTTCAATCCTATCCTCTCCTGAAAGTGTTGAGTGTCCCAAGCTTTTTGCTGGGATATGGTTTCATGGAGCCTGTTGCCCTCTGGTACTTCACCCAAGAGGCCATTATTTATAAGCCAGCCTTGGCAGTGAGCTATTCAACAGTCAGGAAGTTCTAAAGCTGATGATTGATTTAAAAGTTCACTCACCAATCAGACTCTTGTATGCCCGCAGCAGGGAATTCCGCAGTTCCTGATCCTCGGTCACCGACTTCCACTGCAGTTTCATCCGGAAATACTCATCCCTAAAGGAACCGCCAACGCGAGTTAGCAGAGGAAAACACAACCTCAGGCAGCGCAGGGAACGGAATGGGGAGGATGCTCGGTTCACTCTCGAGGAGCCAGGGGGTTTGAAACTTGCAGGTGCTGCTCACTTAATTGGCCGGAATGGGTTAAGCAAGGTACCCACAAGTCAAACGAACCACCGGTTGAGGGACTGAGGAGGCGATAAATAATAAACGCAGCATCCGAGCACTTCCGTGTCAGATACAATGCAGGTTAGAAAGAGAGGAAAAGCTGCTCCATCAAATAACAAGGACTCCCAGCTTATTTACAGCATGGGTTAGATTCACGGTAAACGTCTCTCTCTCTCTGCACTGTTTCAACCGCAGGGGATCAGTCTTCCCTGCACTTCCACTTCCCACAGCCAGCATTCTTCTGGTTTCTGAATAAAATATAAAATTCTCATCGTTGTGTTCAAATCCATCCATGGGCTCACCCCTCCCCATCTCTGTAACCTCCTCGAGCCCTACAATCCTCCCAGATCTTTGCGCTCCTCCAATTCTGGTCTCTTGTGCATCCTCAATTTTAATTGTTCCACTGTTGGCAGCCGTGCCTTCAGCCATCTAGGTCCTAAGCTCTGGAATTCCCTCCCTAAACCTCTCCACCTCTCTCTCCTCCTTTAAGACGCTCCTTACAACCTACCTCTTTGACCAAGCTGTCCTAATATCTCCTTATGTGGCTCAGTGTCAAATTTTGTCCGATTACGCTCTTGTGAAGCACCTTGGGAAGTTTTACTATGTTAAAGGCGCTATATAAATGCAAGCTGTTGTTGTAAAACCAACAAACCAGTGTCAATTTGTGCTAAACTCGGACGGCTGGGTGCTGTGGATTCACACCAGCTCAGAACTTAGTAGGGCTTACCCCAATCTCATTACCCCGTAGGATCTTTAGAGCCAGCTGAGAAAGGGGCGGGGCGATGGAGAACTTCCATCCCATCAACGTGGACTGGATTGAAACTCGGTCCTAAACTGAAGTCCCTTAACTAAATGCACTGCCCACAAACCCTCTCAACCCTCCAGGTAACTGCTCACCATGGGGACATCTACAAGGATACCCCTATGCACATGACCAACAGCTGAGCATCCACATATTAGCGATAACAGGCACACTGCTTCTCCCCCTCGGTTACAAACAATCCCCCCTTTCAACATGGGTCACAGTGGAATTGCTCCTTACGTTTTTTGCTTCACCAAAGCTTTGCGTTCCTCGGCTGTACTGTCCCAGGGGTAGTATCCCAGCAGGAATTTCCAGACTTCCCGACGGATGCTGTGGCACAGTCCCTGACAGAGGAGATCAAAGGAATAATGAGGGGTTTTTGATTTGAGAGGGGTGTTTAAAATTACGAAGGATTTTGATGGGAGTAAAATAAGAAGAAATTGTTCCCACTGACAGGAGGGACGGCAACCAGAGGACACAGGATGTAAGACAATTGGGAAAAGAACCAGAGGGGAGATTCTACGACATTTGTGGACAGTTCCGAAATAACACCGACAGAAAATAAAAGTTAGACATACAAGAGGGTGCTGGCACCTCCTGGAGACAAATAAGAATTGCACCATGTTATGCCATCCCATAATAAATATGGCAACAATATAAGATGCCAATAGAGAACTAACCTGTATTTATACAGCACTTTTCATATCCTCAGTACGTCCCAAAATGCTTCACAACCAATCAAGTGTAGTCACTGTTGTAATGTAGGAAATGCAGCAGCCAAAGGGGGCTGCTGGCCAGAGATCAGGACCGTGATGGTCTCCCTCTTTATACCAACAGGCGAGGCCAATTGCAGTGCCAACTCAGCACAAACTCACTCAACTTGGGAACTGCCCTTCTATTATCTCCCACATATCTCAGGACTATACCATCCACATTCCTCTTAAGTGAGAACCCATTCACTGAACTATAGAACACATCCCCCCCCCCCATCCCATGGTCTGCTCCTCTGAATTCAAAGTACACGATAATACAATAGTTTTTTAAAAAACATTTTTTTATTTTGCCACATTTAAATTATAGGATCATCTGAATTATTAGTAGACTGTACTTCACATTAACAGCATGAACTGCTTTAGAAACAAACATATAAATAAGTGAATGAATGAATTCACCTACTCCTTTGAAAATCTTTTTCTTCAGTTCTGCCGCATCCTGAACTCTTCCTTCTGGATCCAGATGTTTTGTCCACTCTGCAGCTGTTAGAGTCTCCTGCCTCTGCACTGTGGGCCGCTGACCCAGATCAGCTTGCTGGAAAGAAGGTCAGAAAAACCTCTCTTTAAAAATTTAAAGAAAATGAAAACCACCATCGGGACCTATCACAGAGAACTGTCATTATCCATCATTCCCCTGTTGCTATTCTTAGTAATACTGACTACTGAAGACATCATGGGAAATGTCAGGGAGAAGTTACCGAGCCTGGTGTGAGGGATCTGCAGTAACATCAGTAGAGATGCAATCAGCAATGCATGGTACTGGCTAGAATGAATTACTGAGCCAGTGTGAAGGATCTGCAGTAACACTCTTTAAAAACTGCACCCTTGCTTCTGTTAACTCAGCTTTCTAACACCAGCAGGCTCAGTGGGCCATCCGAGATGATACCGGTATTAACAACAGGAACCAAGGGTGCCAAGAAATGAAAAATTCAAACTTGAATAGACTGTGTACGACCTTCACTCTCGATGCTTCAGCCTTCAGGCTGAGGGGTGACCTGATCGAGGGGTTTGATGGGGTAGACAGAGAGAAGATGTTTCCACTTATGGGGGAGACCAAAACTAGGGGCCAGAAATATATAGGACAGTCACCAATAATCCAATAGGGAATTCAGTACCCAGTGAGAATGTGGAACTCACTACCACATGGAGTAGTTGAGGCGAATAGCATCGGTGCATTTAAGGGGAAGCTAGATAAACATATGAGGGAGAAAGGAATAGAAGGATATGCTGATAGGGTGAGATAAAGTCGGGGTGGGAGGAGGCTTGTGGGGAGCATGAACGGCAGCATAGCCCAGTTGGGCCAAATGGCCTGTTTCTACTGTAAAATCTATGTAATTCTATATAACTTGGTGTTATTTTGTTTGTAAAATTGTTAACACAACATCATAAAGTTCTGATCTTTGCCATCATTCACTGAACACAATTGTCTACTCCCAGATTGCCTCTCAGCAGCAGCTTTAAAGTATTAGAGCAAGGGGAAAATGAGTGACACAGATAAATGAATCTTCAGCAGAGAAGCCGCCTGTAAACACCTCCAGCATTTTCTCGACCGTCACTGCCGAGCAGACTGCAGGCTCTGCATTCCCACCCCAGCTGTGGAAAAGGCCACGGAACACAGACAGCCCCAAGGAGCTCAGCATCATATCTGCCACCCCAGCTGATCAGCAGATGGAGCCAGGCTGGGTTAGGACTGCACGGGAGGGAAGAAGGGTGGTGCAGTATCTCAACACAGCGATTTACTATTTACCTTCCATTTAAAAAACAAACATTAACCCACATCACTCTTTTAAACACTACGACCTGTGTGTGTGTAATATATGGCGGTTGGACAAATTGGATAGCTCTTTCAAAGAGGCATGACGGGCCAGATGGCCTCCTTCTGTGCCATATGATTCTATGATAATATATAGGAAGTGCTCTTGTGTCAACATTATAAATTGCTAAGTCAATACTTCCTGTTAAATTTTCCTATGTCAACTGTCACGGTGTAAGTGCAGGCTCTGACCCTTACATTTTCTACGCAGTGACTTTGAGGGCTCTCTGCCAACTCCCTCACCATATTGTGAATTCTATCCATCGACAGGCAACTGACGGTCAGTCCAGATATCAGACACTTACACAGGTGATGACCTCGAAGCCCGGCTCGTCCTGCTGGTCCAAGTCCAGCCTGGTCGCCATCTCGCGCATGGGACGGTGGCGGGGACCGTCCTGGGGCCGCAGAGCTCCGCG
The DNA here is from genome assembly GCF_035084215.1 of Heptranchias perlo. Classification (NCBI taxonomy): domain Eukaryota; kingdom Metazoa; phylum Chordata; class Chondrichthyes; order Hexanchiformes; family Hexanchidae; genus Heptranchias; species Heptranchias perlo. The sequence continues at coordinate 4,103,124 of NC_090364.1, forward strand.
CAGGAAGTTGGTCACTTTGGAGAAACTGCCGAATGTGGCAGCGTAAGGGTCTTGTATAAAACGCTGGGGAAATGGAGAAAGAAAGAAAAAAAGAGCAACGCTCAATAATCTGTATTTTGTATCCTGATAGTTCCTCTAGGACTTGCCCCTGAACAGGAACAGAAAGGGTTCAGGCATAAACACAACCTGTGGGTGTAGGCAGGAGTGATGGAGATCTCTCCCCCCCCCACCTTCCCTTTACTTCTTCTGGCATTGATTATGGTCCCCCCTCCTAATCTTACAATTAGAATCAAAGAATCTAACAGCACAGAAGGAGGCCATTCAGCCCCTCGTGCCTGTGCCGGCTCTTTGAAAGAGCTATCCAATTTAGTCCCACGCTCCAGCTTTTTCCCAATAACCCTGCAAAGTACATGCCCAATTTCCTATTGAAAGTTCCCATGGAATCTGCTTCCATCACCCTCTCAGGTAGTGTGTTCCAAATCTTAACAACCCACTGTGTGAAAAACTTTCTCCTCATTTCCCCTCTCGTTCTTTTGTCAATTATTTTAAATAACCTCTGGTTATCGACCCACTTGCCAAAAGAGTTTCTCCCTACTTGCTCTATCAAAACCCTTCATTATTTTGAATACCTCTATTAGGTCTCCCATTAACCTTCTCTGCTCTAAGGAGAATAATTCCAGCTTCTCCAGTCTCTCCACATAACTGAAGTCCCTCATCCCTGGTACCATTGTAGTAAATCTCCTCTGCACCCTCTCCAAGGCCTTGACATCCTTCCTAAAGTGTGCTGCCTAGAACTGGCACTCAATACTCCAGCTGAAGCCTAACCAGTGATTTGTAAAGGTTTAGCATGACTTCCTTGTTTTTGTATTCAATGTCCCTATTTACAAAGCCAAGTATCCTGAACACTTTCTTAACTGCCTTATCAGATTGCCCTGCCACCTTCAAAGATTTGTGAATATACACCCCCCAAGTCCCTCTACTCTTGCACCCCCATCAAAATAGTACCATTGCCCCAGATAGTCCCCTGAATGTTTTCTGATGTGATTGTGTCTGAATAGTTTGTATTTCTGAAAACAGACACAGGGACAATAAACAGCGGGAAGCAAAAGAAGTTTCATTTTTAGAGTTCTCCGAGTCAGAACACTGAAATTGAAGCTCGTGTTCACATAAATCTCTCTGTGCCAGCCGGAAGGGTCTGGTACGAAATGGGATTGGGGCCAGTCCCAGGCAGTTGCTAGTGGGCACAGATGCACAGCAAGCATCCCATCTTTCAGAAACTGGCATTAAGTGGGCACTGGGGGACAGGGTTGAAATCGAATTGCCTGCTTGCTGCCTCACTGAATCACCCCATTCACACCTCAGAGAAGCTCCATAAATCAACGTCAGAAAAAAAAAACACAAGAGCGGGCCCACACACTCTGACCACACTCGCCCAGCAATTTCCTCTAAAACCCACTCATCCAATTCTACTAGGCGAAACTAATTTAAAAACGTAGAACGTAACAAAATAGCTGGCCGTGTGTACTTAAAAAAGGTAGGATTGGTTGGAGCTGCTTTGCATACCTGAATTTGGCAGTGGCATCAACTATCCCTTTTTATACTGGTTGGACTCTGCTGGCCTCTCAGCCACTGACCACCTCTCCAGATGAGCCACAGTCACTCTGCAAATGGCCAGGACCAGCTGTTTATAGGACTAACTGGAGTTAAACTGAGGTAGCTATAAGAGAAGGCCCAAGGATGGTCATACTGGTGCAGTAGGAGGTGCTCTTCTCAGGTTGAGGACAGAATAAAGGGAGCTTCATTCAGTCCCTAACCCGTGCTGTACCTGCCCTGGGAGTGTTTGATGGGACCGTGTAGAGGGAGCTTTACTCTGTATCTAACCCGTGCTGTACCTGCCCTGGGAGTGTTTGATGGGACAGTGTAGAGGGAGCTTTACTCTGTATCTAACCCGTGCTGTACCTGCCCTGGGAGTGTTTGATGGGACAGTGTAGAGGGAGCTTTACTCTGTATTTAACCCGTGCTGTACCTGCCCTGGGAGTGTTTGATGGGATAGTGTAGAGGGAGCTTTACTCTGTATCTAACCTGGAAGTATTTGATGATGACACTGGATCGACAATGTAGAAAAGGTCCCTTTATGAACATTGATAGCCTCATCTTGATGAGCAATAAATTTAACCAAAAATGATTTATTTTTAATAGCGAAACTGTGTACATGCAACATTGGTGCACACAGGACATATTATTAGGCACACAAACGATCCAATCTCCAAGTACACAGAATGTTGGAATGTGTCCACAAAGGTCTCATTAAAAGGATATTGATCATACCCAAAAAAAAGAGCAGAGAGAATTACTCACAGACACCAAATCCGAGGAATGCTCGTCGAACAGCTGCAACTCGTCAAAGGACTGGGACAAGGCGTGAGAATCATGGGAGTAAACCAGATAAAGGCGAGGGTCCTTCCTGGACCTGCCAAGACAGGATCGATAACTGGAGTCAGTAAACAATTACACTGACTGCTGGCAGAACTATCAGAACTCATTATTTACAGACACCGAGACATTGTGGGGCAGACAGCAATTAAATCCAACATTCCCATTAAACTCCGACAGTAATCCTCTTCATCAACGGGAACGGTGCTGGGGCTGTTGGCAGGGATCAGGATACCTTGGAAAGCAACTGATTGCTACTTGGTAAATGAACCCTAATAATATCTGTCCCCACCCGGTGGGGAAAGAGACAATGTGGCACTTAACCATACAGACCAGATGGCTGGGAGGGTGATCCCTGGTCTGTGCTGAGTCACCCGACCTCAGTCACAGTGCTACAATCGGTCTCGAAACCAGGCAGGAATTGAAAAAATCTATCAACCCAGGCTTCTGCTCCTGAGACAGCTGCTACAAGTGTGTCTAAGTAGATTGTGGGTGAGGCCTGCCCTCTACTGTCAAATCACCTGCTGGCACTCACTGTCTAGGCTGATACCTTAACATTGGGCGAGGATACTGCTGGTGCCCGTTAAACCGTATCCCAGCAAGAATCAGTGCCTTCTGGAGGGTGGAGATGGGAGAAACTTGGGGGGGGGGGGGGGGGGAAGAATTCCCAGGGATGCTACAGTCTGAATTTTAAACAACTTTATCACTTTGTAACCTGCTGACGAGCATTCAAAATTAGGATTTATTTAAAGCCGCCTTACAGAGGGTAGAACAGATAGCAACTTCAGAAATTCAATGGGATGGATCATTCCAGCATCAGGAGCTAAGGATAAATGGGTCAATATAAGGTATGGAACGACACACACCCGCACACACAGATAAAATAAATCTTTCATGACATGTATTACTTATTATGATGTGTATATGTTGTTATATTGCATCCCTTAAGTAAAGTAGCATACATGGATATGATGTATAGGGCCATTCCTTCTCCCCGCACCCCCCCACATTTCCCCCCCTGTTGAAGGTTCTGACACTTGCCAGTTCCTCAAGCACTGGCCGCCCTCTGCTATTATGTGCCTCTCGACAGCAAGAGCTGACAGGCTATTCCGCCATGAAAGTCATCGCAGCCCGAGCCCAATACTCCGCCATCCACGCTTTCCAGCCGGGCAGAGGGGGTGTCACAAGGCAGCGGTCAGGAGTGGAAACCCTGTTCGAATGTCTCCTCTTCCTGTCACCAGCACGTGCTGCTCTCTTGGGAGTGCTCCACAGTTAGCACGGACTCTACTCGGCAAACGTAGCACAGGCCCTGGATCGAAACAAAGGCGGCGCAGCAAAAACGGGAAGCGGCTCACACACCGTACGTTACGGTACTTGTTTGACTGCCAAAATGGTGCCCGCTTTTAATACCACGGTGGTGATTGCTCGAGCAGCACGCGGTTATATACTCACGTGGCCAGGACCACATATTTGCACAGACACTTGAGTAAGGCTCTGGTGCCGCCGTCATGAAAGTGAAGAGCAGGGAAGGAGATGCCGTCCTTGCTGATGAAGATAAGATACGACCAGCCCAGGCCGGGCTTATTTTTCCGGATGGACTTGAGTTCGGACAGACTGAGAGAGAAAGCCCACTTGCTGTGTGCTCCGGAGCACTGGGCAGCAGCTGAGGGACAAACCAAAAAAAAAAACCCCACACTCAACCAAGGACGGTTCGTCAAACAAAAACATGTAAAGCACAGAACAAGGAAAGACGCCATTCAGCCCATCGAACACAGAACATGTACAATTTTTTTTCTTTGGTCAACTTTCTTGCTTCCTCTTCTGAAGGGGTCAATTTTTTAAAATACAGCTCAACGGGTTCCTGCAGGCATGTAATACCCTTAGTCTTCCCTCATGTACAAATCTAAACAGGAAGTGTTTGCAGGCAATTCAACTACATGGGGCCTCACAGCTCAGCTTGATCCCGTTTTCACCTGACCTCCACACATATACACTTTTTCATTAATGGGTGCCTGGACAAAATTCAGTCGCAGGTTCTGTGGCCAATTCTACTGGAACTGGGATCCTCTGGCCTGGGTGGCTCCGTTACACACTCCCCAAACCTTGTGCAAATCTCCCCTTTCATTAACACTCACCCAACTTACTTGAACACCTGAGTCAGGTGAACAGTCACAATAAGAGAGAACTCTCGTGAAACTTCTGCCCGACATTTGAAGGTAACTGAATGAAAGCTCTTGTGTTATCCACCTCGGTTATCCGACCCTGGCTGGTGGCATTCCGTGCAGGACTCCCAGTGTCCCAACACAACGAGACCCTTCTGCATTCTAAGCAGTTATCAACTGTACTTATAACCTGTAAAGCACATGAACTTTTAAATGAATAGATTACTCAGGCAATTATATCTTTGAGTTTCCATCCTTCTGCCTGTCAGATTTACAAAAACACTGCCCTCACTAAAATGCTCTTGAAGATACTATTTCCTCAGAGAGAACATGTGTTTTCCCTTCTAACAGAGCTTCACGAATTTTACACACCCAGTTCCTAGTGGGCAATGCCCTACAGTACAAATTGCCCCTAATCTGTCATCAAATTAGCAGCCTCCTTCAGGGAAGCCAGAGGATGTCACACTGGTGAGGGGAGATTTAATAGCGGTGTTTAAAATTATGAAGGGTTTTGATGGAATAAATAGAGAGAAATTGTTTCCACTGGCAGGAGAGTCGAAAACCAGAGGATACAGATTTAATATCTACTTACATGGCTCGGTGTCAAATTTTGTATTAACGCTCCTGTGAAGAGCCATTTCATTATGTTAAAGGTGCTATATAAATGAAAGTTGTAGCTGTTGAAGAAGATAATTGGGAAAAGATCTAGAGGGGAGATGAGGAGAATTTTTTTAATATAAATACAGTGCGTTATGATGATCTGGAATGCACTGCCTGAAAGGGCGGTGGAAGCAGATTCAATAATAACTTTCAAAACGGAACTGGATATATACTGGAATAGGAAAAATTTGCAGGGCTATGGGGAAAGAGCGGGGGGAGTGGGACTAATTGGATAGCTCTTTCAAAGAGCCGGCATAGGCACGATGGGCCGAATGGCCTCCTTCTGTGCTGTATGATTCTATGGTGCAGTCGGGGTGCTCGAGGTTGGGGGCAGCTGCATTGGATCTGTAACATGCCGGACCTCATTTTGCTTGGTGCTCAGCATGAACACTTCGTCTTGACGAGCACAAGATTCACACGCAAAAAAAAAATGAAGACATTACCGTAATAATGAGCCGCTCCCTCTCACCTTGCACGTCCTCCAGTGGGCGCAACCTGGTTCCTACTGTGCTGATAACGGCCCAATCAGGCTCGTAACCAGGATCAAACATCTCCTCTTCGGTGTGACTGCCCCCATTCACAGTGGAATCCTGAGAAAGGTACAGGGTTGTGTCAAGGGCGAGATCAGGGACAAATAAATGAGAACCATGTGACATGGTGCAGTGCCAGGGTCACGAGGACTAAGCTGCTCTCTCCTCAAAAAATACCGAGCAGTGCTCTGCACAAAACACTGGGCACCAAACTGTCTCCCTGAACACTTTTGCCTTGCTACCCCTCTCTCCTCCTTCAAGGCCTTCCTTAAAAGCCAACTCTTCGACAAAGCTTTTGGTCACCCCTCCTAATAGCTCCTTCTTTGGCTTGATTTCTCTCCCCCCCCCCCCCCCCCCGCCCTGCTCACCCCTGTGTGAAGCACCTTAGGGCGTTTATGTTGAAGGCGCTATATAAATGCAAGTTGGTGTGGTCATTGCTGGTTTGTTCTGTAATGCATTAGTTTCTGGAAGCATTTTTTTTTTGCATATAAAAGGCCAGTTATTTCCTGCTGGTTGTTCTGGCCTCTCCCCAACACCCCCCACAACTCTCCAAACAGCTGCTGAAGTTCGAGAAACCTCCAACAGCGACGAACCTCTCTACTTGAGCTCAGGGTGTGCCTTTTTAGCCGACTTCCTCACCGATAGCGCCCCAACCAGCGATCTTAAAGGGGCAGGCCAAGTTAGCAGCTAAACATCACACTGGTGCCCCGGGCGAGTGATGCCAGTCAGAATTAGCTGGTTTTTATACAGAATGGCTGGAAACGGAAAAAATAAAGGATAGTGCACTGGTGCAGAGTGGAAGGAGCTGCACTCTGCATCCAACCTGCGCTGTCGTGGACCTGGGAGCGCTTAGCGCTGACAACGGCTGTCTGACATGGGAAAAGTGTTCCATTTCTCAGTGGCAACAGCCCTCGCTACTTTGATGAGCAGAAAGTTAACCAGGGAAAATGTTTGTATTAAAAGAAAAAATAATTAAAATCAATATTCATTCCAAACTGAACAGGCCTGTACTGCAAACACGAGCCCAAGAGAATTACCTTCTTGGAGTACAGGAACCGAGTGTGTTCTCCGATCTCACCGATGGGAGTCCAATCCACCACAGTATCGGGACCCTGGGGGGACAGAACAAGAGCAAATAATCCAATTAGGGGCTGAATGACTATGGGGGTAATTTTAACCTAACTCGCCGGGCGGGAAACCCACAAGATCGTCTGGAACACCAGTTTTACACCCCTGCTCCCCTCAATATTACTCTCCACTGACTTCAATGGAGAGTGAAATTGGGAGGGGTGCAAAACCAGCGTTGCACCCGATTCCGTCAGTTTCCCGACGGGCTGGTTAGGTTATGATTTCCCCCTCTGTTTATTTGATACAAACGTGGCCGTGGCTCCCAGGCTGCTGTGCAAACTCTTCCTCTTTCCCACCCCACAACCCCCACAGGATTGCCACTGGCCATCTCACACACTGCACCACGGGGAAAGGGGTAGTGTAGTAGTTATAGTCATAAACTAGCAGCCCAGAGCTTGTGAGATCCGATCTCCTGGCAAGTTGTGGGTTGGAACCAGGAGGAAGGATAAACTGACCGTGAACACTGCCGGGTTGTTGTAAAAACGCAACTGGGTCATTAATGTCCTTCAGGGAAGGGAAGGGAAGCTGCTGCCCATACCCGGTCTGGGCTACATGCGACTCCAGCCAAGCACTGCGTGATCCACTCTTAATGAAGGGGTGGGTAATAAATGCAGCCGTGCCAGTGTCACCCACATCTCAACAACAAATTAAAGAAAATGATTGGGATTCACTCTGCCTCTGGACCCAATCTTGTCCCTCTTATTCTGATGGTGCCCTTTTTTCCCCCAGGATAGTTCCACGGGTCCCAGCTCTCGCTGCTATTTCCCCAGGGTCATTTCTTCGTGTGCGAGTCCAGTCTGTTGGGCTATTCACCCACGAAGGCCATAATAGCTGGGCCCAATTCTATTCTCACGGTGTCCGCAAACGCACAGTTTCCAGGAGAGCTCGCTACGTAGTGATTAGGAGCAGTGCCTAGCTGGTGTTTCCCCCTCTCTAACCCAGTGGCTCTGAAGCCAACTCCAGCACTCTGGCTGCTGCCCCGGTGGAGATTGGCAAATCTGCGACCTTCGGATCTGTAAGGTTCAGCACTACACCGGGTGATGCCTTAACCTGTTGGGGAGTTTGGCAGTTTTTACAGTTGCGATTCCCACACAGGCTTGTGTATATATATTTTTTTTAAATGAGAAGGTTTTGTTACAAGTCACATGCAAAGAAAAAAACCTTCCTTCAAGCATTAAAATTAAAGAGTCATTCACTGACCTGGACAAAATGCCCATCATAAAGAATCATAAATACAATGCGGCACTTTGGCATCACACTGCTCCTGGTCCTTAAATTGGCTCTCCTCCGTGTTTTCAAATCCCTCCATGGTCTCGCCCCTCCCTATCGCTGTAACCTCCTCCAGCCCCACAGCCCTCCAAGATCTCTGCGCTCCTCCAATTCTGGCCTCTTATGCATCCCCAATTTTCATCACCCCACCATTGGCGGCCGTGCCTTCAGCTGTCTAGGTCCGAAGCTCTGGAATTCCCTCCCTAAATCTCTCCGCCTCTCTAACCTATTTTAAGACGCTCCTCAAAACCTACCTCTTGGTCACCTGTCCTAATATTTCCTTATGTGGCTCAGTGTCAAATTTTGTTTGATAATCGCACCTGTGAAGCTCCTTGGGACGTTGTGCTATGTTAAAGGTGCTATATAAATGCAAATTGTTGTCGTTGAATCAGCATCTCAGTTAATAAATATTGGAACAATCCAGCAGTTGTACCTGGAATATTATTTTGATTGGTGGGGATTAACAGTACCAGACATGTTAGCCACCAGGCCTGATGTGTGACAAATCAACATTGCATGCGGCCCAATACAATTTAATAGTACGGTTGGAGGTGCCACCTCTCAGGTGAAATGTTAAACCAAGGTCCTGTCTGCGTGTTCACGCCGATGTTAAAGGTCCCATGACTACTCAAAGGAGGGCAGGGAGATCTCCTGGTGTTCCCGGCCAACATTTCTCCCCATCAAAAAGTAGATTCATTGCTCATTTGTGTCATCACTGTTTCTGGGAGTTGGGTGTGTGGCTGCTTTGTTCATCCACGCATAAACTGTAACTGTGCTTAAAAAAATAATTCAGCATACATGAAGTGCTTTGGGATGTCTGGTGATAAGGCTCTACCTAAATGCAAGTTAGTTTTTGTACGGTACTCCCACTACAAATCAAGTCACATTCGTACTAATGGAGGCAGAGCTTACCCATAGTGCTCAGCAAGAGTGAAACAGCTCTATAACTTATAGTGACTCTAAAGCGCTTCACCCCAACTTGGGAGAATGGGCGAATTCCTCCGCTATTAGCATAGGTAGAGATCCTAGTGACAGCTCTGGTGTAGTTCGCTGCCCCTCACTCCGTAATGCCCGCTGCCCCTCACTCCGTAATGCCCGCAGCGGAGCTACTCACCTTCTCCAGGATCCGGATCACTCCGGGGATCAGCGTGTCCTGGTCATGATTCCGTTTTGTGCTCGTGTGCAGAAACACGCCCTCTTTCTCAAAGGCTACCTGCAAGACAAATCACAGCCACAGACTATTAAAGGGGCAGTAATCCAACTCCCTGTTTGCGCCAGTAGGGCATCAAACCTTAAACGTGTACGTACAGCATCACACCTGAAGTGCAGCACCTCGTGTGCACGGCTTGGCTCAAATAATCACTGTCTGGTAAATTAACCATGCCAGTTGGCTCAAATATAGACAGGTAGGAAAAGCTACCAATCAACAACCTGCATAAAACTGGTGTAGTGGTTCTGTTACTGGAGCAATAATCCAGGGAACATGAGTTCAAATCCCAACATTGGCACTTCGAGAATTTGAATTCACTCTTTTAAAAATCTGGAAATAAAAAGCTGCTATCAGTAAAAAGTGACCATGAAGCTGTTGGAATTGTCATAAAAAACTGGTTCACTAACGTCCTTTAGAGAAGGAAACCTGCCGTCATTACTCGGTCTGGCCTCTATGTGACTCCAGTCCCACATCAATGTGGTTGACTCTTAACTCTGAAGTGGCCAAGGAAGCCACTCAGTTGTATCAAATCACGACAGCGGTTAAAGGCAGCCCACCACCGCCTTCTCAGGGCAACTAGAGATGGGCAATAAATGTCGGCCTTGCCAGCAACTCCCAGATTCAGAGACTGAATATATAAAAAAAAAATCAGGAACCAGCAACTTCTGCAAAAAAATGACTGCCTGAAAATCTTTTCTCCAACTGTTTCGAGTGGCCACCTTGGCCTAATGAAGCCCATTCTATACAGCTAAAAATAACATTTCCAAATAAAATAACTGAACAAAACAGAACCATAAAGTCAATCGCTGTATCAGACTCCAGACTACTCTTGAGCAACACCATTCGAGATCAGCAAGTATATATTAACATGGTTTAAACATTGTTTGTAATAATGGGATCTCATCCGGAAAAGGTTCAGCACAGACTTGACAAACACTAAGGCTAATTTTCTCGATATGTAGGTGCCTGGATAGTTCTTAATCCAGAGACGGTACATCCCACTTAATTGCACGAAATTAATGTTTCTCCCAGAAATCCCAATCCACCACTGGATATGATGACTTGTATCAATTATTCACTTGTAAAGTTGCCCAGAGTGTCACAAGACTTGTGTAGTACACTGCCAACGAGTCCTTACCTTGCACTGTACAGTGCACTCAACCAATAGAAGGAACTTCTTTAACCACTGTAGTGGTTTGATACAACTGAGGGGTTTGCTAGGCCACTTCCGAGGGCAGTTAAGAGCCAACCACGTTGGTGTGGGGCTGGAGTCATATACAGGCCCAGACCGGGTAAGGACGGCAGGTTTCAATTGTCAAATATTTTCTACCCTGCTCTCTTGAAGGAGATGAGCACTGCTGAGGCACAGGCTCATGGCAGCTCCAACCCTCCAGTGACACTCCTAAATGGCCATCTTTCAAGTGTCTCCCCAGGGAGCCTATTCCATAGATTGACCACTCGTTCACTGAGATATTGTTTCCACAGATTAGTTTTGAATTTATCCCCTTCAGGCGCAGGCTGTATCCTCTGGTTCTACTGTTCTGGAAAAGGAGAATTAGCTTGTCATGGTCTACATTGAAATGTTGGCCACCCTGGAATAGATGTTATATGTACACTTACATTAAAAAAAAATGGATTTCCCAAAACTATACACCACCCAAGCCCATAGACACGATGAAAGTCAGTACTCAGGTCTCTGAAAAGGATGCACTGAAATCAAGAGGAATTCGAGGCTGTTTGCAAATGATTCTTTTGCTGATTTTCTTCAGTCTCATGGAAAGGTGTCTGGCCTCAAAATAGCATGCAGCTGCTGGAGTGTACCTGTCACTGTCAAACTACAAATTACAACATTCCAGGGTGGCCAATTTTTCAAAGCTCAAGAGCCAGAAAAATAAATTGTATTCTGAAAAAGAGCCACAAGTGTTAACTACACATACACCAGTATACTCGCCAATACTCTCACTGCAACTACACCTATACTAGTACACTCACCGACATTCTCATTGCAACTACACGTATACTAGAGTTAACATTTCAGGTCGATGACTGATTCTCACTAACTACACTCGTACTCACACCAACATTCTCATATTAGTACACTTACCAATATTTTCACTACATATATACTAGTGCTCACTGATGGTCTCTGTAACTACATATAAACTAGACACTCTCACTATTTTCTCACTGTAATTACACATATTCTCATACCATTGCTTATATTCCCATTGTAACTACAAGTATACTCTACCAGTGACCCCATCCTTCACCGTATCAGTGTATTCCTGCGCTACAGTATATAAAGAACAAGTTATTACCTTGTAAACCTATGCGGGTGACCCCCATCCTTCGCTGTATCAGAGTACCCCGTGCTACAGTATGTAAAGAACAAGTGATTACCTTGTGACTGTCTGCCGGTGACCCTATCTTTCACTGTAGTTATATACCCCTGTACTACAGTATATAAAAGAACAAGTTATTACCTTGTAACCTATGCAGGTTATCCCATCTTTCACTGTATCAGTGTATCCCTGTGCTTATCACAGAATAATAGAAAGGTTACAGCACAGAAGGAGGCCATCGGGCCCATCGAGTCTGCGCCAGCTCTATGCAAGAGCAATTCAGCTAGTCCCACTCCCCTGCCCTATCCCCCTTTCCCTGCAAATTTTTGGCTTTCAAGTACTTATCCAATTCCCTTTCGAAGGCCATGCTTGAATCCGTCTCCACCACTCCCTCGGGCAGTGCATTCCAGATCCTAACCACGAGCTTACAGTATATAAAGAACAAGTTATTACCTTGTAATCTATGCAGGTGACCCTTTCCATCACTGTATCAGGGTATGCCTGTGCTACAGTATATAATGAACCTTGTAATCTATGCAGGTGACCCTATCCTCCACTATATCAGTGTATTCCTGCGCTACAGTATATAACGAACCAGTTATTACCTTGTAACCTATGCAGGTGACCCTATCTATCACTGTATCAGTGTATTCCTGCGCTACAGTATAAAATGAACAAGTTATTACCTTGTAGCCTATGCAGGTGACGCTATCCATCACTATAGCAGTGTATCCCTGTGCTACAGTATTTAATGAACAAGTGATTACCTTATATCCTATGCAGGTGACCCCATCCATCACTGTATCACTGTACCCCTGTGCTACAGTATATAATGAACCTTGTAATCTATGCAGGTGACCCTATCCTCCACTATATCAGTTTATTCCACTACTACAGTATTTAATGAACAAGTGATTACCTTGTAACCTATGCAGGTGACCCTATGCATCACTATATCAGTGTATTCCACTACTACAGTATATAATGAACAAGTGATTACCTTGTAAGCTATGCAGGTGACTCTATCCATCACTCTATCAGTGTATCCCTGTGCTATAGTATATAATGAACCTTGTAATCTATGCAGGTGACCCTATCCTCCACTATATCAGTGTATTCCACTACTACAGTATTTAATGAACAAGTTATTACCTTGTAGCCTATGCAGGTGACCCCATCCATCACTGTATCACTGTACCCCTGTGCTACAGTATATAATGAACCTTGTAATCTATGCAGGTGACCCTATCCTCCACTATATCAGTGCATTCCACTACTACAGTATTTAATGAACAAGTGATTACCTTGTAACCTATGCAGGTGACCCCATCCATCACTATAGCAGTGTACCCCTGTGCTACAGTATTTAATGAACAAGTGATTACCTTATATCCTATGCAGGTGACCCCATCCATCACTGTATCACTGTACCCCTGTGCTACAGTATATAATGAACCTTGTAATCTATGCAGGTGACCCTATCCTCCACTATATCAGTGCATTCCACTACTACAGTATTTAATGAACAAGTGATTACCTTGTAACCTATGCAAGTGACTCTGTCCATCACTAGATCAGTGTATCCCTATGCTACAGTATATAATGAACAAGTTATTACCTTGTAATCTATGCAGGTGACCCTATCCTCCACTATATCAGTTTATTCCACTACTACAGTATTTAATGAACAAGTGATTACCTTGTAACCTATGCAGGTGACTCTGTCCATCACTAGATCAGTGTACCCCTGTGCTACAATATTTAATGAACAAGTGATTACCTTCAGACTCTCTGCCGGTGATCCCATCCTTTTCACTTCTCTTTTTTTCCCCCAAAACAAACTCCTGACATCATGTCCGGCTCGTGCTGCTCTCCTATTGGTCAATGGGTGGATCTCCCACTCTTGGGGGTTGGCGGGACATCCTCACAACTTTCGCCAGTCCAACTCTTTTATTGAAACAACTCGGGTTTTTACCCCTCACTCTGCTGCCTTTAAACACTCGAGCTCCTGAACCGAGTGCCAGAATGAAGAGGAATGATTTTTAGATTGCCGGGTGACGTCACCTTCTTGTGACTTGCCGGACCTTGTGACCAATAAATTGGTTTAACCCTCAAATCAGAGCACAACGTGCCAGAAAACCACCAGTGAAATCTTTTTTTTCTCGAACGATAGAGCCTCTTCCATCTGTAACGGGCATTGTTTGATTGAATTCTGATCCTCTCATATTCCCCGCAATCCGCCTCAATTAAATAAAATGTCGCGGCAGCCGCCATCTTTGTGCGGGGATTTAGTTTGGGGGAGGGGTAAAAAAAAATCCCCCTCTCCCTTTTTTACTGCTATATTTGGGGACACTTGGTGCCTTTTGATAAAGTTCCCACGAAAAGAGTTCCCCCCTCCCGGGTGTTGTGAGAGGATTCACCAAGTGGGAGTTTTTTTTTTAGCCGACTGCATCTTTTTGGCGCGTTGCTATGGCTGGCCGCCATCTTCGTGCGGGGAAAGTCACTTCTCTTCCCTCCTCCTCCTCCTCGCTCTGATAACTTGGCACACCTCCGGAAAAGGATTACTTGGTGGAAAAAGACGTTTTTCTGACCTCATCGGTAGATGGTGGTCGTCAAAAGTTTTTAAAAAAAAATAAAACCCCGTAATTCTGGTAAACAAATGTCCGCCATTTTTGTGCGGGGCAACGACCGGTGGCTGTGATTTGTTTTTATATGTTTTATTTTTGTAACAGTCATTGTCGCGGATTTCACTTGACGCTTAGGACATCTTCTGTGCGAGAAAGGAACAAAATGTTTTTAAAAAACAATTTAAACATCTAGTGTTTGGGCAGTGGCGTGATGACATAAGACGGCGACGCTGTGCGTCGGAGGGTCTGGCTCTGGGAAGGTTTTGGGAGCGACAGGTAAGGAGCTGAGCTGGGACAGGGGCAGTCAATTGGGGCCTAACATTGCTTAAATCCCCGTCCTTGCGTTTGCTTCATACTCTGATTGTCCTTCCTCACTGTCTGTCTGTTGCCTCTGCTTGGACCCCCTCTCAGGGAGCTTATTTACTAACCTCCCCTCCTCCTCCTCCTCCTTCCATAAACTGCCTATGGAGGGGACTGTTAAAGTTCCCCCCTTCCTCCAGTTTGCTTTGTCTCTGCACAGGGACTGGAGCTGAGGCTGTTGTTGTGATTTACCTTGGCCAGGTGTTTTATGCAATGGTGGGTGGAGAGAGACACTCTTTAACAAGCCCTTAATTAGGGTGTTGTGATTTGCACTGAGTTGTGTTCTTGTGAAAATGTTACTGGGGTGATGTGTTCTTTTCACTTGTATTACAGACATGCTCTGCAATATGAGTAACTAAGGAATAATCTGCTGGATTTCTCAAATGTAAGTTTTATAAAGCCCTGGCTCAGTCAGTCACACTCTCGTGGGTTCAAGCCCCATTCTAGGACTTGAACACATGATCTGCGCTGACACTTCAGTGTTTCTCTGAGGGAGTGCTGCGTTGTTGGAGGTGCTGTCTTTTGTATGATACGTTAAACTGAGACTCTGCCTGTTCCAGTGGATGCAAAAGATCCTGTTGGAAATTTCCAAAGAAGAGCAGGCGAGTTCTCCTGGTGTCCTGAGATGATTTGAGTGCTTTGAACTGTCAAAACTGCTACATAAAAAAGAACAAACTTGCATTTATGTAGTGCCTTTCACAACCTCAGAATGTTCAAAAGTGCTTTACGGCCAATGAAGTACTTTGGAAAAGTAGTCACTGTTGTAATGTGGGAAACATGGCAGACAATTTGCATACAAGGTCCCACAAACAGCAGTATGATAATGACCAGATAGTCTGTTCTAGTGATGTTGGTTGAGGATTAAATGTTGGCCAGGACACCGGGGAGAAGTCCCTTCTTTGAAATAATGCCATGGGATCTTTTACGCCCACCTGAGAGGGCAAACGGTTTAACGTCTCATCCAAAAGACGGCACCTCCGACAGTTCAGTGCTCCCCCAATACTGCACTGAAGTGTCAGCCTCGATTGCAAGCTCAAGTCTCTTGATTGATTGGGACTTGAACCTACAACCAGTGCCACCCACTGAGCCAAGGCTGGCACATATAAACTGCAAGTTTGTTCTTTGCTGTAATATTTGGAAACATGTTTTATGTCCTGGAGTTATTATGTTGATGAATTTTGATATAAAAATTCTCACCCAATAATTACTTCTGAATTGTGGTTGTGTATTGCATGCATTGACATCTTTGAATCTGTATAAGGTATCTTGGCTTTCTACATCAGTTCTTTTTATGTTCCCTTTCTCTCTCTATCCACCCACCCCCTTTGATGCCTTTTTATCTTGCAACTGGTGTTGTGCAGAGGTTTTCAGGATGTTGATTCCAAACAACAACTTACATTTATACACCACCTTTTAACATAATAAAACGTCCCAAGGCATTTCACAGGCGCGTTAGCAAACAAAATTTGACACCGAGCCACATAAGGAGGTATTAGGACAGGGCTTGGTCAGAGAGTAGGTTTTAAGGAGTGTCTTAAAGGAGGAGAGAAGGATGGCGAGGTTTCGGGAGGAAATTCCACTGTTTCGGGCCTAGGCAGCTGAAGGCATGGCCGCCAATGGAGGAGTGATGAAAATCGGGGATGCACAAGAGGCCAGAGATCTCGAAGGGTTGGAGGAGGTTACAGAGATAGGGACAGTATCAAGCAGCCAGTATGGTGCAAGTATATTCCCTTGAAGAGGCAGTCTTTTTCTGCACTAGTATAACTGCCACTGGTGTGAAACCTGTTTATTTAAAGATGAAAGCTAACGTGAGTAGTATAGCATTTGGGACCAGGTGATGGCTTAGTAGCCCGAGGCTGATGGCCAATGCTTGTACGTGAGGTTTGGGGAAAGAGTGGGACTGATTGGATAGCTTTTCAAAAAGCCAGCACAGGCAAGTTGGGCCGAATGCCCTCCTTCTGTACTGTCAGATTCTATGACTGTCCATGTACTGATAGGGTTAGATGAAGTAGGGCGGGAGGAGGCTCGTATGGAGCATAGATCTGTTTCTGTTCTGTAAATTCCATGTGCAAAGCTCTGTCATTTCAACCCTGAGGGAGGGGCACTCGTCAGGTGAGGACAGTGCATTGCAACTGTACTTTGCTTAAAATGCTGCAGGTGTTATGACTGGGTAGGTGTTGTATGAAGACAATGTGGGTGAACCAAATGTGCTCCTAATCCTGATTTTATCTTCAAATGAGACTTTGTTAGATTCCTGGGGAGGGATAGTGAGGTGTTCGTTTAGAACAGGCCTAGTTAATGAGTAAGTGGTTAGCCTCTGTCGTGAGGTTACTGATGGAGCAATTGCTTGTCCTGCGTTTGTATCATGGTGTGAGATCTTGGCAGTCCGAACCAACTTCTGTTCTGAATTAATCTTTCCATCTTCTGAGGCAGGCTTCGAGAACATCTTGTGTTTATACAGTGCCTTTTTTTTAATGTAGCAAAAACTTTACAGGCTGGCAGACGAGAGTGGAACGTAAAAGGGTGCTGAGCCACAGTAGGAGACAGGAAAGTTTGGTTGGAAAAGATGTGTGTGTATCTTTAAAAAAATACATATTTAGGCAGGGAGTTCTAGAGAGTAAGGTCACGGTAAGTGAAGGCTCTGCCACCAATGGTGAGGTAAAGAGGGGTAGGACGGGATGCACAGAAGGCTAGAGTTGGAGGAAGTGTTTGACACACAGGTTAACTGGTTGTGGAGTCGACCCCTCTTCCTTTGTCTCACCGTTGATGGCAGAGCCTTCAGCCGCCTCAGCTCTTATCTCGGGTTGTTCCCTTAACCCTTCTGGCTGCAGTCTGCTTCATATACTTGGACGATCAGAGAATTCTTTTTTGGATGCTTGTGGGATAAAATGAACTCTCCACCAATGCCTCAAATTTAAAATTCTCATCCTCCTGTTCAAATCCCTCCATGGTCTCGCCCCCTCCTCCAGCCCGACAACCCTCTGAGATCTATACTCTCCTCCAATTCTGGCCTCTTGCGCATCCCCGATTGCCTTTGCTTCACCGTTGGCAGCTGTACCTTCAGCTGCCTAGGCCCTAAGCTCTGGAATTCTCTCCCGAAATCTCTTTGCCTCTCTCTTCCTTTGACCCTCCTTAAAAAATACCTCTTTGACCAAGCTGTTGGTCACATCCTAATACCTCCTTATTTGGCTCGATGCCAATTTTTGTCTGATAACACTCCTGTGCAGTGCCTTGGGACATTTTACTAAGTTGAAGGTGCAAGTTGTTGTAAATCTAATACAAATATGTGAAAGGTGCTGTGTTTCCTGTAAATGGCAGAGCTGGTATTCTACCGAGCATTGAAATTGTCGATCATTTAAAAAAAAAGCTGGGTTTTCTGAAAGTTGATCCAACCATTTTGTTCCCTGCTCCCTTGCTGAAGGCGGTGATTTTTGCTGGGGTGTAGTTACATGTAGCTGTTGGCAGCTGTCCGATATCTTGCCTAAGTGTGTGTGTTTTTTTTTGCGTGCAAAGAGGAGGTGAGTATTGGACGGCTATTTAACCACGGAGGGCATCGCAGCCAAGCCTGTGTTCACCTGACGTTCACTTTTCAGCAGAGTTGGAAAGCGGGAGGTCATGTGATGAAACCTCCTGGAATGCTTCCATCCAGAGTTGGCAATCCTACTGTGAGTTAGGGAATAGGAGAAACGGATTTTAGTTCAGGTTCTCGCCCCGATTGCTATGTAATAAACCCCCCCCTGCTGGAAAGTGGGCATATGTTCAGGGACAGCAGGAATGGGCTTGTCTGTGGTGTCTTTTCCTCCACCAACCTCCCCCCCCCCCCCCCCCCCCAAAAAAAACAAATAGTGCAGGCCAACGCTTGACTCACCCGTAAAGAATGGAGACCTGAGCAGAATGAACACCTGAGCAAGGTCCTGGAGAACTTTAGGTGCCTTCAGGAGAGGAGGGGAGCAAATCTGTGGGAGGGCAAGACAAAATGGTTCCTGTACCCTGTATAGGATTGTGTCCTGGTCACACTCCTGTTGTGTATTGGAGTGATGATGGCTCTTTCTAGTTTGAATGTTCAAAGTGTGATGCAGTGCTCCTAAAAGATGGGCGTTGATCGTGTTTGGCGGAGGGGAGGGGACACCTGAAATGATTGGTTTGGAGGGTAAAGCAGGAGCTCTCGTGTGTCAGCCGTGGCTCAGTGGGTAGAGTTCTCGCCTCAGTCCGAGAAGTTTTTGGGTTCAAGTGCCACTCCAGAAACTTGAGCAAAAAATCTAAACTGACACTCCCATTGGGGTACTGAGGGAGTGCTGCACTGTTGGAAGTGCCGTCTTTCAGATGAGACGTTAAACCGTCTGCCCTCTCAGGTGGATGTAAAAGATCCCACGGCTCTATTTCGAAGAAGAGCAGGGGCGTTCTCCCTGGTGTCCTGCCCAATATTTATCCCTCAACAGATTATCTGGTCATTATCATGTTGCTGTTTGTGGGACTTTGCTGTGCGCAAATTTGACTGCCGCATTTCCTGCATTACCGCAGTGACTACGCTTCAAAAGTACTTCATTGGCCGTGAAACGCTTTGGGACATCCCGAGGTCGTGAAAGGTGCTATATAAATGCAAGTCTTTTTCTTCCACTCTTCCAGCCTGCTAAGCTGGTGCAAGTAGTTTCCCACTGGCAAGAGCTGAAAAACAAAAGTAGACAGCTCCCAATCTCTCAAAGCCGTTATCTCCCGTTGCGATCTGTTTAAATTGCTGTGTCTGATTCCCTGGCCTGCTGTAACTTGATCCCACTGGTTGTGTTTATTCCCAATCTTACACAAGTAACCTATTCTCCGAGGAGCTTAAAAGTCCCACTTGCTAAGTGTGTGGTTATTTTTAAAACTTTGGCGCTGGTGTTGAGTTGAATCTTTTCTCCGTTATTGGAACTGTTGCTCTGTAAACTTGTGCAATGTTAACCCAAATGTAACCTGGTTAACAATGTGAAAGGAGTTCTAAATCTGCACCAGTAGAACTTGCATTTATACAGTGCCTTTCATGACTTCAGGATGTCGCAAAGGGCTTTACAACCAACGAAGTACTTGAGGTGGAGTCACTCTTGTAATGTAGGAAATATAGCAGCTAATTTGTGCACAGCAAGATCCCACAAAGCGCAATGAGATAATGACCAGATCCATCTGGGGGTTTTTTTTTTAGTGATGTTGGTTGAGGGATAAATATTGGGCAGGACACCGGGGAGAACTCTGCTGCTGTTCTTCAAAATAGTGCCGTGGGATCTTTATTATCCTCCTGAGGGGGCAGGCGGGGCCTCAGTTTAACGTCTCATCCAGGAGACGGCACCTCTGACAGTGCAGCACTCCCTCAGTACTGCACTGGGAGTGTCGGCCTAGATTATGAGCTCAGGTCTCAGGAGTGGGACTTGAACCCACGACCTTCTAACTCGGTGGCGAGAGTGTTACCAGCTGAGCTGTGGGCTAACCAAGAGATTCTTTTTGCAAACCCAAAGGTTCGCTCTCTATGTACACTTTTTGATTTAACCTGGTACATTTGACCTTGAAAGTTTGAAGGTAGACTTTTTATCCTCCTGGAGAACTTGCCCTGGCACATAATCTTTCTAAAGCTACTGAACTGTGTGCCAACTGTGTCTTATCTTCCATCTTCCCCACCCCCCGCCCTGCCCCCACAGGCAGCTACACGTCCAGAATGACGACTGACATGGTTGACAACCACCAAGAGAGCTGGGACTCTCTTGTCTGTGCGGTGGAGAAGTACCGCAAACAGACAGGCAATGACGTTGTCCTCTTGACAGCTTACCGGCCCAAGCTGCAGTCGAACCTCGCCTACGCGCTCCACGGGACGGGGGCCCTCTCGGACGCCACCAAGCAGTACCTGGATGACATCGCGGTTTTCCACAAGACGTCGACCTACACCAGCAATGTCATCCCGGTACGCGGGGGCGAGAAAGCCGCAGAAGAGGATGCGGATGCTGCCGAGGACTCCTTCTCCAAGAGCTACCCCTCCATTTACGGCAAGGGTGGCTTTTCGACTGAAGATCGGGGCCTCACGGAGTCTGGACCAGCGACAGATTGTGACCCTGGAGTGGCAGAATCTGAAGAGACGACAGCTTCCGAAATCGAGAGAGAAGTGGACAGATGTAACTTAAACGATCCCTCAGGTAAAGGGGTGGGAGAGTGCTCTTAATATTTTGCAGTGTATAATTGCCTCCTTTAAATCCCACACCACCAGTGACTGACCTGTGGTCACCAGGGCTTCACACTAGTGCCTGAGGCTGTCTCCAGGCCAATTTTCGAGACCCAAAAAGAAGGAAATTATCAGAGGATGGTCAACCTTGTTTCTTCATCATAACTGTATCCTCTCCTCTCTGCTATCTTATTGAATCTACATTACACCTTTTTTCTTTTGGCTCCAGTATACGTTCTCTAAAGGGGTGCCCAAAACTGTGCCCAGTACACACCACAGCCTAACCAATGTCCTGCACAGATTCATCACCTTAGTTAGGTATTTGATGCCCCATCTATAAAAGCCAGATTGGCCTTTGCTCTTTCTATGGCTTTTTCCATTTGCAGTCCTTTTTTAAAAAAAAAAATTGTACCTCCCTAGAGTGTTCAGGTTATATATTCATTCTTTCAAAATGTATTACTTCACACTTATCTATATTGAACTGACCTTGTTTTCAAATCCCTGCATGGCCTCGCCCCTCCCTATCTTTGTTAACCTCCTCCAGCCCTACAACCCTCCAAGATCTCTGCACTCCTCCGATTCTGATCCCTTGTGCATTCCCGGTTTTCATCGTTCTACCATTGGCGGCCGTGCCTTCAGCTGCCTAGGCCCTGAGCTCTGGAATTCCCTCCCTAAACCTCTCCACCTCTCTCTCTTTTTAAGACGCTCCTTAAAACCTGCCTCTTCGACCAAGCTTTTTGGTCACCTGTCCTAATATCTCCTTTATGTGGCTCAGTGTCAAATTTTGTTTGATAATCGCTCCTGTGAAGCGCCTTGGGACGTTTTACTGCGTTAAAGGTGCTATATAAAGTGCAAGTTGTTGTAGGAGTCTTGGAGAAAACACTCGACATACCCAACCAACGCAAAGCAGCAATCTACAAAGTCAAGGGAATGTTGAATTGCACAGCCAATCCGGTGGAATGTCTGTCGGAAGACGTCCTGATCAAACTATATAGTCTTCCAGCCAGACCACATCCTGAATACTGTGTTCCATTCTGGTTGTCTGGATACAAGAGAGAGATTCCAGTATTAGAGAGGAGCCACTAGTATAAAGATCTGAGCTATTCAGCCTGGAAAGGAGCCATTGTGAGAGGTATGTACGATAGTTGAGAGGATGGGGAAAAGTTAACCCAGAATACTGTAGGACAAGGGGCCCGTAGGTTCAATCTAGTAAAAGCTAAATTGAGGATTGATGTTAGGAAGAAATACTTCACACCCAATGCTCACTGCATGGAATGGGCTTCAGATAGAATAGTGGAGGCGAAAACCTTGGCATCGTTTTTAAGAAACAATTGGAAGCTGCAATGGGGGCATTGTAGGGTCTTTCTGGATGGTTTAACTAAGATGGACCAAATGGCCTTCCTCGTGTGTCGTCATGTTGTGAATTTTGCCATTTTTCCGAACCAACTTAAAGCTGCTGGTGACACATGATTAACTGGCTTTGCATCTACTTGTCTTGCTGTGCCTTTGCAGAATTGTTGGGTCAGCTTAGCGATCTCCACCTTTTTTTTTCTTTAAATGCAGCACCAAGTTCTGCAGAGTGGGCTCTCTCAGGACCTCCCTGTTGAACGGTGGTGCGTGAATGAGACTCGATCCAGATTCCCATTCAGAAAATAAACCCATGAAGGAAAATGGTGTCACGCCGCTTAAATGCGCGCGCACACGTTTCAGATCTCCAGTGTCAGTGCTGTAACCGATCCACGCAGCCAGTCTCCCCACTTTGACTGGTGTTAACGAGCAAACTGCCTGCATCCCCCTGTCTGTACTGAATCGGATTCTCTAGCGAGAGGCTGACGTAAGCTGCATAACACTGGATCATCTTTCACAAGACGGAGGAGAACTCCTAATCAGGAATAGGCTCCGTCAGCTTGCATGCCATTACACTGTACAACTGGGCCAGATTTAAATAGGGGCACTTTGTTGTCTGGATAAACACGGATTTCCCCCACCCCCACCTTTTTAGAATTAAGTAATTAAGTCCCAGAATATGGCTTTCAAACTAAGAATATCTTCCTTGCTCGCTCCCTGCTTAATCTTCAATCTCTCTCCACCGTGCCCGTTCCCTGCACTTGGTATACGATGTAATTCAATGTAGCTGGTAGGATGCAAGCTGTCCAGTGTAGTTCCTTTTATACATAGCCGTGACAGATGCCTGGCACAAAGCTGAAGAGGCTGAGACATGGGGTGACAGCTGCTGCAAGGTGTTGGCTGGAAGCTGGATATGAGACCCCGAGCTCATTGCCAACCATGATTGGGTTCAAGAAAGAATTTCTTTATATAGTGTATTTTATAGCCTCAGGATGTCCCAAAGCGCTTTACAGCCAGTGAAGTACTTTTGAAGTGTAGTCACTGTTGTAATGTAGGAAAAACGGTTGCCAATTTGCGCACAGCAAGATCCCACACGCAATGTAATAATGACCAGATAATTTGTTTTAATGATGTTGGTAGAGGGATAAATATTGGTCCAGGACACCAGGGAGAACTCCCCTGCTGTTCTTTGAAATAGTGCCGTGCACCTGCGAAAGGCAGACATTACCTCGGTTTAACATCTCATCCGAAAGACGGCACTTCCGACAGTGCAGCGCTCCCTTAGTACTGCAGTGGGTGTGTCGGCCTGGATTCTGGGCTCAAGTCTCTGGAGTGGGACTTGAACCCACAATCTTCCGACTCAGGTAAGTTCTACCTATTGAGCCACGGCTGACGATGTAGAGTTGCAGAGAGATGAGCAGCTGCTGCACAAGTTCTACACCTCTAGACCTTTACCATACTGGCTCGGTTTGGGGACTCTCCAATATAATAAAGGGTTTCTGAATGTCAGTCACTGGGTTGCCCAAAATAAAAGTCCCTAAGCTTCCATTGCGTGTAGTTGTGTAATAAACAGGCGGTTGGTTTACTGGAGGAGTGCAGAGAGAGCTCACCTAGACTTGCACAGTCTAGTCAGGAATTGGTAGACTTCCTCTAGGTAGTCCTGCATGAATATACTTCGTCAGCCTCTAATGACTTAGTAGGGACTTTCAGTGCTCTTGCTTATCGCTGGGCTGTTATCTATGTTTGTACTAAAAAGCAGAAAAGAATACTTTCCTTGGAGGAACTATCTTGTAATCGGTTACCCTTAAAAGAGCCTTTGTGCCCTCTATTCTAAATCCCTGAGGGATTGTCTGCCTCATATGAAATCTAGCCCCCAGAAAAGATTTCTACAGCAGGTGTGTTTTTAAAAAAAAAATCTAGTGGACTATTGCAGCATAGATTGCATTCTCAGTAAAGTGATTGGTTTGTCAGTGAGGCAACCTGATTTTGTAGCACTCTGTCTCTCAATACTTCTACCTTGTCTGCTTCTGAGTTTCCAATGCACCTTTTTTACATGTTGCCCTCCTTAATCCCCCATCCTGTAGAGAACGATACCTCTCTCCATATCCAAAACTCTGCTGCCCGTATCTTAACTCGCACCAAGTCCCATTCACCTAGCACCCCTCTGCTCACTGACCTACGTTGGCTCCCGGTCCGGCAACTCCTCGTTTTTAAAAAAAAAAAAAATTCTCTCCCTTGTTTTCAAATCCCTCTGTGGCCTCGCCCCTCCCCTGCTAAGCCCTAAGCTCTGGAATTCCCTCCCTAAACCTCTCCACCCCTCTCTTCCCCCTTTTTAAGACGGTCCTTAAAACCTAACTCTTTGACCAAGCTTTTGGTCACCTTATCTAATATCTCTGCGTGTGCCTTAATGTCAAATTTCGTTTGATAATCGCTCCTGTGAAGCACCTTGGGATGCTTTGCTACGTTTAAAGGCGCTGTATAAATGCAAGTAAGGAGCACGACAGCAACGTGTAAGTGGGTGGTATAATCATCGAACACAATTGCGAGAATGCTCAATGTACATCAACAACTTGCATTTATATAATGCTTTTAACATAGTAAAACATCCTAAGGCATGTCACAGGATCCTAAGCAGACAAAAATTGACATCAAGACAAGCGAGATATTAAGACAGGTGACCAAAGGCTTGGTTAAAGAGGTAGGTTTTAAGGAGCGTCTGAAAGGCAGAGAGGTTTAGGTATGGAAATGTAACAATGCTTGCTTGTAATGGAAACCTAACTGGTGGTCTGCGGAGATCTTTACATCTTGGCTTGTGGTTAACTAAATTGCTTCCGTACGATTTACCTGTATTTGAAAAGTGTAATGCAAGTGCTAAACACCAGTCTTTACAATAAAGGGTCAACTTGATTTATTTCTGTTCCTTTTCCCACTCCCAGCCATGTTCGCAATGGACGAGGAATCGACCAGTCAGGACTGTGAACCCTTCTTTGAATCTGACCTGGATGGAGAGAGCACGGATGGTAAGTACTCAGGGAATGGACTGTTTCCCTGTCGAATCTAGTAGAGGCTGCATAAGTGGGAAGGAGGTGGAGTTTATTCTGAGTGATAATGAATAAATTACTGCTCACATTAGGTGCATGCTCATCTCACCTTGTGTTACTGGTGCACATTGAGAATAGGTTTGAACACCAATCTGAACTAACTAAGGCATTTGCTTCCCCTGGGGATGGTGCCCGTCTGCCAGTCTTGATCTGAGTTGTAGCTGGGGGCAGGCAAGGTGAGTGAGAGGATTGGAGTAAAGTAGCTTCTCCCTTTTGAACGGGAGGGGGTAGAGATGTAGATCACAAGGGATTGCATAGTCTTGTGCGACAGTCTCGAGTGGGTTATGGTTTCCCTTTTGGCCAATCCGTTAGGTGGAACGAGCTGCTGGTGGTGTGGTGCTGGCAAGAGTTGGTTGGTTGGGTGTGGCTTCGTGCCACCCAGAAGCTGCGCAGGTGACCCGCATAGGAAGGAAACTGGTTACAGTGTATTCACAATGCAGTGCTTCTGGACTCCAGCTTCACAATGGTCCAGTATGTGGCTGATGGGTTGTTTTTCTTTTGCAGATGGCAGTTTGAGTGAGGAACTTCCTATCCGTCCACAAACGTTCTCCCAAGCAAGGTGTCACCAGTACGCCAAGTCCCTGCCCATGTCCGTTCCTATCTGGGGATTCAAGGATCTAAAGCCAAAGAAGCTTGCTGATGGGGACAACGAAGAAAGGGTAAGGTGCATTCTCTCCAGCATTATAGTTGCGCTATAGGAGTGCGGTAGTGTAGTGCTGATGTTACTGGACGTGTAATCCAGAGAACGCGAGTTCAGATCCCACTGTGGCAGTTTGAGAATTTGAACTCGGTTTGGTGTCAGTAAAAGTGACCCTGAAGCTGTCGGATTGTTGTAAAAACCCAACTGGTTCACTAATGTCCTTTTTAGGGAAAGGAACCTGCCGGCCTTGCCAGTGACGCCCACATCCCGAGAATGAATAGGGGGGAAAATATCTCCTCTTTAACCCCTCCCCCTTCAAACGGGGAATGACAACGAAAAGCCAGAGTGAAAGTGGAAGGGGTTGAACCTCGGATCCAATTCAACATTGTAACTTTCCCAAACTGGTCAACGAAAGGGCCATTTCTGGAAAAGGTGCCTAATTCCCACAGCCAAGCCACTGCTCAGTTATCTCGAGCTGCCTAGTGGGGTCAAAGCTGATGGGCTATCCTTACAGCTTGATCATGGCTTTGTTTGAATGGAGCCACTCCCACAAAACTGTACACTCTCTGCCCAGACAGTGAGTATAACCTTTCGCAAAGTGCTTAGTGATTTTTTTTTTCTTTTAAAACCAAAGTTAACACGCTGACTGCTTGGGACTTTTGGACAATTGGGTGTGAATATCCCTGACTACTGCCCTGTAAAATCACTTAAATTGTACAGTTACCCAGGTGGATGGTAGAATATTGTACCAGAAACGGTTCTAATTCAAGGAGCTCTGGACCAGGCTGCAGTGTTGCCCGCCTCTATGGATTTGCATTGTGTCTCTGACGGTTTACAAGGATACTCTTCAGAAAAGACCTGACACCATAGACTCCCACCCTCTCCTCTCTCTTCTGCCCTCTCCCAAGGTCACCAAAAACCTCCCAAATATTGTTTTTTGAGTCTTGGTGCTGTAAATGGGTTTGTTGTAAATGAGGGTCTGATTTGTTTTGGCCAGTTTTCCTTCATTGACCATACATTTCCAAAATAGCTGGGATATTTTTTGACAATTTGGGATTGATAATTCCACCTATTGTGCTGGCAGAGGACTCAACGCCTGGACAAAGTGGTGGGGATTAGGATTCGGGCCATTAATCTATTGGGAACTGTCACACTCTACAATACAGAGGTGTTGCTGGAAGAATTAGTTATGTGCTTTGGAGTAAATGATTTTTAGAAATGATCTCATCTGGAATTCTGGTCAAGGGACTAGGAGTTTTTCACGCAAGTTTCTGATTTATTTGTAACTCTGGTCTTGCTCGACTGTTAACTCACATCAGTGAGTGGATGTTGTGCTCTTTAAATTGCAAACAAGGCAGTTATCTGATCACCCAGTGCTGATTATAGCAGGAACTGTAGGATGAGTCTGAAATTTCAGACCCAAGTAGTACTGAGTCTTGCGGGCCAGAAGATTCCAAGCTTCATTCTCGATTTGTCCTGAGTCACCTGACCTTAACTGCAGTAGGAATAGAGATGCTGCAATTAGCCTCTAAGTTTCTGGGGCTACGGAGACTTGTAGGGAGGGGAGGGGAAATCGGCCTAGGCCCCTATTCTCTATTATCTAACGACCCCTGCTGGAAAATGTGGATGTTAGACAGGATTGGGCTTGGATTTGATGCCAAAGTCAAGAGCTTGTGTGCCAGCGTTCCCTGTCTAAACTAGAGTATAGCCACTTGACCAGGGCACCAGAGGGCTGCACACTAGTAGGAGTCGATCGTTCAGCAACAACTTGCATTTATATAGCACCCTTAACGTAGTAAAATGTCCCAAGGCGCTTCGCAGGAGCATTTATCAAACTCCACTGTAGTTGACAGGGCCCTTTACCGTGTGCTATTTTCTGCACTTCTGCCCTGACCCCTCCCTCCCAGAACCATGATAGGGTCCCCCTTGTCCTCACCTTCCAACCCTCCACCATTTCCGTCACCTCCAGCATGATCCCACCACCAAACACATCTTCCCTTCCCCTTTTCTGCATTCCAAAGGAACCTCTCCCTCCGCGAATCCCTGGTCCACTCTTCCATCACCCCCAACACCCGCTCTCCTCCCCACGCCACCTTCCTGTGTGAGTGCAGGAGATGCAATACCTGTCCTTTCACCTCCTCCCTTCCCACCATCCAGAGCCCCAAACACTCCTTCCAGGTGAAACAGCAATTTACTTGTACTTCCAATTTAGTATACTGTATTGGCTGCTCACAATGCGGTCTCCTCTACGTTGGGGAGACCAAACACAGACTGGGTGATCGCTTTGCTGAGCACCTCTGCTCAGTCAGCAAGCCTGACCTTGACCTGCTGCTCACTTGCCATTTTAATTCCCCGTCCCACTCCCGCTCTGACCTCTCTGTCCTCAGCCTCTTGCACTGTTCCAATGAAGCTCAACGGAAGCTCGGGGAACAGCATCTCATCTTTCCATTAGGCACTTTACAACCTCCAGACTCAACATTGATTTCAATAACTTCAGATCAGAACCACTGCACCCACTTTTTCTGACAGCAAGTGCTGGTAACGGTTCTGCTGCTGCCATTTATAGCTACTCCTGACCCACCTTTTGTTTCTTAACCTGTCCCATTACTGCCCTCCTCGCCTTGCACCATCATCCTTTTTGTCATTTAAACACTTCTGCCCTCTACGCTATCACAGTCCTTCCCTTTTGTTCTTTCCTCCCCTCCCCTTTCCCTGGCTCTGTACTTGCTTAAAAACTTTAACTCTTAACATCTTCCAGTTCTGACGAAAGGTCTTCGACCTGAAACGTTAACTCTGTTTCTTTCTCCACAGATGCTGCCTCACTTGCTGAGCTTCTCCAGCATTTTCTGTTTTTATTTGATTTCCAACATTTGATTTTGTGTTTATCCAACAAAATTTGACACCGAGCCACGTAAGGAGATACTAGGAGAGGTGACCAAAAGTTTGGTCAAAGAGGTAGATTTTAAGGAGCGTCTTAAAGGGGGAGAGAGAGGCGGAGAGGGTTAGGGAGGGAATTCCAGAGTTTAGGGGCCTAGCAGGGGAGAAAATAGGTGTTTTTTTTTAATGTACTTGTTCCCTCTGTCTCTTACCCACCCACTTCCCCAAAAAGCCACAAACCTTCCCATTTAGTAGCCAGTGGGGGAACCTGACCTGAGCTGACCTGCAAAAGCGAAATACGAAATGAAAACAGAAGCGTCTGGATAAGGCTCAGCAGGTCAGGCAGCGTCTGTGGAGAGGAGAGACGGACAACGTTTCAGATCGAGGTGCTATTGTTGGATGCTGGGGTCTCGGTGAGGACCCTTGCTGTGCTGTTTACTAGACTGCAGGTGCCTCTCGCGGCGTAACGTGCTCTGCTGCCCACCGACCTAACTCTCTCTTTTTGTCTCCAGTTGCCTTCGCCAGACTTGGACAAGATTGCCGCCAGTATGAGGGCTTTGGCCATGAGTGTGACCGATGGCACCGAGATGTTCGGAGACCTGCCCCGACCCCGGCTCAATACCGGGGACTTTCAGAAGCCCTATCGGAAGTATTAAAGCACTTTTCAACACCCCCCTCCCTCCTATATATATATACACACACACTACAGAGATGCTTCCCGCAAGGAAAGTCGTCACTGACCCAGGACTGTTCCAAGGTCCAAGCCCTTCATGTAGCATTAAGGTTGTATGACAAAAGATTGGCTCGCGAGTTGATTCTGTAACTTTTCATGTCAAAAAAAAAAACTTTATAGTATATTTTTCTGGTAAAACAATGTGTGAAGCAGGATTCCCAAGAATCTGCTTTTAATATTCCAACTTGTCCTTGTATGTCTTTCTCCTTCTAGCATGCGCTCACTGTTTTAAACACCTAATCGAGCCTCTTCATTGTATTGAGACAAGAACAGACTGCATGGTTCAAGAGTGGGTAAGGTTGGAGCACCAATTATTTTTAAAACCCTGATATTTCAGCCTCTGCAAGACCAGAGTTTTAACTGTTGTCCAGTTCCATCCATTTTAAATAAAATACCTGAACTGTTGGGTGAAAGTGAAGGGAGGGGTAAAATCTACTCGGAGTATGACCACTCCCCCTCCACTGCCCCCCCCCCCCCAAAAAGCATAACCAGCAGATAAAGTCAGTCTTGCTCAAGACTGTTTTGTAAGCAATCCCAATCAGAATCGCCTGAGGTGGCAACAAGCTCATCCCTTCTGCCCTCCTCCTGCGCTAATGTGTTTTCATTTAAGTGTGCAGCCCGTTAACTGGCGATAAGCGAGCGACCCTGCTCCACGTTTCACTGTTTTGAGCGAGCGCTGATGTTGCTTTTTAAGGATCCGATTATTTTCTCCAAGAAATGGCTGACTCTGGGGCCCTCAGCCACTCCCCGTACGATCATTGTGCTTTTGTTTTAATATTTTTTTTTAAACTGCAAGCTCCAGTGCACCTTGAAACCACGTGATTGCCATAAAGTGAGATTTATTTTACTATGACACTAGGGCTGAATTTTGAATGATGAGCTTAAGGCAAATCAGCGGATTCTGAATGTCCAAATTTGCGTGGGGATCCTTTGCATTACAGCTCTTGCAAATATTTAACTGTTTATTCGAATAGTCACTCTGGCACAGGATCTGCCTAGAGAGGCAAAATTAATAAGTGCTGATGTGTAAATCCAGCCCTGCTCGGCCTCTTGTGAGAAGTCCATTGGCCGCGTCTCCCGCAAGCACATGCATCGGAGGCTGCCGTGCCCAGCGTACGCTGGCTATTGTCCCGCATCCTGGGAGATGCCGCCTGCCTGCCATTGGGGGCACAAGACGGGCATTGCAGGTAACGAGGCGGCTTGTGGCAGCCGGTCAGAGTTTGCGTGTCTCATCGCCGACTTGGGGGGGTGGGGGTCTCTGCATCGTTGCCCCGTGAACCCAAAGATACTGATCGACCCCACCCCCCAAAACCTAAAGATCGGGGTGGGACTACTCACTCTTGACGTGAGCTGCCTGCAGTGTTGGACAAGGGATGCTATGTGTCCGTTAGTTTCAACGTTGGCTTTCTAACCAGTGACTTTTTTTTGGGTCGAAGTACATGGTTCTTATGTGCTCTTTCATAACATTCGAAAATGGGTCTATTGGTCGATGCCAAGAGATTCAGCAACTCCAGTGCAAGGGGCTAACTCCGAGCTTGTTTAAATGCTCCCACTGCTTGAGTTGCCATAGGAACCGAACGCTGTCTGGAGTTCACTTTGGAATCCCCCGGCCTGTTCAGTGTAATGATTGTCAACCTTCCCTGAAAGGTTTTGCTGGTTACTACAGAGGAATGACTTTGCAATGCAAATATCTGAATTGATTTCTTTTTTGGCTGGTTTGTTGCCTGGCTGCGCAAAGCGCCCTTTAGCCACCTGTTTATGGACCTAAATGGCTTGTTTCACAACACTCGGCGGATTGAAAGCCAGTGTTTTGTTTTTTTTTCCCCTCTCCGTTACGGACGTGCTATAATGCTCCTTTTGTACTGGCTCATGTAGTCAGTGAAACTTGTCAGCAGCTGGCCATCTATCAACTTGCTACAATCACACGTGCAGTCTAATGGCCTAATCTATCTCGTGTAATCTCGCACTGATATTGGGGTCGTTTTTTTTTCCCCTCTTCACCTGGGTGATTATCAGGTGGGACCGATCTCCCGACCTTGATTTGAAGCCGCTCGATTTTTCATTCTATTGATTTCTAGACTTGCAAAACTGGAAACCTGTTAGTTGCCAGTAAGAAGCTATTGGAAAATTTAAACCTGCCTTCTCTTGCGAGCCCTTCAGCGATGGAAGAATGGCTCATTTTGCCCCTCTTATTAATTACACTAACAGAGCGTTAAAATGTCGCTGAATTACAGAAGGACCCATCTGTTTGGTATAGATCAAAGTTCGACCAAGCTCGTATTTGTTCCCACGATAGCTAAGGTTGATCTTTGCTTGGGCGGCCAGCGTTCTTTTATACAGTTTGCAACTAAAAGGATTTGGAGAAGATGGAACCAAGGATCAGCAGTTTCCAGTCAGGATCAATTGTCTCTCTGTGATGAGCCACAGTCACTGAGCTCATTCTCTGTCCCCTTTTTAATGACCCCCCTAGGTAGGGTCAGATGGAATGAAAATCGGGGTGGTTCGACTACAGGCAATCTGCTCCTCCCTGCCAGCTTACCACCCAGGTGACAAAGTTGCAGATTCCCCCCACTGAATACTGTTTCCATAAACTGACCAGTTGAGGCTGTAGGAGCAATGGTTTCTGAGCATGAACGGGGTTCTCAGTCGCACTTGAACACTCCCACGTAGGCAACTGGAGGTGACCTCTCTTGCTGCCCCTGGCCATAGGACTCGTGACCCAGTTCTGTATTGGGAGAGTAACCAGGAGTAAATGTTTCCCCAATGAACTTCTGTTGAACTTGCAATCGAGGCTCTGGTTTTTAAGACGTGCTGTAATAACTGAAAACCTCTTCTAGCACATCGAAATGGCCTAACTGAGCTACAGACCCTAGCTGACAGGGCTGAGCAGTGCTCACCCCTGCCCTATGTGTGGAAATAGGGTACAGGTGAGATAATAATTGCCCCATTGTCCCAAAAGGAATCCTGTGCATGTGACATTAACCTTGACCCTGGATTCAGCTGGCTAAAGAGCTCCCATTTCCCTGTAACCTCCCAATTGGGATGATTTGTGTTAACTACCTGCCTAGCTCGATATTTTTGGCCATCTCAGAGTAAGTAGCAAGTATGGCCAGTTCATCACCACTTTCTCCTTTTTCTGCCCTTCCTTCCCCTTTAATCGATAGGCATTCAGATACTGAGGCACCACACCATAATCTCTCCTTTCTCTCTGGCGACTCCAGCTGCCCGTCACCTGTCAAGTGTGAGGTGCTGACCCTTGTGCTTTCCACGCTCGCAGTGCCTGGATTTGCACATCCATTTTGTTCACGTGCACCGTTGCGCGTCCCGCAGCCTGACCGACTGCACATACGTTGCCTCTTAACCACCAGTGTGTAGTTTTCAAATCCCCCACCCCTTTTCAAAAGGCTCCCTCGTAGAAGCATGTTCCTGTACAGAGTAAGGCTGCTCTGCACTGGTTCTGGGATTGGGTTGATGGGCTAAAATTAGACATCTTGGAGCTGCAGAAGAGATTTTTTTTTAAAAATGAAATGCCAGCTTTTTAAACATGATTCTGGCAGCCTGTGGCATGGTCCAGGGTACTGTGTGTGTGTTTATCATTTCACATCTGCCCTGCTTGGGTTATGATTTTTTTCAATAAAAATCCTGACTTGCTTATTTGGGGAGGGGAGGTAATGGATTCAGCAACTGGAAAACGCCATTCCCAGCTTTCCAGTTAAAAGCTGTTGAATGCCCCCCTGCCCCCTCTCAGATTGGGACTTGGGCTACATTTACACTGGTTGGTGTGTTGTTGGAATGAGACTGTTCACCTCAGCACCAGGTGCTTAGAAACCTGGAGTCCGGGTCTGATCTGACTGGAGCAAAGCGATTTTCAGACTTCCAGGGAGTCCTCGCTCTGCTCTGCTTCCAAGAGTCCGATCCGGTCCCGACTCCAGATTTACACTGCAGCTTGGCATCGTCGCAAAGTGAGACTGCTGGTACTCTTGACGCTGCACTTGTAGTGTTCAGTGTAGCCCATGGTCAATAGCTTGAGCTACATTCACCATTCACTCTTGGCTGCTTA
The DNA here is from genome assembly GCF_035084215.1 of Heptranchias perlo. Taxonomy (NCBI): domain Eukaryota; kingdom Metazoa; phylum Chordata; class Chondrichthyes; order Hexanchiformes; family Hexanchidae; genus Heptranchias; species Heptranchias perlo. The sequence goes on from NC_090364.1 coordinate 4,136,784, forward strand.
TCCCCCGGGCCGCTACAGCATGCAGCTGAAAATGTTCCCGACCCAGACCCTGCTGTATTGTGGGCGGAGCCTATTTCTTAACACTAAGTTATCGTGCAATGCACCACAACGTGCAATTTTTTAAATCTTCGGGGTGCGGCGTTTTTTGCTTGTCTCCCTCTTTATTTTTCCCCACCCCTGGGTGCCGCAATTGGCTCGTACACTAGGTGGCAGCGGCCACCCCAAGCGGAGAAGCTGCAGGATGACGAGGAAGAGGGGCTATTGGTGCGCCCGTGAGCTTTGGGTGGGGGAATTTGGGCAACAAGTCCCACCTGGGCACAAGTGAGGCCCCGCCTTGTCGACCAGCTCTGTGAGGCGGTGGCTGTAACCTGCATGTTTGAGGTTTAGTCTGGGCACACGGTGGGACCTGCAGAATTCTTTCTGTACAGCTGCTGCTGTGTTCAGTTTGAGTATTAGTGGGCGGAAGGGGGCAATGCCATCTTGGGTGCAGCTCAGGACCTGATGCCTGTGGGGGAGGGGTTATGTTTTTTTTAACCACTTCGTGTCCAGAGACGATTTATGTAATTAATAACCATGTTGGTCAATGTTTTAGTCCATAATTTTTTTAATGGAAATGAATAAGCTATGTGAATGGTGGAATTGTGCCGCACAGACCCTTTAACTGGTGGGGGGGGTTAGGTGCTTCTGAAGGAGCAGCCCTCCCCCTCCCCCTCCCCCAATTAGTGACGTTTGACATTGAGCTGGAGGAAGTGGAAAACTGGGCTTAAAAGCCAGAATATGGCACTGTTCAGCTGGCATCTCCCTTGGCGCTTTGCTCAGATTGCCGTCAGGTGGGCAGACTTCGGTCGCGACATATCTCAATGATGCCCTAGTGCCGTTGATCGGGGATTGGGTAAATCCACACCGTTTGGTCAGTGCGACGTTTAAGAGTTGTGAAATTTGAAGTTTAGCTTCACGATGGGAAACTGGCCCCTTCCAAAGAGTAAACGCAACCTCCGTTGCCCAGAGGGGTCCAGGTCCCGGTAGCTGCTGTCTGAAGCTGGCCACTGGCTTTTAACCACTTCCAATTTACACTGCACTGCTGGCGCTGTGGCTGACTCCTCCCTCTATGAAGGTGTGGAAGAGTTTGGCGATGGTGCTTCTTGCCACAGTGACCCAGGACAGCTACTGGCTATAATCCAGTTGTGGAGCTGGCCAAGAGAAAGGGGTGGGCTGGGCTGTATTATTCATTTTGCACTAAACACTCGGGGGTTGCAGGCATTTAAATCGTGTAAGGTCTGGGTGCATGAGGGTGGCTTGTGATGGGAGGGAAAAGAGAGAGAAAGAGGGACAAGAACGGGTGGACTGACTCCACAGTTACTGTGGCCATTTTGAAGCCTCATTTCTCTCGAGGCTCTTTAAAGATGTGATTCTTTGCCCCAATTAGCTATCCCAGATGAATCTTTGTTTAAATCCTTGAAACAAAAGCTGTGACCCACTCCACATCCTACTGCTGATTTTTTTTTTTATTGGCAGATTATTTTAAGCACTTGTGGGGAGGGTTCCTTTTGCCTCCAGTAATTTGGAAATAAAATAAATAATGCATAGCCAGTGTTTTGGACCTCCCGAGGCTCGTCTCCGTGAAAGATCAGGTGCAGGCGTGATGTCTCGTCTTCTCTCGCTCGCTCTCCCTCCTTTTTTCTTTCCTCCAGTGTTCACACGTGGTGTTCAGCCTCCCGCAGAGAGTGGCCACCTGAGGGCAGTAGTGGGGGGGTGGTGAGCAGAGCCTCCCAAGCCACTGCCCTCTTATGGTGGGGGGGAAAGGGAAGGGAAGGGGAGAAAGTTGGAGAAGTTTTTTAAAAAAAAACATCACTTTTTTATCCTGTGACAAAATTGCAGAGCAGGTGGGGATTATTCAAACTTCAGTGTTAGATTCCTATAATGAGGGCTCTTGCAGTTTTCAATGGGGAAAAATAGAGCTCAAAACACAGACTGCTACTTAAAATTCCAGTAGTGCTAGGTCATAAAAACTGAATTTAACTTCATTCACAAAACCACTGGCTCGGATGATCTATTGCTCCTCGTGCTGCAATTTTTTAAAGCTGTAAAACCCACTGGTTAGGAGTGAGCTTCAGATGTCTGGCTTGGGAGCGTTAACCTGTCTTTCAGCTGCTGCCTGATCTGTGTGTTTCCAGCATTTTGTTTCATTTTCAGCTTGCTAACTTTTTTTTTCCAATGCTTTTTATTTCTGGAGTAAACTTGGAGTGGGCAGGACTGTCCATTATAAGTCTTTAAAGTTCTTCGCCGTCTGTGACGTAGAATTTACAGCACAGAAACGGGGCCACTCGGCCCAACTGGTCCATGCCGGTGTTTGTGCTCCACACGAGCCTCCTCCCACTCCCTACTTCATTTCACCCTTTTCAACATATCCTTCTATCTTTAGATCACCTCTAACCAGCAAGTTGAAGGGCTTTTGGCTAGGAGTGAGGTGCAATAAACGTTTTACGATTGCATCAGTATTTAGAACACTTTGTTTTTGTTGATGTGGAGTGGGCTCCTGTTTCTGGATGCACTGCCCCTAAGCCTCTGTCCCCACGTCTACTTGGAGTACTCCCCCCACAAGAGCAACGTTCCTTAAAAAGGAGAAACCGTACATTAAATTGACATTGAGTCTGTGGGCAATGCTGTAATTTCTGCTGCTCCTGTCAGGGAGGGAGAGAGAGAGAGAGAGTCTGTAGGCGATTTGTTCATATTGAATCTCTGTCACTGCAGAGGTCTTTAGGCTTCTTTCCGTAAACTAAGTTGCTTTTGGGATATTTAACTAACAGCCTGTAGAGATCCGGACAATCGGTGCTGGAAATGTGAACAAAATGATGAGAAACTGACAAAGGAACGACTAATCTTTTTTTCTAAGAATAAAGTGGATTGATTGTTACAACCGTGGTGACTCTTCTTTCCTCCCTCTCACTCCCCTCCCTCTTCTGAAGGAGCTGACCCGTGCAGCCATGTGTTCCTTTGTGGACCTCCCCACTCCCTGGCACCTCAACCAAGTGATCGTTCTTTACAGCTGAGTTTAGAATGAGCGTGGGCCAGCTTGCTGGCTGGACTGAGACTGATGTCCCAACACCTGCATTTTCTAATTGGGTTACTGGATATAAAGAACAAGTTTGCCTTTATACAGTGCCTTTCCTTACACTTCAAAAATACTTAAATTGGATGTAGTCACTTTTGTAATGTAGGAAATGCAGTGGCCAATTTGTGCACAGCAAATCCCACAAAGAGTATCGTGATAATGACCAGATAATCTGTTATAGTGATGTTGGTTGAGCGAGAAATATTGGAAGAATTCCCCTGCTCTTCTACGAATAGTGCCATGGGATCTTTTACATCCACCTGAGAGGGTAGATGGAGCCTCGCTTTAACATCTCATCTGAGCATTCCCTCCACTGCACTGGGAGTGTCGGCCGCGGGGAGAGCGTGCTCCCCACTGAGCCGTGGCTGACGCCTCGTGGTCCAAATTGTGCTGTCAGGGTAGTCGGTGGAACAGTTGGGATAACACGGGGCCTATAAACCACCTTTTAATGTGTAGATTCAGGATTCGGAGTGCTGGGTCTTTACAGAGTGTCGGCCCATGCCAGCTGTGGACAGCGATCACCCTGCTGTCAACTTCCTTTACAAACAAGAGCTTGTCTCCTTGCCATTTGGTCGAGGACCAAAGCTTCTTGTATACTCACTAGTGTCTCACGTACTGCAGGCCTGGGGATTACATGGAACCAAGCATAAAGTCCCTTACCCGAGGATTAGTGCTTTCGGATTATAGTTAATGTCTGACTTCAGATCTTTACATGGATTTATAAATATTTAATTTTAAAAACTGGCAGATTAAATGTCCCATCCTGATTTTTTTTTAACCTATCCAGTGATTTAAGGCTGTAAGCTTCCCGCTTACAATTGTCTATCGATGTTGTGATTTGATCCTCTACTTTCCCCCAGCCCCCTGTGAGGCCCCAGTTCGGTTTGAGCCGAGGTCTGATGCCAGTGATGGATGAGCTGAAAACAGTACAGGCTGAGCACGTATTCGGGTCCCTCTCAGTCAGGCTCAGTAACTCCTTCCCGTCCGTGGTCCTGCTGGTCAAACTCGCTGATTTAAACACAAATATTCAACAATGAAAAGCAACAGAAATGTGACTGAAAAGCGTAAACCCTTACTGGGCTGGACTCCAGCACAGGTCCTTGCAGGGAGCAGGGCCTAGCTGTACACGGGTACACGCGGGGAGCAGGGCCTAGCTGTACACGGGTACACGCGGGGAGCAGGGCCTAGCTGTACACGGGTACACGCGGGGAGCAGGGCCTAGCTGTACACGGGTACACGCGGGGAGCAGGGCCTAGCCGTACACGCGGGGAGCAGGGCCTAGCCGTACACGCGGGGAGCAGGGCCTAGCCGTACATGGGTACACGTGGGGAGCAGGGCCTAGCTGTACACGGGTACATGCGGGGAGCAGGGCCTAGCTGTACACGGGTACACGTGGGGAGCAGGGCCCAGTTGTACACGTAGGGAGCAGGGCCTAGCTGTACACGGGTACACGCAGGGAGCAGGGCCCAGTTGTACATGGGTACACGCAGGGAGCAGGGCCCAGTTGTACACGGGTACACGCAGGGCCTAGCCGTACACGGGTACACGCGGGGAGCAGGGCCTAGCCGTACACGGGTACATGTAGGGAGCAGGGCCCAGTTGTACACGGGTACACGTGGGGAGCAGGGCCTAGCTGTACACGGGTACAGGCGGGGAGCAGGGCCCAGCTGTACACGGGTACGTGTAGGGAGCAGGGCCTAGCTGTACAGGCGGGGAGCAGGGCCCAGTTGTACACGGGTACGTGTAGGGAGCAGGGCCCATTTGTACACGGGTACGTGTAGGGAGCAGGGCCTAGCTGTACACGCAGGGAGCAGGGCCCAGTTGTACACGGGTACGTGTAGGGAGCAGGGCCCATTTGTACACGGGTACGTGTAGGGAGCAGGGCCCAGTTGTACAAGGGTACGTGTAGGGAGCAGGGCCTAGCTGTGGCTGATCAAATTTTTAGAAGTAATTAAATGCATATTCACACACATGAAATGCTCCTAATCTCGGACTAATTTGGCTGTATTTAATATTAGAATCCAATCTCTCCTGAGAAGGTGTGCCGGAGTAAAACCCACCCTGGACAATAGGATTTAATGTTCTAATTAATGGCCTTTTCAATCCCATTCGCAGGGTAACCGTGTATTCATAATTCTAAATTTGAAGATTTCTTCCTTTCCTTTCAACCCTGGGTGCCCTCTCCTTCCTGTAGGCTGTTGGATAACTGGTCCAAACCTCTAGGGTGTGTCTTTTGGGGAAGTATCTGGTGTTTACAGTACATTCAACGATGGGAGATTACTCTGCTTAATCTGCTTTGCAGCCTGCTCTTGTTGTACAGGAGCCTCGATCCACTCTGATGCTTGGAGCAGATTATTTCTTCTTTCGCTTTAATTTGTAACCAGTTAAGAATAAAAGCCGAGTCGTTTAGGGATTGGTGAGACCATTTCCAGTTGCCTTCAATGACCGAAGAATCACTTCAGCCCCCAGTGACCTAATCATCAGTTTTCATGGACTGTAAACTCGTGTTTCACTGCAATACCGTACAATTACTCAACAACTTAAAGCATTTATTTGGAGCCTTTATTGTAGAAAAACCTTCCAAGGCTCCCGAGAAGTGTCAGTAAAACCAAAATGCCAAGTGTCGTCCGAGATTTTGTGCTCAAGCCTCTGGAGTGGGATTTGAACCCATGACCTTCTGACTCAACAACAACAACAACTTGCATTTATATAGCGCCTTTAATGTAGTAAAACGTCCCCAGGTGCTGCACAGGAATGATTATCAAACAAAATGTTACACATTAGGATAGATGACAAAAAGCTTGGTTAAAGAGGTAGGTTTTAAGGAGCGTCTTAAAGTAGGAGAGAGAGAGGTGGAGAGGTTTCGGGAGGGAATTCCAGAGCTCAGGGCCGAGGCAGCTGAAGGCACGGCCGCCAATGGTGGAGCGATGAAAATCAGGGATGCACGAAAAGAGTGCTACCACTGACCAGCAGCTGACACTTAAAGAGATATTAACAGCAATGCTTGAGCCAGTTACCGACAGCGCACCCTTTTAAAAAATACATTTGCAAGCCTTGTCTACACATGGCGTTGTCTCATGGCAATGCCACTCGATGACAGAGTCCACAGTCAGCAGAGTTAGGAGAGTAACTGACTCCACCCTGTTAGATAGCAGTCCTCTCCACCCAAGGCACCATCCACTGCCACTCTGGAGGATATGGCTGGTAAGATGACCCATGACAAATGCCAGCCTGGAATGACCCTCACTCTGACCTTACAACAGTTACTACACTTCAAAAAGTACTTCATTGGCTGTAAAGCGCTTTGGGACGTCCTGAGGTTGTGAAAGGCGCTATATAAATGCAAGTTCTTTCTTTTTCTTCCCTCCCTGTGGGAGGCACTTGGTCTCAACTTTGATGCCTTTCCCCCGCACCACCGATTGGGAACTCAACTAGGGTTGCCAACTCCGGTTGGGCGTATTCCTGGAGGTTTCATCACCTCTCGCCTCCAATCGCTCCTCCCAGTCAAACAGCCTTTTTTTCCCCATCTCCATTATTTTAATAACTAAAGAACAAAAATGTTCTAAGAAAATGAAAAAAAAAACACATTTTCTTTCATGCCCCTATGATTTTTTTTCTCCAGTGTTGCTCGTAGCAGTCTCCAGGAGATTAATCTGTAATTCCTGGAGATTCCAGGACATTTCTGGAGGGTTGGCGACCAAAATTCATCTGTTGGTCTCGGAGTCTAATGTGTTGATGTTCTAATCCTTAATTAAAATCATAAACATTTCCCTGTGTTGGCTCTTTGAAAGATCTATCCAATTAATCCCCCACCCAGTGACCCTTTCCCCAAAGCCCTGCAAATTTTTTCTTTCGAAGTATTTATCCAATTCCCTTTTGAAAGTTACTATTGAATCTGCTTCCACCGCCCTTTCAGGCAGCGCGTTCCAGATCATCACAACTCGCTGCGTAGAAAAAATTCTCATCTCCCCTCTGGTTACCAATTATCTTAATTCTGTGTCCTCTGGTTACCGACCCTCCTATCAGTAGAAACAATTTTTCCTTATTTACTCTATCAAAATCCCTTGTAATTTTGAACACCTCTATTAAATTTCCCTGTAACTTCCTCTGCTCTGAGGGGAACAATCCCAGCTTTTATTCCTGATTTCCACCAGTCCTGTTTTTATTCCCCCCCTTTTTTTTTATCCCACTATGGTGCTACACTCTCCTAGAAACTCAAGATTTATATATAGGAACGAAAAACAAGACCTCAATGGCCTGAAACTGTCAAGGCCTCTGCCCCACAGCATCTCCCTTCAGATTAAAGAACAAAAAAAGCCTGCAATAGGCCCCATTTATCGTTCATTTGTAGAATCGGTAAACGGAAAGAAAGATGGTGAAACACCTTTCACATCAACAAGGAAGTGGACCTGAAAGAGTTAAGGAAGTGGGAGTCCCCTGTTAGTTTGCCACTGATGTCATGATGGGGGGGTGGGGTCTATCAGCTGCCTTTCCGAGACTGACCCATTTAAAGGCAGCAAAAGGGAGATCAGCTGAGCAGCGAGACAGAGAGAGAAAGGAGATAATCAACAGATCTCTCTTATCCCAACGATACAATCTGGAAGCTTTGTAGAGACTGAGTTTTTTTTATTAATGAAAAGTCCTTGTCGGCCGATAGTGAGGTAACCTGTTGGGGTGATTTGGAAAAGAAGAGGGGCGATATGAAGGGACTGACCATGACATCCAGAGGAGCTATAAAAGAAGGGAAACTGGAGAAAAGGAGCGAGAACCTGCTCCAGCTTTGGAAGACAAAGCAGTGCATCTTGACGAAGGAGAGTCTGCTGTTCGTCGACGGTGACAGGAAGGGCCGCAGGCACAAGGAGCTGAGCTTCGGGTCCATCCGGAAGCTGGAGTGCGTGGAGAGGAAGGGGAGCCGAGTCTACTTCACCATCGTCACCACCGACCGCAGGGAGATCGACTTCCGGTGCCAGGACGCGACCTGTTGGAACGCCGCCATCACGCTGGCGCTGGTGGCGTTCAAGAACGAGCAGGCGGTGAAGGAGCTGCGGTCGCACAAGCCGGCGAGGAGGTGGCGGGGATGGGCCTCGTGAGGCCTCGCTCGCGGCAGGTAAACCGGGGAGTACGAGCGGGCGGTGGGGGTGGGGGTGGGGGTGGGGGTGGGGGGGGGGACCAGGCCTAGAAACAGCCGCTGGATTGCGGCCAAGTCATGCGCGGCGCGCAGCAACCCCTCTGCGGGCTAGAAGGCCAGCGTTGCCGGGGAGCATTCAACTGCTCGTTGCCAGGTTCCGGTTAGCTTCGGGAGAATAATCTCCGATAAAGCGAGCGGTGTTTCCTTGCCAATAATTAACCCGGAATGTGCCGGAAATACACAGGCAGGTCAGTCAGCATCTGAAAGAGAAAAGACAAGTTCAAGTTATGGGCGGGGCTTCTGATTCAGAATGTTCTTCAGGCTTGTCCATCAAAGTTGCTTCCAATATCACTGATGGGAAGTTGCCTCTTGTTTAAGGATTCCCTTCCCACCAACCAGTCGCAGCTGCATCAGACTCTTGGGTTCCTTTGTCAGAAATCTGAGCCCCACTCCCAGTTGTGGCTCAGTCGGTAGTGCTCTTGCCTTCTGAGTCAGAAGGTCATGGGTTCAAGCCCTACTCCAGAGACCAGAGCACAAGATTCAGACTGACTCTCCCAGTGCAGTAACGAGGGAGTGCTGCACTGTCGGATGGTGCTGTCTTTTGGATGAGGTGTTAAACTGATGGACGTAAAAGATCCCATGGCACTATTTTGAAGAAGAGCAGGGCAGTTCCCCCCGATGTCCTGGGCCAATATTTATCCTTCAACCAACATCACTAAAAAAACAGATTACAGGGTCAATTATCACATTGCTGTTTATGGGATCTTGCAGTTTGTGGGATCTTGCTGTGTGCACTTTTGCTGCCGCGTTTCTTACATTACAACCTTAAAAAGGTACTTCATTGGCTGTAAAGCGCTTTGGGACGTCCTGAGGTTGTGAAAGGTGCTACATAAATGCAAGTCTTTCTTTCTTAACAATAAAACCGTGAGTTGGTGGTCAGCCTTTGACGCTCGAAGCAGCAGAACTAACGGATACATCCCATAATTCTCCAATTGCTCAGTTCCTGATGACGGTTATGGTCCTATGGGGAGGTTAAGGGCTTCACCAGTGGCAGGTAGGAGATTACTTCTTAAATTGCTCAGAAACACTTCATAGCCATGGGCAGAGGTGCAGGGGAAAAAACTTACATTTACAAAGCATCCCGTAGGCTTGTCAAAACAGTTCAAAGTACGTCATACTTGGAGTGTAGTGACTATTGTTATGTAGGCAAACACAGCAAGAGGAACACACAGTCAGCAATGAGATGAACGGCCAGTTAATCTAATTTTTCTTCAGTGGTGTTGGTTGAGGGGGGAATGCTGCCCGTATTCTAACTCGCCCCAAGTCCCGTTCACCCATCACCCCTCTGCTCGCTGACCTACATTGGCTCCCGGTCTGGGAACACCTCGATTTTAAAATTCTCATCCTTGTGTTCAAATCCCTCCATGGCCTCACCCCTCCCTACCTCTCTAACCGCCTCCAGCCCTACAACCCACTGAGATCTCAGCGCTCCTCCAATTCTGGCCTCTTGCACATCCCTGATTTTAATCACCCCACCATTGGCAGCCGTGCCTACAGCTGCCTAGACCCTAAGCTCTGCAATTCCCTCCCTAAACCCTAAACCTCTCTGCGTCGTTACCTCTCTCTCCTTCTTTAAGACACTCCTTAAAACCTACCTCCTTCTGTCCTAATATCTCCTTATGTGGCTCGGTGTCAAATTTTGGTTGATAATCGCTCCTACGACGTGCTTTGAGATGTTTTACTACAGTAAAGGCACTATAGATATGTAAATAAAGTGCTGACCTTCTTTTCCCCATCTCTTTCTCTAGATTGCCGATGGGACTGATTCCCAAAGCACCTTCGTTGTTGGGACCAATTGTGACTCTTTGGCTAAAAGTTTCTAAGCTGCTCCCTCCCAGAACCTTGGGAAGGAATTCCAGCCAGTTACCTGCCATCTTCACCATTAACAATGAAGTTTTGCCAATCGCCCAATTTAACAGCAGATAACGGTCTTCTGCCAAAACGGAGAGAGTTGGGAACAATGTTTGACTTATCCCAACATTCCTGCTGTAAATCACCAGGAAACAATAAATGGAAGTGGGTTGATTCCAACTGGATTAGAGCAGAACCAAATAAACCTTTAATATTTGAAGCGTGAAAATCAGATTTTGAGCTCCCTGGTAGGACTATTCTTGTTTCTCTCTCATGTTGATTAGATCCTTTTAGAAGAACAGCATTAAAAGCAAATCCAATTCAGAACTGCACCCCAGTGATCAGTCTTGGGTTGCCAACCCTCCAGGATTGCTCTGGAGTCTCCAGGAATTAAAGTCTAATCTCCAGGACACTGGTGGGAGCAAAAACTTAGGAGAAAAATCATAGGGACCTTAAAAAATTGTGTTTTAAAAAAATTTTTCTTTGAACACTTTTGTTCACTAGTTAGAAAAATGTTGGACATGAGGGAAAGGCTGTTTGACTGACAGTCAAGAATCATCCAATCGACTAACAAAGCATCTACTCGCTTTCCAATTAGCCGTGGGAAGGCGGGGCACTGCAAGGTTGGACATGTCGGGCGACCAATGGCGGGAGTGTGGGGGCGGGGCAGTTGGCGGGAGGAGGTCATGTGATGAAACCTCCAGGAATATGTCCAGCCCAGAGTTGGCAACCCCTACTCATGAAAACAGCGGGCCTTTCCATCCTGCCTGTAAAGTCCATTGGCTGCTCACAGGAAGAGGCCTCAAGTCCATGCTCCTCTGTTGGCGTTCAGTCGGCCAGCTGACTTGCTGTAGGTACCTGTAGGCCGGGGCCTCTTGGTTGAGCTGACACAGCTAATTATTGCCTCTATCCTGTGGTTCTTGCTGTACTTATTTCTCTAGATTTAAGTTTCAATGTATTTATAATGTGTATGTATGGTTTTAATAAAACCAAAACAAATGTCACCCGTTGTGCTGTCAGTTCCTCATTCAAAACAGTCCAATTCACCTGAAGAGGTGTCATCGCCCGTAGCAACGGGTGTCACGGGATGTACAGAGTGGAGAGCTTCCCAGTGCTCGGTTGATAATTGTGCTGCAGAGTCGTACTGAGCCATGTACATCAACAAGAAGATTCGATAGGGTAGCTGCAGAGAAACTTCCCTCTGATGGGGGGAATCCAGAACGAGGGGGCACAGTCTTGAAATTAGAGCCCGGCCATTGAGAAGTGTAATGAGGGAAGCCCTTTTTCACAGAAAGGGGAGTGGAAATCTGGAACTCTCTTCCCCCAAAAAGGCCGTGGAGGCTGGGGGACAATTGGAGCTCTCAAGGCTGAGATCGATAGATTTTTGTCAGGGAAGGGTGGTGAGAGATATGGAGCAAAGGCAGATAAATGGAGCTGAGGGACAGATCAGCCATGATCAAGTGGTAGAGCAGGCTCGAGTGGCCTCCTCATGCTGCTATCCCAGGTTCGAACCCCAACGTGTACTGGGTTAGATGATCTCAGTTGGGCCCTCATTCCCCTTGAGCTACAGCGGACAAAAATCAGCCAGGGTTCCTGCTCCCCGTCTTCACCACCCCCGCTGGAAAGAGCACAGGTTTGGACGCAGGGTGAGGGCCTGGCCTGCGACCTTCTGACTCAGAGGTGAGTGCGCGACCCACTGAGCCATGGCTGACGCAGCCCCTGAAAGGGTTAAGATGGTCACCGTGACCCGGAGTAACGGAAGTTCGGGGGGAACTGGATCCCGGAGTGGAGACACCGGACACAGGGCCAGCTCAGAGACTAAAATAAACAAACGGACTGGCCCTTTCCAGCTCCGCCCTGTTTACAGCCAATGAAGTATTTTTGACGTGTAGTCGCCGTTATGATGCAGGAAACGCGGCAGCCAATTTGCGCACAGCAAGATCCCACAAACAGCAGTGTGATAATGACCAGGTAATATGTATTTTAACGGTGTTGGTTGCGAGATAAATATTGGCCAGGACACTGGGGAGAACTCACCTGCTGTTCTTCGAAATAGTGCCAAGGGATCTTTTACGTCCACCTGTTTACAGGGTGGAGTTTGGATGAATGGAATTAAGTTCCTTGGTGCCACAAACATTGAACAACTGACGCCCGCCTGTCGTTGGGAACAATCGAGAAATTGAGAGAGGAGGAATGTGCAAATATTTGAACTGTTGGTGCAGCCGGAGTTGGAAGGTGTCATCTGTTGCTGATGAAATCTCGCTACAGATCAGGGTGTGAGAATACATGCTGTGGGGGGAGAGAAAAGAGTTCAGGCAGTTGGCGTCTGTTTGCTTTAACCCCTAAGAGACGCAAACCGCCAAACCGCTCCCCTTCCCCCTCTCCCCCACCCAAATTCAGGCTGATTGTAGCCTGTTCGCAGCATTAACCCTTTCCCTCTATCTCTCCTCCTCGCAGTGGGAATGCTCGCCAGTGTCTCCGTCCAAGAAATAACAGGTCAGAAACTGCCCGTGCTGCACTTTGGCCTAAAGGGCAGGATGTAGAGGAAAACACGCCTGATTTTCGTTCCATCAATTTAGGTTCGAGCCCCACTCCAGAGACTTGAGCCTATAATCCAGGCCGACACTCCCAGTGCCAGTACTGGGGGAGTGCTGCACTGTCAGAGGTGCCGTCTTTCGGATGAGATGTTAAACGAAGGCCCCGTCTGCCCTCTCAGGTGGACGTAAAAGATCCCTTGGCACTATTTCGAAGAACAGCAGGTGAGTTCTCCCCAGTGTCCTGGCCAATATTTATCCCGCAACCAACACCGTTAAAATACATATTACCTGGTCATTATCACACTACTGTTTGTGGGATCTTGCTGTGCGCAAATTGGCTGCCGCGTTTCCTGCATCATAACGGCGACTACACGTCAAAAATACTTCATTGGCTGTAAAGCACTTTGGGACGTCCTGAGGTGGTGAAAGGCGATATATAAATGCAAGTTCTTTCATTGAGTTTTAACTGGCCCTGGTACAGAATGAGTTAACAGAAGGATCACCTGCCCGCATCAACGCCACTGACCGTCTTTGTCACTTTGTTTGACCGGGGCTAGCCTGCCAGCTGGAATGCAGATGTTCCAGGTAAGACACGGCAGAGAATTTGTGAATGGCTGCTCCTGCTGTTGCCGTGGAGATAGCCAGGTGGGCTCAGCAAGCCACCAATTGGCAGCCGGGGACATGAATGGAGCGTTGCGAAGAGGAGAGGTGATTGGCCGAGCAGCTGGGCCAATGAGTGTGAGCGTGTGCAGATACAGGGCCGGAGGGCGTGGCTGAGGCAGTTTGTGCCATTAATCGCTCTCCTCCCTGCTGATCAATCAGCCAGGGTTCATGTGCGTGTGGGTGTATGTAAATGTATGTGTGCGTGTGTGTGTGTGTGCGTGTGCGTGTGTGTCTGGGGGTGTCAAACAGAGGGGCTGAGGGGTATCGAGCAGAGGGGCTGAGGGGTATCGAGCAGAGGGGCTGAGGGGTATCGAGCAGAGGGGCTGAGGCGTATCGAGCAGAGGGGCTGAGGGGTATCGAGCAGAGGGGCTGAGGCGTATCGAGCAGAGGGGCTGAGGCGTATCCAGCAGAGGGGCTGAGGGGTATCGAGCAGAGGGGCTGAGGGGTATCGAGCAGAGGGGCTGAGGCGTATCGAGCAGAGGGGCTGAGGGGTATCGAGCAGAGGGGCTGAGGGGTATCGAGCAGAGGGGCTGAGGGGTATCGAGCAGAGGGGCTGAGGGGTATCGAGCAGAGGGGCTGAGGGTTATCGAGCAGAGGGGCTGAGGCGTATCGAGCAGAGGGGCTGAGGGGTATCGAGCAGAGGGCCTGAGGTGTATCGAGCAGAGGGGCTGAGGGGTATCGAGCAGAGGGGCTGAGGCGTATCGAGCAGAGGGGCTGAGGGGTATCGAGCAGAGGGGCTGAGGGGTATCGAGCAGAGGGGCTGAGGGGTATCGAGCAGAGGGGCTGAGGGGTATCGAGCAGAGGGGCTGAGGCGTATCGAGCAGAGGGGCTGAGGGGTATCGAGCAGAGGGGCTGAGGGGTATCGAGCAGAGGGGCTGAGGGGTTGAGATAAGGATGGTGGAGGAAATAATGAAACTTGGTAATCCATAGGATGTGGAGGATTAAAACTCCCACATATCCTGCCAAAGATATAGACTCAGACACACACTCACCCACTCACTCTCACACACTCACTCCTTTTACATACACTCATTCACACTCAGTCACTTTCACACTCAGTGTGAGCAGGTATCAGTTGATTCATTACATGAATTGTCTCTTGAACAACAGACTGGCTCAATGTACAACAAATAAACTTTATCTTTATTGCTTTGTACGATTATAAATTACAAAATAGACGATTTGGATGCAATGAGACCAAATGTCCAGAACATGGTCAACACACGGAGTCTGAGTGCACAAGAACACAACGGATGGGTGTGAAACTGCACCTTTCATCTTCCAAATGGAATTCAATCAATAAAATATAAACGGTGCACAAATCAGAATTAGAAACACAGTCATACAAAATTAATAATTCTTACATTCAGAATCATTGGCACGGGTCACATGATTGTTGGGTGTGTTTCGGTGAGAACTGCTGGAATTAATTCTCAGCACAGACGGGACTGTGAACCACTGGAATAATCCATCACAAGGGAAATCTCTCCATCGGGGTCCCTTTTATGGGGGGAGTCACGCTATCAGAATTAGCCTTAAAAATCCAACAGTTCACTGCAGTGGGAAAGATGGTAACAATTGAGATTTTAAACACAGTGCATGAGGATCAACAGAAGTTCCCCTCCCCAAACATACACCCAACCTCAGAAAGGCACCTCCTACTGGCCCCGGTGTGGCATTCCTTCATTTCCCACACCAGATACCCGTGGCCTCGCTGAGTCAGAATACCAATGTAGTGCCAGTTAAGAGTGGCAGCCCGGGCTGGGTTAGGACCCAGGCCACCGAGAGGACAGTGGGGGTAACGTTTGTCGCAAAACGGACGATAGCGAATCAGCCGCCCGTTTGACACTGCTCCCGATTATCTTATCCACTGAACTCGGGCGGGGCGTAAACCAGGGGGTCGATTCGCACGTTTTGCCCTTCTGTCCAAGACGAATATCACCCCCAGTGTCGCTAAAGTCCCCGCGACATTATTCATTTTAACTGTTTGATTTTAAGCGCGTTCCTTCCTTTTGAAATGGTCCTCGAGTTAATGCTCCCTCTGTCCACTTAACCTTTAATAACAAACGGCCTCCCTTCAACGTACCACAGTCTTCAGGCAATTGAACCTCTGTCGCCCGACTCGGCCCCAACACTGAGCCTGCTCTCCATCAAACCAAGGGAGCGGCTTGCTCACTGCAGGTGGAGGAGAACAGTCTGGGGGTAAACCTCGGCCTGTTGCTTCTGTCATAAACCGCTGGGACATTAAGAGGTTCCATCATCCCTGTGACGCAGCGTGACGGGTCATCGTGACAATCAGGAGGCTGCTTCTCGGTGGTAAGGATGGTGTTGGGTCAAACCCCCCGCAGCAACTCTTCACAAACAGAACTTTGGAATGTACTGAATGCAAAAATGCAGGCCCGTAGGACCTGGGGACACGGAGACAGTGGGACACAGACAGAGATACAGAGGCAGTGGGAGAGGCGCGGAAATGGTGGGACATAGGCAGAACTTGCTGATGGAGATATTTGGACACGGAAACATAAATAGAGACATGGAATGATGGAGCCCGAGTAATTATAGGACATTCGGAAGAAGACGGCACATCGCTGATTTTGGATTCATTCTGGCCTTGAAGCTGTAACCTTTGCAGGACCTGAGATCAAAGAGCGCAGAATAAAGGCACAAATACAGTTATAGACAAATTGCACCCATGTATCCATGGCAACACAGCAGGAGGGAACGGTGCTGTAACTCTGACTAAATGGGATGTCTGTTTGCAGCAGTGATGGCACTAACGTTCTCATAGACGAGGTCCTGCTGATTCTGGTAGATGGCCTCTTCAGGCTGCTTCGATTGTATTGTATCCAGAATGCACTGGTGCAGGAAGACATACTGAGGCTAAAGAGCAGAAAATAGAGAACAGAGATGGAATGGTTACATGCTGCGAGGTGACACAGAGACATCCATATTGAAAGTAAATCTTGTGGTTATCTAAGCGAGGAGTTGTTTGGCTCCATTGTCAACATCAAACACTCCCAGGGCAGGTAGAGCACGGGTTAGATACAGAGTAAAGCTCCCTCTACACTGTCCCATCAAACACTCCCAGGGCAGGTACAGCACGGGTTAGATACAGAGTAAAGCTCCCTCTACACTGTCCCATCAAACACTCCCAGGGCAGGTACAGCATGGGTTAGATACAGAGTAAAGCTCCCTCTACACTGTCCCATTAAACTCTCCCAGGGCAGGTACAGCAAGGGTTAGATACAGAGTAAATCTCCCTCTACACTGTCCCATCAAACACTCCCAGAGCAGGTACAGAACGGGTTAGATACAGAGTAAAGCTCCCTCTACACTGTCCCATCAAACACTCCCAGGGCAGGTACAGCACGGGTTAGATACAGAGTAAAGCTCCCTCTACACTGTCCCATCAAACACTCCCAGGGCAGGTACAGCACGGGTTAGATACAGAGTAAAGCTCCCTCTACACTGTCCCATTAAACTCTCCCAGGGCAGGTACAGCACGGGTTAGATACAGAGTAAAGCTCCATCTACACTGTCCCATCAAACACTCCCAGGGCAGGTACAGCACGGGTTAGATACAGAGTAAAGCTCCCTCTACACTGACCCAAACACTCCCAGGGCAGGTACAGCACGGGTTAGATACAGAGTAAAGCTCCCTATGCACTGTCCCATCAAACACTGCCAGGGCAGGTACAGCACGGGTTAGATACAGAGTAAAGCTCCCTCTACACTGTCCCATCAAACACTCCCAGGGCAGGTACAGCACGGGTTAGATACAGAGTAAAGCTCCCTCTACACTGTCCCATCAAACACTCCCAGGGCAGGTACAGCACGGGTTAGATACAGAGTAAAGCTCCCTCTACACTGACCCAAACACTCCCAGGGCAGGTGCAGCATGGGTTAGATACAGAGTAAAGTTCCCTCTACACTGTCTCTGTAATGTATCTCAACCCCAACCTCAGAACAGCGAACCCTAATGAACCAATGTGACATTTCCATTTCCCACACTAACTAACCTCCTGACCTCTGTGAGAAGTCAGTGCTGAATTCTATGCACTTTTGTGCTTTGGACTGATAGCTCAACCAAGAACAGAGCTGGAATCTCCAAATT
The DNA here is from genome assembly GCF_035084215.1 of Heptranchias perlo. Lineage (NCBI taxonomy): Eukaryota > Metazoa > Chordata > Chondrichthyes > Hexanchiformes > Hexanchidae > Heptranchias > Heptranchias perlo. The sequence goes on from NC_090364.1 coordinate 4,154,249, forward strand.
CATTACATAAAGGGACTGTTATCGCCAGCAGAGAGGGGAGGCTCATCGCATCAGTCTGGGCTGGGTTTCAAAGGTGAAAGGTCAAGGCTTGGAGTATCCCTGATCCCATTGCTTTGTACACCTGTACTTCGAGCAGTCGATTTTATCATGGGAGCTCTACCTGCGGAGTTTTGACAAACGAGGAGGGCTAATGGGTATTTCATGCAGCTGAATTCTTCCTTGTTTTTTCAGGGAAGCTAAAACTCCACAAACAAGACTTCCTCCTGGGCTAGCCCACTTCCCTCTGTGAAAGGGTAGCACCTGGCGCTGTGGCACCTGGTGTCACAGGTCACCCCGAATGTTTAAAGCTTTTCTGTCAGTCCCATGTCAGCTTAGTGAGCAATGTCAAATACAAAGAAAGAACTTGCATTTATATAGCATCTTTTACAACCTCAGGACGTCCCAAAGCCAATGAAATACTTTTGGAGTGTAATAAGAACGTACGAAATAGGAGCAGGAGTAGGCCATTCGGCCCCTCGAGCCTGCTGCGCCATTCAATAAGATCATGGCTGACCTTCGAACTCAACTCCACTTTCCCGCCCATATGCCTTGATTCCTTTAGTGTCCATAAATCTATTGATCTCAGTCTTGAATATACTCAACGACTGAGCATCCACAGCCCTCTGGGGTAGAGAATTCCAAAGATTCACAACCCTCAACAGTTATAATGTAGCAGTCAATATGTGTACAGCAAGATGCCATAAGCAACAGGGAGATTATTGACCAGATGATCTGTTTTTTTTTTAAAAGGGATATTGTCCAAGAAACCAGGGAGAACTCCACTGCTCTTCTTCAAATAGTGCTGTGGGATCTTTTAGGTCCACCTGAAGGGGGCAGACGGGGCCTCGGTTTAACGTCTCATCTGAAAGATGGCATGTCCAACAATGCTGCACTCCCTCAGTGTCAGCACTCCCTCAGTGGGAGTGTCAGCCTAGATTTTGTGCTCAAGACTTTGGAGAGGGATTATGAACCCACAACCTTCTAACTCAGAGCTGTGGCAGACATCGGAAAGTGACCTCTAGGGAATGAATATTCTCATGATTTGGAGAGCATTCCTACTTCCCAATAGGAGGCACTGGATATGTGGAAAAGTTGAGAATTTCAGTTGTGGGACGTTCAGAGTCTTGAGCAGCACCAACAGGGGCCTGGGGATTGATCAGAGCGTCGAACTCCTGAGGTGGTTTCAAGAGGGCGAAGAGTTCGGAGCTGGAGAGGAGATCACTCAAAGTAACAATGAAAACATTCACAGCGAAACAAGAAAGGAGAAACCTTTCACCTCGGTCTGGACCATGAGCGGCCGGTGCAACCTCATGCGGTGGACAATCCCATAAACATCGACCACTCCTTCCTGTTGTATCTGTTGCAGCAGGCAATCCAGGGCTATTAAAGTGCCTGTGCGTCCAACTCCAGCACTGCAATTAAACAGAGATTGGGTGAGGGAATCTGCCTTTAGACGGAAGAGACAGGCTCGTTCCCCCCTCAGCTCCCCCGACAGCACAGCTTGTTGCAAAGAATTCTGATCAACTCGAGCATTCTTTTGGGTATTTTTGTCCACTTCTCTCCATTAATCCCTCTCCCTCACACTGTCACTCTGTAACCTCTCTCCCCCCAGCGCCCTGTGTTACTGACTGTATCTCTACTGATGTTAATCCCTCTCCCTCACACTGTCACTCTGTAACCCCTCTCCCCCCAGCGCCCTGTGTTACTGACTATATCTCTACTGATGTTAATCCCTCTCCCTCACACTGTCACTCAGTAACCCCTCTCCCCCAGCGCCCTGTGTTACTGACTGTATCTCTACTGATGTTAATCCCTCTCCCTCACACTGTCACTCAGTAACCCCCTCTCCCCCCAGCGCCCTGTGTTACTGACTGTATCTCTACTGATGTTAATCCCTCTCCCTCACACTGTCACTCAGTAACCCCTCTCCCCCAGCGCCCTGTGTTACTGATTGTATCTCTACTGATGTTAATCCCTCTCCCTCACACTGTCACTCAGTAACCCCCTCTCCCCCCAGTGCCCTGTGTTACTGACTGTATCTCTACTGATGTTAATCCCTCTCCCTCACACTGTCACTCAGTAACCCCTCTCCCCCAGCGCCCTGTGTTACTGACTGTATCTCTACTGATGTTAATCCCTCTCCCTCACACTGTCACTCAGTAACCCCCTCTCCCCCCAGTGCCCTGTGTTACTGACTGTATCTCTACTGATGTTAATCCCTCTCCCTCACACTGTCACTCAGTAACCCCTCTCCCCCCAGCGCCCTGTGTTACTGACTGTATCTCTACTGATGTTAATCCCTCTCCCTCACACTGTCACTCAGTAACCCCTCTCCCCCCAGTGCCCTGTGTTACTGACTGTATCTCTACTGATGTTAATCCCTCTCCCTCACACTGTCTCTCTGTACCCTGCGCTATCACTAATTTGCACAAGTCAATTCTGCACACAGGAGGGTGCCTGGAGTTTTTCGAAGTCAGTTATTTACGGTCACTTAACAAACCAGAGGCTCCGGTCAGCAGACAGATGTAACCAAAGCGATTGCTTACCTGCAGTGTATGACAGGAGAGCCTCTCTGATTGCTGTTCAGGTGATTCCGAATTAGCTGCCGGAACTCTATCAGTTTCTCCGTGGTTTCGGGAACGCCGTGATCCGGCCAGGCTGTGAAGTGTAAGTGGGAGACTATGCGTGTATCCGAGTGTCCAGCCTGTCCAGAGAAGGCAGAGGTTCAGTGGTGCTATTTTCCCCTCTGATTCTCTCCCCTCCTCTCCCGAAGGCGCTGCCTCCTGATGTGACCAGCTCCAGAGGCACTGGCCACCCTCCCCTAACTCGCTCAAGCACCCTTAACTCACAAGTGCACCTAGACGGGGAAAATCCGATGGGATATTCGATCATGTGGGGAATCACGGCCAGACTCAACCCGTTCCTCAATCCACTTCCAACAAATGGGGCCATTGAATAGTTATCAGGAGCCCTGGCTGATTCCACCTCCTGCCCCCAACCCCCCAAACCAATAGCAGACCCCCTACAAACACCCCCCAGCTCCAACTAGCAGAAACATAAAGCAAAATGCTGCAGATGCCGGAAATTGGAAACAAAACCAGGCAACACTGGAAACACTCAGCGGGTCAGGCAGGATCTGTTGGGAGAACTAAGGTCGATAGGTAGGGCCACTTCCTCACAACTGGGAGATATTACAGCCGACAGCATTGAGAAAGGAACTGAACGAAGAGAAGGGGATAAAAACAGAGAACGAGCAAACACACGGAGAAAGGAATCAAAGTACCAGTAAAATGCTTAGGCGGAGAACAGGAGATGGTGAAATGGCAGAAGCGACATTTGCATGAGACAAAAGAAGGGATAATGATAAAAATTAAAGCTATAAAATACGGCATTTAAAGAGTGTCTTTAACACGGAGAAACATCCCAAGGCCCTTCACATGGGAATAAACAGACAAAACGCTAGTCGAGAAAAAGGAAGAGAGGGAGGTGAAGAGGGTTTAAGGAGGGAATTCAAGGGCCCAGACTGTTGAAGGCACAGCTGCCAACGGTGGGGTGAAGGGAGGAGGGATGCACAAGAGGTCAGAGTTGGAGGAACGCAGAGATCTCGGAGGGTTGTGGGGCTGGAGGAGGTTACGAGATAGGGAGGGGCGAGGCCATGATGGGGTTTAAACATAAGGATCAGAGTTTTAAATTGGAAGCTTTGGGTGTACAGGGGCCAATGTCGGTCGGCGAGCACAGGGGTGATGGGTGAACGGGACTCGGTGTGGGATAGGATCATTTGAAGTTTACGGAGGGTGGAGGATAGGAGGCCGGCCAGGAGAGCATTGGAATAGTCTGGAGGTGGCAAAAGCATGGATGAGGGTTTTGAGGCCAGATGGGCTGAGTCAGGGGCGGGAGACGGGCGATGTTACGGAGGTGGAAGTAGGCGGTCTTTGTGATGGAACGGCTATGAGGTCGGAAACTCAGCTCAGGGTCGAACAGAACGTGAAGAGTGTGTGAATAGCGAAAAAGGGGAGTAGATACGTAGAACTAGAAGCAGGAGGAACTGGCAAAGCAGGGTAGGCTCCAATGGTTCCAAAGTCACTGGGAGTGGACCTTCTGCAGAACATCTTGGTCCTTTTAATGAGAGCAGTGTGGCTGCAATTTTAGCAGATTTTCATGCCGGATCTCAGCGGAGTCTGTTTACGGTAAACCCATGCAACGTATCTGTTCCACAAGCCGCAATCATGCCCATGCCCATGATAAGCTGCTTCACCTTGTCCAGTTCAGTAGATCCTGAGGACACGGCCTGAGCTTGAAGGGGATAAATTCAAAACTAATCTGTGGAAACAATCTCTCAGTGAGCGAGTGGTCAGTCTATGGAACAGGCTCCCTGGGGAGACAGTGGAAGCAGAGAGTGTTGATTCGTTCAAATCCAAATTAGATCGATCTCTTTCAGAAAATAACATTTTGGGCTCCAGTAGATGAGTAACTTGAGACATGACATGTGGTGAGTGTAACAGGCTTGGGAGGAACAGGTGACTTTGGACCTATCGGCACTAAATTGGACCGTGTAGCGCCCGTTGTTTCGGCGCTACGCGGCCTCTCCAACATCCAAGATGGCGTCTTGGCTGCGCGTGCACGTTTCCAGCGTGTCGTGCGACGGGCGCCATCTTGGTATAGGAGTTAGCGCATGCGCCAATACCGAACACCGGGAGCATGGACAGTCTGGAGAAAATGGATACAATCAGTGTACAACGCTAATTTAAAGTGATAGACACCATTTTGGCACTTAATGCTCAACTCAACATCTGAGCCCGACCATCTGAACATGTCTTGGAGTGCCTGGAGAACCCCCACCAGCACTATTTAAAGGGACCATGCAGGATTTACAGGTTAGTGGCTGGATTATTGCTTCTGGCTGTCGAGACATTTGTACCTGTTTTTGGAGGCCTCCTATACTTGAATACTAGGACTCGGGGACATAGCCTAACATTTAGAGCCAGGACGTGCGGGAGTGAAGTTAGGAAACGCAAAGGGTGGGAGAAGTTTGGAATGCTCTTCTGCAGATGGCAGTTGATACTAGCTCAATTGTGAATTTTAAATCTGAGATCGATAGATTTCTGTGAACCAAGGGTATTAAGGGATATGGGACTAAGGCGGGTATATGGAGTTAGGTCACAGGTCCACCATGATCTCATTGAATGGCGGAACAGGCTCGAGGGGCTGAATGTCACTGCCACTTCCTGCGTCCTGATATGCGCCGCCTTCTCCTGCAAGAAAGCAGGACGTGCGTCTGGGTGATGTGCCTGTCATGGTTGAATAGCTGCCAGTGTGTGTAGCCTGTGAGTTGCGGGTGGGCAGCTGGAACAGTGGTAATGTGTAAGGGTGAGAGGAAGCATCTGATTGGAAGAGTTTGTTGGTATGTGGGTGATGGGGGGGTGTAGTGCATGGAGCAGTGGCCACGGCTCGTGGTGCAGTTGGTAGGAGACGCCACTTGACAGTTGACCTCACTCACCTTGACCACTCATGTCATTGAACTTCTTCCTGCACTGCATCCACGTTCATGATGCTGTGTGCCTGGCATTGACTTCATCCCCCGCTGCCCCCCACTGCCTTTTGGGTATATGTCTGGAGGGCCTTTTGCCCCCCTGCCCTGCGGATATAGGATGTCTCCCCTTCTGGCCACCTCTTGCACCAAAGCCTCCAGTGCATCAGCAGAGAACCTTGGTGCATGCACTCTCACAGGCCTGGTACCAGCTCAGATGGGCAGATTGGTGAGGACTGGCATGCAGATTGGGGAATGTGGGATTTAGTAGTGCGCAACCTTTATTCAATGTTTTAACATAACTCATCAGTTTGTAAACATAGGGACGGGAGCTGCATCTGTGTTTTACGTGTGTGATGTCTGATCTCCGTTCAGACTCCGTGCAGACAGCAGACTGTTATTATCAGCAAATAACTGGCACCAGCTACCTTTAAGAGGTTTTTAAGAGACAGCCTGCCTTTAAGAGATTGGGGCTCCCCTGCTGGTAGATAGTGTGAATTGCATTGAATCCTCATTAACACTGATTCGGAACACTGCTTGCAGGTAAGTCCTCAGGCCTGACGAAAGTCTCGTCCTGCCTGCGCAGGGGCCATTGGGTGGGGTAATAGCGGATTGCACTACCCCCGCCCAATAACAGGCCCTTTCCAATTTTTTTTTTCCCCACGGATCCCAAGACTCCCCACCACTGGGGGTTTTCCTCGCCTCATGTCTGGGTCTGTTGTAGACCAATTGATAGAGATTGATTGTTATGATTAGTCAACAAATCCATTATCAATGTATCCTGCGACTGCCAGGATGGTAGAAGGCGAACTAGATGGACCTTGGTTTTCTCCATCTAGCAATTCCTGTGTTCCTATGTAAATGGCCTCCCACCTCTTTGATAATGAACTTTCTGAGGGTCCACTCGGGTAAGATGTTCTCTGATGTGACAGTCACTGTGATGTCCCCGTAGGTACATGGTGTGTAATCCAGTGGCCAATAGTGTTCACATTTGACCTGGAACCAAAGAAAATACATTTAAGAGAGCCTCAACCAAAATAATGCAGTGATAGTGTGACACACAAGGCTTGTGGAGCAGTCAGACAAGGAATCGTCTTTGGAATCCTCCGCACAGTGAGTCCCTGATACCAACTGTGACTAACTAAGAGGGAGTGAGCCTTTGGCTCAGTGGTAGTATTCCTGCCTCCGAGTTGGAAAGTTCAGGGTTCAAACCCCACTCAAGACAGTCCCGGCGAGTGGAGGCCAGAGCTCCAGCTCTGAATTCTGGGTTGACATCCAGCGGGATTCTCGTGTCGGTCGGTTGGGTGTGGGTGACCCGCCCTGCCCCTCCCCCCCACTTCATCATATAGGGTTGTGGGAGTCCATAAAGCCCTCCCATCGTATAGGACTGAGCACCCTACCGGCTGGTGTAGAGATGGTCCCGGCCATGGATGGAGCGGTCGTGCCGAGGCCTATCAGCCTGTGAATCCTTCCACTGCTTCACCCTATTCTCCGTGTGAAGATACAAAAACAATAACTCCAGAGGCCTCGAGTGCCTCAAAGAAGAAAACCAAAGGGTGGTCTCAGGCTACTTGGTTTCACAGGACTATTGTTGAGGGCCTTGGTACAATTCATCCCTCACCATCTCAGACAGGGTGTTGAGGAGAGACCTGGGATGATGGGAAGGGGTGAATTCAACTCCAGGCCCCAGAGGTGAAAGGTCAGAGATCTAATCCCTGAGACTGTTGGTTTAACTTTGCGACTTGTCCGGTCCAAATTGGGAATCAGGGACTCACCCGGTTTAGCTCCACGCAGTTTGTCAGCATCACAATGACCTCTGATTTCTGCTCCCAAATCATTCGCCAGAAATCCACCACGGTGCTCGGGAGAGGTCCCTGGGCAGCGATGAACTCCTTATCGATCTTGTAACCCTATGAAGGAAACAGCGGGAGTGAAAATACTAAAGTAGGAGCCACCAGTAAAAGAAAAAAAAGCACTGAAGGGAAGGACATGGTCCTGGCTGGAATGTGTGGGGACAGATATTTAGAACAGGGGGCAAGAGGTCACCTAACACCTAATGCCCATGGTACCCCACCCAGTAAATTCTCCAATACCAACATCAGCCATCCTGAGTAAGGTGTTAAACAGAGCTGAGCCAATAGTGGAAATCATCACTGCTCTGTAGCGACACCCAGTGTGAGATTGGCAAAGACCAACTGGTGCGTGTGTGGCCAATGGATGGGCTCTATGCACGGACTTAAACAAAATGAGGACATCAAAATGGAGAGACAAATACTAGCCCCTAAAGTTCAGTTTCTGTCTCACTGGGCTGGATCAGGATCACTTTTTAAAAATTCATTCTCAGGATGTGTGGTAAGGCCGGTATTTATTGCCCGTCCCTAGTTGCCCCTTGAGAAGGTGGTGGTGAGCCGCCTTCTTGAGCCGCTGCAGTCCGTGCGGTGAAGGTCCTCCCACAGCGCTGTTAGGTCGGGAGTTCCAGGATTTTGACCCAGCGACCATGAAGGAACGGCCGATATATCTCCGAGTCGGGATGGTGCGTGTGACTTGGAGGGGAGCTTGGAGGTGATGGTGTTCCCATGGACCTGCTGCCCTTGGCCTTCTAATGGAAGAACGTATCAGCCAGCCAGCACTGACACTAACAAGGGCTGAGAGAGCAGGTGGCTTGTCATTCATTTGCCAGGCCTAAAGCCGGACATTGTGCAGGATAAGGTGGGCCTGGGTGAGAGTCGGATCCCAGGCTTGCTTTACCCATGATGCAAATGTATTGAAGAGTTCAATAATTAATGGCGCCATATCATGAGGCATAGGAGTTATTGACAAAAAAATTGACTACTTTTTTTTTTAAAAAAGCATAGAATTTTGTTTTTTTTTAAAAAAAGAATTTTAGAAATTCCACATCAGCTCACTCAGAGAAATTGTGGACTCTCCGGGTTTTTAACCATCCCAGAATTTTCTAAGATGCAAATGCAACGCTGAATGTCTGCGCTTTTGGTTCATCTTTTCTCGGCCTCTGGTTTGAGTTTTTTCACCAAATAAAATGGGTGAGATTGGAGGAACGTCATTGCCCAAAACTCTGGCACAAATCCCGTGTCATGAAAACAGAATTTGATTCATCCAGTCACCGCAAACCAGTGGGCCTGCTCGTGTCGGGAATGTGTTCGTTCTAAAGGTTTTCAATGAATTTGCACCATGGGCAAAGCAAATCTCAGCACTGTCTCATTTCTTATCTCACCCCTGTCTGGTTTTGTACTTATCAAAGGGACTTAGCCTTACGGTGGTAACCCTAGCGATTGTTTAATGGACTGTAACCGTTTCGGCCTCTGCGCAGTGTCAGCCATTTTGTAACCAGGTAATGGGGGCCTTGTAAAAACTACATTTCCCAACTCTCTTAGTAAAAGATGAGGAACGGCTTTTTGAAAATAGAACGGATTGAGTAAACATTATCTCAAAAAACAATATAGTTTTATACCTTCAACAGATTACATTTACTGGAGCAGGTAAAAAAAAAAAGTATCCAAAAGCAAATGGATTCTTGGATATTTGTCAAGAAAGTCAGGCATTCCAACCTGAGGAAAATTTTATATGGTTGAAGGCTCAGACAAATGAAGAAGGCATGACTTGTATTTAAATTAATTGGGGATTCAAAGGCTCCTATCAGCCTCCAAATGCTTTGAATTGTTACAAACACTTCATTTATTTGGTTTGGTACAAAATAGACCAGTAAATGAGTATTTAAATTAGTGCACTCATCCCAGAAATTGGGACCAACTGTTCAGACACCCTCTCAAAGTGAGGGGTAGATGAAAGGCCTAACATCCTTCCTCCTTCCAGTCTCTATTAAGTATCATGACCTTTAAATTCACAGTAAGTTCTGATATTTTGCCAATGTGAATGTTTGGGGTCAGGGTTGCCACGGTTACAGATGCAGGCCCTAATCAGAGCCGTTCCTAATCTTTAATACGCAACACTCACAGGCATGTAATTTGCATTGATGTAATCGGAGGTGCTGCTGTCTAGCTGAGGAGTGAGGTTAACTCTGGTTGCATCATCTGAAAGAAGCAAGAGTGAGATAACAATGTCAATGAATGAGACGCCATCTTAGACACATGGCAGGTAGGAACCTCCCTTTGTAACCTAGTGTAGGGCAGGGGATAAGACCCCTTGAATATTGTAAATCCAAAACCCTTTGGACATTACATTTGAAGGAAAGGGTTAACTACGCCCCTTTGGAAATTACATTTAGACCTTTGGAGATTATAAGCTTAAACTGCAAAGGCAGCAATGTCCAGAGACTTCGGTTTTCAATGACAACTGATAAGAACGACAGCAGCAATGCGCAGAAACTTTGAAAAGCTTCTTCGTTCTCAAAAAACAACTGACTTGGAAAAACAGTGCTGAGAGAGTGAAATCCTTGAGAAAGACCATTACAATTCTCGCACCTGGGCTCACACGGACAAAAAGCTATAGCAGGTTTCACATGGTGAAAAGGCTCCCACCTGAGTTCACATGGTTTTCAGTGGTCAACCGCCCTTCATTAATGCAACGGTGGGTGAGTGGCCAAAATGGGACTTCTCTTAACTTTCACCCACACCCCAATTGGCAAAAATCATATAAAAATAAGACATCATGGCAGCTTCTTTTCTGCAGTTGGTGGAGCCTAAAAAATCTTTGCCTAGAGGAGGGTCACCCAACAACAAAAGAAGAATCCTTAAGACCTACGACAGGCCTGACCACTCTAACTGCCTTGATGCTGAAACCCTTGGTTTTTAAGGTTGTATGTATTGCTCGATTTGCTTGATGCTTGTATGAATTGTTTAAATCATTACATAATCACTTTGATTAACTAAACTACTACGTAAGTGTGACTTGCTTTGACTGACTATTGCCCAGGTTCTTGAATCACTGGAAAAGTTTGTATTCTCTACACTGGCAAATACAACACATTTCAGGGCCAGACTGCCTCTCACTCATATTCATCTGTTGTGTTTTACGAACATATTGACAAAGATGGACAGAAAAAGATCCATCGAGTCCCTCCCATTCAGCAGTGCTGCGACTAACCAACACGGCCCCTAACACTCCACACCCACACAGCCATGTAATCTCCTGGGAGGGGCAAGAAAAACAGATTAAAACAAACCCCCAGGCCAATGCAGAGAACAAAGGATTCTGGGCAATTCCTCTCCGACCCCTGAAGGTGATCAAAAACATGTTCCAGGAGATAACAATGACCAGGAGGTACATAACTCAACATCAACCAACCTTCTGACCACAGCGATATCAACCGTCGCTCAGCGGGTACACTCTCACCCTCTGAGTTAGAAGGTTGTCCCACTCCAGGGACTTGAACACAAAATCTAGGCTGACACTGTCAGAGGTGCCGTTTCTCGGGTGAGAGGTTAAACCGAGGCCCCGTCTGCCCTCTCAGGTGGACATGAACAATCCCATGGCACTATTTTGAAGATGAGCAGGGGAGTTCCCCCCCGGTGTCCTGGGCCAATATTTATCCCTCAACCAACACCTAAAATCTGGTCATTATCACACATTGCTGTTTGTGGGATCTTGCTGTGCGCAAATTGGCTGCCGCGTTTCCTACATTAAAACAGTGACCACACTTCAAAAAGTACTTAATTGACTGTAAAGCGCTTTGGGACGTCCTGAGGTTGTGAAATTATCTCCCTAAATTATCTCCCCTTGTTCTCCCTAAATTATCTCCCCTTGTTCTCCCTAAATAATCTGACCACATGTACATATTCAAGTCCCATCATCATTTTAAAAACTTCAATAAAGTCTCCTCAAAGTTTCTGCTTATTAAGAGTTAAAAGAAAGAGTCCCTGAGCCTATTGTGTTGGTTGAGGGTTTTTAGATTAGGTATTAATCTTTTCTGTGGGCTCTGTGTTTCCATTTGTTAACCACATTCCGAGAACTACTTTCACAGTATAGCTGGATTACCAGTTAACCAGTGAGTTAACCAGGTAACCATTTAACCAGCAATGGTCAGTGCCCATGGAACCCGGACTCCAGCAATGGTCAGTGCCCATGGAATCCGGACTCCAGCAATGGTCAGTGCCCATGGAATCCGGACTCCAGCAATGGTCAGTGCCCATGGAATCCGGACTCCAGCAATGGTCAGTGCCCATGGAATCCAAACCACACCAAGGGTCAGTGCCAATGGGAATTCGGACTCCAGCAACGGTCAGTGCCCATGGAATCTGGACTCCAGCAATGGTCAGTGCCCATGGAATCCGGACTCCAGCAATGGTCAGTGCCCATGGAATCCGGACTCCAGCAATGGTCAGTGCCCATGGAACCCGGATTCCAGCAATGGTCAGTGCCCATGGAATCTGGACTCCAGCAATGGTCAGTGCCCATGGAATCCAAACCACACCAAGGGTCAATGCCAATGGGAATTCGGACTCCAGCAATGGTCAGTGCCCATGGAATCCGGACTCCAGCAATGGTCAGTGCCCATGGAATCTGGACTCCAGCAATAGTCAGTGCCCATGGAATCCGGACTCCAGCAATGGTCAGTGCCCATGGAATCTGGACTCCAGCAATGGTCAGTGCCCATGGAATCTGGACTCCAGCAATAGTCAGTGCCCATGGAATCCGGACTCCAGCAATGGTCAGTGCCCATGGAATCTGGACTCCAGCAATAGTCAGTGCCCATGGAATCCGGACTCCAGCAATGGTCAGTGCCCATGGAATCTGGACTCCAGCAATAGTCAGTGCCCATGGAATCCGGACTCCAGCAATGGTCAGTGCCCATGGAATCCGGACTCCAGCAATGGTCAGTGCCCATGGAATCCGGACTCCAGCAATGGTCAGTGCCTTCAGGAGAGGAGGGGAGAAACTGATGGAGGAAAGGAAAATGAACATCATACAGTGCTCCAGATTTACATGGTAGATGCCAAGTTGGTTACTTACATGGCAAGACATTAATGTATCGATTCTTCCCTTTGTTGTCCATATCCTGGGCAGCTTTCTTCGACTGTTCTGTGCCCACATTACTCAGACTCTACAGTTTGTGAATAGAAGAGGGATTGTTGGTCAGCCACTGTCAGAAGAGTCTACGCCTACTGCAGTCCAACATAAGATTGCACTCTGCGCGCACCACCGTCCTCACCTTACTGGGAGGATGAAACCAACAGTGTGTTCTTCACACACCCATGGTGCATGTGAAACTTGCCAGTGTCGGAAACAGATCGTTACACAGCAAAGAGTGACCATTTCAATCAAAAGTACCAATCCTGTTTTGTGACTCTTTCTGTACCTGGTATTCCTCAGCGAAACCAAAATCACTGTCAGCGTGCTTGTCCTGGAAGTAACTCTCGTATTCACCCACAGGAATAGGCCTATTGAACAAAACAGAGTGAAAGTGAACGCCTAATAGAGACACACTTAATGGGAAACTTTACTGCTAAAGAGGGGGGTCTTGCTACCAAGTAGGTCAGTTGGAGTGTCATACACACTAGGACCCAGGCCTGATCCCTGACCTGCACCGAGTTCAGTCGATGTCAACCGGTGAGGCAATTGGAACACATAAGATCGACCTCCCCTCCCATGGGCTGTGGAGGGGGGAGGGAAACAGCCAGTGAGCCCACCTGTAAACCCGCATGTGCGAAGGTCAAAGGAGGACATGTTTGGAGTCGGCCGTGATACCCACCATGTTCACATTTCCTGCTGACACTTACTTTCTGAGTACACAGATGCAGGACACGCACTTAGACGGGGTACCCCAACAGCATGGTGAGCTTCCTGGAACTAGACTGCAGGGGGTGGAGGGGGGAAAAGAGGGCAGGGAGAGGTGCCCGATCTCTCCAGTGAATGAAATTATATGATGACATTGCGGCTTGTATCTCAGCTGTATCTTTGCCTCTCGCTGTCTGCGTACTGGGTGGTGTGGGGCAGGGTAGGTCAGTCCCTGGGTGTGTATTGGGGGGTGGTGGTTGTGTCAGGATCTGTATTGAGGGTAGGGTCAGTCCATCCAGTCTCAGGATATGTTTGAGGTGATCAGTGTATCCAGTCTCAGGGTATGTATAGGGAGAGGGGGGGGTTCAGGATCTGTATTGGGGAGGTTCAAGGTGTCCAGGTACTAGCTATGGGGAGTGCTAGAACATCCAATTGGCACATTAGGAGTGTTTCACCAATACCAGGCTCCTAGCTGGTGGGTTTGTGGCATTGGTGAATCATCAATAGATATTTTTCTTCTCTTGACATTGCGTATCGAGGAGAGCAGCAGACTCTCCCACCAAGGCCAACAGCACAACAAAGGAACGTTCACCAGTCACTCAGTGCAGCCTTTTTATTTTTATAAATGGTCTCGGACGTGGGTGACCCTGGCTAGGTTGCATTTGTTGCCCAGAGAAGGTGGTGGTGGTGGGCCTTCTTGTCAGTGGTTGCTCTTACAACTCAGTGCCACTTCAGAGGACATTAGAGAGTCAACCAGGTGTAGATCAGACCAGGTAGGGCGGTGGGTTCTGATCCCTAAAGAAACCAGTTGGGTCTTTAAACAAAATGGTAGATTTCAAGGTCATTTTCTGCTGCAACAGTTGGGGGGTGGGGGATTTGAACTCATGACCTCAGCATTATTAAGCCCAGTACACCATGAACCCTTAATGTTGTAGCTGCACCTTTAGCAAAAAACTACGCGCATTCTTGTTCTCTCAAAAGGTCAATGGCAAACGCCATGTTGACGACACAGCCGCTATAGAGCAGATGAGATACTTGAGACCCTCTTCTCCCTTCACCCCCACCCCCCAATATAGGGGAGCAACAAAAATGGGAGGAAGAGTGCCGCCTTGCGGCCAGAGTCCCTACGATTGATCAGTCTACCTATCGACCTAACCAAGGCTTGTGCACGACACAGCAGAGACCAAAGGCATTTTGACATCGCTGCATTGGTTTTCGATGAGCAGCGATACGCCGTTTCCCAATACCGCTCGTGTCTGGCGCCAATCTCCGTGCAGCCTCTGGGCAGGAACCACCCAGGCGGTGAATCCAGTGGAAGTTCTCAAGACCATTAGAAAGTAGGTCTCCGCTGCTACTGAATCTAGGCGAGCCGGGCAGTTTACTGAGTGTCTGAGAGTCTAATTCCTCGGTGTTAAGAGACTAGGAGTTGATTATCAGCTGCAGTTTTTATAGGTTATAAAGTACCTCAAAGGGGGAAGAGAGGAGGGGAGGGCGATGGGCAATAATCAGAATCATCAGGAATCGAGAAAAATATCACTTACTTGAATTCTGAAGAAATGGTGGACATTGGGGAAAACTCAGAATCTGGTTGTTTTCTGGAACGAGAGAGGAGTTACTTAAAAAAGATATCACTGAACAGAACCTCTATTATCCAATGGGATCACAACTCCACCATTCACAGATCTGCCTGTGAAGCCTTTCACAATCCCAACGCCACCATCTCCCATTACTCCTTACTCCCAGGCCAGGTACTCCTTAATCTATCCATGGGAATATTGGGATAGAGAGTAAAGCTCCCACTGCATGGTCACATTAAACACTCCCAGGTCAAGTAAACACAGAGTAAAGCTCCCTCCACATTGCCCATCAATGTGTCTTAACCTCATCCTAAAAGGGTGCCTCCTACTGCACCAATGGGATATTGCCATTGTTCACAGTGAGTCCGCAGCAAATTTTCTGAATCCGATGGACATCTCATTGTCAATTTGGAAGGGATTCTGGGTAGTTTTGTGCTATGGTTTCACCCCCACTAAAAACTAGATCAAAAATGCCCCAAACTCATTTCACACGGGAATAATCCAACCAGTGGAGAAACTGTTATGATCTGGAATGCGCTGCCTGAAAGGGCGGTGGAAGCAGATTCAATAATAACTTTCAAAAGGGAATTGGATAAATACTCGAAGGGGAAAAATTTGCAAGGCTTTGGGGAAAGAGCAGGGGAGTGGGACTAATTGGATAGCTCTTTCAAAGAGCTGGCACAAGCACAATGGGCCGAATGGCCTCCTTCTGTGCTGGATGATTCGAGGAGACTTTCAGCCATCAGCCTGGGCTAGATGGGAATCCAAAATCCAGAGGTGAAAGGTCACTGCACTACCCAGTCTGCTCTATGCTGCTAATCAGTGGTGGGACGGGTTTGGCTCGAAGTCTGTTTCTTTTCTCTCTGCACCGATAAGTCCCCAGTCAGTGCCCATTAAACAGCGACACTTACCTCCTTGGCCTGGACTTGGTGATGATGAAAAACAGCAACAAACCAATTAAGAGCAGACCCAGCAGAGAGCCTACAACCGCTCCAATGATAATGGCTGCACGGAACAAAAATGGACAGTTAGCCCAAGGAACGCACCCAGCGATCGTTTTATCATATAAATACAGACGAGGAAGGCCAATCAGCCATCTTAGTTCATCCATCCAGAAAGACCCACTTGGCCCTCCCCCTCCCCCATTGCTTCAACCAGCTGCAATACCACTAACTAGCCTCAAGGGGCGCTGCGAGCCAATAACGGCCAAAGACCTAAGTAGCGCCACCAGCAGTACGTT
Organism: Heptranchias perlo; assembly: GCF_035084215.1. Lineage (NCBI taxonomy): Eukaryota > Metazoa > Chordata > Chondrichthyes > Hexanchiformes > Hexanchidae > Heptranchias > Heptranchias perlo. Next base: position 4,170,324 of record NC_090364.1, read on the forward strand.
CATGGTACTGCAGCCCGTGGTTCTTCGCCATTTTAAGGATTTGTTTGTGATTCGAGCTTCAATTTCTCACCGTGAATGTTAAAATAACAGGACTTTTGTCAGGAAGTTTTGTACGCGGTGTACAGGATGCAAGTGAGACTTATTAACTATCACATAGGAACATGTGAAATTACTGGTGTGGGAGCTCTGCAATCCATCTGGTACAATTGCACAAACTAATCACCTTCAGCCCCCCTAAGTCCAATCCAGGAGCCCCTTCCTTACTCTGTACCTAAAGAACCAGATTTATTTTTAAATACAGATTTTATCCTGGCAGCCTTGCAGGATCTCTGGCTCAGAAAATTATAGGCTCAAGGCCCCTCCCGAGACTCGGGCGCCCAATCAACGCTGAGGGAGCGCTACATTTCGGAGGTGCTTTCTCTAAACCGAGGCTTTGTCAGCTGGACGTGAGCATCCTGGTCAGCTGGACGTAAGAGATCTCAAGGCAGTAGTTGAGGAAGAGCAGGGAGTTGTCTCGGTGTCCAGGCCAACATTTCTCTCTCGCCCGTCATCGCCAAAAGCAGATTGACTGGTCGTTCACTTCACTGCGGTTTGTAAGATGCTGCTGGTGGAGGTTGGATGCCACGTTTGCCTACAAGACGACAATGACTGCAGTCCAGTCAGCAATAAGGAGCAAAGAAAGAACTTGCATTTATATAGCGCCTTTCACGACCTCAGGACGTCTCAAAGTGCTTCACCGCCAATGAAGTGCTTTTGTAGTGTAGTCATTGTTGTAATGTAGGAAGCCAATTTGTGCACAGCAAGATCCCACAATCAGCAATGTGATAATGACCAGATTATCTGTTTTTTAGTGATGTTGGTTGAGGGATAAATATCGACCAGGACACCGGGGAGAACTCCCCTGCTCTTCTTCCAATAGTGCAGTGGGACCTTTTGCATCCACCTGAGAGGGGCCTCAGTCTAACATCTCATCCGAAAGACGGCACCTCCGACAGTGGAAGGAATGCAGTGGGACAGTCACACCGAGCAAGCTTGGGTGATCTGTGATGGATGTAATTTTGCAAAGGTGAACGGAATTCTCATCCCTGTGACACAGCCTGAAACCTATTAGATCATCGACCCCTCGGCCTAAAGAAGTGAAACTCGATAGCCCAGGGGTTGTTATTTTTCCCTTCAATTTCCTCTCCTGAAAATGTTGACTCTTATTGGGATACAGTGACATGGGTGCCAGTCACCCTCTGGTCCTTCACCCAAGTGGCCATTCTTCGTGACTGAGCCAAGATAGTATGTGTCATTTCATTGTAGGGGCATCGAAGCTAATCCCCAGCTGGTCCACACCAGCCGACATGGGGAGGGGTGACTTACATCGAGTCTACAGCACAGAAACAGGCCATTCGGCCCAACTGGTCAGCGTTTATGCTCCACACGAGCCTCCTCCCTCCTTACTTCATCTCACCCTATCAATACATCCTTCTACTCCATTCTCCCTCACGTGTTTATCTCGTTCCCCCTTCCATGTATCTGCGTTATTTACCTCAACCGCTCCTTGTGATAGCGGGTTGACGGCAGTGAGAACCAGCAACCCTGGCTGATTTTCTCATCCCTACCCAAGGGGTGCTGAGGCCAAATGCACGGGTCAGCGAACTCGGCACAGACCGTGGATCGGACCTGGGCCCTTCCGGTCCATTTGGCTCAGCGCTACAGCGGGCAGTGCCTTTACCCACCGGGCCATCAGGGTATTTGCAGGCCCGGGCTCTCCGGACGGTGAGGCTCTGATCTGGCTTTGGCAGTTCGGTGAGAATGGGCTAACCAAGGTCTAAAAAAAAAAATACACGTCCGTACCCGGAGCGGAGAAACATTTGGATCCAGAATACTCACGTGTTAGGCTGGTCCAACATTGCACGGTTACCTTCTCGCTGTAGCTCTGGCCAGCTCGCGTGTAGATGTCGATTGTGTATTGACGTCCAGGCTGCAGGTTTTCAATCTTCACGAGACACTTGTTTGCGCTGATAGCCTGAACCGTCAGCAAATGCGTCCCGTCGTACGAAGAGACGTTGAACCCGGTGAAGTTACCCCGTGGTTTGTTCCATTCGACCTCAACTGCGTGTCCTGTTTCCTGAACACAGCGAATTTTAGATGCGACGTCAGGAACTGTTAAAACAGACGGAGTGATTAGTCTGAGCGAAGCCACCTCACTAGTGACACGAATTAGAATGAATTACACTGTAACCAGCAAGGCGGGCAGGTGGGCGGGACTGTGCCGAGGGCCAGGCACCACGGACGCGGGTGGAATGAAAAGCAGAGATCACAAAAATCAATTCTAGAAAGGAACAAAAAAGTCCATCAAAGAGACAGACAGAGACTGAGAGAGACAGGGAAAGAAATGGCTGTCTTTGTCACAGGAAGCTGATGCAATAGTAACTTCCAAAAGGGAATTGGATAAATACTTGAAAAGGAAAAGTTTGCAGGGCCATGGGGAACGGGCAGGGGGAGTGGCACCAACTGGGTAGCTCTTTCAAAGAGCCAGCACAAGCACGATGGGCTGAATGGCCTCCTTCTGTGCTGTATGGCCACTGCAGGATAAATAGTAACATGGTTTGTTTCCGTATTATGATTTCAATGTAATTTTTGAATCCCAAGAGAGTGTCTGAAACTCTTCTGCATACACTGTCCCAAGATATTGTCCCTTTAAGGAATGATATGGGTAAGCAATATTCTCAGGAGCACTCAGTATCCTCTCAGGTGTCATTGACTCCAGTCTCGGGTTATATTGTACAGCAGTCTAGAGGCCTGTCACTGGGAACACAGTCACTCCTAGCCCTGTGAGAGAGAAAGAGTTGCATTTATATAGCGCCTTTCACGACCTCAGGACATCCCAAAGCGCTCCTCAGCACTGTCCAGTGACTGCTGCCGGAAAGTGCATGTGTTTGGATGTCAGCTGAGAACAGGATCACGCAGCGCTGTGCTGCCTTCCTTGGTTGAGTAGCCCACCGATACACCCTGCCCAGAATGGCCTCTTGGGCGGGGTACTGGAGGGTGCTCAGCATCGACGAAGCCGTATCCCCAGCGAGGGTCAGCACCCTCAGGAGAGGAAGGATGAAAACAGGTGGGGAAGAGGGGGAGGCTTAAAATAAAATGCAATGGCACCGATGATAAATGAACACCTGGACTGTTGCTCTGCAGAGTCTCCAGGGACACGGTCACTTTAAGAGGTGCAGACGTGTAACTTACTTGTGGCGTCCATCAAATTCTTGGGACTGCTGGATGTGTTCTCAGGAGTGACTGACTCTACCCTCAGGTTATATTGTACCCCGGGGTCTAGGCCTGTCACTGAAAACATAGTCTCTGCCGGTTGTGTACAGTTCGTTAGATTGCGGGTCGTGGATTCAGCTTTGACGCTGTACGTGTAGTCTGAGGCTCTTGTATCGGTGGGTGCAATCCAGTGTAATGTCAGAGAGTCCGTTGTCCTGTTCACCAGAGATAGACCAGTGACTGGAGAAGGATCTGTCGACAGAAAGGCAGAGAGTCAATTAGTGTGAAACCCCCTCCGCTGTGTGTGCCCATGTGTAGATTTAATAGGAGAATTTCACGACTGCAATGCACGCTGGGACTATACAGCCTCCATATCGTCCTCTTGCTCTCTAATCAGCAAGATCATGATATTCACACACAAATCTCCCACTGAATGTGAGAGAGACAGTGAGCCAGTCCATAATTTGTCAGGTGCTTGAAAACATGACCTCCAATGACATGCCCTTCACCCGTCACTCTCCAATCACTCCCCCACTTTCTCACGTGTGGGTCCAGGCAGTGAGTGCCAGTGGGCTGCTGCATTTAGCTACATAACAACAGTGATTACACTTCGAGAGTAATGCAGCGGCTGTGAAGTGTTGTGCGATTGTCCAGAGGACATAAAAGGCACTATATAAATGCAAGTTCTTTCTTTACCCATTCAGCGTAAATGCATGTCTCACTCCCATCTTTCATTTTCATGTCTCTCTCTTTCTCTCCTGTTTCCCTGCACAGTTTGACTCAAAGAGTTGAAAGTATCTTTTTTTGCAGCTGTGGAGATGGGACTGTCTCAGCATCCATAGTGGTCATGAACACGGTCCATTAAATCGGTAGGTGTTATAACTTTTAATAAGAGACTTTCTCAATTGTTATGAATGCTGGGATAGTCCATCCTCCATAATGTTCTCGTCCGATCTAACTCTACAGCAAAAGAAATGCCAGGAATCCATAGACACAGGGGTCACAATACTCACACATAAATTCTCACTGAACGTTACAGAGTTAGTCGGCCTACCCACAATTTATTAGGTGCAGAAAACAAGGCTTCCGTTGTTAATTGTATGATTTATATCAATTAGTGTTAATTGTATTCAGGTGGTGGGTATCATTCGGGGACTCTCCTGTGTCCTTTTTATAGGAGAGCTTAGCTCGGGTGTGGTGTGTGTGTAAGGGGGAGCTCTATGAATAAAGGCTTCGAAGTAACTAAAGAGCAGGCTCTAGTGTTCTATCCTTCACCACATGGCTATCCAATTATTAATATCCATGAGTTGCACTTCACAGTCACTCTCCAAAATCTCACCCACTTTCTCATGTGCGAGGCTAAACAGTGAGCTATTCAACCATGGAGAACATCTCAATCCAATACTCACTTGGCAGTGGACAGAAGCCCAGGCTGATTATTTCCCCCCTGTTCCATTACCAAGAGATACTGAGTCTTTTTTTAAAATTTGTTCATGGGATGTGGGTGTCGCTGGGAAGGCCAGCATTTATTGCCCATCCCTAATTGCCCTTGAGAAGGTGGTGGTGAGCCGCCTTCTTGAACCGCTGCAGTCCGTGTGGTGAAGGTTCTCCCACAGTGCTGTTAGGAAGGGAGTTCCAGGATTTTGACCCAGCAACGGCTGATATATGTCCAAGTCAGGATAGTGTGTGACTTGGAGGGGAACGTGCAGGTGCTGTTGTTCCCATGTGCCTGCTGCTCTTGTCCTTCTAGGTAGTGGAGGTCGCGGGTTCGGGAGGTGCTGTTGAAGAAGCCTTGGCAAGTTGCTGAACTACTGCCCCAGCTAAGCTCAGTAGGCCGGGTTTGAACCCAGTACCTTCAAATTAGCATAGCTCAGCCTGTTACTGACTCTACCAGCAGAGCCACTAGGGGAGTTACTGGGCTGTTAGAAGTTGGCGGGTTACTTACTTGTGGTGCCTTCCAAATTCTGAGGCGCACTTATTGTGTTCTCAGGAGTGACTGACTCCACCCTCAGGTTATATTGAACCCCAGGACTCAGGCCTGTCGCTGTGAACTCAGTCACTCCTGCCCCTGTGGAGTAGGTCTTATTGAAAGCTCCAGTATCACTTGTGACTGTGATATCGTATCTGTAGTTTGAGGCTCTTGTATCGTTGGGCGCTTTCCATGATATTGTAAGTCCATCTGTTGTCCTGTTCACCAGAGACAGATCAGTGACTGGAGAAGGATCTGTCAACAGAAAGGCAGAGAGAGAGTTAATTAGTGTGAGATCCCCTCCGTCCTGTATTTCCTGAGCTCTGTGGCCAGCTCAAGGAGTGTGATATTCCTTGTCTGTTGGGTGAGTGTTATCAGTGAGCCCGCGATCAGACATTGTCAGGTCCCAGGTGTGAGATTTTGAGTGCCAAGTCATATCTGATGTACCAGGTCACATCCGAGATGCAAATGTGGTTAAAAACAGCACCGTGTCTATCACATGGGGCAGAGGGGATACGTCAGAGCAGTACTGAGGGAGTGCAGCACTGTCGGAGATGCCGTCTGTCAGATGAGACTTTAAACTGAGGGCCTGCCCAATGTTTCAGGTGGTGAATATTAAAAAATCCCATGACATTATTCGAAGAGGAGCAGGGAGTTCTCCTGGTTTCCCAGCCAACATTCTTCACTCAACTAATAACAAATGATCTGTTCATTCTTCTTATTGTTATTTGTGGGATCTTGCTGTGTGGAAATTGGCTGCTGCATTTAGCTACATAACAACAGTGACTACACTTCGAGAGTAATGCAGTGGCTGTAAAATGCTGCAGCAGCATACCCCAAGGGCATATAAGGTGCTATATTATTGCAAGATCTTTCTACTCCCAATCAGCAGGTAAGGTTTAGAACCAGGAACCTGCATGGTTTTACACAGACTGGCCTGTTACTGACTTTACCAACTTAGCCACCAGAGGAATTACTGTCACTTTAGGAGATGGAGAGTAACTTACTTGTGGTGTCTTCCAAATTCTGAGGCGCACTTATTGTGTTCTCAGGAGTGACTGACTCCACCCTCAGGTTATATTGAACCCCAGGACTCAGGCCTGTCGCTGTGAACATAGTCGCTCCTGCCGCTGTGGAGTAGGTCTTATTGAAAGTTCCAGTATCACTTGTGACTTTGATATTGTATGTGTAGTTTGAGGCTCTTGTATCGTTGGGCGCTTTCCATGATATTGTAAGTCCATCCGTTGTTCTGTTCACCAGAGACAGATCAGTGATTGGAGAAGGATCTGTCAACAGAAAGGCAGAGAGAGAGAGTTAATTAGTGTGAGATCCCCTCCGTCCTGTGTTTCCTGAGCTCTGTGGCCAGCTCAAGGAGTGTGATATTCCTTGTCTGTTGGGTGAGGGTTATCAGTGAGCCCGCGATCAGACATTGTCAGGTCCCAGGTGTGAGATTTTGAGTGCCAAGTCATATCTGATGTACCAGGTCACATCCGAGATGCAAATGTGGTTAAAAACAGCACCGTGTCTATCACATGGGGCAGAGGGGATACGTCAGAGCAGTACTGAGGGAGTGCAGCACTGTCGGAGATGCCGTCTGTCAGATGAGACTTTAAACTGAGGGCCTGCCCAATGTTTCAGGTGGTGAATATTAAAAAATCCCATGACATTATTCGAAGAGGAGCAGGGAGTTCTCCTGGTTTCCCAGCCAACATTCTTCACTCAACCAATAACAAATGATCTGTTCATTCTTCTTATTGTTATTTGTGGGATCTTGCTGTGTGGAAATTGGCTGCTGCATTTAGCTACATAACAACAGTGACTACACTTCGAGAGTAATGCAGTGGCTGTAAAATGCTGCAGCAGCATACCCCAAGGGCATATAAGGTGCTATATTATTGCAAGATCTTTCTACTCCCAATCAGCAGGTAAGGTTTAGAACCAGGAACCTGCATGGTTTTACACAGACTGGCCTGTTACTGACTTTACCAACTTAGCCACCAGAGGAATTACTGTCACTTTAGGAGATGGAGAGTAACTTACTTGTGGTGTCTTCCAAATTCTGAGGCGCACTTATTGTGTTCTCAGGAGTGACTGACTCCACCCTCAGGTTATATTGAACCCCAGGACTCAGGCCTGTCGCTGTGAACATAGTCGCTCCTGCCACTGTGGAGTAGGTCTTATTGAAAGTTCCAGTATCACTTGTGACTTTGATATTGTATGTGTAGTTTGAGGCTCTTGTATCGTTGGGCGCTTTCCATGATATTGTAAGTCCATCCGTTGTTCTGTTCACCAGAGACAGATCAGTGATTGGAGAAGGATCTGTCAACAGAAAGGCAGAGAGAGAGAGTTAATTAGTGTGAGATCCCCTCCGTCCTGTGTTTCCTGAGCTCTGTGGCCAGCTCAAGGAGTGTGATATTCCTTGTCTGTTGGGTGAGGGTTATCAGTGAGCCCGCGACCAGACATCGACAGGTCCCAGGTGTGAGGTTTTCAGTGGCAAGTCATATCTGTTGTACCAGGTCACATCCAAGATGTAAATGTGGTTAAAAACAGCACCATGTCTATCACATGGGGCAAAGGGGATTCCCCAGAGCAGTACTGAAGGAGTGCAGCACTGTCGGAGATGCTGTCTGTCAGATGAGACTTTAAACTGAGGGCCTGCCCAATGTTTCAGGTGGTGAATATAAAAAAATCCCATGACATTATTCGAAGAGGAGCAGGGAGTTCTCCTGGTTTCCCAGCCAACATTCTTCACTCAACCAATAACAAATGATCTGTTCATTCTTCTTATTGTTCTTTGTGGGATCTTGCTGTGTGCAAATTGGCTGCTGCATTTAGCTACATAACAACAGTGACTGCACTTCAATTGTAATGCAGTGGCTGTGAAATGCTGCAGAATGTCCCAAGGACATAAAAGGCACTATATAAATGCAAGTTCTTTCTTTACCCATTCAGCGTAAATGCATGTCTCACTCCCATCTTTCATTTTCATGTCTTTCTCTTTCTCTCCTGTTTCCCTGCACAGTTTGACTCAAAGAGTTGAAAGTATCTTTTTTTGCAGCTGTGGAGATGGGACTGTCTCAGCATCCATAGTGGTCATGAACACGGTCCATTAAATCGGTAGGTGTTATAACTTTTAATAAGAGACTTTCTCAATTGTTATGAATGCTGGGATAGTCCATCCTCCATAATGTTCTCGTCCGATCTACCTCTACAGCAAAAGAAATACCAGGAATCCATAGACACTGGGGTCACAATACTCACACATAAATTCTCACTGAACGTTACAGAGTTAGTCGGCCTACCCACAATTTATTAGGTGCAGAAAACAAGGCTTCCGTTGTTAATTGTATGATTTATATCAATTAGTGTTAATTGTATTCAGGTGGTGGGTATCATTCGGGGACTCTCCTGTGTCCTTTTTATAGGAGAGCTTAGCTCGGGTGTGGTGTGTGTGTAAGGGGGAGCTCTGTGAATAAAGGCTTCGAAGTAACTAAAGAGCAGGCTCTAGTGTTCTATCCTTCACCACATGGCTATCCAATTATTAATATCCATGAGTTGCACTTCACAGTCACTCTCCAAAATCTCACCCACTTTCTCATGTGCGAGGCTAAACAGTGAGCTATTCAACCATGGAGAACATCTCAATCCAATACTCACTTGGCAGTGGACAGAAGCCCAGGCTGATTATTTCCCCCCTGTTCCATCACCAAGAGATACTGAGTCTTTTTTTAAAATTCGTTTATGGGATGTGGGCGTCACTGGCAAGGCCGGCATTTATTGCCCATCCCTAATTGCCCTTGAGAAGGTGGTGGTGAGCCGCCTTCTTGAACCGCTGCAGTCCGTGTGGTGAAGGTTCTCCCACAGTGCTGTTAGGAAGGGAGTTCCAGGATTTTGACCCAGCAACGGCCGATATATTTCCAAGTCAGGATAGTGTGTGACTTGGAGGGGAACATGCAGGTGGTGTTGTTGTTCCCATGTGCCTGCTGCTCTTGTCCTTCTAGGTAGTGGAGGTCGCAGGTTCGGGAGGTGCTGTCGAAGAAGCCTTGGCAAGTTGCTGAACTACTGCCCCAGCTAAGCTCAGTAGGCCGGGTTTGAACCCAGTACCTTCAAATTAGCATAGCTCAGCCTGTTACTGACTCTACCAGCAGAGCCACTAGGGGAGTTACTGGGCTGTTAGAAGTTGGCAGGTAACTTACTTGTGGTGCCTTCCAAATTCTGAGGCGCACTTATTGTGTTCTCAGGAGTGACTGACTCCACCCTCAGGTTATATTGAACCCCAGGACTCAGGCCTGTCGCTGTGAACATAGTCGCTCCTGCCACTGTGGAGTAGGTCTTATTGAAAGCTCCAGTATCACTTGTGACTGTGATATCGTATCTGTAGTTTGAGGCTCTTGTATCGTTGGGCGCTTTCCATGATATTGTAAGTCCATCTGTTGTCCTGTTCACCAGAGACAGATCAGTGACTGGAGAAGGATCTGTCAACAGAAAGGCAGAGAGAGAGTTAATTAGTGTGAGATCCCCTCCGTCCTGTATTTCCTGAGCTCTGTGGCCAGCTCAAGGAGTGTGATATTCCTTGTCTGTTGGGTGAGTGTTATCAGTGAGCCCGCGATCAGACATTGTCAGGTCCCAGGTGTGAGATTTTGAGTGCCAAGTCATATCTGATGTACCAGGTCACATCCGAGATGCAAATGTGGTTAAAAACAGCACCGTGTCTATCACATGGGGCAGAGGGGATACGTCAGAGCAGTACTGAGGGAGTGCAGCACTGTCGGAGATGCCGTCTGTCAGATGAGACTTTAAACTGAGGGCCTGCCCAATGTTTCAGGTGGTGAATATTAAAAAATCCCATGACATTATTCGAAGAGGAGCAGGGAGTTCTCCTGGTTTCCCAGCCAACATTCTTCACTCAACTAATAACAAATGATCTGTTCATTCTTCTTATTGTTATTTGTGGGATCTTGCTGTGTGGAAATTGGCTGCTGCATTTAGCTACATAACAACAGTGACTACACTTCGAGAGTAATGCAGTGGCTGTAAAATGCTGCAGCAGCATACCCCAAGGGCATATAAGGTGCTATATTATTGCAAGATCTTTCTACTCCCAATCAGCAGGTAAGGTTTAGAACCAGGAACCTGCATGGTTTTACACAGACTGGCCTGTTACTGACTTTACCAACTTAGCCACCAGAGGAATTACTGTCACTTTAGGAGATGGAGAGTAACTTACTTGTGGTGTCTTCCAAATTCTGAGGCGCACTTATTGTGTTCTCAGGAGTGACTGACTCCACCCTCAGGTTATATTGAACCCCAGGACTCAGGCCTGTCGCTGTGAACATAGTCGCTCCTGCCGCTGTGGAGTAGGTCTTATTGAAAGTTCCAGTATCACTTGTGACTTTGATATTGTATGTGTAGTTTGAGGCTCTTGTATCGTTGGGCGCTTTCCATGATATTGTAAGTCCATCCGTTGTTCTGTTCACCAGAGACAGATCAGTGATTGGAGAAGGATCTGTCAACAGAAAGGCAGAGAGAGAGAGTTAATTAGTGTGAGATCCCCTCCGTCCTGTGTTTCCTGAGCTCTGTGGCCAGCTCAAGGAGTGTGATATTCCTTGTCTGTTGGGTGAGGGTTATCAGTGAGCCCGCGATCAGACATTGTCAGGTCCCAGGTGTGAGATTTTGAGTGCCAAGTCATATCTGATGTACCAGGTCACATCCGAGATGCAAATGTGGTTAAAAACAGCACCGTGTCTATCACATGGGGCAGAGGGGATACGTCAGAGCAGTACTGAGGGAGTGCAGCACTGTCGGAGATGCCGTCTGTCAGATGAGACTTTAAACTGAGGGCCTGCCCAATGTTTCAGGTGGTGAATATAAAAAAATCCCATGACATTATTCGAAGAGGAGCAGGGAGTTCTCCTGGTTTCCCAGCCAACATTCTTCACTCAACCAATAACAAATGATCTGTTCATTCTTCTTATTGTTCTTTGTGGGATCTTGCTGTGTGCAAATTGGCTGCTGCATTTAGCTACATAACAACAGTGACTGCACTTCAATTGTAATGCAGTGGCTGTGAAATGCTGCAGAATGTCCCAAGGACATAAAAGGCACTATATAAATGCAAGTTCTTTCTTTACCCATTCAGCGTAAATGCATGTCTCACTCCCATCTTTCATTTTCATGTCTTTCTCTTTCTCTCCTGTTTCCCTGCACAGTTTGACTCAAAGAGTTGAAAGTATCTTTTTTTGCAGCTGTGGAGATGGGACTGTCTCAGCATCCATAGTGGTCATGAACACGGTCCATTAAATCGGTAGGTGTTATAACTTTTAATAAGAGACTTTCTCAATTGTTATGAATGCTGGGATAGTCCATCCTCCATAATGTTCTCGTCCGATCTAACTCTACAGCAAAAGAAATGCCAGGAATCCATAGACACTGGGGTCACAATACTCACACATAAATTCTCACTGAACGTTACAGAGTTAGTCGGCCTACCCACAATTTATTAGGTGCAGAAAACAAGGCTTCCGTTGTTAATTGTATGATTTATATCAATTAGTGTTAATTGTATTCAGGTGGTGGGTATCATTCGGGGACTCTCCTGTGTCCTTTTTATAGGAGAGCTTAGCTCGGGTGTGGTGTGTGTGTAAGGGGGAGCTCTGTGAATAAAGGCTTCGAAGTAACTAAAGAGCAGGCTCTAGTGTTCTATCCTTCACCACATGGCTATCCAATTATTAATATCCATGAGTTGCACTTCACAGTCACTCTCCAAAATCTCACCCACTTTCTCATGTGCGAGGCTAAACAGTGAGCTATTCAACCATGGAGAACATCTCAATCCAATACTCACTTGGCAGTGGACAGAAGCCCAGGCTGATTATTTCCCCCCTGTTCCATCACCAAGAGATACTGAGTCTTTTTTTAAAATTCGTTTATGGGATGTGGGCGTCACTGGCAAGGCCGGCATTTATTGCCCATCCCTAATTGCCCTTGAGAAGGTGGTGGTGAGCCGCCTTCTTGAACCGCTGCAGTCCGTGTGGTGAAGGTTCTCCCACAGTGCTGTTAGGAAGGGAGTTCCAGGATTTTGACCCAGCAACGGCCGATATATTTCCAAGTCAGGATAGTGTGTGACTTGGAGGGGAACATGCAGGTGGTGTTGTTGTTCCCATGTGCCTGCTGCTCTTGTCCTTCTAGGTAGTGGAGGTCGCAGGTTCGGGAGGTGCTGTCGAAGAAGCCTTGGCAAGTTGCTGACATACTGCCCCAGCTAAGCTCAGTAGGCCGGGTTTGAACCCAGTACCTTCAAATTAGCATAGCTCAGCCTGTTACTGACTCTACCAGCAGAGCCACTAGGGGAGTTACTGGGCTGTTAGAAGTTGGCAGGTAACTTACTTGTGGTGCCTTCCAAATTCTGAGGCGCACTTATTGTGTTCTCAGGAGTGACTGACTCCACCCTCAGGTTATATTGTACCCCAGGACTCAGGCCTGTCGCTGTGAACATAGTCGCTCCTGCCACTGTGGAGTAGGTCTTATTGAAAGCTCCAGTATCACTTGTGACTGTGATATTGTATGTGTAGTTTGAGGCTCTTGTTTCGTTGGGCGCTTTCCATGATATTGTAAGTCCATCTGTTGTCCTGCTCACCAGAGACAGATCAGTGACTGGAGATGGATCTGTCAACAGAAAGGCAGAGAGAGAGTTAATTAGTGTGAGATCCCCTCCGTCCTGTGTTTCCTGAGCTCTGTGGCCAGCTCAAGGAGTGTGATATTCCTTGTCTGTTGGGTGAGTGTTATCAGTGAGCCCGCGATCAGACATTGTCAGGTCCCAGGTGTGAGATTTTGAGTGCCAAGTCATATCTGATGTACCAGGTCACATCCGAGATGCAAATGTGGTTAAAAACAGCACCGTGTCTATCACATGGGGCAGAGGAGATACGTCAGAGCAGGCCTGAGTGAGTGCAGCACTGTCGGAGATGTCGTCTGTCAGATGAGACTTTAAACTGAGGGCCTGCCCAATGTTTCAGGTGGTGAATATAAAAAAATCCCATGACATTATTCGAAGAGGAGCAGGGAGTTCTCCTGGTTTCCCAGCCAACATTCTTCACTCAACCAATAACAAATGATCTGTTCATTCTTCTTATTGTTCTTTGTGGGATCTTGCTGTGTGCAAATTGGCTGCTGCATTTAGCTACATAACAACAGTGACTGTGAAATGCTACAGAATGTCCCAAGGACATTCTGTAGCATTCAGGTGTACAATATTATGAGGGGCACAGATAGGATGGATACTAAGGAGCTTTTTCCCTTCGTTGAGGGTTCTATAACAAGGGGACATAGATTCAAGGTAAAAGGCGGGAGGTTTGGAGGGGATTTGAGAAAGAACTTTTTCACCCAGAGGGTGGTTGGAGTCTGGAACTCACTGCCTGAAAGGGTTGTGGAGGCAGGAACCCTCACAACATTCAAGAAGCATTTGGATGAGCACTTGAAATGCCATAGCATACAAGGCTACGGACCAAATGCTGGAATATGGGATTAGAGAAGACAGGGCTTGATGGCCGGCGCGGACACGATGGGCCGAAGGGCCTCTATCCGTGCTGTATAACTCTATGACTCTATGACATATAAGGTGCTATATTGTTGCAAGATCTTTCTGCTCCCAATCAGCAGGTAAGGTTTACAACCAGGAACCTTCATGGTTTTACACAGACTGGCCTGTTACTGACTTTACCAACTTATGATGTGGAGATGCCGGTGATGCACTGGGGTTGACACTCGCTCACCTGACGAAGGAGAAAGCCTCCGAAAGCTTGTGATTTTCAAATAAAGCAGTTGGACTATAACCTGGTGTTGTAAGATTCCTTACATTTGTTTACCAACTGAACCACCAGAGGAATTACTGTCCCTTTAGGAGATGGAGAGTAACTTACTTGTGGTGTCTTCCAAATTCTGAGGCACACTTATTGTGTTCTCAGGAGTGACTGACTCCACCCTCAGGTTATATTGTACCCCAGGACTCAGGCCTGTCGCTGTGAACATAGTCGCTCCTGCCACTGTGGAGTAGGTCTTATTGAAAGCTCCAGTATCACTTGTGACTGTGATATTGTATGTGTAGTTTGAGGCTCTTGTTTCGTTGGGCGCTTTCCATGATATTGTAAGTCCATCTGTTGTCCTGCTCACCAGAGACAGATCAGTGACTGGAGATGGATCTGTCAACAGAAAGGCAGAGAGAGAGTTAATTAGTGTGAGATCCCCTCCGTCCTGTGTTTCCTGAGCTCTGTGGCCAGCTCAAGGAGTGTGATATTCCTTGTCTGTTGGGTGAGTGTTATCAGTGAGCCCGCGATCAGACATTGTCAGGTCCCAGGTGTGAGATTTTGAGTGCCAAGTCATATCTGATGTACCAGGTCACATCCGAGATGCAAATGTGGTTAAAAACAGCACCGTGTCTATCACATGGGGCAGAGGAGATACGTCAGAGCAGGCCTGAGTGAGTGCAGCACTGTCGGAGATGTCGTCTGTCAGATGAGACTTTAAACTGAGGGCCTGCCCAATGTTTCAGGTGGTGAATATAAAAAAATCCCATGACATTATTCGAAGAGGAGCAGGGAGTTCTCCTGGTTTCCCAGCCAACATTCTTCACTCAACCAATAACAAATGATCTGTTCATTCTTCTTATTGTTCTTTGTGGGATCTTGCTGTGTGCAAATTGGCTGCTGCATTTAGCTACATAACAACAGTGACTGTGAAATGCTACAGAATGTCCCAAGGACATTCTGTAGCATTCAGGTGTACAATATTATGAGGGGCACAGATAGGATGGATACTAAGGAGCTTTTTCCCTTCGTTGAGGGTTCTATAACAAGGGGACATAGATTCAAGGTAAAAGGCGGGAGGTTTGGAGGGGATTTGAGAAAGAACTTTTTCACCCAGAGGGTGGTTGGAGTCTGGAACTCACTGCCTGAAAGGGTTGTGGAGGCAGGAACCCTCACAACATTCAAGAAGCATTTGGATGAGCACTTGAAATGCCATAGCATACAAGGCTACGGACCAAATGCTGGAATATGGGATTAGAGAAGACAGGGCTTGATGGCCGGCGCGGACACGATGGGCCGAAGGGCCTCTATCCGTGCTGTATAACTCTATGACTCTATGACATATAAGGTGCTATATTGTTGCAAGATCTTTCTGCTCCCAATCAGCAGGTAAGGTTTACAACCAGGAACCTTCATGGTTTTACACAGACTGGCCTGTTACTGACTTTACCAACTTATGATGTGGAGATGCCGGTGATGCACTGGGGTTGACACTTGCTCACCTGACGAAGGAGAAAGCCTCCGAAAGCTTGTGATTTTCAAATAAAACAGTTGGACTATAACCTGGTGTTGTAAGATTCCTTACATTTGTTTACCAACTTAACCACCAGAGGAATTACTGTCCCTTTAGGAGATGGAGAGTAACTTACTTGTGGTGTCTTCCAAATTCTGAGGCACACTTATTGTGTTCTCAGGAGTGACTGACTCCACCCTCAGGTTATATTGTACCCCAGGACTCAGGCCTGTTGCTGTGAACATAGTCGCTCCTGCCACTGTGGAGTAGGTCTTATTGAAAGCATCAGTATCACTTGTGACTTTGATATTGTATGTGTAGTTTGAGGCTCTTGTTTCGTTGGGCGCGTTCCATGATATTGTAAGTCCATCTGTTGTCCTGCTCAGCAGAGACAGATCAGCGACTGGAGATGGATCTGTCAACAGAAAGGCAGAGAGAGAGTTAATTAGTGTGAGATCCCCTCCACCCTGTGTTTCCTGAGCTCTGTGGCCAGCTCAAGGAGTGTGATATTCTTTGTCTGTTGGGTGAGGGTTATCAGTGAGCCCGCGATCAGACATCAACGGGTCCCAGGTGTGAGGTTTTCAGTAGCAAGACCTATCTGATGTACCAGGTCACATCCGAGATACAAATGTGGTTAAAAACAGCACCGTGTCTATCACATGGGGCAGAGGGGATTCCTCAGAGCAGTACTGAGGGGGTGCAACACTGTCAGAGGTGCTGTCGGTCAGATGAGACTTTAAACCAAGGCCTCATCAGGTGGTTGGAGTGGTTATAAAATAAAGATCCCATGGCCCTATTGAGAGAAAAAGCTGGGAGACCCCCTGGAGTCCAGGTGGACATTTCTCCCAACATTCCTACCTTAACCAACAGCACCAAAAGCAAATGATCTATTTGTGGGATCTTGCTGTGTGCAAATTGGTTGCTGCATTTAGCTACATAACAACAGTGATTACACTTCGAGAGTAATGCAGCAGCTGTGAAGTGTTGTGCGATGTCCTGAGGACATAAAAGGTGCTATATAAATGCAAGTTCTTTCTTTACCCAAGCAATAGTCTGGGTTCGAACTAGGAACCCTTACAGTTTGTATAATCAGCCTGTTACTGACTTTACCAACTGAACCACTGGAGGAGTTACTCGCCTTTACAAGATGGTGAGTAACTTACTTGTGATGCCTTCCAAATTCTCAGGTGCACTTGTTGTGTTCTCAGGAGTGATTGACTCCACCCTCGGGTTATATTGTTCCTCAGGTCTCAAGCCTGTCTCTGTGAACATAGTCACTCCTGCCCCTGTGGAGTAGGTCTTATTGAATGCTCCAGTATCATTTTTTGACTGTGATACTGTAAATGTAGCTTGAGGCTCTTGTATCAATGGGTGCAATCCAGGGCAATGTCAGATTCCATTGTCTTGTTCACCAGACAGACCAGTGACTGGAGAAGGACCTGTCAAGGGAGGGAAGAGGGGAAAGAACCTCTCCCCCACCTTTCCCTTATTGTTCGAGTGCTGTGTAGTCACCTTTTAGTGTATTACTTTGAGTTACAGAGGCCCTACATTACTGTGGGTGAAGAAAGGAGAGATTCCAGGAGTGACTCTACATGTCACTGTGCCACTGAACAGGATTCTGGAGATATGCTGTGTGCAGAGCAAAGCTCACTCTGTCCTGACAGAGAGGAAGCCTCAACATTGGTATAATAAAGCAGCCAGGCTGCTGGGGATCATTTGGTATGTGAAGTAGCAGCTGAAGTTTAAGTATGTCATTGCACATTGTAAGAAATTTTATGTCTGCCTTAGATATTTTTTCTGCTACAGCTTTGCTGGTCACTCCTGTAACTGGTCTGAGTATCTTGTGTTCAGGAGTGCACCCGTACTGTCCAGTATCTAATTGTACGATAGAATTACCCGGAGTGTAAGAATAGGACCCCCGTATCATCTGAACTGAAGTGGGATGGTTATTTTCAGGAGTTTTTAAAATTCTCATTCTTCTGTTCAAATCCCTCCAGCCGCACAACCCTCCGAGATCTCTGCACTCTTCCAATCCTGACCTCTTGCGCATCCCCGATTTTCAACAGTCCATCATTAGTGGCAGTGCCTTCAGCTGCCTAGACCCTAAGCTCTGGAGTTTTCTCCCTAAACCTCTCCGTCTCTCCCTCCTCCTGTAAGATGCTCTTTAAAACCTACCTCAACTGTCCTAATATCTCCTTATGTGGCTCGGTCTCTAATTTTGTTTGATAATTGCTCCTTTAAAGCACCTTGGGATGTTTTACTATGATAAATGTGCTATATAAATGCAAGTTGCTGTTGTTACCCCATGACCTGTTTTAATTTGCACTTAGAATCATAGAATCATAGAAGTTTACAACATGGAAACAGGCCCTTCGGCCCAACATGTCCATGTCGCCCAGTTTATACCACTAAGCTAGTCCCAATTGCCTGCACTTGGCCCACATCCCTCTATACCCATCTTACCCATGTAACTGTCCAAATGCTTTTTAAAAGACAAAATTGTACCCGCCTCTACTACTGCCTCTGGCAGCTCGTTCCAGACACTCACCACCCTTTGAGTGAAAAAATTGCCCCTCTGGACCCTTTTGTATCTCTCCCCTCTCACCTTAAATCTATGACCCCTCATTATAGACTCCCCTACCTTTGGGAAAAGATTTTGACTATCTACCTTATCTATGCCCCTCATTATTTTATAGACTTCTATAAGATCACCCCTCAACCTCCTACTCTCCAGGGAAAAAAGTCCCAGTCTATCTAACCTCTCCCTACAAGTCAAACCATCAAGTCCCGGTAGCATCCTAGTAAATCTTTTCTGCACTCTTTCTAGTTTAATAATATCCTTTCTATAATAGGGTGACCAGAACTGTACACAGTATTCCAAGTGTGGCCTAACTAATGTCTTGTACAACTTCAACAAGACATCCCAACTCCTGTATTCAATGTTCTGACCAATGAAACCAAGCAAGCTGAATGCCTTCTTCACCACCCTATCCACCTGTGACTCCACTTTCAAGGAGCTATGAACCTGTACTCCGAGATCTCTTTGTTCTATAACTCTCCCCAACGCCCTACCATTAACGGAGTAGGTCCTGGCCCGATTCGATCTCCCAAAATGCATCACCTCACATTTATCTAAATTAAACTCCATCTGCCATTCATCGGCCCACTGGCCCAATTTATCAAGATCCCGTTGCAATCCTAGATAACCTTCTTCACTGTCCACGATGCCACCAATCTTGGTGTCATCTGCAAACTTACTAACCATGCCTCCTAAATTCTCATCCAAATCATTAATATAAATAACAAATAACAGCGGACCCAGCACCGATCCCTGAGGCACACCGCTGGTCACAGGCCTCCAATTTGAAAAACAACCCTCTACACCCACCCTCTGTCTTCTGTCGTCAAGCCAATGTTGTATCCAATTGGCTACCTCACCTTGGATCCCGTGAGATTTAACCTTATGTAACAACCTACCATGCGGTACCTTGTCCAAGGCTTTGCTAAAGTCCATGTAGACCACATCTACTGCACAGCCCTCACCTATCTTCTTGGTTACCCCTTCAAAAAACTCAATCAAATTCGTGAGACATGATTTTCCTCTCACAAAACCATGCTGACTGTTCCTAATCAGTCCCTGCCTCTCCAAATGCCCGTAGATCCTGTCTCTCAGAATACCCTCTAACAACTTACCCACTACAGATGTCAGGCTCACCGGTCTGTAGTTCCCAGGCTTTTCCCTGCCGCCCTTCTTAAACAAAGGCACAACATTTGCTACCCTCCAATCTTCAGGCACCTCACCTGTAGCGGTGGATGATTCAAATATCTCTGTTAGGGGACCCGCAATTTCCTCCCTAACCTCCCATAACGTCCTGGGATACATTTCATCAGGTCCCGGAGATTTATCTACCTTGATGCGCATTAAGACTTCCAGCACCTCCCTCTCTGTAATATGTACACTCCTCAAGACATCACTATTTATTTCCCCAAGTTCCCTAACATCCATGCCTTTCTCAACCGTAAATACCGATGCGAAATATTCATTTCGGATCTCACCCATCTCTTGTGGTTCCGCACATAGATGACCTTGTTGATCCTTCAGAGGCCCTACTTTCTCCCTAGTCACTCTTTTGCCCTTTATGTACTTGTAGAAGCTCTTTGGATTCACCTTTGCCTTATCTGCCAAAGCAATCTCATGTCCCCTTTTTGCCCTCCTGATTTCTCTCTTAACTCTACTCCGGCAATCTCTATACTCTTCAAGGGATCCACTTGATCCCAGCTGCCTATGCATGTCATATGCCTCCTTCTTCTTTCTGACTAGGGCCTCAATCTCCCGAGTCATCCAAGGTTCCCTACTTCTACCAGCCTTGCCCTTTACTTTATAAGGAATGTGCTTACCCTGAACCCTGGTTAACACATTTTTGAAGGACTCCCACTTACCAGACGTCCCTTTGCCTGCCAACAGACTCTCCCAATCAACTTCTGAACGTTCCTGTCTAATACCATCAAAATTGGCCTTTCCCCAATTTAGAATTTTAACTTTTGGGCCAGACCTATCCTTCTCCATAGCTATCTTAAAACTAATGGAATTATGATCACTGGTCCCAAAGTGATCCCTCACTAACACTTCTGTCACCTGCCCTTCCTTATTTCCCAAGAGGAGGTCAAGTTTTGCCCCCTCTCTGGTCGGGCCATCCACATACTGAATGAGAAATTCCTCCTGAATACACTCAACAAATTTCTCTCCATCCAAGCCCCTAATGCTATGGCTGTCCCAGTCAATGTTGGGAAAGTTAAAGTCCCCTACTATTACCACCCTATTTTTCTTGCAGCTGTCTGTAATCTCCTTACATATTTGCTCCTCAATTTCCCATTGACTATTTGGGGGTCTGTAGTACAATCCTATCAACGTGATCTCTCCCTTCTTATTTTTCAGTTCTACCCATATCGACTCCGTGGGCGAACCCTCGGATATATCCTCTCTCACTACTGCCGTGATGTTCTCCCTAATCAAGAACGCAACTCCCCCTCCTCTCTTACCTCCTGCTCTATCTTTCCTATAGCATCTGTACCCTGGAATATTTAGCTGCCAGTCCTGCCCCTCCCTTAGCCATGTTTCAGTAATAGCTATAACATTCCAGTCCCATGTACCCATCCATGCCCTGAGTTCATCTGCCTTGCCCATCAGACTTCTTGCATTGAAATAAATGCAGTTTAATCTAGACTTCCCTTGGTCTTTGCCGTGCTTTCTCAGACCATTTGTAAAGAACTTACTTGTCGTTCCCTGCTGAACAGTTTTGAATGTGCAGTTCGTGTATGTAACGTTGATGTGTACAGTATAGACCACCCCGGGCTGAAGGTTGTTGAATATCAGATCAGTTTTGCTGTCGTTTGTTCTTATTGTGATTCCGTCTAAAGTCGCAAAAATCAGATCGAAGTCTTCAGGAATTATCCAATCGACTTTCAGGGCAGTTGTGTTCACAGGAACGACGAGAACAGGTGACACTTTCAGAGAAAGGAAATCATTTTTTGAAGTGATTAGAATATTCATGAGCTTTTTTCACAACAAAACAGCGTGGAGAACATTACCCCAGAAAGGCCATGGACACAGATTCAGTTAAGGTGTTCAAAATGGAGAGAGATGTTTACCTGGGTCGGCAGCTACCATACAAAGAATAACATGAAGTCAAAACTATTCTTATTTAAGACCTACAATTTCACATCTTTGCACCTACATTTGATAAAACATGGCTTTACGTTGAAGGTCAATGTAGAATTCCATGGGTCACATTAAATAAATGTCAGAGATGACACCAGTAAGGCTGAAACTGTCGTAACATTGTTCGTGCAAGCTTCCTTGTAGCTAACGCCTACTACTTCAGAGTCATTTGAATTCGTCATATCCCGTCAAGATATATCATGCTCAGGAATTTATTTTGGGCCCTCAATTTTAAAATTAAATGCTATTACACCATGTTAAAAGGTTTGATGTCATTAGCGTGGGTGTCAAACTCCTCAGGGCTGTTGGCGACATGGCGATCCTGTGTAAATATCCATTCAGAGTACAACGTTACTGTTTATGGAATGATGCAGCACTCCCTTTCAGGATTGACTTTTCAGAAACTGATGGGCTTGGCATTAACGGGAGCAGGTGCCCCAGGCACCCAGACCAGGTGTCCTTCCCCTCAGAACAGCCTGGGCTCTTCCCCACTCTCTTTGCCACTCTCTGCATTTATCGCCATTCCCCCAACTCTCCAATGTGCCCTTTCTCTTTGTTTCACTTCACTTCCTCCTCCTTCCATGGCTCCGAACAGCCATAATTGACCTGTGCTCTGTTGAAAGTGCTAGGCTGAGGTATTGGCATGAAGTTGCCTTGATTGATCTTCTAACAAGCTCAACTGCAGTTCCCCACAGACTGTTCGTTGTTACTCCAAAAGACAAGGGAGGCGAGGCACAAATCATGAACAAACATGAATATGTTCACAACTCAATTTATTCCCCCCTTGAGTCTCACTTTGCTCATTGATTAAAATGACCTAAAACAGGAACTTCCAACCATTGGGTTATCAGTGCCAGTTGTCATAGCGATGTCACCATGTCAGTGCCCACGGGTTACAAACCCTGGTGTAACATTTTTGGGTCTTTAATTTATATGACCTGGAAGGGAATTTGTTTTAATCTATGCTATACAATTGCTGCAAAGGTTAGATTCTGTTTAGAAAAGTGTTAATTCCTAGACGTGCAACTGCCATTTAGATTGTTAATGAGAATGGTTCCTGGGCGAACGTACCAGATAAGTCAGCCATCTTAAACAGTTCTACTTTTACATTTCGCATTAGCTATAAGATGATGGCCAAAACCACAGGAGTCAATCAGCAAATGGTCGTATCATTAAGGAAACACCTTAGGCCATCAGGAAGATGGTTTCCCTTCATTATCAGTCAGTGTGGGGGGATACCTATTGTGGGGAAATTAAATGAAAAAAAGGTTTCTCCAGTCAGTCAGGGAGATTAAGAGACTCCAGGCCTAAGTGTGAGGTGACAGGTCAGGGACAACTAACTTGTAAGTCAGTTTAGCATATAATGGCAGCAGGGATACACGATTTGTTATTTTATGGTATAGGAGCTGTAGCAAATAGATGTACTCAATGGAAAAAGTATATTCTGTTGATTTATGTATTCTATATAAGATAAACCAGTCGATCTCATCTCACTACAGTCCTTTTCAGTCCACCTCCCAAAGACAGGAGAACACACGTGACAGCATGTGGGAGGTCATAGTATACAGTACACGCAACAATGGTCTATGTTATGATTCCCTAGGTCACACTAAACATTAAAGTTGCGCTCCATATCATAGGGGGCGCAAGGTCTGTTTACAGGGTGACGAGTGGGGATGAACGCAAGTGAATATCTAATGTAGACTCATGAAATTTTTACCACCTGATTAGGACAATGCCATTTCGCTACCAGCTGACTATGACCTGAAATTTAACCTCATCTTATTCCACAAGAGCTCAAGAGCACTGTTGCAACCCGAAAACATCCAAGAACAAACAAAATACTGACCAGCACAATCCAACAGGACCTTCTGGAACTTATTGTATCTTGGAATCTAAATACAACTGTGGAACTTACCAGAGCAATTTTGGCTGCAAGCCACCTCCTGTTGATTGAGAAAGAAAGAGGAGCATTAGAGAGGGAATAGCACAATGACCCTTAAACCTACATCAAAAACCTTAAACTTCAACATCATAAAATAGCTGCAGATGGAGATAATAAAAACAGAAAATGCTGGAAATACTCAGCAGGTCAGGCAGCATCTGTGGAGAAGGAAACAGAGTTAACGTTTCAGGTCGATGACCCTTCGTCAGAACTGGAAGAAGTTGAAGATTAAACAGTTTTTAAGCAAATACAGAGCCCGGGGAAGGTGAGGGGGGAGAGGAGAGGAGGAGGAGGGAGGAGGGAGGAAAGAACAAAAGGGAAGGTCTCTGATAGAGTGGAGGGCAGGAGTGATTAAATGACAAAAAGGGATGATGGTGTGAAGCAAAAGGAGGGTGATAATGGGACAATTGTAAACAATTTTACAACACCAAGTTATAGTCCAGCAATTTTATTTTAAATTCACAAGCTTTCGGAGATTTCCTCCTTCCTCAGGCAAATGTTTCAAGAGCTCCTTGAAGCCTACGCATTTATACATATAGAACAATACATGGTGTTTACAGACTGCCCCTGCAACTGCCCGTTGCCAAGGCAATCACCGTGTTCAGACAGAGAGGTGTCACCTGCAGAACCCCCGAATACACATTCAACAAAAAAACAAACAGGGAAAAAAAACAGAGAAAAAAAACAGAGAGAGGCAGAAACATCCGGAAGGCAGAGAGAGCCAGCAAATGACCCATTATATTAAAAACAGATAACATTTGTTCGCTGGTGGGGTAACGTGTAGCGTGACATGAACCCAAGATCCCGGTTGAGGCCGTCCTCATGGGTGCGGAACTTGGCTATCAATTTCTGCTCGACGATTTTGCGTTGTCGTTTGTCTCGAAGGCCGCCTTGGAGTACGCTTACCCGAAGGTCGGTGGATGAATGTCCATGACTGCTGAAGTGTTCCCCGACTGGGAGGGAACCCTCCTGTTTGGCGATTGTTGCGCGGTGTCCGTTCATCCGTTGTCGCAGCGTCTGCATGGTCTCGCCAATGTACCATGCTCTGGGGCATCCTTTCCTGCAACGTATGAGGTAGACAACGTTGGCCGAGTCACAGGAGTATGAACCATGCACCTGGTGGGTGGTGTCCTCTCGTGTGATGGTGGTATCTGTGTCGATGATCTGGCATGTCTTGCAGAGGTTACCGTGGCAGGGTTGTGTGGCGTCGTGGACGCTGTTCTCTTGAAAGCTAGGTAGTTTGCTGCGAACGATGGTCTGTTTGAGGTTGGGTGGCTGTTTAAAGGCGAGTAGTGGAGGTGTGGGGATGGCCATAGCGAGGTTTTTGTCCTCATTGATGATATGTTGAAGGCTGCGGAGAACATGGCGTAGTTTCTCCGCTCCGGGGAAGTACTGGACGACAAAGGGTACTCTGTTGGTTGCGTCCCGTGTTAGTCTCCTGAGGAGGTCTATGCGATTTTTTGCTGTGGCCCGTCGGAACTGTCGATCGATGAGTCGAGCGTCATATCCCGTTCTTACTAGGGCGTCTTTCAGCGTCTGTAGGTGTCCATCGCGTTCCTCCTCGTCTGAGCAGACCCTGTGTATTCGCAGGGCCTGTCCATAGGGGATGGCCTCTTTGACGTGGTTAGGGTGGAAGCTGGAAAAGTGGAGCATCGTGAGGTTGTCCGTGGGCTTGCGGTAGAGTGAGGTGCTGAGGTGCCCGTCTTTGATGGAGATTCGTGTGTCCAAGAAAGAAACTGATTCTGAGGAGTAGTCCATGGTGAGCTTGATGGTGGGATGGAACTTGTTGATGTTATCGTGTAGTCTCTTTAGTGATTCCTTGCCGTGGGTCCATAGAAAGAAAATGTCGTCGATGTATCTGGTGTATAGTGTTGGTTGGAGGTCTTGTGCAGTGAAGACACACGACAACGCAAAATCGTCGAGCAGAAATTGATAGCCAAGTTCCGCACCCATGAGGACGGCCTCAACCGGGATCTTGGGTTCATGTCACGCTACACGTTACCCCACCAGCGAACAAATGTTATCTGTTTTTAATATAATGGGTCATTTGCTGGCTCTCTCTGCCTTCCGGATGTTTCTGCCTCTCTCTGTTTTTTTTCTCTGTTTTTTTTCCCTGTTTGTTTTTTTGTTGAATGTGTATTCGGGGGTTCTGCAGGTGACACCTCTCTGTCTGAACACGGTGATTGCCTTGGCAACGGGCAGTTGCAGGGGCAGTCTGTAAACACCATGTATTGTTCTATATGTATAAATGCGTAGGCTTCAAGGAGCTCTTGAAACATTTGCCTGAGGAAGGAGGAAATCTCCGAAAGCTTGTGAATTTAAAATAAAATTGCTGGACTATAACTTGGTGTTGTAAAATTGTTTACAATTGTCAACCCCAGTCCATCAACGATAATGGGACAAGTAAAGAAACAAAAGATGGGTCTAGAGGAGCTGTAAATGG
This sequence comes from Heptranchias perlo, assembly GCF_035084215.1. Lineage (NCBI taxonomy): Eukaryota > Metazoa > Chordata > Chondrichthyes > Hexanchiformes > Hexanchidae > Heptranchias > Heptranchias perlo. The sequence continues at coordinate 4,195,963 of NC_090364.1, forward strand.
CAACATCAGAACCATTACCAGCACTTGCTGTCCGAAAAAATGGGTGCAGTGGTTCTGATCTGAAGTTATTGAAATCAGTGTTGAGTCTGAATGGTTGTAAAGTGCCTACTGGAAAGATGAGATGCTGCTCCTCGAGCTTCATTGGAACAGTGTAAGAGGCCGAGGACAGAGAGGTCAGAGTGGGAGTGGGTCGAGCAATTAAAATGGCAAGTGACCGGCAGGTCAAGGGTCACGCTTGCGGACTGAGTGGAGATGTTCAGCAATACCTCCATGGTCTATCTCTCTCTCTCTCTCTCCCTGAACCCCATTCCTCAGTCGCTCTTTCTCCCTGAACCCCATTCCCTAGTCTCTTTCTCCCCCTGAATCCCATTCCCTAGTCTCTCCCTCTCTCTCTCTCTCCCCTCCCTTAACCCCATTCCCCAGTCTCTCTCTCTCTCCCTGAATTGCATTCCCATGTCTCTCACTCTCTCCCTGAGCCCCATTCCCTGGTTCTCGCTCTCCCTGAACTCCATTCCTCAGTATCTCTCCATCTCCCTGAACCCCATTCCCTGTCTCTCTCTCTCCCTCTCTCCATGAACCCCATACATCAGTCTCTCTCCCTCTCCCTGAACCTCATTCCCTAGTCTCTCTCTCTTTCTGAACCCCATTTCCTGGCCTCCCTCTCTCTCTCTGAACCCCATTCCCTAGTCTCTCTCTCTTTCTGAACCCCATTTCCTGGTCTCTCTTTCTCTCTACCCTATTTCCTGGCCTCTCTCTCTCTGAACCCCATTCCCTGTTCTCTCTTTCTCTCTACCCCATTCCCTGGTCTCTCTCTCTCTCTGAACCCTATTCCCTGGTCTCTCTCTCTCTCTGAACCCTATTCCCTGGTCTCTCTCTCTCTCTGAACCCCATTTCCTGGTCTCTCTCTCTCTCTGAACCCCATTTCCTGGTCTCTCTCTCTCTGAACCCCATTTCCTGGTCTCTCTCTCTCTCTGAACCCCATTCCCTGGTCTCTCTCTCTCTCTGAACCCCATTTCCTGGTCTCTCTCTCTCTCTGAACCCCATTTCCTGGTCTCTCTCTCTCTGAACCCCATTCCCTGGTCTCTCTCTCTCTCTGAACCCCATTCCCTGGTCTCTCTCTCTCTCTCTGAACCCCATTCCCTGGTCTCTCTCTCTCTCTCTGAACCCCATTCCCTGGTCTCTCTCTCTCTCTCTGAACCCCATTCCCTGGTCTCTCTCTCTCTCTCTCTCCCACTGAACTCTCGAGTCTGCCACCATTTCTCGAATATTTCCGGCACAGTTGGTGATGTCATGGAGCGCGATGGTGCGGGCTGGGGTGGGGGGGTGGCAGGCGGGGGCGCAATGAGGGGGAAATGTAAAGGTGCGAAAACCTCCTGTGCCACGAGCAGCCTCCGTTAGATCCAGGCCCCATTCCAGGAGGGTTGGCAACCCCACGGGTAACCTGACAGGACCCAGCGACGTGGATGTATTGTGTACCATTGTTATGGTGAGTTAGTCCGATTGGTTGTGGGGCCCACGAGCAGTTATATATATATATATATCACATAACATATATCACAACATATATAACACATATCACATAACACACAATCACATAACATATATAACATATCACATATATAACATAGCACACAATGCATATCACAACATATATCACATAACATATATCACGGCATACATCAAAAATATCATAACACATCCCATAACAGATATCACATAATGTATATCACAACATACGTACCACATAACACATATATAACATATGGCATGCCACATACAACACATATCACACCATAATATCACACCACATACAAAATATATCACACCATGATATCACACCATATGCACCATATATAACATATATCACAACACATATAACTTATATCACATAAGCTACCACTGAACAACAGCAGTCACTTCCCTCATGAGCTGAAGCTGGAACTGTGCCAAAAAACACTCCCACCCAATGAACCTTTAACATCTCAGCATTTTAATTTACAGTTCCTTGTGGTGTGGGACGGTGGTCATTAATGTTCTTATCTAACTAATTCAGGAATAAAAGGGAACAGTCAGAGCCAAAGTCAACAATTTTATTGAGTTTGCTGTCAGGCATTTGCCAAACCTTAGGGCATAATGGGGACTCATAAGCAAAGAAGAGTGAGTAAAGGCAATGGAATGGCTAAGATTGGCCTAAGAGCTCTCAGGTTATATTTAGACGGGTTGTCCTGACGATGTAAAGAGCCTTTCGATGGCAGCACACCTGTTTATCAGGGGCCTAAGCCTTCAATAAGGCGGGCAGGAAACCTGCGCTCATTGCGAGCTGGAAGTGCGCTGCCCGCCATATTGGTATCAGCGTAAAATATTGCCATCCAGCGCCCGCATCTGAAACGGGTGGTAGACCCTCTGCGTAGGCAAATAATTGGCCCAACTCCCGATTGAGGCCTCCCGGTGCAAAATTGGGTTGCCCTAAACGCAGCTGGCAACAGGCCCACTTTCATTCAGGAAAACCAGCTCTACATGCAGTGGTCCTTAAAGGGACCGTTGGAGGCTGCCACCAAAAAGATAAGTTTAAAAAAAATACTTACCTGAATGTGAATATGTCCACATTAAAATCGCAGGACGCTGCTGGCTACTGCTCACCACCACCCCCTCCTTCCTGATCGCTGCCTCGTCCCCCCCCATCCCATCCCGATCACCCCCCCATCAACAAGCACCACCAACCCCCCACCCCGATCCTCCCTTCCCCTTTAAGCACTTACCTGAGGCAGCTGCCAATGACGCAGCGGTCCGAAATCCGAAGCCTCTTCGCCGGCCAGCTGCCGGGGGAGGCCCTAGACCCAATATTGGGTGTGCTCCTCCGGCCTGCCCGTTCAGGCACTGGGATCGTGCCCTGCGCCCAGTCTGCGCCGAACGAATTTCCAATCCTGCACCTCTGACAGTGCAGCGCTCCCTCAGTACTGCACCAAAATGTCAGCTCAGACTCCCCCTTGTTCTGGATTCCCCCCCTACCAGAGGAAATAGTTTCTCTTCATCTACCCTATCGAATCCTTTTATAATTTCAAACACCCCAATTAGATCACCCTTGATCCTTACTCAAGGTATATATATATTTATATATGTGTATTCCTGAGATTCCAGGTTTGTGCTGATTGCCAGGTGTGCCTATTGAGACATCATGGGTCGGTTGCCCGCGATTTCTATGAATTTCCGTTGTGCGGGAAGTGGGTGTGTGAACTCATAAAATCTACCCTATAATGTACATTCCTATCCAGTGCCCAGAAAGTCTCGTAAGATAATGTATTTGCAACAGTCATCAAAAGTCCCTCACCACTGGTGCAGAGTCCAAAGTTATAAGCTTGTAATATATTGGGCTTTTATATTAACTCAACCATGGCCGATCCACCTGAGGAGGTTCCCTTCGGTCTAGCTGAAGAGGCAGGTCATGTGGAAGCTTGTGTCCCATGACGTTGTGGAATATCCTGCCACATCCAAAGCTGAAGAGGCAGAAGAGGAACCCTGGAGGGACCTCACCTTCTCCGCCAGCTCCTCCAAAGGGACTCCTCACAAAAGGAAGTAGCCTTTTGTGCAAAGTGGGACTCAAAGCTGTTCCACGAGCGCCGCAAAGAAAGAAAGAAAGAAAGGAAAAAAAGAAAAACAAACTTGCATTTATATAGAGCCTTTCACCACCTCAGGACATCGCAAATTGTTTTTGAAGTGTAGTCACTGTTGTAATGTAGGAAACCCGGCAGCCAAATTGTGCACAGCAAGATCCCACAAACAGCAACGTGATAATGACCAGATAATGTATTTTTAGGTGTTGGTTGAGGGATGACTATTGGCCAGGACACCGGGGAGAATTTCCCTGCTCTTCTTCGAAATAGTGGCCATGGGATCTTTTATGTCCACCTGAGGGGGGCAGACGGGCCTCAGTTTAACGTCTCATCCGAAAGACGAGAAATGAACCAGGTTGGTGTGGGGACTGGAGTCACATACAGCCCAGACCGGGTAAGGACGGCAGGTTTCCTTCCCTAAAAGGGACATTAATAAAACCAGTTGGGATTTTACGACAATCTGACAGCTTCACGGTCACTTTTACTCGTGCCAGCTTTTTTTTTCCAGATCCACTGCAACCTCCTCCTCATTCTCTCCCTTCTTCCAATTCTGGCCCGATGTGTATCCCCCCCCGACTCCTTCATGCCACAGTCTTCAGCCATCATGCTCTGGAATTCCCTTCCTAACCGCTTCTGCCCTGTTACATCTCTTCCCACCGCTAAAAGCCTCCTCAAATATCTTTAACCGCCCCGTACTCCCGCTTAGTATTTAATCCCACTTTCCTTGTCTGAAACGCCCTTGAGATGTTTCGCTACACTAGGTGTCGTAGACCGGCTTCCAGCCATTGGCGCTTAAGATGGCGTCAGAATCTGAATGACCGCAACGGACGCCAACACTTAAATATTAAGGAGGCTCCCCGTCGACCTGTGACTTGGATGTGGTTGAAAACCCTGGCCAGTTAAAATGGCGGCCGGCGCAAATGAGTCGGGAATGCAGCAGGGATTGTCCATCCGCCATTTTAACCACCCGCCCATTCCCGTTAAATTCGGCCACGTTGGGATACTCCCTCCGTTTCAATTTTCAGCAGGCGCTGTCTGATAGGACGATGTCTCCAGGTTTCTCCGAAAGCCACTCAGACCCTCTTCATTCGATTCCGTTAGCTTTTTTTTTAAGACAATGTGGCTGGTGTGTGCGCACTGCGATATTATTTGTGGGGTTCGTTCCTTTTGGCGTAAGTTCTTTGCAACAAGCTGTCAGCGAGTGTTCCCCTGTCAGTACCCTCCACACCACCAACGTGTGACCGCATTCGCAGCAGGAGATCGACAGTTTAAACTCATTGCTACAGAGGTGGGCCAGTGACTACGCGCAGAGTCCAGTGTACGTTATGAAGTCAGAACAATGTGTGTTTTATGCGATCGTTTATCTCTTATTATACCGGTTCATTTTTTATTACTCGTTCATGGGATGTAGGCGTCGCTGGCAAGGCCGGCATTTATTGCCCATTCCTAGTTGTTCCTTGAGAAGGTGGTGGTGAGCCGCCTTCTTGAACCGCTGCAGTCTGTGTGGTGAAGGTTCTCTCACAGTGCTGTTAGGCAGGGAGTTCCAGGATTTTGACCCAGCGATGATGAAGGAACGGCCGATATATTTCCAAGTCGGGATGGTGTGTGACTTGGAGGGGAACGTGCAGGTGGTGTTGTTCCCATGTGCTTTAAAGGGCAACAGCCTTGCTTTTTATTTTCCATCAGCTTGCTTCCCCTGTCCAATGCCATGTCTCGCGCTGGGATCCTGGGGCTGATTCCACAAGTCCTGCACTCCCAGCGTGCAAAGCACGTTCACAGGGAGCATGACCTCAAAGGTGCACTCACGCTATCTTCCCTGTGCTAATCCCGTTTCTGGGCAGCTTCCAACACTCTACCAGGCACGGCCTGGGATACAGGCCAGTTCCCGGTGGCGATGTCACCTTTCTTGAATAGAGCTGCTATAAAACATTCACGTGCCCGGCCGTTTAGCAGTGCTGCTCATTATAACATACTGCAAATAGTCCAATCACCTTGCCACAAGGCCTGACATGCAACTTAATTATCCATAATATCAGGATTTGCTTCAAACATTATGACTTTGCCTTATTTGAATGTTATGATACTTTATTGTGTTCTCCAATATTTGGTGCCTGACACACTATAATATATTGCCTGATGGACCATAATACGCAGTATTTGATGGACTGTACTATAGGGGGATATTTTGTATTGTATCATGCCGTTTGCCGCGTTCATCAGGAAGGGCGCAGGTATCAGGGGGGTGATGATCCCAGGCAGCAGAGGCTGTCAGGTTAAGGCCTCCCTGTACATGGACGACGTCACCGTCTTTTGCTCTGATCAGCGGTTGTTCCACAGACTAATGGGCATCTGTGGCTAGTTCGAGCTGGTCTTTGGGGGCCGGAGTGAACCGCAGTAAGAGCGAGGCCATGTTCTTTGGCAGATAGGAGGCCCGATCCTTTGTCCCCTTCACCGTCAGTTCCGAATACCTGAAGGTGCTGGGGATCTGGTTGGGGGGGGCCCCTGGCCTGCACCAAGAACTGGGAGAAGCGGATCGCCAAGCCCAATCAGAAAATGGTATGTGGGGGAGGGGGCGATCCCTCTCCATAACCGGCAGGAACCTGCTGATAAGGTGTGAGATACTCGCGGTGTTGGTCTACGCTGCCAGAGTCTGACCCATTCCCCACAACTCCACCGTCACAGTCACCTGAGCCATCTTCCACTTTGTCTGGACGTCCAAGTTAGAACCCGTCCACAGGGTCACCATGTACAAGACCCCAGACAAAGGGGGGGGAAGAGCGTCCCCAATGCCGCCCTGATCCTGATGGCCACCTTTGTGTGTGGCTGCCTCAGGATGTGTGAAGAGCCCCAGTACGCAAACACCAAGTGTCACTACGTGCTGAGTTTCTACCTGTCCAACACACTGAGAAGGCTGGGTCTGGCCATGCTGGCCGAGCAGATGCGGGACATCCCATCCAGTTGGACCGTACCCCACCACCTGTCCCAGGTGGAGATAGAGAGGGGCGAGGGCCATGGATGGATTTGAAAACAAGGATGAGAATTTTAAAATCAAGGCGTTGCCGGACCGGGAGCCAATGTAGATCAGCGAGCACAGGGGGTGCTGGGTGAACGGGACTTGGTGCGAGTTAGGATACGGACAGCAGAGTTTTGGATGAGGCTCAAGTTTATGGACGGTGGAAGATGGAAGGCCGGCCAGGAGATCATTGGAATAGTCAAGTCAATAGGTAACAAAGGCAAGGACGAGGGTTTCAGCAACAGATGAGCAGCAGTTAGCAAGAGGGTCTTTGAGTGATGGGTCTTTATCACTGAAAACACTTAATTGCTGCTAGCTACAACTCTCCTTTCAATTGTTCTTTTGCTTCTACAATTAATTTTAGTTTTTTATGGAGTATTGTGTCCAATTCTGGGCACCACACTTTAGGAAGGATGTCCAGGTCTTGGAGAGGGTGCAGAGGAGAATTACCAGGAGGGACTTCAGTTGTGTGGAGAGATTGGAGAAGCTGGGATTATTCTCCTTCGAGCAGAGAAGGTTAAGGGGAGATTAAATAGATGTATTCAAAATTATTAGGGCTTTGGATAGAGCAAGTCGGGAGAAATTGTTTCCTCTGGCCTCTGGCAAGTGGGTTGGTAACCAGAGGTCATAGATTTAAAATAATTGGTAAAAGAACTAGGGGGGGAAATGAGGAGAGATTTTTTCACACAGAGGGTTTTAAGATCTGGAACACACGACCTGAGAGGGTGGTGGAAGCAGATTCCATAGGAACGTTCAAAAGGCAATTGGAGTTTACTTGAAGTGGTTTGCAGGGTTATGGGAAAAAGCTGAGGTGTGGGACTAAATTGGACAGCTCTTTCAAAGAGCCAGCACAGGCACGAGGGGCCAAATGGCCTCCTTCTGTTATGTAAGATTATCCGATTCTATGCCATTGGTTTTTCTAGAACTCTCAGTTCCTCATAATGTTTTGTGTGTTTCTGTTTGCTTCTTTCTGCTTGGCTGTTCTGTTATATTTGAATGGTCCATCCTGTCGTGACAGCTGACAACCCGCACGTCACCACAATGACCTCACATGAGCCCAGGACGATCACCGTCGCTGTGAGCAGCACTGCCCTCGCAGTCGAGTGCGACATGAGGGCGAAACGAAAGAGTAAAAATACCTGACCGGCGCCACACAAGACAAAATAAGACGAAGCAGATGTGGACGCAGCACAGCCTGAGACACAAACAGCTGGCCAGTCACTTAAATACCGAGCTTCACTGGAGGTCGGAACAAACCTCTGCATCCTCTCTAACACAGCTTCCTCTTTCACATCAGTATGATGCCTGGTGAATAGTTTCAGTGCAGTTTTATTCTGAATAAGACCAAAAAAAAAACCAATCCAGCTGTGTCCTGATCATTGGGGAAATTTTCACCTTCTCAGCCTGGAACAGATCGCCTGCTCGTTGTAGACCCTGCTCGATTTTAGAATCAGACCACTGAAGAGACATTTTTAAACAGTTTGCTCAGTGGCGGGTTTGCTCGGTGTTGTGACAGATTCCTCAGCATCGGTAAAAGTGGCCAGGAAGTCATGTGATCGTCGCCGCCACACATCTGGCTCTCTTAGTGGCTTCTAAGTGACTCCAGTCGCACGCCAATGTGGGTGACTCTTAACCGCCCTCTGAAGTAGCCCAGCGAGCCCCTCAGTTGCATCAATTTAAAAAGAATTTAAAAACTCCCTACCCAACAGCACTGTGGGAGAACCTTCACCACACGGACTGCAGCGGTTCAAGAAGGCGGCTCACCACCACCTTCTCGAGGGCAATTAGGGATGGGCAATAAATGCCGGCCTTGCCAGTGACGCCTAGAACCCAAGAATGAATTTTTTAAAACTCCTCAGTCCTGCAGAATAAATAACAATAAATAAATGACCCACCCCACATTATCCTCACATCAATCTATATAATTTTGTCTTTTAAAAAGCATTTGGACAGTTACATGGGTAAGATGGGTATAGAGGGATATGGGCCAAGTGCAGGCAATTGGGACTAGCTTAGTGGTATAAACTGGGCGACATGGACATGTTGGGCCGAAGGGCCTGTTTCCATGTTGTAACTTCTATGATTCTATGATTCTATGAATCAATCAATCCAGCCACACCGTCACTGACACTAATTTTCTCGGGATGAGTCACTGACATGGAACCAGCTTTTTTCATTTTATTCATTTGTTATTGGTTGCACAGGCACAAGGTACCGAGAGTATCTGCTGAGGGTCACACTTCCCTCTTACACCAAGGGACGTGTGATAAAGATCACAAGCATGGCCTGCTCTACATCCCCTTTCAGCAGTTGCTGTCTGCACTTCACAGCAATCACAGGGTATCGAGCAGCTCAGACTGAAAACAGTCTGACTGACTCCAGTAACAAAAAAAGCAGAAACATTTCAGGTAACACCCACTGTAACACTCTCCCCTCACTGTAACACTCTCCCCTCAATGTAACACTCTCCCCTCACTGTAACACTCTCCCCTCACTGAAACACTCTCCCCTCACTGAAACAGACTCTCCCCTCACTGAAACACTCTCCCCTCACTGTAACACTCTCCCCTCACTGTAACACTCTCCCCTCACTGTAACACTCTCCCCTCACTGTAACACTCTCCCCTCACTGAAACAGACTCTCCCCTCACTGAAACACTCTCCCCTCACTGTAACACTCTCCCCTCACTGAAACAGACTCTCCCCTCACTGAAACACTCTCCCCTCACTGTAACACTCTCCCCTCACTGAAACAGACTCTCCCCTCACTGTAACACTCTCCCCTCACTGTAACACTCTCCCCTCACTGTAACACTCTCCCCTCACTGAAACAGACTCTCCCCTCACTGTAACACTCTCCCCTCACTGAAACAGACTCTCCCCTCACTGTAACACTCTCCCCTCACTGTAACACTCTCCCCTCACTGAAACAGACTCTCCCCTCACTGAAACACTCTCCCCTCACTGTAACACTCTCCCCTCACTGAAACACTCTCCCCTCACTGTAACACTCTCCCCTCACTGAAACAGACTCTCCCCTCACTGTAACACTCTCCCCTCACTGAAACAGACTCTCCCCTCACTGTAACGCACTCTCCTCACTGTAACGCACTCTCCTCTCTGTAACACACCCTCTCTGTAACACACCCTCTCTGTAACACTCTCCTCAATATAACATTTTATTTTCCCTGTCACGTTGAGAAAACTTACTGATTCACTTAATCAAATTCATCTTTCCCTAAACCATTTCTCTTTGTGCTAAAGTTGGAACTGAGAATGGACACATACATGAGAAGCACTTTGATCGGGCAAGAACATTTAATAATCAGACAGAGAAGACAAAAATGGACCGTCTTACCCAGGCTGGGATTAATGTCAGTAACAGCAGCAGCCAGCGGTGATTGGGATCCATTCTAGTCCCCATCCAAAGTCACCACATCCAGCTCAGAAATCTCTCCCCCAGGGAGCTCCACTGACCGATCTCTCCATTCCTCTCCGTGTGTCAGTGAAAATGAAAGTTTCTTTTCTGCGGCAGCATGAAAGGAACTGAACAAATGATTGTACCATCAACAGTATGGTGCAGACTTTACCCCGTAAATAGCAGCCCAGCCTAATGAGGAAGTAAAAGAGCGTCCAGTGGACTGGATCTTGGTTTAATACACGTAAGAAAACGGTGGCCTGAAACAAATTGTTCTATGTATAGAATAACAGCTTTAAGTCTCGGGTGTATTCCGACAGTGCTGGCGATGAATTTAAGCTTTGCTCAGAGCCAGTGAGGATTCCCCAGGTGCTCGCTCGCTGAATCCCAGAGTGGATTTCTTTTCATGCTGTGGTTTTTTGACTGCTGGTTTACCTCAGCCCTTTGTTTCTACTCAGAATTGGACTGCAAATTTCCATCGACTTAAGAATCGTCACTGTGGGAATTTACACTCGGGCGACGCTGAGAGAGAAGTGTTCAATTGAGTAAGAAGAGTTCCAAAAGAGGTCAGATGCGAAGTGAGCCTCAGGGGATTTTACCCAAATCTAAATACAGGTGTGTGAGCTCGTAGGTGACATTGTCGTGCTCACACGCTCCGCCTGTTTACAATTAATCACGGAGCAGCCAGTGGAAAGGATTAACCCTTTCACCACCTCTTCCCAAATCGTAGTTTGACCCTGGACAATTTGGCCATGTTCGACTCTCACTCCCACTTCCTCCAATTTACTGTTAGACACTGTTTAGCCGATTCCCAGCAGAGATTAACCCTTTCACTCACCCCTTCCCACACTCTCCCCTCACTAGCACACTCTCCCCTCACTAACACACTCTCCCCTCACTAACACTCTCTCCCCTCACTAACACTCTCTCCCCTCACTAACACTCTCTCCCCTCACTAACACACTCTCCCCTCACTAACACTCTCTCCCCTCACTAACACTCTCCCCTCTCTGTAACACTCTCTTCAATATAACATTTTATTTTCCGCTGTCACGTTGAGAAAACTTACTGATTCACTTCACCAAATTCATCTTTCCCTAAATCATTTCTCTTTGTGCCAAAGTTGGAACTGAGAATGGTCACATACATGAGAAGCACTTTGATCGGGCAAGAACATTTAATAATCAGACAGAGAAGACAAAAATGTTCCGTCTTACCCAAAGGCCCAGACTTTCCCGGTTGGGTCCGGAGGAGCACTCTTGCCTCTCCTTTTTTTAAAATTCGTTTATGGGATGTGGGCGTCGCTGGCGAGGCTGGCATTTATTGCCCATCCCTAATTGCCCTTGAGAAGGTGGTGGTGAGCCGCCTTCTTGAACCGCTGCAGCCCGTGTGGTGACGGTTCTCCCACAGTGCTGTTAGGAAGGGAGTTCCAGGATTTTGACCCAGCGACAATGAAGGAACGGCGATATATTTCCAAGTCGGGATGGTGTGTGACTTGAAGGGGAACGTGCAGGTGGTGTTGTTCCCATGTACCTGCTGCTCTTGTCCTTCTAGGTGGTGGAGGTCACGGGTTTGGGTGGTGCTGTCGAAGAAGCCTTGGCGAGTTGCTGCAGTGCATCCTGTGGATGATACACACTGCAGCCACTGTGCGCCGGTGGTGAATGGAGTGAATGTTTAGGGTGGTGGATGGGGTGCCAATCAAGCGGGCTACTTTGTCCTGAATGGTGTCGAACTTCTTGAGTGTTGTTGGAGCTGCACTCATCCAGGCAAGTGGAGAGTATTCCATCACACTCCTGACTTGTGCCTTGTAGATGGTGGGAAGGCTTTGGGGAGTCAGGAGGTGAGTCATTCGCCACAGAATACCCAGCCTCTGACCTGCTCTTGTAGCCACAGTATTTATATGGCTGGTCCAGTTAAGTTTCTGGTCAATGGTGACCCCCAGGATGTTGATGGTGGGGGATTCAGCGATGGTAATGCCGCTGAATGTCAAGGGGAGGTGGTTAGACTCTCTCCTATTGAAGATGGTCATTGCCTGGCACTTGTCTGGCGCAAATGTTACTTGCTACTTATGAGCCCAAGCCTGGATGTTGTCCAGGTCTTGCTGCATGCGGGCTCGGACTGCTTCATTATTTGAGGGGTTGCGAATGGAACTGAACACTGTGCAATCATCAGCGAACATCTCCATTTCTGACCTTATGATGGAGGGAAGGTCATTAATGAAGCAGCTGAATATGGTTGAGCCTAGGGCACTGCCCCGAGGAACTCCTGCAGCGATGTCCTGGGGCTGAGATGATTGGCCTCCAACAACCACTACCATCTTCCTTTGTGCTAGGTATGACTCCAGCCACTGGAGAGTTTTCCCCCTGATTCCCATTGATTTCAGTTTTACTCGGGCTCCTTGGTGCCGCACTCGGTCAAATGCTGCCTTGATGTCAAAGGGCAGTCACTCTCACCTCACCTCTGGAATTCAGCTCTTTTGTCCATGTTTGGACCAAGGCTGTAATGAGGTCTCCTGGCCCCACTAAAGAGAGTTTAACACTTAATCTTACAAAGCCCCTTCTCCCGAATGACATGATAGGACCCCGATTTGCATGTCTTGATGAGGCTCCTGCCTGAATCAGGCAGGTGCCTCAGCCGCCGGAAAAAAAAGGACCGTTAAGGTGGGCGGTGTGTGGGAATCGAGCGGGAACAGGGGAGGTCATTTTTTTGGTGGCGATTTTACCTGCGCCTCTGCACCGTTCTCACTGGGCAGGGTGGGACATGGTATATCAGACAGTGCAGTAGGGACCAGTCTTCTGAGTTTGGCAATCTGGTAGGGCACAGATCATAGGCCGCAGAGTCCAGAGGTGCGGGGGAGGGTACAGGTCCTAACCAAACAAACAATGAAACACCCATTAAATCCAGACCGCCAGCTCCTTTACTGTAAAGTTATTTAATACTTAATAAAGGTAATGTTGTTCCTGAGACAAACACTTCCTCTGATTCAGTCTCTTCACCAACTCAGACATTCAGTGTAAAATATTTTGGTTGCCGACCCAGCTCGGAGAGAGAGGGGGATCCGGAGCGAGACTCCTCCTTCGCACAGTCAGATCCCTTCATCCAAGGGTGTGCTTATTAAACAGGTACTCGCCCATCCCACTGGTCTGTCCCACGCTCAATCTCTTGAGGCTTGTGATGTAATCTCCCAGCTTCTTAATGATTTCTACACTGTGGCTCAAGAAATTGGACTCGAGGAAATTGCACATCTGAAAAAAAATCATAAATACGCTCACCATCCGTCCAGTTATTTCAATTTAACAAAAACCGCTGAGTGTTTTAACAATCAGTGATGGAGTCTATGGGTCAGTATCTATCAGTGATGGAGTCTATGGGTCAGTATCTATCAGTGATGGAGTCTATGGGTCAGTATCTATCAGTGTTGGAGTCTATGGGTCAGTATCTATCAGTGATGGAGACTAAGGGTCAGTATCTATCAGTGATGGAGTCTATGGGTCAGTATCTATCAGTGATGGAGTCTATGGGTCAGTATCTATCAGTGATGGAGTCTATGGGTCAGTATCTATCAGTGATGGAGACTAAGGGTCAGTATCTATCAGCGATGGAGTCTATGGGTCAGTATCTATCAGTGATGGAGTCTATGGGTCAGTATCTATCAGTATTGGAGTCTATGGGTCAGTATCTATCAGTGATGTAGTCTACGGGTCAGTATCTATCAGTGATGTAGTCTACGGGTCAGTATCTATCAGTGATGGAGTCTATGGGTCAGTATCTATCAGTGTTGGAGTCTATGGGTCAGTATCTATCAGTGTTGGAGTCTAAGGGTCAGTATCTATCAATGATGGAGTCTAAGGGTCAGTATCTATCAGTGATGGAGTCTAAGGGTCAGTATCTATCAATGATGGAGTCTAAGGGTCAGTATCTATCAGTGATGGAGTCTACGGGTCAGTATCTATCAATGATGGAGTCTAAGGGTCAGTATCTATCAGTGATGTAGTCTATGAGTCAGTATCTATCAGTGATGGAGTCTAAGGGTCAGTATCTATCAGTGATGTAGTCTAAGGGTCAGTATCTATCAGTGATGGAGTCTATGGGTCAGTATCTATCAGTGATGGAGTCTAAGGGTCAGTATCTATCAGTGATGTGGTCTAAGGGTCAGTATCTATCAGTGATGGAGTCTATGGGTCAGTATCTATCAGTGATGGAGTCACTGGTTCAGTATATGGTCATTGAATTTGTTGCTGTTTGTGGGATCTTGCTGTGCACAAATTGGCTACCACGTTTGCCTACATAACAACAGTGTCTACACTTTAAAAGTGATGAAGCACTTTGGGATGTCCTGAGGATGTGAAAGGCTCTATATTGATGCAACTCCTTTCTTTTTGCATTATGTTCAAATGTACCATTAACAGATTGCATGCCCCCTTAACAGTCACCTCCCGCCCTAGGCTCTCGACCTCCTGTGTGGAATTCCTGGATCTTCTTTTACTTTCTCTCATTATAGAGCAATGGTGGCAGTGGTTTTACCAGCGTTCACAGTACTCTGTTACTCTAGAGGGAACAAAAAAGAGTTACCTGAGGGTCATCCTTATTGGAAGCCAGGTGGTGTAGGTCAAGGAGAGACTTGTTGATGTTTTTCTGTAATTCGAGAGCATACTGAGTGGCCTCCAGCCCGTTCCTCCACTCTCTCTTTGTTGGTTTCTGAGTAAATAAAAGACGCAGACTGAGGCCTTGCTGTAGAGCAGCCTGTCCCTCCTGTCAGTACACCCACATTTCCAGTTGTCTCCAGGTGAGACTGCGGACTGCAGTAGGGTGGGGGCGGGGGCGGGAGAGGGGGGGGTTGGGGCTCCATCCCTTTCACACGAGTCGGTTTCTACTCTGCCGGATCCCTCGGTGGAACTTGACGGTTTTACCAACGTCACAGAGACTTCTGCTTTGCGTGAGGTGAAGAATCAGAGGGGAGGCCGAGACTCATGAGGTGAGATTAGGACAGGTGACTGGTTAAAGAGGTAGGACCGTCTTAAAGGAGGAGAGAGAGAGGCGGAGAGGTTTAGGGAGGGAATTCCAGAGCTTAGGGCCCAGGCAGCTGAAGGCACGGCCGCCAATGGTGGAGCGATTAAAATCGGGGATGGGGAAGAGGCCGGAATTGGAGGAGCGCAGAGATCTCGGAGGGTTGTAGGGCTGGAGGAGGTTACAGAGATAGGGAGGGGGGGCGAGGGCCATGGAGGGATTTGAAAACAAGGATGAGAATTTTAAAATCGAGGCCACTTTATTGCCGTCAAAAGGTGTTGATGTGCCCGTATCTTGCTGCCAATCAGGAATGGATACCCTGACTGATATTCCCTCCCTAACCCAGGGGCATGGACGATATCGATGTAATTTCTGTCAGTGCTCTGGCTGAGATCAGCTAACTCAGCACGGACAAGGAATTAAGGGAAGTAGAATAAGGAAGAGTGCAAGGGCGCAGACACACTAAGGGCACAGGCTCGCCTAACGTACAGATCAACAGACTGCAAGGAATCAGGTTCGCTCACCCCGTGAATGCCCGGTGGTGAATTCCTAATCACAGCTGTACTATGGGAGGGAGGCACCAACATAGCTATCCTATGCTGTCAGCCGTGGCTCAGTGGGTAGCATTCCTGCCTCCCAGTCAGAAGGTTGTGCGTTCAAGTCCCGTTCCAAGAGACTTGAGCACAGAAACCTTGGCTGACACTCCCAGTGCCGAGGGAGCGCTGCACTGTCGAGCAGGTGCCGTCTTTCAGGTGAGACCTTAAACCGAGGCCCCGTCTGCGCTCTCGGGTGGACGTAAAAGATCCCGCGGCCGCTATTTTGAAGAAGAGCAAGGGGGGAGTTCTCCCCGCTGTCCTGGGCCAATATTTATCCCTCAACCAACACCTAAAACAGATAATCCGGTCACTCCCTCGGTGCTGTTTGTGGGATCTTGCTGTGCACAAATTGGTTGCCAGTTTCCTACATTACAACAATGACCACACTTCAAAAAAGAAGAAGCACTTTATTGGCTGTGAAGTGATTTTTGACGGATATTATTCAATAGATCTTTTGCTTAATTAACAACTGACAGCCATCTAGTGGTGAGTACTGATAACTGTAGAGCTAGTGTCCCCGATTGCTCAATGTTGTCAGATAGTGTTGTTCAACAGAAATTGCTGACTGGCCACAATTAAGCAATTTTAGTGGAAACGACCTTAAACACACTCACACAACGCAGGTAATTATACTTCACGTGTGTATATTCACTTGACAAACATTTGCTCCCATTCAGTAATCAAGGAAGTGAAGCACTCACAGCGATCAAAGAAAAAGCACTCTCTGCTTCTCGTCTCACCCTTTAACCAACAAACACATATAAAGGTTAAAGTTCACGTGCACACATTGTGCGAATATGAGCACTGGGATCACACGCCCAGCGACAAGGCCTGTTACTCGTTTTTTATTTACTCATCGGGGAAATGCAATTTGTCACATCGAGATTCCCAATTAGCCTATTGTGGCGATACAGTCTCTGAAATAGCCTCTAGTTAACAACTGTGTCTCTACTGATGTTAATCCCTCTCCCTCACACTGTCTCTCAGTAACCCCTCTCCCCCAGCGCCCTGTGTTACTGACTGTATCTCTACTGATGTTAATCCCTCTCCCTCACACTGTCACTCAGTAACCCCTCTCCCCCAGCGCCCTGTGTTACTGACTGTATCTCTACTGATGTTAATCCCTCTCCCTCACACTGTCTCTCAGTAACCCCTCTCCCCCCAGCGCCCTGTGTTACTGACTGTATCTCTACTGATGTTAATCCCTCTCCCTCACACTGGCTCTCAGTAACCCCTCTCCCCCCAGCGCCCTGTGTTACTGACTGTATCTCTACTGATGTTAATCCAGCCCCTCACACTGTCACTCAGTAACCCCTCTCCCCCCAGCGCCCTGTGTTACTGACTGTATCTCTACTGATGTTAATCCCTCTCCCTCACACTGTCACTCTGTAACCCCTCTCCCCCAGCGCCCTGTGCTACTGACTGTATCTCTACTGATGTTAATCCCTCTCCCTCACACTGTCACTCTGTAACCCCTCTCCCCCCGGCGCCCTGTGTTACTGACTGTATCTCTACTGATGTTAATCCCTCTCCCTCACACTGTCACTCTGTAACCCCTCTCCCCCAGCGCCCTGTGTTACTGACTGTATCTCTACTGATGTTAATCCCTCTCCCTCACACTGTCACTCTGTAACCCCTCTCCCCCAGCGCCCTGTGCTACTGACTGTATCTCTACTGATGTTAATCCCTCTCCCTCACACTGTCACTCAGTAACCCCTCTCCCCCAGCGCCCTGTGCTACTGACTGTATCTCTACTGATGTTAATCCCTCTCCCTCACACTGTCACTCAGTGACCCCTCTCCCCCAGCGCCCTGTGTTACTGACTGTATCTCTACTGATGTTAATCCCTCTCCCTCACACGGTCACTCAGTAACCCCTCTCCCCCAGCGCCCTGTGTTACTGACTGTATCTCTACTGATGTTAATCCCTCTCCCTCACACTGTCACTCAGTGACCCCTCTCCCCCAGCGCCCTGTGTTACTGACTGTATCTCTACTGATGTTAATCCCTCTCCCTCACACTGTCACTCAGTAACCCCTCTCCCCCAGCGCCCTGTGTTACTGACTGTATCTCTACTGATGTTAATCCCTCTCCCTCACACTGTCACTCAGTGACCCCTCTCCCCCCATCGCCCTGTGTTACTGACTGTATCTCTACTGATGTTAATCCCTCTCCCTCACACTGTCTCTCAGTAACCCCTCTCCCCCCATCGCCCTGTGTTACTGACTGTATCTCTACTGATGTTAATCCAGCTCCCTCACACTGTCACTCAGTAACCCCTCTCCCCCCAGCGCCCTGTGTTACTGACTGTATCTCTACTGATGTTAATCCCTCTCCCTCACACTGTCACTCAGTAACCCCTCTCCCCCCATCGCCCTGTGTTACTGACTGTATCTCTATTGATGTTAATCCAGCTCCCTCACACTGTCACTCAGTAACCCCTCTCCCCCCAGCGCCCTGTGTTACTGACTGTATCTCTACTGATGTTAATCCAGCTCCCTCACACTGTCACTCAGTAACCCCTCTCCCCCAGCGCCCTGTGCTACTGACTGTATCTCTACTGATGTTAATCCCTCTCCCTCACACTGTCACTCTGTAACCCCTCTCCCCCAGCACCCTGTGTTACTGACTGTATCTCTACTGATGTTAATCCCTCTCCCTCACACTGTCACTCAGTAACCCCTCTCCCCCAGCGCCCTGTGTTACTGACTGTATCTCTACTGATGTTAATCCCTCTCCCTCACACTGTCACTCAGTAACCCCTCTCCCCCAGCGCCCTGTGTTACTGACTGTATCTCTACTGATGTTAATCCCTCTCCCTCACACTGTCACTCAGTAACCCCTCTCCCCCCAGCGCCCTGTGTTACTGACTGTATCTCTACTGATGTTAATCCCTCTCCCTCACACTGTCACTCTGTAACCCCTCTCCCCCAGCGCCCTGTGTTACTGACTGTATCTCTACTGATGTTAATCCCTCTCCCTCACACTGTCACTCAGTAACCCCTCTCCCCCAGCGCCCTGTGTTACTGACTGTATCTCTACTGATGTTAATCCCTCTCCCTCACACTGTCACTCAGTAACCCCTCTCCCCCAGCGCCCTGTGTTACTGACTGTATCTCTACTGATGTTAATCCCTCTCCCTCACACTGTCACTCAGTAACCCCTCTCCCCCAGCGCCCTGTGTTACTGACTGTATCTCTACTGATGTTAATCCAGTTGGTAAAAAGGGACTTTGTTACTGAAACAACCCAGAGCACGATTTGCTGGATGTAAAAGCACGGGTTGCCGCGTGAACCGTTAGGCATGGAAGAGAAGGGGTTAGGAGTTCCCACTCTGCCACAGTTGTTCGGCTAACCTCGATATCCTGGAGGTGGACTCGACCCCCTCGCTGCTTCTGGTATTCGATCAGTCCATCAGCGTGCGTGCGTGCAGTTTCCGACATCTCGTGGAAAAACTTCACAAAATTCTCCAGTGCAACATCATCCCGTTCAAAATAGAACGACTGCAAAAATAAAACATAATAAACCCTTTCAACAATTACATCCCCTTAAAATTGAGCAATGAGAAATACAAAAACTACACTTTTGTTGATATTTCTCTTTATTTTCTTGGAGACTGGTTGTTTTTTATGTTCGTTGGGTTTTGAGGGATCTCCGCTCCGGGAATGGAACTTTTTCCTATTTCTTTGGAATCCAGCACCCATACGGAGCAGGCCCAGGTATTGGGGTCTTTGTTATTTCATCACTTTTATTCTCTCATCTCCTGAAGCGCTGTCTCTTGCTGCAGGACGGTTTCAAGCCCCTCTCCGGTAGCTCACAGTGTGAGCCAGAAGTCAACACTGGCAGGCTATTCGACTGTGGGGAGCAACCTAGAAAAATCATGTCCTGTTCTCGTCGGAGGTCCACACACACACACACACACACACATGTACACACACACGTACACACACACAGCACACACGTACACACTACACACACACACGTGCACACACAACACACACTACACACAGGTACACACACTACACACACACATACACACACACGTACACACACTACACACACACAAGTATACACACACTACACACAGACACACACATATGTACACACAACACACAGACACACTCTACGCACAAACACAGATGTACACACACAGACACACACACAACACATACACACACGCACACACAACACACAGATACACACGTACACATACTACACACACAGACGTACACACACTACACACAGACACATAAACGCAGACATGTACACACACACATACACATGTACATGTACACACATACAGATATAAACGCACACACGTGCGCACACTAGGACTGCCAACCTTCCAGGATTGTCCTGGTGTCTCAAGGAACTGAAGATTAATTTCCAGGACACTGCCACAAGCAAACCCAAGAAAAAAATCCAAGACAGACATTATACAAAATAGTGTTTTTCTCATTTTCTTTGAACACTTTCATTCATTAGTTCTAAAAATAATGGAGATGGGGAAAAAAGGCTGTTTCACCAACAGTCAAGATGAATCCAATTGGGTAAGAAAGGGGTAAATTTTAACTGCGAGCCGGGAAGCCGGTGGGGGTGGGGGGAGATTTCCGGGTGCGTGACCCGAGCGGTAAGTGGGCGGGTGGTGATCGGTGATCCCACCAATGGCACTTCCAAGCTTCGCGCCCGGCAGCCAGCCTGATTGACAGACTGGAAGGCCTGCTCAGAGGGAGGGATCACAGGCTGGGGAGAAGATCGAGGATTGGTGGGGGGCCGAGGAAGAGATTGGGTGTTGAGCAAGGAACTATCTGCTGTCTACACTTCAATTCCATACTGACCAGCACATTGAACTGTTGGGACACTGGAATATTCTGTAGACACAGTAAAGCTCCCTCTGGACTATGTCGGCCATTACTCCTAGCTCTTGTACAGCACGGATTAGATACAGAGTAAAGCTCCCTCTACACTGTCCCATCAAACACTCCCAGGGCAGGTACAGCACGGGTTAGATACAGAGTAAAGCTCCCTCTATATTGTCCCATCAAACACTCCCAGGGCAGGTTCAGCACGGGTTAGATACAGAGTAAAGCTCCCTCTACACTGTCCCATCAAACACTCCCAGGGCAGGTTCAGCACGGGTTAGATACAGAGTAAAGCTCCCTCTACACTGTCCCATCAAACACTCCCAGGGTCGGGTACAGCATGGGTTAGATACAGAGTAAAGCTCCCTCTACACTGTCCCATCAAACACTCCCAGGGCAGGTACAGCACGGGTTTGATACTGTATGGTTCTGTATGCACATTGCACAGCAGCTGTAGCAGGTATGATGCAGATAAATGCAGCTGTGTTAATAAGAACTGCCAAAGTGGGTACTATTGTAAAACAATGCCAGAGGAGCGGGGGAGGAGCTTGAAGGGGAGACCACCCAATAAATAAATTGAATTGTGTTAGCCGATCCCAGCCAGGTGGGGATGGGGGTCATGAGTGGAATATCGGCCAAGTTTCTTACTGCTGATTGATATCCAGTCTCTCCTGCCAGGAGGAGCCTGTATGTTTAGACATCAGGCGAGGACAGGATCAGTTGGGCGTGTGATGCCCCCTGAGGTTAAATAGCCCGACAACACTCGTTGCCTGGGCTGACACGTTGAGTGGCCTGTTCAGCCAGCTCCTGGAGTTTGGAACCATGCCCTCACAAGGAGGCAGTGACTTCAGACAGTAGTAATTCTGATCTCGTATGAAACAACGTAACACACTCCCACATTACAACAGGGCCCACATTTCAAAAGTACTTCATTGGCTGTAAAGCACTTTGGGACATTCTGAAGTCGTGAAAGGCGCTATATAAATGCAAGTTCTTTCTTTACCAAATTCCTGAATGAGTTACGTTAACACAACAATAAAGAAATTGAGATTCTCCTAAAAGCAAACTGTAAATTTGCAGCAATATTTTACAACATACAATCACAAGTAGAGATTAAAACATATCAGATAGATTAAAAAGAACACAGGACAATATTGCATTGTAAAATGTAATGCCTTATTGAGGTCACATTTTGCTTTTGCAAAGTTTTTCCTGTGTTAGACGATAAGACGGAATCTTTACCATGGCGAGGCACACGTATGAGGTGTAGTACTCGAGGCTGATGAGTTTGTTGATGCCGTTCTCACTCTCTGGGTGAAAGTTCTGTCTCACCTGAGACTGCATCATTCTCGGAATAGACTCTGCCCGCTCCCTCTGATCAGTGACTACATGAAACTGACTGAGCTTCTGTCAGGGGGGCCGGTGAGTTCAGGAACACACTCGGTTTATCATGCACCGCCCACACACAGTGAGGGGAGGGCGTCAGAGATAGGCAGCTTGCAGAAGATATGGTTTATTACAGATTGCCGACCTCAGGAATGAACCAAGCTGGGTTACCGTGGACATGGATTATTGCAATTTTGAAAACACCGTTAATGTGAGACCACATGGATTAATGTTATTACAGAATGCAAATCATGGGGACCAATGGAGCTGAGTTATTACATAGAGAGCAAACACCCAGGATCGAATGGAGATTGGTCACTGTAAGTAGACAGAGAGCAAACACCCAGGATCAAATGGAGATTGGTCATTGTAAGTAGACAGAGAGCAAACACCCAGGATCGAATGGAGATTGGTCATTGTAAGTAGACAGAGAGCAAACACCCAGGATCGAATGGAGATTGGTCACTGTAAGTGGACAGAGACCGTTGGCTCTTGCTGGGGTACAGTTCCACCAGAACTGACAGTCCACTGGTACCTTTGCCCAGCGGTCATTCTTCATGAGTGAGCCTAGATAGCGAGAGCCAATAGGTGAATCAACCACAGAAGCATCACTGTTGTGTCCAATCCTGTTCTCACCCGAGGTCCCCACACTCTCCCGCAGCTGGTCAGTGATTAGAGCCAGGAGCCCTGGTTGAGTTTTCTACCCCTCCCTACCCTAGGGGTGCTGAGGCAGACTGTAGCACCTCAACTGGCACCTAAGGTTGAGACCAGTTATGACAGCACAGATCAGGAATCAGACCCTAGGGACCCACCGGCCTGTGTGGCTCAATATTACAGCAGGTTGCACATTTACCCACTATGTCGTGAACACATTGGATAGGTTATCATCAAAAGGAGAGATTTGGAGAAAGAGGGACTAATTGGATAGTTCTTTCAAAGAGCTAACCAATTAGGAAACCTGCCGTCCTTACCCAGTCTGGGAGTATATGTGACTCCAGTCCCACCCCAACGTGGTGGACACTTAACTGTCCTCCGAAAGCGGCTTAGCAAGCCATTCAGATGTATCGGACCCCAAGGTTAAATGAGAAGACCCACCACCACCTTCTCAGGGTACCCAGCCTGTCCTAACTTCCAATGGACAATGTCCAAAGAGAAACACTTCTGTGTTTGCCGAAAACTTTTCGATTAGTGGAGAGCAACAGAAATAATGCGTTAGTAACTCACCAGCCACGGAAACAAGTACTGAACACAGAACTCCGACTACGAACGGAACAAAAACATGGCACCCTCACTGACCCCCTCAGGATCCCCCTGAGAGCTCCCCAGGGACTGGGGACTTGTTGTAAAACCAATATTGTGCAGCATTGTGCGACAATGGCTTGTGACTTCACCATCCCCTCCGAGTCACACACCATCCCGACTTGGAAATATATCGGCCGTTCCTTCATCGTCGCTGGGTCAAAATCCTGGAACTCCCTTCCTAACAGCACTGTGGGAGAACCGTCACCACACGGACTGCGGCGGTTCAAGAAGGCGGCTCACCACCGCCTTCTCGAGGGCAATTAGGGATGGGCAATAAATGCCGGCCTCGCCAGCGACGCCCACATCCCATGAACGAATAAAAAAAAAAATCCGATTGATAGTCGTCTGAGGTTACGAGAGAGAGTCTGCCATTCCGGCACCTGACATGGTCCTAAGTGGATGATAAAGGGAGGGGGTGGGAGTCTGTGGTTTTGCTGAACTTAAATATATATGTATAATAATTCGTAAGGCTGCTCAAAACACTAAGTAATCTTTCTGGAACATTGTTATCAGAGAGCAGTTGGTGAACAATGAGAACAGGGAATGAAGCTGGGCAGGTGGAAGGAGTATCAGTGGGAGAGTAAGTATTTTGGTGGCAGTGATCATAATTCAGTTAGATTTAGTATAGTTATGGAAAAGGACAAAGATAGAACAGGAGTAAAAGTTCTAAATTGGGAAAGGCCAATTTTACTAAGCTGAGAAGTGATTTAGCAAAAATGGACTGGAAACAGCTACTAGAAGGTAAATCAGTGTCAGAGTAGTGGGAGTCACTAAAGGGGGAGATTCAAGGGGTTCAGAGTAAACATGTTCCCACAAAGAAAAAGGGTGGGACTGCCAAATCTAGAGCCCCCGGGTGACATGGAGCATACAGGGTAAGATAAGGCAAAAAAGGGAAGCTTATGTCAGACACCAAGAGCTCAATACTGCAGAAAGCCTAGAGGAGTCTAGAAAGTGTAGGGGTGAAATTAAAAAGTAAATTAGGAAAGCAAAGAGAGGGCATGAAAAAATACTGGCAAGTAAAATTAAAGAAAATCCAAAAATGTTTTATAAATACATAAAGAAAGAGTAGGGCCTATTAGAGACCAAAAAGGTAACCTGTGGAGGTGGAAAATATGGGTATGGTTCTTAATGAATACTTTGTGTCTGTTTTCACATAAGAGAGGGACGATGCAGAGATTGTAGTTAAGGAGGAGGAGTGTGAAATAGTGGATGGGATAAACATAGTGAGAGAGGAAGTATTAAGGGGTTGAGCATCTTTGAACGTAGATAAATCGCCAGGTTCGGCTGAAACGTATCCCAGGCTGTTAAGAGAAGTGAGGGAGGAAATAGCAGAGGCTCTGACCATCATTTTCCAATCCTCCCTGGCTACAGGCATAGTGCCGGAGGATTGGAGGACTGCTAACATTGTACCGTTGTTTAAAAAGGGAGAAAGAGCTAGACCGAGTAATTATAGGCCAGTCAGTCTAACCTCGGTAATGGGCAGATTATTGGAATCAATTCTGACGGACAGCATAAACCGTCATTTAGAAAGGCACGGGTTAATCAAGGACAGTCAGCATGGATTTGTTAAGGAAAGGTCGTGTCTGACTAACGTAATTGAATTTTTTGAGGAGGTAACAAGGAGGGTCGATGAGGGTAGCGCGTTTGATGTAGTCTACATGGATTTTTAGCAAGGCTTTTGACAAGGTCCCACATGGTAGACTGGTCAAAAAAGTAAAAGCCCATTGGATCCAAGGGAAAGTGGCAAGTTGGATCCAGAATTGGCTCAGTGGCAGGAAGCAAAGGGTGATGGTCGACGGGTGTTTTTGCAACTGGAAGGATGTTTCCAATGGGGTCCCACAAGGCTCAGTACTGGGTCCCTTGCTTTTTGTAGTATATATTAATCATTTGGACTCGAATGTGGGGGGCTTGATCAAGAAGTTTGCAGATGATACAAAAATTGGCCGTGTGGTTGATAGTGAGGAGGAAAGCTGTGGACTGCAGGAAGATATCAATGGACTGGTCAGGTGGGCAGAAAAGTGGCAAATGGAATTCAATCCAGAGAAGTGTGAGGTAATGCATTTGGGGAGGGCAAACAAGGCAAGGGAATACACAATAATTGGGAGAATACTGAGAGATGTAGAGGAACAAAGGGACCTTGGAGTGCATGTCCACAGATCCCTGAAGGTAGCAGGTGGTTAAAAAGGCATATGGGATACTTTCCTTTATTAACAGAAGCATAGAATATACGAGCAGGGAGGTTATGCTAGAACTGTATAAAACATTGGTTAGGCTGTACTGCGTACAGTTCTGGTCACCACATTACAGGAAAGATGTGATTGTGCTAGAGAGGGTACAGAGGAGATTTACGAGGATGTTGCCAGGGCTGAAGAATTTTAGCGATGAGAAAAGATTGGATAGGCTGGGGTTGTTTCCTTTGGAACAAAGGAGGCTGAGGGGAGATTTAATTGAGGTATATAAAATTATGACGGGACTAGATAGAGTGGATAGGGAGGACCTGTTTCCCTTAGCAGAGGGGTCAGTGACCAGGGGGCATAGATTTAAAGTAATTGGTAGAAGGATTAGATGGGAACTGAGGAGAAATTTTTTCATCCAGAGGGTGGTGGTGGTCTGGAACTCACTGCCTGAAAGGGTGGTAGAGGCAGAAACTCTCAACTCATTTTAAAAAGTACTTGGATGTGCACTTGAAGTGCCGTAACCTACAGGGCTACGGACCAAGTGCTGGAAAGTGGGATTAAGCTGGATAGCTTTTTGTTGGCCGGCACGGACATGATGGGCTGAATGGCCTCCTTCTGTGCCGTAACTTTCTATGATTCTATGATTCTATGAGTTAGCAAGTGCCGTGTTAGAGGGGAGAGAGTGAGACCTGGATTCACAGATAGCGCATGGTGGCAGGGTGTGACTGTATCTCGTTCTCCACATTGTTTTTTTGTGTGGAGGCAGTTGCAAAAGTTACACAAAGATAGAGAGAATTTGTGGTTGTAAAACGCTTAGGGCACAATACAGAGGGAGTTTTACTGTCTATTTAACCCGTGCTGTACCTGCCCTGGGAGTGTTTGATGGGACAGTGTAGAGGGAGCTTTACTCTGTATCTAACCCTGTACCTGCCCTGGGAGTGTTTGATGGGACAGTGTAGAGGGAGCTTTACTCTGTATCTAACCCTGTACCTGCCCTGGGAGTGTTTGATGGGACAGTGTAGAGGGAGCTTTACTCTGTATCTAACCCGTGCTGTACCTGCCCTGGGAGTGTTTGATGGGACAGTGTAGAGGGAGCTTTACTCTGTATCTAACCCGTGCTGTACCTGCCCTGGGAGTGTTTGATGTCAAAGGTGAAAAAAAATCTTTTACTTTCAAAACTAGAAGCACAATTCCCTCCCCAAGGTTTACTTTTAAATTATTAAGAAGACCAGCCCACAGGTCTCTGTCTCCAGCTCGTGAGAATCTTTTCCCGAACAAGCTCAGTGTTACCCTGCTTTGCTGCAATAACCCAGTCCTACCACAGGAGGTCCGTAGTTGTCACTCAGTCCCTCAGGGTTGGAATTTGAAACAGGTTGAGGAATTAATTGAAATTGTACATTTAGCAACGTGGTTTTAATTCTGGCGATGTGGGCGTTGATGCCAAGGCCGGCATTTATTGCCCATCCCTAGCTGCCCCTTGAGAAGGTGGTGGTGGGCCTTCTTCTTGAACTTCCGTGTGGTGAAGGTTCTCCCACAGTGTCGTCAGGCCGAGAGATCCAGGATTTTGTCCTAGCAGCCATGAGGGAACAACAACCACAACTTGCATTTATATAGCGCCTTTAATGTAGTAAAACGTCCCAAGGCGCTTCACAGGAGCGTTAATCGAACAAAACCTGACACCGAGTCACATAAGGAGATATTAGGACAGGTGACCAAAAGCTTGGTCAAAGAGGTAGGTTTTAAGGAGCGTCTTAAAGGGGGAGAGAGAGGCGGAGAGGTTTAGGGAGGGAATTCCAGAGCTTAGGGCCGAGGCAGCTGAAGGCACGGCCGCCAATGGTGGAGCGAAATATGTCCAAGTCGGGATGGTGTGTGTCTCGGATGTTCCTACAATACAGCTGCTCATCCTTCCCAGTGGCGGGGGGAGTGGGGGGGGGGAGATGTGCTGTTGTGGAGGCTGGGGGTTGAGGGGAAAAGTGCTGTCGAGGAGGCTGGGGGTTGAGGGGAAAAGTGCTGTCGAGGAGGCTGGGGGTTGAGGGGGGAGCTGCTGTCGAGGGGGCTGGGGGTTGAGGGGAGAAGTGCTGTCGAGGGGGCTGGGGTTGAGATGAGAGGTGCTGTCGAAGGGGCTGGGGGTTGAGGGGAGAGCTGCTGTCGAGGGGGCTGGGGGTTGAGGGGAGAGCTGCTGTCGAGGGGGCTGGGGTTGAGATGAGAGGTGCTGTCGAGGGGGCTGGGGGTTGAGGGGAGAGCTGCTGTCGAGGGGGCTGGGGTTGAGATGAGAGGTGCTGTCGAGGGGGCTGGGGGTTGAGGGGAGAGGTGCTGTCGAGGGGGCTGGGGGTTGAGGGGAGAGGTGTTGTCGAGGGAGCTGGGGGTTGAGGGGGGAGGTGCTGTCGAGGGGGCTGGGGTTGAGATGAGAGGTGCTGTCGAGGGGGCTGGGGGTTGAGGGGAGAGGTGCTGTCGAGGAGGTTGGGGGTTGAGGGGAGAGGTGCTGTCGAAGGGGCTGGGGGTTGAGGGGAGAGGTGTTGTCGAGGGGGCTGGGGGTTGAGGGGAGAGGTGCTGTCGAGGGGGCTGGGGGTTGAGGGGAGAGGTGTTGTCGAGGGGGCTGGGGGTTGAGGGGAGAGGTGCTGTCGAGGGGGCTGGGGGTTGAGGGGAGAGGTGTTGTCGAGGGAGCTGGGGGTTGAGGGGGGAGGTGCTGTCGAGGGGGCTGGGGGTTGAGGGGAGAGCTGCTGTCGAGGGGGCTGGGGGTTGAGGGGAGAGCTGCTGTCGAGGGGGCTGGGGTTGAGATGAGAGGTGCTGTCGAGGGGGCTGGGGGTTGAGGGGAGAGGTGCTGTCGAGGGGGCTGGGGGTTGAGGGGAGAGGTGTTGTCGAGGGAGCTGGGGGTTGAGGGGGGAGGTGCTGTCGAGGGGGCTGGGGTTGAGATGAGAGGTGCTGTCGAGGGGGCTGGGGGTTGAGGGGAGAGGTGCTGTCGAGGAGGTTGGGGGTTGAGGGGAGAGGTGCTGTCGAAGGGGCTGGGGGTTGAGGGGAGAGGTGTTGTCGAGGGGGCTGGGGGTTGAGGGGAGAGGTGCTGTCGAGGGGGCTGGGGGTTGAGGGGAGAGGTGTTGTCGAGGGGGCTGGGGGTTGAGGGGAGAGGTGCTGTCGAGGGGGCTGGGGGTTGAGGGGAGAGGTGTTGTCGAGGGAGCTGGGGGTTGAGGGGGGAGGTGCTGTCGAGGGGGCTGGGGTTGAGATGAGAGGTGCTGTCGAGGGGGCTGGGGGTTGAGGGGAGAGCTGCTGTCGAGGGGGCTGGGGGTTGAGGGGGGAGGTGCTGTCGAGGGAGCTGGGGGTTGAGGGGGGAGGTGCTGTCGAAGGGGGCTGGGGGTTGAGGAGAGAGGTGCTGTCGAGGAGGTTGGGGGTTGAGGGGAGAGGTGTTGTCGAGGGGGCTGGGGGTTGAGGGGAGAGCTGCTGTCGAGGGGGCTGGGGGTTGAGGGGAGAGGTGCTGTCGAGGGGGCTGGGGGTTGAGGGGAGAGCTGCTGTCGAGGGGGCTGGGGGTTGAGGGGAGAGGTGCTGTCGAGGGGGCTGGGGGTTGAGATGAGAGGTGCTGTCGAGGGGGCTGGGGGTTGAGGGGAGAGGTGCTGTCGAGGGGGCTGGGGGTTGAGGGGAGAGGTGCTGTCGAGGGGGCTGGGGGTTGAGGGGAGAGGTGTTGTCGAGGGGGCTGGGGGTTGAGGGGAGAGCTGCTGTCGAGGGGGCTGGGGGTTGAGGGGAGAGGTGCTGTCGAGGGGGCTGGGGGTTGAGATGAGAGGTGCTGTCGAGGGGGCTGGGGGTTGAGGGGAGAGGTGCTGTCGAGGGGGCTGGGGGTTGAGGGGAGAGGTGCTGTCGAGGGGGCTGGGGGTTGAGGGGAGAGGTGCTGTCGAGGGGGCTGGGGGTTGAGGGGAGAGGTGTTGTCGAGGGGGCTGGGGGTTGAGGGGAGAGCTGCTGTCGAGGGGGCTGGGGGTTGAGGGGAGAGGTGCTGTCGAGGGGGCTGGGGGTTGAGATGAGAGGTGCTGTCGAGGGGGCTGGGGGTTGAGGGGAGAGGTGCTGTCGAGGGGGCTGGGGGTTGAGGGGGGAGGTGCTGTCGAGGGGGCTGGGGGTTGAGGGGAGAGGTGTTGTCGAGGGGGCTGGGGGTTGAGGGGGGAGGTGCTGTCGAGGGGGCTGGGGTTGAGATGAGAGGTGCTGTCGAGGAGGTTGGGGGTTGAGGGGAGAGGTGTTGTCGAGGGGGCTGGGGGTTGAGGGGGGAGGTGCTGTCGAGGGGGCTGGGGGTTGAGGGGAGAGCTGCTGTCGAGGGGGCTGGGGTTGAGGAGAGAGGTGCTGTCGAGGGGGCTGGGGGTTGAGGGGAGAGGTGTTGTCGAGGGGGCTGGGGGTTGAGGGGAGAGGTGCTGTCGAGGGGGCTGGGGGTTGAGGGGAGAGCTGCTGTCGAGGGGGCTGGGGTTGAGGAGAGAGGTGCTGTCGAGGGGGCTGGGGGTTGAGGGGGGAGGTGCTGTCGAGGGGGCTGGGGGTTGAGGGGAGAGCTGCTGTCGAGGAGGTTGGGGGTTGAGGGGAGAGGTGTTGTCGAGGGGGCTGGGGGTTGAGGGGGGAGGTGCTGTCGAGGGGGCTGGGGGTTGAGGGGAGAGGTGTTGTCGAGGAGGTTGGGGGCTGGGCTGTCATGAGGACATGACGGTGTGATTTTTTTTTGGATTTAGTTACTCCGTGTCTGGTCGTTTTGGGGGGGGGGGAGGGGGAGGGGGAGGGGGAGGGGGAGCCTTCATTACAGAGTTGACATAACGCTGATCCTGACACACAGCGTCACATTTCGGGAAATGTTGAAGGAAGAAGTGAAACTGCCCTTTCCTGGCATCAGAATGACTAATCTGCATCTCGTCATCTTTTTGGATAAAATGTGGACACGTGTGCATCGAGCTGAAACGTTATTAATTGCACTGTTCACACTTGCCCTCACCCCCAGCCCAATTCCACAGATCCAATGGACCCAAATGTCCTCATGCTCCAGGAAAGAACGGTTCCGACTGATCCCAATCTGGCACCAGTGATTCACCTCCGCAGCCCATCGATGACACTTGGAAACTGCACTAATTCTCTACACAAGTCTTCACTGGTTGGAAAACTCCAGGTCCCGAACTTCAAATTCTTCAAGGCCAACTGAGGTTCCCATTCTTCAAACTCCCACCCCGGCCTCCTCCACACCCGCAGCTGCCTTCCTGTGATGAAGATTACAAGCACTGTGCAGGGGTTATAAAAAGACCAGCCCCTTTACACCGACCCCTATACACCGACCCCAATACACCGAGCCCAATACACTGGCCCCTATACACTGACCCCTGTACACCAGCCCCAATACACCGACCCCTTTACACCGACCCCAATACACCAGCCCCAATACACCGACCCCTATACACCGACCCCAATACACCGACCCCTATACACCGACCCCAATACACCGACCCCTATACACCGACCCCAATACACCGACCCCTATACACCGACCCCAATACACCGACCCCTGTACACCGACCCCAATACACTGGCCCCTATACACCGACCCCTATACACCGACCCCAATACACCGACCCCTATACACCGACCCCAATACACCGACCCCAATACACCGAGCCCAATACACCAGCCCCAATACACCGACCCCTATACACCGACCCCAATACACCGACCCCTATACACCGACCCCAATACACTGACCCCTGTACACCAGCCCCAATACACCGACCCCTATACACCGACCCCAATACACTGGCCCCTATACACTGACCCCTGTACACCAGCCACAATACACCGACCCCTTTACACCGACCCCAATACACTGGCCCCTATACACTGACCCCTGTACACCAGCCCCAATACACCGACCCCTTTACACCGACCCCAATACACTGGCCCCTATACACTGACCCCTGTACACCAGCCCCAATACACCGACCCCTTTACACCGACCCCAATACACCAGCCCCAATACACCGACCTCTATACACCGACCCCAATACACCGACCCCTATACACCGACCCCAATACACTGGCCCCTATACACCGACCCCAATACACTGGCCCCTTTACACCGACCCCTATACACCGACCCCAATACACTGGCCCCTATACACTGATCCCTGTACACCGACCCCAATACACCGACCCCTATACACCGACCCCAATACACCGACCCCTATACACCGACCCCAATACACTGGCCCCTATACACTGACCCCTGTACACCAGCCCCAATACACCGACCCCTATACACCAGCCCCAATACACTGACCCCTATACACCAACCCCAATACACTGGCCCCTTTACACCGACCCCTATACACCAGCCCCAATACACCAACCCCTATACACCGACCCCTATACACCGACCCCAATACACCGACCCCTATACACCGACCCCTATACACCAGCCCCTATACACCGACCCCTATACACTGGCGCCAATACACCAACCCCTATACACCGGCCCCTATACACTGGCCCCAATACACCGACCCCTATACACCGACCCCAATACACTGGCCCCTATACACTGACCCCTGTACACCAGCCCCAATACACCGACCCCTATACACCAGCCCCAATACACCGACCCCTATACACCGACCCCAATACACTGGCCCCTATACACTGATCCCTGTACACCGACCCCTATACACCGACCCCAATACACCGACCCCTATACACTGACCCCAATCACCAGCCCCTATACACCGACCCCTATACACTGACCCCAATACACCGACCCCAATACACCGACCCCTATACACAGACCCCTGTACACCTACCCCAATACGCCGGCCCCTATACACCGACCCCTATACACTGACCCCAATACACCGACCCCAATACACCGACCCCTATACACAGACCCCTGTACACCTACCCCAATACGCCGGCCTCTATACACCGACCCCTGTACACCAACACCAATACACCGGCCCCTATACACCGGCCCCTATACACTGGCCCCAATACACCGACCCCGATGCACTGACCCCAATACACCGGCCCCTATATACCGACCCCTATACACCGACCCCGATGCACTGACCCCTATGCACTGACCCCAATACACCGACCCCTATACACCGGCCCCAATAAACTGGGCCTTTACACCAGCCTCAATATACCTGTCCCTATACACCGGTCCGAATACACCGGCCCCTGTACACGAGCCCCAATACACCAGCCACAATACATGGACCCCTATATGCCGGCCCCTATACACCGGCCCCAATACACGGCCCCTATACATGGGCCCCTACATACCAGCCCCAATAGTCCAGCCCCTATAAACCGGCCCCCATACACCACCCCTAAACACCAGCCCCAATACATTAGTCCCTGAACCATGGTTATACCAGCCCCTGTACACTGAACCACGGTTACACCAGCCCCTGTACACTGAACCACGGTTACACCAGCCCCTGTACACTGAACCATGGTTATACCAGCCCCTGTACACTGAACCACGGTTACACCAGCCCCTGTACACTGAACCACGGTTACACCAGCCCATGTACACTGAACCACGGTTAACCAGCCCATGTACACTGAACCACGGTTAACCAGCCCATGTACACTGTACCATGGTTACACCAGCCCATGTACACTGAACCACGGTTAACCAGCCCATGTACACTGAACCACGGTTAACCAGCCCATGTACACTGAACCACGGTTAATCAGCCCCTATACACTGTACCATGGTTACACCAGCCCCTATACACTGTACCATGGTTACACCAGCCCCTGTACACTGTACCATGGTTACACCAGCCCATGTACACTGAACCACGGTTAACCAGCCCCTATACACTGAACCACGGTTACACCAGCCCATGTACACTGAACCACGGTTAACCAGCCCCTATACACTGTACCATGGTTACACCAGCCCCTATACACTGTACCATGGTTACACCAGCCCATGTACACTGAACCACGGTTAACCAGCCCATGTACACTGAACCACGGTTAACCAGCCCATGTACACTGAACCACGGTTAACCAGCCCATGTACACTGAACCACGGTTAACCAGCCCATGTACACTGAACCACGGTTACACCAGCCCATGTACACTGAACCACGGTTAACCAGCCCATGTACACTGAACCACGGTTAACCAGCCCATGTACACTGAACCACGGTTAACCAGCCTTGTTTACATGTGGTCATTGTTTTGAAATTCCTGGCACTGGTGCCCACATGAAGTCAGAAACCCAGTGACTGACATCAATAAACAGTCTGTCGCTAATCAGTGTTCTGTCTTCACTGTTTAAACAGAAGGCGCCACTTTGTATTGACAAAGATTTCTGAACAGCCTCCACATTGACCAGCCCCAGATGTCTGTTCAGATGCTGACAGATGACCAATAAACAGATCAACAAACCGCGTCCTGGAGTTTGAATCACCCAAATAAGCAACGTGAGCCCACCCCGGCAATGGACCAATGGGTAAAGACACCACTCAGTAAAATACTTTACCATATGGACCAGCAAATCCCGACATCAATCCCCGGTCTGTGCTCAGCCTGGGCAGCTCTTGGCCTCAGTGCCCCTGGGCCAGCGAGAGGGGAAAACCAGTAGGACCTCCCATTCCCGATCACTGTCCCGCTGGAAAGTCTTGGGGGGTTTTCCTCACACCATCTGTTGTCGACTAATCGATAGCGATTCATTGTCATGATTAGTCAACAACTCGATTATCGTTGTATCATGCGGATGGTAGAAGGTGAACTGGATGGATCGTGGCCTTTTATCATCCAGCAATTCCTACGTTCCTATGGGTGCGGAGATCGGGTGAGGACAAGAATTGGGCTCGGCCGTGATTCCACCCATGATATATCTGGCCGCCACTCACTATCTGGGCTGGCGCGTGTGGAATGGGGTATTGGAGGGGGCCGTCGGTGCTGGTGGGGCCACACTCCGGGGAAAGTCGGGCCCGCTGTGAAGGAAATTTAGAAATTAAAATAAATCACTCTGTTGATTTATCAGCCTATTGTCCGCAGGATTCGCTCGTTAGGTAAATTACAGTCGTCGTTATTTTGTGGATAACCCACCCCCTGGTGGATGATGGAGAGTGGGTCAATATTTGGTCTTGCTCACCTGGTACATCAATACCCCGAGTACAGGGCTGAAGGCAACTAACACAAACTGGATTTGGGGCTTTGCTCAATGATTCTGCTCGCCCTGTGGGAAGTTTGGCTCATTAGGAATGTCAGAGTTACGGGAGAAGGGGAGTGGGGGGCATCAATTTTAATATAACCCACCCGTATGGAAACTGACGAGAACGGGGGTAATGCTGGTTTTACAAACTGCCCGATTTTAGTCTCCGTTGAAGTCAGTGGAGGGTAATATTGGAGAGGGGGGGGGTGAGGAGGGGGGTATAACCGGTGTTCCACCTCATCCCATTGGTTTCCCACTCGTCAAGTTAGGTTAAAATTACTCCCCGCGGTATCTGACCCACGCTCGCAACCCGTGAGGGCCATCACTGGGAGCGCGAGATTGGTGAACGTCCCCCTTAATAATCGTTCTTGGGCCGCGATTCATGTCAGACAGGATGAGGGCGCAGTTAGCGTGAGGGGTGATGGGGGAGCGCCTCATGCAGACTTTAGTCCCGCGAAAATTCTGGTGGATAATTGGGGTGGGAGTCCCATTATACTGTATGACTTGTTTACAGAGTCCCCTCTCACTCTCCCCACCGATTCCTAAGGACCAGCGAACAAAGCATCTGGACAGACTGGATGCAGGGAGGATGTTCCCGATGGCTGGGGAATCCAGAACCAGGGGTCACAGTCTCGGGATACGGGGTATGCCATTTAGAACCGAGATGAGGAGAAATTTCTTCACTCAGAGGGTGGTGAACCTGTGGAATTCTCTACCACAGAAGGCAGTGGAGGCCAAGTCATTAGATGTATTCAAGAAGGAGATAGATATATTTCTTAATGCTAAAGGGATCAAGGGATATGGGGAAAAAGCGGGAACAGGGTACTGAGTTAGACGATCAGCCATGATCATTTTGAATGGCGGAGCAGGCCCGAAGGGCCGAATGGCCTACTCTTGCTCCTGTTTTCTATGGTTCGATGTTAACTGCTGCTTCATTCACTCAAATAAACAAGATAAAAAAAAAACTCAGTGACAGATTTGTTGAGGCAGAATTGTGTCTCCACAGTGACTCTACGTAACGAGTCTCAGTGCAACCGACTGATATCGGCAGGGGAGCAAAGGATCACAAGACATGAACCAGATAACAGGATCGGACTTTGTTACCGCCCTGAACTCTGAACTGGGCAAATGTGAACACTAAGCATTGCGATAGATAATAAAATAACATACTTCTCAGTTTCTGACAATTGAAACAAATGATTGTGGGGGTTATGGAGTTCGAGGCACACTTTATACCGCACACACAGACAGCGTAACACTGCACTTGTGTTCAGTAAGCACACGGTGTGCTTCTCAAGCTGCCCACGGAGAGGCTGACATGTCACTCAAATGCCCTTTGCCACCGTAACACTCCCCTCACCCAGCACGCACACCCATCGCTGCAACAGACAGATAGCGATAACGGAGCTTGGTCAGTACAGACACTGGGTACAGGGAACAATTCACTCCCATCTGTGCTCTGCAGATCTCAGTGTCCACTTCAATGCATCGACAGCACACACCGGGTAAAAGAAATCCAGTCAGTCCCGCCTGGTGCTGTATGGCTCACATTTGTCTCATTGTTAGCTTTTATACATGTAAGAAAGAAAGAACGAACTTGCCTTTATATAGCGTCTGTCACAACCTCAGGACGTCCCAAAGCGCTTTACAGCTAATGAAGTACTTTTGAAGTGTAGTCACTGTTGTAATGTAGGAAACGTGGCAGCCAATTTGCGCACAGCAAGATCCCACAAACAGCAATGTGATAATGGTCAAATAATCTGTTTTAATGATGTTGGTTGAGGGATAAATATTGGCCCAGGACGCCAGGGTGAACTCCCCTGCTCTTTTTCGAAGTAGTGACGTGGGGTCTTTTACGTCCACCTGAGAGGGCCTCAGTTCAATGTCTCATCCAAAAGACACTACTTCCAACAGTGCAGCACACCCTCGGTACTGTACTGGAGAGTCAGCCTAGATTTTGTGCTCAAGTCTCTGGAGGGAGTCTTGAACCCACAACCTTCTAACTCAGAAGCAAGAATGTTACCCACCGAGCTACGGATACTACAGTGTACACTAGGTAAAAGTGAATGATTTACTCCCATCGAGGACTATATGGACCATGTGTCTGTCAGTGTAAGCTCCTGTACGTGTACAGTACACAGTGAGCAATGGGGAAACAATTCACTCATGTTTGTTGTTGTGTAGTTCCTGTTAGTTGCAGTATCTGTACAGATAACAGGGAATGATTCAGTCCTGGCTCAGTCAACAATTAGTGTAGAGGATATCATCAGGGGAACTGGCAGAAGCAGATACTGAGCCTGACTGTGTAAAAAGAGATGAATTAGCACATATATAAACATATAACATGCACTGGTGTATACACATATACAAATATGTGTGGACACACATATGCATGGGCATACACATGTATACATAGACAAACACACATAGACATGGACATACAAGTGTATACATGGACAAACACACATAGACATGGACATACAAGTGTATACATGGGCAAACACACATAGACATGGATATACACATGTATACATGGACACATAGGCATGGATGTGAGGACTCATATTCCTGTTTTAACGACTGTATTTTTTGATGGTTAAACCAATAAGTAGCTGGGAAGGAACGTATGTACTGAGTTGGTTAATCTCAGTGGCAGTAACCATGGGGATGCCACAACTGACCCTCCTGGTTGGTAATCTGATTGAAAACCTGTCATAAATCGTGGTGCAAATAACTAATTACTGCGGATTTACTGCTTAGACTAACCTTTGGTGCTCTATCTTTGAGCCTCCACCCTTGTTGGCCTTGACCATTAAAGTTAACTTTATCCATTGTAGACAACTTAACTTTTTCAATCTTTTGGCAAGCTTCAAGTAAACAATAAGCTACTTGTTGGTACAAGCTTTTGCTGTTGGGTTCATTTTACAAGTTTATCAGATTGGGACTTCTAGTGCCAACCCAGTAGATTACAGCTCAAGGATATATATATTTCTGTTGTGTTTCTACTACATATTTATTGTTTGGCAACAACCTTCCAACAGTGGAAGACATTGCTCTCAATGTTAGGCTGCCACTGAAATTCTTCTGTCCCAGAACTTGCACACTCACAGAGCAAAAAGAGACCCGAGGTAACGAGAGAGAGAGAGAGAGAGGTAATGAGAGGGAGAAGAGAGATAATGACAGAGAGCAGAGTGGCAACGAGAGAAGCAATAAGGTAGGGAGAGGCAATGAGCAAGAGAAGGGAGAGGTGAGGAGAGAGCAAACAAGGGAAAAGCAATGAGAGATCTACGATTATTAACTGTAAAAACCTGCTTCAAGCACCCCATGTTACTGAATTATTTGTCCATTGCTGCCATAGTTGGATGTTATAAATATCTACAGCAGAACATTTTTTAAATCTTGTGACTTTGGTATAAACTCCATGTTTGTGTTGAGTGTCTCTGTCCTTTCAACCGCTGACTGACCGTATGGGGGGTGGGAGGAAGAAGAGATTTATCTCATGGCTGTTCTTTAATCTACACGAATTCAGTAATAACAAATTTTGGCAAACTAGTTCTGCAATCATCAGCATTCAACTGTAACATAATTAAGTGCACCCTTTCTAAAATAGAGCAGACAAAACAGGGTTACAGAATAAGAGGCATGTCACATTCAGGCTATTTTATACCATCTCTAAATTTATACAACAGAGCCATGAGAATGTAGATCAGTTATAGTGAGGGTTGTGGAGCAGATTGATAGGCAGATTGTAGTGTTATAGCGAGGGACATTCAAGATGTTACAGGTCGGGTCGCGAGCTGAATGTTCTGGAGACTAAGGCCCCGATATTTACTCGGAGCCGGGAAAAGAGCTGGGGGGGGGGCGGGGGGATTTTTTCTTTTGGACGCGAAACCCGGAAGGGAAGTTGGCGGGTCGGATTCTGCGATTGCAACTTAATTGAAGGATTACATTTTTCTCTTCCGGTTTTTGTGCCCGGCAGCCAGAAACCTGCTGGTCTTCCAGCTGAAGGAGCTGTCCACGACCGAGGTCCAGGAGTACGTGCTGCGGGACGCACTGAAGCGAGGTGCGGCCTACGCAAAGGCTCGATGGGAAAAGGCCACCGTGTAAGGCCACCTTGTATTGTACAGAATGTATTGGAAAATATGTACTGTGCATTAAAATTATATGCTGTGAATGCTGTGCTGCATTTTGTACCCTCTATTTGAACAGTGTGTAAACCGTGTGTCTCTTTAAATTTTATAGAAATAGAAATCATAGAAAGGTTACAGCACGGAAAGAGGCCATTCAGCCCATCAAGAGCAATCCAGCTAGTCCTACTCCCCCGCCCTGTCCCCGTAGCCCTGCAAATTTTTTCATTTCAAGTACTTATCCAGTTCCCTTTTGAAGGCCGCAATTGAATCTGCCTCCACCACCCCCTCGGGCAGTGCATTCCAGATCCCAACCACTCGCTGTGGAAAAAAAGATTTTCCTCGCGTCACCTTCGGTTCTTTTGCCGATCACCTTAAATCTATGTCCTCTGGTTCTTGTCTCTTCCGCCAATGGGAACAGTTTCTCTCTATCAACCGTGTCTAGACCCTTCACGATTTTAAATACCTCTATCAAATCTCCTCGCAACCGTCTCTGTTCCAAAGTGAAACAAAATATATTTTGAAATATATAAGAAAAGGTTGCGGTCGTGCTGGAAAAAATCATTCATTTTAACATCCCACCCGCCCCCAACCCCCCCCATTCTGGGGCTCCCCTATTCCCATCCAGCACTCTGTGTGACTGATATTATCTCCAATGACGCTAATTCAGTTTCCTCAGTTTGCTGAGTCACTCTTAGTAACATGTCATTCGAATCACAATGTTGTGTTAATATAGTGGGAAGATTTCCTAAGATTTGCCAATTCTGAGGACATCATCAGTGCATTTCTTCTAAAGTGACGTTGCGAAATTTAGAGACGACTTTGCAATTTTTTTTAGACTCCAAACCTTGGGCATTTTTCTGCTGTGTTTACGATGCCAGTAATGCACAGCGACCAGCGGAATATGTCTTCCAGTTGGAGAAGTTGAGTTAACGTCATTAAATAAATTTAAAACAGAAATAGACAGTTTCCTAGAAGTAAAGGGAATTAGGGGTTACGGGGAGCGGGCAGGAAATTGGACATGAATTTAGATTTGAGGTTAGGATCAGATCAGCCATGATCTTATTGAATGGCGGAGCAGGCTCGAGGGGCCGATTGGCCTACTCCTGCTCCTATTTCTTATGTTCTTAACTCACACAGTTGGAGTTTAAGATAATTACAACTGTGTTTCTACTGATATTAAATCCATTCTCTCACACTGTCACGGAAAACAGAACACAAAGCAGCCAATTTTCTTCACTGCCCAGTCCGTACTGTTTTGTCGCCATTAGTGTTTGAAGGTGACATGTGACATTAACCCAAAAGCCACATCGAGTTTTGGTGCTGGGGATATAGGACAGGAGGTCGGCAGAGGGTCAACTGTGAAGAGCCTCTGATAAAACCTTCCACACTTCTATTGCATGATGTGGAGATGCCGGTGATGGACTGGGGTTGACAAATGTAAGGAATCTTGACGAAGAAGAAAGCCTCCGAAAGCTTGTGATTTTCAAATAAAACAGTTGGACTATAACCTGGTGTTGTAAGATTCCTTACATACTTCTATTGCATCAAGTGAATCACCACAGACTGACTGACTGCCTAAAAGCAACGTGAGAGATGAGTCGTTGGAGGTGCTGGCCACTCGTAACTCACTGCCAACAGTGACTGTGCAGTTTTTGTGTGT
The DNA here is from genome assembly GCF_035084215.1 of Heptranchias perlo. Classification (NCBI taxonomy): domain Eukaryota; kingdom Metazoa; phylum Chordata; class Chondrichthyes; order Hexanchiformes; family Hexanchidae; genus Heptranchias; species Heptranchias perlo. The sequence continues at coordinate 4,236,292 of NC_090364.1, forward strand.
CTCAGTGTCAGCTCCTGCTGGTGTACAGAACACACAGTGTTAATGGAAACCTTTCACTCCCATCTGATATTGTAGGGCTTTTGTTTCAGTGTCATCTCCCACACATTTACAGTGCATGTCAATTAAAGGGGAACATTTTACTGTACTGTACATCCTCTTTGTGTGTGTGTTTTAGTGTCAACTATTGTACATGTACATTACACACCGGGTAAAAGGCAATTATTCACTGCTGGCTGGTACTGTTACCTTATGGTTCGTGTGTGTCTTCATGTCAGCTACAATATGTGTACAGCACACACGAGGGGAACGAGCACTCCCATCTGCTGCCAGATGTCTCCTGTATGTGTGTCAGCTCCTCTCCATTTAAAGTGCACACCGAGCAAAAGGGAACAATTCATTCGAATTGATCTTGAGGATATTATTAATCATGCTTCCAATGTCTTTTCACACCTCACCTTTAAGTGGTCCATCTCTGATTTGTCCCTTCCTGGATTTTTTCTCTCAATCTTTGGTAAGGGGCCTTCAACTGGCATTTGGTACAGGAGACCTGGTGATATCTGCACCCTTGGTTTCGGCCTGCTTTTTTTTCTCTCTTTCTGGGGCCAGTGGACCCCACCATGTTTTGCCAGCATTGCCTGCTTTAATTTCAGGCCTGCTCCACAGAGCTTCCATTGTCTCTCATCTTATCTTTTCCTTGCTTTGTCTCTTCCTGCCTTAGCTATTCACACATTCTTTGTTTCTCTAATGCCTTTAATTCCTTCACTGTTTCTTTCCATTATGTGAAATAAGCATCATCTCAGTCAATTAACAATCTCCGATTATTATATAGTTCATTCTACCAAAACGGCCTCTCTCTGTTTCTCCCCTCCCCCTCCATCTTGTTATGTGTCAGCTCAACGTCCACTTTTTAAGGTCTGAAGAAAGACATTAGCTTGGCAATTCTCACCGCAGAATTTTCTGGTTTTTTTTGAATAATTCACTCCAGTCTGAACATAAGAACATAGGAAATAGGAGCAGGAGTAGGCCATACGGCCCCTCGAGCCATTCAATAAGATCATGGCTGATCTCCTACCTCAACTCCACTTTCTCCCCATATCCCTTTATTCTCATAGTGCCCAAAGTGTCTGATACTGTACAGCTCACGTGTGTCTCAGTGTCACCTCATGCTCAGGTACGGTGCGCACGAGATAAAAGGGAACGATTCATCCCCATCCGGTACTGTACACACACGTATGTCTGTATCAGTTCCCTGTACCTGTGCACACATCACGTAAAAGGGAACAGTTCACTCCCATTTGACGTGTATGAAACACATTTGATTCATTGTCACCTCTTCCACAGTTACAGTACAGAGGGCAAAAAGGAGCAACAACTTGCATTTATATAGCGCCTTTAACGTAGTAAAACCGTCCCAAGGCGCTTGACAGGAGCGTAATCAAACAAAATTTGTCACCTAGCCACATACGGAGATGTTAGGACAGGTGACCAAAAGCTTGGTCAAAGGGGTAGGTTTTAAGGAGTGACTTTAAGGAGGAGAGAGAGGCGGAGAGGTTTAGGGAGGGAATTCCAGAGCTTAGGGCCCAGGCAACTGAAGGCACGGCCGCCAACAAGTCATGTATGAGAAAGAACTTGCATTTATATAGCATCTTACACATTCTCAGGACATCCCAAAGCGCTTCACAGCCGATTAATTGCTTTTGAAGTGTAGTCACTGTTGTTTTGAAGGCAAATGCAGTGGCCAATTTTGCGCACAGCTCGGTCGCACAAACAGATCAGGTTTGCCAGCACAAATCAGCCCGATAAACAGCGACTTAATGTGACCTATCTCGTTGAGTTAGGTCGAAAAGTTTCAGAGTGCAAGATAAATAATATCAACTCGTGTAAGACAATCAGCATTGAGAAATGAAGGGACGCCAGCATGACTCAGTCAGAAGGTCACGGGTTCAAGCCCCACTCCAGGACTTGAACACATAATCTAAGCTGACGCTCCAGTGCGATACTGGGGGAGAACAAAAAAAAAATCAAAAATACTCCAAAATACTTGCTGGAAATCTGAAATAGAAGCAGAATAATGCTGGAAACACTCAGCGGTTCAGGCACCATCCGTGGAGAGAGGAAGGGAGGATTAACCTTTCACCTCGATGACCTTTGGGTTCTGACAAAAAGTCATCAACCTGAAATGTTAACCCTACCGCCCTCTCTCCACAGATGCTGCCTGACCTGCTGAATATTTCAAAGCACTTCTTGTTTTTATTTCAGCACTGAGGGATTGTCAGAGTTGCTGTCTTTTGGGTGAGATGTTAAACCAAGGTGAGGGTAAACTGTACATATTGAATTAAGGGAATCTGGTCATTACATCTAAATCAAAAGCAAAAGACCGTGGATGCTGGAAATCTGAAATAAAAACAGAAAGTGCTGGAAAAGCTCAGCAAGTGAGGCAGCGTCTGCGGAGAAAGGAACAGAGTTAACGTTCCAGGTTGATGACGAGAGGCCTTCGACCTGAAATGTTAACTCTGTTTCTTTCTCCACAGATGCTGCCTGACTTGCTGGGCTTCTCCGGCATAACTTCTGTTCTGTACGTTCACCTTACCATGAAATAAAAAAATACACAGGGCCTCAGTTTAATATTTTTTTTTGAAATTAGCTGAAGGACCAGTGAATCTGTTTCTGGTGATGCTGGTTAAACGATGAATGTTGGCCAGGGCACCTGAAGAATTCCCTACTCTTTCTTTAATCGTGCCTTGGGCAGAGAGGACCTTGGGTTAGCAACTCACCCAAAAGACGGCACCTCCGACAGTGCAGCACCCCCTCAGTACTGCATGGAGTTTTTTTTCAAAAAATATACTTCATTCATAAAATTTGCAGCAATACGTACAATACAGTTGTCATATCACATTCCAAACGTACACAATACAGATTATACAATTTGCAGGTTACATCAAGAAAAGTTCGATGAACACATTGTACATAATTACAGCTCATGACACTCTAGGGTGCCTCATTGCATCACACTCAATACAGATTATTGATTACAGATTCATTACAGGTACATTACAGATTCATTACAGGTACATTACATCAACTTGAATTTTACATTCTGCCCGAGGGGGTTTTTCCCTGATTGCAGCCCCTCGGTCTACAATGGCGGGAAGGCTCTAAACGGTTGCCTTTCCCCACAGAGCCTTTGTGGCGGCCGCACCCGTCCTCAGTGCGTCCCTGAGCACGTAGTCCTGGACCTTGGAATGTGCCAGTCTGCAACACTCGGTCGAGGACAGCTCCTTGCACTGGAAGACCAGCAAGTTTCGGGCAGACCAAAGGGCGTCTTTCACCGAGTTGATCGTCTTCCAGCAGCAGTTGATGTCCGTCTCGGTGTGTGGCCCTGGGAACAGCCCGTAGAGCACAGAATCCTGTGTTACAGAACTGCTCGGGATAAACCTGGACAGATACCACTGCATCTCTCTCCAGACCTTCTTTGCAAAGGCACATTCCAGAAGAAGGTGGGTGACGGTCTCGTCCCTATCGCAGCCTCCTCGGGGACAGCGCGCGGTGACGCTGAGACTTCGTGAGTGCATGAAGGATCTGACAGGAAGGGCCCTTCTCACCACCAGCCAGGCTAGGTCTTGATGCTTGTTTGAAAGCTCTGGTGGTGAGATGTTCTGACAAATGACATCGACAGTCTGCTCGGGGAACCAACCGACAGGATCCACCATCTCCTTTTCCCGCAGGGTCTCGAGCTCGTTACGTGCGGACCACTTGCTGATCGCCTTGTGGTCAAGGGTGTTTTTTTCATAACCTTTTCGACGAAGGACAGGTGGGGCGGAACGGTCCAACTGGACAGAGCGTTCCGTGGCAGCGTGGCCAGGCCCATCCTTCTCAACACCGGGGACAGGTAGAACCTCAGCACGTAGTGACACTTTGTGTTTGCGTACCGAGGGTCTATGCACAGCTTGATGCAGCCGCACACAAAGGTGGCCATCAGGATGGGGGCCACGTTGGGCACGCCTTTCCCCCCTTTCTCCGGAGATTTGTACATCGTGTCCCTGCAGACACGGTCCATTTTTGATCTCCAGATAAAGTGGAAAATAGCTCGGGGGTGACTGCCATGGAACACTCCGTCCAGTTGGACCGTTCCGCCCCACCTGTCCTTCGTCGAAACGTTTATGAAAAAAACACCTTTGACCACAAGGCGATCAGCAAGTGGTCCGCACGTAACGTCCTCGAGACCCTGAGGGAAAAGGAGATGGTGGATCCTGTTGGTTCGTCCCGAGCAGTTCCGAGGAGCGAGGTATGGGCCAGACCTGCGCCACATACAGCAATACTGAGAGCACTTCGCTCCTGATGGCCAGGTTCTTGCCCGCGATCGAAAGGGATCGTCGATCCCACAGTCCCAGTTTCTGCTTGACCTTGGCAATATGCTCCTCCCAGTTTTTGGTGCACGCCCCGGCCCCCCGAACCAGATCCCCAGCACCTTCAGGTAATCCAACCTGACGGTGAAGGGGACAAAGGATCGGTCGGTCCAGTTCCCAAAGAACATGGCCTCGCTCTTGCTACGATTTACCCTGGCCCCAGAGGCCAGTTCGAACTGGTCGCAGATGCTCATCAATCTGCGGACCGACAGCTGATCCGAGCAAAAGACGGTGACGTCATCCATGTACAGGGAGGCCTTGACCTGAGTGCCTCTGCTGCCTGGGATGGTCACCCCTCTTATGCCCGCATCCCTCCTGATGGACTCGGCAAAGGGTTCGATGCAGCACACGAACAAGACGGAGGAGAGAGGACAGCCCTGCCTGACTCCAGATTTGATCGGAAAGCTTTCTGATTCCTACCCGTTGATTGAAACTGCGCTACTGATGTCTGTGTAGAGCAGTTGGATCCAATTGCGGATTCCCTCCCCAAACCCCATTTTGGAGAGCACGTCCATCATGTACGTGTGGGATATTCCGTCAAAGGCCTTCTCCTGGTCCAGGCTGATCAGGCAGGTGTTCACCCCCCTGTCCTGTACGTAGGCGAACGTATCCCTGAGTAGCGTCAGGCTATCAGAGATCTTCCTGCCGGGTACAGCGCAGGTCTGATCGGGGTGGATCACCACCTCCAGGGCTGACTTGACCCGATTGGCGCCTAGATTAAGTGCTCAAGTCCTGGAGTGGGGTTGGAGCCCGTGACCTTCTGACTCACCAGTAGGAATGCTGTCGCTAAGTCATGCTGACATCCCTTCATTTCTCAATGCTGACCGGGCAGTAGTCTTACATCAGCTGATATTATTTAACTTGAACTCTGAAACTTATAGACTTAAGTCAATAAGTTAGGCCGTATTAAGTAGCTGTTTATTGGGGTAAATCACGCTGGCAGCCATCTACGTGTTAACATGTTTGTAGTCACATATCTAAATCTGTTGTTAATATTTACAACCCATTAATCGGCTTTGCACTCTGCACATCTGTTTGTGCTGCTGACACATCCATATGTCTGTGATGTCACCAGATCTTTGAAGAAAGAACATTTAGTGCCTTTCACACCCTCAGGACATTCCCAAAGTGCTTCACGTCCAATTAATTACTTTTGAAGTGTAGTCACTGTTGTTTTGTAGGAAAATGCAGCACATCAAAGCCCTACATACAGCCATGAGATGGATCACCAGTTAATCTGTTTTGGTGATGTTGGTTGAGGGATGAATGTTTGCCACAACAGTGGGAGATCTCCTTGCTCTTTTTCTAATTGTCACTTTTACATCCAAGTTTGAAATTTCAGATCTGGCGTAGATGCCTTCTTGGGTACAGTGGCCTCACTCACTCCCGGTAGCTGGTCCAGTACCTGCTCTGAGCATCTCACTTTGGTGGGAGTTGACCCACATTGTCCTATATTTACTTGTACAATAGCATGACCCGGAGGTGGAACAATAGTGCCTCCCCATCCTGTGGGTGTTGGCGTTTTTCGATCACTTAGAAAGCTAATGAATTGCTTATTGTTTAGTGTGTACGGGAAACAACTTCCATTTCGCATATTAATCTCCTTTCGTCTAGGTGTCCTTTTTGTGAACTTGTAAACTAATACACTGTGCTTAAGAACCTCAATCTTAAAAGTAACTTTTTCTGTAGAGAAATGGTCAAAAAATCCTGAAACACAACAGTCCACCTGAATACACAGGGACTGAGGAAGGAGAAAGCCTCCGAAAGCTTGTGATTTTCAAATAAAACTGTTGGACTATAACCTGGTGTTGTAAGATTCCTTACATTTGTTAACCCCAGTCCATCACCGGCATCTCCACATCATCACTTGAAAGATGACACAGTTTAACAATGCATAAGTCTCTCAGTATTGCACTGAAGTATCAGTCTAGACTTCTGAGGGGCCCATTTTCAACTGCCGCCTGCCCTGCTTTATAAGGCAGTTGAAAATGGCAGGGAAATGGCGCCAGCCCCTTGGAGGCCTGATGCAACTTTCAGGTGGGCCTGTAATTGGGTGTCCAACATTTCTGCCCGAAACGGGTGTGAGGCTGCTTGGCAAATGCAAATAGGGAACATACGCCATGCAAATAGGGAGCCTACGCCATGCAAATAGGGAACATACGCCATGCAAATAGGGAGCCTACGCCTTGCAAATAGGGAACATACGCCATGCAAATAGGGAACATACGCCATGCAAATAGGGGTCCTACGCCAGTTGTACGACCTTGTTTGCACTTTTCAAGTACAAATGGGCAGAGCTTGTGCCACGCATACCAGATGTTGAGCAGACTAACCAGAATCACTTCTCCTTGACCCACAAAAATACTGTGGCCCTCTTCCAGCCATTGGGTAGCACCCCTCCCCAATTAGTGCCGACTTCCAGCTCGTGGAGCCGCCCCGAATTTTCAGCACCCAGGTCGACGAGCTGACCGCTAGCGTTCAGAGTGCTGGGCAGTGAACCTACCTTGGTTGATGACACCGGGGCAACCCAGTGTCTCCTTATGGGTGATTTTACAAAAGGCATACTCTTGAGGCTTTAGAACTTTTTTAAAAAAAAAAGTGTCTCCTTGAGGGTTTTAAGAAAAGGCATCCTCTGAATCACAAACAAACCCAGCACTCCAAGAGTTAACGAGGCTGCTGAATTTCTGCTGAATCATACCAAGGGGGGCGGAAACAAAGCAGCAGATTGATTGTGGGCGGTAGTTTGTCGGGATAAATAGTGGTGCTGGCGGAGGTGTAGTTCAGAATCCGGGTTGTATTCTTGCTTCAACAGTGTTTGAACGGAATAGAGCCCCAGGCCTCGTACTACTTAACACTTTTCTTTTGTTTGTCAAGTTACCAACTAGAGCAGATCAAGATGAGTTCCCAGGTGCGCCAAAACTACCACCAGGAATGTGAAGCGGGCATCAACCGCCAGATCAACATGGAACTTTACGCCTCCTATGTCTATATGTCCATGGTAAGACTTTAACTCTGCGGGGGAAACAAACCTTTAAAATATAATATTGGGGGGGGGGGGATTTCTACATTTAGCACTGATTGAGTCTCTCTCTCTCTCTCTCGTGTAATAGACTCTACATTTCACTGTGGAATGGGGGTGGTTCTTGTAAGGAAACTCTTTGTTTAGATGAAGGGCGTGTTTGGCTCTTTGTTTGTACAATACCCCGACCTTCAGAGAGGATTTCGCTCCCACTCTTCGACACTGCATGTTAATGATTTGCAGAAAATAGTTGTATCTGACCCTTGAAACACAAGATCTGTGATTTATTCTTTGTGTAATTCCCATTATGGCGTTGGCTGTTTTTAGTAATTTGTAAGCACATCAGCTCTATTGTGAATATAATGACTGACTCTCACTCCCTCGCCTTTCCTGCTAATACTGAGCTCAGGATTGTCTTTGGGAGATGTTTTTTTGGGGGGGTTTCGAATGATTGCTCCAGATCCGTCTGACTTCACTCCCATTTTCCTTTCTCTCTTTCAGTCCGCCTACTTTGACCGAGACGACGTTGCGCTGAAGAACTTTGCCAAATATTTCCAGGATCAATCCCACGAGGAGCGGGAACATGCGGAGAAACTGATGAAATTCCAGAACCGGCGGGGGGGTCGAGTCATTCTCCAGGATGTCGCGGTTAGTGCAAACTATGGCATTCCCGGTCCCAATAGATCTTGCTGACCTTTCTCTTCCCTCCCTACGATTCTCTGTTCAGTGGGATTTTTTTTAAACTTGTGGTCTAATCTCTCTCTCTAGAAACCTGACCGGGATGAGTGGAGCAACGGGCTCGAAGCGATGAGGTGCGCCCTCCATTTGGAAAAGACCGTCAACCAGTCTCTGCTGGAGCTGCACAAACTCGCTTCAGACAAGGTCGACCCTCATGTAAGTATCTGCCCCACCCTTTAAGGCCAATCCTATCTGGCTTTTACTTCTCTTCCCCCCCCCCCCCCCCCCAAGGCGTTTGATTAGCAATGAGACAATTGCCACACTCTGGACTATTATCTCTCGAATCAAAAAGTACAAGCCTTGTGTCCAATCAGTGGAAATACCCTAGCTCTGGTAGTCTCGGAAGCTTTTTTGAGGAGGGGGGAGTAATTTTTTTTATATTGCAATTCATTGCTGCAGCTGAATAAGTGCAATGACTTATTTTGATCTTTAACAAAACTATCATGCATTGAGTCAGTCAACATAATTGACTACCTAAATTCAAATTATCTATTGCAATGGTCTTTTTCTCTTGGCTATCTGAGATTTTTAAGTTTAAATCACTAGGTAGGTTAAAGTTTACAATGCAAATGCTAACATCAGTGCTGTGTTCATGGCTTTTTTAAAAAAAAAATCATAAGGCTAATGGTAACTTTTTTCTATTCCAGCTTTGTGATTTCCTGGAGACTCACTACTTGGATGAGCAAATCCATGCCATAAAGAAGCTTGGGGATATGATTACCAACCTGGTCCGCATGGGGGCACCCCAGAATGGCATGGCCGAGTATCTGTTTGACAAGCACACACTGGGAGAGAGCAGCTAAAGTCCACACTTGGAAATCAGCAGTGTCCCTATACCTCCACCTTCTGTACGATCCATGCTTTTCACTTGTGTCTGCCTGCCATTTTTTTTTGGTACTGTCGAAAGGGGGAATTAAACTTGGTTGTGAATTGAGTATTATAAATGGGGAAAAGTTAAGATGAATGTACTAAAGTGAAACTATTTCTGGCTCTAGTTAATAACTGTTTGCAGTAAAAATTGTGAATTTTCTATTGAAGGGAGGGAAAACCACCAAATTATTGTGAACTGTATATGGTACAGCTGCTGATTTAAGGATCTTTTACCAAATAAAAGGCAGTAAGTGTTATTATGAGTTCCCTTATTGTTGTGCAGTATTAACATTTCACCACTCCTTTCAATACAAGTGCAAACATTGAACACTGCTATATTACAATTGAAATTGCTGGCTAGCCATAGGTGACACTTATAGCAACTTGCACTAATTTTGGTTGAAAATGCCTTAATACAAGTAAAGGTGTATACTCAACCATTCACCACCTTCAGTAACTAAAGTAAAGCATAATGATCATAAACACTTTGTCTTAGTATTTCACCAACAAATGAACTAGAAGTTTAAAGTACACATGCAAAGTGAGTCTGGAGGGTGTTTATTATTTACTAAATAAGAAATGCAATTGGTCATGTGGCTAATATATTGGACAACTGCCCTCCCTTGCTCAATGAGCAAAACTGCTTCAATGTTCAGAAACACATGATTGGCATCACCTAATTGTTCCTGCTTGCCTACCATTTACAAATGACCAGGCAGGAAGAGATAAATGTAAGTAACTGAAACATTAGTAGAGGTTTACGGAGCATAAACTTTAAATATATTCAAAGGTTGGCTCTCCTGGTTTAGGACAAAAGCCATACAGATTCCACAGCACTATAGGATGTTCAGATTAGTTAGAATGTATTAGTGAGAGGGCACCTGTAGAGCATATTTCTTGCTGGTTTTAGGTATACTCCAATGCAATCTTATTGGTCTATTTCAAAAGGACAAAGCCTTACAGACCAGAAAGTCTGAGCTTCAACTCTCTGACTGTTGATTTAACTGATCTTAGCCAGGTCAGCAGCAAAATGCTATAATTAGCATCAACATCCTTGAGATGGGAAGGAGAAAGATAATCAGCTTAGTTTCCTGCTGCTAACTGCTGTTTCCATGAGCGGTGAGCACCGCAGGATATAAAGGGGGTAATCAACACTCTTGTGGTGTTCTAAGGCAGTTACTTCATTTTTTCTATTCCCATCCAGTGACACTGGGGTAACTCTGTGTCACCCTTACAGGTTTCACAAAACAGGCCTAACTGCTTTGAGCAGTTCCTGCTGCAAAGTTCCTGTCACTTGGACAAGGGGTGAGAACAAGTTGAGCTGGGAGGTGTGATGCTTATTATTGTGAAATAGCCTGCTGACGATCGGTATCTAGGTCTGCAGTCAAAGAACGGTCACTTGTGAAAATATGGCTGGTGAAGGCAAAACACGAGTCTGCCTCCTACTTTTTAAAAAAGTAGTGCAACTAAAAATAACTACATACAAAATTATACAATTCTGAAGAAAAAAACTTACCCAGAAATTGGGTCACTCAATGTCAGAAATGCCTGCAAGATTGTCCTGCACAGGCCCACCATTCTGCCTTGAGACGGAGAGATCGATCTAGGTGCCAGCCTTGCTCAGTGGGTAACACTTGCCTCTGAAGGTCTGTAGGTACAAATCCTACTTCAGCGACTTGAGCACAAAATCTAGCTGACACTCCAGTGCAGTACTGTGGGAGTGCTGTACTGTCACAGGTGCCGTCTTTTGGATGAGTTGTTAAACCAAGGCCCCATCTTCCCTCTCAGGTGGATGTAAAAGATTCCATAACAATATTTGAAGAAACATAGCGGAGTTCTCCTGGTGTCCTGGCCAATTATTTATCCCTCAACCAACATCATCAGGTCATTTATCTCATTGTTGTGTGCGGGACCTTGCTGTGTACAAATTGGCTGCTGCATTTCCTACATTATAACAGTGACTATACTTCAAAAGTACTTCATTAGCTGTGAAGTGCTTTGGGGTGTCCTGAGATCATGAAAGGTGCTATATATATATATAAGTTCTTTCTCTCTTTGAGCTGTAATTTTCACTCTGCTCTTGTGCAACCACAATATCCAGACCGTACCATGACAACTCATGTCACAGGAGAAAATTTACAAGTAACTGTGAACCACAAAGTGATGGAAATAGATATCAAAAATAAAGATTTCCTTTAAGAGTTTTAAGCCGTTAAATAGAAATTCAGATAACAATTGTTCTCCTTAAAGCGGAGAAGGTTAAGGAGAGATTTAATAGGTGTTCAAAATTACATCTTTACTGCACTGCTGCATCAACAAAAGTTTCAGTGAGAAGTACAAATCTACATGGTGGGTATAAAAAATTGGAATATGTAAATAAAAGGATCTGAATTAACAGTAACGTCTGTTAATTGGTGTACGTAACCATCAACCAGCACATGAGCAGCAGGATGCTCTACTCTAGTTAGTGGCCAAATGATAGTGGGACTAGCCCTGCTGAGATGACCACTGTCAATGGGGTACTTTAGATGTCCAGTAGCTTAGTTCCCAAGTGCACTGTTTGGGTGGAACAGAGCCATACAGACCAGGGAGGTTTACAGTTCAATCCCAGGTCTGTGGCAAGTTAATTGTCACAGCCAGGGCAGTGAGAGCACAAGCACTTTATGAAGGATGTGAAGGCCTTAGAGAGGATGCAGAAAAGATTTAGTAGAATGGTTCCAGGGATGAGGGACTTCAGTTATGTGGATAGACTGGAAAAACTGGGTTTGTTCTTGCAGCAGAGAAGGTTGAGAGGAGATTTGATAGAGATGTTCAAAATCATGAGGTGTCTAGACAGAGTTTATAAAGAGAAACTGTTCCCATTGGCGGAGGGGTCGAGAATCAGAGGACACAGATTTAAGGTAATTGGCAAAAGAACCAAAGGCGACATGAGGAAAAACCTTTCTACGCAGCGAGTGGTTATGATCTGGAATGCACTGCCTGAAAGGGTGGTGGAGGCGGATTCAATCGTGGCTTTCAAAAAGGAACTGGATAAGTACTTGAAGGGAAAAAATTTGCAGGGCTACGGGGAAAGGGCGGGGGAGTGGGACTAGCTGGATTGCTCTTGCAGAGAGCCGGCACGGACTCGACGGGCCGAATGGCCTCCTTCTGTGCTGTAACCATTCTATGATTCTAAGTGGGTCCAGTGCTCCTTGGTTTAGGGAGAATGGATTAAAAGAGCTGGGATTCCTGTGCCTGATCCCTATATGAACTTATAAAATTGACAGGCAGGAAAAGACCAGCTGGTCCATCAAGCCTGCTCCATGCTCGTGATGGCCGGAGCATCATGACTAAACACATATCCCTCCCTCCCTGTGGCTTTTGCTGGAAAGCGTTCATATGTGGACAGATCAAATTTAGCTGTGATTTCCCTCGTTTCTGCCCCCACCCCTCAAAAAAGTCCCACAATCATTATCTAGGTTCACACATGGAGGCTGGTCACTTGCGCAGTTGGAGGGCAACTGGCTACCCAGCCCAAGCACCTTCAGGAAGGGTTCATCCCGCACCTCTCCCCTTCCTGAGAAAGGCACGACCCTTTGGCCACATTCATACACTGGCCTAGTGCAAGGTTCCCTCTTGTTAAAATGGGTCCGAGTCGTCCCTTGTGGATCCAAGAAAAAGTGAGAGGCAAAAAGGTAAAGGTTTAACAGCTTTTATTTGGGAACAGATTGCAAAGCGTGTTCTTTGCAGAGTGCCTGTCCATTGGATCATTGTCACTGCAAAGGATTCACTTTAATGTCACACTGCATTTACCAGGACCATTTTGGTAATAATAGTGTTATAACTCAACACTTAGGGACAAGGGAGATCTACAGCCCCAATTACTCAGTTGAACAATGGAATCCTTTCTGGAGAGTCGGGATGTTTACAAGCCGGTGAACTTGCAGAAATCACAAAAGGCAGACTCGGGCATCTGACTAAGACACTTAACAGATACAAGCCGTACCCTGATGGGACTGGTTGACCAAATGTCACGTGTCGTTAACTGCTCTCCCCCAGGGTGTGCTTGTCAAACAGGTACTCGCCCATACCATTCTCAGGGGCTCCCAGTCTCTTCAAGTTGGTGATGTGATCTCCAAGTTTCTTAATGGCCTCAACTTGCTCGTTCAAGTAGTTTGTTTCCAGGAATTCGCATAGCTGAAATAGGAAGAGAATGCACTGTAGAAAAGTCTCTTCATATCGCAACTTACTTAACGCAAAAGGGGAAACTCAAGATCTAGTTCCAAAACCACTTACAGGCACTGCTGATAGAATTAGAGTTACCAGACCCAATTCATTTATATTATCTTGTAGATTAGTGAAACAAATTTCAAGTCAGGACATTTCCACACATCAGTCAAATAGATCTTGGTCACCAGATCATGCCGCCTAAATAAAAGACCCTCCGAGATCTCTGCGCTCCTCCAATTCTGGCCTCTTGCGCATCCCCGATTGCTTTTCGCTCCACCATTGGCGGCCGTGCCTTCAGCTGCCTGGGCCCTAAGCTCTGGAATTCCCCCCTAAATCTCATCACCTCTCTCCCACCTTTAAGACACTCCTTAAAACCTGCCTTTCATCCTAATGTCTCCTCATGTGGCTCAGTGTCAAAATTTTGTTTGCTAATCGCTCCTGTGAAGCACCTTGGGTCGTTTTACTACGTTAAAGGTGCTATATAAATGCAAATTGCTGCAGTTTGCTCACATGGGAATCAAATGTCCACATTTTAAGTTTGTTTCTCTTTTGTAGGAGAGCTATAAACATGAATTGATCACTGGTGAAATGCTCCACTGGAGACGTTTCTTGTTGCACTTTAACCAGCAGTAACAAGGGGCAAGACATCATGATCCCGATTTCAGGCCAAGACCAGAGAGGGATTTCCTGATGGCTACAAATCAGTCTGAAGGGTTTGGATTCATGATATTCACTGCCCAGCGTTTAATGCAGGGTCACTAATGTAGCACTGGCTTTTTAAAATTGCAGGGAGGTGGGGTTTCTGCTGGGTCTCTGCCATTTCTGGGTGGAACTTTTGTCTGCCTTTTACAAAGTAAATGATGGGCAGGTTCCATAAGTTCCCCTTCGTGATCCGCCGTCAATCATGGACATTTTAATAATCCTTATCCTCCCAGGATGAGCAAAACCGGATAGAGTCATAAACTTTGCTCCTCGTTAAGATGCTCCCCTTCTAAGTTTAATCATAGAATCATACAGCGCAGAAGGAGGCCATTTGGCCCATTGTGCCTCTTTGAAAGAGCTATCCAAATAGTCCCACTGTCCCTGCGCTTTCCCCATAGCCCTGCAAATTTCTCCTTTTCAAGTATTTATCCAATTCCCTTTTGAAAGTTACTACTGAATCTGCTTCCACCGCCCTTTCAGGCAGTGCATTCCAGATCATAACAACTCGCTGTGTAAAAAAAATTCTCTTAATTCCCCCCCCTGTACTTTTTTTGCCAATTATCTTAAATCTGTGTCCTCTGGTTACCGACCCTCCTGCCACTGGAAACAGTTTCTCCTTATTTACTCTATCAAAATCCCTCATAATTTTGTACACCTCTATTAAATTAACCCTTAACCTTCTCTGCTCTCACGGAAAATAAATTTAAACATCAAGATAAGCCAATTCAGGATGGCCAAGATTTGGTGAGGTTTGCACACTTACATTGGGATCGTTCTTTTCGGTAGCCAGTTTGTGCAGGTCCAGCAGACATTGGTTAACATCCTTCTCCAGCTGCAGAGCACACTCCATAGCCTCCAAACCATTGCCCCATTCGTCCTGGTTAGGTTTCTAAAAATACAGACAGCTGGTTCATTGGAGTTGAAGAAAATTTCTCAACGTTGGGGAGAGGGGAGGGTGGAAAGAGAAAGAAAGGACTACGGAGAGATATTTTCCCTCCCACTAACCTTGATATCCCACAGGATGATGCGGCCTCCGCGACGGTTCTGAAACTTCATCAGCTTCTCAGCGTGTTCTTGTTCCTCAACTGACTGCTCCATATAAAACTTTGCAAAGTTTCTCAGAGCAACATCATCCCGGTCAAAGTAGTATGACTGAAACAGAAAAGAGCAATGTGTGAAGACAGTATCATACAAGTCACACACCATCCTGACATGGACATACATCACCGTTCCTTCATCGTCGCTGTGTCAACAACCTAGAATTCCCTACCTAACACCACTGTGGGCGCACCATCACCACAAGGACGTCAGTGATTCAAGAAGGCCCACCACCATCTTCTCAGCGCAACTAATTATGAACAGGTGTCAGCCTTGGCACAGTAGGTAGCACTTTCCCCTCTGAGTCAGAAGCTTGTGGGTTCAAGTCCCACTCTAGGGAGTTTTGACACCCAAGTGCAGTACTGAGGGAGTGCTGCACTGTCAGAAGTGCCGTCTTTCGAATGAGACATTAAACCGAGGCCCCGTCTGCCCTCTCAAATGGACTTAAAAGATCCCATGGCACAATTTCAAAAAAAGAATAGGGCAGTTCTCCCTGGTGTCCTGACCAATATTTATCCCTCAACCAACAACACTAAAATAAACCCAGATTATCTGGTCATTATCTCATTGATGTTAGTGGGATCTTACTGTGTGCAAATTGGCTGCCACGTTTCCATTACAACAGTGACTACACTTCAAAAAGAACTTCATTGGCTGTGAAGTGCTTTGGGACGTCCTGAGGTTGTGAAAAGAGTTATATAAATGCAAGTTCTTTCTTTAATAAATGGTCCACATTTATAATGGAAACTACCAATGTAAACTTGTCACCCTGCAATTACACCCTCCCACCACTGGAGGCCCTGCAGCACCTCCACTGGCTGGAGGGTGTAATTACAATATGAAAAGTTTACATAGGTAGTTTTCATTACAAACAGGGCATTGAAATTTATAAAGACGAAACTTAACAGGCAGTGTGAGTTGATGTAATGTTTTTAATATAAATTTGTTGAGTTTATATCTATTCGTATAACTTCCAATTCCAATCCCAACTATACTTACGTTCTGTACTTGCTTAAAAACTGTTAATCTCTAGTATCTTCCTGTTCTTATGAAAGGTCATCGAGTTGAAACACTAACTCTGTTTCTCTCTCCACAGATGATGCCTGACCTGCTGAGTGTTATCCAGCATTTCCTGTTTTTATTTCAGATTTCCAGCATCCGCAGTATTTTGCTTTTGTTTTATATTTATTGTTCCCTTTTTCAAAAAGCTGGTGGACTTAGTCTCAACCATTCTTGAGGAGAGTCTGCTCTCTATATTTTTTTAGTGGCTTCTAATCTTCAGCCTCATTTAAAGCTGTTTAATTTAAAACCAATATCCTATTCTGTGCTTATTCTAAATCAATTAACATACATTTTACTTTTGGGTTTGTAAGAGGATATGGTGGGTTGTGGGGGGGAATGCACTAGGACTGTATAAGGGATTGTGCTGGGACTGTGAGGGGTGTGTTGAATTGTGAGGGGATGTGCTGGGATTGTGTAAGGGGATGTGCTGGGATTGTGTGAGATGTGCTGGGATTGTGCGGGGGGGATGTGCTGGGATTGTGCGAGGGGATGTGCTGGGATTATGGGAGGGGACGTGCTGGGATTGTGCGAGGGGACGTGCTGGGATTGTGCGAGGGGACGTGCTGGGATTGTGCGAGGGGACGTGCTGGGATTGTGCGAGGGGACGTGCTGGGATTGTGTGAGGGGATGTGCTGGGACTGTGCGAGGGGATGTGCTGGGATTATGAGGGGATGAGCTGGGATTGTGTGAGGGGATGTGCTGGGATTGTGAGAGAGGATGTGCTGGGATTGTGTGAGGGGATGTGCTGGGATTGTGCGAGGGGATGTGCTGGGATTGTGACGGGGGATGTGCTGGGATTGTGTGAGGGGACGTGCTGGGATTGTGGGAGGGGATGTGCTGGGATTGTGCGAGGGGACGTGCTGGGATTGTGTGAGGGGATGTGCTGGGATTGTGTGAGGGGATGTGCTGGGATTGTGCGAGGGGGATGTGCTGGGATTGTGTGAGGGGATGTGCTGGGATTGTGCGAGGGGATGTGCTGGGATTGTGCGAGGGGATGTGCTGGGATTGTGTGAGGGGATGTGCTGGGATTGTGTGAGGGGATGTGCTGGGATTGTGCGAGGGGGATGTGCTGGGATTGTGTGAGGGGATGTGCTGGGATTGTGTGAGGGGATGTGCTGGGATTGTGTGAGGGGATGTGCTGGGATTGTGTGAGGGGATGTGCTGGGATTGTGTGAGGGGATGTGCTGGGATTGTGCGAGGGGGATGTGCTGGGATTGTGTGAGGGGATGTGCTGGGATTGTGCGAGGGGGATGTGCTGGGATTGTGCGAGGGGGATGTGCTGGGATTGTGCGAGGGGATGTGCTGGGATTGTGCGAGGGGATGTGCTGGGATTGTGCGAGGGGGATGTGCTGGGATTGTGTGGGGGGATGTGCTGGGATTGTGTGAGGGGATGTGCTGGGATTGTGCGAGGGGGATGTGCTGGGATTGTGTGAGGGGATGTGCTGGGATTGTGTGAGGGGGATGTGCTGGGATTGTGTGAGGGGGATGTGCTGGGATTGTGTGAGGGGATGTGCTGGGATTGTGTGAGGCTGCTTCCACTCTCACCATGGACAGGTACACGTAGGAGGCAGTGAGCTCCTGGTTGATCTGGGCGTTGATTGCATCCTCGCATTCATTCGGATAGTTCTGGCGCCCCTGACTCTGGCCTCCTCGCTGGCCCTGCCGTCCTCTCCTGATTTGTAGCTGCCGCCCGGCGGCGGCACACAGCAGCGGGCCGGCCCTGCCCTTCAGGCGGTACAGTTGGCAGCGGCTCGGCTGCAGGCCCAATAACAGACCCGGTAACAGGCCCCACAGGCTCCCCATAGGCCCGCGCACAACCGCGAGAGCGCGCCCGGCCAGCGGCGTGCAGCGCGCCCCCGAGACAGCCGCGTCAACGGTTGGATCGTCGACGACCGATTGGTCAACCTTATTTGTTGGCCGCCATATTGGGTGTGTCGGCACGCGTCCGCCCTATTGGGAGCGGCGGCGCGATGCCGCCATGTTGAGAGTGGCGCTTCGATGGATGGACTGGTTCCCAGCCGCGCTGCGTGTTGTTCGCCATTTTGAGTGTGTCAGCACATGGCCGCATCTGGCCGCCATTTTGGGAGTGGCAGACGGTCGTCCCCTGATGTTCCCGCGCACTGTGGGTGTGATCCGCCATTTTGAAGCATGTGAGGGATTAAATGAACGTGTTTGGGGGCTTTAAAACCCAGAGCCAAAGGAAAACACTGAGCAAAAATAAAACTGTTGATGCTGTAAATCTGAAAAAACATTCAACAAATAAGTCAGCACCTGTGTGGAGAGAACAGGTGAGTGAACGTTTCAGGTGTGGGCCTCTTGGGGATGGGATCTTGAGGAGGCCTCAGGATAGGGGGTTGCCAACCCTCCAGGATTGCCCTGGAGTCTCCAGGAATTGAAGACTAATCTCCTGGACACTGATGCAAGCAGTAGAACAATCATAGGGGTGTTAAAAATGTATTATGAGTTGTTCATTTATTAGTTATAAAAATTATTGGAGATAGGGGAGAAAGGTGTTTTTACCGGGCGGAGCGAATGGAGGCAATAGGCCATGTGATGAAACCTCCAGGAATACATCCGACTAGGTTAGGATCTTGAGGAGGCCTCGGGATTGTCTTGGACCGTGGGTCGGAAGACAGGAGAGAGGATGGATGCATTGGGCAATGGAGGTATCCAGAAGAAGCCAAAGGCAGGGCTCCAGCTCCTGAGTGTGTCAAAGAGACGAGCAAAGTTCAGAGGAGTTACTGCCAATCAAAGTGAGACTTGTACTCACAACCCTGAATCAGAGGTTGTGCTGGAGTTATACCCTAGCAAATTGAATTTCTTCAAGGGAGGAATAAAGAGGGAAATTTGAAAGTAAAGCCTTGTAGGCTTATGGTAAGAAACACCTTGTCAGCAAAAGCAAAGATGAACAAGTTAGAAATTCAAATAAAGAGGATCTCCACACTGGATCATACTGATTTCCTGTCTCTTTTCTGACTCGGTCACACCTCATCTATAAATTCTTAATAAGGCTCACAAATTTTACATGAGAGGTAAACATATGAGGCGTAGAGCTCCATGCTGATCATGCGGTTGACGGCAGTCCTTGTGGTAGTTTTGTCTTACCTACGATTCCATTCCAATACTTTACTGCGTGAAGCTCTCAGAAAATTGCAGACAATATAAGGACCAGCAACAAAGGGCAGCTGAGCTTAGACCATGTTCTGTCCAAATACAATTGAAACAAGAGCACAGCCCAGATTGTGAAAAGCTGCACAAAGGAGCCTTTTTCTTTAGGCTGCTGTGCTTGGGGCATAACCTATCTTTACCTTGTAGGCTGTGTTGGTACAAGTGATGATGCTGACTTTTTTTTAACTAATCAGATTAAGGCTCCGTCTAAAAGCTCCATTCATTATATGACAGGGGGAATGAACAGTCTTGACAGCTCAGAGCCAAGTTCGGTTGACTGCTCACTGATTATATCATTGCTTTTTTCTTTCCCCGACTTAGTTTAGGTTAAAAAAAAATCTTAAAAGATATAACCCAAAGCTCGTGCAGATTAATAGATTTTTTTTAGTTATTATGGTTCCGTAGCCTTTAAGTAATGTTTCAATATTAAAGTTTTGAACTCAATTTTTAAAAAGAAATATTGATTAAAATGGGTTGTATTCTGCTGTGTATTTTTGCTCCTTCCCTGTGCTGATTTTCCCTTTCTGACTCTACAACTTCCGCCAGAGTGGATGTTCCTGAGCTCATGCCAATAGAATGTTGAGTTATACAGCCAAAACAGTAGAATGCAAGTCAGAAGACATGATCAAACGGCAGTGTTCTGGTCATACTGTATCCGGTACTGGTCGTTGAGACACGAGGGAGACATTCAAGCACTGGAGGCAGTTTTAGAGAGGAGCCATGAGGCTGATCCCTAGTATCAGGCCTCTGAGTTTTGAGGAAAGATTGAAGAAACTTGTGTTTTTCAATCTTGAAAGGAAACGCCTGCGAGGTGATCTTGTGGAGGGAAATAAGATGGTTAACAGTGTGGGAAAGGTAAATCCATAAAATTACTTAAATTAATTTAAACTGCAAGAGTAGGACACAGGTTCAAACTAGCAAAAGGCAAATTTAGGACTTCTTCACAGAAGGAGTGATCAACGAATAGAATGGACTCCCAGGTAGGGTAGTAGGGGCAAAACCCCTGAACTCATTTAAGGACCAATTATATGCTGCAATGGGCGGAAGTTAGGGACTTTCTGGATGAGTGAAGTAAGGTGGGCCAAATGGCCTTCCTCATTTGTAATCATCTTGTGATACTGATGGAAGAATGCTTAGCACGCTGGCATGACATTCCTCCGTCTACCATTTTAGTGGAGGTGCTAACCCGTTTAAAATAAACAGGTCGACACCTCTGTTAAGATAGCCAACAGAGGACTGTCACACAAACATGATTTTCTGCTGATATCACCAAAATTCATTCTTAGCCTAATAATTTACTTCAGTCCTGTGATAAGAAGGAAATACTTTGAGATTTTCCACATCGGAGAGCCCCTGATTAATTAAGTAGCAATGACAGTACCAGCAAGGAGCCAAGCAGATTTGTCAATCCTTACAAACCCTGATGCTATTACCCCATCTCTCTCTCCTGATGGCAGCTGAGTCAAAGCAACTGCCCTATTAGTTCAAAGAGCTGTCACTCACAGAGCACGCTGCAACTTGAATTTAAAGCCAGGCTGTGCCTGAGCAATATAAATGCAGGTACATCTGTGATATGTTTTCAGACTGCTGCTTGTGAACGCCTCTCACCAGCAGCCATTCCTTAGCTTTTATATTGTCAGAAGTGTTTTTTTTTAAACAAAAGTTATTTTACTGCACATTAAACGCCCGATCAGAATGGACCAAAATGTGCGTTTGAACTACCACAAGGACAGCGAGACTGCCATCAACCGCATGATCAACTTGGAGCTCTACGCCTCATATGTTTATCTCTCTATGGTGAGTTCTGCACCTGAACCAAACCTCTTTTGGCTTGAAACCAGTCAGAGTGCTAATGAATTCATGTAGGTCTTGTGGAAAGGTCATTTTCTTTCTAAGGAGGTATTGATGTCATGCAGGAAAACATTTTTGTTATTGATTAGATTAAATTTAGGTAAGTATGAAAAATAATTATATTCCATTCCTTTTCATGTGGTGACTGTGGTTATCAATCAGATGGAGTATTGACCAGTTCTGGAATTAATAATATCTGGGTGTAGAACTTCTGATTGTTATAGTTAATGTAAAGATGTTTAATTTGTTTGGACTACATGCTTGTGTGGACTGTTTTACACTCTGCTTAACTTCAGACAATGCCTGTGTAAAAATAGCACATAGGGGATATTGTATGAGTGTGTTAAATGGTCGTACCTGAATTTTACTGGTCAGAAGTTCTACCCTTTGGTGTTTATGTGAAGCCAAAAAACCTGGGGATACATTTTTTCCTGCTTTTTAGCAACAAAAGTAAACGCAAATATAAAGTGCAGCATGCCGATTTATACTTTTATTTTTGCTAAAATAGCACAAAGAGGAAAATGTCTCTGACAACCCATATCTTCCTCAAATCAATTCTGATTACTCCAGCAATCAGTTTCCACATTGTGTAAATTCAAGCCACCATTTGTTATCAACAAATGTTTATAGACTAATTTTCCAATTTTTAAAAATAAATTCCCCAATTTAATGACTGACCAGTGAACAAACTGTCGTCTGTTAACATGTTGTGAAATGGCGTGAGCTAATCGTGTCAATTCATAAACAGGTGGGTGAGGGGGTACAGAATTTCTCTAGTCATTACACTGGAAAAATGGTGCATTAAGATCTCTGCTGGTTGTATTTCTGACCAAAGGGGTTTACGATCTCATTATAAATACTGCTCACGGGATATCTTGGTGAACTTACTTGTGATGTCGCTATGCTTAGCAACCAGAGCACGTTTTCCTCCATGGTGCTCGAAACTGCTGGGGTGATTCATGCTGCAGCAAACATTGTGGTAGTGGAGTCTGTTGTCACCTCCAAGACTTCACATTCCACTTCCCCCCTTGCAATTGATTTGCGTGTATACAGGAATTCAGTGTACTGAGGTGCCAGGGCAGATAGACTGTTAACTATTTGAGTCATGTTCCCATTACATTGACCATCGTTGGAAAGGCCAAATTCATGGGTAGAAATCTTGAATTTTCCAGAGAGTCCTGTGCTTCACCCATACAAAACTCTAGTAAGATGGCAAGTTCTGGGACATATTCTTTCCTCAGAGAGTGGAGTGGTGGGTTGATGAGATATTTCCAACTAATCCAAAAGCTGAGCCGACCTACAATTCCCCAAGAGAACACTGCCTGAAATAATCTTCCCACTTCTTGTTCTGCTTATAGCAACTTTATTTTAGGAACAATATTTTATCCTTTATCACTGGCCCAGTAGCTTACTGCTCAACTCCTAAAGTAGCTGAAATAGTCTCTAAAGTTTCAACTAATTTAAAATGTGCACTTAAGACCATCTCTATACATTTTTTAAATTTCACTAATGATTGTGCTGTCACGTCTGAATGAGAATGTCTTGTGAGTAATGAAATGGATATTGAACTGTTTCGGGTGTGTACTTTTCATATGAATTCCCAGTAAACGAAGTGTTTGCGTGCGTGCATTGGGAACAATTGATTGAATCTGACTAAATGATCATAGACTGTGAGTGTCTCTTATCTGAGGCTCTTCTGCTTCATCACCAGCTCCAAATGCTAGAAAATCGTTGCTATTTTAATATATGTTTTGATCATTAGCTGGCCAAAAAAACAAGACAGGACTGAAATATTCCTGATTCAAAATAGAATTTTTTCTGAGTAATGCATAGTAGCTTTCTGAGGGAATACAAAACAATTTAACTAAGTCACTAGTGCTAAAAATCAGTATTTGATACAAATGTGAAAATCACAAAGATTCTACCTTGGCAAACACCATATGAATCTTTACAGACCCTTTATGTCTTTGCATTCTGGGGAGCAGGTTATCTCACTTAGGGAACTCACTGGATTCATTGCCCATTAATTCCCTTCTACACCCTATTTTTGCAGTCATATTACTTTGACCGAGGTGATGTTGCCCTGGACAACTTTATGAAGTTCTTCAAGAAGCAGTCATACAAGGAGCATGAGCAAGCTGAGAAGCTGATGAAATTCCAAAATCAACGTGGAGGCCACATCATCCTGCAAACTATCAAGGTTAACAGAAACCCAATGTAGAAAATAACCGTTTGGAATGTGCTTTAATTATACGATGAGTGTCGTGCCCAGAGCCTACTTACTTGTTTCAAAGTGTCTAAAGCAATCTAATTATTAGCTCAGGCTGTCTTATACTCAGTTTCTGAAAGAATCCTTGCACAAAGCTGCTCTCTATTCAGTACTCAATATTGAATCTAATTAAAGTATGATAAGGAAACATCACACCAGAGCAAGAAGGAATGCTCTTCCGAGATTGGGGTATAAGCATGTTGGTACAGTGAGAGTCCTGTGCTGTCTCTGTTTTGTCTTTGCGTTATCTGTTGTATGTTTCATTACTGGAGCTCTGCATGATCTCCGATTCCCATTAGACCAGAACTGTGCATGTTGTTCTTGGGATGTAAGTATCAAGTTATAAGCAAAGTGGGAAAGTCTTCATTCCCCAGCATTGCTGCCCATTGTCTCAATCTCTGCACATTTGCCCCCCAAAAAATTAGCTGGAAAAATAGGTAAGAGACCTATCTATTAATATCTTATAGCTAGATCCCACAGAATCCTGTGAAGTTCATGCTTTCTTTGTATGTCAACCTGACCCTAACTAACCAGGCTACACTTTTCTCTTTAGAAACCGGAGCAAGACGAATGGGACAATGGTCTGCAGGCAATGCAATGCGCTCTGCAGTTGGAGAAGAATATTAACCAAAGCCTGCTGGAGCTACACAAACTGTCCAAGGACAGAACTGACCCTCATGTGAGTATTTGGAAAAAAAATCTAATTATGTGGGGTTTTGGCAATTCAACATGAATTATAGACAAATGTCGGTGAAAGGGATTTAGATTTTTCTGATTAATTGCCCAAAGTTGATGTTGTGGATCATCTCTGAATAACTTGTTACCAGGGATTGTCTGGGCTTGAAAATTCTTCAGCTGCTCCAAAGTGGCCCAGTAACATTTGCAACAGAGGATTGGACACTATATCAGAGCTTTCTGTTCTCAAATCTCATCTTAACTCAGCGTTTGAAGCCATTCTAACTCTCTTTGGCAACTGCTTTTTTTGGTTAAGTAAACTGACCTTTTACTCGATGTGGGTGAAGGGAGCTGTAGCCGCTTTGTGAAATGAACGTCTCACTGACCAATTATGGCAACATTAGTCATGGCAATATGGCCTGAAACACTAGGCTTTTCGAAGGAGGAAGTGTATCAGTGGACGCCAGCGGTTAGATCCTACAGTTGGAGCCATGAACAAGATTGTATAATCTGTCCTAAATGGTCACTAAACTGCATCCATGCCCGGTCACCTGGATTATCTTTCAGCTTCAAAGTAGTTAATGCTTTATTCACAATAAACAGCACCTGATTTCATTTTCTTCCAGTTATGTGACTTTCTGGAGACTCACTGTTTGGAAAAGCAAGTCAAGACCATCAAGAAACTTGGGGACCACATTACCAACCTGCATCGTCTGGGTGCTCCCCAGAATGGCTTGGCTGAATACCTATTCAATAAGCACACCTTGGGGGTAGAGTAGGTAACGCAGCACCAGGATTTCACCTCTGACCCTATATACAATGTCTATTTCTCAGTCGCCAAAAATTCTGTAGCCCCTCAACAAATATTGACTAGTTCTAGGATTCTCCAACATTTGGTGTGTGGCAAAATTAGAAAACTTCCCAATGTTTACACAGATTAGTTTAGCAGATGATTTTGCAAGGTTGTCAACACCGTAAATGCTTTCATTGACTCATTTTCAGAATTTGGCACCGGAGTCAACAAATCCCTGGAATCAGGCTGAAAGAATAGTTGAGGCTAGTAATTCCTCAGAAGAAATTTTGCCAAAGGTCACAGACCAGTATAGGTAAAACTGGGAGACACATGCTTCAAGCTGCTCACTCTCAACCTGACCCAACGAAGTAGTCCTGACTGACAACTCCTGCCTCCCAGCTGACTCCCCACCTCACTTCTGGCCTTGTGCTAATCTGTCCATACATAGAATTACATAGAAATTACAACATGGAAACAGACCATCCAATCTATGTTGGTGTTTATCCCACTCACTCTATTGGGACAAGGGGCATTTGGCATCTCCAGCCCCTCCCTGATTTCCTGGGCTCTGGAGCACCTGCAATTCTAAAAAAAAACTTAAGTCGAAAAGCAGCAACATCAGTGCTGAGGAACTCAGTTGATCTGCTGGACCTAATTCTGAGTGAGACCGTGCATCCGTTCTGCAGCCGCAACAGCCCGCTGTGCCCCAGCTCAGAAGTCGGAAACGCTCCTTCCCTCCTGATTTTGCCCAGAAGTAGCATGATTTATTTTTTTAAAAATCAAGGTTGTTAGGGTACTGTGTAAAAACCATGGGACGTCATGCAGTAAGAGGTCACTAGCATTATAAACAGTGAACGAAGCACTCACTGCCATTACAACATGAAATTCAAAGAATCTATCAATAAAACCAACCTACAGAAAATTTGTCACTGCGTGCTGACTTTCTGTAAATAGGGTCAGTGGCTGTAAACGCTTCAGCCTCTTGACATAATCACCTGTTAGAGACTCGATAGGGTAGAACATCTGAGTGACAAAGCTTATCACTCTCGCTGTATTCCAGTGTGCACTATCTTTATGCATTTATTTAAACGCCTGTGTAACAATAGCGGACATAGGAATTCAGTAGGAGTACCTTAAGCATTCATATGTGAACTTCACTGATGATAAGTTCTACCCGCCTGTCTGTAATGGGGACCAAGTGCTTGTGAAGAGAATGGAGCTCAGACGCAAGTGCAGTGCATTGTGCTTTGTGTAAAATTGGGTACTGACATTGTCAGCTGTAGCTAATTATCTTCTACAGCAGTCGTGCAATGTAACTGCTCAAAATAAAAGTTGCTGTGTACTGAATTGGCTTCAGAGATGTTTATTTAAACTGGATCCTGTATAGACTCTGGAATCCCTGCTGACATAGGAATTGGTCCACCTTTTGTTGAATACTTCATGTTTGTGGGTTTTATTTACAGACTGTAGTTCCTTCAGCATTAATTGCACACAATCAGTTTATTTTTCTTTGGTCATTTGTTTTATTTTACTCATCTCTCATTGAGATGCCACGTAACTGCCCAGCTGGAACAGAGAATTGATCCCAAGTCTCCAGTACATAGAATTACATAGACTTTTACAGCACAGGAACAGGCCATTCGGCCCAACAGGTCTATGCTGGTGTTTATGCCCCACACAAACCTCCTCCCATCTTACTTCATCTCACCCTATCAACTATTCCTTTCTCCCTCATGTACTTATCTAGCTACCCCTTAAATGCCACTCTGCAGGTGCCTGTCGGAATATGTGTGATTTTACCTCCCTCCCTGCTCACTGCCTGTGCGGAAATAATTACCAACCTGGAATAATGAGGTGACCCTGAACAAGCTATATACTGCAGCGCTGTGGCTGTACAGGGTTGGGGGGGTTCAACCACATTCTTACAGGCATACAATAGATTATGCTACATCCGTATGGTTGAGATTGGGATTCACTTTGTGGAGTAATGTAGACATGATCCTTTGTCCTACCACTTGAAATGGAATGGTTTTAGGGCTGTGTAAAGCATGGTAATAGGGTCCCTGAAAAGACCTAGAAATTGTAGACCAAAAGAAAATTAAACTAAAATAATTATAGAATTGGACAATATGAGGTTGCTTGTGATGCATAATAGCTTTATAAGTGCACCAGAGCTTCTACTGAACAGTGCACATTAAATCAGCAATTATAGCCCTCAGGTACTCTTGAATACTCGCACTCAACCAAATGTGCATTCTGTTCGCATGGGACTTCTTTACAATCAGGACCAATTTACAAACTAAGATCCAGTAAGTTCTGGTTTACCTTTGATTCTGCAGAAGACCTGGTTCTCAGTAATTGCGCCACATGACATACCCTTACTGTGTGGAGTTAGAAAGGATCTCTCACAGATTGAGAAACAAAAACATTCATGGAAGGCTGCACTAGTGTGTAACATTGTACAAAACTGCCCATAATTTGGCACCATTTAGTCACTTTACTCAGAAAAGTGACAATAACAGCTGCAATAAGACATGGATTCTCTTCTGAAGTTGGGATTAAAGCACTTTGGAGCTGAGTACACTGATCTTTTCGTTGGCTTTAACCTATACTGTACCTGACCTACAGTGCTCAATGGTACAGTGTAAAGGCAGTTATACTCAGCATCTAACCAATGCCATAGGCAATTGCCGGTCCATCAACGCTTCGAATTTAAAATTCTCATCCTTGTGTTTAAATTCCTCCATGGCCTCGCCTTTCCTATCACTGTAACCTCCTCCAGCCCTATAACCCGCAGACCTCTGCTCTCCTCCAATTCTGGCCTCTTGTGCATCCCGACTTCCTTCGCCCCATCATTGGCAGCCGTGCCTATGTCCTAAGTTCTGGAATTCCCTCAGTTAACCTCTCTGCCTCTCCTCCTTTAAGACACTTTTTAAAACCTACCTCTTTGACTAAGTTTTTGGTCACCTATCCTGATGTCTCCTTCTTTGGCTTGGTGGCAGTTTGTTTTGTCTGATAATGCTCGCGTGAAGCCCCTTGGGACATTTTACTACGTTAAAGGCGCTATATAAATGCAAGTAGTTGTTGTTGATGAATCACCTTAAAGGCAGTGTTAAAATTTGGGGATTTTATAGAACTATTTTTTTGTACAGTTTCATGACAGTTAAAGTAAGCAGACTTTGTTCCCCTCACTCCAGAAGCTACACTTGTTAATGTATTTTTCCCTTGCAGAGTTGTATGTCCCAATAGGTTAACAATTATCCTTGATTCCAGTACTCTGCACACTGAATTAATGTAGTTTCAAGCTGAACAATCACATTAGCTTTAGAATGGCCAATATTAAACTCAGAGGGACTGCAATATTTATTTACAATTAAATAGAAATATTAAGCAGAAAACATTTAGAAGAGTATTGATAGCACAGTATATACATAAAGATAATGAGGGACAATGCAGGAGATTGCACAAGGACAAAGATTAGGGGAGTGAACAAGTGTAGGTGGCAAATGCTGTGGCCCATTAAATGTCAAGTCAATCATCACCATGATTCTGATTGTTGAGTTTTCATTTAGGGTTGTTTGTTCTTAATCTACCCTTAAGGTTTGAAGATTAGATTTTCGAGGGTGTAGCCAGTTTTGCTCTAATTAAGCAAGATGTGTGGAACTTATTGCATTGACACCAACATCATGTGACAGATTGATTTTTATCCAATTTGAACATCTTACTAAACTTTTCCCAAGTCCAGTTTCAAACAAGCTATGAAAAGGCTGCCTATTCTGGAAATGTACATGGCACCGACTATCCCAAACTTCGGATTCTTGACTATCCGTACACAGATAATTCTTACCCAGACTCCAGATAGCCCCAAGAAACAAGAATTACATAGAGTCCACAGACCATTCGGCCTAACTGGTCTATGCCGGCGTTTATGCTCCATACAAGCCTCTTCCCACCCCTCTTCATCTAACTCTGTCAGCATATCCTTTTATTCCTTTCTCCCTCATATGGCTATTTAGCTTTCCATTAAATGCATCTATGCTATTCACTTCAACTGGAGACAATTTATTTATTAATTCCTTAATAAACCACTTGATATTCCCAGCCCCACAATTAGGCTTTCTCCCCCTGGTTGTCAAATCAATCATCCTCCAGTTGTGATGGATGGTCTTTTTCTTGTTGTAATTTAGGGTTTGAAGATTGGATCTTGCAGGGTGTAGCCATTTTTGATCCATGTTTGAATGATTAGATATGATATAGCAAACTGATGATGCAGGACTAAATGTAACACCAATATTATGTGACAGGATAATTGGTGTGTGAAGGAACACTTCCAATTGAAAACAAGCTAGAACAAATTACACAATCTCACAAAGTATCTGGTTTGGCAGTACCTCAGAACATCAGTTCAGGTAAACCCATGGACAGAAGATGGAATGTGTATTATTGGTGCCTCCTTGCAGTAGTGCTAGCAGCTCTGTACAGTGTTGCTGGTGTTTTACAATTCCGCCAATGCAAATTTAGTCCAGGCACTGTGGTCACTTGTACACAAGTGAGCTTACCTTGATGAATAATTCAAGACCAGCTCATTGAAAGAGTTTTCTGGCACCCTGGCCATGTTGCTCATTACAAAACAAAAATTAATTCACATCATTGGCTCCTGCCTTCCGATGTCACTCACACCTAATACCCCCTCCTCACACTACAGGAAAAATCACCTCATCAGCAAACATTAAAGGGCTGCCAGAGCCTGAAGGGCCAAGCTTGAATAAAACAGCCTTAGATCTAACCACCCCAACCTTTAAACTCACTAGCCACATGATGCTCCCCTCATCAAGCTGCGTGCAGGAGTGGTCTTTCCAGAGGTAAAATGGCAATTAATGACATATTAAGCTCAATGCACTAGAACGTTATCAATTATACAATAATGAACCAGAGTGAAGCATGAGTTAATGCCTGTCTTTGAGCAGAGCCTTCAAAAAGATTAATCTGACTGATGGGTATAAGTACTCCAGGCATTATTTTATGATTCACTTTGGTTTATTGTTATAAATTAATGAACTTTCTGCTAGCACAGATTTTTCTGAAGTATTTAATAAACCAGCTGCTCCACCCCCACCCACAGATAAGCCTACTCACTGATGAGGTGTGTAGTTGCTGGCTGACTGTCAAATATCTGCCAACTTTAAGGCAATGAATAAAACCAGAAAATGCTAGAACACTCAGTTCAGGCAGCATCTGTGGAGAGAAAAACTTAACGTTTCAGGTCGATGACGATTCATCAGTTCTGAACGACAAAAAGTCATTGACCTGAAACATTAACTCTCTCCACAGACGCTGTCTGACCTGCTGAATGTTTTCCAGCATCCAAAGTATTTTATTTTGTTGTCGCGAGTGATAGTTCCATTTGCCAAGGATCTGTTCTCTTGCCACCTGTTGGGCCTGAACATTAAGATCAAATAGGACATTACTCATTGTTCCCTGCGTTAAACATTTAGTACATAAAGCCATTGTGACATTAACCCACTGAAACAATTTAAGATTAAAAGCTACTCCCATTATGGCATATTGTGTACAAAAGACCAGATATGATCTCATTTTTCAATGAGGAGACTGGTATTACATAGTAAAATATTAGAATGGATTTAACTAAGCCAACTCCAACCTTACCAAAGCAGATAAACCACAGCCCTTGAAACATACAATGTTGCTTGCAAACAGCACTGATCAAAGTTTCACAAAAGCAGGTATGGGTCTAACTTGGACATGTAGCTATTAATATCTCATTAAAAAAAGGTAGTGAAAGAAGAGGTGTCCAGCACACAAAAATACAGGGCCACATTACAGCAATCTCACCCAAATGCAGCTCTTGTGGCATGAAGGCTCAATACAATAAGGAATTCAGGAGAAACTGCTTCACTCAGTGGAACTTACTACCACATGAGAGTAGTTCAGGCAAATAGCATAGATGCATCTACAGGGAAAGCTAGACAAGTACATGAAGGAGAATGGCATAAACCTTCTACTCCTATCAGGTTAGATGAAGTAAGGTCAGAGGAGGCTTATGTGGAACATAGACCTGTTGGGCTGAATGGCCTCTGTGCTGTAAACTCTATTGAACTGCTTGGTTTGCACAAACAATAAAAGCCAATTAAACACTCAACCATTTTTATTTTTCCATTAAGTGACAGTTACAAGCATCCTTTACAAAAAAAGGACCTTTGACCTCAGCTGTTCCATACATAATAGTTCTGCTTCAGAATGGCTTGGAAACCCCAGTCATCATACACCCCAGGAACCTGCTCACACTTCATTACAGATTTAGGAGGCCATTTAAGACATCATAATAAGACTATCCCTGCTGTCAGTTTAATCACTCTCCCCCAGGGTGTGCTTGTCAAACAGGTACACTCCCATGCCATTCTCAGGGGCTCCCAGTCTCTTCAGGTTGGTGATGTGATCCCCAAGCTTCTTGATCATCTTCACTTGTTCATCCAAGTAGTGGGTCTCCAGGAAGTCACACAACTGGAAGAAGAGAAAGAAACTAATGCAAGTGCAAAAAGATGTTGCGAAGGTGCAGAGTGATGACATTGCCAGAAAAAAAAATGGTGGAATTGGTTCTTGCCACCTACATCAGTATATATTGCCAATAAGGAAGTCACAGTGTACTGTACCAAATAAGGACATCACAGATGATGCACTTTGCAAGATGCCTCACACTTGGATAAATGTGTGCCTCATCAGAAGATGCATTAATCTACTGAGGCTGATAAGTAAACACAGCACTTGGTTACAGTTGTACCTAGACAGCAGTGACAAAGCCCCATCTATTATTATATACCAGCCGATCAAAAGGAGACCAGTAACTCAAGTAATGAATTGTCAAACAAAGTTAATGTTGAGTACTTCTGAATAGTGCTATAGGACAAATTTATTGTCCAGCAACTGCCTCAGCTCACCTAGAAAACTCATCATGTCAGTCAAAGCATCAAGAACTTACATGAGAGTCTGTCCTCTCAGTGGACAGTTTGTGCAGATCCAGCAGACTCTGGTTCACATTCTTCTCCATCTGCAGAGCTCTCTGCATCGCCTCCAGACCATTGCTCCACTCATCCTGCTCCGGTTTCTGAAAAAAAGGTCACTTGTTAGTAAATTCCATCACAATGAAGGAAATTCAAGGCCATAACTACCTTAAGGGTCCCTGTCCAAGGCATTAAAGACAATGGAGTATGTGCAAAGCAGTGGATGACCAGGGGGCATGCAACTTTCTGTACCATATTGGCAATTAAATTGGATGCAACAGCATATCACTCATTACATTAAAATTCTTTTTTTTTTTCAAATTCTCTCCATATCTGTGACCTTCAACATCTCTGCACCCCTCCAGTTCTGGCATCTTGCACATCCTTTATTTTAAAGTTATTCCACCGTTGGCAGCCATGCCTTCAGCTGCCTAGGTCCCAAGCTTCTCGTCCTTTAAGACACTCCTTAAAATCTACCTCTTAGACCAAGCTTTTGGTCATCTGTCCTAATCTCATGTGGCTGTCAGATTTTGTTTGATAAATCACCCCTGCAAGGTGCTATGTAAATACAATTTGTTGTTGAATACAATCTATCTCCCACCATCTCAAAGTGCATCAATGAAGACAAAACTTCAGAAACAAACACTGAATGAAAAGTTGATTTGAGAATCAAGTATCCTGGGATGGAAAGAAGGGATTGCTGTCTTAAGCTTGAAACTTTAGAATTTTCTTTTTCTCCCCCTCCCAAAAGTAGTTCACAGGTCAGAAGCTCATCCCTTGTCTGAAAGGGTACCTTGATGTCTGCCAAGATAATACGTCCTCCACGCCGATTCTGGAATTTCAGCAGTTTCTCAGCGTGCTCCCATTCCTCATGTGACTGCTCCTTGAAGAACTCAGCAAAGTGACGCAGGGCAACATCATCCCGGTCAAAGTAATAGGACTGCAGAGAGAAAGGAAATTAGGCCAGACTAATTACCTGTGTGCAATTCAAAATGATCACATGCAGACTGGGTATTGTGCAAATGCCAACCTTAAAGTATGTTTGATTAGTCAATTTTGGCTATTTAAAAGAAATATAATTTTAACTTTAATTGTTGGTTAAGATGGTGAACAGTCTCTCTTTACATTGGAAAGACACAACTAATCTGGCTGATAGGAGGCTCCATCAACAGGAAAGATTGGTTTCCAGCTCAGCCTTTTCACCAGAGGTCAGTGGAACTACTTCTACTCATTCCATATGTTAAGAGGTAGTGGAGGAATGAGTGTAAATCCTACAATTTCTGCTGTAGTTCTGGTCAACACTTTCTCAAGTTACTTCACTTCAACCAAAAAGGACAGACAACCTAGCCAGCACATGATTAATTGCAGTCACTTCATTTAAAAAGGTGCAAGTTTCAAAGGACAGTCATTTGAAAAACCTATAATCAAACCCATACCCCTCACCCTGTGACAAACTCAAGACTAGAAAATGGTTCCTGTATGAAGTTTTAAACCATGCAACTAGGAAACAACTAGACTTCTAACTAGAAGCAAGTTTATTATATAAGTCATTCCAATAGAGAGTGAAGAAGATAGCTCACCATAGAGAGATAAATATAGGAGGAATAGAGCTCCATATTGATCTGCTTGTTGACACCATCCTCACACTCCTTGTGATAGTTCTGACACACTTGGGAGGCCATCTTAATTTCTATAATGTATCTGTTTTTAGCCAGTCCACCAACTAGTCTTAGCTACTCAATCCAACTGCTACAAAAGTAAGAACTAGCACATTTTAAATACATGGACAACACAGTATTTGCATAAGATGATGAGTGACAATTATTGGTAGCTCATCAGATAACTTCCATGCATCAAAAAAATCCACAAAGTCATTAATGAATAAAGTGAGGGGTGGGTGATCCAATCAGAGCTTTGAGAGTAAGTTTAGATGATTACTTACTAATGACCTCATTGTTGTAGGGTCCTTTGACCTCCCTTAAAATTATTTTGTCGAAAATGTCCTGAATTTAAAATACATAACCTGAAAAAAAGAAGAAAAAAAAACTTCACTGAACTGCTAGTCAGTATTGAGCAGGTCAGAGCAAGAACTCTGGGGAGAGAGCAGAGCAGAGGCAAAAGCTATAGCCCTTGCTTGTATACTGACTGAATCTGGGAGAAGGCAGTAGAGGAGAGGAACATCAAACAACACCAAAAAAGAAAAAATAATACATAACCTGAAAAAAAGAAGAAAAAAAAGAAAAAACCCACCCCTGCAAAAAAAAAGAAAAAAAATACATAGTTACACCTTTTCACTTGCAATACAGTGACTTAAGTAATCAACTGGATTTGTGACAAAGCTAGAGATTTTTTTTTCTTGCAGGTGGTTGTGGACTTAATGCAATATCCAGAGATCAGGTAGTCCAGGGTAAGACTGCACTGTCAGTGAGTCAGACAGGTGGAAATTCTATCCTAAATTTGTCTCAAATCTACCCCATGTGTGCAGAGAGTCATGGTTGTTGAGTCCTCTTTTTTTAAATGTTTAGGCCCCCCCCTTTTATAAGAAGGCGGGGGGTTATGGTGTGTTTTATTTAAAACAAATCAAACCAATGACAATGTCAAATTATAATTTTATTGTGATGATCCAGGATGCACTCCAGCCCCTGCGGTGCCCACCGGTCGCGGAAAGGTTGTTGAGTCCTTGTTTTATTCTCATTACGTCCTGTGTGTCGTATAATCCAGTATATATTTGTAACCAGGTAGGGTACACATCCTGCGAATCTGAGGTGCGACCAGCCTAGTTTATGGATTATAACAGGCAGTGTGAAACACACAGGTGCAACTTTTACATCTTCCGGCTTATTTACAGGATTTTATGGTAAACTTGGATCATCTGCCGATGGTTTAATAGCAGGAATGTCTAGCAAAAGGAGTGAGATAAAAAGGGAAGAAAGAATTTGCATTTATATAGCACCTTTCACGACCTTCTAGTTTAGTATCAGCTGCAAACTTGGATATAGTCCCTCATTCTAAATCCAGGTCACTTATCAATCTGGGTAGTGAACAACTGTCTCCAGCTCTAATCCCTGTAGCACACCATATTTCCCTGTTTTCTAACCCAAGAATGTCTCTTTTATCCCAATTCTCTGCCTTATACCTTTTTTAGAAAAATCATTCTGGGGATAAGGGCATCACTAGCACAATCAGCATTTATTGCCCATCTCGAGTTTCTCCTTGAATGTGGTGGTGAGCCTTCTTTTTGAACCGCTACAGTACATGCAGCAAAGGTACTCCCAACAGTGCTGTTCGGTGGGGAGTGCCAGGATTTTAACCCAGCTGCAATGAAGGAGCCACTATTCCTTAGTAATTTGCATGAAGGACAGAATACATAAATGGCACAAGAAAATGCTTCTAAAATGTTTGTTGGCAGAACACAATTTCCCTGTAGTATACACGCAGCTGACACCAGAAGATCTCTATTGACCTAGAGAACAGCAGCCAAGTATAGTGTGTAGAGTAGCAGTTAAATGGAATACATACTCCTTAAAAAAAGTGTAATTAACCAGAAAAGATCAAGATCCAAATCATAAATGCAAGATTCATGCATAGCTTTTTATACCGGTGATTGAGTGAAGTTCTGTCCCACTAGTCCATCTTCAAACATCCTTTTTAACAAATGCTCTCTGCCCAACAGGGTGGATGTCAACTCCAAAATAAAGTTTGCCTCAACTTAGAATGATACCCAGACTTCAAGGGTTAAGTTATGAGGAGAGATTGCACAAATTGGGGTTGTATTCTCTGGAGTTTTGAAGGTTAAGGGGTAATCTGATTGAAGTTTATAACATATTAAGGGGAACAGATAGGGTGGATAGAGAGAAACCATTTCCATTGGTTGGGGATTCTAGGAGTAGGGGGCACAGTCTAAAAATTAGAGCCAGACCTTTTAGGAGCGAGATTAGAAAACATTTCTACACAAAGGGTGGTAGAAGTTTAGAACTCTCTTCTGCAAATGGCAATTGATACTAGCTCAATTGCTAAATTTAAGTCTGAGATAGATAGCATTTTGGCAACCAAAGGTATAAAGGGATATGGGCCAAAGGCAGGTATATGGAGTTAGATCACAGATCAGCCATGATCTTATCAAATGGCAGAGCAGGCATTTTGGGGGGGGGGCAGCAGGGGGTGGGGGGCAGGGGGTGCTGAATGGCCTACTCTTGTTCCAAACTTGAATTCACAACTGACTATTCATCAACTGTGTACTGATTACAGAAAGTGTCTAATCATCCAGTGGCCACTGTGTAAAGAGCTGTTTTCTAGTCTTTGCCCTGGCAGGTATAGGTTGAAGTAGAATGTTGAGCTGTTCTTAGCCCAGAAGATTGGCACTTATTAAAGGAAGCAGTTTCTTTGTTATAATTACATTCTGCTGGTGTTTTTTTTTTGCTTTAAGCTAACATTCTCCTTCGTAACTTTAGCCTAAATAGACTTTGCCAACCTTATGGCTATTGTATGTGAAGAGATGAGAGCAGTTGGGATTATTCATAGAGCAGAGAACATTAAGGGGAAGATGGTCAAAATTATGAGTGGTTTGATGAGTAAATGTTTCCACTGGCTGGTAGGTAACCAGAGATAGAGAAATTCTTTTATAGAGGTGGTTATGATCTGGATTTCAATGCTTGAAAAAGTAGCAGCAGATTTAACTTGGCTATATAGATTTGGAAAGGAAAAAAAATTGCAGGGCTATGGGGAAAGATTGCAGTTAGATAGCTTTCAAAGAGCTAGCAGAGGCATGATGGGCCACATGGCCTCCTGCCCTGTAAGATTCTATAATAGTGGATTAAAAAAGCTACACATGCACACCATGTTGCCAAGAGCACATATGGAAAAATATGGAGTGCAACAACCCTTGGCCAGTAGGAACATTACCTGAATGCCTGTGGTTGTTAGCTGTGTTTTTGTTCACATTAGAAGCTTGATCATAGAAATCTTGCATTTCATAAAATACTTAAGACCATGAAGTCTAGCCAGGCACTAACCAAGGTGGGGAAGAAAAGTTGGAGAAAAATATACAATTAAGTTCCAGCCATAAAAGTGACACACAATCTTGGATATTTCAGATTGGTGACCTGAAAGACACAGATCCACTATTTAATTTGCACAGAGACAAACCACTCCAATGCTGAATAGCTTTTATTTCCATTTACAGTGTCAGCAGTTGAAGGAGAATGTTAGATCAGAGATCTGATCAATAATGAACCATATCCAACACCAGCATTCACTCAAGGCTGGTCACACTTTGTATGAGTTGGTGGTCCCTCAACATCATGTAAAGATTCACATGAATCATGAAGGATAAAGGAATCATTCTCCCAGGGTGTGCTTGTCAAACAGGTACACTCCCATGCCATTCTCAGGCACTCCCAGTCTCTTCAGGTTGGTGATGTGATCCCCAAGCTTCTTGATCATCTTCACTTGTTCATCCAAGTAGTGGGTCTCCAAGAAGTCACACAACTGGAAGAGAGAAACTAGTCAGTACAGACAACAGATCAAGGATAACACTGAAGAAATGTTCACTATCTTCTCCTGGACAGTTGGTACATTAGGGTTAGTAGTTCAGTTAGTCGATTTTGCCCCAGGTTAGATTACTGCACGTGGCAAAGTAATCACTTTAGGATTGGATTCCAGAACTCCTTTACATACCTATTAATTCTTCAGATACTAGAACACCCCAGGACAAAATTAATGATCTAAACCTTTCTAAAGAGCTTGTTGAAATCGCTGCAATTGACAGATCTATTGGATATGGAGACCTTGCCAACAGTTGCATTAAATGGCAGCCATCATCCTCAACACATCTAAAGACTCAGTTAGAACTTACATGAGGGTCTGTCTGCTCAGTGGAGAGTTTGTGCAGATCCAGCAGACTCTGGTTGACATTCTTCTCCATCTGCAGAGCTCTCTGCATCACCTCCAGACCATTGCTCCACTCATCCTGCTCTGGCTTCTGAAAAGGGAAAAAAATTCTCACCTAGTTACAATGGATGTAATTCAGGGATGAATCTGCATCAAGGGCTAAAAAAAACATCCCATTTATGTTATCACACTTGTGATTAGCAATTACTGCTGGAATCAAATTGAAGGCAATTGCTGCACTGTTTTCTTAAAGACCTGATTCATGGCCTCCTTCTGTGCCATGCCCTCAAGCATCAGGCCCCCTTTTGAAGGGGTTGTAAAAGGAATCACATGCACACCTAAAATTTCCCTCAAGCCCACAAATCAACCAAATAAACAAGGTCAAACAAGTTCACTGTCCCCAATCGAGGATGCACTCAAGTCCCTGTGGTGCCCACTGGTCACAGAAAGCCTCAACCACACTAGCAGACACTGCAAGCTCCCTCTCCAGGGACACCTGGGCACAGAGAATGCTGCAGAAGGGAGGCAGTCAGAGCAGCCGCATCTAGCCTGGATCTGTAGATGGCCACTTTGGACTGGATGACGACGACTACTACTACTCCAGCCAAAGAGCAGAAGCTTGGGCCTGAAGTGCAGCCAGAACTCGAGGAGCTGCCCCGACATATGGGCTGTGAGGTTGCAGCCCCTATTAACATGGAACATGGGCTCATCCAGGCCACACTGTAACCATTCTGTGGCCATAGAGAAGGCCACTCATTTACTGAATCTAACCTTTATGTCCTCTAAGATGATTCGGCCTCCACGCTGATTCTGGAATTTCAGCAGTTTCTCAGCGTGCTCCCGTTCCTCATGTGACTGCTCCTTGAAGAACTCAGCAAAGTGACGCAGGGCAACATCATCCCGGTCAAAGTAATAGGACTGTGGAGAGAATTTTTAAAAAGGTAGTCATACTTTGGTCTTTTCTAGTGTAATGGCATTCACATCAGCTTAAACATGGGGTGAACTGAACAGAATCAAGCAGTTCTTTTGCTAGAAAGTTGTGCCAGTTATGAAAACTGGCAGTTTTACTTATTCCATTAAAAAAGCAGGGTAGTCTATTGCTCCTTCTAGCAGTAGTTAAACTGGCTAATTAAAGGCTCATTAAGAAAGATTGTTAAGAGCTTTGACATTTCATTTGAGCACAGTTCCATACTTAGCTTGATGAGTGATACCTAGTACTATTCGATTGTAGATTATAAAATCATGAAACAAGATTAGAATTTTCCATTTCACCATTCAGAGACTGTTTACTGCAGTAAAGACCTCCAGCAGCAGGTCCTGCTCGATCACCATAACTTGGCCAGGTGCCACATCAGCATTTCTGCCACACTTCTGGCAGAGTTACAGCAGTGGAGTGGGAGCAGCTGCAAGGAAATTCCCAGCCAATCCAGCAAGGGTGGCATTAGACAAAGCCACTGTGCAAACCCTAAAGCTTAGGCCTCTACCCTGGAAGTGGTGACATGGTCAGTGACTAAAAATTTGCCAAAAGTGCAGGATTCTCAGTACAGCTGCTCCAATGAAAGTGAAAGATCTGACCAGCTAGCAGTCTACTAGCTAGTCAATCCATTGGGGGTGGGATGGAAAGACACTTCAAGCACAGAAATAGAAACAAGATACCAAGCACTATAGAAAGTTACAAGAGATGACTAGAAACAACTATCTTTTAAGGCAAGGAGGTTTTGGGGAGAACTCCAATATAGGACCAAGACAGTTGAGAAGGGAAGAGTCAGGAGGGCAGGATACAGAGAGTTAGAGAAGGTTGCAGAAGCTGGGGGAAGTCAACAGCATGACCAGATCTGCAGGAGGACAACAAGGATTCTAAGACAATGTATAACCAGCTTTTCCCAGACTAAAACTTCTATTGCAAGTTCATGTAATCTTGTAAAAGTCAATCAGTTTAAGATTCAAACCCGTCAGAAGATGATACTGCAAGGCGAGAATATGCATGAGTTGCACAAAAGAAAATCTTGCAATATAGATTTAAAAACACTTCATAACTCTCATTTTTGCATTGCATAGAAACAATGTACTGAAAAAGAGCAATTCCACCCAACTAGAATTTAGTAACTGCATACTACACAACCTTCATTAATGGGTCAACAAGACACAAAACTCACCATGGAGAGATAAACATAGGAGGAATAAAACTCCATATTGATCTGCTTGTTAATAGCATCCTCACATTCCTTGTGATAGTTCTGGCACACTTGGGAATCCATCCTGATTTCTCTAAGTAGTTGCTCACAAAGTTCCTTCCTCCTATTTATATACACCTGGGCAACAGCTGCCTTTAAAAAAGACCTGTGTGCCCAGATGATGAGTGACAATTTTCAGTAGCCAATCAAGCAGTTGCCTTCGCTCAGAACACCAATCAAGAAAGAGCCAAGGAGATGACACCCAGAACCAATCAAAACTTTGAAGGATAAGCCCCATTGGCTGATAATTTAATAAGCATCCCATTGCTTTGACTTCTTTCAAACTTACATTTTCTTTCCGCGACCAGTGGGCACCACAGGGACTGGAGTGCATCCTGGACCGAGATAATAAAATTATAATTTGACACTTATTTTGGGTTTATTGGTTTACTGCACATGAACACACTCTAACCCCCCCCTTCTTATAAAAGGGAGCCTAAAAAAACACCCTAACCCCCCCTTTTTATAAAAGGGGGGCCTAAAACACAAAAAACCCCAAAAATAACTTAATTTCACAGTGAGGATTAAAATATTCAGAAGCAGGGGTTTGAAATGGAAATTTGATCTTCTGTTTGCAATTTATTGGTTGGTACTACTTCTGAAAAGTTCCACGTGTTTGTTATTTGCTGGTGGCTATGGGGTTGCTGCAATATCCAAATAGATCAGTCCTACACCCAGTGAAGGGGAGGGACCGGCAGGTCGGCAGACGTCCTCGTGGGTCTGCTCCTGGCCCTGTCCAAGGTGGCTGTCCACAGGTCCAGCTTGGTCGCGGTCCGTGGGGGCGGTCGCTCCGACTGTCTGCTTCTCTTCCGCGGCATTCTCTGTGCTCGGGTGGCCCTGGAGAGGGAGCACGCGATGTCTGCCGGTGTGCTTGAGACTTTCCGCGACCGGTGGGCACTGCAGGGACTGGACTGCATCCTGGATCGATATAATAAAACTATAATTTGACACTTATTTTGGGTTTATTGATTTACTGCAGATAAAAACACACCCTAACCCAACACAAAAAAAAAAGGATTTTGGATTTGTTTCGCATTGGGAGCCAAGGGAAGTCAGTGAGGGCAGGGGCAATGGCAAAGAGAGACCAATGGCAGGATTGGATATGCATGGCAAATGTTGAACATGTTGGAGTTTGTAGAGGTAGGCATTTGGGAGGCCAGTAAGGAGGGTGATTGAGAAGTTGAGTCTTGCGGTGACTAAAGCATAAAGGTTTCAGTAGTACAGCAGGTAAGATTGGGTGAAAGTGGGCAATATTACAGAGTAAGAAATATGTTGCCTGCCCAATCTTTAACTGGAGGAAGTTTTGCCTCACCCAAAACATGATGCCAGATCGGCAGTCTGATAATACAGGGTAGGTTGTGGAATTGAGGGTGCTGGTGGCGATGATGGAGAGGTAGTGTTCAGTGTCATCAGCATACATCTGGAAACTGACAGGTCTGTGGATAATGTTTCCAAACGTGAGTGAGGAAAAGTAGGGGGCCAAAAATAGAATGTTGGAGTAACTCCTGCAGTGATTGTGTAGGGGTGGGCAGAGATACTGGCTCCATTGGGCATGGAGAAGTGGAGCCTCTCAAGGGCAGTCCTCCAAAAATGGACAGCGGAGGATGATCAGCTGCATTGGATGATAGAGAGAGAGAGAGAGATTAGGGAAAAGGACTGGTGCACCATGGATGCAGTATTAAAGGTTGTTATTGGAGACTTTGATTAGGGCTGGCTTGGTGCTGTGGGCCAGGCAGAAGCTAGATTGTAGGTGGGAAACCAGCAAGAGCGTACCACTCAAACTAATGTTGAGTACATTGGCACTTGCCCTCCCTGTCCTTTTCTGTATTTAGCAACAGCTTGCTGCAGTGATCAAATCTCTATTTCAGTTTAGATGCAGGAAGGAAGTGCAAATAGAAAGCCTTAGTTAGCAGAATACTAACCCAGTTACACACGTGAGCTTTATTGATGCCTGCCTAAGTGGTCAGGGAAGGATTGTGCTGGGAGCCCACAGACATTTTGAGTAGTGGGAGTATAGACAATAAAAAAAATGGAATAAGCCATATAG
Organism: Heptranchias perlo; assembly: GCF_035084215.1. Lineage (NCBI taxonomy): Eukaryota > Metazoa > Chordata > Chondrichthyes > Hexanchiformes > Hexanchidae > Heptranchias > Heptranchias perlo. The sequence continues at coordinate 4,278,341 of NC_090364.1, forward strand.
AAAAACAGATAAACGATTAAAGAAAAGTGGGACAAATACATACAGCAGGGCGAGAGGCTCGAGAACCAGTAACCACATCTTAAAATGTGGGGGAGGAGACAGATAGAAAGAAATGGGATGTGGTATGACTGTTTAGTAGAGCAAATATCAGCAAGGGAACCTTATTGAATCCATACAGCCTAGAGCAGCTGCTCAAGCAGAGGCTAGAAGCATACACAAATAAACAAGGAACTGGAGGAGAGAGGCTAGAAAACCAGGTAACTACAGGAGACACCATTAACAGTAATTTATGGACTCATTGGCAGCCAGCTGCATGGACAACCCTGTTATGAAATTCCTGTATTTATTTTTTCATTACTCTGGTATTAAGCAGTTTGAGACAGGGAAATTTTCTTACCTACTAAAACCAGCAACAGGGATTCCTAGCCTCAAATTCAGGAGTTATCCTCATAAGTAGGTTTACGTGATCATTGAACAATTAAGAATTTTTTTTCCCCCCCATGGTGGAGGGCTTTATTTAAAAAAAACCAGCAAAAGCTATATTATGTTGTAACATGTCTAAATATAAAGGAACAAAGACATTCCTCAGCCCTGGCAAGAGTAGTGTTGTGAAAAGGAATAGGTCAGGAAATGTCTTACTGTAATCATCTTAACAGCACATGGACCCAAACGATCAGAATTTGACACCATTAGCTACCTAGCAAGGCACTGAAAACTTTAGCCATCCAGTCCCACATCACATGGACCCTTCCCCTCCCAACAAAAGTGTTAGTCATTTTAAGGACACGACATTCAATACTCATTGTTTTTATTTCCAGTCACAGTGAGTTACTACAATACTTCAGAGTGATGCTTTGTACAACTTACAATCAAAACTTCATACACCACAGATCATTCAATGTACAGGTTGGAGTGTCTGCAATTACAGAATATAATCCTGCAGTAAATTCAGTCACTCTCCCCCAGGGTGTGCTTATCAAACAGGTACACTCCCATGCCATTCTCAGGGGCTCCCAGTCTCTTCAGGTTGGTGATGTGATCTCCAAGCTTCTTGATCATCTTCACTTGTTCATCCAAGTAGTGGGTCTCCAGGAAGTCACGCAACTGGAAAAGGGAGATTTTCATTTAAGGCACCTATTTCATTAAGATTGGTTTATTAAACAAATTGCTTCAGGCACCCTGCATTGATTCACTTTCTCCTACTCAAGGAGAAAGCAGTCCTAAAAGTGACTATTGCACAAGAATCAATTCCTACTCCAAACCTTCCCTTCCTGCTTTGTTTTCAGAGGTCGTCTCCACGTCTGCCTCTCACTAAAACTGGTACTAATCGAGGCATCTAGTAAACTGAATAAACAGATGGGCTTTTGAGGGTCTGTTCTCAGTGGACAGTTTGTGCAGATCCAGCGGACTCTGGTAAGGTGGCAGAGGATGCGAACAGTAGTGACCACACTTCAAGAGAAGTTAAATTGGCTGTAAAGTGCTTTGGGACATCCAGGTCACTATACAAGTGCAAGTGCTTCCTTTCATAAAGGAAACATTAGAAACTTACATGAGGGTCTGTCCTCTCAGTGGACAGTTTGTGCAGATCCAGCAGACTCTGGTTCACATTCTTCTCCATCTGCAGAGCTCTCTGCATTGCCTCCAGACCATTGCTCCACTCATCCTGCTCTGGTTTCTGGGGGGGGGGGGGGGGGGGGGAAGAAAGAAACAGAAAGAAAGAAATTGAAAAATTAGTTATTCTTGAGCATGATAAGACTTAGGATCACAAGTCAATGTCCCTTCTTGGTAGGTCACCCCTTCTCCCCACCCCCCCTAGATTTTACTAGTCTGTTCATCCCAGCAGATATCCTAATAAGTGAGTTGTTCTTTATTCACAGCAGTGTATGCTTTAAGGTGGGGTATCCTAAAAGGAAACACAATATGCCAAATGATGTCCAACAAGTACTAATTGCAGTAACATTTCCTTGCCTTTGGACAAACCCCATCAGATTAGTTTTTTTGTACTTGCAAGTTAGCTTCTAATGACCTTCCCAATCCCTTTGCTCATATACTCTTATCCTTACATAGGAGGTGAACTAACTCATTGAACTAAATCAACCATCATACCTACCCCAGAGCTCACTACAGATCCTAGCTTAACATATACCACTATTTGCAAATCCAGATCATACATGCACTAGTGGGCACCAGCTCAAAGATGGTCTATTTTATCCCAACTCTGCCTCCTGCTCCACCCAGTTTTACTGTTGTCACAAGGTTGCATCTAATTCCATGCACTTCAATTTTAGTCAGCAATCTCCTACCTTCTGAAAATCCATGTACACAACATTTATTAAATCCCCCTGGCAAAATTCACTCAATAGAAAATCTATTAACTAGTCTACTTTTCACAAAAGCAAGGCAATTCTTCAAAGCTTGCTGACCTTGATGTCCTCCAAGATGACTCGGCCCCCACGCTGATTCTGGAATTTCAGTAGTTTCTCAGCGTGCTCCCGTTCCTCATGTGACTGCTCCTTGAAGAACTCAGCAAAGTGACGCAGGGCAACATCATCCCGGTCAAAGTAATAGGACTGTTGGTAGAAATAAAATGGAAAGAGAGAGTCAGGTCAGACCTAAATCTCATCCAAGGCCAGCTCAAAAATGGTGGTAACATCATGGTAGATATACCCATTCTCTACCTTTTGAAACTTAGCTATCAATTAAGGGGCTCAGTTTCTACAAAAAAAGGGAAAAAATTCTGGCACGTCAAACTCAATTTGCTTAATTGATCTTTTCTGAGTATGTTGACAGTCCAGCTCTGTGGCATAGCTCAACTAGACAAGAGGTTGCCTAAAAACATTAGGGAGCAAATGCTTTTTGGATTAAAGTTTATTTCAGCATTCAAGCTATACTTACATCAGCTAAACTGTGGTAGCTACTTTTGTTCCCAGGTAGAAGTCTAAAATCAGTGAAGGGAAAGAGCAAAATCTTTCAAATTCAGTAGTTTAACAACTTGAAATCATTGTGAAGATCCAGCCTCAGTGAGGAAAACTTCAACACAACAGGATTCTCAGGACTTCACTCAATTAGAAAGGGGAAATAACTAGCCAGAACCAGCCAATGTTTCACTAACTAGTTACCAATTAAATGTAGTTGTTTGCATTCAAGTTGGAAAAGGTTCACCAGGTTTGTACATCTGCAAGATGAACCCTCTATTACAAACTTCATGGAACCCTTCAGTTAATTTCAGAATAGGACACAGCTATTATAGAGCAGGGAACAATCGGTCAATGAAATCTTCTACAAGTTCACTGGATTGAGACTGGGGAAGAGTCACATAGGTACACTCCAGAGCCAATCCATTAACCTAGAGAAATTCTACCTGCTTGGAGTACAATGACACCACAGCCTTAATTTTGAAACAGAGCCCCAAAAATACAAAACTCACCATAGAAAGATAAACATAAGAAGAATAGAGTTCCATATTGATCTGCTTGTTAACACCATCCTCACACTCCTTGTGATAGTTCTGACATACTTGGGAGGCCATCTTTACTTTCACTATTAACAGAAATCTCACTTCAAACTGCAGGAACAACCTAACCTCTTCCCTCACAAGCTCTTGTATTTATACTACTGGGACAGCCTGCATTTAAACAGGGTATGACATCACCAATGACGATTGACAATCCCTGATAGCCACTCAGGAATCTTCCATGAATCCAGGCACCAATTAACAAAGGACAGGGGGTTATGCTTGAGGCTTTCCGCGACCGGTGGGCACCGCAGGGGCTGGAGTGCATCCTGAACGAGGATAATAAAATTTTGATTTGAACTCTTGGTTTTGGTTTGTTTGGTTTTTAGTTGTTAAGCACACCCCACACCCCCCTTCTTATAAAAGGGGGGCCTAATTGGAAAAAAGAACAAAAAAAAAAAAAAAAAAAAATCTGTAAAAAAAAACAATCCCTGATAGCCACTCAGGAATCTTCCATGAATCCAGGCACCAATTAACAAAGGACAGGGGGTTATGCTTGAGGCTTTCCGCGACCGGTGGGCACCGCAGGGGCTGGAGTGCATCCTGAACGAGGATAATAAAATTTTGATTTGAACTCTTGGTTTTGGTTTTTAGTTGTTAAGCACACCCCACACCCCCCCTTCTTATAAAAGGGGGGCCTAATTAGAGAAGATATAAAAAAAAATAAAAAAAAAAAATCCAGGCACCAATTAACAAAGGACAGGGGGTTATGCTTGAGGCTTTCTGCGACTGGTGAGCACCGCAGGGACTTTTTAATGTGTTTTAGGCCCCCTTTTATAAGTGGGGTTCGCACCACAGGGACTGGAGTGCATCTTTGATCAGTACAATAAAATTATTTGACTTTGTTTATTTTTATTCTGATTAGTGTTTAAAAAAGAAAGTGACACCCTAACCCCCCTTCTTATAAAAGGGGGCCTACCCCCCCCCCCAAAAAAAAAGGGGATGTATGGTGTTAAAGAGGGCTTATATAAAAAAAGATAAAAAGAAGTGGGGGTGGGGTGTGATTCCCAGAGCCAGTCAGAACTTTGGAATACAGGCAGGTTTGGATGATTCTGTGATGTCATTGCTGATGGTCTCTATTCTTTTTGTATTACTATTAATAACTCAAATCAACTAATGAAAGTGCCCTTTTTTAGAGGGGCACAAACAATCAACACCCCAAATCATAAAAACCAAAGGAAACTTATCAAACTAAACAATAATATTACCCACCGGTCGTGGAAGGCCTCAAGCGCACTGGCAGACACCCCGAGTTACCTCTCCAGGGCCACCCGCTGTTAGTTTTTTTGACTTTCCTCAAACTGAATCTGATAACATCTCTGTTCCCAGAATCAGAGCTTCACAACATATCTCAAAGAGATCAATGAGTTTACAAATGGAAATCCCATCCAGTACATGGTATCAAGCACAATCGGTTCTAAGTTAACCCGTCTCTTAGACAATTGATGGGCATGTGGATGGGTCCAGAAAGAGTCCATTATACCAAGATTCACAATGTTGATCAGCACAATAGATTGAAGGAGACTGACCTTCACCAGACAGTCCGCAAACCAACCGACGAGTTGGGGAAATGGAAAGTGGATCAGGTGGGAGCTTCAAACAGAACTCTGTTGCTCCATCACTAAAGTGCGAAGTGGATTTTTATCCCCATGAAATTTAAGAACTGTAAAGTCCAATGTTTAGTTTGCACTGTTTTTTCATCTCTTACAAATCTTGAGTCTGTTGTGAGGAAAAGTTTTATACCTAAAATGTCAACTATCTTGTGTTTTCTTGACCAATGCTGCCTGACCTGCTGAGTATCTCCAGCATTTTCTGTTTGTTTGCAATTTCCAGTATCTTGCTCATACAGGCATCCACCAGCCCCTGCCAGTCAAGATAATATTTAATTTGCAGGCAGGCTAATTATGTAAAACAGTTCCCCTTATCTGCTACCTAGGTCTTGGAGAGAATATTTAATGGGCTTATATGCCTTAGTACTTTCCCTTTAAGGCATCTATTTTTGAACATTAATAGATGTTTAATTTTTGGTGTTTCCAGGGAAACAAAAAAAAAAAATCACACTTTGGATTAGGGCAGTCTTTAATGGGTTGCAGTCATTAGAAAAATACCAAGTGAAGCATTGAAGATAATGTACAATGACTGTGATTACAATTAACTGGTGGCTTTAAGAGAGAGTGGTGTACTAATAGAAAGGGAGTGAAATTAAGTTGTTGAGAGACATAAATACCAAAGCAAATGATTCCTATATATCAGTACTGCTACCACTTTATCCAACACCAAGCTCCAGGTAGGTCATACAGCAGTATGATGTATAGCTTTATACAGATTGGTATTGTACTTAATCCTAGAGCATTGATAATTATTCCCCCCAGGGGAAAGATGTTAACTAATAGCATTGACCACTTTAGTCTTCCTATGAGCAAGCTATACAAACCACAATACTTCAGCAATCCAGTGAGTGATATGTGGTATTACTCTAATACCAAGATTCCATGTTCCTCTCACCCTTTACTTTCCCCCCCACCAAGATTCAAGTCTGAAGCAGGATGCCAAGCAGATGCTTTTCATTCTCCAGACTGAAGAGAATTAATGCAGAAGGGACTAATTCAACACCCTCCCCAAACTCTTCAAAGCTCCACAATATTTTGCTGCTCAAAGGGGGTTTTTATGATTGCAGTTGCAGAAATTCCCTCTAAGCATCAGACAATTGAGATGCAAGCACAACTATCCTGGACAGGCACTAATCATATTTAGGAAGATTGACTGGGAGGCACTCATTTTTAGGCATGTAAAGAGTTAACTTGGGATCATAAGTTACTCAGCTGGGCATCATGCAGATGATATCTTGGTTTTTCTCAATAAAAAGATCAGCTACTTAATTATGCAACAAAGACAAACCAGTTCAATGATGAATAGCTTTTATTTCCATGCAGTGACAGATGAAAAACTGGGAATTAACCACAATCAAAGCATTCACCACCAGAATTTGGTCACTTTCATATGTATGTTTATAGAATCCCAGTCAATTCAGGGTGAGCTTGTCAAACAGGTACACTCCCATGCCATTCTCAGGGGCTCCCAGTCTCTTCAGGTTGGTGATGTGATCTCCAAGCTTCTTGATCATCTTCACTTGTTCATCCAAGTAATGGGTCTCCAGGAAGTCACACAACTGGAAGAAAAATATGAAGTATATTAGCTGAGGAGACAATATCCAGGGTCTGAGCTTCACTGCCCAGGGAGAAAATTGTTGATCTTCTGGATTAGGTAACTGGTACAAGTAGTGTACAGAGATTGATTGATCATAGTTTAGGTTTATTCCAGGAGTAAATTTAGAATTGGAAATCAGAACACCCTTCAGTTAAATCTTAATCCTTGAAATACCAGTGCACCTTAATCCCAATCTCTTATGCACCACCACTTCTCAAATGAGAAGTTTGTGAAAGATCAACACAAACCTACTGGGTATTGTGATATTTCTAAAGATCGTTAAAGATATAAGCTTCCACCATAGTCTTCAACTCAACATGCTAAGTGTCAGCCTTGCTCACTGCCTCAATCAAAAGGCCCTGGGTTGTCCCACTCCAGATCTGAGCACATAATCCAGGCTGACTCTCCAGTGCAGTACTGCTGCACTGTCAGGTGCCATCTTTTAGATGAGACTTTACAGCAAGATTGAGTCTGCCCTCAGGTGGATTGAAGAGAACACATAGCACTATTTTGAATAGCAAGAGAATTTTGCCCAGTGACTTAGCCAATATTTATCCCTAAACAACTTTACTAAAGCAGTTTCTGGTCATTTATCTGTGCTGTTTGTGCAACTTAGCTGCTGTATCTCCTACTTAACAAAAGTGATTACACTTCAAGAGAAGTTAATTGGAACATCCCGAGGTCATGAAAGGTGCTATACAAGTGCAAGTCCTTTCTGTAATGAGAAATTAGGAACTTACATGAGGGTCTGTCCCCTCAGTGGACAGTTTGTGCAGATCCAGCAGACTCTGGTTCACATCCTTCTCCATCTGCAGAGCTCTCTGCATTGCTTCAAGTCCATTGCTCCACTCATCCTGCTCTGGTTTCTGGGGTTTGGGGGCAGGGGTAAGAAGGAAAAGACATCAGCAAATTGAGTCAGTGGGTGAAATTGAAATGAGTTATCCTTGATCATAAGATGAGTTATTAGGAACACAAAGCAATGTCACTTCTGATACCCTAATTCAGGGGACTAGAGCACCCCCACACCAGATTTTACTAGTCTGTTTATCCCAGGCAATATCCTGGTAGTGAGTTGGACTTTCATCATTGCAATATTACTTTTAGAATACTGCTAAGAGGTCTAACAAATTGCAATAACACTTCTATGCTTTAGGATAAAGCCCACCATCCAATTAACATTCTTTGTATTTGGAACAGGTAGTTTCTAATATCATCTGTACTTAGGACCCCCCAATCTCTTCACACTTACATTTGATGTAGACTTCAACAAACTACATCTACCATCACACTCACTACCTTCCCCCAATTTTCATTCTGCAGAGCTCACTATGAACCCAAGCTCAGCATATATCACTATTTGCAAATCCCAATCATACAGGCACAAGTTGGCACCATCAGCTGATCAATTTATCCCAGCTCTGCCTCACCCAGTTTCTGGTGTCACAAGGTGGTTTCTAATTACATGCACTTCAATTTTAGCCAGCAAGCCCCAACTGCTGAAAATACATACTCAACAAAAATTATTAGGTTAGGCCCAACTAGCCTACTTTTCACAAAACCAAGGCAATTCTTCAAAGTTTGCTGAATCTAACCTTGATGTCCTCCAAGATGACTCTGCCTCCACGCTGATTCTGGAATTTCAGCAGTTTCTCAGCGTGCTCCCGTTCCTCATGTGACTGCTCCTCGAAGAACTCAGCAAAGTGACGCAGGGCAACATCATCCCGGTCAAAGTAATAGGACTGTGGAGAGATAAAACAGAAAGGAAGAGTCAGGTCAGACCTAGATCACATCCATGGCTAGCTCAAAAATGGGATAAATTACCCATTCTCTGCTTTCAATTAAAGGGACTCAGTGTCTAAGAAAGTGCTGCTCTTGCAAGTTAAACTTAATTTGCTTCATTGATCTATTCTGAATATGTTGAAAGTCACACCCTATGAAGTAGCTCAAGAAAAGAGGTTGTATTAAGAAAATATTAGTGTTGTATGCTTTTTGGATTAAGATGGGCAACATAATGTGCAATAGAGTGCCTATTTGGCCACAGTTCTGCCAGCATTGTCAGGGAGAAGCTGTGGAGTCCCTATAGGGTGCAGTACTTTCAATGCAGGACTTTGAACTGATTTGCTCATTCAGCAGCAGATAGACAGCAAAGCAGTTAATGATTCCATTTTAAAGTGGTGAAAATGCCCTATAGATAATACCATTTGGCCATTAGCTGCCTACAGTGATTTGATCCACCCTTATCTTCCATACTGATACTTGTCAGCACTTAAGACAACTTATCAATGGCATCCACTTTTGTTCCCAGATGAAAGTCTAAAAGCAATGAAAAAAAATGCAAAATCTTTCAAATTCAGCAGTTTTACACCTTGAATCAGTTAATGCAAGGATCCAGCTTCAGTGGAGGAAAAAAAAATTAAACAGTATTCTGAAGACTTCACTCAGTTAGGAGAAAACAGGCCAGAACCAGCCAATGTTTCATTACCTAGTCAATTAAACAGTTTCCAGCCAAGTTGCAAAAGTTGACTAGTTTATGCATTGTCAAGATAAATCCTGCTACAAACAGAATGGAACTCACAGCTATAACAGAGCAGGGAAGAGTCTGTTATTGAAACCTTCTACAAGATCACTGTTAAGAGTATTCACTGGATTGAGACTGGGGAGGGTCACAGAGGGACACTCTGAAGCCAATTCATTGACCTAGAAAAATTCTACCTGCTTAGAATACAATGACATCACAACCTTCATTTGAAACAGTGCCTCAAAAATACAAAACTCACCATAGAAAGATAAACATAGGAGGAATAGAGCTCCATATTGATCTGCTTGTTGACACCATCCTCACACTCCTTGTGATAGTTCTGACACACTTGGGAGGCCATCTTAACTTTTACTGGTAATACCAATCTCAGTTCAAACACCACTATAGTAACAACCTAACCTCTTTCCTCACAAGCTCTTGTATTTATACTACTGGGACAGCCTGCATTTACACAAAGTATCACCAATGATGATTGACAATCCCTGATAGCCACTCAGGAATCTTCCATGGATCCAGGCACCAATTAACAAAGGACTAGGGGGTGGTGTGTGATTCCCAGAGTCAATCAGAGCTTTGGAATACAGGCAGGATTGGATGATTATTCTATGATGTCGTTGCTCTAGGTTTATTCCTCTTTTAATAGATCCCGTTTGGGAGACACTGTGGTGCTTCATACCCAAAAAAAAAGAAATCTAATAAAAGTGCCCCAAAGGGTACAACTAAGAAACACCTAAAATCATACAAAAAAAGGAAACTTAGCAAATTAAATCAGAATATTATTTTCCGTGCCCACTACACACTCCAGTCCCTGCGATGCCCACCGGTTGCAGAAGGTCTCAACCGTACCAGCAGACATCGCATGCTCCTTCTCCAAGGCCACTCAGGTGTGGACAAGACTGTGGAAGAGAGGCAGGCAGCCAGAGCGACCACCCCCATGGATCACGTCCAACCTGGACCCATAAATGGCCACTGCTGTTGGTTTTTTTGACTTTCGTCAAATTAAATCTGATAACATCTCTGTTCTTAGAATCAGCGCTTCACAAAATATCTCAAAGAGATCGATGAGTTTACAAATGGAAATCCCATCCCGTAGATGGTGTCGAGCTCAATCGGTTCTAAGTTAACCCGTCTCTTGGACAATTGATGGTCATCTTGGTGTGTCCAGAAGGAGTCCGTTATACCAAGATTCACAATGTTGGTCAGCACAATAAATTGAAGGAGACTGACCTTCACCAGACAGTCCGCAGTGAGTCCGCAAACCAACCGACAACGAGTTAGGGAAATGGAATGTGGATCAGTTGGGAGCTTCAAACAGAACTCTGTTGCTCCATCACTGTAAAGTGCGATGTGGAGTTTTATCCCCATGAAAGTTAAGACTGGCAAAGTCCAGTGTTTGGTTTGCACTGTTTTTTCATCGCCTGCAAATCTGGAGTCTGACGTGAGGAAATGATTTAAAACTGAAATGGCAACTCTTGTGTTTTCTTGACTGATGCTGCCTGATCAGCTGCCAGCATTGTCTGTTTTTGTTTGACATTTCCAGTATCTGCAGTATTTTGGTTTTTGTTCCTATTCTGTTGTAACTCTGGTCCAACTACCAGGCATTGAAAAGAAAGACCACAAAGACTCAAGAACAGAGAAGAATGAATTACATTAAACTTACACCAAAATAGGCTGTTTGGCCCAGCCAGTTCATGTTGGTGTTCATTATTCACACAAGCAGTAGTCCTAATCCCATTGGCCTACCCTATTGCCCTACCATGGCATCTAATCTTACTCATGGAGACATCATCCATCCCCTGACAGTCAAGCCAATATTTTATTTGTAGGTAGTGTAACCATGTATAATAGCTCACCTTGTCTGCTACCTCAGATCATGAGAGAATATTTAATGGGCTCATGTACCTGAGTACATTCAAACAGGGTTCATTCATTGCCTTCAGGTGAACTACTTTCAAACACCATTAACAGGTGGGTTTAATTTCTGGTGTCTTCAAGCAAACTCAAAAATCACACTATTTGTGGTTGAAGGGCAGTCTTTTTGAACAAGTTGTGGTAATTAGAAAAATACCATGAAATATGAAAGATAATGTACAGTAACTGATTACAATTAACAGGTGGATCCCTGTAAGAATTAGAGATTCCATATTAGAAAGGCAGTTAGTGTTTGGGAGATGTAGAGGCATGATTTGATTGAGTAATTTAGATCAGCAATGATCATCTCCACTTTACCCAACATATGCCATATAGCACACACTGCAGTTTGACTGCTAGTTTAGGAGATGTACAAGAATCATATGCACTAGCACTGATTACCAATACCAACAAACTCCAAACAGGACATCCTGCAATTTGATGGTTTAATCAATCCCAGCAGATTGTTAAGCATTGCCCCAGAGGAGAGAATGTTAAACAAAAGACAGCCTATCCCATGCAATCGGCGTTTACGCCATTTTACGGACACCCAGGCCGCTTGCATTTTCTGCGGCCTGGAGGAGTCCGTTTTCCACTTGTACACTGGGTGTGCGAGACTGCAGCCCCTGTTCCATTATTTGGAGGGGCTGCTCCTCAAGTTCTGGCTGCATTTCAGTCCCACGCTCCTGATCTTTGGCCGCCCGGTGAGGAGGGGGGCGGGCAGGTCGGCGGACGTCCTCGTGGGCCTGTCCAAGGTGCTCGCGGTCCGTGGGGGCGGTCGCTCGGCCTGTCTGCCTCTCTTTCGTGGGTTGCTCCGGAGATGGAGCACGCGGTGTCTGCCGGTACGCTCGAGGCTTTCCGCGACCGGTGGGCATCGCAGGGGCTGAAATGCATCCTGGACGAGGATAATAAAGTTTTAATTTGAGCACTTGGTTTTGGTTTCTTTGGGTTTTAGTTCTTAAGAAAAAAAAGACAGCCTGCCCACAGGAAAACACTAAGGTGGTTAATGCTATACTGCATAATACAGGCCACACACTTTAGTAATCTAGAATGACTTGTTGCATAAGACTAACACCAAGGCACCTGAATTGCAGGTTCCTCCACCCCCCCCCACCTACTATCCTGACAAAAGTCTGAAGCAAGATGCCACACTGATGCTCTTAATTCTCCAGGCTGACCAGTTATTACTAAAGACACTAATTCAGCCCCCCCACACCTTGCAAATTCCTTTGTTGCACAGCTTCACAACACTTCACAGATGTTACGAAATCCCTTTTTTAGCAGGAATTGTTACTGAGATTACAGTTACAGAAATTGGTGTATTTTAGAAGTTCCCTAAAACTTCAGGAGAGAGAGCTCAGAGATGAGCACAGCCACCATATACAGGAACTGAATGATGTTTAGGAAGCTGGTTCACAAGGGACTTCTATTTTTATGCATGTAAAAAGTTTGAACTTACAATCTAAGTTACACAGTTGGTGGTTATGCAGTGGATACCTTGGTGATTTGAGTAGTCAGACATCAAAGAAACCAGTTCAATAAGGAATAGCCTTTATTTCAATTACAGCAACAGATGAGAAAACTGGGAATTAACCACAACCAAAGCATTCAGTCATTTCATTTTCACCAAGTATAGAACCCCAGTCAATGCAGGCTGTGCTTGTCAAACAGGTACACTCCCATGCCATTCTCAGGGGCTCCCAGTCTCTTCAGGTTGGTGATGTGATCTCCAAGCTTCTTGATCATCTTCACTTGTTCATCCAAGTAGTGGGTCTCCAGGAAGTCACACAACTGGAAGAGAGAAACTAGTGAGTGCAATTAACTCAAACATGTCAAGTGAGGATCATCTCCATCAGAAGTTATTCCTGCTAATTTCCTGGACTGGAATAATGGTAAAATTAGTGCACTTGTGGGATTGGCACATTTAGCTAGACAAGACCAAACCAAGATTATCCCACAAATAGCAAGTCATCAATTCCATTAAACAGGAGAGATCTCATTTGATGCCTCATATCAAGTCCCCTGGGGGTAGGTGAATGAACCAGGTCTGGAGTAAATAGCCTTTTGCAGAATAGCTGAAACACAAACCTATGGACTTCAAGGGTTAAGTTATGAGGAGAGATTACACAAATTGGGGTTGTATTCTCTAGCATTTAGAAGGTTAAGGGGTGATCTGATACGATATTAAGGGGGAACAGATAGGGTGGATAGAGAGAAACTATTTACACTGGTTGGGGATTCTAGGAGTAGGGGTTAGTCTAAAAATTAGAGCCAGACCTTTCAGGAGTGAGATTAGAAAACATTTCTACACACAAAGGGTGGTAGAAGTTTGGAACTCTCTTCTGCAAACAGCAGTTGATACTAGCTCAATTTAAATCTGAGATCGATAGCTTTTTGGCAACCAAAGGTATTAAGGGATATGGGCCAAAGGCAGGTATATGGAGTTAGATCACAGATCAGCCATGATCTTATCAAATGGCAGAGCAGGCACAAGGGGCTGAATGACCTACACCTGTTCCTATGTTCAACTCATCTGAAACATTAGGAACTTACATGAGGGTCTGTCCTCTCCTTGGAGAGTTTGTGCAGATCCAGAAGACTCTGGTTCACATCCTTCTCCATGTGCAGGGCTCTCTGCATTGCCTCCAGACCATTGCTCCACTCATCCTGCTCTGGCTTCTGAAAAGGAAGGTGTTGTCTTGTTAGCACATTCAGCTGAAATGGAAGTTGAAAGTCCAAGGGATGTTATGCGCAGGGACAACAGGATTAGAAGCAACAGAAAAGTTAGTGTGCATGTCAAGGTTAGGAACATGACAAAAGATTGGGGAGTCAATCACTGGGATGACATTAGAGGCCATTGCTGGATACCAGGAGCCAGCAAGTCCATTGACTGCTATTTTACCAGCTGTAGCAGCTCTAAACCCAATTAGCCACCTTTTTTGCCATAACTCTGAATATACTCCATGTAGCTATCTCTCCCTTTTAAATACCTCAATTGACAGCATCTATGGATTTCTACAGTAGACTCCCACATTCTATTTAATAGTCTCCTCCCCAGTCACCAACTTAGCTCAAATGCAAGGATTATCCTCATGTCCTTATTTACAAAGTCAATTCTAAGACAGCTTCATTAGATCATTAACTGCCTTTGTTCTTGAAGATGATAATCAGTGAAGCTTTGATTGAGACCAGGTTTATTGGTTAAGGTCAGTGCACTTGAAGTGGGGCACAAAAAACTGGAACACAGTCTTTGTGCACTGACCAGCACTAATTGCAATGCAATTTCTGGCTCATTCTACATAGGTCAGCATTCCATTTGCCTTGAAGTGCCTTTTGCACTGCCAAACTACTTTTAAAACTAACATGTAGCTGGATCCTCGAGTCACTAAAAATCTACCCACCTCCAAGATTCTTCCATGGTACTGGGAAGAATCTGCCACACCATGGCAGTTAATTATTGAAGATAACAGAAGACTATGTTTGACTTTAGGATTACTGACAAGCTTTGTTCTGCTCTCTGCCAAAATATAGGCAGTTTATCCAAGAGGGGCTAGCACCTCAATGAAAAAGGGAAAGATTCTTTTTTTTTTTAAAAGGGGGCAATCTTGCTGCTTGACAATATTACTTAAACACCAATTCTTCCTCTGATCGCCACACCAGTTTCCTATCTGCTAGAATTTTTCTACCAGTTCCATTTTCCACCTCACTAACTCTCCCCCAACACCAGCAATTTCTCATTAATCTCACTTGCTTTTAACAACTTAAGGGTGTAATGGTAAGAGACCAAACTATTTAAAATAGTGACAATTTTAAGCTACCAAAAGGTGCATGACAGAAGACCCCCTCCTTAGTTTAAATCTAACCTGGACATCCTCCAAGATGATTCGGCCTCCACGCTGATTCTGGAATTTCAGCAGTTTCTCAGCGTGCTCCCGTTCCTCATGTGACTGCTCCTTGAAGAACTCAGCAAAGTGACGCAGGGCAACATCATCCCGGTCAAAGTAATAGGACTGTAGGTAGAGATAAAATGGAAAAGAAGAGACAGGTCAGACCTAGATCTCATACATGCCCAGCTCAAAAATGATGGTAACATCATAGATAAATTACCCAGTCTGCTATCAATTAAAGGGACTCACAGTTTAAGAAAGATTTTCTTGCAAGTCAAACTCAATTTGCTTCATTGATCTTGTCTGAATATCTACCCTCCCTGAAAAGTAGCTCAACTGGACAAGAAGTTTGTATTAGAAGAAAACATTAGGGAACTATAATGCTTTTTAAGATTAAAGCTTCATTTCAGCACTCACCCAACACCAAGGGCAACTTATCAGCAACACCCACTTGTTACATGTTGACAGTCTAAAATCAGTTAAGCAAGAGCAGAATCTTCCAATTTCAAAAATTTAACATCTTGAACCACTGTTAGTGTAACGATCCAGCCTCTGAGGAAAACTTCAGCACAACAGGATTCACTCAATTAGAAAAGGGAAAAAAAAACTGGCTAGAACCAGCCACTGTTCCATTAACTCAGCAAATTTAAATTGATTCCATCCAAGTTGCAAGTTAACCAGGTTTATGCAACTTCAAGATAAATCCTGTATTAGAAATTTCATGGAACCCTTGAGCCAGCTTCAGATTTAAAATTAATCAGAACAGGATAGAAGAATCTGTTAATGAGACCTTCTACAAGATCACGGTTAAGAATATTCACTAGATTGAGGCTGGGGAGGTCACAGAGATACACTCTGAAGCCAATTCATTAGCCTAGAGAAATTCTACCTGCTTAGAATACAATGACATCACAGCCTTAATTTTGAAACAGTACCTCAAAAATACAAAACTCACCATAGAGAGATAAACATAGGAGGAATAGAGCTCCATATTGATCTGCTTGTTGACACCATCCTCACACTCCTTGTGATAGTTCTGACACACTTGGGAGGCCATCTTAACTTTTACTATTAGCAGAAACCACACTTCAAACACCACTACAAAAAATCACCTAACCTCTTCCCTCACAAGCTCTTGTATTTATACTACTGGGACAGCCTGCCTTTGAACAGGGTATGACATCACCAATGATGATTGACAATCCCTGACAACCACTCAGGAATCGTCCATGAATCCAGGCACCAATTAACAAAGGACGGGTGGGGGATGATTCCCAGAACCAATCAGAGCTTTGGAATACAGGCAGGATTGGATGATTATTCTGTGATGTCATTGCTGTTGGTTTCTTTGACTTTCCTCAAAAAAAAAATCTGATAACATCTCTGTTCCCAGAATCAGAGCTTCACAACATATCTCAAAGAGATCGATGAGTTTACAAATGGAAATTCCATCCTGTAGATGGTGTCGAGCACATCAGTTCTAAGTTAACTCATCTCTTGGATAATTGATGGGCATCTTGGTGGGTTCAGAAAAAATCCATTATACCCAGATTCGCAATGTTGATCAGCACAATAGATTGAAGGCGACTGACCTTCACCAGACAGTCCGCAGTGAGTCCGCAAAAAAAAGGACAACGAGTTGGGGAAATGGAAAGTGGATCAGTTGGGAGCTTCAAACAGAACTCTGTTGCTCCATCACTGTAAAGGGCGATGTGGAGTTTTATCCCCATGAAATTTAGAAACTTTAACGTCAAGTGTTTAGTTTGCACTGTTTATTCATCTCCTGCAAATCTCGTGTCTGTTGTGACGAAAGTTTTTATATCTGACATGTCAACTGTCTTGTATTTTCTAGACCAATGTTGTCTGACCTGAGTATCTCCAGTATTTTGTTCCTATCCTGTTGTATCTCTGGTCCAACTATCAGGCATTGAATAGAAGGACCACAAAGCCTCAAGAACAGAGAAGAATGAATTACAGAAAAAATTAACCCCGAAGCAGGCTGGCCGGCCGGCCGAGCCAGTTGTGTTGTTTATCCTCCACATAAGCAGTAGTCCTAATCCCACGGGCCTGTCCTGTTTCCAAACCATGGCATCTAATTTTGCTTATGCAGGCATCCTCTGTCCCCTGCCAGTCAAGCCAATATTTAATTTGTCAGTAATGTAACCATGTATAACAGCTCACCTTAACTGCTACCTAGGTCCTTGAGACTATTTAGTGGCCTTATGAATTTTGGATGTGTTTCATTTCTCATTGCTTCAGGGAAACTCAAAAATCAGCACACACTGTGTGTTAAGAGCAATCTTTTTGCATAAATTGTGATTAGAAAAATACCAAGTGCCATCAAACACATTGTACAGCAACTATTTGATTACAATTAACTGGCGGATCTTTCAGTTAGTGGCCCTCTAATCAAAAGAAACTGAACAATTTGTCAAGAATCATTTGCTTTAGTGTCAGTTATACCAGTTCTGATTACCCAACACCAACAAACTCCAAACAGGACACACTGCAGTTTGATGGTTTACTCAGTCACAAAGAATAGGTCAGTGCTGCCCTCGGAGGAAACTTTAAGACAATCTGCCAAAGGAAGACTGTAGGCTGGTCAATACTATACAGGCCACAACTCTTTAGCAACCCAGTGAGTGACTTGTGGCATCAGATTAATGCCAAGGCACCTCAATTACAGGTATCCCTCACCTGTGCCTTGTCCTGATAGATACAAGTTTGAAGCAAATGATATTCATTCTCCAGCCTGAAGAGTGTTATTACTGAGGACACTAATTCAGCCCCCAGCTTCATTTCAAACCACAACATTTCACTGACATGGTATGAAAAACCCCTTTTGAGCAGGAACTGTTACTGAGATTACAGTTGCAGAAATTGTGTATTTCAGGCATCCCCTATAAGCTTTTCAGTTACAATTTGGAGATGTGAGCACAGCCATCCTGGACAGGCACTGAGTCAAGTTTAGGAAGCTGGACCAGGAGGGACTTAATATCTTCAGGCATGTAACTTGGATCATATGTTACTCAGCTGGGTGTTGTGCAGTGGAGATCAGAAGAATCAGGTCAGCACCTTAATTATACAACAAAGACAAAGCAGTTCAATGATGAATAGCTTTTATTTCCATGTACAATGAGTTAGATCAGAAAACTGGGAATTAACCACAATCAAAGCATTCACCACCATTTTCACCAAGTATAGAATCCCAATCAATTCAGGGTGTGCTTGTCAAACAGGTACACTCCCATGCCATTCTCAGGGGCTCCCAGTCTCTTCAGGTTGGTGATGTGATCTCCAAGCTTCTTGATCATCTTCACTTGTTCATCCAAGTAGTGGGTCTCCAGGAAGTCACACAACTGAGAGAGAAACCAGTGAATGTAGTTAGCTCAAACAGATGTTACATCAGGATCATCTCCAGAAATGACATAATTCTGGCTAATTTCCTGGACTGGAATAATAGTAAAAGTAGTCATTTAACCAGTCAAGACAGATTATCCCACAAGTGGATATTCATCAATTCCATTAAACTGGAGATTGCCTCAAGATCCATTTTGATGCCTCAGATAGAGTGCCTTGGGAGTAGTTTAGTGATTCTGGTCTACAGTTTAGCTGGGCTTTTACAGAGAAAAACACCTAAATTCTCAGCAAGTGAGAAACAAACCTATATGGAAATCTTTCTACCAATGTAGAGTTCAGTGGCAGATTCCAGTACATCAAAACTTACATGAGGGTCTGTCCTCTCAGTGGACAGTTTGTGCAGATCCAGCAGACTCTGGTTCACATTCTTCTCCATCTGCAGAGCTCTCTGCATTGCCTCCAGACCATTGCTCCACTCATCCTGCTCTGGTTTCTGGAGAAGGAAGAGTTGTCTGGTCAGTACATTCAGCGACAATGGAAGTTGAAAGTCCAAGGGATGTTTTGCACAAGGACAACAGGGTTAGAAGCAACAAAAGTTAATCTGTGCACCTCAACAGGAAGGATTGTGGACCCATAAATCACTGGGATGATGGAGGCGATCACTGGACAATAGGAGCAAATCAGTCCATTGACTGACATTTCATTAGTCATAGCAGCTGCAAACCACATTCCCAATATACCACTACTTCATGCCATAATCCTAAATATCCTCCGAGGAGCTCTCCCTTTTGAAAACCCCGATTGACTTTGTATTTATGGCTTTCTACAGCTGACTCCACTTCAACTTCAAGCTTTCACCACCTCTCCCCCAGTTCACATTCTAAAATTATCCTCATGTCCCCATTGACCAAGTCAAACCTCAGACAATTCAATTCGATCACTACTGTCCATCTTCAAGATGGAAGACAAATCAATGATGCTTCAGTAGAGACCTTTATTGGTTAAGGTCAGTGTACTCAAGGTGGGGCACAAAAAACTGGAAAGCAACAGTCTAATTGCACTGACCAGCACTAATTGAAATACAATTTCTGGTATTCTATTCATCACTCAGATCTGTTTGTCACACAAGCAAACTAAACTAATTGAAAAGTTATCACCTGCCTAGATCCTAAAGTCACTAAAAACAATGGTTAATTTCCCCCCCATCTCAATTCTTGAAGGTATTTCCATCTGCCAGTCTTGTATTGTACTGGGAAGTATAAACATCTGCCACCACCCTTTAGCAATGTATTATTGAGGCGAACAGAAGACCATGTCCTACTTTAGGATTACCAATAAGCTTAGATCTACTCTTCTCCCAAATCCAAGTAATTGATACTGGAGGCAATTTCTTTAAAAAAGGGAACTTGCTACTGACAATATTCCTTCAACCTCAATTCTTCTTCTCTCCACACTAGTTCCTGATCTATGCTACAAATGTTATTCGTTCCCCACACCTCATGTTTTAGCTAGCAATGTGATGCAGAAACTCATTCCTTTTGATCATCCACATACAATGATCCTCCTTTATCCTCTAGCTCAGTGACCCAAAGCCATACCAACTCACCCTCATCAGTTTATACCTTTCAGAGTACTCACCTTACTCATCCCCAACACTAGCTACTTCACTTATTAATCGCACTTGCTTTTAAGAACTTGTATGAAATGGTAAGATATCAAACTATTTAAAAGGTAGGAAACTTTTTAAGCTACCCGAGTTACATCACCAAAGACCCCTCCTTAGTTAAATCAAACCTTGATGTCCTCCAAGATGATTCGGCCTCCACGCTGATTCTGGAATTTCAGCAGTTTCTCAGCGTGCTCCCGTTCCTCATGTGACTGCTCCTTGAAGAACTCAGCAAAGTGACGCAGGGCAACATCATCCCGGTCAAAGTAATAGGACTGTGGGGAAAGACAAAAATGGAAAGGGAAGTCAGGTCAGGCCTACATCTCATCCATGGCCAAGTCACAAATGGTGGTTACATCATGTCAGATAAATTACCCATTCTCTGCTTTCAATTAAGGTGCTCAGTGTCTAAGAAAATGTGCCTCCTGTAAATAAAACTTAATTTGCTTCATTGATCTTTCCTGAATACATTGAAAGTCCCTCCCTGTGAAGTAGCTCAATTAGACAAGAGGTTGTATTAATAGAAAACATTAGGGAGCTGTAATCCTTTTTAAATTAAAGCTTCATTTCAGAACTCAACCTACACTTAAAACAACTGATCAGTGGCACCTACTTTAGTTCCCAGTTAGAAGTCTGAAATCAGTTAAGCAACAGAGAAAAATATTTCCAATTCAGCAGTTTCAACACTTGAAGTCAGTTAGTGTAAGGATCCAGCCTCCAAGGAAAACTTCACAACCAGAATCTCAGGACTTAACTCAATTAGAAAAAGAGGGGGGAGAAAACAGGCCAGGACCTAATGTTCCACTAAATAGTCACCCCATTAAATTTAATGGTTTCAGTCCAAGTTGCAACAGCTGACCAGGTTTGTACATCTTTAAGATAACTCCTCTTAAAAACTTGATAGAGCCCTGGAGTTAGTTTCAGATAGAAACACCTCAGAATAGGACACAGCTATTACAGAGCAGGGAACAGTCTGTTAATGAGACCTTCTACCAGATCACTGTAAAGAATAGTCACTAAATTGAGATTGGGGAGGGTCACAGAGGTACACTCTGAAGCCAATTCATGGACCTAGAGAAATTCTACCTGCTTAGAATACAATGATACCACAGCCTTAATTTGACCCAGTGCCTCACAAATACAAAACTCACCATAGAAAGATAAACATAGGAGGAATAGAGCTCCATATTGATCTGCTTATTGACACCATCCTCACACTCCTTGTGATAGTTCTGACACACTTGGGACACCATCTTAACTTTTCCTGTTAACAGAGATTACTCTTCAAACACCACTACAGGAACAACCTAACCTCTTCCCTCACAAGCTCTTGTATTTATACTACTGGGACAGCCTGCAGTTAAACAGGGTATGACATCACCAATGATGATTGACAATCCCTGATAGCCACTCAGGAATCTTCCATGAATCCAGGCACCAATTAACAAAGGAATCACTGTATTTTGGTTTGTTTTGTCTTAAATAAAACACACCCTACTGCCCCCGCCCCCTCTTAAAAGAGGGGGGGGGGCCTAAAACAAAAAAAACTCAATAAAAACAAATTTTAAAAAATTAACAAAGGGCAGGGGGTGGGGGGGTGATTCTCAGAGTCAATCAGAGCTTTGGAATACAGGCAGGATTGGAGGATTATTCTGTGATGTGATTGCTGTTGGTTTCTTTGACTTTCCTCAAACTGAATCTGATAACATCTCTGTTCCCAGAATCAGAGCTTCGCAACATATCTCAAAGAGATCGATGTGTTTACAAATGGAAATCCCATCTCGTAGATGGGGTCCAGCACAATTGGTTCTCAGTTAACCTGTCTCTTGGACAATTGATGGGAATCTTGGTGTGTCCAGAAAGAGTCCGTTATACCCAGATTCACAATGCTGATCACCACAATAGATTGAAGGAGACTGACCTTCACCAGACAGTCCGCAGTGAGTCCGCAAACCAACCGACAACGAGTCGGGGAAATGGAAAGTGGATCAGTTGGGATCGTCAAACAGAATTCTGTTGCTCCATCACTGTAAAATGCGATGTGGAGTTTTATCTTCATGACCTTTAAGAGCTGTTAAGTCTAGAATTTACTTTGCACTGTTCATTCATCTCCTACAAACCTCCAATCTGTTGTGAGGAAAAGTTTTATACCTGAAATGTCAACTATCTCGCATTTTCTCAAGCGATATTGCCTGACCAGATTGTAGTATCATCAGTATTATGTTCCTATCCTGTTGTAACTCTGGTCGAACAACCAGACATTGAATAGAAGGACCACAAAGCCTCAAGAACAGAGAAGAGTGAATTACATAAAACTTACACCAAAACAGGCAGTTAGGTCCAACCAGTTCATGTTGTTTATCCTCCACACAAGTAGTCCTAATCCCATGTGCCTGCCCTGTTACCAAACCATGGTATCTAGTCTTACTCATATAGGCATCCTCCATCCCCTGCCAGTCAAGCCAATATTTAATTTGTAGATAGTGTAATCATGTATAACAGCTCACCTTGTCTGCTACCTTCGCCCATGAAAGAATATTTATTGGGCTTATGTGCCTCAGTACTTCATTCACTCAAGGTGAACTATTTTTAAACACCATTACTAGGTGTATTTAATTTCTCATGACTTCAGGAAAACTCAAAAATCACTACTATTTGTAGGTTAAGGGCAGTCTTTTTTGTACAAGTTGTGGTAATTAGAAAAATACTAAGTGAAGTATAGATTATAATGTACATCAAATATTGAATTTCAATTAACTTGTGAATTCCTATAACAGTTAGTGGTGCTATAAGGGCCTGTTTCCATGTTGTAACTTCTATGATTCTATTGCAGGCAATTGGGACTAGCTTAGTGGTATAAACTGGGCGACATGGACATGTTGGGCCGAAGGGCCTGTTTCCATGTTGTAACTTCTATGATTCTATAATCAAAAGTGATTAAGTCATTGGGAGATATACAGGAATCAATCAATCATTTATACCAGTCCTGATTACCCACCACCAACAAACTCCAAACCAGACAGACAGCAGTTTGATGTTTCTGCAGACTGGTGGGTTACTTAATTCCAGAACATTGCTAAGTATTGCCCTAGAGGAGAGAATGTTAAACAAAAGACTGCCTGCTCAAAGGAAGACACTAAGGTGGTTAATACTGTACAACACTTCAGTAATCCAGAGTGATGTGTGGCATGAGACTAATGCTAAAGTACCTCAATTGTAATTTCCCCCACTGACAGAAACAAGTCTGAAGCAGGTTGTAAAGCTGATGCACTTCCTTCTCCAGACTGGACAGTTATTACTGAAGACACTACAATGGGGAACAGGGGCCCTGAATTATTGTTTCAAAGCTTTGCAACATGCTGACATATGTAATGAAAACTGGAATTGTTACTGAGATCACAGTTGCAGAAATTGTGTATTTCCAAAATCCCCAATAAGCCTCTCAGTGAGGAGATGTGAGCACAGCCATCCTGGGCAGTACAGAATCAATTTTAGGAAGCTGGACCAGGAGGGGCTTATGTATTTGAAAAGTTCTAACTTGATCACTAGTTACTCAGCTGGGTGTCATGCAATGGGGATCTTGGTGATCAGATCAGCCACTCAATTATACAAAACAGACAAAGCAGTATAAAGATAAAGTTTTTATTTCTATGTACAGCAACAATGAGATGAGAAAAGTGGAAATTCACCACCAGAATTTAGTCACACTTCATTTTCACCAAGTATAGAATGAATGGTTATAGAACCCCAGTCAATGCAGGCTGTGCTTGTCAAACAGGTACACTCCCATGCCATTCTCAGGGGCTCCCAGTCTCTTCAGGTTGGTGATGTGATCTCCAAGCTTCTTGATCATCTTCACTTGTTCATCCAAGTAGTGGGTCTCCAGGAAGTCACACAACTGGAAGAGAGAAACTAGTGAGTGTAGTTTGCTCAAACATGTCAAGGTGAGGATCATCTCCAGAAGTGACATTATTCTTGCTAATTTCCTGGACTAGAATAATGGTAAAAGTAGTGCACTTGGGGGGGATTCATACATTTAGCCAGACAAGACCAAGATTACCCCACAAATGGAAAGTCTGCTATTGTATTAAACTAGAAATCACCTTCAGTTCCATTTTGGTACCTTAGATATCAAGAGCCCTGGGAGTAGTTTAGTGAAACAAACCTATGAAAAACCACCAATTTATAAGTGGCAGATTCCAATTCCACCCTCAACTAATTTGAAACTTACATGAGGGTCAGTGCTCTCCTTGGACAGTCTGTGCAGATCCAGCAGACTCTGGTTCACATGCTTCTCCATCTGCAGAGCTCTCTGCATCACCTCCAGACCATTGCTCCACTCATCCTGCTCTGGCTTCTGAAAAAAAGGGAAGAGTTGTCTTGTCAGCACACCTACAATGGAAGCTGAAAGTCCAAGCACTGTTATTCTCAAGAACAGCAGGGTTAGAAGCAATGGACATTAATCGTGCACCTGAAGAATAGGAATACAAGGAAGGATTGTGGAGTCAATAACTGGGATGACATTGGAGGCCATTGCTGGATACTAGGAGCCGATCAGTCCATTGACTGCCATTTTAAACTTGCAGCTCTAATCCCAATTCCCACCTTTTTCCCATAACCCTAAACACCCTCCAAGTAGTTATGCATCCCTTTTGAAATAGGGAATTGGCTTTGCATCTATGGCTTTCTAGATTAGAAAGCACTGTCAACTTGAAGCTTGTAACTATTTTTGCACTTGCAAACTAGTTTAAAAGTTGCATGTACTTGGATCCTCAAGTTGCTTTTTAAATATGTTCACACCTCCCCTCAAAAATCCTTCCTTTAGAAGGTTCTGCAATCTGCCATTCTTGTATTGTACTGGGAAGCAGTACAAACATCTACCAATGCCATTTAGTGGTGAATTGGAGGAAAACAAGACTATGTCTTACTTTAGAGTTACTGACCAGCCTTGATCAACTCTTCCAAATATAAAAAAGTGTTTCTCCTGGAGTGGTTAGGGCCTGAACAAAAGGGCATGAGGGTGGTTACAAGGAGTGTGAACTTACTAGTTGACAATATTCCTTTAACCCCATTTCTTCCTCTGATCTCCACACCAGTTTCCTATTAATGTTACAATTTTTCTTCCAGTTCCTTGCCCCACAAAGATTTAGTTAGCAATTTGTGCAGAAACTCATCTTTCTGAACATCCACATACATTGATCCTCCTATATCCACTAGCTCAGTGACCCAAAGAACATCAACTCACCCTAATCACTTATACCTTTCCAAGTCCTCACTTATTCTTGCCCAATACTAACTATTTTACTCAATCTCACTTGCTTTTAAGAACTTTTGGGTGTAATGGCAAGATATCAAACTATTTAAAATAATGAGGAAACTTTTTAAGCTACCCAAGATTCATGACATTAAATCTAACCTTGACGTCCTCCAAGATGATTCGGCCCCCACGCTGATTCTGGAATTTCAGCAGTTTCTCAGCGTGCTCCCGTTCCTCATGTGACTGCTCCTTGAAGAACTCAGCAAAGTGACGCAGGGCAACATCATCCCGGTCAAAGTAATAGGACTGTGGGGAAAGACAAAAATGGGAAGAGTCAGGTCAGGCCTAAATCTCATCCATGGCCAGCTCAAAATGATAGTAACATCATGGTAGATAAATTACCCATTTGCTGACTCAATACTTCGTTTTCAATTAAGGGGCACAGTTTCTAAACAAAAAGTGTTTTCCTTGCAAGTCAAACTCAATTTGATTCATTGATCTTCTAAAAATGTTGAAAATCCCTCCATGAAGTAACCAAGAGTTCATTAGAAGAAGGACACATTATGGAGCAATAGGGCTTTTTGGATTAAAGTTTCATTTCAGCAATCAAACTACACTTTAGCTCAACTTATCAGTGGCATCTACTTCAGTTCCCAGATAGAAGTCTAAAATTAGTGCAGGGAAGAGAGCAAAAGGTTTCAAATTCAGTAGTTTAACAACTTCAAACACTTGGGGCTCGATTTTAGCGTCAGGTTTCCTGCGGGTTTCCAGCAGGGGGGGGCCCCGAAAATCCCGATATTCAGTCACGTGACCGGATCACGCCGAGATCCCAGCCACTTCCGGGTGCCGCGCAGGCCCCGCTGGTGGGAATCCCGCAGGCAATTAAAGCCAGCGGGGTTCCACTTGAGTGTACTTACCTTGCTTGTTGAGGTCATTAAATGAGCTGAAGCAGCTGTCAAAACAGGAAGTGTGGGATTTTAGCTTCAACGCAGTGTGTTTCACACACTGGTAGAAGCAGTCTCCCTTCAACCGGTCGTGTTCCAGCCAGCAGCCTGTGGCAGCTGCCAAAGGTGCACTCCACAGCGGGTGGGAGAGCCCTCACCCACGCAGGAGGCCACCGCGTCACGTAGGGCAACCCCTGCCCTCCACCACCCCCGCCAAGCCAGAGGACAGACCGACGTGAAACCGCAGCCCCAGTGCGAGGAACCACCTACCTAGCCTGCACAACCCCTCAGACCAACACCTGCCAGATGGGTGGTGCGTTGACATCCTCGGAGGACGAACAGCATGACCAGCCCCAGCAGCCTCGCAGTCCACCTCGGAGACGTGGAGCCCCCCAACACGGTGCTGCGGCACACCCACCTGCACAGCAGGAGGGAGGGCAACCGCAGAGAGAGATGCGTCGCAGGAGGCACTACCCTCCGCACAGGGTGTACAGACCGAGGCTCCCCTACACACGTGGCTCATGACGCCTCTGAGGAACCCCATCACCGAGCCGGAGCGTCGGTACAATGACAGCCACACTGCTACCAGGTCTACAATTGAGCAGACCATAGGGCTGCTCAAGATGCGCTTCGGGTGCCTTGATCGTTCTGGGGGAGCGCTCCAATACACACCATTCAGAGTGGGACGAATCATAGTTGTCTGCTGTGCCCTGCATAACATGGCACTACAGAGAGGGGTGCCGCTGGAGGAGGCCCAATCCACACCCGCCACCCACGTTGAGGACGGCGATGAGGAGGAGGAGGACGCGGATGCGCCAGAGGATGGTGGACGACCCATGCGCCGAACCACGACTCACCGGGATGCTCGCCGGGCCAGGGAGGCACTCATACGTCAACGGTTCTCCTAGAGTCAGACAGTGCAAGGCGCCCACATCTCCACACCTGCGAGGGGCCATACCAGCCCCCTCCACTGAAGACTGTTGCCAGTACTCCTGCACCCACAGCAGTGTGCCCAATGGGTGGCAGCAGGTGTTCGCCGTCATGATGGCCTGCACGGAACGCACCTATTGCACAGGCCGCGGAAGAATGGACGAGAGGTGGCAGGAGTGGTGAGAATATAGTATTTAATATGTACAATGTGAGATAATATAAACAAAAAGTGTACAAATTAATAGACACCCTGGTGCATTCCCTTTGTGCTTATAACGCCTTTGGATTTATTTTGCGGGTACCCCTACGTGGTGCTACCCCTGTGGCTCCAGCAGAGGTAGTGGCAGGTTGCTCCTGTTCTCGCCCTGACCGGGTAGATGCTTTGGGCGGACGGCCCCTGGGTTTCGGTGCCCGTGAGGGCACCTCCACAGACTGCTCCTCCTGCACCGGGGCAGGGGCAGACTCGGCCACCTGGAGAGGAGGCACCATTGCGGGTACTGGTTGAGGGGGGGCAACGGGTGGGACGTGGGGGCGCCTTGAGAAGCGTCCCCGCTTCCATGTCCCCGGTCACCATCATCCCTCTCGTGGCCTCGGCCCACATCACCCCGTCCACCCTGCTGGACGGCAGTTTGGATGGCATGTGTGAGGCCTTGCAAGGCCACCTAGTGTATCCGTCAGCCTGTTTATGGCGGCGGAATGTTGCTCACCCTGAATCCGTACAGCCGTTGTCAGGGCCTGCACGGACTCGATGTGGAGCTGTGCGTGACGCTCGAGGGAGGCCAGCCTGTCCTCCACCGCAGACATTCCTGCGACACTGTCGCTGGTACCCTCCTGTACCTGCGCCACCAATGCCCTCATGCAGGAGTTGGACTCCTCCATCGCCTGCGCAATTGTGGACAATGCACGCGGCACCTCTCCCAGTACCTCAGCAATTAGCTGGTGCCCCTCGACAACTCTCCTTTTCACTGGTGGCCCCCTGGGTTCAGCATCTGGGTCCGGCTGAGCAGAGCCTGGAGATGAGTGCTCCCACCGACGCAGACCCTCCGCGGCTGCCCCTGCCACCAGGGTCTGCTCATGCTCACTCGTGCGCGGTGAATCACCAAGTGCTACCCCAACTAGTTGGCGAGGGGGACCCACCGAGGTGCGTGTCTCTGCGCTGGTGGATGGTTGGCTCAGATGTGACGATGCACCCTCAGAGACCGGCATATCCTCTGAGGAATCGCCCTCCTCAATCGCAGCGCTCGCAGACGGCCCTGCAAGAGAACAGAGGGCACTATGAGGCATGTGCACCAACGTTACGGTGCGCCTGATGGCAGGTGATGATACGGTCACTCGCGATCATGGGTGTTGAGTGTCAGCTTTCCCTTACCGGCCGTTTCTGCAGCGACAGACTCGCCATCTGCGACCGACAGGCAATGTGGTGTGCGGGCGAGGTCGAGCGCCTCCACCTCTGCGTCTGCGTCGGTGAGGTCTACCAGGTGCGGCGGGCCACCTCCGGTGCGTGCCCTTTCCCTGTGGCTCTTGCTCCTCTTCTCCCGTCAAGGCAAAACACAGATGCGTGAGTGGGTGCGTATTGCATAGTGAGACGCATCGAGCATCGGTGTGGGTGGGTTGAGCGTGGGGCAGATGGATGGGAGGATGCGTGTGCCACATGCTCATCCCATTGCATAGGGATTGGGGTGTGTGGTAGTGTTCGGGTGGGGACAGGGACGGTGGGTACTTGCGGGCACGGCGAGGATGGTGAGTGAGTGGCTGTGAGGATTGCTGCGGGAGCGCTGTGTTGGCTCTGCAGGAGGGGTTGTGATCTGTTTGGCGTGATGGTGGGGACGGGTTGTGGGAGGGTGCGTTAGTGTACTCACCTTGCCGGACCTAGTGAGGTAATTGAACCGCTTGCGGCACTGCTCCCATGTCCTTGGGGTGTTGGCCCTGCTGCTGACCTCCGCCGCCACCTCTGCCCATGCCTTCCTGGTGGCGGCAGCAGGGCACTTGCGTCCATCCGCAGGGAAGAGCGTGTCCCTCCTCCTCCTCACGCCCTCCAGCGTCAGCTGAGGCGCAAGGTCTGAAAAACGTGGCGCAGCCTTTCCCCTCGGGTGAGCCATCATCTGTAGCCTACTGATTGCAGCAGGAGGGGCTTTGGGAGACTGCCCCTTTAAGTGGAGCTCCTACATCGCGTCGACGCAGCTGGGGAGCGGAGAACCCGGAAGCAGGGCTTAACCAGGTCAATTATCCCACGATCGCACGGGGGACGCACGCAATTAGCCGTCCGCGTTTTCCACGCTCCCGGAGGACCACCTGCTGGGAACCCGCAGGCCTGCTAAAATCAAGCCCTTAGTGTCACCTCAGTGAGGAAAACTTCAGCACAACAGGAGTATAAGTATGTCAGTCAATTAGAAAGGGGAGGGGAAGAAAGCCAGAACCAGCCAATGTTCCACTAACTAGTCACCCAAATCTAATTTCCCCCCACCAAGTTGCAAAAGTCAAACAGGTTTATGAATCCTCAAGATGAATTCTCTATTACAAACTTAATGGAACCCTTGAGTTAACATCAGGATAGGACACAGCTATTAGAGCAGGGAACAATCTGTTAATAAGACCTTCAATGAAATCATTGTGGTAAGAGTATTCACTAGATTGAGACTGGGGAGGTCACAGAGGTACACTCTGAAGCCAATTCATTGACAAGAAACTCTATCTGCTTAGAATACAATGACATCACAGCCTTAATTTTGAAACTGTGCCCCAAAAATACAAAACTCACCATAGAGAGATAAACATAGGAGGAATAGAGCTCCATATTGATCTGCTTGTTGACACCATCCTCACACTCCTTGTGATAGTTCTGCCACACTTGGGAGGCCATCTTAACTTTTACTATTAGCAAAACTCTCACTTTAAACACCACTGCAGAAACAATGTCACCTCTTCCCTCACAAGCTTTTGTATTTATATTACTGGGACAGCCTGCATTTGAACAGGTTATGACATCACCAATGATGATTGACAATCCCTGATAGCCACTCAGGAATCGTCCATGAATCCAGGCACCAATTAACAAAGGACAGGGGGTGGGGTGTGATTCCCAGAACCAATCAGAACTTTGGAATACAGGCAGGATTGGAGGATTATTGTGTGATGTCATTGCTGTTGGTTTCTTTGACTTTCCTCAAACGAAATCTGATCACATCTCTGTTGGGTTGTCTTTCAGACACACCAGCTCGGCATTGGAGCTGATTCTGGCTGAACTGCCACTGAGTGGAGAGCAGAGAGAGCAGAGGGAGCAGGCCCTTGCCCGGGTCCCTCTGAGTCAAGGAGAAGGAGAAGGAGAAACCACCATCAACAAGGAGGGAGGGAGGGAGAAGAATACTACCAAACAGCAGCCGGGAGGGGTTGTGCTGCTGCTGCTGCTGCTGGTTTGCGACACCGAACAGAGGGAGGAAGAGGAGGTCGGTGCAGTGAGGTGCGTCGGCTGAAGGTAGGGGGAGGAAGAAGACTTCAGAGGACAGGGGTCCCCCCCAAGTGTCTGGCCCAGGACAGCTGGAGCTGCCTGGGTGAAGTTACTTTTTCAATCTTTGGAGGACTGAGCCTCGGCAGCTCCAGCTGTCTAGGGGAAGACATCTCCTCCCCCTGCCCACTGGAAGACAGACAGAAGAAGATCCACCTTTTAAGGTGCAACCCCGCCCCTCTTCCACCCACTTCTGCAGCAGCCTACCCCTGCAGACTCCCTCCTTCCCATTCCACCATTAATCCCTCCCACCTTCTCTTGCTCTCCCGGATATTCTGGGGGAAAGTAAAACCAGCAAAGGGGCCCCTCTCCCAACCAAGCTCTGGGATTCGGGGAGAGAGGTTTCCTCAGGGCTTCTTTTAAAAAGGCCTAATTTCATCAGTGGGCCCGAGACTTGGGGTGGGTGTGGCTCCTGAAGTCATGGCGTCACCATCTTCGCCGGTGCCGGGACCCAGCAGGACGTATGCGGCGGTTACCTCGGGGGCCGCTCCTACAGTTCGTGCCGCTCCTGCTGGGCCGGCGCCTTTCCGCCTCATTACCAGGAAGCATGGGGTGAAGAGCTACGCCCACCCCAACATGACCATTGAGGCCTGCGTTAAGGCCATGGCCGAGGTTGTCGGCCCCTCGGCCATCGTCGCGGCCTCAAAAATGTACGGGAGGGCGGTGTTCTTCCTGAGGTCCGAGCGGGCGGTGTCCCTGGCCCTTAGTAAGGGGCTCACGGTGGGCGGGACCTTCCTGCCGGTGGACCCGCTGGAGGCCACCGCGCAGCGGGTCATTCTATCTAACGTCCCGCCTTTCCTGTCGGACGAGCTCCTCCTCCCCCACCTACGTCAACTGGGGGAGGTGAGGTCGGGGGTAACGCCGCTGCCGCTCGGACTCAGGGAGAACAGCCTCCGGCATGTTTACTCCTTCCGTCGCCAGGCATTCGTCAAGCTGGCACGGGAGGAGGTTACGGAGGGGGGCTTTAACGCCCTCCACGAGGGGACCCCTTACCGCGTCTTTTGGACGGCAGAGGGTGGGCGGTGCCATGCCTGTAAGGAGGTGGGGCACCTGAAGAGGAACTGCCCTGCCTCTCAGGCCGCCAAAACAGCTACGGCGGCCGGGGCTGGCGCCGCCACCGCTCCTCCCCCCCAACCCCGCCCCCGCGTCGGGAGAGTCAACTGCGCGGGTGGAGGTTGTCGGCGAGGCCTCCGCCGGTGGGGGGGGGGGGGAGCGGGGGGAAGGGAACCCTCGCCCGAAAAAAGCGCGGAGAAAGAGAAAGAATCTCGAGGCTGGTCCCCAGGACATGAATAATCTTAGTCAGCCCGAGGCCGTGACCGCGGCCAGTCAACACCTCGCGGTCGCGACAGAGCCCGGGCTGGCGGGTGATCAGGAGGGAGCGGAGGTGGGGGCCCCAGCAGACATGGAGATCCCCCTCCCTCCGCGACCCTCCGGGAAGAAGAAAAGGCGCCACTCCCTGGAAGCGGAGGAGGTCCCTGGTAAGGGACGGCCCCCCGTGGAAGGGGAGGTGGCGCCAGCCACGGATCCTGTGGCCCCGCCCATTATTTCTAACCAGCGGCAGGGGTCGTCTGCCTCTCGGGGGGAGGTGACCGAGCCCGTGCCTCCCGGGGGGGATGGGGAGACCCTGCTGATGGGGGGGGTCGCGGATCCGTGTACTGACGCCAGTATCCCGTTCACCGGGTCGGGAGTCCTGGGTGCCGGGTTGGGCGAGGCCGTTGCGGCCGAATTCGTCTGCCCCCGGCTTGACCTCTCCCAGGACCTGCTCGACCTGGTGGTTGGTTTTAATCGAAACATCTCACCGGCCGGGTCGGTCGGTGGCGGTGTGGGTGGGGAGACCCCCTCCTCTCAGTCTCTGGGCACGGTGCCGGGTGAGGTGGGAGAACACGTTCTCCCCGGTTTCCCCCTATATCCGGGTGCCAGTTTTTCACCGCTCGGAGGCTGGGGAGGGTCCCCGCCCGGCGCCGCCCTCTGACCCGGACCCCCCGGTGGAGCCCGGGGAGGACTCCTCTGCCGACGATCCTGGGGGTGGGATCGTGACAGAGGCGGGGCCGGCCGGCGCGGCCGTCCCGTTCTCCGCACCCTGTGCGGGGAGTGGGTTGGCCGCGGGCGACGATGACCCGGAGGAGGACGGAGACTCGGTGGTGGGCACTTGGGAGGATTTAGAGTTCGCCGCCAGTGAGGTGGTGGACGCCCTCGTGCCCTGCACCGAGTCTCCCCTCATCCCCGTTGAGGAACTCCGGAATTTTGCGTCCGGTTGGAGCCATCGTCGCGATGGCGTCCGGCGGGCCCTCGACCGTTGGTCGGAGCCGGCGCAACTAATCTGCTCGGTCCGGGCTGCCGTCGCGTCCGTGGCCGCGGAAGAGTACGGCGGCGGGGACGGGCTGCGCCGGCTCAGTTCCCTCCTCGCCGGGCTCTTGGGGGAGTGGCGGTCGACTAGCGGCCCCGCTCCCTCTGCGCTTTAGGTTTAAGTAGGTTGCGCTGTGCTCTTGTCATGGAGATCACCATAGCCAGCCTCAACATCAACGGCGGCAGAGACGCCCGCCGTAGATTTGACAAGTTCTCGGTCCTTCGGGACGGGAAGTATGCGGTGTGCTTTCTGCAGGAAACCCACACCGTTCCGGGAGACGAGGCCACGTGGATCCTGGAATGGGGAGGGGGGGTCTACTTGAGTCACCTCGCCAGCGTTTCGAGCGGGGTGGCCATCTTGTTGGCCCCGACTTTTCAGCCGGAGATCTTGGGGGTCAAGGAGCCGGTGCCGGGCCGCTTGCTCCACGTAGCCCTTCGCCACGGGGACGTGCCGCTTCACCTGGTGAACGTGTACGCCCCCTGGTCCGAGGGCGAGCAAGTGAGCTTCTTTGAGGAAGTGTCCACTTACCTGAACTCCGTCGACGCCGGCGAGTGCATTATCCTCGGGGGGGATTTTAACCGTACCCTCGAGGCGAGGGACCGCTCCGGTCCCGTGCGTGCCCGAACGGCGACGGGGAAGTTGAGGGACCTGGTCGGGTCCTTCGACTTGGTGGACGTCTGGCGGAATCTCCATCCCGACTCCGGCCAGTTCACCTTTGTGAGGGCCGGAGGAGGGAGCTCCAGAATCGACCGCCTGTACGTTTCGCGGGCGTACGCCTCCTGCGTCCCGTCGGCCTCCATCCGGCCGGTGTCGTGCTCGGACCACCACCTGGTGTGGATGGAGCTCGCTCTGCTCCGCGCCCGGTCGGGGTCCGCGTACTGGCACTTTAACAACCGGCTGCTGGAGGACGCGCGGTTCCGGGACTCGTTCCGTCTGTTCTGGAGCGACTGGAGAGGGAAGCGGGGAGGCTTCTCCTCCTTGAGGCTATGGTGGGACGTGGGCAAGGCTCACGTCCGCCTCTTCTGTCAAGAGTACGCGAGGGGGTCGACCAAGAGGCGGGAGTCCGAGGTCAGGCGGTTGGAGCAGGAGGTGCTTGGCCTGGAGTCCCGTCTCGGTCAGGCTGCCGAGGATCCGGCCCTGCGGCAGGTGTACGAGGAGAGGAAGGACGCTCTGAGGGACCTGCAACTGGTCGGGTCCCGAGGAGCGTACGTGAGGTCGCGGCTCCAGCTCCTTCAGGACCTGGACTGCGGCTCTCCCTTCTTCTACTCGCTGGAAAAGCGGCGGGGGGCTCGTAAGCAGCTCCTTACGCTGCTGGCCGACGACGGGACCCTCGTCTCGGACCCGGAGGGAGTCAGGGTCCGTGCTCGATCTTACTACGAGGCTCTGTTCTCTCCGGATCCGTCCAGCGAGGAGGCGCGCAGAGTTTTGTGGGAGGACCTGCCGAAGGTTGGCCCGGAGGACGCCGACAGTATGGATGCTCCGCTGAGTTTGGCGGAGCTGACCGGCGCCCTCCACCAGCTCTCTAGGGGCAAGTCCCCGGGGCTGGACGGGCTGACCGTGGAGTTCCTCAGGGCCTTCTGGGACGTCCTGGAGGGCGACTACGCGCGGGTCCTGGGGGAATGTCTGGCGACCGGGGAGATGCCCCTTTCGTGGCGCAGAGCGGTCGTGGTCCTGCTGCCTAAGAAGGGGGATCTCCGTCACCTTAAAAACTGGCGCCCGGTCTCCCTCCTCAGCACGGATTATAAGGTCTTTGCCAAGGCGATGTCTGCTCGCCTGGGCACCGTGCTGGCCCACATGATCCACTCCGACCAGTCCTACACGGTCCCGGGCCGGAAGATCCACGATAACATCCATCTGGTCTGGGACCTGATCCACCATTCCCAGAGGGCTGGTCTGTCGGTCGCCTTCCTTTCCTTAGATCAGGAGAAGGCGTTCGACAGGGTGGATCACGAGTATCTATTCGGGACACTGCGCGCTTTCGGGTTCGGGTCGCATTTCGTCGCCCGGATCCGACTTCTGTTCGCCGCCGCGGAGTGTCTGATTAAGGTTAACGGATCCTTGACGGCGCCCCTTCGCTTCGGGAGAGGAGTGCGTCAGGGGTGCCCCATGTCCGGCCAATTATACGCCGTCTGCGTGGAGCCTTTCCTGCGCCTCTTGCGCAAGAGGTTGTCGGGACTGGCTCTGCGCGAGCCGGACGTGGAGGTCGTCCTTTCGGCTTACGCCGACGACGTGCTCCTCGTGGTCACGGATCCCCTTGACTTGCGGAGGATGCGCGAGTGCCAAGAGGTCTACTCTGCGGCGTCTTCCGCAAGGTTCAACTGGGAGAAATGTTCCGGACTCCTGGTGGGTCAGTGGCGGGTGGACTCCCTGCCGGAGGAGCTCAGGCCTTTCGCCTGGAGTACCACGCACCTCCGGTACCTGGGAGTCTACCTCGGCCCTGCCGAGGAAGCCTGGCCGGCGAACTGGGAAGAGCTGGAGGCCAAGGTCGCCGCTCGCCTGGCGCGCTGGACAGGACTGCTCCGAGTGTTATCCTACAGGGGTCGAGTGCTGGTCATAAACCAGCTGGTGGCCGCCATGTTGTGGTACAGATTGGTCACTTTGACCCCACCCCCCGAGTTTGTCGCCAAAATTCAGAAGAAGTTTGTCGACTTCTTCTGGGCCAGAGGGATACACTGGGTCGCTGCCGCGGTCCTGAGTCTCCCGCTTAGGGAGGGCGGTCAGGGGCTGGTGTGCGTCCGCACCCAGGTGGCAACTTTCCGCCTTCGGACGCTGCGGCGATACCTGTACGTTGAGCGTCCTCTTAGATGGCGTGCGCTGGCGACGTATTTTTTCCGCCAGCTGCACGGCCTGAACTACGACACGCAGCTCCTGTTCATCTCGCTGGTGGGCGGCCGCACGTCTTTGCAGGAGCTGCCTGTCTTTTACCAGGATCTGCTCAGGGTCTGGAACATGGTCGCCTCTGGTCGGAGCTCTCGCCCGTCAGGGGTAGCGGCCGTCCTGCAGGAGCCGCTGCTCGGGAATCCGTTCCTCCGCGATATCGGCTTCGGCCACTCGCGGCTGTCGGTGCGGAGGGCCGTGGCCGGTCGGGTGACCAGAGTCAGGGACGTCCTGGATGGCGGTGGGTCGGGTTGGTTGGAGCCGTGGGCGCTCGCCGCACGGATGTCCTCGTGGCGTGCCGGGGACGCGGCCATCGCCATCCGGGCGTTGAAATCGGCGCTCGGCCCTGACTCCACTCGGGATGTGGAGGCGGCTCAGGCGTGCGGAGCCATCCCGTCCGACCTGACCCCCGTTCGGACGGAGTTCCTCCTCGGCGCCAAACCCCGGAACCTCCCTCGGGGGGCCGCGCCTCACAACTTGAGCCGTCTCTCGGAAATTCCCTCCGTGCCGTTTCACACCGCGCGGAGGGATTTCCTGTACGGGCTGCTCCTGCACACCATCCACTTCCTCGCCCTCGTCTCTCGGCCGGACACGCCCTGGCGTACCATCCTGCCGTCCGGCGGAGACGGGGGTCCCCATTGGGAGGCTCTCTATACAGGGGTCCTCCCGTGTTACTTTGGGGATCTGGGGTGGAGGGTGGCGCACGGAGCAGTCGCGTGCAACCGGCGGTTACGCCATTTCACGGACACCCAGGCCGCTTGTGATTTCTGCGGCCTGGAGGAGTCCGTGTTCCATCTGTACACTGGGTGTGCGAGACTGCAGCCCCTGTTCCATTATTTGAAGGGGCTGCTCCTCAAGTTCTGGCTGCACTTCAGTCCCACGCTCCTGATCTTTGGCCGCCCTGTGAGGAGGGGGGCGGGCAGGTCGGTGGACGTTCTCGTGGGCCTGCTCCTGGGCCTGTCCAAGGTGGCCATCCACAGGTCTAGGATGATCGTGGTCCGTGGGGGCGGTCGCTCGGCCTGTCTGCCTCTCTTCCGCGGAATGCTCCGCGCCCGGGTGGCCCTGGAGATGGAGCACGCGGTGTCTGCCGGTACGCTCGAGGCTTTCCGCGGCCGGTGGGCACCGCAGGGGCTGGAGTGCATCCTGGACGAGGAAAATAACATTTTAATTTGAACACTTGGTTTTGGTTTATTTGGTTTTTAGTATTTAAGCACACCCCACACCCCCCCTTCTTATAAAAGGGGGGCCTATTAACAAAAAAAAAAAAAAAAAAAATCCAGGCACCAATTAACAAAGGACAGAAGGTGGGGTGTGATTCCCAGAACCAATCAGAGCTTTGGAATACAGGTGGGATTGGAGAATTATTCTGTGATGCCATTGCTGTTGGTTTCTTTGACTTTCCTCAAACGAAATCTGATCACATCAAAAAAAAAAAGAAAAAAAAAAAAAAAAATCCAGGCACCAATTAACAAAGGAATCACTGTATTTTGGTTTGTTTTGTCTTAAATAAAACACACCCTACTGCCCCCGCCCCCTCTTAAAAGAGGGGGGGGGGCCTAAAACAAAAAAAACTCAATAAAAACAAATTTTAAAAAATTAACAAAGGGCAGGGGGTGGGGGGGTGATTCTCAGAGTCAATCAGAGCTTTGGAATACAGGCAGGATTGGAGGATTATTCTGTGATGTGATTGCTGTTGGTTTCTTTGACTTTCCTCAAACTGAATCTGATAACATCTCTGTTCCCAGAATCAGAGCTTCGCAACATATCTCAAAGAGATCGATGTGTTTACAAATGGAAATCCCATCTCGTAGATGGGGTCCAGCACAATTGGTTCTCAGTTAACCTGTCTCTTGGACAATTGATGGGAATCTTGGTGTGTCCAGAAAGAGTCCGTTATACCCAGATTCACAATGCTGATCACCACAATAGATTGAAGGAGACTGACCTTCACCAGACAGTCCGCAGTGAGTCCGCAAACCAACCGACAACGAGTCGGGGAAATGGAAAGTGGATCAGTTGGGATCGTCAAACAGAATTCTGTTGCTCCATCACTGTAAAATGCGATGTGGAGTTTTATCTTCATGACCTTTAAGAGCTGTTAAGTCTAGAATTTACTTTGCACTGTTCATTCATCTCCTACAAACCTCCAATCTGTTGTGAGGAAAAGTTTTATACCTGAAATGTCAACTATCTCGCATTTTCTCAAGCGATATTGCCTGACCAGATTGTAGTATCATCAGTATTATGTTCCTATCCTGTTGTAACTCTGGTCGAACAACCAGACATTGAATAGAAGGACCACAAAGCCTCAAGAACAGAGAAGAGTGAATTACATAAAACTTACACCAAAACAGGCAGTTAGGTCCAACCAGTTCATGTTGTTTATCCTCCACACAAGTAGTCCTAATCCCATGTGCCTGCCCTGTTACCAAACCATGGTATCTAGTCTTACTCATATAGGCATCCTCCATCCCCTGCCAGTCAAGCCAATATTTAATTTGTAGATAGTGTAATCATGTATAACAGCTCACCTTGTCTGCTACCTTCGCCCATGAAAGAATATTTATTGGGCTTATGTGCCTCAGTACTTCATTCACTCAAGGTGAACTATTTTTAAACACCATTACTAGGTGTATTTAATTTCTCATGACTTCAGGAAAACTCAAAAATCACTACTATTTGTAGGTTAAGGGCAGTCTTTTTTGTACAAGTTGTGGTAATTAGAAAAATACTAAGTGAAGTATAGATTATAATGTACATCAAATATTGAATTTCAATTAACTTGTGAATTCCTATAACAGTTAGTGGTGCTATAAGGGCCTGTTTCCATGTTGTAACTTCTATGATTCTATTGCAGGCAATTGGGACTAGCTTAGTGGTATAAACTGGGCGACATGGACATGTTGGGCCGAAGGGCCTGTTTCCATGTTGTAACTTCTATGATTCTATAATCAAAAGTGATTAAGTCATTGGGAGATATACAGGAATCAATCAATCATTTATACCAGTCCTGATTACCCACCACCAACAAACTCCAAACCAGACAGACAGCAGTTTGATGTTTCTGCAGACTGGTGGGTTACTTAATTCCAGAACATTGCTAAGTATTGCCCTAGAGGAGAGAATGTTAAACAAAAGACTGCCTGCTCAAAGGAAGACACTAAGGTGGTTAATACTGTACAACACTTCAGTAATCCAGAGTGATGTGTGGCATGAGACTAATGCTAAAGTACCTCAATTGTAATTTCCCCCACTGACAGAAACAAGTCTGAAGCAGGTTGTAAAGCTGATGCACTTCCTTCTCCAGACTGGACAGTTATTACTGAAGACACTACAATGGGGAACAGGGGCCCTGAATTATTGTTTCAAAGCTTTGCAACATGCTGACATATGTAATGAAAACTGGAATTGTTACTGAGATCACAGTTGCAGAAATTGTGTATTTCCAAAATCCCCAATAAGCCTCTCAGTGAGGAGATGTGAGCACAGCCATCCTGGGCAGTACAGAATCAATTTTAGGAAGCTGGACCAGGAGGGGCTTATGTATTTGAAAAGTTCTAACTTGATCACTAGTTACTCAGCTGGGTGTCATGCAATGGGGATCTTGGTGATCAGATCAGCCACTCAATTATACAAAACAGACAAAGCAGTATAAAGATAAAGTTTTTATTTCTATGTACAGCAACAATGAGATGAGAAAAGTGGAAATTCACCACCAGAATTTAGTCACACTTCATTTTCACCAAGTATAGAATGAATGGTTATAGAACCCCAGTCAATGCAGGCTGTGCTTGTCAAACAGGTACACTCCCATGCCATTCTCAGGGGCTCCCAGTCTCTTCAGGTTGGTGATGTGATCTCCAAGCTTCTTGATCATCTTCACTTGTTCATCCAAGTAGTGGGTCTCCAGGAAGTCACACAACTGGAAGAGAGAAACTAGTGAGTGTAGTTTGCTCAAACATGTCAAGGTGAGGATCATCTCCAGAAGTGACATTATTCTTGCTAATTTCCTGGACTAGAATAATGGTAAAAGTAGTGCACTTGGGGGGGATTCATACATTTAGCCAGACAAGACCAAGATTACCCCACAAATGGAAAGTCTGCTATTGTATTAAACTAGAAATCACCTTCAGTTCCATTTTGGTACCTTAGATATCAAGAGCCCTGGGAGTAGTTTAGTGAAACAAACCTATGAAAAACCACCAATTTATAAGTGGCAGATTCCAATTCCACCCTCAACTAATTTGAAACTTACATGAGGGTCAGTGCTCTCCTTGGACAGTCTGTGCAGATCCAGCAGACTCTGGTTCACATGCTTCTCCATCTGCAGAGCTCTCTGCATCACCTCCAGACCATTGCTCCACTCATCCTGCTCTGGCTTCTGAAAAAAAGGGAAGAGTTGTCTTGTCAGCACACCTACAATGGAAGCTGAAAGTCCAAGCACTGTTATTCTCAAGAACAGCAGGGTTAGAAGCAATGGACATTAATCGTGCACCTGAAGAATAGGAATACAAGGAAGGATTGTGGAGTCAATAACTGGGATGACATTGGAGGCCATTGCTGGATACTAGGAGCCGATCAGTCCATTGACTGCCATTTTAAACTTGCAGCTCTAATCCCAATTCCCACCTTTTTCCCATAACCCTAAACACCCTCCAAGTAGTTATGCATCCCTTTTGAAATAGGGAATTGGCTTTGCATCTATGGCTTTCTAGATTAGAAAGCACTGTCAACTTGAAGCTTGTAACTATTTTTGCACTTGCAAACTAGTTTAAAAGTTGCATGTACTTGGATCCTCAAGTTGCTTTTTAAATATGTTCACACCTCCCCTCAAAAATCCTTCCTTTAGAAGGTTCTGCAATCTGCCATTCTTGTATTGTACTGGGAAGCAGTACAAACATCTACCAATGCCATTTAGTGGTGAATTGGAGGAAAACAAGACTATGTCTTACTTTAGAGTTACTGACCAGCCTTGATCAACTCTTCCAAATATAAAAAAGTGTTTCTCCTGGAGTGGTTAGGGCCTGAACAAAAGGGCATGAGGGTGGTTACAAGGAGTGTGAACTTACTAGTTGACAATATTCCTTTAACCCCATTTCTTCCTCTGATCTCCACACCAGTTTCCTATTAATGTTACAATTTTTCTTCCAGTTCCTTGCCCCACAAAGATTTAGTTAGCAATTTGTGCAGAAACTCATCTTTCTGAACATCCACATACATTGATCCTCCTATATCCACTAGCTCAGTGACCCAAAGAACATCAACTCACCCTAATCACTTATACCTTTCCAAGTCCTCACTTATTCTTGC
Organism: Heptranchias perlo; assembly: GCF_035084215.1. Taxonomy (NCBI): domain Eukaryota; kingdom Metazoa; phylum Chordata; class Chondrichthyes; order Hexanchiformes; family Hexanchidae; genus Heptranchias; species Heptranchias perlo. The sequence continues at coordinate 4,319,592 of NC_090364.1, forward strand.
CCAATACTAACTATTTTACTCAATCTCACTTGCTTTTAAGAACTTTTGGGTGTAATGGCAAGATATCAAACTATTTAAAATAATGAGGAAACTTTTTAAGCTACCCAAGATTCATGACATTAAATCTAACCTTGACGTCCTCCAAGATGATTCGGCCCCCACGCTGATTCTGGAATTTCAGCAGTTTCTCAGCGTGCTCCCGTTCCTCATGTGACTGCTCCTTGAAGAACTCAGCAAAGTGACGCAGGGCAACATCATCCCGGTCAAAGTAATAGGACTGTGGGGAAAGACAAAAATGGGAAGAGTCAGGTCAGGCCTAAATCTCATCCATGGCCAGCTCAAAATGATAGTAACATCATGGTAGATAAATTACCCATTTGCTGACTCAATACTTCGTTTTCAATTAAGGGGCACAGTTTCTAAACAAAAAGTGTTTTCCTTGCAAGTCAAACTCAATTTGATTCATTGATCTTCTAAAAATGTTGAAAATCCCTCCATGAAGTAACCAAGAGTTCATTAGAAGAAGGACACATTATGGAGCAATAGGGCTTTTTGGATTAAAGTTTCATTTCAGCAATCAAACTACACTTCAGCTCAACTTATCAGTGGCATCTACTTCAGTTCCCAGATAGAAGTCTAAAATTAGTGCAGGGAAGAGAGCAAAAGGTTTCAAATTCAGTAGTTTAACAACTTCAAACACTTGGGGCTCGATTTTAGCGTCAGGTTTCCTGCGGGTTTCCAGCAGGGGGGGGCCCCGAAAATCCCGATATTCAGTCACGTGACCGGATCACGCCGAGATCCCAGCCACTTCCGGGTGCCGCGCAGGCCCCGCTGGTGGGAATCCCGCAGGCAATTAAAGCCAGCGGGGTTCCACTTGAGTGTACTTACCTTGCTTGTTGAGGTCATTAAATGAGCTGAAGCAGCTGTCAAAACAGGAAGTGTGGGATTTTAGCTTCAACGCAGTGTGTTTCACACACTGGTAGAAGCAGTCTCCCTTCAACCGGTCGTGTTCCAGCCAGCAGCCTGTGGCAGCTGCCAAAGGTGCACTCCACAGCGGGTGGGAGAGCCCTCACCCACGCAGGAGGCCACCGCGTCACGTAGGGCAACCCCTGCCCTCCACCACCCCCGCCAAGCCAGAGGACAGACCGACGTGAAACCGCAGCCCCAGTGCGAGGAACCACCTACCTAGCCTGCACAACCCCTCAGACCAACACCTGCCAGATGGGTGGTGCGTTGACATCCTCGGAGGACGAACAGCATGACCAGCCCCAGCAGCCTCGCAGTCCACCTCGGAGACGTGGAGCCCCCCAACACGGTGCTGCGGCACACCCACCTGCACAGCAGGAGGGAGGGCAACCGCAGAGAGAGATGCGTCGCAGGAGGCACTACCCTCCGCACAGGGTGTACAGACCGAGGCTCCCCTACACACGTGGCTCATGACGCCTCTGAGGAACCCCATCACCGAGCCGGAGCGTCGGTACAATGACAGCCACACTGCTACCAGGTCTACAATTGAGCAGACCATAGGGCTGCTCAAGATGCGCTTCGGGTGCCTTGATCGTTCTGGGGGAGCGCTCCAATACACACCATTCAGAGTGGGACGAATCATAGTTGTCTGCTGTGCCCTGCATAACATGGCACTACAGAGAGGGGTGCCGCTGGAGGAGGCCCAATCCACACCCGCCACCCACGTTGAGGACGGCGATGAGGAGGAGGAGGACGCGGATGCGCCAGAGGATGGTGGACGACCCATGCGCCGAACCACGACTCACCGGGATGCTCGCCGGGCCAGGGAGGCACTCATACGTCAACGGTTCTCCTAGAGTCAGACAGTGCAAGGCGCCCACATCTCCACACCTGCGAGGGGCCATACCAGCCCCCTCCACTGAAGACTGTTGCCAGTACTCCTGCACCCACAGCAGTGTGCCCAATGGGTGGCAGCAGGTGTTCGCCGTCATGATGGCCTGCACGGAACGCACCTATTGCACAGGCCGCGGAAGAATGGACGAGAGGTGGCAGGAGTGGTGAGAATATAGTATTTAATATGTACAATGTGAGATAATATAAACAAAAAGTGTACAAATTAATAGACACCCTGGTGCATTCCCTTTGTGCTTATAACGCCTTTGGATTTATTTTGCGGGTACCCCTACGTGGTGCTACCCCTGTGGCTCCAGCAGAGGTAGTGGCAGGTTGCTCCTGTTCTCGCCCTGACCGGGTAGATGCTTTGGGCGGACGGCCCCTGGGTTTCGGTGCCCGTGAGGGCACCTCCACAGACTGCTCCTCCTGCACCGGGGCAGGGGCAGACTCGGCCACCTGGAGAGGAGGCACCATTGCGGGTACTGGTTGAGGGGGGGCAACGGGTGGGACGTGGGGGCGCCTTGAGAAGCGTCCCCGCTTCCATGTCCCCGGTCACCATCATCCCTCTCGTGGCCTCGGCCCACATCACCCCGTCCACCCTGCTGGACGGCAGTTTGGATGGCATGTGTGAGGCCTTGCAAGGCCACCTAGTGTATCCGTCAGCCTGTTTATGGCGGCGGAATGTTGCTCACCCTGAATCCGTACAGCCGTTGTCAGGGCCTGCACGGACTCGATGTGGAGCTGTGCGTGACGCTCGAGGGAGGCCAGCCTGTCCTCCACCGCAGACATTCCTGCGACACTGTCGCTGGTACCCTCCTGTACCTGCGCCACCAATGCCCTCATGCAGGAGTTGGACTCCTCCATCGCCTGCGCAATTGTGGACAATGCACGCGGCACCTCTCCCAGTACCTCAGCAATTAGCTGGTGCCCCTCGACAACTCTCCTTTTCACTGGTGGCCCCCTGGGTTCAGCATCTGGGTCCGGCTGAGCAGAGCCTGGAGATGAGTGCTCCCACCGACGCAGACCCTCCGCGGCTGCCCCTGCCACCAGGGTCTGCTCATGCTCACTCGTGCGCGGTGAATCACCAAGTGCTACCCCAACTAGTTGGCGAGGGGGACCCACCGAGGTGCGTGTCTCTGCGCTGGTGGATGGTTGGCTCAGATGTGACGATGCACCCTCAGAGACCGGCATATCCTCTGAGGAATCGCCCTCCTCAATCGCAGCGCTCGCAGACGGCCCTGCAAGAGAACAGAGGGCACTATGAGGCATGTGCACCAACGTTACGGTGCGCCTGATGGCAGGTGATGATACGGTCACTCGCGATCATGGGTGTTGAGTGTCAGCTTTCCCTTACCGGCCGTTTCTGCAGCGACAGACTCGCCATCTGCGACCGACAGGCAATGTGGTGTGCGGGCGAGGTCGAGCGCCTCCACCTCTGCGTCTGCGTCGGTGAGGTCTACCAGGTGCGGCGGGCCACCTCCGGTGCGTGCCCTTTCCCTGTGGCTCTTGCTCCTCTTCTCCCGTCAAGGCAAAACACAGATGCGTGAGTGGGTGCGTATTGCATAGTGAGACGCATCGAGCATCGGTGTGGGTGGGTTGAGCGTGGGGCAGATGGATGGGAGGATGCGTGTGCCACATGCTCATCCCATTGCATAGGGATTGGGGTGTGTGGTAGTGTTCGGGTGGGGACAGGGACGGTGGGTACTTGCGGGCACGGCGAGGATGGTGAGTGAGTGGCTGTGAGGATTGCTGCGGGAGCGCTGTGTTGGCTCTGCAGGAGGGGTTGTGATCTGTTTGGCGTGATGGTGGGGACGGGTTGTGGGAGGGTGCGTTAGTGTACTCACCTTGCCGGACCTAGTGAGGTAATTGAACCGCTTGCGGCACTGCTCCCATGTCCTTGGGGTGTTGGCCCTGCTGCTGACCTCCGCCGCCACCTCTGCCCATGCCTTCCTGGTGGCGGCAGCAGGGCACTTGCGTCCATCCGCAGGGAAGAGCGTGTCCCTCCTCCTCCTCACGCCCTCCAGCGTCAGCTGAGGCGCAAGGTCTGAAAAACGTGGCGCAGCCTTTCCCCTCGGGTGAGCCATCATCTGTAGCCTACTGATTGCAGCAGGAGGGGCTTTGGGAGACTGCCCCTTTAAGTGGAGCTCCTACATCGCGTCGACGCAGCTGGGGAGCGGAGAACCCGGAAGCAGGGCTTAACCAGGTCAATTATCCCACGATCGCACGGGGGACGCACGCAATTAGCCGTCCGCGTTTTCCACGCTCCCGGAGGACCACCTGCTGGGAACCCGCAGGCCTGCTAAAATCAAGCCCTTAGTGTCACCTCAGTGAGGAAAACTTCAGCACAACAGGAGTATAAGTATGTCAGTCAATTAGAAAGGGGAGGGGAAGAAAGCCAGAACCAGCCAATGTTCCACTAACTAGTCACCCAAATCTAATTTCCCCCCACCAAGTTGCAAAAGTCAAACAGGTTTATGAATCCTCAAGATGAATTCTCTATTACAAACTTAATGGAACCCTTGAGTTAACATCAGGATAGGACACAGCTATTAGAGCAGGGAACAATCTGTTAATAAGACCTTCAATGAAATCATTGTGGTAAGAGTATTCACTAGATTGAGACTGGGGAGGTCACAGAGGTACACTCTGAAGCCAATTCATTGACAAGAAACTCTATCTGCTTAGAATACAATGACATCACAGCCTTAATTTTGAAACTGTGCCCCAAAAATACAAAACTCACCATAGAGAGATAAACATAGGAGGAATAGAGCTCCATATTGATCTGCTTGTTGACACCATCCTCACACTCCTTGTGATAGTTCTGCCACACTTGGGAGGCCATCTTAACTTTTACTATTAGCAAAACTCTCACTTTAAACACCACTGCAGAAACAATGTCACCTCTTCCCTCACAAGCTTTTGTATTTATATTACTGGGACAGCCTGCATTTGAACAGGTTATGACATCACCAATGATGATTGACAATCCCTGATAGCCACTCAGGAATCGTCCATGAATCCAGGCACCAATTAACAAAGGACAGGGGGTGGGGTGTGATTCCCAGAACCAATCAGAACTTTGGAATACAGGCAGGATTGGAGGATTATTGTGTGATGTCATTGCTGTTGGTTTCTTTGACTTTCCTCAAACGAAATCTGATCACATCTCTGTTGGGTTGTCTTTCAGACACACCAGCTCGGCATTGGAGCTGATTCTGGCTGAACTGCCACTGAGTGGAGAGCAGAGAGAGCAGAGGGAGCAGGCCCTTGCCCGGGTCCCTCTGAGTCAAGGAGAAGGAGAAGGAGAAACCACCATCAACAAGGAGGGAGGGAGGGAGGGAGGGAGAAGAATACTACCAAACAGCAGCCGGGAGGGGTTGTGCTGCTGCTGCTGCTGCTGGTTTGCGACACCGAACAGAGGGAGGAAGAGGAGGTCGGTGCAGTGAGGTGCGTCGGCTGAAGGTAGGGGGAGGAAGAAGACTTCAGAGGACAGGGGTCCCCCCCAAGTGTCTGGCCCAGGACAGCTGGAGCTGCCTGGGTGAAGTTACTTTTTCAATCTTTGGAGGACTGAGCCTCGGCAGCTCCAGCTGTCTAGGGGAAGACATCTCCTCCCCCTGCCCACTGGAAGACAGACAGAAGAAGATCCACCTTTTAAGGTGCAACCCCGCCCCTCTTCCACCCACTTCTGCAGCAGCCTACCCCTGCAGACTCCCTCCTTCCCATTCCACCATTAATCCCTCCCACCTTCTCTTGCTCTCCCGGATATTCTGGGGGAAAGTAAAACCAGCAAAGGGGCCCCTCTCCCAACCAAGCTCTGGGATTCGGGGAGAGAGGTTTCCTCAGGGCTTCTTTTAAAAAGGCCTAATTTCATCAGTGGGCCCGAGACTTGGGGTGGGTGTGGCTCCTGAAGTCATGGCGTCACCATCTTCGCCGGTGCCAGGACCCAGCAGGACGTATGCGGCGGTTACCTCGGGGGCCGCTCCTACAGTTCGTGCCGCTCCTGCTGGGCCGGCGCCTTTCCGCCTCATTACCAGGAAGCATGGGGTGAAGAGCTACGCCCACCCCAACATGACCATTGAGGCCTGCGTTAAGGCCATGGCCGAGGTTGTCGGCCCCTCGGCCATCGTCGCGGCCTCAAAAATGTACGGGAGGGCGGTGTTCTTCCTGAGGTCCGAGCGGGCGGTGTCCCTGGCCCTTAGTAAGGGGCTCACGGTGGGCGGGACCTTCCTGCCGGTGGACCCGCTGGAGGCCACCGCGCAGCGGGTCATTCTATCTAACGTCCCGCCTTTCCTGTCGGACGAGCTCCTCCTCCCCCACCTACGTCAACTGGGGGAGGTGAGGTCGGGGGTAACGCCGCTGCCGCTCGGACTCAGGGAGAACAGCCTCCGGCATGTTTACTCCTTCCGTCGCCAGGCATTCGTCAAGCTGGCACGGGAGGAGGTTACGGAGGGGGGCTTTAACGCCCTCCACGAGGGGACCCCTTACCGCGTCTTTTGGACGGCAGAGGGTGGGCGGTGCCATGCCTGTAAGGAGGTGGGGCACCTGAAGAGGAACTGCCCTGCCTCTCAGGCCGCCAAAACAGCTACGGCGGCCGGGGCTGGCGCCGCCACCGCTCCTCCCCCCCAACCCCGCCCCCGCGTCGGGAGAGTCAACTGCGCGGGTGGAGGTTGTCGGCGAGGCCTCCGCCGGGGGGGGGGGGGGGAGCGGGGGGAAGGGAACCCTCGCCCGAAAAAAGCGCGGAGAAAGAGAAAGAATCTCGAGGCTGGTCCCCAGGACATGAATAATCTTAGTCAGCCCGAGGCCGTGACCGCGGCCAGTCAACACCTCGCGGTCGCGACAGAGCCCGGGCTGGCGGGTGATCAGGAGGGAGCGGAGGTGGGGGCCCCAGCAGACATGGAGCTCCCCCTCCCTCCGCGACCCTCCGGGAAGGAAAGGCCCCACTCCCTGGAAGCGGAGGGGGGTTCCTGGTAAGGGACGGCCCCCCGTGGAAGGGGAGGTGGTGCCAGCCACGGATCCTGTGGCCCCGCCCATTATTTCTAACCAGCGGCGGGGGTCGTCTGCCTCTCGGGGGGAGGTGACCGAGCCCGTGCCTCCCGGGGGGGATGGGGAGACCCTGCTGATGGGGGGGGTCGCGGATCCGTGTACTGACGCCAGTATCCCGTTCACCGGGTCGGGCGTCCTGGGTGCCGGGTTGGGCGAGGCCGTTGCGGCCGAATTCGTCTGCCCCCGGCTTGACCTCTCCCAGGACCTGCTCGACCTGGTGGTTGGTTTTAATCGAAACATCTCACCGGCCGGGTCGGTCGGTGGCGGTGTGGGTGGGGAGACCCCCTCCTCTCAGTCTCTGGGCACGGTGCCGGGTGAGGTGGGAGAACACGTTCTCCCCGGTTTCCCCCTATATCCGGGTGCCAGTTTTTCACCGCTCGGAGGCTGGGGAGGGTCCCCGCCCGGCGCCGCCCTCTGACCCGGACCCCCCGGTGGAGCCCGGGGAGGACTCCTCTGCCGACGATCCTGGGGGTGGGATCGTGACAGAGGCGGGGCCGGCCGGCGCGGCCGTCCCGTTCTCCGCACCCTGTGCGGGGAGTGGGTCGGCCGCGGGCGACGATGACCCGGAGGAGGACGGAGACTCGGTGGTGGGCACTTGGGAGGATTTAGAGTTCGCCGCCAGTGAGGTGGTGGACGCCCTCGTGCCCGACACCGAGTCTCCCCTCATCCCCGTTGAGGAACTCCGGAATTTTGCGTCCGGTTGGAGCCATCGTCGCGATGGCGTCCGGCGGGCCCTCGACCGTTGGTCGGAGCCGGCGCAACTAATCTGCTCGGTCCGGGCTGCCGTCGCGTCCGTGGCCGCGGAAGGGGACGGCGGCGGGGTCGGGCTGCGCCGGCTCAGTTCCCTCCTCGCCGGGCTCTTGGGGGAGTGGCGGTCGACTAGCGGCCCCGCTCCCTCTGCGCTTTAGGTTTAAGTAGGTTGCGCTGTGCTCTTGTCATGGAGATCACCATAGCCAGCCTCAACATCAACGGCGGCAGAGACGCCCGCCGTAGATTTGACAAGTTCTCGGTCCTGCGGGACGGGAAGTATGCGGTGTGCTTTCTGCAGGAAACCCACACCGTTCCGGGAGACGAGGCCACGTGGATCCTGGAATGGGGAGGGGGGGTCTACTTGAGTCACCTCGCCAGCGTTTCGAGCGGGGTGGCCATCTTGTTGGCCCCGACTTTTCAGCCGGAGATCTTGGGGGTCAAGGAGCCGGTGCCGGGCCGCTTGCTCCACGTGGCCCTTCGCCACGGGGACGTGCCGCTTCACCTGGTGAACGTGTACGCCCCCTGGTCCGGAGCCGAGCAAGTGAGCTTCTTTGAGGAAGTGTCCACTTACCTAAACTCCGTCGACGCCGGCGAGTGCATTATCCTCGGGGGGGATTTTAACCGTACCCTCGAGGCGAGGGACCGCTCCGGTCCCGCGCGTGCCCGAACGGCGACGGAGAAGTTGAGGGACCTGGTCGGGTCCTTCAACTTGGTGGACGTCTGGCGGAATCTCCATCCCGACTCCGGCCAGTTCACCTTTGTGAGGGCCGGAGGAGGGAGCTCCAGAATCGACCTCCTGTACGTTTCGCGGGCGTACGCCTCCTGCGTCCCGTCGGCCTCCATCCGGCCGGTGTCGTGCTCGGACCACTACCTGGTGTGGATGGAGCTCGCTCTGCTCCGCGCCCGGTCGGGGTCCGCGCACTGGCACTTTAACAACCGGCTGCTGGAGGACGCGCGGTTCCGGGACTCGTTCCGTCTGTTCTGGAGCGACTGGAGAGGGAAGCGGGGAGGCTTCTCCTCCTTGAGGCTATGGTGGGACGTGGGCAAGGCTCACGTCCGCCTCTTCTGTCAAGAGTACGCGAGGGGGTCGACTAAGAGGCGGGAGTCCGAGGTCAGGCGGTTGGAGCAGGAGGTGCTTGGCCTGGAGTCCCGTCTCGGTCAGGCCGCCGAGGATCCGGCCCTGCGGCAGGTGTACGAAGAGAGGAAGGACGCTCTGAGGGACCTGCAACTGGTCGGGTCCCGAGGAGCGTACGTGAGGTCGCGGCTCCAGCTCCTTCAGGACCTGGACTGCGGCTCTCCCTTCTTCTACTCGCTGGAAAAGCGGCGGGGGGCTCGTAAGCAGCTCCTTACGCTGCTGGCCGACGACGGGTCCCTCGTCTCGGACCCGGAGGGAGTCAGGGCCCGTGCTCGATCTTACTACGAGGCTCTGTTCTCTCCGGATCCGTCCAGCGAGGAGGCGCGCAGAGTTTTGTGGGAGGACCTGCCGAAGGTTGGCCCGGAGGACGCCGACAGTATGGATGCTCCGCTGAGTTTGGCGGAGCTGACCGGCGCCCTCCACCAGCTCTCCAGGGGCAAGTCCCCGGGGCTGGACGGGCTGACCGTGGAGTTCCTCAGGGCCTTCTGGGACGTCCTGGAGGGCGACTACGCGCGGGTCCTGGGGGAATGTCTGGCGACCGGGCGGTCGTGGCGCAGAGCGGTCGTGGTCCTGCTGCCTAAGAAGGGGGATCTCCGTCACCTTAAAAACTGGCGCCCGGTCTCCCTCCTCAGCACGGATTATAAGGTCTTTGCCAAGGCGATGTCTGCTCGCCTGGGCACCGTGCTGGCCCACATGATCCACCCCGACCAGTCCTACACGGTCCCGGGCCGGAAGATCCACGATAACATCCATCTGGTCTGGGACCTGATCCACCATTCCCAGAGGGCTGGTCTGTCGGTCGCCTTCCTTTCCTTAGATCAGGAGAAGGCGTTCGACAGGATGGATCACGAGTATCTATTCGGGACACTGCGCGCTTTCGGGTTCGGGTCGCATTTCGTCGCTCGGATCCGACTTCTGTACGCCGCCGCGGAGTGTCTGATTAAGGTTAACGGATCCTTGACTGCGCCCCTTCGCTTCGGGAGAGGAGTGCGTCAGGGGTGCCCCATGTCCGGCCAATTATACGCCGTCTGCGTGGAGCCTTTCCTGCGCCTCTTGCGCAAGAGGTTGTCGGGACTGGCTCTGCGCGAGCCGGACGTGGAGGTCGTCCTTTCGGCTTACGCCGACGACGTGCTCCTCGTGGTCACGGATCCCCTTGACTTGCAGAGGATGCGCGAGTGCCAAGAGGTCTACTCTGCGGCGTCTTCCGCAAGGATCAACTGGGAGAAATGTTCCGGACTCCTGGTGGGTCAGTGGCGGGTGGACTCCCTGCCGGAGGAGCTCAGGCCTTTCGCCTGGAGTACCACGCACCTCCGGTACCTGGGAGTCTACCTCGGCCCTGCCGAGGAAGCCTGGCCGGCGAACTGGGAAGAGCTGGAGGCCAAGGTCGCCGCTCGCCTGGCGCGCTGGACAGGACTGCTCCGAGTGTTATCCTACAGGGGTCGAGTGCTGGTCATAAACCAGCTGGTGGCCGCCATGTTGTGGTACAGATTGGTCACTTTGACCCCACCCCCCGAGTTTGTCGCCAAGATTCAGAGGAAGTTCGTCGACTTCTTCTGGGCCAAAGGGATACACTGGGTCGCTGCCGCGGTCCTGAGTCTCCCGCTTAGGGAGGGCGGTCAGGGGCTGGTGTGCGTCCGCACCCAGGTGGCAACTTTCCGCCTTCGGACGCTGCGGCGATACCTGTACGTTGAGCGTCCTCTTAGATGGCGTGCGCTGGCGACGTATTTTTTCCGCCAGCTGCACGGCCTGAACTACGACACGCAGCTCCTGTTCCTCTCGCTGGTGGGCGGCCGCACGTCTTTGCAGGAGCTGCCTGTCTTTTACCAGGATCTGCTCAGGGTCTGGAACATGGTCGCCTCCGGTCGGTGCTCTCGCCCGTCAGGGGTAGCGGCCGTCCTGCAGGAGCCGCTGCTCGGGAATCCGTTCCTCCGCGATATCGGCTTCGGCCACTCGCGGCTGTCGGTGCGGAGGGCCGTGGCCGGTCGGGTGACCAGAGTCAGGGACGTCCTGGATGGCGGTGGGTCGGGTTAGTTGGAGCCGTGGGCGCTCGCCGCACGGATGTCCTCGTGGCGTGCCGGGGACGCAGCCGCCGCCATCCAGGCGTTGAAATCGGCGCACGGACCTGACTCCACTCGGGATGTGGAGGCGGCTCAGGCGTGCGGAGCCATCCCGTCCGACCTGACCCCCGTTCGGACGGAATTCCTCCTCGGCGCCAAACCCCGGAACCTCCCTCGGAGGGCTGTGCCTCACAACTTGAGCCGTCTCTCGGAAATTCCCTCCGTGCCGTTTCACACCGCGCGGAGGGATTTCCTGTACGGGCTGCTCCTGCACACCATCCACTTCCTCGCCCTCGTCTCTCGCCCGGACACGCCCTGGCGTACCGTCCTGCCGTCCGGCGGAGGCCCCCAGTGGAGGGCTCTCTACTCGGGGTTCCTCCCGTGTTACATCGGGGATCTGGGGTGGAGGGTGGCGCACGGAGCAGTCGCGTGCAACCGGCGGTTACGCCATTTTACGGACTCCCAGGCCGCCTGCAATTTTTGCGGCCTGGATGAGTCCGTGTTTCATTTTTTCGCTGGGTGTGGGAGACTGCAGCCCCTGTTTGATTATTTGGAGGGGCTGCTCCTCAAGTTCTGGCTGCACTTCAGTCCCACGCTCCTGATCTTTGGGCGCCCGGTGAGGAGGGGGGCGGGCAGGTCGGTGGACGTCCTCGTGGGCTTCCTCCTGGGCCTGTCCAAGGTGGCCATCCACAGGTCCAGGTTGCTCGCGGTCCGTGGGGGCGGTCGCTCGGCCTGTCTGCTTCTCTTCCGCGGAATGCTCCGCGCCCGGGTGGCCCTGGAGATGGAGCATGCGGTGTCTGCCGGTACACTCGAGGCTTTCCGCGACCGATGGGCACCGCAGGGGCTGGAGTGTATCCTGAACAAGGAAAATAAAATTTTAATTTGATGCCTGGTTTTGGTTTATTTTGTTTTTAGTATTTAAGAAAGAAAAAAGAAAAAAAAAAATCTGATGACATCTCTGTTCCCAGAATCAGAGCTTCACAACATATCTCAAAGAGATCGATGAGTTTACAAATGGAAATCCCATCCCGTAGATGGTGTCGAGCACAATCGGTTCTAAGTTATCCCGTCTCTTGGACAATTGATGGGAATCTAGGTGTGTCCAGAACGAGTCCGTTATACCCAGATTCACAATGTTGATCAGCACAATAGATTGAAGGAGACTGACCTTCACCAGACGGTCCGCAGTGAGTCCGCAAACCAACCGACAACGAGTCGGGGAAATGGAAAGTGGATCAGTCGGGAGCTTCAAACAGAACTCTGTTGCTCCATCACTGTAAAGGGTGATATGGAGTTTTATCCCCATGAAATTTAAGAACTGCAAAGTCCAGTAATTAGTTTGCACTGTTTCTTCATTGCCTGAAAATCTCAAGGCCGTTTGAGGAAAGTTTTTACCCTGAAGCGTCAACCGTCTTGTGTTTTCTCCACCGACACTGCCTTATCGTTTATAGAGACATCCCCTGCCAGTTAAGCCAATATTTAGTTTGTAGATAGTTTAATCATGTTTAACAGCTCACCTTGTCTGCCAGCTTAGTCTTTGAGAATATTTAATGAGCTCATGTGCATAAGTACTTTCAAATGAAGTTAATTCATTCCCTTTAGGTTAACTATTTTTGAACATTAGAGGTATTTCATCATCTAAACTCATCCCCACACACTTTGTGGGTTCAGGGCAGTCTTTTTGAACAAGTTGTGGTAATTAGAAATATACAAAGTGAAGTATGGAAGATAATGTACAGCAACTGTTTGATTAAAATTAACCGGTGGATTCCTGTAACAGGTAGTGATGCTGTAATAGAAATTGTGTTTAACTTGTTGGGAGACACAAATTGTACAAAAGCAAATGATTCTTCCAGTATATCAGTACAGATCTCTCCACTTTACCCAACACCAAGTACGATATTCTGCAGTTTGATGTATGGTTGTAATGTATTGAAGTTTGTTAACAATACAAAGCTAGGGGGGAAAGTAAGCTGTGAGGAGAACACAAAGTGTCTGCAAAGGGATCTTGACAGGTTAGGTGAGTGGGCAGGGTGGTGGCAGATGAAATATGAGGTTATTCACTTTGGTAGGAAGAATAGAAAAACAATATGTTTTAAATGGTGAGAATCTAGTCAACGTTGGTGTTGAGAGATTTAGGTGTTCTCATACAAGAAACACAGTTAGTATGCAGGAAATTAGGAAAGCAAATGGCATATTGGCCTTTAGTGCAAGGGGGTTGGAGTGCAAGAGTAATTAGTCTTACGACAGTTCTACAGGACTTTGGTGAAACCTTACCTGGAGTACTGCGTACAGTATTGGTCTCCTGATGTAAGGATATACTTACCTTAGAGGCAGTGCAACGAAGGCTCATTCGATTAATTCCTGGGATGAGAGGGTTGTCTTAAGGAGAGGTTGTGTAGAATAGGCCTACATCACTGGAGTTTAGAAAAATGACCTCATTAAAAGATGAGGGGATTTGATAGGATAGATGCTGAGAGATTGTTGGCCCTGGCTAGAGAGTCTAGAAATAGGAGGTATAGGCACAGAATAGGTGGGGTCACTGATTCAAGATTGAGAGCAGGAGGAATTTCTTCATGCAGAGGGTTGTGAATTGTTAGAATTCTCTACCTTAGAGGGCGAGGGATGCTGAGTCATTAAATATATTCAAAGCAGAAAAGGATAGATTCTTCTTCTCTAGGGAAAAATCAAGGGATAATAGGGAAATCAGGCAGGAAAGTAGAGTTGAGGGCACAGATCAGCCATAATCTAATCCAGCCTGCTCTGCCATTCAAGGGCATGTATGGCCTACTCCTATTTGTGTATAGACTGGTGGTTTATCCTGTACTAGTGCATTGATAAGTATTATACAGCCACTTAATTATACAATAAAAAGACAAACCAGTTCAATGATGAATTGCTTTTATTTCCATGTGCAGATGAGAAGTGGGAATTAACCACTAAGCATTCACCACGAGAATTTGGTCATTTAATTTTCACCAAATATAGAACTAATGGTTTAGAACCCCAGTCAATTCAGGGTGAGCTTGTCAAACAGGTACACTCCCATGCCATTCTCAGGGGCTCCCAGTCTCTTCAGGTTGGTGATGTGATCTCCAAGCTTCTTGATCATCTTCACTTGTTCATCCAAGTAATGGGTCTCCAGGAAGTCACACAACTGGAAGAGAGAAACTAGTGAGTGCATTAGCTCAAACAGATGTTAAGTGAGGATCATCTGAAGAGAAATTGTTCTTGATCCTTTCCTGGAACAGTAAATGTAGTGCACGTGGGATTGGCACATTTAGCGAGACTTTGATTACCCCACAAGTAGCAAGCAATCAATTCCTTTAAACTGGAGAGAACTCCAAGATCCATTTTGATGCCTCAGATATCAAGTGCCCTGGGAGTAGTTTAATGATCCAGGTCTAGAGTAGACAGAATTGCCAAAAAAAACTTGAATTCAAAGTGAGAAACAAACCTCTATGGAAATATTTCTACCAATGTGGAGTTAAGCGAGTATGATTCCAATACCACCCTCAACTCATCTGGGAAAAAAAAAATCATTGAAAACATTAGGAACTTACATGAGGGTCTGTCCTCTCAGTGGACAGTTTGTGCAGATCCAGCAGACTCTGGTTCACATTCTTCTCCATCTGCAGAGCTCTCTGCATCGCCTCCAGAACATTGCTCCACTCATCCTGCTCTGGCTTCTGAAAAAGGGAAGAGTTGTCTTGTCAGCACATTCAGCTACAATGGAAGTTGAAAGTCCAAGGGATGTTATTCTCAAGGTCAACATGGTCACAAGCAACAGAAGTTAATCAGTGCACCTCAAGAGGGAAGGATTGTGGATTCAATTATTGGGATGAGATTGGAGACCATTGCTGGACACTAGGAGCAGATCAGTCCATTAATTGCTGTTTTAGCAGCCAAAAAAAAAAAGTCTAATTCTAATTCCCCACCATTTGCCATAACCCTAAGTGCCCTCCACGTAACACTCCCTTTTAAAAACCTCAACTTGACTTTGCATCTATGGCTTTCTACAAGAATGCAACAGTCTAAGTTCTGGTTTTATATTCTTTGCTCTTAAATGGCCAGCACCCTATTTGCCTTTGACTTGTTTTTTACACTTACAAACTAGTTTAAAATTTGGCATGTACCTAGATCTTCAAGTCACTTAAAAAAAATTGTATTCACCTCCTTCCTCTAGAAGGAGGTACTTCCATCTGCCATTCTTGTATTGTACTGGGAAGCTGTACAAATATCAACTACCACCACCACCACCCTTCAGCTGTGAATTACTGAGAGGACAACTATGTCCAACTTTAGGATTACCAACAAGCTTTCAATTATTCCTCCCAAATAAAAAACGATAGTTTATCCTAGAGGCCTCAAAAAAAGGGTGGTTTAAACATTTTTTAAAGAAACCTTACTACATGACAATATTCCTTCAATCCCAATTCTGCCTCCTATCTCCACACCAGCTTCCCATCTCAAGTGGGATTTTTCCTCCAGTTCCATGCACCTCAATTTTAACCACCAATTTGTGCAGAAACTCATTCCTTTTGAACATCCAAATACATTGATCCTCCTATATCCACTAGCTCAGTGACCCAAAGCTATACAAACTCACCAAATCAGCTTATATCTTTCCAAGTACTTGCATACTCTCCCCAACACTAGCAATTTTACTCATCACTTGCTTTTAAGAACTTATGGGTGTGATGGTCAGATAACTATTTAAAATCAGGACAAAAAAAAACTACCCAAGTTGCAGAGAACCCCTCATTAGTTAAATCTAACCTTGATGTCCTCCAAGATGATTTGGCCTCCACGCTGATTCTGGAATTTCAGCAGTTTCTCAGCGTGCTCCCGTTTCTCATGCGACTGCTCCTTGAAGAACTCAGCAAAGTGACACAGGGCAACATCATCCCGGTCAAAGTAATAGGACTGTGGAGAGAATTTTTAAAACAGCATATCAGTCCACATACAACTCAATTATCCAATATTCTTTCCCCAGCCAGTTTTTCATAGAAACCATTTGTTAGCTAGCAAAATTCAATTTATTTCACTTATCGGAAAATGTTAGTCAGCTTCCCCTCCCTATAAAGACAATGAAAGATTCAACTACCAAAAAGCAATACATGACAACTAAAGTTTGGGACTACATTTCATGCCACATTCAACGGCATTACCATCGCCAAATCCCCCACCATCAACATCCTGGGGGTCACCATTGACCAGAAACTTAACTGGACCAGCCATATTAATACTGTGGCTACGAGAGCAGGTCAGAGGCTGGGTATTCTACGGCGAGTGACTCACCTGCTGACTCCCCAAAGCCTTTCCACCATCTACAAGGCACAAGTCAGGAGTGTGATGGAATACTCTCCACTTGCCTGGATGAGTGCAGCTCCAACAACACTCAAGAAGCTCGACACCATCCAAGATAAAGCAGCCCGCTTGATTGGCACCCCATCCACCACACTAAACATTCACTCCCTTCACCACCGGCGCACTGTGGCTGCAGTGTGCACCATCCACAGGATGCACTGCAGCAACTCGCCAAGGCTTCTTCGACAGCACCTCCCAAACCCGCGACCTCTACCACCTAGAAGGACAAGAGCAGCAGGCGCATGGGAACACCACCACCTGCACGTTCCCCTCCAAGTCACACACCATCCCGACTTGGAAATAGATCGCTGTTCCTTCATTGTCGCTGGGTCAAAATCCTGGAACTCCCTTCCTAACAGCACTGTGGGAGAACCGTCACCACACGGACTGCGGCGGTTCAAGAAGGCGACTCACCACCACCTTCTCGAGGGCAATTAGGGATGGGCAATAAATGCCAGCCTTGCCAGCGACGCCCACATCCCGTGAACGAATAAAAAAAACTAAACTACTCCTGGGTAAATAGTACCTCCTTCCTCTTCCCATTCTAATCTGAAATTGGTGGGGAAAACAAGAAAAAAAACCTCTTCATTCCAGTAGTTGTACACTCACTAGTCATTTAGTGTTAGAAAGAGCTAGGCACAGTGAAAGCAGCTTCACTAGGATTCACATAGTACTTCAACTCCAGTTATAAAAAGCAAGAAAGGCAGTGGGTATCTGCCAACATTTCACTGGCTACAGTCACCCCATTGAAGCTGAACTTTGATGTCAAATGTTGACAAGCACTTGACCAGGTTTCTGCTCTTCTCTTCCAAACTCAGGCAGCAGCTGAGCCAGGTTCATATATTAAACCCCTCAATAGAGTGCAGCTGCTTGTAAGGAGCAATCTTTTAACTCAACAAAAGATCACCCTGTATTACATACTGGAAGTACTCACTGCCCAAAGAAATCCCCCCCAGGGAGGAAGGAGAAAAGGAAGGCAAGAGAAATATAATTTAAAGCCAGTTCTGAACTGGAAAAATTCTAGCTTCTTCAAATGCACTGTCAAATAATAAGACTCACCATGGAGAGGTAAACATAGGAGGAATAGAGCTCCATATTGATCTCCTTGTTGACACCATCCTCACACTCCTTGTGGTAGTTCTGACACACTTGAGAATCCACCTTCATTGTTTCTATATTAGTATTTTTTTAAACTATGCCCAGAAAATTCTAGAATTACCCACTTCCCCCACAAGCTCTTGTATTTATACTACTGGGACAGCCTGCATTTAAGCAAGGAATGACATCACCAATGATGATTGGCTGTCAGGGATTGTCAATCAGGAATCTCCATGAATTCAGGCACCAATTAATAATGGGGGGTGGGAGGGTGTGATAACCAGAGCCAATCAGAGGTTTGGAATACCGGCCGGTTTGGATGATCAGTCTCGGTGATGTCATTGCTTTTGGGATCTTTGACCTCCCTCAAATCTGAAAGTGTCTCTTTGTTGAAATCTCACGGAATCATAACGTTGAATTATTTGATAATAATTTGCTATTTTCACTGAGTTGGCTTTTCATAATCTGGTCAAGTTTGTTACTTGTTAGTAATTGTGACACGGACAATATTCAAAGGAATCAAGTAGTCTTGAGTGAATTTGCAAACCAAACCTTGGACAGAGAAATGGAAATTCCATCCCATGGATGGTGTGAATCGTCCCCAGTTCTAATATAGAGAATGGGTGTGTCTGAGGATTGGCAGCATGGGGGCATCAACTGGGCAAAGCATTGTGGGATGTGTCATGTTTGGTTATTTTTTTCATGAATACTGAATACAATGTCACAGACAGACGCATCCCCATTTACTCCAGCGTGTTAGATGAGTCTTTTTATGGTCAGCTTTCCATGAGGCTAAAGAATATTTGGAGCTAATTGAAATGATGAGATTCAGATGTTCTAACAGTCTAGCTCATCACAGTGTTTTTCTGAGATCCAAAGTCTTGACATCTGGTTTCATTGCAGAAGTAGTTCAGTCTTGGTGATGATATGTGTTCCCTTGGATTAAAACTCTGTTTTAGAGGGGGTGGCAGTGATTCACATCCAGATCCACCAATCATTGTATAAGACACTAGCTTATTTGGGAGATGCTACCAATGAGCACAGTTGACCCACCTAAACTGGAAATATATCTGGGTATTTATAACTGTATTGGCCAGAAAGGATCCAAGATGCAGTGAATATTCTGCGGTCACAAAGAGGTTCAACCAGACTGATGGACATCCCTATGTTCATACTCAATGACCACCCAGAAACTTTGATTAAGGTCTGTTGTTACTGTTTCTGAGAGAGTGTTTGATTGATTCTTTCCACAGAAGCCCTTAGAATTCAGTATCACTACCTGTAGGGAGTGGGGATGTTGACAGGTACAAAAAACCTCAAAAAAAAACTGCTCTTCCCGGAGCAGATACTTTTCTTAAATAGAATGGTTCATTGGACTGAAATGGTTTAACCCATTTATTGCCTTCATCTTTTAGCAGAAGAAAATGTTACAGCAGCTGTATTGAGTGGTTAAAGAGTCACCATTTATGGAAAGAGCATATCAATCAGCAGTGGGAACAGTAACTTGTCTTTACTTCTGGTTTCAACACAATCATTGAAATGTACAAATACAACTTGCACTCCAGGTATATACAGGATTGGAATTAGACTTTCAACAGGTGGCCCTGAACACTGGAAGTGCTCACTGCTCAAAGATTTTTTTCCCCCAGGGAGGTGGAAGGAAGTCATGAGAAATAGAGTTTAAAGCCAGCCCAGAAATGGAAAAATTTCAATTTCTAAGAATGCAGTGATAATACAAGACTAACCATGGAGAGGTAAACATAGGAGGAATAGAGCTCCATATTGATCTGCTTGTTGACACCATCCTCACACTCCTTCTGATAGTTCTGACACACTTTGGAATTCATCATCACAATGTTTGAGAACTAACCTCTTCCCTCACAAGCTCTTGTATTTATACTACTGGGACAGCCTGCATTTAAACAGGGTATGACATCACCAATGATGATTGACAATCCCTGATAGCCACTCAGGAATCTTCCATGAATCCAGGCACCAATTAACAAAGGACGGGGGGTGTAGGGGCTGGAGGGATGAGACCCTGAGCCAATCAGAGCTTTGGAATACAGGCAGGTTTGGGTGATGAATATCAGTGATGTCACTGCTTTTGGGTTCTTTGATCTCCCTCAAATCTGAAAGTGCTTCTTTTGAGCTTTCTCCACGCCCAGGTGTCTGCCGGTATGCTTGAGATCTTCCATGACCAGTGGGCACCACAGGGATTGCAGTGTATAGCAGACACTGATAATATTATGATCTAGTTTGAAGAAAAAGAAAGTAAAACATTGGCTTTAGTGGTTGCTGGTGCAATTGTGAGCACTTTTGGAGGATTCCTATAGATTAAGTAAGATCTCTAAAGGGAGTGGTCCTGGAGAGGAGGGTGCCTCTTTGTTTAAAACCCTCAGGGACGCAACTTTGAATTATTTGATAATTCACTGAAGTGGCTTTTCATAATCTGGGTAAGTTTATTACTTGCAAGTAATTGTGGTGAGGATACAATATTCATAGCAATCAAATCATTTAAGGGAATTTGTAAACCAATCATTGGACAGAGAAATGGAAATTTCATCCCATGGATGGTGTGAATCGTCCCCAGTTCTAATATAGAGAATGGGTGTGTCTGAGGATTGGCAGCATGGGGGCATCAACTGTGCAAAGGATTACATTGTGCTGGTGTTCAGGACCACAGTATTTCTTTCTCCAGTACCTTACCTAAATTCTTATTCATGTGAAGGTATAGGCAGTGTTGGTAGGTTATTCAACTACTCAGGGAGATGGGTGCAGATAGAGAAGAGTTCTTTCTTAAATAGGATTGCTCATTGGACCCAAATGGTTTAACAGTTGCTCATTTCCTTGTTTTAACATATTACAGCTGATATTTTGTTGTACAGGGTTTAAAAGAGTTGCCATTTATGCAAACAATATTCATCAGCAGTAGGAACAGAAACTTGCAGTATACATTACTGCTAGTCAACACAATGATTGAAATTAGACCTTCAACATATGGCCCCAAACATCAAAGTCAATAAATTGGAATTACCTTAGAAGGCAGGGGAAAACAAAATTAACAGGACTGAATCCCATGTTCAAGTTGAGATTGAAGAGGGCCACATCTCTGGAGTTAGACTGGTGAGAGGGGATTTTTTGAAACAGACAAGATTCTGAGGGGGCTTGATGGGGAAGATGCTGTTTCCCCTGACTGGAGAAATTCAGGATAAAGGACCAGCCATTTCAGACAGATGAAGAGGAATTTTTTCACTCCAAGGGTTGTGAACCTTTGGAATTCTCTACCCCAGAGGGCTATGGATGATGAGTCTGTTCAAGGTTGAGTTATTCATGGACTCCAGGGGAATCAGGCAGGAAAATGAGGTCAAAGATCAGCTATGATCTTGTTGAATGGCAGAGCAAGCTCAAGGGGCCATATGATCAACTCCTTATATAATTCAAATTAGGTTACATCAGGAAAAATAAGCAACCAGTTTAAGAGATAACAAAAATCCAATTCAACATTATAGTTTATTTACTGTTACATTTCACAACCAGAGCCCAGTTCTTTGTACAAAGTCACAAAAGCCATCATTCTTATAGGAGTGGGGTCTGGCACAAGACTATATAAACAAGAGTACAAAAAACAGGCTTTATCCCTGCAGTCAGTTTAATCACTCTCCCCCAGGGTGAGCTTGTCAAACAGGTACACTCCCATGCCATTCTCAGGGGCTCCCAGTCTCTTCAGGTTGGTGATGTGATCTCCAAGCTTCTTGATCATCTTCGCTTGTTCATCCAAGTAGTGGGTCTCCAGGAAGTCACACAACTGGAAAAAGGGAGATATTTTCATTAAGGCAGCTATTTGAGCATATTGCTTTTCAGGTAGTCTTGATCTAATTCACTCTTTGCCACTTCAGGAGATCTGTCCTAAGAGTGACTGTTACAAGAGTGAACTCTCCTGCTTTGTTTTCAGAGATCTGCTCCTCACCAAAATTGGTGCTAATTAATGTGTCCATTAAGCTGAACAAACAGATGGACTTGAGAATTTCATGGGTGAAAATCTTCACCAGAATCTCCCCAGTACACCAGGCTTAGTAGTGAAAAGCAATCAGACAGAACCTGGTCTGATATTTGAAGAATGGCAGCAACTTCAATGACCTGAAGTTAACATTCCTTTCACCCAAAATCAACAAATATTAAATGCTACAAGGCCTTAGGGACTTACATGAGGGTCTGTCCTCTCAGTGGACAGTTTGTGCAGATCCAACAGACTCTGGTTCACATTCTTCTCCATCTGCAGAGCTCTCTGCATCACCTCCAGACCATTGCTCCACTCATCCTGCTCTGGCTTCTGAAAGAGCAGAACATGGAAAATTCCATGAACATCTGATGCTCTCATGACTAACTTCAAGTGAGAATTGGAGACATATCATTTATAACCCAGAGAACTGAACTAAGTACTGTGACTATGCAAATAAAAACATGCCTCAGTTAAAGATTACAGCCAAATACACTGTCTGCTGTGAAACTATTCCTCATGCTCCATCCTCAGTCTGGAAAGAGAATTGTGAACTAATTACCTAAACAAGTTAATGATATGACAAATCACTCCCAATATTAGTTACATTTATAGCACAAAGCAGGCCATTCAGCCCATCATGTGTTCTGGATCTTGGATAGCTCAATCTAAATCCTCCTCCTCATTGACTCATCCCTTGAAGCAGCATAGTCTTTGGTTCAACTATTCCCTCATCACAGTAATCTGGTTTGCTTTTATATCCCACATCACTATTCATTTTAGCAAACTGCACTCAATCAAGGAATTAGATTTCCACCCCTGGTTTGTTTCTTCACACCCTTTCAGCATCTTAGCATTTCTGGTTTCCAATTGTGGTCCAGTCACTAATTCACAGCTAACCTTGATGTCCTCCAAGATGATTCGGCCCCCACGCTGATTCTGGAATTTCAGCAGTTTCTCAGCGTGCTCCCGTTCCTCATGTGACTGCTCCTTGAAGAACTCAGCAAAGTGACGCAGGGCAACATCATCCCGGTCAAAGTAATAGGACTGGAATTTTAACAGAATCATGTCAGACCTAGATCTCACCAACATACAATTATCTTTTTCTCCCTTCAGTTAATAAGTGCTGAAAGTTTCCTTAGAAAATAGATACTATTTGTTAACTCATAAATCAAACTAAACTGTACTTCTGAGTAAGTAGCCCCTCCTACTTGCCATTCTAATCTAAAATTGGGCAAGGAACAGGACAATTCTTACATTCCAGTAGTTTTAAACACAATCTGTTTTAGGATCAAAGCAGTGACAAAAGCCTAGGACTCGCATAGTACTTCACCTCCAAATAAAAATGCAAGAAAACTAGTGAGGACCTGTCAACATTTCACTGGCTACAGTCACCCCATTGAAACTGAACTTTTTCTGTCAAATGTTGACAAGCACTTGACCAGGTTTCTGCTGTTACAAACTCAGGCAGCAGCCTCAATAGAGCACAGCTGCTGCAAGGAGCAGTCCATTAACACAAGATCACCCAAAATTACACAAAGTACTCACTGCCCAAAGATATTCCCCAAGGAGGAAAAGGAAGTCAAGAGAAATGTAATTTGAAGCCAGTTCTGAACAGGAAAAAATTCCAAGTTCTCAGAATGCAGAGACAGTACAAGACTCACCATGGAGAGGTAAACATAGGAGGAATAGAGCTCCATATTGATCTGCTTGTTGACACCAGCCTCACACTCCTTGTGATAGTTCTGACACACTTGGGAAGCCATCATCACTGTTTAAATATTAGGACTATTCTCTATTGCTTAGAATGGTCTAGAACTATCTTCTTCCAACCCAAGCTCTTGTATTTATACTACTGGGACAGCCTGCATTTGAACCAGGAATGGACAGCACCAATGATGATTGACAATCCCTGATAGCCAATCAGGAACCTTCCATGAATCCAGGCACCAATTAACAAAGGACAGGGCTCTGGGGGAGAGATTGATATCCAGAGCCAATCAGAGCTTTGCAATACAGGCAGGTTTGGGTGATTGGTCTCGGTGATGTCACCACTTTTGCCTCTTTTAATATGCCCGTTTCTGCAAGGACTGGAGAGCAGAGTTGATCAGGAAAATTAAAATTCTTCTTTGACTCTGGTTATTGATTTGTATTAAAAATAAAGTTGACATCCTAAACCCACCCCCAGCCAAAGGGGCTTAAATAAAATCAAAAGCAAAAAAATATATAAATAAACCCGTTTAGGAGACACTGGGTTTGCCCTCGTGTCATCAACCCAAAATAAAGGATATCTAACAAAGGGGCACAACTAATAAACACCAAAATCAAACAAAAGACAAAGAAAACTTGGCAAATTAACTCAATATTATTAGCAGTGTCAACCATACACTCCAGTCCCTGCTGTGACCATCGGTCGTGGAAGGCCTCAAGCGTACCTGCAGACAACGCGTGCTCCTTCTCCAGGGCCACCCAGGCATGGAGAAAGCCGCGGCAGAGAGGTACGCAGCCAGAGCGACAGCCCCCATGGGCCATATCCAACCTGGACCCGTGGCTGGTCACCTTGGCCAGGCCCAGGAGCAGACTCATGAGGAGGTCCTCCGACTTGCCTCCCCCACTCCGCACCGGGCAGCTAAAGATCAGGAGCGCAGGACTGAAGTGCAAAATTTGTTACTTTCAATTAACTGTGATGCTGAGACAATATTCAAAGCAATCAAGTTGTCTTGAGTGAATTTGCAAACCAACCATTGGACAGAGAAATGGAAATTCCATCCCATGGATGGTGTGAATCGTCCCCAGTTCTAATACAGAGAATGGGTGTGTCTGAGGATTGGCAGCATGGGGGCATCAACTGGGCAAAGCATTGTGGGATGTGTCATTTTTAGTTTTGATTCTCATGAAATGTTGTTTGGTTAAATTCAGGATATTCAGCGAGAATGAGAGGGAGTGAAGATTACTGAATGCAATGTCACCCACACAAACATCTCCATTTGTGTCAGCTGTGGCTCAGTGGTAGCACTCTCACCTCAGAGTCAGAAGGTTGTGGGTTCAAGTCCCAATCCAGAGATTTGAGCACAAAATCTAGCACAAACTGAGGGAGTGCTGCAATGTCAGACATAAGAACGTAAGAAATAGGAGCAGGAGTCGGCCATACGACCCCTCGGGCCTGCTCCACCATTCAATCAGATCATGGCTAATCTTCAACCGCAACTCCACTTTCCTGCCCGATCCCCATATCCCTTGATTTCCCCTTGAGTTCAAAAATCTCTCTGTCTCAGCCTTAAATATACTCAACGACTCAGCATCCACAGCTCTCTGGGGTAGAGAATTCCAAAGATTCACAACTCTCTGAGTGAAGAAATTCCTCCTTGTCTCACTCTAAACGGCCGACCCCTTATCATGTAACTATGCTCCCTCGTTCTAGACTCTCCAACCAGGGAAAACAACCTCTCAGCCTCTATCCTGTCAAGCCCCCTCAGAATGTTATATGTTTCAATGAGGTCATCTCTCATTCTTCCAAACTCCAGAGAGTATGGGCCCATTCTACTCACCCTCTCCTCAGAGGACAACCCTCTCATCCCAGGAAATAATTGAGTGAACCTTCGCCTCTAAGGCAAGTATATCCTTCCTTCGATACGGAGACCAGAACTGTACGTAGTCCTCCAGGTGAGGTCTCACCAAAGCCCTGTATAACTGTAGTAAGACTTCCTTAGTCTTGCACTCCAACCCCCTTGCAATAAAGGCCAACATGCCATTTGCTTTCCAAATTGCTTGCTGTACCTGCATACTAACTTTTTGTGTTTCTTTGTACCAGGACACCCAACATTTCTCTGAACACCAACATTGACTAGTTTCTCACCATTTAAAAAATATTCTGTTTCTCTATTCTTCCTACCAAAGTGAATAACCTCATATTTCCCCACATTAGATGTGCCATCTTTCAGATGAGACATTATACTGAGGCCCTCTCTGCTCTCTCAGTTGCCTGTAAAAGATCCCATGGCACTAATTTGAGGAAGAGCAGGGGAATTCTCTCCAGTGGCCAATATTTATCCCTCAACCAACATCACTAAAGCTTTCCGCGACTGGTGGGCACTGCAGGGGCTGGAGTGTATCCTGAACGAGGAAAATAAAATTTTAATTTGATTCTTCGTTTTGGTTCTTTTGGTTTCTTGTATTTAAGCACACCCTACACCCCCCTTCTAATAAAAGGGGGGCCTAAAGAAAAAAAAGAGAAAAAAAAAGAAAAGAAAAAAAAATCACTCAAGCAGATTATCTGGTCATTATCACATTGCTGTTTGTGGAACGTTGCTGTGCACAACTTGGCTGCCCCGTTCCCAACATTACAACAGTGACTTGACTTCAAAAGTACTTCATTGGCTGTGAAGCGCTTTGGGGTGTCCTGAGGTTGTTCAAGGTGCTATAGAAATGGGAGTCTGTCTTTCTTTCTATTTTCTCCAGCGTGTTCCTTTTATGATCAGCTTTCACGGAGGCTAAAGAATATTTAAATCTGATTGAAATGAGACTCTGATGTTCTCTAACAGTCTGGCGCATCACATTGGTGTTTCTCTGGGATCCAAAGTCTTGACAGCGAGTTTCATTGCAAAATGGTTGAGGTTTTCAGTCCTGGATTATGTGATGAGATATGTTGCCTTGGATTAAAACTTTTTTTTTTAAGATGGACCAGAGGGGATGGTAGTGATTCACATCTGGAGCCACCAATCATTGTACAGACACTAGTCTTTTGGGAGATGCTACCCATGAGCATTGTTGACCCACATGAACTGGAAATATAGCTGGTATTTATACCTGTATTGGCCAGAAAGGATCCAAGATGCAGTGAGTGACCTGCAGGCACGAAGGGCTTTGACCAAACTGAAGGACACCACAAGTTCATACTCAATAGTCACCCAGATGCACACCAGAGACTTCAATTAAGTCCTGCGATTACTTGATTCATGCTTTGCACAGGACCTTTGAATTATGTATATAG
Organism: Heptranchias perlo; assembly: GCF_035084215.1. NCBI lineage: Eukaryota > Metazoa > Chordata > Chondrichthyes > Hexanchiformes > Hexanchidae > Heptranchias > Heptranchias perlo. The sequence continues at coordinate 4,345,898 of NC_090364.1, forward strand.
AGTACCTGTAGAGAGTTTGCCTACAAAGAAGCAGGGTGAATATTAACCTAATAGTGTGTGGTATATACAGTTAACCAGCATTAGCCCAGTTGAGATCATATAGGGAATACTTACATTAAAAGATTGGTTTGTCTGACCACTAAAGCCATCAAACCCACCAGCAAATCCAACCCAAGTCAGAGTTGTAGCTCAATAACATATGAAATGTTGTGATATTACATCACACACTTCTAAGCTATCAAGATAGTTAAAAAGTTTGTTCTGGGTTCACAAAACTGCAATTCTCCACTCCAGTTGTAAATTCTAGATAATTACAGCTGCTCCATCCAGAGTCTTTGAATCCATTCCTAAGAGTGGAAGGAAACAAAGGGAGAGCTGGTGGGATTTGGGAAGGATAATAGATTTATGGAGGAGCTGATTGTATTGAGTTTATGAATTGATGGTTGAGTGGTGTAGAAGAACCAAAAAAATTACAATATTTTGTTGTATCAAAGACAACATGCAGCACCAGTGACAACAGTAACTTCTATTACAGCATTGCTCTTTACTTCTGGTTTCAACACAATCATGCAAATGTATGAATGAAATTTGCATTCAAGGTATACACAGAATTGAAATTTGACCTTCAACACATGGCTCTGAACATCTAATTCTTCAGAATTACTCCAAAAGTGAAGAAAAACAATTCACTGGAGCTGTTAAATGTCATTAATCTGAAAAAGCAACTACTCAATTTAAAAAAAGACAAAACCCAGTGCAATGTTAGAAACAGTTTATTGCCAGTTAATGACAGTTACACATCAAGAGTCCAGATCTCACCTCTTTGTAGAAAGTCAAAAGCTATCAATCCTACAGGATGGGGGTCTGACTAGACTATATAAACAGGAGTACTAAACACAATAGGCTTTATCCCTGCTGTCAGTTTAATCACTCTCCCCCAGGCTGTGCTTGTCAAACAGGTACACTCCCATGCCATTCTCAGGGGCTCCCAGTCTCTTCAGGTTGGTGATGTGATCTCCAAGCTTCTTGATCATCTTCACTTGTTCATCCAAGTAGTGGGTCTCCAGGAAGTCACACAACTGGAAGAAGAGAGATTGCCATTAAGGCAGCTGTTTCATTCAACTGGATTATGGAACAAATTGCCTTTTGGGCATAGAATCCTTACTGCACAGGTGGTCATTTGGCTGGTTGTGCCCATGCCAGCTTTGAAAGCTGTCCAATTTTGTCACATACCCCAGCTTTTCCACTCCCTCCCCCCATAACACTGCAAATTAAGAGCCCAGTACTCCAAGTAAATGTCCAATTGCCTTTTGAAAGTTCCAATGAAATCTGCTTCCACCACCCTCAGTGCAATCCAGATGTTAACCCTGCAAAAAAATTCAGTTCTTTTGCCAATTATTTTAAATTTATGACCTTCGGTTACTTGATAGAGGTAACTGTTTCTCTATTTTCTGATCAAAACCTAATTGTTTTGAATACCTCTACAAAGTCTCCCCTTAACCTTCTCTGCTCTGCTCTAGAGAACAATCCCAGTTTCTCCAATCTTCACATAACTGAAGTTACTCATCCCTGGTATCATCCTGGGCAATCTCCTCTGTACCTGCTCCAAAGCCTTGACATTTAAAAAACCATGTATGGGATGTGGGCATCACTGGCAAGGCCAGCATTTATTGCCCATCCCCAATTGCCCAAAAGGTGGTGGTGAGCCACCTTCTTGAACTGCTGCAGTCTGTGTGGTGAAGGTTCTCCCACAGCACTGTTAGGGAGGGAGTTCCAGGATTTTGACCCGCAACGATGAAGGAACGGCTGATATATTTCCAAGTTGGGATGGTGTGTGTGACTTGGAGGGGGAACGTGCAGGTGGTGGTGTTCCCATGTGCCTGCTGCCCTTGAGGGTGGTAGAGGTCTGGGAGTTGCTGCAGTGCATCCTGTGGATGGTACACACTGCAGCCACTGTGCGTGGTGAAGGGAGTGAATGGGGTACTAATCAAGCAAGCAGCTTGTCCTTTATCCTTTCTAAAGTGTGGTGCCCAGAATTGTAGACGACAATACTCCAGATGAGGCCTCTCTTGTAAAGGTTTAGCATGACTTCCTTGTTTTGTATTCAAGGCCCTTATTTACAAAGCCAAGTATCCCATACACTTGCGTAACTTGTCCTTCAAATTTCAAAGATGTGACTATGCACCTTCAGGTCCCTCTGCTCTTGCGCACACCTCCCCCCCCAGTACCATTTAGATTATACTGGCATCATGTTGTTCCTCCCAAAGTGCATCACTTCACTCATCTACAATAAATTGCATCTGCCTGGTGTCTGTCCATTTCACCAGTCTGTCTACATCCTTCTGAAGTCTGTGACTATCCTCCTCACTATACACTATGTTGCCAAGTTTTGTATAATCCACAAACTTAAAAATTGTTTCCCCTATGTTCAAGTCCAGGTCATTTATAGACAAGATAAGCCGTGGTCCTAAGTGATTGCTGTGGACCCCACTGCATACTCCTCCAGTCAGAAAAACATCCATTCACCATCATTTAAACAGTTATGTACCCAAGTTACCACCATCCCTTTGTGCTTTTCCACCCCCACCCCCCAATTAAGTCTGTTCTGTGGTTCTTGATCAAATGCCTTTTCAAAGTCTATATAAACAAAATATCTCAGTCCTAAAATATAATGTCTATTGCACAAGAATCAACACCCCAAAGCCAAACCTTCCCTCCCTGCTTTTTAATCCCCCACCCAACCCAGAGGTCTTCATATCTGCCCCTCACCAAAACTGGTACTTGATGCAAGGTGTCCATCAAACTGAATAAACAGATGGGCTTAAGTATTTCATTGGTGGAAATCTTCCAATAGAATTTACCCAGTACACCAGGCTTAGACATGAAAAGCTATTTAGACCTCAGTCTGATGTTTGAAGAATGGCACTGGCTTAGACAATGAAGTTACCATTCCTTTCACCCAAACAAAATATTAAATACCTCAAGGCATTAGGAACTTACATGAGGGTCTGTCCTCTCAGTGGACAGTTTGTGCAGATCCAGCAGACTCTGGTTCACATTCTTCTCCATCTGCAGAGCTCTCTGCATCGCCTCCAGACCATTGCTCCACTCATCCTGCTCTGGCTTCTGAAAGAGCAGAACATGCAAAATTCCATTAACACCTGATGCTCTCATTGCTAACCGAGTGAGAATTGGAGACAGATAGTTCAGTTATTTGGGGTATAAACAATAAGTACTATGCAAATAAAGCCATGCCTCAGTTAAAGATTACATCTCAATATATATGTTCCACTGTGAAACAATTCCTCATGCTCCATCCTCAGTCTGAAGGCAGAAACTGTACGGTGAACTAATGACTAAAACAAGTTTGAAATATGAAAAACACATTAGTGAGCAATCACACCAAGATTACTTACATTTACAGCACAAAGCAGGCCATTCAGCCCATGTGTCCTTGGTCTTGCCTGAAAAAATCCTAAACTAATTCCACTGCCCTGCCTGTAGGTGTAGGCATGCAGGTATTATGGGCAACTATCTCACTGCATGTTTTATTATCTGACTTGATTTAATGGGGTCAGACATTTCAGTGTTTCCCTGCTCCTCTAACTTGTATTAGGGGGTAAAGAATGTATGACTATCCTATAATAACACCTCCACACAAGGGCAAGAGAGATATAGGACAATATTCTACATAAACCCAACACTGTCTCTTCCATTTCATGTTTATCCACTCCCCCCTTGAGGAATGGTCTTGGGTTAACCATTCCCTCATCACAGCAATCTCATTTGCTTTTGCACCTCTTATCCCTATTGGTTTCAGAAACTGTGTTTACAGTCAAGGAATTACATTTTCACAGTTTGTTCCTCCAACATTTTGTCATTTGTAGTTTTCATCTATAGTCCAGTCACTAATATTTCTCCACAGCTAACCTTGATGTCCTCCAGGACAATACGGCCTCCACGTCGATTCTGGAATTTCATCAATTTCTCAGCATGCTCCCGTTTCTCATGCAACTGCTCCTTGAAAAACTTGGTAAAGTGACGCAGGGCAACATCATCCCGGTCAAAGTAATAGGACTGTGGAGAGAATATTGAAAACATCATATAGGACCTCAATCTCACCTTCAATTATGCATTTCCCACCCCCCCCCCAAATTAGTGCAGTCAACAGTTCCTTTATAAAATAGATACCATTTGTTAAATAGCAAAATTCAAATTTACTTCACTTAGATGTTCAATAGCTTCCCCCTCCCCAATAGGATAATGAATGGATCAGAGAAAAGGAGCAATTAAGGTTTGTTGTGATTATGAAGACTAGACTGTACTGCTGCATCAGTAGTACCTCCTTTTACTCTCCATTCAAACCTAAAATTCATGGAGGAACAAGAGACAATTCCATCATGCCTGTAGTTTTATATTATACAATCATTTAGTGTGATGGGCAGTGAAGGCTGCTTCACTTCAAGGTTAAAAAAAAAGAAAACTAGTGAGGACCTGTCAACATTTCACTGGCTACAATCACCCCATTGAAACTGAACTTTGTCAAATGTTGACAAGCACTTGACCAGGTTTCTGCTCATCTCTTCCAAACTCAGGCAGCAGCTGAGCCAGGTTCATATATTAAACCCCTCAATAGAGTGCAGCTGCTGCAAGGAGCAGTCCATTAACTCACCAAGATCACCTTGTATTACACACTGGAAGTACTCACTGGCCAAAAGATTTGTCTTCCCCCCCACAAAGGAAAAAATTCAAGAGAAATGTAATTTAAAGCCAGTTCTTTGAACTGGAGAAATTCCAACTACTTAGAATGCAGTGACAATTAATAAAGTCTCACCATGGAAAGATAGACATAGGAGGAATAGAGCTCCATATTGATCTGCTTGTTGACACCATCCTCACACTCCTTGTGGTAGTTCTGACACACTTGGGACACCATGGTCATTATTTTATTATACTAAAATTTTTCACTATTACTCAGAAAGCTCCAGAACTACCCACTTCCCTCACAAATTCTTGTATTTATACTACTGGGACAGCCTGCATTTAAACTAGGTGTGACATCACCAATGATGATTGACAATCCCTGATAGCCAATCAGGAATCTTACATGAATCCAGGCACCAATTAACAAAGGACAGGGGGTGGGCTGTGATTCCCAGAGCCAATGAAAGCTTTGGAATACAGGCAGATGCGAGTGATAAGTCTCGGTGATGTCACTGCTTTTAGGTTTTTTATTCAATGAAGGTTTGCCCGCAGGTCACAGAAAGCCTCAAGTGTGCCGGCAGACACTGTGTGCTCCCTCTCCAGGGCCATCCAGGCGTCGAGAATGCTGCAGAAGAAAGGCAGACAGTCGGAGTGACCGTCCCCGCGGGCCACGTCTAGCCTAGACATGTAAATGACCACTTTGGCCAGGCCCAGGAGCAGACCCACGAGGAGGTCCTCCAACTTAAGAACATAAGAAACAGGAGCAGGAGTAGGCCATACAGCCTCTTTGAACCTGCTCTGCCATTCAATAAGATCATGGCTGATCTTTTACTGCAACTCCACTTTCCCGCCCTATCCCCATGTCCCTTGATTCCCTTGGTGTCCAAATATCTATCGATCTCAGTCTTGAATATACACAATGACTGAGCATCCACAGCCCTCGGGGGTAGAGAATTCCAAACAATCACAACCCTGTGAGTGACGTCCCCCCGACACCCTCCGCTCCGCACCGGGCGGCCAGAAATCAGGAGCGTGGGACTGAAGTGCAGCCAGAAGTTGAGGAGCAGCCCCTTCAAATAGTGGAAGAGGGGCTACAACCTCTCCCATTCTATGTAGCTATGAGGCACGGACTCATCTCGGCAGCAATTATCACAGGCAGCTTGAGAGTTCTTGAAGTGACTTAAAAACCTATTGGTCGGCACTGCTTCATGCAACACTCTGCACCCCAGATCCTCACTGGTGCAGGGGAGGACTCCCGCATCGAGCAGCTTTTGGGATCTTGGACTTCCCTCAAACCTGAAAGTGTCTCTTTGTTTAAGACTCACGGAATCACAATGTTGAAATAGATGATAATTTGCTATTTTCACTGAAGTGGTATTTCATAATCTGGTCAAGTTTATTACTTGTAATTGTGATGCTGAGACAATATTCAAAGCAATCAAGTAGTCTTGAGTGAATTTGCAAACCAACCATTGGACAGAGAAATGGAAATTCCATCCCATGGATGGTGTGAATCGTCCCCAGTTCTAATATAGAGAATGGGTGTGTCTGAGGATTGGCAGCATGGGGGCATCAACTGGGCAAAGCATTGTGGGATGTGTCATTTTTAGTTTTGATTCTCATGAAATGTTGTTTGGTAAAATTCAGGATATTCAGCGAGAATGAGAGGGAGTGAAGATTACTGAATGCAATGTCACCCACACAAACATCCCCATTTGTGACAGCTACTATAACTTTTTTGCTCTTTTGAAACACAAAGGAAAGTGATTTTGTGTTACACCTCAGAGTCAGAATGTTATGGGTTCAAGTCCCAATCCAGATACTTGACCACACAATCCAGGCTGGCACTTCAGTGCAGCAAATCCAGACCAACTCATACAATTGTGGCAACATTGATCCCCCAAAAGTGCTTTTAAGAGAAGCAAAGACATTAACGTGGAATGACTGAAGACTGCAATTCCATCACAGCCAGTGCAGTTCACAACTAAGTTCCTAAACTTCATTTGTAAACACTGGATAATTACAGCATCAACATTTGAATCCATTCATAGAGGTGAAGACCAGTAGGAGTTGGAAAGGATGCTTGTTATGAAACACAATAGGACTAAAGGTTCTCATAAGCAAACCCAAGCCACAACTCCTTTCCCAGGCAATGGATAACAAGCAATGTAGTAATTCTGGTTGATTTCCCCTTGTACCTGAACTGCTCGTCCCAGGACAGATACCATTCATAAATAGGATTGTTCATTGGGCCGAAATGGTTTAACACAAATTCACTTTCCTTTGTGTGTTTCAACAGAGCAAAAAGTTACAGTAGCTGATATGATGTATGGTGGGGTTGAGGAGAATTGCTATTCATGCAAAGGGCCAAGAGACAATGCAGCACAGTGGGAACAGTAACTTCAATAACAGTATTGCTCTTTAAAACGATTGTGCTGAAACTAGATGTGACAAATGAATACAATTTGCACCCAAGGTATAGTCAGAATTGAAATTAGACCTTCAATGTGGCCCTAAACATCCAAGTCAATAAATCGGAATTACCCCAGAAGAGGAAAATGCAAACAAGTCCCAGGACTAAATCCCACAATGAAGCCATTACGCAGCCCAGTGTAGTTTGTTGGAAATAAACCAAAATTACATTAATCTGAAAAATAAGCAACCACTCAAATTTACAAAGGAGACTAAACCTAGTTCATAGTAACTGGAAATAAACTGCTTAATATTACATTTCACATCAAGAGCCCACATCTCTCAGCTCTTTGTACAACATCACAAAAGTTATCATTGCTACAGGGTAGGGGGGGGGGTCTTAAGACTATATAAACAGGAGTACTAAACAATATAGACTTTATCCCTGCAGTCAGTTCAATCACTCTCCCCCAGGGTGTGCTTGTCAAACAGGTACACTCCCATGCCATTCTCAGGGGCTCCCAGTCTCTTCAGGTTGGTGATGTGATCTCCAAGCTTCTTGATCATCTTCACTTCATCCAAGTAGTGGGTCTCCAGGAAGTCACACAACTGAAAGAAAAAAAAAGAGAAACTAGTTACATCCAGCAGGAGATATCAAGGAACATCTGAGCTTCCCCTCGAGCATTTGGATTTTAATCCTCTTGGTCTGGAGGATTGGCAAGTGTTGCACTTCAGATTGATGCATTTTTTGCATCATTGGAGCAAACTTACTGTACAGTAAGTGCTCAGATCCTGGGGTCACTGGGACACACGTACTGCTAATGTACACAATAGGCCAACTTGCCTGTGTCACCCCTCCCCAAAAAATTCCAAGAAAGACACAAACAAAGCTATTAGGAATGAAGGTCTTTTGAATAGGCTCAAGGACAGCAAGGTTCCTCCATCTCCAACTTACCCAAAAGCCCACATTAACAGCATTAGGAATTTACATCAGGGTCTGGCCTGAGTGGAGAGTTTGTGCAGATCCAGCAGACTCTGGTTCACATCCTTCTCCATCTGCAGAGCTCTCTGCATTGCTTCAAGTCCATTGCTCCACTCATCCTGCTCTGGCTTCTGAAAAAGAAGTCTCAGCCAGTTCACTTAATGGATTAAACAAACAATACACCAGAAAGCACTGAAGGAAAATAGGGTGGAAAAAGTAAAAGTTCATGTTACCATGAACCAATTGTGTTAAGAATATAGAATTACTGAATTAAGCCATCACAACTACAAGAGTCAAATTAATGACAATTTGTATAGATGCATTTAAAGGGGAGCTAGACATATACATGAGTGCAAAAGAAATAGAAAGATAAAAAAAAGAAAGATATGCTGATCACATTCGATCAAGTAAGGTGGGAGGAGGCTTTTCTGAAGCATGAACATAAACGTAGACCAGTTGGACCAAATGACCTGTTTGTGTGCAGAAAATTCCATGTAAATTGGAACAAATTGCTGCAGAAATTTGAAACAAGCAAAGGGGTGCCATGCAGAAGACTGAACCCAACCTTGATGTCCTCCAAGATGATTCTCCCCACGCTGATTCTGGAATTTCAGCAATTTCTCAGCATCCTCATGTTTCTCCTGTGACTGCTCCTTGAAGAACTTGACAAAGTGACGCAGGGCAACATCATCCCGGTCAAAGTAATAGGACTGTGGAGAGATCAAAAGTAGTTGGATATCTCAGGGCAGACTAATGATGGGTATTGTACATGAAGCCAACCTCAATATTTTGCTTTCTGGCTCACTCAACTGGTCTGCAGATTGTTATGAAAACAAGCTAGCCAATGGAAAATAATCACTAATTCAGCTTTAATTGAAAGTTTACTTGAACATGCTCACAAATCAATACTTGCTTAACTTGAAATCATAGCACTCAATAGTATATCTGGAAATTAGTGAAGGACCAATAATAAGATTCCTTTCACCAGGATCATGCCCCCATTGAATGCAGTGTATTCCAGAACTAAATTTGAAGAAGCTCAGAGCCCAGGAACGTGAGTCAGAGATTGAAGAAACTCAGCCTATAGTGCAATTACTGCAAGGAACAGGGAGACAGTTTGTTTATGACAGTTCAATTTAACTTGTACAATTACAGGTTTAAAAAATACACCCACTGTACACAGATTGAATAGGATATAGTGAAAGGGTCAAAACAAACTCACCATGGAGAGATAAACATAGGAGGAATAGAGCTCCATATTGATCTGCTTGTTGACACCATCCTCACACTCCTTGTGATAGTTCTAACACACCTGGGAATCCATTCTAACTGTCTAAGAAGGTACTTCAATTAGCTGAACCAGGCTAACGTCTTCCCAAACTCTTCTATTTATATGTCTGGGGACAGCCTGCCTGTAATACAAGGCGTGGCATTCCCGATGATGAGTGAAAACTCACACTAGCCATTCAGAGCTCTACGCCCACTGAGGACACCAATCAAGGGAGAGGCGTAGTCAAGATTGTACTTAAAGCCAATCAGAACTTTTTTTTCCTTCTTTTTCAATTAAGTAGATTTTTTTTTGTGTTTCGGTCCCCTTTTATGAGATTGAGGGAGGGGGGGTTCAGGGTGCAACTTTTTTAGAAAAAAAATCAAAAAACCAAATGATAACAGAGTCAAATAATAATTTTGTTGTATTTTTTTTGGGCAGTCAGCTTTTCTTTGGTGTTTTAGGCCCCCCTTTTATAAGAAGGGGGGGTTAGGGTGTGTTCATGTGCAGTAAATCCCCCAAAAAAGTGTCAAATTATAATTTTATTATCTCGGTCCAGGATGCACTCCAATCCCTGCGGTGCCCACCCGTCGCGGAAAGCCTCAAACGTACCGGCAGACACCGCGTGCTCCCTCTCCAGGGCCATCGCGGCGCGAGGAATGCTGCGGAAGAGAGGCAGACGGTCGGAGTGACCGCCCCCATGGGCCGGGTCGAGCCTGGACCTGTAGATGGCCACTTTGGACAGGCCCAGGGCCAGACCCATGAGGATGTCCTCCGACTTGCCTGCGCCCCCCCCAAACTCCCCACTCCCCTCAACGGGTGGCCAAAGATCAGGAGGGTGGGACTGAATTCCTCGTGGGTCTGGTCCTGGGCCTGTCCAAGGTGGCCATCTACAGGTCCAGGCTAGACATGGCCTATGGGGGGGCGGTCGCTCCGACTGTCTGTCTCTCTTCCCCAGCATTCTCCGTGCCCGGGTGGCCCTGGAGAAGGAGCATGGAGTGTCTGCCGTTATGCTTGAGACCGGGGACTGGAGTGGATAGTTGATTATGACAGTGACATTTTGGTTTAATTCGGTTTAATTGCTATGATTGGGTGTGCCACAAGAAAAAATTCTTACAGCACTTGAATAGGTTTTCGGGGTCCCTGACACTGGGGCTCAAAGACCCATTGGAAAAAAAGAGAAACTCAGTGTCTCCTTCTTGTTCAATTAAAAGAGTAACATTGAGACAATGGCACCGAGGGACTGGATAGCATGCTCGTAGTGGAAGGAATATTTTTTATTGAAGAGAGTGACTCAGGCTGACTGAAGCACAGGGACATGGACACACAGGCTGCAGACTGCACAGTGTTACAAGGGGGCATGGGAATGGGTGGGATTCTGGGGAATGGGGGAGATGGGGAGAAAAGAACAGAACAAATGAGGAGCAGGGGGAGAAATCCTTAGAAAGAGAGTTTAAAAAACAGACAGGTCACAGAATAAAAACAAACAGCAGGTTAAAATGAAGTGAAGAAACTTATGAAATAGAACAAGAGAAGAGATTGAATGAAAAGAAGATCCTAAAGATATTGGTTTTTTTTTCCTTTCTGCTCAGCTCAGGAGTGTGGGATGGAAGAGCAGCCAGGTTTTTTTGTGTTTTTAGGCCCCCCCCACTTTTTTTAGGGGGCGGGGTTCGGGTTTTTTTCCATTCGTGTGATGAGAAAGCAGCTATTTGATTGGCCTGCCAAACATTCATCATCAGTGTTGTCACGTCCTGTAATTAAAGATGGGTTGTGTCTGAAAGAATAAATATAGCAGCTTAGGTTAGGAATCTTTATGTTCATATTATTTGCAGTCATTTGCTGGTCTATTAAAAAAAAGTAGTTAGGATGGTTTCTCAAGTGTGTCAGAACTACCACAAGGAGTGTGAGGATGGTGTTAACCAGCAGATCAATATGGAGCTCTATTCCTCCTATGTTTATCTTTCTATGGTGAGTTTTGGGTTTCTTTGGGTATTTGGTCTTATTAACTAATGTAGACTTACTGAATTGTAGTGAATTAAACTTTTAAATTCAGTAAAATAATTTAATTTGCTGTTCTAATATTTCTTTTAACTATCTTTATAGTTGTGATGTTTCATTATCCTTTCAAATGGGTTGTTTGGGTCCTTTTTTTTTTAGTTTCCATGTTGGAGTTTAAATTGAGACTGTGAAATGCATTCCCCACCCCCCAAAAAAAAAAGCCTATTCAGTACATTGGCCAGTGAGTGTCTTTTGAGTTACAGGTGACTTGCCCATAGTTGGGGTCTCAAACACCTGTGGTGAAATCTTTAGTCAAAACACAAATCCATGGGCATTCTTAACCATAGCTACATACTCTTGATCTTGTAACCTGTCTTTTCCAGCCAAAAGCTTAATTGAACTTCTCAAAGTTTCTAAAATCAAATTGGGAATTTTCAAAATGGGTGGAGTTTCTTGCTTAATGAAGGGAGTTTTGTTCAGGTTTGGGATGGAGTGTAACCCTTGTCTGTACAATAGCAAGAAACTTGTAATTGATGGAATGTATAGAACACAGTGGAGAAATGTGTGCCTCTTTTAATCAAGTAAGGCTGACATTGGGTTGCTCTCTGTTGTTATCAGGAAAGTGCCCAATTGCTACAAAACTATGAACATAAAGCCTAATTTAAGCAAAAACAAAAGGAAATTTATATCTCTCTTCACTGGTGCCTACTGGTCATGGAAGGTCTCAAATGAGTGTACTTGTGGACACTGCATGCTCCCTCTCCTGGACCACAGGGGACTGGGCAAGACCATGAAAGAAGCAGGTAACCCCTCCTTTGGGATGTGCTCATCCTTGACATGTGAATAGAGGGTGGGGGTTTGTGGTGAGTTCAGATTATTGATTTGGAGAAGCTGTTTCAGATGTCAAATGTACATCTAAATTTTCCCCAATTTAGTGATCTGAACTAATTGAGTTTTATCCTATTTTACATTGTTTGTCTCTGTTACAACTTATTTTCTTGGAACTTCAAGTTCTGATCTAGTACACAGACCCTCTAAAAGGAGGAGACTCCCATTGCATGAGTTAATTGACTAATTGTGCACCCTGGTCTTTCTGAATCACTTGTGGTTGAACAGGTAGCTTTCGGCACCTTGGTCACAGTATCCAACACTGAAGGAGGACCTGTCATGTGACTTCCTGGTTAATGCTTTGTATAAATTGAGATGTGGGCAGGAGGTACCGGAATGGCCAAGTAGCTCAAGCTTGGGTTTAAGTTGAGTTGCTCAGTGTGGTCAAAGACTGAGGTGATTCCATTCTCCACTGGCAACCTGTTGTCTACTTTCACCAGGTGAACTGAGTTAGGAGATATGAGTACTCTTTAAAAATGATCAAACTCCTTGGTTCCCTGATCCATTGTGAAATCACTGTACTGATGTTTGTTCTCTATCTTAATTTGGTATGATGGTTTAATTGACTCTTGTGCCTACAGTCCTATTACTTTGACCGGGATGATGTTGCCCTGTGTCACTTTGCTGAGTTCTTCAAGGAGCAGTCACATGAGGAACAGGAGCACGCTGAGAAACTGCTGAAATTCCAGAATCAGCGTGGGGGACGCATTGTCCTGGAGGACATCAAGGTTTGTTCATAGAATCATAGGCCATTTGGCTCATCGTGTCTGTGCTGGCTCTTTGAAAGAATATCCAATTAGTCCCTCGTGCCCTGCTCTTTCCCCATAGAGCTGCAAATTTTTCCTTTTCCCAAATCTCTGTATAAAATTCTGTTCTGACAGCTGCTATTGATTCAGCTTCCCTTTCAGGCATTGCATTCCAGATTGTAACAATTCACTTTATATATGAAATCTCCATCTTCCCTCTGGTTCTTTTGCCCATTATCTTCAATCTGTGTCCTCTGGTTAATGACCCACCTGCCAGTTGTTGAGTTCATGACTGGACCAAATGTCATTTATTGAGGCTTACTTTCATATTGAATGATTAGTCCCCAGTGCAGCCTCTATCCAGCTTTCAGAATGTGGAAAATTTCTCCACAGCAGAGAAGATGTTTTCTCATTAATGAGCCACATGTTCTGAATTATAACTGAACAGAGTACTTGTTGCTAACATCAGGGCAAAAATCAATTTTCTTCCACTCTCCAGTCATCCTCTTGTTTCAGGCTAGTTTGAGATTAATACTACATGGGATGCAGAAGGGAGCTTGAGCATTTTGTGACTTGAAAGACTTCCCTTTTCAGAAGCCAGAGCAGGATGAGTGGAGCAATGGTCTGGAGGCAATGCAGAGAGCTCTGCAGATGGAGAAGAATGTGAACCAGAGTCTGCTGGATCTCCACAAACTGTCCACTGAGAGGACCGACCCTCATGTAAGTTGTTAATGCATCACTGGCATTAACTTTTGGGGTTTATTTTTAATTTGGGATTGTGTAATTTAGCACTGTCCTTTAAAATCACATCAGACTGAATGCAGCTCAATACTTTTCATTTCTAAATCTTGAGGTTTTTTAAATCTACTGAAGATGAGCATTAAAATCTGTCAAGGGTTGCGATATCTTGGGCTTGAAGGAAACCTCCAAATGGATACTGACTAAGTGAGGGACTGGGGCAGGACAGCATTTATTTTCAACACCAGTGGCTGGGAGGGGGAGGAGTTAGATCTAGTCGTCTCTTTGCCATATTTTGTAATGAGACCTTGAGTATTTCCCAGGAGGGAAGTGAGATTAAAGGAACCTAATGATTCAAGTAGCTGGCTTGATTTTTATTTTTCCCTTTCCCAGTTGTGTGACTTCCTGGAGACCCACTACTTGGATGGACAAGTGAAGATGATCAAGAAGCTTGGAGATCACATCACCAACCTGAAGAGACTGGGAGCCCCTGAGACTGGCATGGGAGTGTACCTGTTTGACAAGCTCACCCTGGGGGAGGAGTGACTGGACTGTTGTCCATGTTGCAGATATTCAACTTGTGTATTGAAGTTTTATGTTGCCATCTCTGAACTGGGAATGGAATTCCAAGTCTAAGATTAAGTTTCAAACATTGTAGTTGAGTGTTCTTGCTGCTGCAATAAAACTTTGATGTTGAACTGGTTCCTTGTTTCTTCTCGGTAACTGAGCACATTGTGTCAAATAAAAACTATTTCTACTAAGAAATAGATTCTCACCTTGATAAAATCTGATTTGCTTGGGCACAGGGGTGTTTTAACCCCTTCCCCTCCAGAAGGGTTAATTGGGTTTTATAGCCGCCCTGGATGGCCATAGCAATATGTCTAATTTTGGCCTTTAACAGCTTTTAATGTTTGGTCTTCTGTAGAAGAGATTGAAGTGTAATCTGATTACAGTAAGACCTCTTTCTCCACACCTTCCCCATATGCTTAAATCCCTTTTGGAGAGTGTGCATTTTTTTTTACTATTTGTTAATGGGATGTGGGCATCAATGGTGATTACAGTAGTTAACCTTCTGAATAAACAACCCCATGAATTGCTGCTGACTTGTCCATTGTAGGACATGAGGGAAGTGTTCCCTGGAGCAGGTATTCAAATTTAAGTAGTTACAAAAATCCTGGAGCAAAATAAGACCAAATCTCCAGTTGTTCCTGCTATGGTTATCTGGCTCTTTCCTCCATCTTTTTCTTCCTGTGCAGAACTTTGGTCCAGCTCCTGCTATTTGTTTCAATCTGTTTTTATTTTCCAGTCTCTGTTCACCTCACTCACCTCTTATATCCTGGACCCCATAGCCTCCAACATACTTCTATTTGCTGTTGCAAATCTAAGAGCCCCTCCAACTTTCCCTTGCTGGGTTCTGCTGTTTCGTTAAGTAATTCTTGCCCCATTCCCCTCTTGCGCATACAATCTTCGTGTAATCTTATTTGGCCTGGAATCTAATAACACTAGATCCCAATTGCTGAAACTGCCACTTATAAGTCTACTGAAGCGTTGGAGAATAGAGCCATCTAATTATAAGATAAACCACCAACTACTTGGTCTATTTAAAACTTTAACTGAATTTGCACTAGTGATGTTCAGGTTATTCTCACACAGGGATCACAATCAGATCAGCCATCGACCCCACTTTTCGTTGCTTCATCCTTCACTAGGTTCCACCTTTGATTTTTTTTTTTTTAGCCTGCTGTTTCTTGTTGATCCGACAGTATTCTGATGTGATCGGATCCGGAACACAAGATATCCATGGAGCCCCATCCTTCCCTGACCGGATTTAGGGAAATATCAGGAACTCTCATTTCGAAGAAGAAAATTCACCACTTGCCTCTTTCCACTTGGTGTTTGACTGTCCAGGCAAAAAGTACAAGAGATTAATCATTGAAATAAGGAGTTACCAAACCCTGGAACTACTAGATAGTCTGTTCACCACTGTGGGTCGCTGTCTGTACAACCAACACTACACACAGTGTTTGCCTCTCATCGCAATCCCTCCCAACACCAAACCCCCACCTCCCCCCCCCACCGCAATTCCTTCAGTCAATGGTCCACAGTCTCTTCCCCGTGCACTGCTCTGCATTTTATTGCTTGTAAAATTTAATGATGACAAAACAAGAACTCAACATGCCGTGGTCCCCTTCACTTTCCAGCCGATGTGTGTACAGATGCTCACTGACCCTAGAATTGATGGAGTATCAAAGAACGTGTGTTTGACACATTCATCACACCCACTTTCCATTCGCCTGACTCGCTGTTGGTTGCTGTTCACAGGCTCTGATCTGTTTGGATGTTGCCTCAAACCCGCAGCTACCTGCCAAATAATCAACTCACGGACCCATCCAGAATTATTCAAAGACACTGACCCGCAAACAACAATTAAACCTGTGGTTCTGGATCTTTGAACCGTCACTATCAGTGACCATAACCGATGGGATGGGGCAGATCCACCAATTGACAATTTGGTCCATTATGGTCAAGTGCCCGGGTGGCCCTGGAGAGAGAGCATGTGGTGTCCACCGTTACGCTTGATGCCTTCCGCGACCGGTGGGCACCGTAGGGTATAGACTGTCTTGTGGACATCAATAATAGAATCCTGATTTAATTGGGAAAGTATCCTGTTGTTTTTGGTGGCACTTGATGCTTATTTTGGCATCTTTTCAGTTTGATTGGACCATCCAATATTAGTGGTGCCCTGAGAGGGCCACTTGTGATGGTTTATGTTTGGTGACCCTGGGGCAACCCAGAGTCTCCCTTATTGGTCCATCAAAGAAATGTCAATTATGGTCAATAATCTGGTCACTATCAGATTTTTTTTTCTTTGGAGTGTGGGATGGATGAGCAGCCATGTTTTTTTTTTCTTTTTCTTTTTTTGTGTTTTAGGCCCCCCTTTTATAAGAAGGGGAGGGGGGTTTGGTTGTGTTTATGTGCAGTAAATCAATAAACCCAAAATAAGTGTCATATTATAATGTTATTACATCGATCCAGGATGCACTCCAGTCCCTGCTGTGCCCACTGGTCACGGAAACAGATTTTACAGTTTGAGGAAAGTCAGAGCAATTGGATCTTTATTGAATTGTCAGCCAATGATGCTCCTCCTTCAAAGTTCTGACTGGCTCTGGATGTCATCTCCCCTCCTCCCTTTTCTTGATTGCTGTTCTGAGAGAGGATGTAATTTCTGATTGGGTATTGCCAACTGTCACTCATCATCTAGGCTGCCACGCCCCGGATTAACCAGCAGTATAAATATGGAGCTTTGGGTAGCTGTTTTTCACCTTGTTGTTTCAACAGAGTTATTTAGACTTGTTAAAGTTAATTTAAAGATGGCTTCCCAAGTGTGTCAGAACTACCACAAAGAGTGTGAGGATGATGTCAACAAGCAGATCAATATGGAGCTCTATTCTTCCTATGTTTATCTCTCTATGGTGAGTTTTGTTTCTTTGAACCCTTCACATTGGAGACCATGTAATATGAAATTACTAAATTCTGTGCTATATCCACCCTGCCCCCCTCCCCTGACTCATGTTTGTTAGGTAAGGGTGTCCAGAATATGGTGCTAAGGCATGTAAATGGAGTTGAGGTCTTGATCTCCCATGATCTAATTGAATGGTGGAGCAGGCTTGAGGGGCTGAATGGCCTAATCCTGTTCAGTGCCAGCTTGTACCCTATTGTAATTTCTCACTCCCTTTGCTCCATTTTGGCCCTATTCAGTGTAACTCCTTTACTGCCACTACCTTTGTACATCTTCACAAGACACCTCAAATTCTAACTATCTTAACTTAAATTCCTTGGTATCTGATTCTCCTCTGCAATGCTTTGATGTATAGTATTGATGCTGCCTGTTGGTGATTTTGGGAAGTGTATTTTAAGAAAACCTTTTCCATGGGATGAATGCAGCCACTAAAACTCAGGTCAGATTATCTCCTCTTTGAAATAAATGCGTATTGATTAGATCTCTGTTTATGTTTAGGTGATTGCTTGTTGTTCTAGTAATGCCCCTTAATTGGTTTCTATAAAATAGACCTGGCTCAATAAATGATTGGGGAGTGTGATACTGGTAACATTTAGATCCTTTTTCAATGTTGCATCACTAATTTCAAGACTTACAATTGAGTACCAAGTTTGAAGTTAAGCAAGTGTAGCTTTGAGCAATCAAAGCTGAATTGGTAATGATTTTCCATTGGCCAGTTTCCCTATTACTAGGAGTGAGATTATCCGCCATCATGACCAGATTAGTGATGGAAGTTGGCCTGTACTTTATTTCACAAAAGCTGCATATAAGTTCAGTGAGACTTGAACCCTTGACAAAGCCAACTTCAATATTTTACTGATTATGTACAATACCCATGATGAATATTCTGAGATACCCAACTACTCTTTTGATCTCTCCACAGTCCTTCTACTTTGACCGGGATGATGTTGCCCTGCGTCACTTTGCAGAGTTCTTCAAGGAGCAGTCACATGAGAAACATGAGGATGCTGAGAAACTGCTGAGATTCCAGAATCGGCGTGGGGGCCGAATCATCTTTGAGGACATCAAGGTTTGATTCAGCAATGAAGTGGCCTTCTGTATGGCACCCCTGGGATTGCCTGTTTCAAACACTACCTTAATAGCAATTAGTTTGAATTTGCAGCACTGAATCAGGTCATTTGACCCAATTGGTCTATGCTGTTTATGCTCCATGAGCTTCCTCCTACCTTACTTCATCTAACCCTATCACCATATCCTTCTTTTCTCCCTCATATACTTGTCTAGCTTCCCCTTAAATGAATCTGTTCTTTGCCTCATTAATTTCAGTCTGGTGGTTTAGTTCAGTAATTCTGAATTCTTGTGACACAATTGGTTGATGGTAACATGGATTTCTGATTGCTTTTACACCCCTATTTTTTCCTTCAATGCTTTCTTGTGTATTGTTAGATTAATTCATTGCAAGTGAACTGGCTGAAACTTCCCTTTTCAGAAGCCAGAGCAGGATGAGTGGAGCAATGGTCTGGAGGCAATGCAGAGAGCTCTGCAGATGGAGAAGAATGTGAACCAGAGTCTGCTGGATCTGCACAAACTGTCCACTGAGAGGACAGACCCTCATGTAAGTTTTTAATGCTTTAATGTGGGCTTTTGGGTAAGTTGGAGGTGATTGAAATTTACTCTTTAGCCTAATCATAAGATGTTCATACCTAATAATAGCTTTGTTAGTGCCTCTTGGTTTTTTTTGAGGGGGAGAAGAGACCGGAAGTTAACCCACTGTGTACATTAGATCCTGGGTCACTTACTTCTAAACACTTATTGTACAGTAAGTTTCATCCAATGATGCAAAAAATCCATCAAAGGATCACTAATTGACTCATCCAAACCAAGAGGGTTACAATCCAAACCTTTGTGGGGAAGCTCAGATGTTCCTTTATCTGCTGCTGGACATAACTATTCTCCATCTTTTTTTCTTCCAGTTGTGTGACTTCCTGGAGAGCCACTACTTGGATGAACAAGTGAAGATGATCAAGAAGCTTGGAGATCACATCACCAACCTGAAGAGACTGGGAGCCCCTGAGAATGGCATGGGAGTGTACCTGTTTGACAAGCACACCCTGGGGGAAGAGTGACTGGACTGCAGTCTACATTGCAGAAGCATTATATTGTCATCAATCTGAACTAGGAATTAGATTCCGAGTCTAACATTAACTTAGAAACATTCTAGCTGAAATAAAAACTTTTTGGTGTTGAATTGATTACTTTTTTTTTCTTCAGTTAAGTAACTGAGCACATTTCAGATCAATGATGGTGTCCTTGCATCAAACAAGAATGACTTCTGATAAGAAATAGATTGGTCTTGATGAAACATGATTTGCTTGGGCATATGGTTGTTTTAACCCTTTCATCTCCAGAATACTGAAGTTGGCTCAGTGGCAGCCTGGGATAGTCTTAGCTGCAAGTCTAATTAGCCTTTTAACTGGTTCTACGATTTGGTGCACAGTAGAAAATAAACTTGCTTATAATCTGGTTAAAGTAAAACCTTACCTCTCATAATTGATTATCTTTTCCAAGAATGTGCTGTTACAGTACTGGCTGCTTGTTGTGAAAAGGTAATCTGCCACATTACTGCTGTTAACTGTTCTATTCTAACTGCCAGGATCTGAGGGGTGACTAAGGCCAATGGTTCAACAGGGTACATTTTAGTCTTGCTCCCCTTTTGGAAAAATTTAAATGGAAGTTCTTAAATCTAAATTTCATTATTCACACTAACAGACAGTCAATTTGTGGATCTGCAACCTTCCCATCAGTATTGTACAACTAAAACCTGCCATTAAAATTCCAAATACCAGGGGGTAGTGGGAGCTGAGGTTTTTTTCACAATAGGTGTGGAATTTTATCCTGCACCATCTCCCTCTCTGTGGTCTTCAAAGGTGCCTTGTTTCAAGCTGTTGTAGGGGTACAGTAGTCCAGTACTTGTTACTAGACGAGTAATCCACGCAATTAATTCAAATTTTTGAAATTAGAAAGCTGGTATAAAGTGACTATGAAGCTGTTGGATTATTAAAATTCCACCCCGTTCACTAATCTTTTAGGGGAAAGGAAACCTGCCATCCTTACCCAGTCCAGCATCGAGGTGAATCCATTCACAGACGAATGTAGTTGTCTCTTCGCTGCTCTCAGAAGTGGCTCAGTAAGCCAGTTGGTTAGATCGAACCCACTATGAGCACCTTCACAAAGGTTGCAGTGCAAGGTACTCCTGCCCATCACCTTAGCAGGAGCCGGAGCTCCATCCTTCCCTGACCGGATTTAGAGAAACGTCAGTAATTCTGATCTCGGAATCATTTCCAATGGATAAGTTTCACCATTCTCCCCGTCTCTTTCCATTTGTACTTTTTGCCTGGACAGTGAAACAGCAAGAGAGATTAATCATTGAGACAGGGGGTTACCAAACACAGAAAATATCAGATAGTCTGTTCACAACTGTGGGTCAATATCTACACAATCAGCGTTACACAGTGTTTGCCTCTCACTGCAATCCCCCCACCCAATCCATTCAGCTTGACTCAAACATCCTGCCCTTTAACCTCTGGCGGATAGACCAGACTTATCACAGCACTTGTAAACTACGTTGAATATACTCGACTTTTCAGGGGTGAGGCAAAGGGAAACGAAGGGATCTGGATAGGTGGGGAAGGTGGGCTGCTGAGTGGATAATAGCATTTAATGTGGGAAAATTCAAGGGAATGAGACTGAGGAATATGGACTGTCCTGTCCACAGTGGGAATATAATCTAAATGGCTTGAGGACACAAGCCACCAACAGGGGAGATGAGTCTGGGGATACTGGAGGAAGATAACGTGGGGAATGTACAGATGACTGAGATAAATATTTGCTAGAGTGGCTGACTGAGAGCTTTCAGTTTTAGGGATCAGTCAATGGTCCACAGTCTCTTCCCCGTGCACTGCTCTGCAATTTATTGTTTGTAAAATTTCATGATGACAAAACAAGAACTCAACATGCCGTGGTCCCCTTCACTTTCCAGCCGATGTGTGTACAGATGCTCACTGACCCTAGAATTGATGGAGTATCGAAGGACTTGTGTTTGACACATTCATCACACCCACTTTCCATTCGCCTGACTCGCTGTTGGTTGCTGTTCACAGGCTCTGATCTGTTTGGATGTTGCCTCAAACCCGCAGCTACCTGCCAAATAACCAACTCACGGACCCATCCAGAATTATTCAAAGACACTGACCCGCAAACAACAATTAAACCTGTGGTTCTGGATCTTTGAACCGTCACTATCAGTGACCATAACCGATGGGATGGGGCAGATCCACCAATTGACAATTTGGTCCATTATGGTCAAGTGCCCGGGTGGCCCCGGAGAGGGAGCATGTGGTGTCCACCGTTACGCTTGATGCCTTCCGCGACCGGTGGGCACCGCAGGGTATAGACTGTCTTGTGGACATCAATAATAGAATCCTGATTTAATTGGGAAAGTATCCTGTTGTTTTTCGTGGCACTTGATGCTTATTTTGGCATCTTTTCAGTTTGATTGGACCATCCAATATTAGTGGTGCCCTGAGAGGGCCACTTGTGATGGTTTATGTTTGGTGACCCTGGGGCAACCCAGAACCTCCCTTATTGGTCCATCAAAGAAAGGTCGATTATGGTCAATAATATGGTCACTATCAGATTTTTTTTTCTTTGGAGTGTGGGATAGAAGAGCAGACATGTTTTTTTAACTTTTTTTTTCCTTTCTTTTTTTGTGTTTTAGGCCCCCCCTTTTATAAGAAGGGGAGGGGGGTTGGGTGTGTTTATGTGCAGTAAATCAATAAACCCAAAATAAGTGTCATTTTATAATTTTATTACATCGATCCAGGATGCACTCCAGTCCCTGCGGTGCCCACCGGTCACGGAAACAGATTTTCCAGTTTGAGGAAAGTCAGAGCAATTGGATCTTTATTGGCTCTGGGTGTCATCTCCCCTCCTCCCTTTTCTTGATTGGTGTTCTGAGAGAGGATGTAATTTCTGATTGGGTATTGCCAACTGTCACTCATCATCTAGGCTGCCACGCCCCGGATTAACCAGCAGTATAAATATGGAGCTTTGGGTGGCTGTTTTTCAGTTTCTTGTTTCAACAGAGTTGTTTAGTTTTGTTAAAGTTAATTTAAAGATGGCTTCCCAAGTGTGTCAGAACTATCACAAGGAGTGTGAGGATGGTGTCAACAAGCAGATCAATATGGAGCTCTATTCCTCCTATGTTTATCTTTCTATGGTGAGTTTTGTTTCTTTGACCCCTTCACATTGGAGACTCTAATGTGAAATTACAAAATTCTGTTTTCTCCAACTCATCTATTGCCTTTCCTCTTGTCTGCCCCCCCCCCCCCACAATTGATTGATGGATGGTGAGTGTCTTTTTAAAGCTGTAATATAATGTGATTTATTGTATGGTCATATCAAACTGTCTCTCTTCCTTGCAGTAGTTGCACCCCATTCTATATCTTAAATCTTAATTGTTCACTTTCCTGGTGTCTGAGCTTTTTATTGAAGTTGTTTTGCAATGCACTCTGCATTCAATGCCTGGGATTCAGATTTCTTACCCTCTATTCTGCATCTCTCCACAGTCTTTCCCCACATTCTCCTTGCAATGAGGGGTCATAATCTTAAATTAGAGCTAGCCCATTTAGAAGGGAAGTGAGGAAGAACTTTTTCCCTCAAAGGCACTGGAAATCTAGAACTTTCTCCCTTGAAAGTCTGTGGATGTTGGGGATTAATTGGTGCTTTCAAGACTGAAATCTTTTGTTGGGTCAGGGTATTGAAGGATGGGTTGATGTACAGATCCATGTTCTAATTAAATCATTGAGTTGGCTCAAATGGCTGTATGTCCCACTCCTGTTTCTATGTTCCTAACCTTCACTTTTTAAGTACCAACTTGTCCCTGTCTGTCTTCTCTCTCTGCCTTTGCTCTATTGGTGGGAGGGCCTTCAGCCATTTTGGTCCTACTCAGTGTAACTGTTAACCCCTCTGCCTTCCTACCTCTGTCTGACTCTCAAGGCACTCAAATGCTAACAGTTTCTAGTCATCTAACTTATTGCTTGGGATCTGTTTCTCCTCTGAAATGCCTTGATGTTTAGTGTTGAAGGTGCTAAGTTAATGCTGTTTGTGGTTGTTGTGGAAAGGGGTTTGCTTCAAATTTCAGTCATGCCCCTGAATTGGTTTGTACAAAATAGATCTGGTCAATAACCAATGATTGGAGATTGTGATACTGGTGAAAAGAAGGATCTTAGTCTTTATGTTTCTTCACTAATTTCTAGAGATATAATTCAATCTTGGGTGTGAAGATTAAAGTGAAGTATTGTGTTGATTATGTTCAAAGCTGAATTGGTAATTTTCCATTAGCCAGCTTCCTGATTGCTAGGAGTGAGATTATCTCACTCTACCAGGTTAGTGAAGCCAGTCAGCCTGTGCTAGTTTTCAGAACCATCTGCATACAAGCTCAGTGAGACTTGAGCCCTTGACAAAAAAAAAATTGTGGTTGGCTTTATGTACAATTCCCCATGATGATCATTCTGATACCAACTACTTCTTTGATCTCTACACAGTCCTATTACTTTGACCAGGATGATGTTGCCCTGCGTCACTTTGCTGAGTTCTTCAAGGAGCAGTCACATGAGGAACGGGAGCACGCTGAGAAACTGCTGAAATTCCAGAATCAGCGTGGGGGCCGAGTCACCTTTGAGGACATCAAGGTTTGATTTAATGACCGAGTGGCCTTCTGAATGGCTCCCCTTAAACTAACAATTTTAAATATTTCTAAAGCAATTTGTTCCAATGCACATAATTACATAGAATGTCCAGCACAGAAACAGGACATTTGGCCCAACTGGTCTATGCTGGTGTTTCTGCTCCACATGAGCTGCCTCCCACCTTCATCTTGCCCTATCAGCACATCCATCTATTACTGTCTCCCTCAGCACTTCCCCCTTAAAGACATCGATACTATTTGACTCCAGTGGTTGTGGTGGTGTAATTCAATATTCTTGGGACAATTGGTTCATGGTGACATGGACCTCTGATTGCTTTTTCACCCCAATTTTCCTTCAATACTTGTGTATTTTGTTGAATCCATTAAGTGAACTGGCTGAGACCTGATTCCCTTTTCAGAAGCCAGAGCAGGATGAGTGGAGCAATGGTCTGGAGGCGATGCAGAGAGCTCTGCAGATGGAGAAGGATGTGAACCAGAGTCTGCTGGATCTCCACAAACTGTCCACTGAGAGGACAGACCCTCATGTAAGTTTTCAATGTGGGCCTTTGGGTAAGTTGGAGGTGGTGGAAATTTACTGTCCTTGAGCTGATTCAAAAGATCTTCATACTCATAGCTTTGTTGGTGTCATGCTCAAATTTTTTTGGGTGAGGGGAGACAGGAAAAGGAGATTGCCCTATTGTCTACATTAGAAGTAAATGTATCTGATCCCAGGATCTAAGCACTTAATAGAGCAAAGTTACTGTGCAATAGTGCATCAATCTGAAGTGCACCACTTGACTATCCTCCAGTCCAAGAGGATTAAAATCCAAACTCTAGGGGAAGTTCCTTGCTATCTGCTGCTGGACATAACTATTCTCCATCTTTTCTTCCAGTTGTGTGACTTCCTGGAGACCCACTACTTGGATGAACAAGTGAAGATGATCAAGAAGCTTGGAGATCACATCACCAACCTGAAGAGACTGGGAGCCCCTGAGAATGGCATGGGAGTGTACCTGTTTCACAAGCTCACCCTGGGGGAGAGTGATTAAACTGACTGCAGGGATAAAGCTGATTGTTTAGTTCTCCTGTTTATATAGTCAAGAACCCCTATCCTGTAGCAATGGTGACTTTGTACAAAGAGCTGTGAGACCTAGACTCTTGATGTGAAAAGTAATAGTAACTGGAAATAAACTGTTACAGAAGACTGGGTTTTGGCTCCTTGTAAATTGAGTGATTGCTTATTTTTCAGATTAACATAATTCAGTTGTTATAACAAATTGCATTGGGCTGTGTATTGGCTTTATGGTGAGATTCTGCCCTGTGAATTTTTTTTCTTCTGGGGTGTGTGGGGCCACTGTGTCTACCTTGAGTGTAAATTGTATTTATGCAGCTCAATGATTACTGCTGATTTCAATGCAAAGAACAATACAGTAACACAAGTTCCTGTTCCTACTGGTACTGCATATTATCAGCTGTTTAACTCATCACTGGTGCAAAATCAGCTGCTGTAACATTTTGTTACAACACAAGGAAAGTAAACTAGTAATTTCAGTCCAAGGGGCAATCTTATTTTAAGAATAGTATCTGCCAGTGGAAAAGCAGTCTTGATGCTTTTCTTTTCAAAGGAAGAGGCTACTGACCTCAGGGGTTAGCTGGGGTAGCTTATGAAATCACTCATTACTGCTCCTAAAAGACTGTTAGTTTGTCATCAAAGGGGTCTCTGATGGGGCAGTGTAGATTCCCGGTCGGGAGGGGATAGGATTGACTGACAACTTCTTCGTCTATTTCCCTTTATTGTCTTCACCACCCCCACTTCTAACCCCCTATTAAGCTCCCACATGAATAATACATTGGGTAAAGTACTGGAATACCTCAAACTAAACTCCAGCAAAAAATGTTTTCCTCCTGGAAGATGTAATAAATGCACAAAACAAATAACTTTAAACATTGTTAAATAGGTAAGGCTCTTAACCTCTTCCATACTGCTATTGTTCCATCAATTCATAAACCAATACAATCAGCTCCTCTATGAATTTGTATTGATCCCATTGTGCAGTTAATACAAATTACAATTTGACTGGATCACCGTTTCATTGAAACAAAGTTAAATAGATATTTTGCCTGAAACTCCACGTCCCTGTTCCATCAATTAATAAACACAATACAATCAGCTCCTCCATAAATGTATCAATTTGCCTGTAGTTCTATTGTGTTCCATACCAAATTGTAATCATCTTTTCCAAATCCTATTTGTTCTCCCTTTGTCTCTTTCACACCTATGAATGGATCAAATGTTGATGCTGTAATTACCCAGTGTTTACAAGTGAAGTTTAGGAGCTGTGTGATTGAATTGCAGTCTTCAGTCATTCCACGTTAATATCTTTACATGGAGTAAATAAGGGGAAACTGTTTCCAGTGGCAGACCAGTTAGTAACCAGCAAACACAGATTTAAGGTGATTGGTAAAAGAACCAGAAGTGACAAGAAACTTTATTTTCCCAGTGTTCTGATCTGGAATGCATTGCCTCATCGGGTGGTGGAAGCAGATTTAATAATTTTCAAAAGGAAATTTGATTATTACTTGAAGGGGGAAAGAGCAGGGGAGTGGGACTAATTGGATAGCTCTTTCAAAGAGCCAGTATAGGCACGATGGGCTGAATGGCCTCCTTTTGTGCTGTAATACTAGGATACTATGATCTCTAAAGGCACTTTTGGGGTATCAATGTCACCACATTTCATACGTTGTTGAGCCACAATTTTACGAGTCAGTGTGGATTATCTGATAGCTGTGACTGCTGCATCGGTCGAACCTTTGAGGTGTAGTCACTGTTGTAATGTAAGAAATGCAGCAGTCAATTTGCCTCCAGCAAGGACCCAAAAACAGCAATGAAATATTGACCTGATAATCTGTTTTAGTGATGTTAGTTGAGGGATAAATATTGGTCCAGACATTGGGGAGAACTCCCCTGCTCTTCCTTGAAATAGTGCTGTGGGATCTTTTACATCCACATGAGAGGGCAGATGAGGCCTCGATTTAATATCACATCCAAAAGACGGCACCTCTGACAGTGCAGCACTCCCTTAGTCAGTCTAGACTTTGTGCTCAAGTCTATGGATTGGGACTTGAACCCACAACCTTCTGACTCTGAGGTGAGAGTGCTGCCACTGAGCCACAGCTGACACAAATGGAGATGTTTGTGTGGGTGACATTGAATTCAGTAATCTTCACTCCCTCTCATTCTCGCTGAATATCCTGAATTTTACCAAACAACATTTCATGAGAATCAAAACTAAAAATGACACATCCCACAATGCTTTGCCCAGTTGATGCCCCCATGCTGCCAATCCTCAGACACACCCATTCTCTATATTAGAACTGGGGACGATTCACACCATCCATGGGATGGAATTTCCATTTCTCTGTCCAATGGTTGGTTTGCAAATTCACTCAAGACTACTTGATTCCTCTGAATATTGTCTCAGCGTCACAATTACTTACAAGTAATAAACTTGACCAGATTATGAAAAGCCACTTCGGTGAAAATATCAAATTATGATCAAATAATTCAAAGTTGTCATTCCGAGAGATTGAAACAAAGAGAAACTTTCAAATTTGAGGGAAGTCAAAGACCCCAAAAGCAGTGACATCACCGAGACTGATTATCCAAATCGGCCTTTATTCCAAACCTCTGATTGGCTCTGGGTATCAACCCCTCCCCACACTGCCTCTCTGTTAATTGGTTAAATGGACGATTCCTGATTGGCGATCATTGGTGCTGTCATTGCTGACCAAAATGCAGGCCGTCCCAGTAGTATAAATACAAAGAGCTTGTGAGTGAAGAGGTTAGTTCTAGAACTTTTTGAGCAATAGTTGAAAGTGTTAATATTGAAATAGTGACAATGGCCTCCCAAGTGTGTCAGAACTACCACAAGGAGTGTGAGGATGGTGTCAACAAGCAGATCAATATGGAGCTCTATTCCTCCTATGTTTACCTCTCCATGGTGAGTCTTTTATTAATTGCCACTGCATTCTAAGTAGTTGGAATTTCTCCTGTTCAATAAACTGGCTCTAAAATGTGTTTCTCTTGATTTTTTTCCACCTCCCTTGGAAGACAAAGCTTTGGCCAGTGAGTACTTCCAGTGTGTAATACAGGATAATCTTGTTGAGTTAATGGACTGCTCCTTGCAGCAGCTGCACTCTATTGAGGGGTTTAATATACTCCTGGCTGAGCTGCTGCCTGAGTTTGGAACAAATGCAGAAACCTGGTCAAGTGCTTGTCAGCATTTGTCCAATTTCAGTTTCAATGGGGTGACTGCAGTCAGTGAAATGTTGACAGGTCCTCACTAGTTTTCTTGCCTTGAGACTCCTAGTAATGAAGCTTTCTTCACTGTTCCTAGATCTCTATTACACTAAATGATTGTCCAGTGTAAAACTGCTGGGAAATGGAGTAATTGTCCCTTATTCCTCCACTAATTTTAGATTAGTATGGAGAGTAAATGGGGTACCACTGGCTCAGAAGTGAAGTTTGAGTTGAGATGAAATGTAATCCCTGACCTTAATTGCTACTTTTCTCTGATCCATTCATTATCCTATTGGGGAGGGGGAAGCTATTGACCATGTTGTGAAGTAAATTGAATTTTACTAGTAAACAAATGCTATCTAATTTCTAAAACTTTGAGCATGAATTGTATGTAGGTGAGATCTAGGTCTGACATGATGCTGTTTTCAATATTCTCTCCACAGTCCTATTACT
Organism: Heptranchias perlo; assembly: GCF_035084215.1. NCBI lineage: Eukaryota > Metazoa > Chordata > Chondrichthyes > Hexanchiformes > Hexanchidae > Heptranchias > Heptranchias perlo. Next base: position 4,374,654 of record NC_090364.1, read on the forward strand.
TTGACCGGGATGATGTTGCCCTCCGTCACTTCGCCAAGTTTTTGAAGGAGCAGTCGCATGAGAAACGGGAGCACACTGAGAAACTGATGAAATTCCAGAATCGACGTGGCGGCTGTATTGTCTTTGAGGATATCAAGGTTAGCTGTGGAGAAATATTAGTGACTGGACCACAGTTGAAAACCACATATGGCAGGACATTGGAGGAACAGACCAGGTGGAAATATAATTCCTTGAGTGCAATTTGCTAAAACCAATAGGGATAAGAGGTACAAAAGCCAAGAAGATTGTTGTGATGAGGGACTAGTTTGACCTTTCACCAAAGACCATTTCTCAAGGGGCAGAGTAGATGAACATGAAGTTGAGAAAGTGGCAATATTGGGTTTATAGAGGATATTGTCCTTCTGTGGTTGTATTAATATAACATTGTCATACATCCTTTGCCTCAAGATAAGTAGGGAAACATTGAAATGTCTGACTTGATATTAATGTATTAATCAATGAGAATAAAACATAACTCCTTTCATGTTGTAGGAGGTACAAGTACCAATAATACTTGCATGTCTATGCTTACAGGTAGGGGAGTGGAATTAATTTAGATTCCTCTGTCAAATCTAGGACACATGATTGGCTGAATGGCCTGTTTTGTGCTGTTGTGTAACTAATCTTGGTGTGACTTCTTGTTTTGGTGATTTCTCATCTTTCTTTGTTCAGTTATCTGGAGTATAAACTAATCTCCATAACTCCAATTCTTGCATGAAGTTAGCAATGAGATCACCAGATGTTCATGGAATTTTACATCTTCTGAACTTTCAGAAGCCCGAGCAGGATGAGTGGAGCAATGGTCTGGAGGTGATGCAGAGAGCTCTGCAGATGGAGAAGAATGTGAACCAGAGTCTGCTGGATCTGCACAAACTGTCCACTGAGAGGACAGACCCTCATGTAAGTTTCTAATGCCTTGTGGTATTAATATATATTTCATAACTTCAGGTTGTCTAAGCCAGTGCCATCCTTCAAACATCAGACCAAATTCTGTCCAATGGCTTTTCACTTCTAAAGCCTGATGTACTGGATTGATTCAATTGGATGATTTTCAGTAATGAAATTCTCATTAGTAAATCTGTTTGTTCAACTTAATGGACACCTTACAATTAGTACTGGTTTTGGTGAGGGGCAGATATCGAACAGAGATCTGGAAACAAAGCCCGGTGGGATGGTTTGGAGTAGGAGTTGACTTGTGTAATGGCAACTTTCTGTCTCCTACTTCAATTCTAATGTGACTAGATCCTGAAAAGCAATGTGGTCAAATAGCTGCCTTAATGAAAATATCTCCCTTTCCCAGTTGTGTGACTTCCTGGAGAGCCACTACTTGGATGAACAAGTGAAGATGATCAAGAAGCTTGGAGATCACATCACCAACCTGAAGAGACTGGGAGCCCCTGAGAATGGCATGGGAGTGTACCTGTTTGACAAGCTCACCCTGGGGGAGGAGTGACTGGACTGTTGTCCATGTTGCAGATATTCAACTTGTGTATTGAAGTGTTATGTTGTCATCTCTCTGAACTGGGAATGGAATTCCAAGTCTAAGATTAACTTCCAAACATTGTAGTTGAGTATTCTTGCAGCTGAAATAAAACATTTTGATGTTGAACTGGTTCCTTTTTTTTCTTCTCAGTAACTGAGCACATTGTAACACCAATGCATATGGCCTTGTGTCAAATAACCTATTTTCTTACCAGAAACTTTTTTTTGTCACCTTAATAAAATCTGATTTGTTTGGGCGCATGGGTGTTTTAACCCCTTCCCCTCCAACAGGCTTAATTGGGTTTTGTAGCAGTCTCGGATGGCCATAGCGACAAGTCAAATTTTGGCCTTCAACAGCTTTTATTATTTATCCTTCTGTAGAAGAGACTGGAGTGTAATCTGATTACAGTAAGACCTCTTGCTCCACACCTTCCCTGTATGCTTGAATCCCTTTTGGTGTGTGTTTTTTTTATTTGTTTGTTAGATGTGGGTGTTGCTGGTGATTACAGTAGTCAACCTTCTGAATAAACAACCCCACTAATTACGGCTGACCCTTCCATTGTAGCACATGAGGAAAGTGTTCCCTGTAGCATGTATTCAAATTTAAGTATTTACAATAATCCTAGAGCAAAATAAGAAATCTCCAGTTTTTCCTTCTATGGTGACCTGGCTCTATCTTCCATTTTCAGCTCATACTATTTTGTTTCAATCTCCTTTCCCAGCCTCTCTCTGCTCACTTCACCCACCTCTTACAGCCTGGACCCCACAGCCTCCAAAATACTTCCATTTGCTACTGCAAATCTGGGCCCTCCTCTAGGTCTCCCTTGCTGAATTCTGCTGTTTTATTAAACAGTTCTTGCCCCATTCCCCTCTTGCTCCTTGTGTGTACGGTCTTCATGTAATCCTATTTGGCTTAGAACCAAATGACACTAGATCCCAATTGCTAAAGCTGCCACTTAGAAATCTATTAGAGAACAGAGTCAGCTAATTATAGGATAAACCACCAACTACTTGGTCTGTTTAAAGCTTTATCTGAATTTGCACTAGTGATGTTCAGGTTATTCTCACACAGGGACCACAATCAGATCAGTCCATCAACCCCACTTTTCGTTGCTTCATCTTTCCTTCACGAGGTTCCACCTTTGACATGTTTTTTTTTTAGCCTGTTTCTTGTTGATCCGACCGTATTCTGATGTGATGTGATCTGGAACACGCTATCCACTGAGCCCCATCCTTCCCTGACCGCATTTAGGGAAATATCAGTAACTCCCCTTTCTAATGAGAAAATTCACCACTCGACTCTTTCCACTTGGTGTTTGACTGTCCAAAAAGTACAAGAGATTAATCATTGAAACAAGGGGTTACCAAACCCAGGAAATACCAGATAGTCTGTTCACCACTGTGGGCCACTGTCCAAACAACCAACGCTACCCACAGTGTTTGCTTCTAACTGCAATCCCTCCCAACACCAAATCCCCACCAACCCCCCAATCCCTTGCACTTCACTCAGACATTCTGCCCTTTGACCTCTGGCGGATAGACCAGACTTATAACAGCTCTTGTAAATTACATGGAATGTATTAGGCCATTCAGGGGTGAGGCAAAGGAAATACGAAGGGATCTGGATAGGTGGGGAAGGTGGGCAGCTGAGTGGAAAATAACATTTAATGTGGGAAGATTCAAGGGACTTAGACTGGGGAATATGGACTGTCCTGTCCGCAGTGGGAATATAATCTAAATGGCTCGAGGCCACGAGCCACCAACAGGGGAGATGAGTCTGGGGATACTGGAGGAAGATAACGTGGGGAATGTACAGATGACTGAGATAAATATTTGACAGTGGCTGACTTGGAGCTTTCAGTTTTAGGGATCAGTCAATGATCCACAGTCTCTTCCCCGTGCACTGCTCTGCAATTTATTGTTTGTAAAATTTCATGATGACAAAACAAGAACTCAACATGCCGTGGTCCCCTTCACTTTCCAGCCGATGTGTGTACAGATGCTCACTGACCCTAGAATTGATGGAGTATCGAAGAACTTGTGTTTGACACATTCATCACACCCACTTTCCATTCGCCTGACTCGCTGTTGGTTGCTGTTCACAGGCTCTGATCTGTTTGGATGTTGTCTCAAACCCGCAGCTACCTGCCAAATAATCAACTCACGGACCCATCCAGAATTATTCAAAGACACTGACCCGCAAACAACAATTAAACCTGTGGTTCTGGATCTTTGAACCGTCACTATCAGTGACCATAACCGATGGGATGGGGGCAGATCCACTAATTGACAATTTGGTCCATTATGGTCAAGTGCCCGGGTGGCCCTGGAGAGGGAGCATGTGGTGTCCACCGTTACGCTTGATGCCTTCCGCGACCGGTGGGCACCGCAGGGTATAGACTGTCTTGTGGACATCAATAATAGAATCCTGATTTAATTGGGAAGGTATCCTGTTGTTTTTGGTGGCACTTGATGCTTATTTTGGCATCTTTTCAGTTTGATTGGACCATCCAATATTCGTGGTGCCCTGAGAGGGCCACTTGTGATGGTTTATGTTTGGTGACCCTGGGGCAACCCAGAGTCTCCCTTATTGGTCCATCAAAGAAAGGTCGATTATGGTCAATAATATGGTCACTATCAGATTTTTTTTTCTTTGGAGTGTGGGATAGAAGAGCAGACATGTTTTTTTAACTTTTTTTTTCCTTTCTTTTTTTGTGTTTTAGGCCCCCCCTTTTATAAGAAGGGGAGGGGGGGTTTGGTTGTGTTTATGTGCAGTAAATCAATAAACCCAAAATAAGTGTCATTTGATAATTTTATTACATCGATCCAGGATGCACTCCAGTCCCTGCGGTGCCCACCGGTCACGGAAACAGATTTTCCAGTTTGAGGAAAGTCAGAGCAATTGGATCTTTATTGAATTGTCAGCCAATGATGTTCCTCCTTCAAAGTTCTGACTGGCTCTGGGTGTCATCTCCCCTCCTCCCTTTTCTCGATTGGTGTTCTGAGAGAGGATGTAATTTCTGATTGGGTATTGCCAACTGTCACTCATCATCTAGGCTGCCACGCCCCGGATTAACCAGCAGTATAAATATGGAGCTTTGGGTGGCTATTTTTCAGTTTCTTGTTTCAACAGAGTTGTTTAGTTTTGTTAAAGTTAATTTAAAGATGGCTTCCCAAGTGTGTCAGAACTATCACAAGGAGTGTGAGGATGGTGTCAACAAGCAGATCAATATGGAGCTCTATTCCTCCTATGTTTATCTCTCTATGGTGAGTTTTGTTTCTTTGACCCCTTCACATTGGAGACTCTAATGTGAAATTACAAAATTCTGTTTTCTCCAACTCATCTATTGCCTTTCCTCTTGTCTGCCCCCTCCCCCCAATTGATTGATTGATGGATGGTGAATGTCTTTTTAAAGCTGTAATATAATGTGATTTATTGTATGGTCATATCAAACTGTCTCTCTTCCTTGCAGTAGTTGCACCCCATTCTATATCTTAAATCTTAATTGTTCACTTTCCTGGTGTCTGAGCTTTTTATTGAAGTTGTTTTGCAATACACTCTGCATTCAATGCCTGGGATTCAGATTTCTTGCCCTCTATTCTGCATCTCTCCACAGTCTTTCCCCACATTGTCCTTGCAATGAGGGGTCATAATCTTAAATTAGAGCTAGCCCATTTAGAAGGGAAGTGAGGAAGAACTTTTTCCCTCAAAGGCACTGGAAATCTAGAACTTTCTCCCTTGAAAGTCTGTGGATGTTGGGGATTAATTGGTGCTTTCAAGACTGAAATCTTTTGTTGGGTCAGGGTATTGGAGGATGGGTTGATGTACAGATCCATGTTCTAATTAAATCATTGAGTTGGCTCAAATGGCTGTATGTCCCACTCCTGTTTCTATGTTTTAAACCTTCACTTTTTAAGTACCAGCTTGTCCCTGTCTGTCTTCTCTCTCTGCCTTTGCTCTATTGGTGGGAGGGCCTTCAGCCATTTTGGTCCTACTCAGTGTAACTGTTAACCCCTCTGCCTTCCTACCTCTGTCTGACTCTCAAGGCACTCAAATGCTAACAGTTTCTAGTCATCTAACTTATTGCTTGGTATCTGTTTCTCCTCTGAAATGCCTTGATGTTTAGTGTTGAAGGTGCTAAGTTAATGCTGTTTGTGGTTGTTGTGGAAAGGGGTTTGCTTCAAATTTCAGTCATGCCCCTGAATTGGTTTGTACAAAATAGATCTGGTCAATAGCCAATGATTGGAGATTGTGATACTGGTGAAAAGAAGGATCTTAGTCTTTATGTTTCTTCACTAATTTCTAGAGATATAATTCAATCTTGGGTGTGAAGATTAAAGTGAAGTATTGTGTTGATTATGTTCAAAGCTGAATTGGTAATTTTCCATTAGCCAGCTTCCTGATTGCTAGGAGTGAGATTATCTCACTCTACCAGGTTAGTGAAGCCAGTCAGCCTGTGCTAGTTTTCAGAACAATCTGCATACAAGCTCAGTGAGACTTGAGCCCTTGACAAAAAAAAAATTGTGGTTGGCTTTATGTACAATTCCCCATGATGATCATTCTGATACCAACTACTTCTTTGATCTCTACACAGTCCTATTACTTTGACCGGGATGATGTTGCCCTGCGTCACTTTGCTGAGTTCTTCAAGGAGCAGTCACATGAGGAACGGGAGCACGCTGAGAAACTGCTGAAATTCCAGAATCTGCGTGGGGGCCGAGTCACCTTTGAGGACATCAAGGTTTGATTTAATGACCGAGTGGCCTTCTGAATGGCTCCCCTTAAACTAACAATTTTAAATATTTCTAAAGCAATTTGTTCCAATGCACATAATTACATAGAATGTCCAGCACAGAAACAGGACATTTGGCCCAACTGGTCTATGCTGGTGTTTATGCTCCACATGAGCTGCCTCCCACCTTCATCTTGCCCTATCAGCACATCCATCTATTACTGTCTCCCTCAGCACTTCCCCCTTGAAGACATCCATACTATTTGACTCCAGTGGTTGTGGTGGTGTAATTCAATATTCTTGGGACAATTGGTTCATGGTGACATGGACCTCTGATTGCTTTTTCACCCCAATTTTCCTTCAATACTTGTGTATTTTGTTGAATCCATTAAGTGAACTGGCTGAGACCTGATTCCCTTTTCAGAAGCCAGAGCAGGATGAGTGGAGCAATGGTCTGGAGGCGATGCAGAGAGCTCTGCAGATGGAGAAGGATGTGAACCAGAGTCTGCTGGATCTCCACAAACTGTCCACTGAGAGGACAGACCCTCATGTAAGTTTTCAATGTGGGCCTTTGGGTAAGTTGGAGGTGGTGGAAATTTACTGTCCTTGAGCTGATTCAAAAGATCTTCATACTCATAGCTTTGTTGGTGTCATGCTCAAATTTTTTTTGGGTGAGGGGAGACAGGAAAAGGAGATTGCCCTATTGTCTACATTAGAAGTAAATGTATCTGATCCCAGGATCTAAGCACTTAATAGAGCAAAGTTACTGTGCAATAGTGCATCAATCTGAAGTGCACCACTTGACTATCCTCCAGTCCAAGAGGATTAAAATCCAAACTCTAGGGGAAGTTCCTTGCTATCTGCTGCTGGACATAACTATTCTCCATCTTTTCTTCCAGTTGTGTGACTTCCTGGAGACCCACTACTTGGATGAACAAGTGAAGATGATCAAGAAGCTTGGAGATCACATCACCAACCTGAAGAGACTGGGAGCCCCTGAGAATGGCATGGGAGTGTACCTGTTTGACAAGCTCACCCTGGGGGAGAGTGATTAAACTGACTGCAGGGATAAAGCTGATTGTTTAGTACTCTTGTTTATATAGTCAAGAACCCCTATCCTGTAGCAATGGTGACTTTGTACAAAGAGCTGTGAGACCTAGACTCTTGATGTGAAAAGTAATAGTAACTGGAAATAAACTGTTACAGAAGACTGGGTTTTGGCTCCTTGTAAATTGAGTGATTGCTTATTTTTCAGATTAACATAATTCAGTTGTTATAACAAATTGCATTGGGCTGTGTATTGGCTTTATGGTGAGATTCTGCCCTGTGAATTTTTTTTCTTCTGGGGTGTGTGGGGCCACTGTGTCTACCTTGAGTGTAAATTGTATTTATGCAGCTCAATGATTACTGCTGATTTCAATGCAAAGAACAATACAGTAACACAAGTTCCTGTTCCTACTGGTACTGCATATTATCAGCTGTTTAACTCATCACTGGTGCAAAATCAGCTGCTGTAACATTTTGTTACAACACAAGGAAAGTAAAGTAGTAATTTCAGTCCAAGGGGCAATCTTATTTTAAGAATAGTATCTGCCAGTGGAAAAGCAGTCTTGATGCTTTTCTTTTCAAAGGAAGAGGCTACTGACCTCAGTGGTTAGCTGGGGTAGCTTATGAAATCACTCATTACTGCTCCTAAAAGACTGTTAGTTTGTCATCAAAGGGGTCTCTGATGGGGCAGTGTAGATTCCCGGTCGGGAGGGGATAGGATTGACTGACAACTTCTTTGTCTATTTCCCTTTATTGTCTTCACCACCCCCACTTCTAACCCCCTATTAAGCTCCCACATGAATAATACATTGGGTAAAGTACTGGAATACCTCAAACTAAACTCCAGCAAAAAATGTCTTCCTCCTGGAAGATGTAATAAATGCACAAAACAAATAACTTTAAACATTGTTAAATAGGTAAGGCTCTTAACCTCTTCCATACCACTATTGTTCCATCAATTCATAAACCAATACAATCAGCTCCTCTATGAATTTGTATTGATCCCATTGTGCAGTTAATACAAATTACAATTTGACTGGATCACCGTTTCATTGAAACAAAGTTAAATAGATATTTTGCCTGAAACTCCACGTCCCTGTTCCATCAATTAATAAACACAATACAATCAGCTCCTCCATAAATGTATCAATTTGCCTGTAGTTCTATTGTGTTCCATACCAAATTGTAATCATCCTTTCCAAATCCTATTTGTTCTCCCTTTGTCTCTTTCACACCTATGAATGGATCAAATGTTGATGCTGTAATTACCCAGTGTTTACAAGTGAAGTTTAGGAGCTGTGTGATTGAATTGCAGTCTTCAGTCATTCCACGTTAATATCTTTACATGGAGTAAATGACGGGAAACTGTTTCCAGTGGCAGACCAGTTAGTAACCAGCAAACACAGATTTAAGGTGATTGGTAAAAGAACCAGAAGTGACAAGAAACTTTATTTTCCCAGTGTTCTGATCTGGAATGCATTGCCTCATCGGGTGGTGGAAGCAGATTTAATAATTTTCAAAAGGAAATTTGATTATTACTTGAAGGGGGAAAGAGCAGGGGAGTGGGACTAATTGGATAGTTCTTTTCAAGAGCCAGTACAGGCACGATGGGCTGAATGGCCTCCTTTTGTGCTGTAATACTAGGATACTGTGATCTCTAAAGGCACTTTTGGGGTATCAATGTCACCACATTTCATACATTGTTGAGCCACAATTTTACGAGTCAGTGTGGATTATCTGATAGCTTTGACTGCTGCATCGGTCGAACCTTTGAGGTGTAGTCACTGTTGTAATGTAAGAAATGCAGCAGTCAATTTGCCTCCAGCAAGGACCCAAAAACAGCAATGAAATAAAGACCAAATAATCTGTTTTAGTGATGTTAGTTGAGGGATAAATATTGGTCCAGATATTGGGGAGAACTCCCCTGCTCTTCCTCGAAATAGTGCTGTGGGATCTTTCAAGTCCATCTGAGAGAGCAGATGAGGCCTCGATTTAGTATCACACACAAAAGACGGCACCTCTGACAGTACAGCACTCCCACAGTCAGCCTGGACTTTGTGCTCAAGTCTCTAGATTGAGACTTGAACCCACAACCTTCTGACTCTGAGGTGAGAGTGCTGCCACTGAGCCACAGCTGACACAAATGGAGATGTTTGTGTGGGTGACATTGCATTCAGTAATCTTCACTCCCTCTCATTCTCGCTGAATATCCTGAATTTTACCAAACAACATTTCATGAGAATCAAAACTAAAAATGACACATCCCACAATGCTTTGCCCAGTTGATTCCCCCATGCTGCCAATCCTCAGACACACCCATTCTCTATATTAGAACTGGGGACGATTCACACCATCCATGGGATGGAATTTCCATTTCTCTGACCAATGGATGGTTTGCAAATTCACTCAAGACTACTTGATTGCTTTGAATATTGTCTCAGTGTCACAATTACCAGCAAGTAATGAACTTGACCAGATTATGAAAAGGCAACTCAGTGAAAATAGCAAATTATTATCAAATAATTCAAAGTTATGATTCCAAGGGATTTAAACAAAGAGACACTTTCAGATTTTTTTTTCTTTACCAGTGACATCACCAAGACTCATCACCCAAACCGGCCCCTGTTCCAAAGCTCTGATTGGCTCTGGTTATCAATCCCTCCCCCACACCGCCTCTCCTTTTTTAATTGGTGCCTGGATTCATGGAAGATTCCTGAGTGGCTATCGGGGATTGTCAATCATCATTGGTGATGTCATTTGTCGTTTCAATGCAGGCTGTCCCAGTAGTATAAATACAAGAGCTTGTGAGGGTTAAGGGTAGTTTTAGAGCAACAGTAAAAAGTATTGATAGAGGAATAGTGAAGATGTGTTCCCAAGTGTGTCAGAACTATCACAAGGAGTGTGAGGATGGTGTCAACAAGCAGATCAATATGGAGCTTTATTCCTCCTATGTTTACTTCTCCATGGTGAGACTTGTATTAATTGTCACTGCATTCTAAGTAGTAAGAATTTCTCCAGTTTAGCACTGGCTTTAAACTATATTTCATTCCTTTTGCCACTGCCCTGGGTGCAGGGAGGGGGTAACAATTTTTGGGTCGTGTGTAATACATGGTGATCTTGTTATGTTATTGGACTGCTCCTTGCAGCAGCTGCACTCTATTGAGGGGTTTAATATATGAACCTGGCTCAGCTGCTGCCTGAGTTTGTAAGAGAAGAGCAGAAACCTGGTCAAGTGCTTGTCAACATTTGACAATTTCCAGTTTCAATGGGGTGACTGTAGCCAGTGAAATGTTGACAGGTCCTCACTAGTTTTCTTGCCTTGAGAATCCTAGTGATGATTCTTTCACTGTGCCTAGATCTTTATTACACTAAATGTAGATTCCAGTGTAAAACTACTAGAATGAAGGAATTGTCTCTTGTTCCTCCACCAATTTTAGATTAGAATGGAGAGTAAATGGAGCTACAACTTGTCCAGTACCTAAGTTTGACATGAAATTCAATCACAGACTTTAATTGTTACTTTTGTCTGAGTGATTGGATCTTTTGCCCTCTTATTGGGGAGGGGGAAGCTATTGAATATCTTGTGAAGTAAATTGAATTTTACTTGTCAACATGGTGTCTAGTCTCTAAAGAAACTTTAAGTGCTCACTGACAAGGGGGTGGGGGGTGAAATAATGAATAATTGTATGTAGGTGAGGTCTCGTCTGACATGATGTTTTTAATATTCTCTCCACAGTCCTATTACTTTGACCGGGATGATGTTGCCCTGCGTCACTTTGCTGAATTCTTCAAGGAGCAGTCACATGAGGAACGGGAGCATGCTGAGAAACTGATGAAATTCCAGAATCAGCGTGGAGGCCGTCTTGTCCTGGAGGACATCAAGGTTAGCTGTTGAGAAATATTAGTGACTGGGCCACAGTTAAACTACAAATGGCAAAATGTTGGAACAGACCAGGGTGGAAATATAATTCCTTGAGTATGGACACACTTTGCTGAAACCAGTAGGGATAAGAGGTACAAAAGCCAAGAAGATTGTTGTGATGAGGGAATAGTTGGACCAAAGACCATTCTTCAAGGGGGAATGGATCAACATGAACTAGAAGAGGCAGTGTTGGGTTTATAGAGGATGTTGTCCTTGTGTGGAGGTTTTAATTATTAATGGTATTGACATAAATCCTTTGCATCTATTACAAGATAGTGTAGGGAAACACTGAAATGTCTGACTTGATTAATACTGTGTTCAATGAGGTAATAAAACACAACTCCTTACATGCTGTATGAGGTACAAGTACCAATAATACTTGCATGTCAATGCTTACAGGCAGGGCAGTGGAATTAGAGGGTCTAGAATGAGGGGTCACAGTCTCTGGATACAGGGTAGGACATTTAGGACAAATGAGAAATTTCTTCACTGGGGGTGATGAACCTGTGGAATTCTCTAACATCGAAGGCTGTTGAGGCCAAGTCACTAAATATACTTACAAAGGAACTGGAAAGATTTCGAGACACAAGGCATCAAGGGGTATGGGGAGAGAGCAGGAATATGGGAGAGAGGATCATACTGAATGGTGGAGCAGGCTTGCCTGGCCTACTCCTGCTCCTATTTTCTATGTTTCTATTCCTCTGTCCAAGATCTAGGACACATGATGGGATGAATGGCCTGACTTGTGCTGCAAATGTGACTAATCTTGGTGTGATTTCTCTAACATGTTTTGGTGATTGGTTTTTTTTAATCTAAAACTTGTTTTGGTCATTAGTTCACAGTACAGTCTCTCCCTCTTTGGGCGGAGCATGAGGCATGTGGTCTCTATTCACATAGCAACAAGTACTTAGTTCAGTTATCTCACTGTCTCCAATTCTTGGATGAATTTAGCAATGAGAGCATCAGATGTTCATGGAATTTTCCATGTTTTGCTCTTTCAGAAGCCAGAGCAGGATGAGTGGAGCAATGGTCTGGAGGCAATGCAGAGAGCTCTGCAGATGGAGAAGAATGTGAACCAGAGTCTGCTGGATCTGCACAAACTGTCCACTGAGAGGACAGACCCTCATGTAAGTCCTTAATGCCTTGTGGTATTAACATTTATTTGTTGATTACTTCAGGTTGTCTCAGCCAGTGCCATTCTTCAAACATCAGACTGAGTTCTGAATAGCTTTTCACTGCCAAGCATGGTGTACTGGGTAGATTCTATTTGGAAACTTTCACCAATGACCTTCTCAAGAGTCCATCTGTTCAGCTTGATGGACACGGTGATGTTAGTACCAGTCTTTGTGAGGGGCAGACATTTGAAAAGAAGCGATGGTGGGAAGTTTTGACGCAGGAGTTGATTCTTGTGGAATAGTCACTTTTTATTAGGACAGATCTCCTGAAGTTGGAGAGTGACTAGATCCAGACTGCCTGAAAAGCAATTTGTTCAATAAACTGATCCAATAGCTGCATTAATGAAAATGTCTCCCTTTTCCAGTTGTGTGACTTCCTGGAGAGCCACTACTTGGATGAACAAGTGAAGATGATCAAGAAGCTTGGAGATCACATCACCAACCTGAAGAGACTGGGAGCCCCTGAGAATGGCATGGGAGTGTACCTGTTTGACAAGCTCACCCTGGGGGAGGAGTGACTGGACTGTTGTCCATGTTGCAGATATTCAACTTGTGTATTGGAGTATTATGTTGTCATCTCTCTGAACTTGGAAAGGAATTCCAAGTCTAAGATTAACTTCCAAACATTGTAGTTGAGTGTTCTTGCAGCTGAAATAAAACATTTTGATGTTGAACTGGTTCCTTTTTTCTTCAGTAACTGAGCACATTGTAACACCAATGCATATGGCCGTGTCAAATACAAAGTTTCTGGTAAGAAAATAGGTTGTCACCTTGATAAAATCTGATTTACTTGGGCACATGTTTTAACCCCTTCCCCTCCACCAAGCTTAATTGGGTTTTGTAACAGCCTCGGATGGCCATAGCGACAAGTCAAATTTTGGCCTTTAACAGCTTTTAATGTTTAGTCTTCTGTAGAAGAGATTGGAGTGTAATCTGATTACAGTAAGACCTCTTCCTCCACACCTTCCCCATATGCTGGAGTCCCTTTGGGTGTGTGTTTTTTTAAAATATTTTTTCATTAGATGTGGGTGTTGCTGGCAATTACAGTAGTCAACCTTCTGAATCAACGACTCCACTAATTACAGCTGACTCTTCCATTGTAGCACATGAGGAAAATGTTCCCTGTAGCAGGTATTCAAATTTAAGTATTTACAATAATCCTAGAGCAAAATAAGAAATCTCCAGTTTTTCCTTCTGTGGTTACCTGGCTCTTTCCTCCATTTTGTTTCAATCTCATTTTCCAGCCTCTCTCTGCTCACTTCACCCACCTCATACAGCCTGGCCCCTACAGCCTCCAAAATACTTCCATTTGCTACTGCAAATCTAGGCCCTCCTCTAGGTCTCCCTTGCTGAATTCTGCTGTTTCATTAAACAGTTCTTGCCCCATTCCCCTCTCGCTCCTTGTGTGTACGGTCTTCATGTAATCCTATTTGGCTTAGAACCAAATGACACTAGATCCCAATTGCTAAAGCTGCCACTTAGAAATCTATTAGAGAACAGAGCCAGCTAATTATAGGATAAACCAGCAACTACTTGGTCTGTTTAAAGCTTTATCTGAATTTGCACTCGTGATGTTCAGGTTATTCTCACACAGGGACCACAATCAGATCAGTCCATCAACCCCTTCCTTCATTAGGTTCCACCTTTGATATGTTTTTTGTTGATCCGACAGTATTCTGATGTGATCTGGAACACAAGATAACCACGGAGCCCCATCCTTTCCCTGACTACATTTGGGGAAATATCAGTAACTCCCCTTTCTAATGAGAAAATTCACCACTCGACTCTTTCCACTTGGTGTTTGACTGTCCAAAAAGTACAAGAGATTAATCATTGAAACAAGGGGTTACCAAACCCAGGAAATACCAGATAGTCTGTTCACCACTGTGGGCCACTGTCCATACAACCAACGCTACCCACAGTGTTTGCCTCTCATCGCAATCCCTCCCAACACCAAACCCCCATCCCCCACAATCCCTTCAACTTCACTCAGACATCCTGCCCTTTGACCTCTGGCGGATAGACCAGACTTATAACAGCTCTTGTAAATTACATGGAATGTATTAGGCCATTCAGGGGTGAGGCAAAGGAAATACGAAGGGATCTGGATAGGTGGGGAAGGTGGGCTGCTGAGTGGAAAATAACATTTAATGTGGGAAGATTCAAGGGACTGAGACTGGGGAATATGGACTGTCCTGTCCGCTGTGGGAATATAATCTAAATGGCTTGAGGCCACAAACCACCAACAGGGGAGATGAGTCTGGGGATACTGGAGGAAGATAACGTGGGGAATGTACAGATGACTGAGATAAATATTTGCTGGAGTGGCTGACTGAGAGTTTTCAGTTTTAGGGATCAGTCAATGGTCCACAGTCTCTTCCCCGTGCACTGCTCTGCAATTTATTGTTTGTAAAATTTCATGATGACAAAACAAGAACTCAACATGCCGTGGTCCCCTTCACTTTCCAGCCGATGTGTGTACAGATGCTCACTGACCCTAGAATTGATGGAGTATCGAAGGACTTGTGTTTGACACATTCATCACACCCACTTTCCATTCGCCTGACTCGCTGTTGATTGCTGTTCACAGGCTCTGATCTGTTTGGATGTTGTCTCAAACCCGCAGCTACCTGCCAAATAACCAACTCACGGACCCATCCAGAATTATTCAAAGACACTGACCCGCAAACAACAATTAAACCTGTGGTTCTGGATCTTTGAACCGTCACTATCAGTGACCATAACCGATGGGATGGGGCAGATCCACCAATTGACAATTTGGTCCATTATGGTCAAGTGCCCGGGTGGCCCTGGAGAGGGAGCATGTGGTGTCCACCGTTACGCTTGATGCCTTCCGCGACCGGTGGGCACCGCAGGGTATAGACTGTCTTGTCATCAATAATAGAACCCTGATTTAATTGGGAAAGTATCCTGTTGTTTTTGGTGGCACTTGATGCTTATTTTGGCATCTTTTCAGTTTGATTGGACCATCCAATATTAGTGGTGCCCTGAGAGGGCCACTTGTGATGGTTTATGTTTGGTGACCCTGGGGCAACCCAGAACCTCCCTTATTGGTCCATCAAAGAAAGGTCGATTATGGTCAAGAATACGGTCACTATCAGATTTTTTTTTCTTTGGAGTGTGGGATGGAAGAGCAGCCATGGTTTTTTTTCTTTTCCTTTTTATGTGTTTTAGGCCCCCCTTTTATAAGAAGGGGAGGGGGGTTTGGTTGTGTTTATGTGCAGTAAATCAATAAACCCAAAATAAGTGTCATATTATAATGTTATTACATCGATCCAGGATGCACTCCAGTCCCTGCGGTGCCCACCGGTCACGGAAACAGATTTTCCAGTTTGAGGAAAGTCAGAGCAATTGGATCTTTATTGAATTGTCAGCCAATGATGTTCCTCCTTCAAAGTTCTGACTGGCTCTGGGTGTCATCTCCCCTCCTCCCTTTTCTTGATTGCTGTTCTGAGAGAGGATGTAATTTCTGATTGGGTATTGCCAACTGTCACTCATCATCTAGGCTGCCACGCCCCGGATTAACCAGCAGAATAAATATGGAGCTTTGGGTGGTTGTTTTTCAGCTTGTTGTTTCAACAGAGTTATTTAGACTTGTTAAAGTTAATTTAAAGATGGCTTCCCAAGTGTGTCAGAACTACCACAAAGAGTGTGAGGATGGTGTCAACAAGCAGATCAATATGGAGCTCTATTCTTCCTATGTTTATCTCTCTATGGTGAGTTTTGTTTCTTTGAACCCTTCACATTGGAGACCATGTAATATGAAATTACTAAATTCTGTGCTATATCCACCCTGCCCCCCTCCCCTGACTCATGTTTGTTAGGTAAGGGTGTCCAGAATATGGTGCTAAGGCTTGTAAATGGAGTTGAGGTCTTGATCTCCCATGATCTAATTGAATGGTGGAGCAGGCTTGAGGGGCTGAATGGCCTAATCCTGTTCAGTGCCAGCTTGTACCCTATTGTAATTTCTCACTCCCTTTGCTCCATTTTGGCCCTATTCAGTGTAAACTCCTTTACTGCCACTACCTTTGTACATCTTCACAAGACACCTCAAATTCTAACTATCTTAACTTAAATTCCTTGGTATCTGATTCTCCTCTGCAATGCTTTGATGTATAGTATTGATGCTGCCTGTTGGTGATTTTGGGAAGTGTATTTTAAGAAAACCTTTTCCATGGGATGAATGCAGCCACTAAAACTCAGGTCAGATTATCTCCTCTTTGAAATAAATGGTTATTGATTAGATCTCTGTTTATGTTTAGGTGATTGCTTGTAGTTCTAGTAATGCCCCTTAATTGGTTTCTATAAAATAGACCTGGCTCAATACATGATTGGGGAGTGTGATACTGGTAAAATTTAGATCCTTTTTCAATGTTGCATCACTAATTTCAAGACTTACAATTGAGTACCAAGTTTAAAGTTAAGCAAGTGTAGCTTTGAGCAATCAAAGCTGAATTGGTAATGATTTTCCATTGGCCAGTTTCCCTATTACTAGGAGTGAGATTATCCGCCATCATGACCAGATTAGTGATGGAAGTTGGCCTGTACTTTATTTCACAAAAGCTGCATACAAGTTCAGTGAGACTTGAACCCTTGACAAAGCCAACTTCAATATTTTACTGATTATGTACAATACCCATGATGAATATTCTGAGATACCCAACTACTCTTTTGATCGCTCCACAGTCCTTCTACTTTGACCGGGATGATGTTGCCCTGCGTCACTTTGCAGAGTTCTTCAAGGAGCAGTCGCATGAGAAACATGAGGATGCTGAGAAACTGCTGAGATTCCAGAATCGGCGTGGGGGCCGAATCATCTTTGAGGACATCAAGGTTTGATTCAGCAATGAAGTGGCCTTCTGTATGGCACCCCTGGGATTGCCTGTTTCAAACACTACCTTAATAGCAATTAGTTTGAATTTGCAGCACTGAATCAGGTCATTTGACCCAATTGGTCTATGCTGTTTATACTCCATGAGCTTCCTCCTACCTTACTTCATCTAACCCTATCACCATATCCTTCTTTTCTCCCTCATATACTTGTCTAGCTTCCCCTTAAATGAATCTGTTCTTTGCCTCATTAATTTCAGTCTGGTGGTTTAGTTCAGTAATTCTGAATTCTTGTGACACAATTGGTTGATGGTAACATGGATTTCTGATTGCTTTTTCACCCCTATTTTTTCCTTCAATGCTTTCTTGTGTATTGTTAGATTAATTCATTGCAAGTGAACTGGCTGAAACTTCCCTTTTCAGAAGCCAGAGCAGGATGAGTGGAGCAATGGTCTGGAGGCAATGCAGAGAGCTCTGCAGATGGAGAAGAATGTGAACCAGAGTCTGCTGGATCTGCACAAACTGTCCACTGAGAGGACAGACCCTCATGTAAGTTCTTAATGCTTTAATGTGGGCTTTTGGATAAGTTGGAGGTGATTGAAATTTACTCTTTAGCCTAATCATAAGATGTTCATACCTAATAATAGCTTTGTTAGTGCCTCTTGGTTTTTTTTTGAGGGGGAGAAGAGACCGGAAGTTAACCCACTGTGTACATTAGATCCTGGGTCACTTACTTCTAAACACTTATTGTACAGTAAGTTTCATCCAATGATGCAAAAAATCCATCAAAGGATCACTAATTGACTCATCCAAACCAAGAGGGTTACAATCCAAACCTTTGTGGGGAAGCTCAGATGTTCCTTTATCTGCTGCTGGACATAACTATTCTCCATCTTTTTTTCTTCCAGTTGTGTGACTTCCTGGAGACCCACTACTTGGATGAACAAGTGAAGATGATCAAGAAGCTTGGAGATCACATCACCAACCTGAAGAGACTGGGAGCCCCTGAGAATGGCATGGGAGTGTACCTGTTTGACAAGCACACCCTGGGGGAAGAGTGACTGGACTGCAGTCTACATTGCAGAAGCATTATATTGTCATCAATCTGAACTAGGAATTAGATTCCGAGTCTAACATTAACTTAGAAACATTCTAGCTGAAATAAAAACTTTTTGGTGTTGAATTGATTACTTTTTTTTTTCTTCAGTTAAGTAACTGAGCACATTTCAGATCAATGATGGTGTCCTTGCATCAAACAAGAATGACTTCTGCTAAGAAATAGATTGGTCTTGATGAAACATGATTTGCTTGGGCATATGGTTGTTTTAACCCTTTCATCTCCAGAATACTGAAGTTGGCTCAGTGGCAGCCTGGGATAGTCTTAGCTGCAAGTCTAATTAGCCTTTTAACTGGTTCTACGATTTGGTGCACAGTAGAAAATAAACTTGCTTATAATCTGGTTAAAGTAAAACCTTACCTCTCATAATTGATTATCTTTTCCAAGAATGTGCTGTTACAGTACTGGCTGCTTGTTGTGAAAAGGTAATCTGCCACATTACTGCTGTTAACTGTTCTAATCTAACTGCCAGGATCTGAGGGGTGACTAAGGCCAATGGTTCAACAGGGTACATTTTAGTCTTGCTCCCCTTTTGGAAAAATTTAAATGGAAGTTCTTAAATCTAAATTTCATTATTCACACTAACAGACAGTCAATTTGTGGATCTGCAACCTTCCCATCAGTATTGTACAACTAAAACCTGCCATTAAAATTCCAAATACCAGGGGGTAGTGGGAGCTGAGGTTTTTTTTTTCACAATAGGTGTGGAATTTTATCCTGCACCATCTCCCTCTCTGTGGTCTTCAAAGGTGCCTTGTTTCAAGCTGTTGTAGGGGTACAGTAGTCCAGTACTTGTTACTAGACGAGTAATCCACGCAATTAATTCAAATTTTTGAAATTAGAAAGCTGGTATAAAGTGACTATGAAGCTGTTGGATTATTAAAATTCCACCCCGTTCACTAATCTTTTAGGGGAAAGGAAACCTGCCATCCTTACCCAGTCCAGCATCGAGGTGAATCCATTCACAGACGAATGTAGTTGTCTCTTCGCTGCTCTCAGAAGTGGCTCAGTAAGCCAGTTGGTTAGATCGAACCCACTATGAGCACCTTCACAAAGGTTGCAGTGCAAGGTACTCCTGCCCATCACCTTAGCAGGAGCCGGAGCTCCATCCTTCCCTGACCGGATTTAGAGAAACGTCAGTAATTCTGATCTCGGAATCATTTCCAATGGATAAGTTTCACCATTCTCCCCGTCTCTTTCCATTTGTACTTTTTGCCTGGACAGTGAAACAGCAAGAGAAATTAATCATTGAGACAGGGGGTTACCAAACACAGAAAATATCAGATAGTCTGTTCACAACTGTGGGTCAATATCTACACAATCAGCGTTACACAGTGTTTGCCTCTCACTGCAATCCCCCCACCCAATCCATTCAGCTTGACTCAAACATCCTGCCCTTTAACCTCTGGCGGATAGACCAGACTTATCACAGCACTTGTAAACTACGTTGAATATACTCGACTTTTCAGGGGTGAGGCAAAGGGAAACGAAGGGATCTGGATAGGTGGGGAAGGTGGGCTGCTGAGTGGATAATAGCATTTAATGTGGGAAAATTCAAGGGAATGAGACTGAGGAATATGGACTGTCCTGTCCACAGTGGGAATATAATCTAAATGGCTTGAGGACACAAGCCACCAACAGGGGAGATGAGTCTGGGGATACTGGAGGAAGATAACGTGGGGAATGTACAGATGACTGAGATAAATATTTGGCAGAGTGGCTGACTGAGAGTTTTCAGTTTTAGGGATCAGTCAATGGTCCACAGTCTCTTCCCCGTGCACTGCTCTGCAATTTATTGTTTGTAAAATTTCATGATGACAAAACAAGAACTCAACATGCCGTGGTCCCCTTCACTTTCCAGCCGATGTGTGTACAGATGCTCACTGACCCTAGAATTGATGGAGTATCGAAGGACTTGTGTTTGACACATTCATCACACCCACTTTCCATTCGCCTGACTCGCTGTTGGTTGCTGTTCACAGGCTCTGATCTGTTTGGATGTTGTCTCAAACCCGCAGCTACCTGCCAAATAATCAACTCACTGACCCATCCAGAATTATTCAAAGACACTGACCCGCAAACAACAATTAAACCTGTGGTTCTGGATCTTTGAACCGTCACTATCAGTGACCATAACCGATGGGATGGGGCAGATCCACTAATTGACAATTTGGTCCATTATGGTCAAGTGCCCGGGTGGCCCTGGAGAGGGAGCATGTGGTGTCCACCGTTACGCTTGATGCCTTCCGCGACCGCTGGGCACCGCAGGGTATAGACTGTCTTGTGGACATCAAAAATAGAATCCTGATTTAATTGGGAAAGTATCCTGTTGTTTTTGGTGGTACTTGATGCTTATTTTGGCATCTTTTCAGTTTGATTGGACCATCCAATATTAGTGGTGCCCTGAGAGGGCCACTTGTGATGGTTTATGTTTGGTGACCCTGGGGCAACCCAGAGCCTCCCTTATTGGTCCATCAAAGAAAGGTCGATTATGGTCAATAATATGGTCACTATCAGATTTTTTTTTCTTTGGAGTGTGGGATGGAAGAGCAGACATGTTTTTTTAACTTTTTTTTTCCTTTCCTTTTTTTGTGTTTTAGGCCCCCCCTTTTATAAGAAGGGGAGGGGGGTTGGGTGTGTTTATGTGCAGTAAATCAATAAACCCAAAATAAGTGTCATTTTATAATTTTATTACATCGATCCAGGATGCACTCCAGTCCCTGCGGTGCCCACCGGTCACGGAAACAGATTTTCCAGTTTGAGGAAAGTCAGAGCAATTGGATCTTTATTGAATTGTCAGCCAATGATGTTCCTCCTTCAAAGTTCTGACTGGCTCTGGGTGTCATCTCCCCTCCTCCCTTTTCTCGATTGGTGTTCTGAGAGAGGATGTAATTTCTGATTGGGTATTGCCAACTGTCACTCATCATCTAGGCTGCCACGCCCCGGATTAACCAGCAGTATAAATATAGAGCTTTGGGTGGCTGTTTTTCAGTTTCTTGTTTCAACAGAGTTGTTTAGTTTTGTTAAAGTTAATTTAAAGATGGCTTCCCAAGTGTGTCAGAACTATCACAAGGAGTGTGAGGATGGTGTCAACAAGCAGATCAATATGGAGCTCTATTCCTCCTATGTTTATCTCTCTATGGTGAGTTTTGTTTCTTTGACCCCTTCACATTGGAGACTCTAATGTGAAATTACAAAATTCTGTTTTCTCCAACTCATCTATTGCCTTTCCTCTTGTCTGCCCCCTCCCCCCAATTGATGGATGGTGAATGTCTTTTTAAAGCTGTAATATAATGTGATTTATTGTATGGTCATATCAAACTGTCTCTCTTCCTTGCAGTAGTTGCACCCCATTCTATATCTTAAATCTTAATTGTTCACTTTCCTGGTGTCTGAGCTTTTTATTGAAGTTGTTTTGCAATACACTCTGCATTCAATGCCTGGGATTCAGATTTCTTGCCCTCTATTCTGCATCTCTCCACAGTCTTTCCCCACATTGTCCTTGCAATGAGGGGTCATAATCTTAAATTAGAGCTAGCCCATTTAGAAGGGAAGTGAGGAAGAACTTTTTCCCTCAAAGGCACTGGAAATCTAGAACTTTCTCCCTTGAAAGTCTGTGGATGTTGGGGATTAATTGGTGCTTTCAAGACTGAAATCTTTTGTTGGGTCAGGGTATTGGAGGATGGGTTGATGTACAGATCCATGTTCTAATTAAATCATTGAGTTGGCTCAAATGGCTGTATGTCCCACTCCTGTTTCTATGTTCCTAACCTTCACTTTTTAAGTACCAACTTGTCCCTGTCTGTCTTCTCTCTCTGCCTTTGCTCTATTGGTGGGAGGGCCTTCAGCCATTTTGGTCCTACTCAGTGTAACTGTTAACCCCTCTGCCTTCCTACCTCTGTCTGACTCTCAAGGCACTCAAATGCTAACAGTTTCTAGTCATCTAACCTATTGCTTGGTATCTGTTTCTCCTCTGAAATGCCTTGATGTTTAGTGTTGAAGGTGCTAAGTTAATGCTGTTTGTGGTTGTTGTGGAAAGGGGTTTGCTTCAAATTTCAGTCATGCCCCTGAATTGGTTTGTACAAAATAGATCTGGTCAATAACCAATGATTGGAGATTGTGATACTGGTGAAAAGAAGGATCTTAGTCTTTGTTTCTTCACTAATTTCTAGAGATATAATTCAATCTTGGGTGTGAAGATTAAAGTGAAGTATTGTGTTGATTATGTTCAAAGTTGAATTGGTAATTTTCCATTAGCCAGCTTCCTGATTGCTAGGAGTGAGATTATCTCACTCTACCAGGTTAGTGAAGCCAGTCAGCCTGTGCTAGTTTTCAGAACCATCTGCATACAAGCTCAGTGAGACTTGAGCCCTTGACAAAAAAAAATTGTGGTTGGCTTTATGTACAATTCCCCATGATGATCATTCTGATACCAACTACTTCTTTGATCTCTACACAGTCCTATTACTTTGACCGGGATGATGTTGCCCTGCGTCACTTTGCTGAGTTCTTCAAGGAGCAGTCACATGAGGAACGGGAGCACGCTGAGAAACTGCTGAAATTCCAGAATCAGCGTGGGGGCCGAGTCATCTTGGAGGACATCAAGGTTTGATTTAATGACCGAGTGGCCTTCTGAATGGCTCCCCTTAAACTAACAATTTTAAATATTTCTAAAGCAATTTGTTCCAATGCACATAATTACATAGAATGTCCAGCACAGAAACAGGACATTTGGCCCAACTGGTCTATGCTGGTGTTTATGCTCCACATGAGCTGCCTCCCACCTTCATCTTGCCCTATCAGCACATCCATCTATTACTGTCTCCCTCAGCACTTCCCCCTTAAAGACATCTATACTATTTGACTCCAGTGGTTGTGGTGGTGTAATTCTATATTCTTGGGACAATTGGTTCATGGTGACATGGACCTCTGATTGCTTTTTCACCCCAATTTTCCTTCAATACTTGTGTATTTTGTTGAATCCATTAAGTGAACTGGCTGAGACCTGATTCCCTTTTCAGAAGCCAGAGCAGGATGAGTGGAGCAATGGTCTGGAGGTGATGCAGAGAGCTCTGCAGATGGAGAAGGATGTGAACCAGAGTCTGCTGGATCTCCACAAACTGTCCACTGAGAGGACAGACCCTCATGTAAGTTTTCAATGTGGGCCTTTGGGTAAGTTGGAGGTGGTGGAAATTTACTGTCCTTGAGCTGATTCAAAAGATCTTCATACTCATAGCTTTGTTGGTGTCATGCTCAAATTTTTTTTGGGTGAGGGGAGACAGGAAAAGGAGATTGCCCTATTGTCTACATTAGAAGTAAATGTATCTGATCCCAGGATCTAAGCACTTAATAGAGCAAAGTTACTGTGCAATAGTGCATCAATCTGAAGTGCACCACTTGACTATCCTCCAGTCCAAGAGGATTAAAATCCAAACTCTAGGGGAAGTTCCTTGCTATCTGCTGCTGGACATAACTATTCTCCATCTTTTCTTCCAGTTGTGTGACTTCCTGGAGACCCACTACTTGGATGAACAAGTGAAGATGATCAAGAAGCTTGGAGATCACATCACCAACCTGAAGAGACTGGGAGCCCCTGAGAATGGCATGGGAGTGTACCTGTTTGACAAGCTCACCCTGGGGGAGAGTGATTAAACTGACTGCAGGGATAAAGCTGATTGTTTAGTACTCTTGTTTATATAGTCAAGAACCCCTATCCTGTAGCAATGGTGACTTTGTACAAAGAGCTGTGAGACCTAGACTCTTGATGTGAAAAGTAATAGTAACTGGAAATAAACTGTTACAGAAGACTGGGTTTTGGCTCCTTGTAAATTGAGTGATTGCTTATTTTTCAGATTAACATAATTCAGTTGTTATAACAAATTGCATTGGGCTGTGTATTGGCTTTATGGTGAGATTCTGCCCTGTGAATTTTTTTTCTTCTGGGGTGTTCGGGGCCACTGTGTCTACCTTGAGTGTAAATTGTATTTATGCAGCTCAATGATTACTGCTGATTTCAATGCAAAGAACAATACAGTAACACAAGTTCCTGTTCCGACTGGTGCTGCATATTATCAGCTGTTTAACTCATCACTGGTGCAAAATCAGCTGCTGTAACATTTTGTTACAACACAAGGAAAGTAAAGTAGTAATTTCAGTCCAAGGGGCAATCTTATTTTAAGAATAGTATCTGCCAGTGGAAAAGCAGTCTTGATGCTTTTCAAAGGAAGAGGCTACTGACCTCAGTGGTTAGCTGGGGTAGCTTATGAAATCACTCATTACTGCTACTAAAAGACTGTTAGTTTGTCATCAAAGGGGTCTCTGATGGGGCAGTGTAGATTCCCGGTCGGGAGGGGATAGGATTGACTGACAACTTCTTCGTCTATTTCCCTTTATTGTCTTCACCACCCCCACTTCTAACCCCCTATTAAGCTCCCACATGAATAATAAATTGGGTAAAGTACTGGAATACCTCAAACTAAACTCCAGCAAAAAATGTCTTCCTCCTGGAAGATGTAATAAATGCACAAAACAAATAACTTTAAACATTGTTAAATAGGTAAGGCTCTTAACCTCTTCCATACCACTATTGTTCCATCAATTCATAAACCAATACACTCAGCTCCTCTATGAATTTGTATTGATCCCATTGTGCAGTTAATACAAATTACAATTTGACTGGATCACCGTTTCATTGAAACAAAGTTAAATAGATATTTTGCCTGAAACTCCACGTCCCTGTTCCATCAATTAATAAACACAATAAAATCAGCTCCTCCATAAATGTATCAATTTGCCTGTAGTTCTATTGTGTTCCATACCAAATTGTAATCATCCTTTCCAAATCCTATTGGTTCTCCCTTTGTCTCTTTCACTCCTATGAATGGATCAAATGTTGATGCTGTAATTACCCAGTGTTTACAAGTGAAGTTTAGGAGCTGTGTGATTGAATTGCAGTCTTCAGTCATTCCACGTTAATATCTTTACATGGAGTAAATAAGGGGAAACTGTTTCCAGTGGCAGACCGGTTAGTAACCAGCAAACACAGATTTAAGGTGATTGGTAAAAGAACCAGAAGTGACAAGAAACTTTATTTTCCCAGTGTTCTGATCTGGACTGCATTGCCTCATCGGGTGGTGGAAGCAGATTTAATAATTTTCAAAAGGAAATTTGATTATTACTTGAAGGGAGAAAGAGCAGGGGAGTGGGACGAATTGGATAGTTCTTTTCAAGAGCCAGTACAGGCACAATGGGCTGAATGGCCTCCTTTTGTGCTGTAATACTAGGATACTGTGATCTCTAAAGGCACTTTTGGGGTATCAATGTCACCACATTTCATACGTTGTTGAGCCACAATTTTACGAGTCTGTGTGGATTATCTGATAGCTTTGACTGCTGCATAGTTCGAACCTTTGAGGTGTAGTCACTGTTGTAATGTAAGAAATGCAGCAGTCAATTTGCCTCCAGCAAGGACCCAAAAACAGCAATGAAATATTGACCTGATAATCTGTTTTAGTGATGTTAGTTGAGGGATAAATATTGGTCCAGATATTGGGGAGAACTCCCCTGCTCTTCCTCGAAATAGTGCTGTGGGATCTTTCAAGTCCATCTGAGAGAGCAGATGAGGCCTCGATTTAGTATCACACACAAAAGACGGCACCTCTGACAGTACAGCACTCCCACAGTCAGCCTAGACTTTGTGCTCAAGTCTATGGATTGGGACTTGAACCCACAACCTTCTGACTCTGAGGTGAGAGTGCTGCCACTGAGCCACAGCTGACACAAATGGAGATGTTTGTGTGGGTGACATTGCATTCAGTAATCTTCACTCCCTCTCATTCTCGCTGAATATCCTGAATTTTACCAAACAACATTTCATGAGAATCAAAACTAAAAATGACACATCCCACAATGCTTTGCCCAGTTGATGCCCCCATGCTGCCAATCCTCAGACACACCCATTCTCTATATTAGAACTGGGGACGATTCACACCATCCATGGGATGGAATTTCCATTTCTCTGTCCAATGGTTGGTTTGCAAATTCACTCAAGACTACTTGATTCCTCTGAATATTGTCTCAGCGTCACAATTACTTACAAGTAATAAACTTGACCAGATTATGAAAAGCCACTTCGGTGAAAATATCAAATTATGATCAAATAATTCAAAGTTGTCATTCCGAGAGATTGAAACAAAGAGAAACTTTCAAATTTGACGGAATTCAAAGACCCCAAAAGCAGTGACATCACCGAGACTGATTATCCAAATCGGCCTGTATTCCAAACCTCTGATTGGCTCTGGGTATCAATCCCTCCCCACACTGCCTCTCTGTTAATTGGTTAAATGGACGATTCCTGATTGGCTATCGGGGATTGTCAATCATCATTGGTGCTGTCATTGCTTACCAAAATGCAGGCTGTCCCAGTAGTATAAATACAAAGAGCTTGTGAGTGAAGAGGTTAGTTCTAGAACTTTTTGAGCAATAGTTGAAAGTGTTAATATTGAAATAGTGACAATGGCCTCCCAAGTGTGTCAGAACTACCATAAGGAGTGTGAGGATGGTGTCAACAAGCAGATCAATATGGAGCTCTATTCCTCCTATGTTTACCTCTCCATGGTGAGTCTTTTATTAATTGCCACTGCATTCTAAGTAGTTGGAATTTCTCCTGTTCAATAAACTGGCTCTAAAATGTGTTTCTCTTGATTTTTTCCACCTCCCTTGGAAGACAAAGCTTTGGCCAGTGAGTACTTCCAGTGTGTAATACAGGATAATCTTGTTGAGTTAATGGACTGCTCCTTGCAGCAGCTGCACTCTATTGAGGGGTTTAATATACTCCTGGCTGAGCTACTGCCTGAGTTTGGAACAAATGCAGAAACCTGGTCAAGTGCTTGTCAGCATTTGTCCAATTTCAGTTTCAATGGGGTGACTGCAGTCAGTGAAATGTTGACAGGTCCTCACTAGTTTTCTTGCCTTGAGACTCCTAGTAATGAAGCTTTCTTCACTGTTCCTAGATCTCTATTACACTAAATGATTGTCCAGTGTAAAACTACTGGGAAATGGAGTAATTGTCCCTTATTCCTCCACTAATTTTAGATTAGAATGGAGAGTAAATGGGGTACCACTGGCTCAGAAGTGAAGTTTGAGTTGAGATGAAATGTAATCCCTGACCTTAATTGCTACTTTTCTCTGATCCATTCATTATCCTATTGGGGAGGGGGCAGCTATTGACCATGTTGTGAAGTAAATTGAATTTTAGTAGTAAACAAATGCTATCTAATTTCTAAAACTTTGAGCACGAATTGTATGTAGGTGAGATCTAGGTCTGACATGATGCTGTTTTCAATATTCTCTCCTCAGTCCTATTACTTTGACCGGGATGATGTTGCCCTCCGTCACTTCGCCAAGTTTTTGAAGGAGCAGTCGCATGAGAAACGGGAGCACGCTGAGAAACTGATGAAATTCCAGAATCGACGTGGTGGCTGTATTGTCTTTGAGGATATCAAGGTTAGCTGTGGAGAAATATTAATGACTGGCCCACAGTTGAAAACCACATATGGCAGGACATTGGAGGAACAGACCAGGTGGAAATATAATTCCTTGAGTGCAATTTGCTAAAACCAATAGGGATAAGAGGTACAAAAGCCAAGAAGATTGTTGTGATGAGGGACTAGTTTGACCTTTCACCAAAGACCATTTCTCAAGGGGCAGAGTAGATGAACATGAAGTTGAGAAAGTGGCAATATTGGGTTTATAGAGGATATTGTCCTTCTGTGGTTGTATTAATATAACATTGTCATACATCCTTTGCCTCAAGATAAGTAGGGAAACATTGAAATGTCTGACTTGATATTAATGTATTAATCAATGAGAATAAAACATAACTCCTTTCATGTTGTAGGAGGTACAAGTACCAATAATACTTGCATGTCTATGCTTACAGGTAGGGGAGTGGAATTAATTTAGATTCCTCTGTCAAATCTAGGACACATGATGGGCTGAATGGCCTGTTTTGTGCTGTTGTGTAACTAATCTTGGTGTGACTTCTTGTTTTGGTGATTTCTCATCTTTCTTTGTTCAGTTATCTGGAGTATAAACTAATCTCCATAACTCCAATTCTTGCATGAAGTTAGCAATGAGATCACCAGATGTTCATGGAATTTTACATCTTCTGAACTTTCAGAAGCCAGAGCAGGATGAGTGGAGCAATGGCCTGGAGGTGATGCAGAGAGCTCTGCAGATGGAGAAGGATGTGAACCAGAGTCTGCTGGATCTGCACAAACTGTCCACTGAGAGGACAGACCCTCATGTAAGTTTCTAATGCCTTGTGGTATTAATATATATTTCATAACTTCAGGTTGTCTAAGCCAGTGCCATCCTTCAAACATCAGACCAAATTCTGTCCAATGGCTTTTCACTTCTAAAGCCTGATGTACTGGATTGATTCAATTGGATGATTTTCAGTAATGAAATTCTCATTAGTAAATCTGTTTGTTCAACTTAATGGACACCTTACAATTAGTACTGGTTTTGGTGAGGGGCAGATATCGAACAGAGATCTGGAAACAAAGCCCGGTGGGATGGTTTGGAGTAGGAGTTGACTTGTGTAATGGCAACTTTCTGTCTCCTACTTCAATTCTAATGTGACTAGATCCTGAAAAGCAATGTGGTCAAATAGCTGCCTTAATGAAAATATCTCCCTTTCCCAGTTGTGTGACTTCCTGGAGAGCCACTACTTGGATGAACAAGTGAAGATGATCAAGAAGCTTGGAGATCACATCACCAACCTGAAGAGACTGGGAGCCCCTGAGAATGGCATGGGAGTGTACCTGTTTGACAAGCTCACCCTGGGGGAGGAGTGACTGGACTGTTGTCCATGTTGCAGATATTCAACTTGTGTATTGAAGTGTTATGTTGTCATCTCTCTGAACTGGGAATGGAATTCCAAGTCTAAGATTAACTTCCAAACATTGTAGTTGAGTGTTCTTGCAGCTGAAATAAAACATTTTGATGTTGAACTGGTTCCTTTTTTTCTTCTCAGTAACTGAGCACATTGTAACACCAATGCTTATGGCCTTGTGTCAAATAACCTATTTTCTTACCAGAAACTTTTTTTTGTCACCTTGATAAAATCTGATTTGTTTGGGCGCATGGGTGTTTTAACCCCTTCCCCTCCAACAGGCTTAATTGGGTTTTGTAGCAGTCTCGGATGGCCATAGCGACAAGTCAAATTTTGGCCTTCAACAGCTTTTATTATTTATCCTTCTGTAGAAGAGACTGGAGTGTAATCTGATTACAGTAAGACCTCTTGCTCCACACCTTCCCTGTATGCTTGAATCCCTTTTGGTGTGTGTTTTTTTTATTTGTTTGTTAGATGTGGGTGTTGCTGGTGATTACAGTAGTCAACCTTCTGAATAAACAACCCCACTAATTATGGCTGACCCTTCCATTGTAGCACATGAGGAAAGTGTTCCCTGTAGCATGAATTCAAATTTAAGTATTTACAATAATCCTAGAGCAAAATAAGAAATCTCCAGTTTTTCCTTCTATGGTGACCTGGCTCTATCTTCCATTTTCAGCTCATACTATTTTGTTTCAATCTCCTTTCCCAGCCTCTCTCTGCTCACTTCACCCACCTCTTACAGCCTGGACCCCACAGCCTCCAAAATACTTCCATTTGCTACTGCAGATCTGGGCCCTCCTCCAGGTCTCCCTTGCTGAATTCTGCTGTTTTATTAAACAGTTCTTGCCCCATTCCCCTCTCGCTCCTTGTGTGTATGGTCTTCATGTAATCCTATTTGGCTTAGAACCAAATGACACTAGATCCCAATTGCTAAAGCTGCCACTTAGAAATCTATTAGAGAACAGAGCCAGCTAATTATAGGATAAACCAGCAACTACTTGGTCTGTTTAACGCTTTATCTGAATTTGCACTCGTGATGTTCAGGTTATTCTCACACAGGGACCACAATCAGATCAGTCCATCAACCCCACTTTTCGTTGCTTCATCTTTCCTTCACGAGGTTCCACCTTTGACATGTTTTTTTTTTAGCCTGTTTCTTGTTGATCCGACCGTATTCTGATGTGATGTGATCTGGAACACGCTATCCACTGAGCCCCATCCTTCCCTGACCGCATTTAGGGAAATATCAGTAACTCCCCTTTCTAATGAGAAAATTCACCACTCGACTCTTTCCACTTGGTGTTTGACTGTCCAAAAAGTACAAGAGATTAATCATTGAAACAAGGGGTTACCAAACCCAGGAAATACCAGATAGTCTGTTCACCACTGTCCAAACAACCAACGCGACCCACAGTGTTTGCTTCTAACCGCAATCCCTCCCAACACCAAATCCCCACCACCCCCCCCAATCCCTTGCACTTCACTCAGACATTCTGCCCTTTGACCTCTGGCGGATAGACCAGACTTATAACAGCTCTTGTAAATTACATGGAATGTATTAGGCCATTCAGGGGTGAGGCAAAGGAAATACGAAGGGATCTGGATAGGTGGGGAAGGTGGGCAGCTGAGTGGAAAATAACATTTAATGTGGGAAGATTCAAGGGACTGAGACTGGGGAATATGGACTGTCCAGTCCGCAGTGGGAATATAATCTAAATGGCTCGAGGCCACGAGCCACCAACAGGGGAGATGAGTCTGGGGATACTGGAGGAAGATAACGTGGGGAATGTACAGATGACTGAGATAAATATTTGACAGTGGCTGACTTGGAGCTTTCAGTTTTAGGGATCAGTCAATGGTCCACAGTCTCTTCCCCGTGCACTGCTCTGCAATTTATTACCTGTAAAATTTAATGATGACAAAACAAGAACTCAACATGCCGTGGTCCCCTTCACTTTCCAGCCGATGTGTGTACAGATGCTCACTGACCCTAGAATTGATGGAGTATCGAAGGACTTGTGTTTGACACATTCATCACACCCACTTTCCATTCGCCTGACTCGCTGTTGGTTGCTGTTCACAGGCTCTGATCTGTTTGGATGTTGTCTCAAACCCGCAGCTACCTGCCAAATAATCAACTCACGGACCCATCCAGAATTATTCAAAGACACTGACCCGCAAACAACAATTAAACCTGTGGTTCTGGATCTTTGAACCGTCACTATCAGTGACCATAACCGATGGGATGGGGCAGATCCACCAATTGACAATTTGGTCCATTATGGTCAAGTGCCCGGGTGGCCCTGGAGAGGGAGCTTGTGGTGTCCACCGTTACGCTTGATGCCTTCCGCGACCGGTGGGCACCGCAGGGTATAGACTGTCTTGTGGACATCAATAATAGAATCCTGATTTAATTGGGAAAGTATCCTGTTGTTTTTCGTGGCACTTGATGCTTATTTTGGTATCTTTTCAGTTTGATTGGACCATCCAATATTAGTGGTGCCCTGAGAGGGCCACTTGTGATGGTTTATGTTTGGTGACCCTGGGGCAACCCAGAGTCTCCCTTATTGGTCCATCAAAGAAAGGTCAATTATGGTCAATAATATGGTCACTATCAGATTTTCATTCTCTGAGGAGTGTGGGATGGAAGAGCAGCCATGGTTTTTTTTCCCTTTCCTTTTTATGTGTTTTAGGCCCCCCTTTTATAAGAAGGGGAGGGGGGTTTGGTTGTGTTTATGTGCAGTAAATCAATAAACCCCAAATAAGTGTCAAATTATAATGTTATTACATCGATCCAGGATGCACTCCAGTCCCTGCGGTGCCCACCGGTCACGGAAACAGATTTTACAGTTTGAGGAAAGTCAGAGCAATTGGATCTTTATTGAATTGTCAGCCAATGATGCTCCTCCTTCAAAGTTCTGACTGGCTCTGGGTGTCATCTCCCCTCCTCCCTTTTCTTGATTGCTGTTCTGAGAGAGGATGTAATTTCTGATTGGGTATTGCCAACTGTCACTCATCATCTAGGCTGCCACGCCCCGGATTAACCAGCAGTATAAATATGGAGCTTTGGGTGCCTGTTTTTCAGTTTCTTGCTTCAACAGAGTTGTTTAGTTTTGTTAAAGTTAATTTAAAGATGGCTTCCCAAGTGTGTCAGAACTATCACAAGGAGTGTGAGGATGGTGTCAACAAGCAGATCAATATGGAGCTCTATTCCTCCTATGTTTATCTTTCTATGGTGAGTTTTGTTTCTTTGACCCCTTCACATTGGCGATTCTAATGTGAAATTACAAAATTCTGTTTTCTCCAACTCATCTATTGCCTTTTCTCTAATCTGCAACCCCTTCCCCCAATTGATGGATGGTGAATGTCTTGTTAAAGCTGTAATGTAATGTGATTTATTGTCCAGTCGTTATCAAACTGTCTCCCTCTTCCTTGCAGTAGTTGCACCACATTCTATATCTTAAATCTTAATTGTTCACTTTCCTGGTGTCTGAGCTTTCTATTGAAGTTGTGTTTTGCAATACACTCTGCATTCAATGCCTGGGATTCATATTTCTTACCCTCTATTCTACATCTCTCCACAGTCTTTCCCCACATTCTCCTTGCAATGAGGGATCATAATCTTAAATTAGAGCTAGCCCATTTAGGACGTAAGTGAGGAAGAACTTTTCCCCTCAAAGGCACTGGAAATCTAGAACTCTCTCTCCCTTGAAAGTCTGTGGATGTTGGGGATTAATTGGTGCTTTCAAGACTGAAATCTTTTGTTAGGTCAGGGTATTGAAGGATGAGTTGATGTACTAATCTGTGTTCTAATTAAATCATTGAGTTGGCTCAAATGGCTGTATGTCCCACTCCTGTTTCTATGTTTTAAACCTTCACTTTTTAAGTACCAACTTGTCCCTGTCTGTCTTCTCTCTCTGCCTTTGCTCTATTGGTGGGAGGGCCTTCAGCCATTTTGGTCCTACTCAGTGTAACTGTTAACCCCTCTGCCTTCCCACCTCTGTCTGACTCTCAAGCACTCTACATTCTAGTCATCTAACTCTTACTGCTTTGTGTCTGTTTCTCCTCTGAAATGCCTTGATGTGTTGAAGGTGCTAAGTTAATGCTGTTTGTGGTAGTTGTAGAAAGGGGTTTGTTTCAAATTTCAGTCATGAAAAGAAGGATCTAAGCCTTTATGTTCCTTCACTAATTTCTAGACATATAATTTAGTCTTGGGTGTGAAGATTAAAGTGAAGTGTTGAGCATGTTCAAAGCTGAATTGGTAATTTTCTATTGGCCAGCTTCCCTATTGCTAGGAGTGAGATTATCTATCACTACCAGGTTAGTGAAGCAAATCAGCCTGTGCTAGTTTTCAGAACAATCTGCCTACAAGCTCAGTGAGGCTTGAACCCTTGACAGAAAGCAAAATATTGAAGTTTGCTTTATGTACAATACCCATGATTGATGAACCGGATTCTTTCCCCTCAGTCTGGTTCAGCAATAACTGAGTCGACTACACCTTTAGAGTTCAACACAACTTTAATAGCAGATCTTAGTCTGTAGCTTCAATTCAGATTCCTGAGGGAGTCCGGACGATTCCAACAGAATAAGGAGACAAAGACATATACAAAAACTCATGCCTTTATACAGAACAATAGGGGTTGGAACATTGTTAAAACAAGAGTCAACACCAATCATCAGCCGGGCACAGGTTGCCATGCGGGGTTACATTATTTCTGGCCAATCATAGATAGTCCATGTGCTGATCATGCTGCTGTTAGACATCAAAGGGGATACTTCCTCAGCTTCCAACTTGGAATGTTCTTCCCTGTTCCTTCTGTTCCTTATCTCCCAACTTGGCATGTCTTTCAACTTTGGCTAAGCTTGTTACCTATATTGATCTTCCATAAACATGGAGACATTCAGACCAGTCCTTGAATCACATCAAAGACTTTTCATTGATAAGACAATGCAGGCCTGCTGACTAAGCAAACATATGGCCCAGCAGTGGGGGGCGCCCTTTACCGACCCCAGCTATCAACTTATTAACCCTTTCTTAACCATTTTGCATTCTGCTATTTTGCCATGTAGGCATTTTAATATTTTACTGGACACTGACCACACAGGGATTCTCATGATGATAATTCTGATACCCAACTACTTTTGATCTCTCCAGTCCTATTACTTTGACCGGGATGATGTTGCCCTGCATCACTTTGCCGAGTTCTTCAAGGAGCAGTCACATGAGGAACGGGAGCACGCTGAGAAACTGCTGAAATTCCAGAATCAGCGTGGAGGCCGAATCATCTTGGAGGACATCAAGGTTTGATTTAATGACCGAGTGGCCTTCTGAATGGCTCCCCTTAAACTGACAATTTTAAATGTTTCTAAAGCAATTTGTTCCAATGCACATAATTACATGGAATGTCCAGCTCAGAAACAGGACATTTGGCCCAACTGGTCGATGCTGGTGTTTATGCTCCACATGAGCTGCCTCCCACCTTCATCTTGCCCTGTCTGCACATCCATCTATTACTGTCTCCCTCAGTACTTTCCCCTTAAAGACATCTATACTATTTGACTCCAGTGGTTGTGGTGGTGTAATTCTATATTCTTGGAACAATTGGTTCATGGTGACATGGACATCTGATTGCTTTTCACCCCGATTTTCCTTGAATACTTTCTCATGTATTTTGTTGAATCCATTAAGTGAACTGGCTGAGACCTGATTCCCATTTCAGAAGCCAGAGCAGGATGAGTGGAGCAATGGTCTGGAGGTGATGCAGAGAGCTCTGCAGATGGAGAAGGATGTGAACCAGAGTCTGCTGGATCTGCACAAACTGTCCACTGAGAGGACAGACCCTCATGTAAGTTTTTAATGTGGGCCTTTGGGTAAGTTGGAGGTGGTGGAAATTTATTGTCCTTGAGCCTTTTCAAAAGATCTTCATACCCATAGCTTTGTTGGTGTCATGCTCAGATTTTATTGGGGAGGGGAGACAGGAAAGGGAGATTGCCCTACTGTCTGCATTAGAAGTAAATGGTCCTGTGACCCCAGGATCTAAGCACTTATTGGAGCAAGGTTACTGTATAAAATGCATCAATCTGAAGTGCACCACTTGACTATCGTCCAGACCAAGAAGATTAAAATCCAAACCCTTGGAGAAGCTCAGATGATCCTTGATCTCCTGCTGGACATAACTATTTTCCATTATTTCTTCCAGTTGTGTGACTTCCTGGAGACCCACTACTTGGATGAACAAGTGAAGATGATCAAGAAGCTTGGAGATCACATCACCAACCTGAAGAGACTGGGAGCCCCTGAGAATGGCATGGGAGTGTACCTGTTTGACAAGCTCACCCTGGGGGAGAGTGATTAAACTGACTGCAGGGATAAAGCTCATTGTTTAGTACTCTTGTTTATATAGTAAAGAACCCCTAGCCTGTAGCAATGGTGACTTTGTACAAAGAGCTGTGACACCTTGGCTCTTGATGTGAAATGTAATAGTAACTGGAAATAAACTGTTACAGAAGACTGGGTTTTGGCTCCTTGTAAATTGAGTGATTGCTTATTTTTCAGATTAACATAATTCAGTTCTTGTAACAAACTACATTGAGATGTGTATTGGCTTAATGGTGAGATTCTGCCCTATGAAATTTTTTCTTCTGGGGTCATATCAATGTTGTGATTTGGGTGTTCAGGGCCACTATCTATCTTGAGTGTAAATTGTATTTATGCATTTTGATGATTACTGCTGATTTCAATGCAAAGAACAATACAGTAACCAAGTTACTGTTCCTACTGGTGCTGCATATTATCAACTGTTTAACTCATCAATGGTGCAAAATCAGCTGCTGTAACATTTTGTTCTATTAAAACACAAGGAAAGTGAACTAGTAATTTCAGTCCAATGGGCAGTCTGATTTAAGAATAGTATCGAACTGGGGAAGAACAATCCAGCTGCTTTTTTTCAAAGATGCTACAGACCTCAGTAGGTAGTTGGGGTAGCTTATGAAATCACTTACTAATGCTCCCAATAGACTGTTAGTTTGTAGTCAAATAGGTCTCATATGGGGGAGTGTCGGTTCCCTTTTTGTCTTCTGCCCCCAAGCCCCTACTAATCTCCCCCACGATTAATAAATTGGGTAAGGTACTAAAAGAATACCTCGAACTAAACTCCAGCAAAAAAAAATCTTCCTTCTGGGAGATGTAGTAAATGCACTAAACAACTAAGTTGAACCATTAAGTTGAATAGATAAGGCTCCTGAACTCTTCCATACCACTACTGTTCCATCAATTCATTAACCCGATACAAGCAGCTCATCCATAAATGTATCAATTTGTATTTATCCCATTGTGCAGTTAATACCAGATTACAATTCTAAATTCTACTGGAGCATCATTTCATTTAAACCAAGTTAAATAAATATTTTGCCTGAAACTCCACATCTCAATTCATAAACACAATCAACTCTTCCATCAATGTGTCGATTTGCCTATAGTCCTATTCTGTGTTCCATACCAAATTGTAATCATCCTTTCCAAATCCTATGGGTTCTCCATTCATCTCCTTCACCCCTATGAATGGTTTCAAATGTTGATGCTGCAGCTGTAATTATCCAGTGTTCACAAGTGAAATTTAGGAACTTAGTTATGACCTGCACTGGGTGTGATGGAATTGCCGTCTTCAGTCAGTCCATGTTAATGTCTTTATATTTATAGAGTAAATAAGGGGAAACTGTTTCCAGTGGCAGACTGGTTAGTAACCAGCAAACACAGATTTAAGGTGATTGGTAAAAGAACCAGAGATGACATGAAACTTTTTTTTTAATGTTCTGATCTGGAATGCATTGCCTCATTGGGTGGTGGAAGCAGATTTAATAACTTTCAAAAGAAAATTGGATAAAAACTTGAAAGGAAAAAAAAATTGCAGGGCTATGGGGAAAGAGCAGGGGAGTGGGACGAATTGGATAGTTCTTTTAAAGAGCCAGTACAGGCACGATGGGCTGAATGGCCTCCCTCTGTGCTGTAATATTAGGATACTATGATCTTTAAAGGCACTTTTGGGGTATCAATGTCACCACATTTCATACGTCGTTGAGCCACAATTTTACGAGTCAGTGTGGATTATCTGATAGCTTTGACTGCTGCATAGTTTGAACCTTTGAGGTGTAGTCACTGTTGTAATGTAAGAAATGCAGCAGTCAATTTCCCAACATCAAGGACCCAAAAACAGCAATGAAATATTGACCTGATAATCTGTTTTAGTGATGTTAGTTGAGGGATAAATATTGGTCCAGACATTGGGGAGAACTCCCCTGCTCTTCCTCGAAATAGTGCTGTGGGATCTTTCACGTCCACCTAAGAGAGCAGATGAGGCCTCGATTTAATATCACATCCAAAAGACAGCACCTCCGACAGTATAGCACTCCCTTAGTCAGCCTGGATTATGTGCTCAAGTCTCTAGATGATCACTTGAACCCATAACCTTCTGACTCTGAGGTGAGAGTGCTGCCACTGAGCCACAGCTGACACAAATGGTGATGTTTGTGTGGGTGACATTGCATTCAGTAATCTTCACTCCCTCTCATTCTTGCTGAATATCCTGAATTTTACCAAACAACATTTCATGAGAATCAAAACTAAAAATGACACATCCCACAATGCTTTGCCCAGTTGATGCCCCCATGCTGCCAATCCTCAGACACACCCATTCTCTATATTAGAACTGGGGACGATTCCCACCATCCATGGGATGGAATTTCCATTTCTCTGACCAATGGATGGTTTGCAAATTCACTCAAGACTACTTGATTGCTTTGAATATTGTCTCAGTGTCACAATTACCAGCAAGTAATGAACTTGACCAGATTATGAAAAGCCACTTCAGTGAAAATAGCAAATTATTATCAAATAATTCAAAGTTATGATTCCAAGGGATTTAAACAAAGAGACACTTTCAGATTTGAGGGAGATCAAAGAGCCCAAAAGCAGTGACATCACCGAGACTCATCACCCAAACCGGCCTGTCTTCCAAAGCTCTGATTGGCTCTGGGTATCAACCCCTCCCCCACATTGCCTCTCCTTTTTTAATTGGTGCTTGGATTCATAGACGATTCCTGAGTGGCTATCGGGGATTGTCAATCATCATTGGTGATGTCATTTGTCGTTTCAATGCAGGCTGTCCCAGTAGTATAAATACAAGAGCTTGTGAGGGTTAAGGGTAGTTTTAGAGCAACAGTGAAAAGTATTGATAGAGGAATAGTGAAGATGTGTTCCCAAGTGTGTCAGAACTATCACAAGGAGTGTGAGGATGGTGTCAACAAGCAGATCAATATGGAGCTTTATTCCTCCTATGTTTACCTCTCCATGGTGAGACTTGTATTAATTGTCACTGCATTCTAAGTAGTAAGAATTTCTCCAGTTTAGCACTGGCTTTAAATTATATTTCATTCCTTTTGCCACTGCCCTGGGTGCAGGGAGGGGGTAACAATTTTTGGGTCGTGTGTAATACAAGGTGATCTTGTTGTGTTATTGGACTGCTCCTTGCAGCAGCTGCACTCTATTGAGGGGTTTAATATATGAACCTGGCTCAGCTGCTGCCTGAGTTTGTAAGAGAAGAGCAGAAACCTGGTCAAGTGCTTGTCAACACTTGACAACTTTCAGTTTCAATGGGGTGACTGTAGCCAGTGAAATGTTGACAGGTCCTCACTAGTTTTCTTGCCTTGAGAATCCTAGTGATGATTCTTTCACTGTGCCTAGATCTTTATTACACTAAATGTAGATTCCAGTGTAAAACTACTAGAACGAAGGAATTGTCTCTTGTTCCTCCACCAATTTTAGATTAGAATGGAGAGTAAATGGAGCTACAACTTGTCCAGTACCTAAGTTTGACATGAAATTCAATCCCAGGCTTTAATTGTTACTTTTGTCTGAGTGATTGGATCTTTTGCCCTCTTATTGGGGAGGGGGAAGCTATTGAATATCTTATGAAGTAAATTGAATTTTACTTGTCAACATGGTGTCTAGTCTCTAAAGAAACTTTAAGTGCTCACTGACAAGGGGGTGGGGGGTGAAATAATGAATAATTGTATGTAGGTGAGGTCTTGTCTGACATGATGTTTTTAATATTCTCTCCACAGTCCTATTACTTTGACCGGGATGATGTTGCCCTGCGTCACTTTGCTGAATTCTTCAAGGAGCAGTCACATGAGGAACGGGAGCATGCTGAGAAACTGATGAAATTCCAGAATCAGCGTGGAGGCCGTCTTGTCCTGGAGGACATCAAGGTTAGCTGTTGAGAAATATTAGTGACTGGGCCACATTTATACTACAAATGGCAAAATGTTGGAACAGACCAGGGTGGAAATATAATTCCTTGAGTATGGACACACTTTGCTGAAACCAGTAGGGATAAGAGGTACAAAAGCCAAGAAGATTGTTGTGATGAGGGAATAGTTGGACCAAAGACCATTCTTGAAGGGGGAATGGATCAACATGAACTAGAAGAGGCAGTGTTGGGTTTATAGAGGATGTTGTCCTTGTGTGGAGGTTTTAATTATTAATGGTATTGACATAAATCCTTTGCATCTATTACAAGATAGTGTAGGGAAACACTGAAATGTCTGACTTGATTAATACTGTGTTCAATGAGGTAATAAAACACAACTCCTTACATGCTGTATGAGGTACAAGTACCAATAATACTTGCATGTCAATGCTTACAGGCAGGGCAGTGGAATTAGAGGGTCTAGAATGAGGGGTCACAGTC
This sequence comes from Heptranchias perlo, assembly GCF_035084215.1. Classification (NCBI taxonomy): domain Eukaryota; kingdom Metazoa; phylum Chordata; class Chondrichthyes; order Hexanchiformes; family Hexanchidae; genus Heptranchias; species Heptranchias perlo. Next base: position 4,414,668 of record NC_090364.1, read on the forward strand.
TCTGGATACAGGGTAGGACATTTAGGACAAATGAGAAATTTCTTCACTGGGGGTGATGAACCTGTGGAATTCTCTAACATCGAAGGCTGTTGAGGCCAAGTCACTAAATATACTTACAAAGGAACTGGAAAGATTTCGAGACACAAGGCATCAAGGGGTATGGGGAGAGAGCAGGAATATGGGAGAGAGGATCATACTGAATGGTGGAGCAGGCTTGCCTGGCCTACTCCTGCTCCTATTTTCTATGTTTCTATTCCTCTGTCCAAGATCTAGGACACATGATGGGATGAATGGCCTGACTTGTGCTGCAAATGTGACTAATCTTGGTGTGATTTCTCTAACATGTTTTGGTGATTTTTTAAAAAATCTAAAACTTGTTTTGGTCATTAGTTCACAGTACAGTCTCTCCCTCTTTGGGCGGAGCATGAGGCATGTGGTCTCTATTCACATAGCAACAAGTACTTAGTTCAGTTATCTCACTGTCTCCAATTCTTGGATGAATTTAGCAATGAGAGCATCAGATGTTCATGGAATTTTCCATGTTTTGCACTTTCAGAAGCCAGAGCAGGATGAGTGGAGCAATGGTCTGGAGGTGATGCAGAGAGCTCTGCAGATGGAGAAGAATGTGAACCAGAGTCTGCTGGATCTGCACAAACTGTCCACTGAGAGGACAGACCCTCATGTAAGTCCTTAATACCTTGTGGTATTAATATATATTTGTTGATAACTTCAGGTTGTCTAAGCCACTGCCATTCTTCAACCATCAGACCAAATTCTGTTTGATGGCTTTTCACTTCTAAGCCTGGTGGACTGGATTGATTCTATGGGAAGATTTTCACTAATTAATTCTCATTAGTCCATCTGTTTGTTCAGCTTGATGGACACCTTACTATTAGTACCAGTTTTGGTGAGGGGCAGATATCAAACAGATCTGAAATCAAAGCCAAGTGGGACGGTTTGGAGTTGACTGGTGCAATGGCAACTTACATTAGCATTGAAGTAGGAGACAGTGAATAGATCCTGAAAAGCAATCTGGTCAAATAGCTGCCTTAATGAAAATATTTCTTCCTAGTTGTGTGACTTCCTGGAGACTCACTACTTGGATGAACAAGTGAAGATGATCAAGAAGCTTGGAGATCACATCACCAACCTGAAGAGACTGGGAGCCCCTGAGAATGGCATGGGAGTGTACCTGTTTGACAAGCTCACCCTGGGGGAGAGTGATTGAACTGCTGCAGGGATAAAGATTGTTCATGCTCCTGTTTATATAATGTGTGTGAGACCCCCATCCTGTAGAAGTGATTACTTTTTTGATTTGCACAAAGCTGAGACCTGGGCTCTTGATTTGAAATGTAATAGTAACTGTCACTAACTGGAAATAAACTGTTCAACATTGAACTGGATTTTGTTGTCTCAAATTGAGTGGTTGCTGATTTTTCACTAACCTAATTTAGTTTACATCTAACAATTACATTGGGCAGTGTAAGTGCTTCATTGTAAGGTTCAGTCTATTGTCAATTTAACCCCCATTCCAGTTTATTGACTTGGATGTTCAGGATCACATGTTGAAGATCTAATTTCAATTCTGTGTTTACCTTGAATGTTCATAGCACATTCCAATCTTTGCTGGTTTTAATACAAGTTACTGTTGCCACTGAATATTCTTTTTCCAAAATGGCATTTTCCTTTTTAAACATCCCCACCCCAGGACAAGATATCAGCTACTGTAACATTGTGTTAAAATATCAGGATAATGAGCTAATGTTAAACCAGATCAGTCCACTGAACAATCCCATTTTAAACTAGACTTTTGCCCTGCGATAAGAAGTCCAGGTATTAAATTGAGTTGCTACAGATCTCATTTAGTTATTGCTGTGGGATACACTGGAGGTAGCTCATGGAACCAAACTCATCATTGCTGCTCTGGGCTTTCTAGTAAATTTAGTGGTCAAACAAGTACAGACCAGTAATGTGAACTCAGAGTACTTGGGGGAGGGAGGAAATGAACATTGGCACATTTGCTTAGTATCCACTGGCTTCTTAGGGGACAGTATAGATTTGGTGGGGGAGAAGTTACGGTTTGATTAAGAATTTTTTTTGCCCCATGTGTGCACCCACCGTCCAGGTAAAGAATCTGCAACACTCACTGTTGATCTCATGAGAAGCAATTGAGTAATGTCCTCAAGGGAGAGTAATATCTGTGCAACTGAACTCCTTCAGGAAGGAGTAAATACATTCAATTAAATAAAAAAGCAAATTTAAACAAAGCTAAATAGATATTTCTCCTGCAAAACCCTTCCACAACCCTGTTCCATCAAATTATAAACCAATACAATCAGCTCCTCCCTAAAATGTATCAATTTGTATTTAGTCCGATTGTGCATTTCATACCAAATAGTAATCATCCTTTCCAAATCCTATTGGTTCTCCATTTGTTTCCTTCACCCCTATAAATGGATCAAATGTTGATGCTGCAGCTGTAATTATCCAGTGTTTACAAGTCAAGTTTAGGAACTTAGTTGTGAACTGCACTGGGTGTGATGGAATTGCAGTCCTCAGTCATTCCATGTTAATGTCTGCAAATTCACTCCAGATGATTTGATTGCATTGAATATTGTCTCAGTGTCACAATTACTTACAAGTAATAAACTTGGCCAGATTATGAAAAGCCACTTCAGTGGAAATATCAAATAGTTCAAAGTTGTGATTGAGCGATTGATACAAAGAGGCACTTTGACAGAGGTCAAAGAACTCAAAAAGCACCAAAGGTGACCGTCCACAGGTCCAGGCTGGACGCGGCCTGTGGGGTGGTCGCTCCGACTCGGATTCGTGGCATTCTCTGCACCCGGGTGGCCCTGGAGAGGGAGCACGCGGTGTCTGCCGTTATGCTTGAGGCTTTCTGCGACCGGTGGGCACTGCAGGGATTGGAGTGCATCCTGGAACAATATAATAAAATTATTTGACTCTTATTTTTAGTTTAATGATTTGCTGCAAATAAAAACACTCCCTAACCACCTCTTCTTATCAAAGGGGGGTGAAAAACAAAGGAAAAAAAAGAAAACTAGATGAACCTCACTTATAAAAAGTCAACCTGGAGAAAAAAAAACTTTCAATCCTATTCGTGTTTGGACAATTAGCTCCAAACGGGAAAATTTATCTGGAGTTTGGAGCCCGTGTGGAGATTCGAGTGATCCATGGCCACAGAGCACCGAGGGAATGATTGGTCCGTCAACCAGCCGGCACCAGTACCTCAGGCCAGTCCCACCGTCCCTTCAGAGCTCACTGATCTGCACAAAGAAAAAGTGCCCCATCTTAGAGTTATTTTCTTTGGGTTTTTTTCTATTTTTTTTGTGATTTTAGGACGCCCTTCTATGAGAAGGTGGGGGTTTTAGGGTGTGTTTATGTGTGAAAATCCCAAAGCAAAACCAAAACAAGTTCAAATTATAATTTTATTATTCTTGTCCAGGATGCACTCCAGTAGAATTATTGTAGTGAAAAAAAAGCAGTGATATCACCGAGACCAATCACCCAAACCGGCCTGTATTCCAAAGCTCTGATTGGCTCGGGGTATCAATCCCTCCTCCACAATGCTCTTCTCCTTTGTTAATTGGTGCTTGGATTCATGGACGATTCCTGAGTGGTTATCGAGGATTGTCAATCATCATTGGTGATGTCATTCCTTGCTTCAATGCAGGCTGTCCCAGTAGTATAAATACAAGAGCTTGGGATAAAAGAGGTTAGTTGAAGAACGGTTTAGATGATTGTGAAAACATAGGATATAGTAAAGATGGCTTCCCAAGTGTGTCAGAACTACCACAAGGAGTGTAAGGATGGTGTTAACAAACAGATCAATATGGAGCTCTATTCCTCCTATGTTTACCTCTCCATGGTGAGTCTTGTGTTAATTGTCACTGTTTTGTAAGTAGTTAGAATCTCTGTCGTTGAACAAACTGGCTTTAAAAATCTTTTTCTCTTGGCTTTGTTCCACTTCCCTGGGAAGAAAAATCTTGGGGCAGTGAGCATTTCTGGTGTGCAATACAAGGTGATCTTGTTGAGTTAATGGGCTGCACTCGATTGAGGGGTTTAATATATGAACCTGGCTCGGCTGCTGCCTGAGTTTGAAAGAGAAGAGCAGAAACCTGGTCAAGTGCTTGTCAACATTTGACAACTTTCAGTTTCAATGGGGTGATTGTCGCCAGTGAAATGTTGACAGGTCCTCACTAGTTTTCTTGCCTTGAGAATCCTAGTGATGAAGCCTTCATTGTTCCTAGATCTCGATTACACTAAATTGCAGAGTGTAAAATTACTGGAATGAAAGAATTTTCTCTTGTCCTCCATCAATTTTAGATTAGAATGGAGAGCAGAAGGAGGTACAACTTGCTCAGAGTTGACTCTCTCTCTTGATGTGAAATGTAATCTCAAACACACTTTTTGCTGCTTGACTCTTTTCATCCTGTCTTTTATTGGGAAGGGCAGCTAGCCAAACATAGTGAAGTAAATTAAATGTTGCTCGTTATCATGGTAATTATTTTTGAAAGCAATTAATATCTTGAGGAAACAGTAATGAAAAATTTGGAATTGTGTATTGTAATCCAGGTCTAGCATGATATATTTAAAATTCTCTCCACAGTCCTATTACTTTGACCGGGATGATGTTGCCCTGTGTCACTTTGCTGATGTGGCGATGCCGGTGATGGACTGGGGTTGACAATTGTAAACAATTTTACAACACCAAGTTATAGTCCAGCAATTTTATTTTAAATTCACAAGCTTTCGGAGGCTACCTCCTTCCTCATTTTCCACATCGTTCACCTGAGGAAGGAGGTAGCCTCCGAAAGCTTGTGAATTTAAAATAAAATTGCTGGACTATAACTTGGTGTTGTAAAATTGTTCACTTTGCTGAGTTCTTCAAGGAGCAGTCACATGAGGAACGGGAGCACGCTGAGAAGCTGCTGAAATTCCAGAATCAGCGTGGAGGCCGAATCATCTTGGAGGACATCAAGGTTTGATTTAAAAATGAGTGGTCTTCGATGTGGCTCCCCTTGGACTGACTATTTCAAATACTTTCTATAGCAATTAGTTCCAATTTAACTCCAGTGGCTTAATTCAGTCATTCTATATTGTGACATTGGTTGATGGTAACATGGACATCTGCTTTGCTGTTTGAACTCTTCTTTTCCTTCAAAACTTTCTCATGTATTTTGTTTAATCTATTGAGTGATCTGGGTGAGATTTGATTCCCATTTCAGAAGCCAGAGCAGGATGAGTGGAGCAATGGTCTGGAGGCGATGCAGAGAGCTCTGCAAATGGAGAAGGATGTGAACCAGAGTCTGCTGGATCTGCACAAACTGTCCACTGAGAGGACAGACCCTCATGTAAGTTCCTAATGCTTTCAATGAGAGCCTTTTGGGTAAGTTGAAGGTGGAGTGTTATTTCTTGAGATTAAGATCTTCATACTCTAACTTTGTGTGGGGATGTCTATCTTGGATTTTATTTTGAGTGAGATAGGGAGGTTGTCCTGCTGTGGACATTGAGAAGTAAGTGTCCCAGTGACTTGAGGATCTATGCACCTGTCGTACAGTAAGTTTACTCTAATAATGCAGTAATTCCATCAGTCTGAAGTGTACCACTTGACTATCCTCCAGTCGGAGAGGATTAAAATCCAAACTCTAGGGGAGGTTCCTTGATATCTGCTGCTGGACATAACTATTTTCCATCTTTTTCTTCCAGTTGTGTGACTTCCTGGAGACCCACTACTTGGATGAACAAGTGAAGATGATCAAGAAGCTTGGAGATCACATCACCAACCTGAAGAGACTGGGAGCCCCTGAGAATGGCATGGGAGTGTACCTGTTTGACAAGCTCACCCTGGGGGAGAGTGATTAAATTGTATGCAGGAATAAATCTTATTGTTTTGTGCTCCTGTTTATTCAGTAGAAGATGGGAGGTCTCACACCCTGGACTATATGATGACTTGTCTGACTTTTTATACAGACTGAGACCTGGGCTCTTGATGTGGAATGTGGTAGTAACTGTAAATTAAACAGTGAACATTAGACTGGTTTTGTATCCTTGTTAAAATTTTGAGCTGTTGCTTATTCATTAGTAATTTAATTTGCTTTATATCTAACACGAACTATATTGGCCTGTTTGACACTGTCTCACATAATGAGACATTCGGACAGGTGAGCAGGAGGGAGGAAATGCCAAAGCTCAGAAGTGAGGCAGCTGCATACAAGTAACTGTTCCCATTGGTCATGAACATCCTCTCTCTCCCCTGACCATTAATGTTAACTATCCACCTGCCAATCAGCTGCTGTAATTTTTTTGTTAAACCACAATGCCAGTGAATTAGTGTTGCACCATTTCAGTCCAATGTTCAACCTGTAAGAATGGTATTTGCCCTGGGAATAGTAGTGCAGGTCTTTTTACTTAAAAAAAAGTAAAATGCTATAGATCTTCTGTTACTAATTAGAGGGAGCTCACTCAATGAAACTCATCACTGCTGTTATAGACTCTGAAAGTTTGTGAGCAAAGTAGCACATGATGGTTCTACAGAACCAGTAGTGTCTAAATTCACTGTGAGCTCCCTGAACTCATGCAACCAATGGGCTTAGACTTGGGTGAGCCGCCAATAACAACAATTGCTCTTGGGTGGAAGTGTAGATTCTGGGGGTGGTGAGTTGTGATTTTTTTTTTTCATTCTTCCACCACCCCCAAATGGACAATTTTCTACCTCCTTTTCCCCCCTCGACCCTAAACCTGCCTATCTAACCCAACATGTGCAAGAAATTGGGTGAAGTAGTGGAGGGAGAATAATCCCAGTGCCACTGAAGTCAAGCAAAATGCAATCTTACAGGAAGGAGCAAATATTTCATTCAATGCACATCTTGAAACACCAAGTTAACTGCAACTAGTTCACCTGGGGGAAAAACTTCTCGAAACCCCCTACACTGTTCCACTAATTCATAAACCTAATACAAGCAATTCCTCCATGAATGTAACAATTTGACTTTCAGCCCATTGTGCATTGCATTCCACATACTCACCATCCTTTCCAAATCCTGATGGTTCTCCATTTGTCTCCTTCACCCCCATGAATGGATTCAAATGTTGATGCTGCAGCTGTAATTATCCAGTGTTTACAATTCAAGTTTTGGATCTTAATTGTGAACTGCACTGGGTGTGATGGAATTGCAGTCTTCAGTCATTCCACGTTAATGTCTTTGAATCTCTCAAAGCACTTTTGGCGGATCAATGTCACCACATTTCATACGTTGCTGAGCCACGATTGTACGAGTCGGTGTGGATTTGTTGACTGGTTTCATGACTTCATATTTCAGACAAAAAGTTTTCAGCTCGCTCTGTGCTGAATCTGGATGTGGATCAGCTGCAAACATTCCCCACACTGAGGTCACAACTGGGCTAATGGGAGTTAACTGTTTACAACTCACAAAAAATTTTGATCAAAGTTCACCCCACTCCGTGCTGATACGTTTCCTACAGTCTGACCACAAAGAAGCGCGGCCAATGAAGTACATTTGAAGTGTTGTAATGTAGAAGTGAATTTGCCCACAGGAAGATCCCACAAACAGCAATGAAATAAAGACCAGATAATCTGTTTGAGTGATGTTGGTTGAGAGAGAAACATTGGCCAAGACACTGGGGAGAACTCCCCTGCTCTTCCTCAAAATAGTGCTTAGGAACATTTTACATCTACCTGAGAGGGCAGACTGGGCCTCTGTTTAATGAAAGACTCTATCTCCGACACTGCAGCACTCCCACAGTCAGCCTAGACTTTTTCCTCAAGTCTATCGATTGGCACTTGAACCCATAACCTTCTGACTCTGAGGTGAGAGTGCAACGACTGAGCCACAGCTGACACAAATGGAGATGTTTGTGTGGGTGACATTGCATTCAGTAATCTTCACTCCCTCTCATTCTCGCTGAATATCCTGAAGTTTACCAAACAACATTTCATGAGAATCAAAACCAAAAATGATACATCCCACAATGCTTTGCCCAGTTGATGCCCCCATGCTGCCAATCCTCAGACACACCCATTCTCTATATTAGAACTGGGGACGATTCACACCATCCATGGGATGAAATTTCCATGTCTCTGTCCAATGGTTGGTTTGCAAATTCACTCAAGATGACTTGATTGCATTGAATATTGTCTCAGTGTCACAATTACTTACAAGTAATAAACTTGGCCAGATTATGAAAAGCAACTTCAGTGAAAATATTAAATTATCAAATAATTCAAAGTTGTGATTCTGAAAGATTTATACAAAGAGGCACTTTTAGGGAGGTCAAAGAACCCAAAAAGCATCAAAGGTGACCATCCACAGGTCCTGGCTGGATGCGGCCCGTGGGGGCGGTCGCTCTGACTCTCTGCCTCGCTTCCGCAGCATTCTCTGCGCCCGGGTGGCCCTGGAGAGGGAGCACACGGTGTCTGCTGGTAAACTTGAGGCTTTCCGAGACCGGTGGGAGGCGCAGAGCTCGGAGTACGTCCTCGACTCCGACAATAAAGTTATGATTTGATTCTGGTTTTGTTGGATTTCGTAATAAAGAAATGAAGGTGACAAAAATACAGGTGACACTGGGTCTAAAGACAGCAACACAAGTGCCCCATCTTAGAATTATTTTAGTCAAACAGAAGAAAAGAGGGAAAAACAACCCAAAAAGCAGTGACATCACCGAGACCAATCACCCAAACCAGCCTGTATTCCAAAGCTCTGATTGGCTCTGGGTATCAACCCCTCCCCCACACCCCCTCTCCTTTGTTAATTGGTGCCTGGATTTATGGAAGATTCCTGATTGGCTATCAGGGATTGTCAATCATCATTGGTGATGTCATTCCTTGCTCAAATGGAGGCTGTCCCAATAGTATAAATACAAGAGCTTGTGAATGAAGAGGGTAGTTCTAGAATTGTCCAGGTGATAGTGAAGAGTGATAACAGAAATAGATGATGGCTTCCCAAGTGTGTCAGAACTATCACAAGGAGTGTGAGGATGGTGTCAACAAGCAGATCAATATGGAGCTCTATTCCTCCTATGTTTATCTCTCCATGGTGAGTCTTTTATTACATAATCACTGCATTCTAAGTAGTTGGAATTTGTCCAGTTCAATGAACTGGCTTTAAACTCTATTTCTCAAGTTCCTTCCCCCACCCCCATGATGTGCGGAGAATAATTTTGGACAGTGTGTGTTGAGTGTTTTACACAGGGTGATTTTGCTGAGTTAATGGACTGCTCCTTGTAATGGCTGTGTTCTATTGAGGGGTTTAATATGAACCTGGCTCAGCTGCTGCCTGTAGCCAGTGACTTTTTTTTTCATCATTCATGGGATGTGGGTGTCATTGGCAAGGCCAGCATTTATTGCCTATCCCTAATTGCTCTTGAGGGTGGCTGTGAACTGCTGCAGTTTCTTTATTGTAGGATTGTATAACTGAGTCACTTGCTGGGCCACTATAAGAATCCATCACATTGCTGTGTGTCTGGAATCACAGGCCAGACTGGGTAAGGATGGCAAGTTTCCTTCCCCAGAGGTAATTAGTGAACCTGATGGGATTTTTATGATGATCTAGTTTTTTCATGGTCATTACTGATCCTAGCTTTTTATCCTGATTTTTGTTTTAATTAACTAAACTTAAATTCCCCAGCTCTTGTCTCTGGATTACTGGTCCAGTATCATAACCACAATGCTACTGCACCTGATCTTTGTGGACAAGTCCTCACTAGTTTTCTTACCTTTTTTTATTTCATAGTGAAGTACTGAGAATCCCAGTGATGAAACTTTCACTGTGCCTTGATCTCTTTCACTAAATGATTGTAGAACGACAGGAATGAAGGAATTATCTCTTGTCCTCATTAACTGTAGACTAGAATGGGGAGTAAAAGGAGATACAACTTGCTCAGGGTGTTGAGTTTGACCTGACCTGAAATGTAATCCCAAAGTTTAGTGTGTTTTTTTGCTTGTTGAATCTTTATCCTGCCTTTATAGGGAGGGGCAGTGAGCCAACATAGTGAAGTAAATTGAGTTTTGCTAGTTAACAAATGGTAACTATTTTTGAAAGCAATTAATATCTAACTGTAGAAAAATAACATAATGTGTATTGTGATAGTTTTAAAATTCTCTCCACAGTCCTATTACTTTGACCGGGATGATGTTGCCCTGCGTCACTTTGCTGAGTTCTTCAAGGAGCAGTCACATGAGGAACGGGAGCACGCTGAGAAACTGCTGAAATTCCAGAATCAGCGTGGAGGCCGAATCATCTTGGAGGACATCAAGGTTTGATTTAATAATTGAGTGGTCTTCTGACTGGCTCCCCTTAAATGGACAATTTTAAATATTTCTGAAGCAATTTGTTGTAATGCACATAATTACATCGAATGTCCAGCAGAGAAACAGGACATTTGGCCCAACTGATCTATGCTGGTGTTTATGCTCCACATGAGCTGCCTCCCACCTTCATCTTGCCCTATCATCGCATCCATCTCGTACTGTCTCCCTCAGTACTTCCCCCCCCCCCCCTTAAAGACATCTATACTATTTGACTCCAGTGGTTGTGCTGGTGTAATTCTATATTCTTGGAACAATTGGTTCATGGTGACATGGACATCTGATTGCTTTTTCTCCTCTATTTTCCTTCACTATTTTCTCATGTATTTTTGTATAATCCATTAAGTGAACTGGCTGAGACCTGATTCCCTTTTCAGAAGCCGGAGCAGGATGAGTGGAGCAATGGTCTGGAGGCAATGCAGAGAGCTCTGCAGATGGAGAAGAATGTGAACCAGTGTCTGCTGGATCTCCACAAACTGTCCACTGAGAGGATAGACCCTCATGTAAGTTTGTAATGCTTTCATGTGGGCTTTTTGGAAAGTTGGAGGTGGTGGAAATTTACTGTCTTTGAGCCTGTTCAAAAGATCTTCATACCCAATAGCTTTGTTGGTGTCATGCTCAGATTCTTTTTTTGGGGGAGGGGAGACAGGAAAGGGAGATTGCCTGACTGTCTTCATTAGAGGTAAATGTATGTGATCCCATGATCTAAGTACTTCTCAGAGCAAAGTTACTGTGCAATAATGCATCAATCTGAAGTGTACCACTTGACTATCGTCCAGACCAAGATTAAAATCCAATCCCTCGCGGGGAAGCTCAGATGTTCCTCTATCTCCTGCTGGACATAACTATTTTCCATCTTTTCTTCCAGTTGTGTGACTTCCTGGAGACCCACTACTTGGATGAACAAGTGAAGATGATCAAGAAGCTTGGAGATCACATCACCAACCTGAAGAGACTGGGAGCCCCTGAGAATGGCATGGGAGTGTACCTGTTTGACAAGCTCACCCTGAGGGAGAGTGATTAAACTGACTGCAGGGATAAAGCTTATTGTCTCGTGCTCCTGTTTATATAGTTGTGAGGACCTCACCTTTACCAATCCTGTAGCAGTGATGACTTTTGTGACTTTGTATAAAGCTGCGATCTGGGCTCTTGATGTGAAATGTAATAGTAACTGTCAATAAACTGTAACATTGAACTGGAGACATCATAAAGTGAGTGGTGGCTTAAACTGAAAAATAACAGACTTCAGTTTATGTTGAACAAGAATTACACTGGGCTGTGGAACAACTTCATGGGATTCAGTCCTGTGTAAATGTTTTTCTTTCTCCTTCTTCCACGCCCCCGCCCCCCCCACCACTCTCTGGAATAATTCTAATTTATTGACTTGAATGTTCAGGGTCTCATGGTGAGGATCTACCGTCAATTCTGTGTGTACCTTGAATGCAAATTGTATTTGAAACCAGCAGTGAAGAGCAATGCTGTGATACAAGTTCCTGATCGTACTGGTGATGAATATTCTCTTTGCATGAATTACAACTCTCTTTCCAAAACCCACCCCACTACAACAAAATATCAGCTGCTAAAACATTGTGTGTTGTTAAATCAGCAGGGCAGTGAAGTAATGTTAAACCATATCAATCCAATGTACAATTCTATTTAAGAAAAGTATCGACCCTAAGATGAGTAGGTTAGGATTTTATTAAATTAAGTGGTTACAGATCTCATTCAGGTAGCACTGTGGGATACACAGGAAGTAGTTCATTAAATCAAACTCATCATTGCTACTAAAGGCCTTCGAGTAAACTTTGTGGTCAGACCAGTACTGTGTGAACTCATAGTACTAAGGGACCTACAATTGGGGGAGGGAATTAACCAGGATTGGTACATTTGCTCACTATCCACTGGCCTCTTAAGGCAAAGTATGGATTCCCCAGGGGGAAAGATTGGCCCTCGGTTTGGAGGGCTTCTTTCTTTCCTCCACCGCGGGCCTGCCCCCACAAATGATTGAATAACCTGTGAATGCTCTTGGCTCATGTAAATAAGCAATGGGGTTCGGTACTGAAGGGGGAGTAATACCTGTGGGACTAACTATACTCCAGCAAAATATAATCCTTCTGGAAGGAGTAAAAATATTGAAATGCACAAAACAAAATTTAAACCAAGTTAAATAGATATTTTGCCTGAAACTCATCCACATCCCTGGTCCATCAATTCATAAACACAATACGACCAGCTCCTCCATAAATAGATCAATTTGCCTTTAGTTCCATTGTGCATTTCATATCAAATTGTAATCATCCTTTCCAAATCCTATTGGTTTTCCATTTGTCTCCTTCACCCCGATGAATGGATTCAAATGTTGATGCTGATGCTGTAATTATCCAGTGTTTCCAAGTGAAGTTTAGGAACTTAGTTGTGAACTGCACTGGGTGTGATGGAATTGCAGTCTTCAGTCTTCAGTCATTCCACGTTAATGTCTTTCCATTTCTCAAACACTTTTGGGGGAACAACATTTCATACGTTGGTGAGTCACATTTCCAGCTGTTGGTTGGATTTGCTGACGGCTTCATATTTTGAGCAAAAAGTCTTCAGCTCACTCTGTGCTGGATGTGGATCAGCTGCAAACATTCCCCACGTGGAGATCTCAACCGGGCTGTTCACACCTCATAAAAAAAATTAGGTCAATATTCACCTCGTTCCGTGCTGATACATTTCCTACAAAGAAGTGCGGCCAATAAAGTAACTGTTGTAATGTAGAAGTGAATTTGCCCACAGCAATATCCCACAAACAGCAATGAAATAAAGACCAGATAATCTGTTTTAGTGATGTTGGTTGAGGGAGCAATATTGGCCAAGACAGTGGGGAGAACTCCCCTGCTCTTCCTCAAAACCATGCCAAGGGATCTTTTACATCCACCCGAGAGGGCAGACAGGGCCTCGGTTTAATGTCTCATCTGAAAGATGACATCTCTGACAGTGCATCGCTCCCTCAGCTCAGCTTAGATTTTGTCCTCAAGTCTATAGATTGAGACTTGAACCCACAACCTTCTGACTCTGAGGTGAGAGTGCTGCCACTGAGCCACAGCTGACACAAATGGGGATGTTTGTGTGGGTGACATTGCATTCAGTAATCTTCACTCCCTCTCATTCTCGCTGAATATCCTGAATTTTACCAAACAACATTTCATGAGAATTAAAACCAAAACAATGACACATCCCACAATGCTTTGCCCAGTTGATGCCCCCATGCTGCCAATCCTCAGACACACCCATTCTCGATATTAGAACTGGGGACGATTCACACCATCCATGGGATGGAATTTCCATGTCTCTGTCCAATGGTTGGTTTACAAATTCACTCAAGATGACTTGATTGCGTTGAATATTGTCTCAGTGTCACAATTACTTACAAGTAATAAACTTGGCCAGATTATGAAAAGCAACTTCAGTGAAAATATTAAATTATCAAATAATTCAAAGTTATGATTCTGAAAGATTTATACAAAGAGGCACATTTAGGGAGGTCAAAGAACCCAAAAAGCATCAAAGGTGACCATCCACAGGTCCTGGCTGGATGCGGCCCGTGGGGGCGGTCGCTCCGACTCTCTGCCTCGCTCCGCAGCATTCTCTGCGCCCGGGTGGCCCTGGAGAGGGAGCACACGGTGTCTGCTGGTAAACTTGAGGCTTTCCGAGACCGGTGGGAGGCGCAGAGCTCGGAGTACGTCCTCGACTCCGACAATAAAGTTATGATTTGATTCTGGTTTTGTTGGATTTCGTAATAAAGAAATGAAGGTGACAAAAATACAGGTGACACTGGGTCTCAAGACAGAAACACAAGTGCCCCATCTTAGAATTATTTTAGTCAAACAGAAGAAAAGAGGGAAAAACAACCCAAAAAGCAGTGACATCACCGAGACCAATCACCCAAACCAGCCTGTATTCCAAAGCTCTGATTGGCTCTGGGTATCAACCCCTCCCCCACACCCCCTCTCCTTTGTTAATTGGTGCCTGGATTTATGGAAGATTCCTGATTGGCTATCAGGGATTGTCAATCATCATTGGTGATGTCATTCCTTGCTCAAATGTCGGCTGTCCCAATAGTATAAATACAAGAGCTTGTGGGGGAAGAGGGTAGTTCTAGAATTGTCCAGGTGATAGTGAAGAGTGATAACAGAAATAGATGATGGCTTCCCAAGTGTGTCAGAACTATCACAAGGAGTGTGAGGATGGTGTCAACAAGCAGATCAATATGGAGCTCTATTCCTCCTATGTTTATCTCTCCATGGTGAGTCTTTTATTACATATCACTGCATTCCAAGTAGTTGGAATTTGTCCAGTTTAATGAACTGGCTTTAAACTCTATTTCTGAAGTTCCTTCCCCCACCCCCATGATGTGCGGAGAATAATTTTGGACAGTGTGTGTTGAGTGTTTTACACAGGGTGATTTTGCTGAGTTAATGGACTGCTCCTTGCAATGGCTGTGTTCTATTGAGGGGTTTAATATGAACCTGGCTCAGCTGCTGCCTGTAGCCAGTGACTTTTTTTTCATCATTCATGGGATGTGGGTGTCATTGGCAAGGCCAGCATTTATTGCCTATCCCTAATTGCTCTCGAGGGTGGCTGTGAACTGCTGCAGTTTCTTTATTGTAGGATTGTATAACTGAGTCACTTGCTGGGCCACTATAAGAATCCATCACATTGCTGTGTGTCTGGAATCACAGGCCAGACTGGGTAAGGATGGCAAGTTTCCTTCCCCAGAGGTAATTAGTGAACCTGATGGGATTTTTATGACGATCTAGTTGTTTCATGGTCATTACTGATCCTAGCTTTTTATCCTGATTTTTGTTTTAATTAACTAAACTTAAATTCCCCAGCTCTTGTCTCTGGATTACTGGTCCAGTATCATAACCACAATGCTACTGCACCTGATCTTTGTGGACAAGTCCTCACTAGTTTTCTTACCTTTTTTTATTTCATAGTGAAGTACTGAGAATCCCAGTGATGAAACTTTCACTGTGCCTTGATCTCTTTCACTAAATGATTGTAGAACTACAGGAATGAAGGAATTATCTCTTGTCCTCATTAACTGTAGATTAGAATGGGGAGTAAAAGGAGATACAACTTGCTCAGGGCGTTGAGTTTGACCTGACCTGAAATGTAATCCCAAAGTTTAGTGTGTTTTTTTGCTTGTTGAATCTTTATCCTGCCTTTATAGGGAGGGGCAGTGAGCCAACATAGTGAAGTAAATTGAGTTTTGCTAGTTAACAAATGGTAACTATTTTTGAAAGCAATTAATATCTAACTGTAGAAAAATAACATAATGTGTATTGTGATAGTTTTAAAATTCTCTCCACAGTCCTATTACTTTGACCGGGATGATGTTGCCCTGCATCACTTTGCTGAGTTCTTCAAGGAGCAGTCACATGAGGAACGGGAGCACGCTGAGAAACTGCTGAAATTCCAGAATCAGCGTGGAGGCCGAATCATCTTGGAGGACATTAAGGTTTGATTTAATAATTGAGTGGTCTTCTGAATGGCTCCCCTTAAATGGACAATTTTAAATATTTCTGAAGCAATTTGTTCTAATGCACATAATTACATCGAATGTCCAGCAGAGAAACAGGACATTTGGCCCAACTGATCTATGCTGGTGTTTATGCTCCACATGAGCTGCCTCCCACCTTCATCTTGCCCGATCATCACATCCATCTATTACTGTCTCCCTCAGTACTTCCCCCCCCCCCCCCCCCCCCCTTAAAGACATCTATACTATTTGACTCCAGTGGTTGTGCTGGTGTAATTCTATATTCTTGGAACAATTGGTTCATGGTGACATGGACATCTGATTGCTTTTTCTCCTCTATTTTCCTTCACTATTTTCTCATGTATTTTTGTATAATCCATTAAGTGAACTAGCTGAGACCTGATTCCCTTTTCAGAAGCCGGAGCAGGATGAGTGGAGCAATGGTCTGGAGGCAATGCAGAGAGCTCTGCAGATGGAGAAGAATGTGAACCAGTGTCTGCTGGATCTCCACAAACTGTCCACTGAGAGGACAGACCCTCATGTAAGTTTGTAATGCTTTAATGTGGGCTTTTTCAAAAGTTGGAGGTGGTGGAAATTTACTGTCTTTGAGCCTGTTCAAAAGATCTTCATACCCAATAGCTTTGTTGGTGTCATGCTCAGATTCTTTTTTTGGGGGAGGGGAGACAGGAAAGGGAGATTGCCCGACTGTCTTCATTAGAGGTAAATGTATGTGATCCCATGATCTAAGTACTTCTCCGAGCAAAGTTACTGTGCAATAATGCATCAATCTGAAGTGCACCACTTGACTATCGTCCAGACCAAGAAGATTAAAATCCAATCCCTCGCGGGGAAGCTCAGATGTTCCTCTATCTCCTGCTGGACATAACTATTTTCCATCTTTTCTTCCAGTTGTGTGACTTCCTGGAGACCCACTACTTGGATGAACAAGTGAAGATGATCAAGAAGCTTGGAGATCACATCACCAACCTGAAGAGACTGGGAGCCCCTGAGAATGGCATGGGAGTGTACCTGTTTGACAAGCTCACCCTGGGGGATAGTGATTAAACTGACTGCAGGGATAAAGCTTATTGTCTCGTGCTCCTGTTTATATAGTTGTGAGGACCTCACCTTTACCAATCCTGTAGTAGTGATTATTTTTGTGACATTGTATAAAGCTGCGATCTGGGCTCTTGATGTGAAATGTAATAGTAACTGTCAATAAACTGTAACATTGAACTGGAGACATCATAAAGTGAGTGGTGGTTTAAACTGGAAAAATAACAGACTTCAGTTTACATTGAACAAGAATTACACTGGGCTGTGGAACAACTTCATGGGCTTCAGTCCTGTGTAAATGTTTTTCTTTCCCTCCTGGAATAATTCCAATTTATTGACTTGGATGTTCATGGTGAGGATCTAACTTCAATTCTGTGTGTACCTTGAATGCAAATTGTATTTGAAACCAGCAATGCTGTGATACAAGTTCCTGTTACTACTAGTGATGAATATTCTCGTTGCATAAATGACAACTCTCTTTTCAAAACCCACCCCACGATAACAAAATATCAGCTGATGTAACATTATGTGCTATTAAATCACCAGGGCAGTGAGCTAATGTTAAACCATATCAATCCAATGTACAATTCTATTTAAGAAAAGTATCTACCTTGAGCTGTGCAGGCTAGGTTTTTAAAGTAAGCGGTTTCAGATCTCATTCAGGTATCAGTGTGGAATACATTGATGGTAGTTTATTAAACCAAACTCATTATTGCTGGTAAAGGCCTTTGAGTAAACTTTGTGGTCAGACCAGTACTGTGTGAACTTGTAGGTCCTTCAGGACTATAATTGGGTGAAGGAATCAACCAGGATTGGCACATTTGCTTACTATCCACTGGCCTCTTCTGGCAAAGTATGGATTCCCTAGAAGGAAAAGATTGGGGCTAAGTATGGAGGCTTCCTTGTTCCCATCCCCAATGGTTGAATAACCTGTGAGCACTCTTGACTCACATGAATAAGCAATTCGGTTCGGTACTGAAGGGGGAGTAATACCTGTGGGATTAACTATACTCCAGCAAAATGTAATTCTTCTGCAAGGAGTAAAAACATTTAATTAAATGCCCAAAACAAATAATTTAAACCAAGTTAAATAGATATTTTGCCTAAAACTCATCCACATTGCTATTCCATCAATTCATAAACACAATACAACCAGCTCCACTATAAATATATCAATTTGCCTTTAGTTCCATTGTGCATTTCATATCAAATTGTAATCATCCTTTCCAAATCCTGTTGGTTCTCCATTTATCTCCTTCACTTCTATGAGTGGATTCAGATGCTAATGCTGTAATTATCCAACGTTTACAAGTGAAGTTTAGGAACTTAGTTGTGAACTGCACTGGGTGTGATGGAATTGCAGTCTTCAGTCATTCCACGTTAATGTCTTTCCATCTCTCAAAAACACTTTTGGGGGATCAACATTTCATACATTGGTCAGTCACAGTACTCGCTTTGGATTTGCTGATCGGTTTGACGGCTTCATATTTTAAGCAAAATGTCTTCAGCTCACTCTGTGCTGGATGTGGATCAGCTGCAAACATTTCCCCCACATGGAGGTCTCAACCGGGCTAATGGTTAACTGTTTATACCTCACAAAAAAAATTAGATGAATGTTCACCTCGTTCCGTGCTGATACATTTCCTACAGCCTGACTACAAAGAAGTGCGGCCAATGAAGTAACTGTTGTAATGGAGAAGTGAATTTGCCCACAGCAAGATCCCACAAACAGCAATGAAATAAAGACCAGATAATCTGTTTTAGTGATGTTGGTTGAGGGATCAATATTTGCCAAGATAGGGGGGAGAACTCCCCTGCTCTTCCTCAAAATAGTGCTGAGGGATCTTTTACATCTACCCGATAGGGCAGATGGGGCCTCGGTTTAATGTCTCATCTGAAAGACTCTATCTCTGACAGTGCATCGCTCCCTCAGCTCAGCTTAGACTTTGTCCTCAAATCGATTGAGTGGGACTTGAACCCACAAACTTCTGACTCTGAGGTGAGAGTGCTACCACTGAGCCACAGCTGACACAAATGGAGATGTTTGTGTGGGTGACATTGCATTCAGCAATCTTCACTCCCTCTCATTCTCGCTGAATATCCTGAATTTTACCAAACAACATTTCATGAGAATCAAAACTAAAAATGACACATCCCACAATGCTTTGCCCAGTTGATGCCCCCATGCTGCCAATCCTCAGACACACCCATTCTCTATATTAGAACTGGGGACGATTCACACCATCCATGGGATGGAATTTCCATTTCTCTGTCCAATGGTTGGTTTGCAAATTCACTCAAGACTACTTGTTTCCTCTGAATATTGTCTCAGCGTCACAATTACTGACAAGTAATAAACTTGACCAGATTAAGAAAAGCCACTCTGGTGAAAATAGCAAATTATTATCAAATAATTCAAAGTTGCCATTTCGAGAGATTGAAACAAAGAGAAACTTTCAGATTTGAGGAAATTCAAAGACCCCAAAAGCAGTGACATCACCGAGACTGATTATCCAAATCGGCCTGTATTCCAAACCTCTGATTGGCTCTGGGTATCAACCCCTCCCCACACTGCCTCTCTGTTAATTGGTTCAATGGACGATTCCTGATTGGCTATTAGGGATTGTCAATCATCATTGGTGATGCCATTGCTGACCAAAATGCAGGCAATCCCAGTCATATAAATACAAGAGCTTGTGAGAGAAGAGGTTAGTTTGAGAACTTCTTGAGTAATAGTTGAAAGTACTAATATTGAAATAGTGATAATGGCATCCCAAGTGTGTCAGAATTACCACAAGGAGTGTGAGGATGGTGTCAACAAGCAGATCAATATGGAGCTCTATTCCTCCTATGTTTACCTCTCCATGGTGAGTCTTTTATTAATTGCCACTGCAATCTGAGCAGTTGGAATTTCTCCAGTTCAATAAACTGGCTTTAGAGTATGTTTCTCTTGGTTTCTTTCCACCTCCCTTGGAAGACAAAGCTTTGGCCAGTGAGTACTTCCAGTGTGTAATACAGGGTGATCTTGTTGAGTTAATGGACTGCTCCTTGCAGTAGCTGCATTCTATTGAGGGGTTTAATATACTCCTGGCTCAGCTGCTGCCTGAGTTTGTAACAAATGCAGAAACCTGGTCAAGTGCTTGTCAGCATTTGTCCAATTTCAGTTTCAATGGGGTGACTGCAGCCAGTGAAATGTTGACAGGTCCTCACTAGTTTTCTTGCCTTGAGAATCCTCGTGATGAAGCTTTCTTCACTGTGCCTAGATCTTTATTACACTAAATGATTGTCTAGTGTAAAACTACTGGGGAATGGAGTAATTGTCCCTTGTTTCTCCACTAATTTTAGATTAGAATGGAGAGTAAATGTGGTACTAGCTCACAAGTGAAGTTTGAGTTGAGATGAAATATAATCCCTGACCTGAATTGTTACTTTTCTCTGATCCATTCATTATCCTGTTGGGGAGGGCGAAGCCATTGAATATCTTGTGAAGTAAATTTTGTTTCACTAGTAAACAAATGGTATCTAAATTCTAAAACTGAACACTAATTGTATGGAGGTGAGATCTAGGTCTGACATGATGCTGTTTTCCACATTCTTTCTACAGTCCTATTACTTTGACCGGGATGATGTTGCCCTGCGTCACTTTACCAAGTTTTTCAAGGAGCAGTCACATGAGAACTGGGAGCACGCTGAGAAACTGATGAAATTCCAGAATCGACGTGGTGGCTGTATTTTCCTGGAGGACATCAAGGTTAGCTGTGGAGAAATATTAGTGACTGGACCACAGTTGAAAACTAGATCTGGCAGGACATTGGAGGAACAGATCATGTTGGAAATATAATTCCTTGAGTGCAATTTGCTAAAACCAATAGGGATAAGAGGTACAAAAGCCAACAAGATTGTTGTGATGAGGGAATAGTTTGACCCTGGACCAAAGACCATTCCTCAAGGGGCAGAGTAGATCAAAATGAAGTCGATGGTGGCAATATTGGGTTTATAGAGGATATTGTCCTTATGTAGTTGTATTAATATAACATTGTCATACATCCTTTGCCTCAAGTGAAGTAGGGAAACATTGAAATGTCAGACTTGATATTAATAAATGAGAATAAAACATAACTCCTTTCATGCTTGCGGAGGTCCAGGTACCAATAATACTTGCATGTCTATGCTTACAGGCAGGGCAGTGGAATTAATTTGGTTTCCTGTCAAATCTAGGACATGATGGGCTGAATGCCCTGTCTTGTGCTGTCAATGTAACTAATCTTGGTGTGATTTCTTGTATTATTAACATGTATTGGTGATTTCTCATCTTTCTTTGTTCAGTTATCTGGAGCATAAACTATATCTCCATACTCCAATTCATGCATAAAGTTAGCAATGGGAGCATCAGGTGTTAATGGAATTTTACATCTTCTGCACTTTCAGAAGCCAGAGCAGGATGAGTGGAGCAATGGTCTGGAGGTGATGCAGAGAGCTCTGCAGATGGAGAAGAATGTGAACCAGAGTCTGCTGGATCTGCACAAACTCTCCACTGAGAGGACAGACCCTCATGTAAGTTTAATACCTTGTGGTATTAATATATATTTGTTGATAACTTCAGGTTGTCTAAGCCAGTGCCATTCTTCAACCATTGGACCAAATTCTGTCGAATGGCTTTTCACTTCTAAGCCTGGTGGACTGGATTGATTCCATTGGAAGATTTTCACTAATTCTCATTAGTCCAACTGTTTGTTCAGCTTAATGGACACCTTACAATTAGTACCAGTTTTGGTGGGGGGCTAAATTTTGAACAGAGATCTGAAAACAAAGCCAGGTGGGAAGGTTTGGAGTTGGAGTTGACTGGTGCAATGGCAACTTACATTAGCATTGAAGTAGCAGACAGTGACTAGATCCTGAAAAGCAATCTGGTCAAATAGCTGCTTTAACGAAAATATCTTCTTCCAGTTGTGTGACTTCCTGGAGACCCACTACTTGGATGAACAAGTGAAGATGATCAAGAAGCTTGGAGATCACATCACCAACCTGAAGAGACTGGGAGCCCCTGAGAATGGCATGGGAGTGTACCTGTTTGACAAGCTCACCCTGGGGGAGAGTGATTAAACTGACTGCAGGAATAAAGCTTTGGTCGTGCTCCTGTTTATATAATGTGTGCGAGACCCCCATCCTGTCGCAGTGATTACTTTTGTGACTTTGTACAAAGCTGAGACCTGGGGTCTTGATTTGAAATGTAATCGTAACTGGAAATAAACTGTTAACATTGAACTGGATTTTGTTGTGTAATAACTTGGAAAAATAAGCAATCACTTAATTTAACATTTAGTTTCTGTCAAACAAGAATTACACTAGGCTGTGGAACAACTTCATGGGATTAAGACCTTGTAAAGTTTTTTCCCCTGCTGGGGTCATTCCAATTTATTGACTTTGATGTTCAGGGCCACATGTTGAAGATCTAATTTTAATTCTGTGTACCTTGATTGTATTTGTGCATTTCAAACATTGCTCTTCACTGCTGGTTTGAATGCAATGCTGTGATACAAGTTATTGCTACCATTGGTGATGAATATTCTCCTTGCAAAAATGGCAACTTTCTTTAACCCCTCCGTGCAACAAAATATCAGCTGCTGTAATGTTTTTCCCTGGTTAAAAACACCAAGGAAGTGTGCTAGTGTTAAATAATTTCAGTCCAATGAACAATCCTATCTGCCCATGGATGAGGTGTTTATTAAGTGTTTTTAAATAAAGCTGCTCCAGATCTCATTCAGTTATTACTGTGGGATACACTGGAGGTAGCTCACTCAACCAAACTCCTCATTTCTGCTGTAGATGGTTGGGCAAGCTGTGTGGTAAAGCAGCAGATAACTGCTATACAGACCAGTATTGTGTGAACTCCTAAAGGTAAGGAGACTTCCCTTGGGTGAGGAGGGGGGGGCAGTGGTAAAATCAACCAGAATTGCCACATTTGCTAACTATCCACTGACCTCTATGGAGAAAGTATGGATTCCCAGTGGGGAGAGGATTGGGCTTGGTTCTATGAACTCACTTTCTACTGCCACCACCCCCATGATTAAGCAATTGGGTGAGGGACTCAAGGGAGAGTAATATCTGTGGGACTGTACTCCAGTGAAATGTAATCCTTCTGGAAGCAAATAATTTGAATGAAGTTATAGATATTTTGACAAACTCCCACCATATCCCTCTTCTCAATACAATCAGCTCCTCCATAAATATATCAATTTGTATTTAGTCCTATTGTATATTTCATACCAAATAACAATCATCCTTTCCAAATCCTATTGGTTCTCCATTTGTCTCTGTCACCTGAATTAATTCAAATATTGATGCTGTAGCTGTGATTATCCAGTGTTTAAAAGTGAAGTTTACAAGCTCAGTTGTGAACTGCACTGGGTGCGATGACATTGCAGTCTTCGGTGATTCCACGTTAATGTCTTTGAAAATTCAATGACTTGATTGCATTGAATATTGTCTCAGC
Source organism: Heptranchias perlo (assembly GCF_035084215.1). Taxonomy (NCBI): domain Eukaryota; kingdom Metazoa; phylum Chordata; class Chondrichthyes; order Hexanchiformes; family Hexanchidae; genus Heptranchias; species Heptranchias perlo. The sequence goes on from NC_090364.1 coordinate 4,438,089, forward strand.
ATCACAATTACTTAAAGTAATAAACGACCAGTTTATGAAAAGCCACTTCAGTGGAAATATCAAGTTATTATCAAATAGTTCAAAGTTGTGATTCCGAGAGATTGATACAAAGAGGCACTTTGAGGGAGGTCACAGAACTCAAAAAGCACCAAAGGTGACCATCCACAGGTCCAGGCTGGACGCGGCACGTGGGGGCGGTCGCTCTGAATCTCGTCTATCATTCTCTGCGACTGGATGGCCCTGGAGAGGGAGCACGCGGTGTCTGCCGTTATGCTTGAGGCTTTCCGCAACCGGTGGGCTCCGGAGGGATTGGAGTGCATCCTGGATCAATACAATAAAATTAGAATTTGACACTTATTTTGGGTTTATTGATTTGCTGCACATAAAAACACTCCCTAACCCCCTCCTCCACCACTTCTTATAAAAGGGGGGCCGAAAACAAAGAAGAAGAAAAGAAAACTAGACGAACCTCACTTATAAAAAGACAACCTAGAGAGAAACAAACTTTCTATCTTATTCGTGTTTGGACAATTAGTTCCAAATGGGAAAGTTTATCTGGAGTTTGGAGCCCGTGTGGGGATTCGAGTGATCCATGGCCACAGAGCACCGAGGGAATGATTGGACCGTCAACCAGCCGGCACCAGTCCCTCAGGACAGTCCCACCGTCCCTTCAGAGCTCACTGACCTGCACAAAAAAAGTGCCCCATCTTAGAATTATTTTAGTCAAAAAGCATTGATATCACCAAGACCAAACACGCAAGCTCTGATTGGCTCTGGGTATCAATCCCTTCTCCACAATGCCCCTGTCCTTTGTTTTTTTTCTTTTTTACCCTGTCCATTGTTAATTGGTGCTTGGATTCATAGACGATTCCTGAGTGGTTATCGAGGATTGTCAATCATCATTGGTGATGTCATTCCTTGCTTCAATGCTGGCTGTCCCAGTCGTATAAATACAAGAGCTTGTGAATGAAGAGGGTAGTTGTAGAACTGTCCAGGTGATAGTGAAAACATAGGATACAGGAAAGATGGAGTCCCAAGTGTGTCAGAACTATCACAAGGAGTGTGAGGATGGTGTCAACAAACAGATCAATATGGAGCTCTATTCCTCCTATGTTTACCTCTCCATGGTGAGTCTTGTATTAATAGTCACTGTTTTGTAAGTGGTTAGAATTTCTGTAGTTCAACAAACTGGCTTTAAACTCTTTCTCTTGGCTTTGTTCCACCTCCCTGGGGAGAAAAATCTTGGGGCAGTGAGCATTTCTGGTGTGTAATACAAGGTGATCTTGTTGAGTTAATGGACTGCTCCTTACAGCAGCTGCACTCTATTGAGGGGTTTAATATATGAACCTGGCTCAGCTGTTGCCTGAGTTTGTAAGAGAAGAGCAGAAACCTGGTCAAGTGCTTGTAAACACTTGACAACTTTCAGTTTCAATGGGGTGACTGTAGCCAGTGAGATGTTGACAGGTCCTCACTAGATTTCTTGCCTTGGGAATCCTAGTGATGAAGCCTTCACTGTGCTGAGATCTCTATTACACTAAATTGCAGAGTGTAAAACTACAAGAATGAAGGAACTTTCCTTTGTCCTCCATCAATTTTAGATTAGAATGGAGAGTAAAAGGAGGTACAACTTGCTCAGGAGTTGAGTTTGACTTGATGTGAAATGTAATCCCAAACATTAGTCGTTTTTTTTGCTGCTTGACTCTTTATTCTGTCCTTTTATGGGGAAGGGAAGCTCACCAAATGAAAGTGAAGTAATTTGAATTTTGTGAGTTAACATGGTAATTATTTTTGAAAGCAATTAATATCTTGAGGAAAAAGGAATGAAAAATTTGTAATTGTATATTGTAATCTAGGTCTAGCATGATTTATTCAAAATTCTATCCACAGTCCTATTACTTTGACCGGGATGATGTTGCCCTGCGTCACTTTGCTGAGTTCTTCAAGGAGCAGTCACATGAGGAACGGGAGCATGCTGAGAAACTGCTGAAATTCCAGAGTCAGCGTGGAGGCCGAATCATCTTGGAGGACATCAAGGTTAGATTTAATAAATGAGTGGTCTTCTATGTGGCTCCCCTTGGACTGATTATTTCAAATATTTTCTACAGCAATTATTTTTTATTTGACTCCAGTTACTTAATTCAGTCATTCTATATTCTTCACATTGGTTGATGGTAACATGGACATCTGATTTGCTTTTTTGACCTCCTCCTATTTTCCTTCAATACTTTGTCATGTATTTTGTTTAATCCATTGTAAGTGATCTGGCTGACCCTTGATTCCCATTTCAGAAGCCAGAGCAAGATGAGTGGAGCAATGGTCTGGAGGTGATGCAGAGAGCTCTGCAGATGGAGAAGAATGTGAACCAGAGTCTGCTGGATCTGCACAAACTGTCCACTGAGAGGACAGACCCTCATGTAAGTTGTTAATGTGGGCCTTTGGGTAAGTTGGAGATGGATTGTTACAGTTCTTGAGTCTATTAAGATCTTTATACCCAATAGCTTTGTGGAGGGATGTCTACCTTGGATTTTTTTGAGGGGAGACAGGGCAAGGAGGTTGACCTACTGTGGCCATTGAGAGGTAAGTGTGTCCCAGTGTCATGAGGATCTATGCACCTGTTGTACAGTAAGTTTACTCTAATAATGCAGTAATTCCATCAATCTGAAGTGTTCCACTTGACTATCCTCCAGTCCAAGAGGATTAAATTCCAAACTCTGGCAAATGCCTTGCTATCTGCTGCTGGACATAACTGTTCTCTATCTTTTCTTCCAGTTGTGTGACTTCCTGGAGACCCACTACTTGGATGAACAAGTGAAGATGATCAAGAAGCTTGGAGATCACATCACCAACCTGAAGAGACTGGGAGCCCCTGAGAATGGCATGGGAGTGTACCTGTTTGACAAGCACACCCTGGGGGAGAGTGATTAAACTGGCTGCAGGGATAAAGTTTATTAGTGCTCCTGTTCATGTTGTCTTGACACTCCCCCATCCTGTAGCAGTCATGACTTATGTGGCTTTGTATAAAGAACTGAGACCGGGGCTCTTGTGAAATGTAATAGGAACTGTCAATAAATTGTTGAACTGGATTTTGTTGTCTCAAATTGAGTGGATGCTGATTTTTCAGTAACCTAATTTAGTTTACATCTAACAATTACATTGGGCAGTGTAAGAGTCAGTCCATTGTCAATTTAACCCCCCTCCCCTGCCATTCCTGTAGTAATTCCAATTTATTGACTTGGATGTTGACGATCTAATTTCAATTCTGTGTTTACCTTGAATACTAATAGCACATTCCAATCTTTGCTGGTTTTAATACAAGTTACTGTTACCACTGAATATTCTCTTTCCAAAATGGCATCTTCCTTTTTAAACATCCCCAGGACAAGATATCAGCGACTGTAACATTGTGTTAAGCTCATTTTCTTGATATTTTATGTTAAACCAGATCAGTCCACTGAACAATCCCATTTTTAAAAAGTTATTGCTATGGGATACACTGGAGGGAGCTCATGAAACCAAACTCATCATTGCTGCTCTGGGCTTTCCAGTAAGCTTAGTGGTCAAACAATTACAGACCAGTAATGTGAACTCAGTGTACTTGGGGGAGGGAGGCAATGAACATTGGCACATTTGCTTTGTATCCACTGGCTTCTTAGGGGACAGTATAGATTCGGTGGAGAAGTTAGGGTTTGATTAAAAACTTTTTTTTTTTGCCCCATGTGTGCACCCACTGTCCAGGTAAAGAACCTGCAACACTCACTGTTGATCTCATGAGAAGCAATTGAGTAAGGTCCTCATGGGAGAGTAATATCTGTGCAACTGAAATCCTTTTGGAAGGAGTAAATATATTTCATTGTTTAAATTTGCTTTTTGATTTCAAGTTAAATCGATATTTCTCCTGCAAAATCCTTCCACATCCCTGTCCCATCAATTCATAAACCCAATACAATCAGCTCCTCCCTGAAATGTATCAATTTGTATTTGGTCCTATTGTGCATTTCATACCAAATAGTAACCATCCTTTCCAAATCTTATTGGTTCTCCATTTGTCACCTTCAACCCTATGAATGGATCAAATGTTGATGCTGCAGCTGTAATTATCCAGTGTTTACAAGTGAAGTTTAGGAACTGAGTTGTGAACTGCACTGTTGTAATGTTGGAAACGCAGCAACAAATATGGCCACAGCTAGATCCCACAAACAGCATGAAATATTGATTAGATAATCTGTTTTAATTACATTGGTTGAGGGATAAATATTTGCAGAGACACCAGGGAGAACTCCGCTTCTCTCACTCAAATTAGTGCCATGGGATCTTTTGCATCCTATGTGAGCAGACGGGGCCTCGGTTTAATGTCTCATCCGACTGTACAGCACTCACTCGGTGCTGTGGTGAAGTATCAGCCTGGACTTTGTGCTCAAGTCCCTAGAGTGGGACTTGAACCCACAACCTTCTGACTCTGAGGTGAGAGTGCTGCCACTGAGCCACAGCTGACACAAATGGAGATGTTTGTGTGGGTGACATTGCATTCAGTAATCTTCACTCCCTCTCATTCTCGCTGAATATCCTGAATTTTACCAAACAACATTTCATGAGAATCAAACATAAAAATGACACATCCCACAATGCTTTGCCCAGTTGATGCCCCCATGCTGCCAATCCTCAGACACACCCATTCTCTATATTAGAACTGGGGACGATTCACACCATCCATGGGATGGAATTTCCATTTCTCTGTCCAATGGTTGGTTTGCAAATTCACTCAAGACGACTTGATTGCGTTGAATATTGTCTCATCATCACTGTTACTTGCAAGTAATAAACTTGACCAGATTATGAAAAGCCACTTCAGTAAAAATGACCAGATTCAGTGAAAATGTCAAATTATTATCAAATAATTCAAAGTTGTGATTCTGAGAGATTTAAACAAAGAGGCACTATGAGGGAGGTCAAAGGTCCCAAAAAGAACCAAAGGTGACCATCCACAGGTACAAGACGGACACGGCCTGTGGGGGCGGTCGCTCCGACTCTCGTCCGCAGCATTCTCTGCGCCCACTTGGCCCTGGAGAAGAGCATTCCGTGTCTGCCGTTATGGTTGAGGCTTTCCGCGACTGGTGGGAGCAGCAGGGACTGGAGCGAATCCTCGACTCTAACAATAAAGTTATAATTTGATTCTGGTTTTGTTTGATATCGTGACAAAGAAAACAAGATGTCTAAAAAAAAATACAGGTGACACTGGGTCTCAAGACAGTTACACAAGTGCCCCATCTCAGAATTATTTTAGTCCAAAAAAAAGCAGTGATATCACTGAGACCAATCACCCAAACCAGCCTGTATTCCAAAGCTCTGATTGGCTCTGGGTATCAACCTCTCCTCCACCACGCCCCTGTCCTTTGTTAATTGGTGCCTGGATTCATGGACGATTCCTGATTGGTTATCGGGAATTGTCAATCATCATTGGTGATGTCATTCCTTGCTTCAATGCGGGCTGTCCCAGTAGTATAAATACAAGAGCTTGTGAGGGAAGTGGGTAGATGTAGAACTATCTAGGTGATAGTGAAAATATAAAGATATAGTGACAATGGCTTCCCAAGTGTGTCAGAACTATCACAAGGAGTGTGAGGATGGTGTCAACAAGCAGATCAATATGGAGCTCTATTCCTCCTATGTTTACCTCTCCATGGTGAGACTTGTATTAATTGTCACTGTTTTGTAAGTAGTTAGATTTTCTGGCTTTAAACTCTTTCTCTTGGCTTTGTTTCACCTCCCTGGGAAGAAATATTTTGGGGCAGTGAGCATTTCTGGTGTGTAATACAAGGTGTTCTTGGTGAGTTAATGGACTGCTCCTTGAAGCAGCTGCACTCTATTGAGGGGTTTAATATATGAACCTGGCTCAGCTGCTGCCTGAGTTTGAGGAGCAGAAACCTGGTCAAGTGCTTGTCAACATTTGACAACTTTCAGTTTCAATGGGGTGATTGTTGCCAATGAAATGTTGACAGGTCCTCACTAGTTTTCTTGCCTTGAGAATCCTAGTGATGAAGCCTTCACTGTGCTGAGATCTCTATTACACTAAATTGCAGAGTGTAAAACTACTGGAAGGAAGGAGCTTTCTCTTGTCTTCTGCCAATTTTAGATTAGAATGGAGAGTAAAGGAGGTACAACTTACTCAGTAGTTCAGTTTGACTTGATGTGAAATGTCATCCTAAACATTAGTTTTTTTTGCTGCTTGAATCTTTATCCTGTGTTTTTGTAGTGAAGTAAATTGAATTTTGCTAGTTAACAAATAGTAACTATTTTTGAATGCAATTAATATCTTGAAGTGGAGGAAAAATAACAAAATTTGGAATTGTATATTGTAATCTAGGTCTAGCACGATATATTTAAAATTCTCTCCACAGTCCTATTACTTTGACCGGGATGATGTTGCCCTGCGTCACTTTGCTGAGTTCTTCAAGGAGCAGTCACATGAGGAACGGGAGCACGCTGAGAAACTGCTGAAATTCCAGAATCAGCGTGGAGGCCGAATCATCTTGGAGGACATCAAGGTTTGATGTAATAAATGACTGATTGTTTCAAATACTTTCTATAGCAATTAGTTCTCATTTGACTCCTGTGGCTTAATTCAGTAATTCTATATTGTGACATTGGTTGATGGTAACATGGACATCTGATTTGCTTTTTGAACTCCTCCTATTTTCCTTCAATACTTTCTCATGTATTGTTTAATCCATTGTAAGTGATCTGGGTGAGACTTGATTCCTTTTCAGAAGCCAGAGCAGGGTGAGTGGAGTAATGGTCTGGAGTTGATGCAGAGAGCTCTGCAGATGGAGAAGAATGTGAACCAGAGTCTGCTGGATCTGCACAAACTGTCCACTGAGAGGACAGACCCTCATGTAAGTTCTAATGTGGGCCTTTGGGTAAGTTGGAGGTGGTGGAATGTTACAGTTCTTGAGCCTATTCAGATCTTTATACCCAATAGCTGTGTGTTGGGATGTCTATCTTGGATTTTTTTTGAGTGGAGACAGGACATGAAGGTTGACCTAATGTGGACATTGAGAGGTAAGTGTGTCCCAGTGTCATGAGGATCTGTACAGTGAGTTTACTCTAATAATGCAGTAATTCCATCAATCTGAAGTGTTCCACTTGACTATCCTCCAGTCCAAGAGGATTAAAATCCAAACTCGAGGGGAAGTTCTGTGATATCTGCTGCTGGACATAACTATTTTCCCTTCTCTTCCTAGTTGTGTGACTTCCTTGAGGCACACTACTTGGATGAACAAGTGAAGATGATCAAGAAGCTTGGAGATCACATCACCAACCTGAAGAGACTGGGAGCCCCTGAGAATGGCATGGGAGTGTACCTGTTTGACAAGCTCACCCTGGGGGAGAGTGATTAAATTGACTGCAGGGTTATAGCCTATTGTTTATGTCGTCTTGAGACTGCCCATCCTTGACTGAATGATGATTTGTGACTTTGTAGAGAGCTGAGAGTGCTGGGCCCTTGATGTGGAATGTGGTAGTAACTGTCAATAAACAGTGAACACTGGACTGGTTTTGTTTCCTTGTTAAGAGCTTGAGCTGTTGCTTATTTATCAGAAACATAATTTGCTTTACATCTAAGAACAACTACATTATGTGCCTGAGTGCAAACAGCCCAATGAGATGTTTGATCAGGTGAGCAAAAGGTCGGTTTTAGGAGGGAGGCAGAGATTGAGGGTAAATGCCAAAGCTTAGGACTGAGGTCGCTGTATACAAGTAACTGTTCCCATTGGTGGTGAATATCCTCTCTCCCCTGTCTGTAAATGTTAACTCTCTACTACCCCCCCTGCCAATATTTGTGTGGGTGACTTTTTTTTCTCTTTTGTTAAACCACAATGCCAGTGAAATAGTATTGCACCATTTCAGTGCAATAGCCAACCTGTAAGAATGGTATCTGCCCTGGGAATAGCAGTTCACGGTTTGATTAAAAAGTCAAATGCTATAGATCCTCAGTTAATTTGGGGAGCTCACTAAACCAAACTCATCACTGCTGCAATAGACTTTCTGAAGGTTTGTGAGCAAAGCAGCACATGATGGCTCTAGAGTACCAGTAATGTTGCAGTTCATTGTGAGCTTCCTGAACTCATGGCATAAAAGGGCTTGATGTGAGTGAGCAATCAACAGCAATTAGTCTCTTGTGTGTATTCTGGGGGTGGAGAATCTTTTTCCTTTTTTTAAACCCCCTCCACCCCCAATCCTGCCTATTTAAGATCTTCTGTGAACAAGAATTTGGGTGAGGTACTGGAGGGAGAATTATTCCTCTGGAACTGAATTCAAGCAAAATGTAATCATTCAGGAAGGAGCAAATATTTCCATAAATGCACATCTTAAAACAGTTAAATATCACTAGGTCTCGGTGGGGGGTTAACTTCCAGCACCCCCACTGTTCCATTACTTCATAAACCCAATAAAATCAATTCCTTCATGAATTGAACAATTTGCCTTTAGTTCCATTGTGCATTTCATTCCAAATCCTATTGGTTCTCAATTTGTCTCTTTCACCTCTATGAATGGATTCAAATGTCGATGCTGTAATTATCCAGTGTTTACAAGTGAAGTTTAGGAACTTAGTTGTGAACTGTACTGGCTGTGATGGAATTGCAGTCTTCGGTTATTCCATGTTCATGTCTTTGCTTCTCCCACTTGCACTTTTGGGGGATCAATGTCATCCCATTTCATATGTTGCTGAGCCACAATTGTACAAGTGGGTGTGGATTTGTTCGGTTTTATGACTTCATATTTCAGACTAAAAGTCCTCAGCTCACTCTGTGCTGAACCTGGATGTGGATCAGCTGCAAACATTCCCCACACTGAGGTCACAACTGGGCTAATGGGGGTTAACTGTTTACACCTCAAAGCAAAATAAGGTCAATGTTCACCTCACTCTGTGTTGATATGTTTCCTGCAGTCTGATTACAATGAAGAATAGCTCTGGTAGCAGCTTCCCCTGGTGATGGGCTAGAAAATACATGTTTGTTCTTCTGGAAGAGGAATTTCTGTGTTTACATTCAAAGGGATTGTGTGATGGGGGAAATAGTTTTATTCCAAGGGAACACATCTCATCACCTAATCCAGGACTGGAAACCTCAACCATTTTGCAATAAAACCAGATGTCAAGACTTTGGATCTCAGAGAAATACCAATATGATGAGCCAGACTGTTGGAGAACATCAGAATCTCATCATTTCAATCAGATTCAAATACTCTTTAGCCTCACTGAAAGCTGACCATAAAAGGACTCATCTAATATGCTGGAGGACATAGAAAGAAAGAATTGCATTGAAATAGTGTCTTTAATGACCTCAGGACATCCCAAAGTGCTTTACAGCCAATTAAGTACTTTTGAAGTGTAGTCCCTGTTGTAATGTGGGAAAAGCATCAGCCAATTTGCCCACAGCAAGGTCCCACCAAAAGCAATTAAATAATAACCAGATAATCTGTTTTAATTATGTTGGTTGAGGACTAAATATTAGCACGGACACCACAAAGTACTCCCCTACTCTTGCTCAAAATAGTGCCGTGGGATCTTTTACATCTACCAAAGTGAGTAGACAGGGCCTCAGTTTAATGTCTCCCTCGGTATTGCACTGAGGTATCAGTCTAGACTTTGTGCTCAAGTTCCTGGAGTGGGACTTGAACCCACAACCTTCTGACTCTGAGGTGAGAGTGCTACCACTGAGCCACAGCTGACACAAAAGGAGATGTTTGTGTGGGTGACATTGCATTCAGTAATCTTCACTCCCTCTCATTCTCGCTGAATATCCTGAATTTTACCAAACAACATTTCATGAGAATCAAAACATCCCACAATGCTTTGCCCAGTTGATGCCCCCATGCTGCCAATCCTCAGACACACCCATTCTCTATATTAGAACTGGGGACGATTCACACCATCCATGGGATGGAATTTCCATTTCTCTGTCCAATGGTTGGTTTGCAAATTCACTCAAGACTACTTCACTGCTTTGAATATTGTCTCAACATCACAATTGCTAAGAAGTAATAAACTTGACCAGATTATGGTGAAAATATCAAATTATTCTCAAAAATTCAAAGTTATGATTCCATGACATTTCAACAAAGAGACACTTTCAGATTTGAGGAAGGTCAATGAGCCCAAAAGCAGTGACATCACCGAGACTCATCACCCAAACCGGCCCCTGTTCCAAAGCTCTGATTGGCCTGGGTATCAATCCCTCCCCCGCAGCGCCTCTCCTTTGTTAATTGGTGCCTAGATTCATTGACTATTCCTGATTGGCTATTGGGGATTGTCAATCATCATTGGTGATGTCATTGATTACCTCAATGCAGGCTGTCCCAGGAGTATAAATACAAGAGCTTGTGATGGATGAGGGTAGTTCTGGAACTTTTTGAGTAATAGTAAAAAGTACTAACACAGAAATAGTAAAGATGGCTTCCCAAGTGTGTCAGAATTACCACAAGGAGTGTGAGGATGGTGTCAACAAGCAGATCAATATGGAGCTCTATTCCTCCTATGTTTACCTCTCCATGGTGAGTCTTTGATGAATTGTCACTGCATTCTGTGTAGCTAGAATTTCTCCAGTTCAATAAATTTGCTTTGAAGTATGTTTCTCTTGATTTCTTTCCACCTCCCTGGGAAGAAAAATCTTTGGCCAGTGAGTAATATGGGGTGATCTTGTAGAGTTAATGGACTGCTCCTCACAGCACCTGCACTCTATTGAGGGGTTTAATATATGAACTTGGCTCAGTTGCTGCCTGAGTTTGTAAGAGAAGAGCAGAAACCTGGTCAAGTGCTTGACAGCATTTGAAAACTTTCAGTTTCAATGGGGTGACTGTAGCCAGTGAAATGTTGACCGGTTCTCACTAGTTTTCTTGCCTTGAGAATCCAAGTGATGAAGCTTTCACTGTGCCTGGATCTCTATTCCATTAAATGATTGTCCAGTGTAAAACTACTGGAATGAAGGAATTTTCTCTTGTCTTCCACCAATTTTAGATGAGAATGGAGTAAAAGGAGGTACAACTTGCTCAGGAGTTGAATTTGACTTGATGTGAAATGTAATCCTGAATATTAGTGTTTTTTTTTGCTGCTTGAATCTTTATCCTGTGTTTTTATAGTGAAGGGAAGCTTCCCAAACATAGTGAAGAAAATTGAATTTTGCTAGTTAACAAATAGTAACTATTTTTGAAAGCAATTAATATTTTGAAGTTGTGGAAAAATAACAATTTGGAATTGTATATTGTAATCTAGGTGTGGCATGATATATTTAAAATTCTCTCCACAGTCCTATTACTTTGACCGGGATGATGTTGCCCTGCGTCACTTTGCTGAGTTCTTCAAGGAGCAGTCACATGAGGAACGGGAGCACGCTGAGAAACTGCTGAAATTCCAGAATCAGCGTGGGGGCCGAGTCATCTTGGAGGACATCAAGGTTTGATTTAATAAATGAGGGGTCTTCTATGTGGCTCCCCTTCGACTGATTATTTCATACACTTTCTAAAGCAATTAGTTCTCAGTTGATTCCTGTGGCTTAATTCAGTAATTCTATATTATGACATTGGTTGATGGTAACATGGACATCTGATTTGCTTTTTGAACTCCTGCTATTTTCCTTGAATACTTTCTCATGTATTTTGTTGAATCCATTGTAAGTGATCTGGGTGAGACCTGATTCCTTTTCAGAAGCCAGAGCAGGATGAGTGGAGCAATGGTCTGGAGGTGATGCAGAGAGCTCTGCAGATGGAGAAGGATGTGAACCAGAGTCTGCTGGATCTGCACAAACTGTCCACTGAGAGGACAGACCCTCATGTAAGTTGTTAATGTGGGCCTTTGGGTAAGTTGGAGATGGAATGTTACAGTTCTTGAGCCTATTCAGATCTTCATACCCATAGCTTTGTGTAAGGATGTCTATCTTGGATTTTGAGTGGAGGCAGGACAGGAAGGTTGACCTACTGTGGACATTGAGGGGTAAGTGTCCCAGTGTCATGAGGATCTATGCACCTGTTGTACAGCAAGTTCTCTTGGAATTACTGCATTATTAATCAATCTGAAGTGTACCATTTGACTATCCTCCAGTCGGAGAGGATTAAAATCCAAACTCTCGGGGAAGTTCTGTGATATCTGCTGCTGGACATAACTATTTTCCATCTTTTCTTCCTAGTTGTGTGACCTCCTGGAGAGCCACTACTTGGATGAACAAGTGAAGATGATCAAGAAGCTTGGAGATCACATCACCAACCTGAAGAGACTGGGAGCCCCTGAGAATGGCATGGGAGTGTACCTGTTTGACAAGCTCACCCTGGGGGAGAGTGATTAAATTGACTGCAGGGTTATAGCCTATGGTTTAGTATTCCTGTCTTATATATTCTAGTGTGTGAGACCTCCTACTGAATGATTAATTGTCTGAATTTGTACAGAGCTGAGAGAACTGGGTTCTTGATGTGGCAGTAACTGTAAATAAACAGTTAACATTAGACTAGTTTTTGTTTCCTTTTTCAAAACTTGAGCTGCTGCTTATTTATCAGTAACACAATTTGCTTTATAACTAACAAGAACTACATTTGGCTGTTTGACACTGAGGCACATAATGAGCTATGAGGACAGGTGACCAAAAGGTAGGTTTTAAGAAGGGGAGGAAATGCCAAAGCTTAGGATTGAGGCAGCTGCATACAAGTAACTGTTTCCATTAGTGATGAATATCCTCTCTCCTGTCCATAAATGTTAATTCTCTCCCCCTCAAAAATATCAGCTGCTGTAACTTTTTTTCTTTTCTGTTGACACCACAATGTTAGTGAGTTAGTATTGTACCATTTCAGTGCGATGAACAAGCTGTAACAATGGGATCTGTCCTGGGAATAGCAGTTTGGGTTTTTTAAAAAGTAAAATGCTGTCGATTTTCAGTTACTAATGTGGGGGGAGCTCATTAAACCAAACTCATCACTGCTGCTAGAGACTTTCCAGAGGTTTGTGAGTAAAGCAGCACATAATGGGTCCACAGCACCACCACTGTCTAAGTTCAATGTGTGAGCCCCTGAACTCATGCAACTAATGGGATTAGACTGGGGTGAGAGGGTGATCAACAACAATTGGCCTCTTAGGTGGAAGTGTAGATTCTGAAGGTGGAGAATCTTTGCTTTTTTTCTTTCCTTACTACCACCCCCACCTCAAATGCAAAATTCTGTACCTCTTTTTCTCTCCTCCAACCCCCAATCCTGCCTATTTGAGATCCTCCATGAACAAGAAATTGGATGAGGTACTGGAGGGCGAATAATCCCTCTGGCACTGAACTCAAGCAAAATGTAATCTTTCTGGAAGCAGCAAATATTTCATTAAAGGCACATCTTTCAACACCAAGTTAACAACGAGTTTTCCTAGGGGGGGGGGGAACTTCCAGCACCCCCGCTGTTCCATTAATTCATAAACCCAATACAATCAACTCCTCCATGAATGTAACAATTTGCCTTTTATCCCATTGTGCATTACATTCCAAATACTCACCATCCTTTCCAAATCCTATTGGTTCTCTATTAGTCTCCTTCAAACCTATGAATGGATTCAAATGTTGATGCTGTAGCTGTAATTATCCAATGTTTACACGTGAAGTTTAGGAACTTAGTTGTGAACTGCACTGGGTGTGATGGAATTGCAGTCTTCAGTCATTCCACGTTAATGTCTTTGATCCCCCAAAAGTGCTTTTTGAGAGAAGCAATGTCACCACATTTCATACGTTGCTGAGCCACAATTGGAGTTCAGAAGAATGAGAGGCGATCTTATTGAAACATATAAGATTGTGAAGGGGCTTGATCGGCTGGATGCGGTAAGGATGTTCCCAAGGATGGGTGAAACTAGAACGAGGGGGCATAATCTTAGAATAAGGGGCTGCTCTTTCAAAACTGAGATGAGGAGAAACTTCTTCACTCAGAGGGTAGTAGGTCTGTGGAATTTGTTGCCTGTGGAAGCTACATCATTAAATAAATTTAAAACAGAAATAGACAGTTTCCTAGAAGTAAAGGGAATTACGGTTTACGGGGAGCGGGCAGGAAATTGGACATGAATTTAGATTTGAGGTTAGGATCAGATCAGCCATGATCTTATTGAATGGCGGAGCAGGCTCGAGGGGTTGATTGGCCCAGTCCTGCTCCTATTTATTATGTTCTTATGTAATTGTACAAGTGGGTGTGGATTTGTTGATGAGTTTAATGACTTCATATTTCAGATGAAAAGTCTTCAGCTCACTCTGTGCTGAACCTGGATGTGGATCAGCTGCAAACATTCCCCACACTGAGGTCACAACTGGGCTAATGGGGGTTAACTGTTTACACCTCAAAGCAAAATAAGGTCAATGTTCACCTCACTCTGTGCTGATATGTTTCCTACAGTCTGATTACAATGAAGAATAGCTCTGGTAGCAGCTTCCCCTGGTGATGGGCTAGAAAATACATGTTTGTTCTTCTGGAAGAGGAATTTCTGTGTTTACATTCAAAGGGATTGTGTGATGGGGAAACAGTTTTATTCCAAGGGAACCCATCTTATCACTTCATCCAGGACTGAAAATCTCAACTATTTTCAATAAAACCAGATGTCAAGACTTTGGATCTCAAAAAGAAATACCAATGTGATGAGCCAGACTGTTGGAGCACATCAGAGTCTCATCATTTCAATTAGATTCAAATATTCTTTAGCCTCATTGAAAGCTGATCATAAAAGGACTCATCCAACATGCCAGAGGACACAAAGAAAGAATTGCATTGATATAGTGACATTCATGACCTCAGGACATCCCAAAGTGCTTTACAGACAATTAAGTACTTTTGAAGTGTAGTCCCTGTTGTAATGTGGGAAAAGCATCGGCCAATTTGCCCACAGCAAGGTCCCACCAATAGCAATTAAATAATAACTAGATAATCTGCTTAAATTAGGTTGGCTGAGGAATAAATATTCGGAAGGACACCACAAACCACTCCCCTACTCTTGCTCGAAGTAGTGCCATGGGATCCTTTACATCCACCAAAGTGAGCAGACAGGTCCTCAGTTTAATGTCTCCCTCGGTGTTGCACTGAGGTATCAGTCTAGACTTTGTGCTCAATTCCCTGGAGTGGGACTTGAACCCACAACCTTCTGACTCTGAGGTGAGAGTGCTGCCACTGAGCCACAGCTGACACAAATGGAGATGTTTGTGTGGGTGACATTGCATTCAGTAATCTTCACTCCCTCTCATTCTCGCTGAATATCCTGAATTTTACCAAACAACATTTCATGAGAATCAAACATAAAAATGACACATCCCACAATGCTTTGCCCAGTTGATGCCCCCATGCTGCCAATCCTCAGACACACCCATTCTCTATATTAGAACTGGGGACGATTCACACCATCCATGGGATGGAATTTCCATTTCTCTGTCCAAGATTTGGTTTGCAAATTCACTCAAGACGACTTGATTGCGTTGAATATTGTCTCATCATCACTGTTACTTGCAAGTAATAAACTTGACCAGATTATGAAAAGCCACTTCAGTGAAAATATCAAATTATTATCAAATAATTCAAAGTTGTGATTCTGAGAGATTTATACAAAGAGGCACTATGAGGGAGGTCAAAGAACCCAAAAAGCACCAAAGGCGACCATCCACAGGTACAAGACGGACACGGCCTGTGGGGGCGGTCGCTCCGACTCTCGTCCGCAGCATTCTCTGCGCCCACTTGGCCCTGGAGAAGAGCATTCCGTGTCTGCCGTTATGGTTGAGGCTTTCCGCGACTGGTGGGAGCAGCAGGGACTGGAGCGAATCCTCGACTCTCACAATAAAGTTATAATTTGATTCTGGTTTTGTTTGATATCGTGATAAAGAAATCAAGATGTCCAAAAAAAAATACAGGTGACACTGGGTCTCAAGACAGTTACACAAGTGCCCCATCTTAGAATTATTTTCGTCCAAAAAAAAAGATATCACCGAGACCAATCACCCAAACCAGCCTGCATTCCAAAGCTCTGATTGGCTCTGGGTATCAACCTCTCCTCCACCACACCCCTGTCCTTTGTTAATTGGTGCCTGGATTTTTTTTTTTTTTTTTTTTTTTTTTTCCTTTCTTTTTTCTTTTTTTTTTTCTCTTTTTTTTTTAATTATTAGGCCCCCCTTTTATAAGAAGGGGGGGTGTGGGGTGTGCTTAAATACTAAAAACCAAATAAACCAAAACCAAGTGTTCAAATTAAAATTTTATTATCCTCGTCCAGGATGCACTCCAGCCCCTGCGGTGCCCACCGGCCGCGGAAAGCCTCGAGCGTACCGGCAGACACCGCGTGCTCCATCTCCAGGGCCACCCGGGCGCGGAGCATTCCGCGGAAGAGAGGCAGACAGGCCGAGCGACCGCCCCCACGGACCACGATCATCCTAGACCTGTGGATGGCCACCTTGGACAGGCCCAGGAGCAGGCCCACGAGAACGTCCACCGACCTGCCCGCCCCCCTCCTCACCGGGCGGCCAAAGATCAGGAGCGTGGGACTGAAATGCAGCCAGAACTTGAGGAGCAGCCCCTTCAAATAATGGAACAGGGGCTGCAGTCTCGCACACCCAGTGTACAGATGGAACACGGACTCCTCCAGGCCGCAGAAATCACACGCGGCCTGGGTGTCCGTGAAATGGCGTAACCGCCGGTTGCACGCGACTGCTCCGTGCGCCACCCTCCACCCCAGATCCCCAAAGTAACACGGGAGGACCCCTGTATAGAGAGCCTCCCAATGGGGACCCCCGTCTCCGCCGGACGGCAGGCTGGCACGCCAGGGCGTGTCCGGCCGAGAGACGAGGGCGAGGAAGTGGATGGTGTGCAGGAGCAGCCCGTACAGGAAATCCCTCCGCGCGGTGTGAAACGGCACGGAGGGAATTTCCGAGAGACGACTCAAGTTGTGAGGCGCGGCCCCCCGAGGGAGGTTCCGGGGTTTGGCGCCGAGGAGGAATTCCGTCCGAACGGGGGTCAGGTCGGACGGGATGGCTCCGCACGCCTGAGCCGCCTCCACATCCCGAGTGGAGTCAGGGCCGAGCGCCGATTTCAACGCCCGGATGGCGATGGCCGCGTCCCCGGCACGCCACGAGGACATCCGTGCGGCGAGCGCCCACGGCTCCAACCAACCCGACCCACCGCCATCCAGGACGTCCCTGACTCTGGTCACCCGACCGGCCACGGCCCTCCGCACCGACAGCCGCGAGCGGCCGAAGCCGATATCGCGGAGGAACGGATTCCCGAGCAGCGGCTCCTGCAGGACGGCCGCTACCCCTGACGGGCGAGAGCTCCGACCGGAGGCGACCATGTTCCAGACCCTGAGCAGATCCTGGTAAAAGACAGGCAGCTCCTGCAAAGACGTGCGGCCGCCCACCAGCGAGATGAACAGGAGCTGCGTGTCGTAGTTCAGGCCGTGCAGCTGGCGGAAAAAATACGTCGCCAGCGCACGCCATCTAAGAGGACGCTCAACGTACAGGTATCGCCGCAGCGTCCGAAGGCGGAAAGTTGCCACCTGGGTGCGGACGCACACCAGCCCCTGACCGCCCTCCCTAAGCGGGAGACTCAGGACCGCGGCAGCGACCCAGTGTATCCCTCTGGCCCAGAAGAAGTCGACAAACTTCTTCTGAATCTTGGCGACAAACTCAGGGGGGGGGGTCAAAGTGACCAACCGGTACCACAACATGGCGGCCACCAGCTGGTTTATGACCAGCACACGACCCCTGTAGGATAACACTCGGAGCAGTCCTGTCCAGCGCGCCAGGCGAGCGGCGACCTTGGCCTCCAGCTCTTCCCAGTTCGCCGGCCAGGCTTCCTCGGCAGGGCCGAGGTAGACTCCCAGGTACCGGAGGTGCGTGGTACTCCAGGCGAAAGGCCAGAGCTCCTCCGGCAGGGAGTCCACCCGCCACTGACCCACCAGGAGTCCGGAACATTTCTCCCAGTTGATCCTTGCGGAAGACGCCGCAGAGTAGACCTCTTGGCACTCGCGCATCCTCCGCAAGTCAAGGGGATCCGTGACCACGAGGAGCACGTCGTCGGCGTAAGCCGAAAGGACGACCTCCACGTCCGGCTCGCGCAGAGCCAGTCCCGACAACCTCTTGCGCAAGAGGCGCAGGAAAGGCTCCACGCAGACGGCGTATAATTGGCCGGACATGGGGCACCCCTGACGCACTCCTCTCCCGAAGCGAAGGGGCGCCGTCAAGGATCCGTTAACCTTAATCAGACACTCCGCGGCGGCGTACAGAAGTCGGATCCGGGCGACGAAATGCGACCCGAACCCGAAAGCGCGCAGAGTCCCGAATAGATACTCGTGATCCACCCTGTCGAACGCCTTCTCCTGATCTAAGGAAAGGAAGGCGACCGACAGACCAGCCCTCTGGGAATGGTGGATCAGGTCCCGGACCAGATGGATGTTATCGTGGATCTTCCGGCCCGGGACCGTGTAGGACTGGTCGGGGTGGATCATGTGGGCCAGCACGGTGCCCAGGCGAGCAGACATCGCCTTGGCAAAGACCTTATAATCCGTGCTGAGGAGGGAGACCGGGCGCCAGTTTTTAAGGTTGCGGAGATCCCCCTTCTTAGGCAGCAGGACCACGACCGCCCTGCGCCACGAAAGGGGCATCTCCCCGGTCGCCAGACATTCCCCCAGGACCCGCGCGTAGTCGCCCCCCAGGACGTCCCAGAAGGCCCTGAGGAACTCCACGGTCAGCCCGTCCAGCCCCGGGGACTTGCCCCTGGAGAGCTGGTGGAGGGCGCCGGTCAGCTCCGCCAAACTGAGCGGAGCGTCCAGACGCTCGGCGTCCTCCGGGCCGACCTTCGGCAAGTCCTCCCACAAAACTCTGCGCGCCTCCTCGCTGGACGGATCCGGAGAGAACAGAGCCTCGTAGAAAGATCGAGCCCGGGCCCTGACTCCCTCCGGGTCCGAGACGAGGGACCCGTCGTCGGCCAGCAGTGTAAGGAGCTGCTTACGAGCCCCCCGCCGCTTTTCCAGCGAGTAGAAGAAGGGAGAGCCGCGGTCCAGGTCCCGCAGGAGCTGGAGCCGCGACCTCACGTACGCTCCTCGGGACCCGACCAGTTGCAGGTCCCTCAGAGCGTCCTTCCTCTCCTCGTACACCTGCCGCAGGGCCGGATCCTCGGCGGCCTGACCGAGACGGGACTCCAGGCCAAGCACCTCCTGCTCCAACCGCCTGACCTCGGACTCCCGCCTCTTAGTCGACCCCCTCGCGTACTCTTGACAGAAGAGGCGGACGTGAGCCTTGCCCACGTCCCACCATAGCCTCAAGGAGGAGAAGCCTCCCCGCTTCCCTCTCCAGTCGCTCCAGAACAGACGGAACGAGTCCCGGAACCGCGCGTCCTCCAGCAGCCGGTTGTTAAAGTGCCAGTACGCGGACCCCGAACGGGCGCGGAGCAGAGCGAGCTCCATCCACACCAGGTGGTGGTCCGAGCACGACACCGGCCGGATGGAGGCCGACGGGACGCAGGAGGCGTACGCCCGCGAAACGTACAGGCGGTCGATTCTGGTGCTCCCCCCTCCGGCCCTCACAAAGGTGAACTGGCCGGAGTCGGGATGGAGATTCCGCCAGACGTCCACCAAGTCGAAGGACCCGACCAGGTCCCTCAACTTCTCCGTCGCCGTTCGGGCACGCGCGGGACCGGAGCGGTCCCTCGCCTCGAGGGTACGGTTAAAATCCCCCCCGAGGATAATGCACTCGCCGGCGTCGACGGAGTTTAGGTAAGTGGACACTTCTTCAAAGAAGCTCACTTGCTCGCCCTCGGACCAGGGGGCGTACACGTTCACCAGGTGAAGCGGCACGTCCCCGTGGCGAAGGGCTACGTGGAGCAAGCGGCCCGGCACCGGCTCCTTGACCCCCAAGATCTCCGGCTGAAAAGTCGGGGCCAACAAGATGGCCACCCCGCTCGAAACGCTGGCGAGGTGACTCAAGTAGACCCCCCCTCCCCATTCCAGGATCCACGTGGCCTCGTCTCCCGGAACGGTGTGGGTTTCCTGCAGAAAGCACACCGCATACTTCCCATCCCGCAGGACCGAGAACTTGTCAAATCTACGGCGGGCGTCTCTGCCGCCGTTGATGTTGAGGCTGGCTATGGTTATCTCCATGGCAAGAGCACAGCGCAACCTACTTAAAGCTAACGCGCGGAGGGAGCGGGGCCGCTCGTCGACCGCCACTCCCTCAAGAGCCCGGTGAGGAGGGATCTGAGCCGACGCAGCCCGACCCCGCCGTCGTCCCCTTCCGCGGCCACGGACGCGACGGCGGCCAGGACCGAGCGGATTAACTGCGCCGGCTCCGACCAACGGTCGAGGGCCAGCCGGACGCCATCGCGACGACGGCTCCAACCGGACGCAAAATCCCGGAGTTCCTCAACGGGGATGAGGGGAGACTCGGTGCCGGGCACGAGGGCGTCCACCACCTCACTGGCGGCGAACTCTAAATCCTCCCCAGTGCCCACCACCGAGTCCCCGTCCTCCTCCGGGTCATCGTCGCCCGCGGCCGACCCACTCCCCGCACAGGGTGCGGAGAACGAGACGGCCGCGCCGGCCAGCCCCGCCTCCGCCACGATCCCACCCCCAGGATCGTCGGCAGAGGAGTCCTCCCCGGGCTCCACCGGGGGGTCCGAGTCAGACGGCGGCGCCGGGCGGGGACCCTCCCCAGCCTCCGAGCGGTGAAAAACCGGCACCCGGATATAAGGGGAACCCGGGGAAACCGGGGAGAACGTGTACTCAAGTTCTCCCACCTCCCCCGGCTCCGAGCCCAGAGACTGAGAGGAGGGGGTCTCCCCACCCACGTCGCCACCGACCGACCCGGCCGGTGAGATATTCTGGTTAAAACCCACCACCAGGTCGAGCAGGTCCTGGGAGAGGTCGAGCCGGGGGCAGACGAATTTGGCCGCAACGGCCTCGCCCACCCCGGCACCCAGGACGCCCGACCCGGTGAACAGGGTAGTGTCGGGTAAATGCGGATCCGCGACCCCCCCTATCGGCGGGGTCTCTCCATCCCCCCCGGGAGGCACGGGCACGATCTCCTCCCCCCGA
Organism: Heptranchias perlo; assembly: GCF_035084215.1. Classification (NCBI taxonomy): domain Eukaryota; kingdom Metazoa; phylum Chordata; class Chondrichthyes; order Hexanchiformes; family Hexanchidae; genus Heptranchias; species Heptranchias perlo. Next base: position 4,459,144 of record NC_090364.1, read on the forward strand.
GAGGTGGATGACCCCCGCCGCTGTTCGGATGTCACGGGCGGGGCCGCAGGATCCGCGACCGGCACCGACTCCCCTTCCACGGGGGGCCGTCCCTTAGCAGGGAGCCCGTTCGCTTCCGGGGAGTGGCGCCTCTTTTTCTTCCCGGGGGGTCGCGGAGGGAGGGGGAACTCCACGTCTGCTGGGACCCCCACCTCCGCTCCCTCCTGATCACCCGCCAGCCCGGGCTCTGTCGCGACCGCGAGATGTTGACTGGCCGCGGTCACGGCCTCGGGCTGACTCAGATCTTCTCTGTCCCGGGGACCAGCCTCTAAATTCTTCCTCTTTCTCCGCGCCTTTCTCTGGCGAGGGTTCCCCTCCTCCCCCCTGGCGGAGGCCTCGACGCCAACCTCCACCCGCGCAGTTGACTGTCCCGACGCGGGGGCGGGGTTGGGGGGAGGAGCGGTGGCGGCGCCAGCCCCGGCCGCCGTAGCTGTTTTGGCGGCCTGAGAGGCAGGGCAGTTCCTCTTCAGGTGCCCCACCTCCTTACAGGCATGGCACCGCCCACCCTCTGCCGTCCAAAAGACGCGGTAAGGGATCCCCTCGTGGAGGGCGTTAAAGCCCCCCTCCGTAACCTCCTCCCGTGCCAGCTTGACGAATGCCTGGCGACGGAAGGAGTAAACATGCCGGAGGCTGTTCTCCCTGAGTCCGAGCGGCAGCGGCGTTACCCCCGACCTCACCTCCCCCAGTTGACGTAGGTGGGGGAGGAGGAGCTCGTCCGACAGGAAAGGCGGGACGTTGGATAAAATGACTCGCTGCGCGGTGGCCTCCAGCGGGTCCACCGGCAGGAAGGTCCCGCCAACCGTGAGCCCCTTACTAAGGGCCAGGGACACCGCCCGCTCGGACCTCAGGAAGAACACCGCCCTCCCGTACATTTTTGAGGCCGCGACGATGGCCGAGGGGCCGACAACCTCGGCCATGGCCTTTACGCAGGCCTCAATGGTCATGTTGGGGTGGGCGTAGCTCTTCACCCCATGCTTCCTCGTAATGAGGCGGAAAGGCGCCGGCCCAGCAGGAGCGGCACGAACTGTAGGAGCGGCCCCCGAGGTAACCGCCGCATACGTCCTGCTGGGTCCCGGCACCGGCGAAGATGGTGAAGCCATGACTGAGAGCCACACCCACCCCAAGTCTCAGGCCTTTGGATGGAAATTGGCCTTTTTTTTTAAAAGAATTCTTGAGGATACCTCTCTCCCCGAATCCCAGTGCTTGGTTGGGAGAGGGCCCCTTTGTTGTTTTTATATATTCCCAGAATACCCCGGAGAGCAAGGGAATATCCCAGAGAGCAGGAGAAGGTGGGAGGGATGGATGGCAGAATGGGAAGGAGGGAGTCTGCAGGGGTCGGCTGCTGCAGAAGTGGGTGGAAGAGGGGCGGGGTTGCACCTTAAAAGGTGGATCCTCTTCTGCCTGTCTTCCGGTGGGCAGGGGGAGGAGATGTCTTCCCCTAGACAGCTGGAGCTGCCTAGGCTCAGCCCTCCAAAGATTTGAAAAAGAAAGTAACTTCACCCAGGCAGCTCCAGCTGTCCCGGGCCAGACACTTGGGGGGGGACCCCTGTCCTCTGAAGTCTTCTTCCTCCCCCTACCTTCAGCCGACACACCTCACTGCACCGACCACCTCTTCCTCCCACTGGTTGGTGCTCTTTTTCTCCTTCTCCCTCCCTCCTTGTTGATGGTGGTTTCTCCTTCTTTCTCCTTCTCCTTCTCCTTCTCCCCAAGGGACCCAGGCAAGGGCCTGCTCTCTCTGCTCTCTCTGCTCTCCACTCCACTCAGTGGCAGTCCAGCCACAAACACCTCCAAGGCCTTGCTGGTCTGTATTGCAAAGCTCTGATTGGCTCTGGATATCAATCTCTCCCCCAGAGCCCTGTCCTTTGTTAATTGGTGCTTGGATTTTTTTTCTTTTTTTTTATTAGGCCCCCCTTTTATAAGAAGGGGTGGTGTGGGGTGTGCTTAACAACTAAAAACCAAACAAACCAAAACCAAGAGTTCAAATCAAAATTTTATTATCCTCGTTCAGGATGCACTCCAGCCCCTGCGGTGCCCACCGGTCGCGGAAAGCCTCGAGTGTACCGGCAGACACCGCGTGCTCCATCTCCAGGGCCACCCGGGCGCGGAGCAACCCGCGAAAGAGAGGCAGACAGGCCGAGCGCCCACCCCCGCGGACCGCGAGCATCCTGGACCTGTGGATAGCCACCTTGGACAGGCCCAGGAGCAGGCCCACGAGAACGTCCACCGACCTGCCCGCCCCCCTCCTCACCGGGCGGCCAAAGATCAGGAGCGTGGGACTGAAATGCAGCCAGAACTTGAGGAGCAGCCCCTTCAAATAATGGAACAGGGGCTGCAGTCTCGCACACCCGGTGTACAGATGGAACACGGACTCCTCCAGGCCGCAGAAATCGCAAGCGGCCTGGGTGTCCGTAAAATGGCGTAACCGCCGGTTGCACGCGACTGCTCCGTGCGCCACCCTCCACCCCAGATCCCCAAAGTAACACGGGAGGACCCCTGTATAGAGAGCCTCCCAATGGGGACCCCCGTCTCCGCCGGACGGCAGGATGGTACACCAGGGCGTGTCCGGGCGAGAGACGAGGGCGAGGAAGTGGATGGTGTGCAGGAGCAGCCCGTACAGGAAATCCCTCCGCGCGGTGTGAAACGGCACGGAGGGAATTTCCGAGAGACGACTCAAGTTGTGAGGCGCGGCCCCCCGAGGGAGGTTCCGGGGTTTGGCGCCGAGGAGGAACTCCGTCCGAACGGGGGTCAGGTCGGACGGGATGGCTCCGCACGCCTGAGCCGCCTCCACATCCCGAGTGGAGTCAGGGCCGAGCGCCGATTTCAACGCCCGGATGGCGATGGCCGCGTCCCCGGCACGCCACGAGGACATCCGTGCGGCGAGCGCCCACGGCTCCAACCAACCCGACCCACCGCCATCCAGGACGTCCCTGACTCTGGTCACCCGACCGGCCACGGCCCTCCGCACCGACAGCCGCGAGCGGCCGAAGCCGATATCGCGGAGGAACGGATTCCCGAGCAGCGGCTCCTGCAGGACGGCCGCTACCCCTGACGGGCGAGAGCTCCGACCGGAGGCGACCATGTTCCAGACCCTGAGCAGATCCTGGTAAAAGACAGGCAGCTCCTGCAAAGACGTGCGGCCGCCCACCAGCGAGACGAACAGGAGCTGCGTGTCGTAGTTCAGGCCGTGCAGCTGGCGGAAAAAATACGTCGCCAGCGCACGCCATCTAAGAGGACGCTCAACGTACAGGTATCGCCGCAGCGTCCGAAGGCGGAAAGTTGCCACCTGGGTGCGGACGCACACCAGCCCCTGACCGCCCTCCCTAAGCGGGAGACTCAGGACCGCGGCAGCGACCCAGTGTATCCCTTTGGCCCAGAAGAAGTCGACGAACTTCCTCTGAATCTTGGCGACAAACTCGGGGGGGGGGTCAAAGTGACCAATCTGTACCACAACATGGCGGCCACCAGCTGGTTTATGACCAGCACTCGACCCCTGTAGGGTAACACTCGGAGCAGTCCTGTCCAGCGCGCCAGGCGAGCGGCGACCTTGGCCTCCAGCTCTTCCCAGTTCGCCGGCCAGGCTTCCTCGGCAGGGCCGAGGTAGACTCCCAGGTACCGGAGGTGCGTGGTACTCCAGGCGAAAGGCCTGAGCTCCTCCGGCAGGGAGTCCACCCGCCACTGACCCACCAGGAGTCCGGAACATTTCTCCCAGTTGATCCTTGCGGAAGACGCCGCAGAGTAGACCTCTTGGCACTTGCGCATCCTCCGCAAGTCAAGGGGATCGGTGACCACGAGGAGCACGTCGTCGGCGTAAGCCGAAAGGACGACCTCCACGTCCGGCTCGCGCAGAGCCAGTCCCGACAACCTCTTGCGCAAGAGGCGCAGGAAAGGCTCCACGCAGACGGCGTATAATTGGCCGGACATGGGGCACCCCTGACGCACTCCTCTCCCGAAGCGAAGGGGCGCCGTCAAGGATCCGTTAACCTTAATCAGACACTCCGCGGCGGCGTACAGAAGTCGGATCCGGGCGACGAAATGCGACCCGAACCCGAAAGCGCGCAGAGTCCCGAATAGATACTCGTGATCCACCCTGTCGAACGCCTTCTCCTGATCCAAGGAAAGGAAGGCGACCGACAGACCAGCCCTCTGGGAATGGTGGATCAGGTCCCGGACCAGATGGATGTTATCGTGGATCTTCCGGCCCGGGACCGTGTAGGACTGGTCGGGGTGGATCATGTGGGCCAGCACGGTGCCCAGGCGAGCAGACATCGCCTTGGCAAAGACCTTATAATCCGTGCTGAGGAGGGAGACCGGGCGCCAGTTTTTAAGGTTGCGGAGATCCCCCTTCTTAGGCAGCAGGACCACGACCGCCCTGCGCCACGAAAGGGGCATCTCCCCGGTCGCCAGACATTCCCCCAGGACCCGCGCGTAGTCGCCCCCCAGGACGTCCCAGAAGGCCCTGAGGAACTCCACGGTCAGCCCGTCCAGCCCCGGGGACTTGCCCCTGGAGAGCTGGTGGAGGGCGCCGGTCAGCTCCGCCAAACTGAGCGGAGCGTCCAGACGCTCGGCGTCCTCCGGGCCGACCTTCGGCAAGTCCTCCCACAAAACTCTGCGCGCCTCCTCGCTGGACGGATCCGGAGAGAACAGAGCCTCGTAGAAAGATCGAGCCCGGGCCCTGACTCCCTCCGGGTCCGAGACGAGGGACCCGTCGTCGGCCAGCAGCGTAAGGAGCTGCTTACGAGCCCCCCGCCGCTTTTCCAGCGAGTAGAAGAAGGGAGAGCCGCGGTCCAGGTCCCGCAGGAGCTGGAGCCGCGACCTCACGTACGCTCCTCGGGACCCGACCAGTTGCAGGTCCCTCAGAGCGTCCTTCCTCTCCTCGTACACCTGCCGCAGGGCCGGATCCTCGGCGGCCTGACCGAGACGGGACTCCAGGCCAAGCACCTCCTGCTCCAACCGCCTGACCTCGGACTCCCGCCTCTTAGTCGACCCCCTCGCGTACTCTTGACAGAAGAGGCGGACGTGAGCCTTGCCCACGTCCCACCATAGCCTCAAGGAGGAGAAGCCTCCCCGCTTCCCTCTCCAGTCGCTCCAGAACAGACGGAACGAGTCCCGGAACCGCGCGTCCTCCAGCAGCCGGTTGTTAAAGTGCCAGTACGCGGACCCCGACCGGGCGCGGAGCAGAGCGAGCTCCATCCACACCAGGTGGTGGTCCGAGCACGACACCGGCCGGATGGAGGCCGACGGGACGCAGGAGGCGTACGCCCGCGAAACGTACAGGCGGTCGATTCTGGTGCTCCCCCCTCCGGCCCTCACAAAGGTGAACTGGCCGGAGTCGGGATGGAGATTCCGCCAGACGTCCACCAAGTCGAAGGACCCGACCAGGTCCCTCAACTTCTCCGTCGCCGTTCGGGCACGCGCGGGACCGGAGCGGTCCCTCGCCTCGAGGGTACGGTTAAAATCCCCCCCGAGGATAATGCACTCGCCGGCGTCGACGGAGTTTAGGTAAGTGGACACTTCTTCAAAGAAGCTCACTTGCTCGCCCTCGGACCAGGGGGCGTACACGTTCACCAGGTGAAGCGGCACGTCCCCGTGGCGAAGGGCTACGTGGAGCAAGCGGCCCGGCACCGGCTCCTTGACCCCCAAGATCTCCGGCTGAAAAGTCGGGGCCAACAAGATGGCCACCCCGCTCGAAACGCTGGCGAGGTGACTCAAGTAGACCCCCCCTCCCCATTCCAGGATCCACGTGGCCTCGTCTCCCGGAACGGTGTGGGTTTCCTGCAGAAAGCACACCGCATACTTCCCGTCCCGCAGGACCGAGAACTTGTCAAATCTACGGCGGGCGTCTCTGCCGCCGTTGATGTTGAGGCTGGCTATGGTTATCTCCATGGCAAGAGCACAGCGCAACCTACTTAAACCTAACGCGCGGAGGGAGCGGGGCCGCTCGTCGACCGCCACTCCCTCAAGAGCCCGGTGAGGAGGGATCTGAGCCGACGCAGCCCGACCCCGCCGTCGTCCCCTTCCGCGGCCACGGACGCGACGGCGGCCAGGACCGAGCGGATTAACTGCGCCGGCTCCGACCAACGGTCGAGGGCCAGCCGGACGCCATCGCGACGACGGCTCCAACCGGACGCAAAATCCCGGAGTTCCTCAACGGGGATGAGGGGAGACTCGGTGCCGGGCACGAGGGCGTCCACCACCTCACTGGCGGCAAACTCTAAATCCTCCCCAGTGCCCACCACCGAGTCCCCGTCCTCCTCCGGGTCATCGTCGCCCGCGGCCGACCCGCTCCCCGCACAAAGCGCGGAGAACGAGACGGCCGCGCCGGCCAGCCCCGCCTCCGCCACGATCCCACCCCCAGGATCGTCGGCAGAGGAGTCCTCCCCGGGCTCCACCGGGGGGTCCGAGTCAGACGGCGGCGCCGGGCGGGGACCCTCCCCAGCCTCCGAGCGGTGAAAAAACCGGCACCCGGATATAAGGGGAACCCGGGGAAACCGGGGAGAACGTGTACTCAAGTTCTCCCACCTCCCCCGGCTCCGAGCCCAGAGACTGAGAGGAGGGGGTCTCCCCACCCACGTCGCCACCGACCGACCCGGCCGGTGAGATATTCTGGTTAAAACCCACCACCAGGTCGAGCAGGTCCTGGGAGAGGTCGAGCCGGGGGCAGACGAATTTGGCCGCAACGGCCTCGCCCACCCCGGCACCCAGGACGCCCGACCCGGTGAACAGGGTGGTATCGGGTAAATGCGGATCCGCGACCCCCCCTATCGGCGGGGTCTCTCCATCCCCCCCGGGAGGCACGGGCACGATCTCCTCCCCCCGAGAGGTGGATGACCCCCGCCGCTGTTCGGATGTCACGGGCGGGGCCGCAGGATCCGCGACCGGCACCGACTCCCCTTCCACGGGGGGCCGTCCCTTAGCAGGGAGCCCGTTCGCTTCCGGGGAGTGGCGCCTCTTTTTCTTCCCGGGGGGTCGCGGAGGGAGGGGGAACTCCATGTCTGCTGGGACCCCCACCTCCGCTCCCTCCTGATCACCCGCCAGCCCGGGCTCTGTCGCGACCGCGAGATGTTGACTGGCCGCGGTCACGGCCTCGGGCTGACTCAGATCTTCTCTGTCCCGGGGACCAGCCTCTAAATTCTTCCTCTTTCTCCGCGCCTTTCTCTGGCGAGGGTTCCCCTCCTCCCCCCTGGCGGAGGCCTCGACGCCAACCTCCACCCGCGCAGTTGACTGTCCCGACGCGGGGGCGGGGTTGGGGGGAGGAGCGGTGGCGGCGCCAGCCCCGGCCGCCGTAGCTGTTTTGGCGGCCTGAGAGGCAGGGCAGTTCCTCTTCAGGTGCCCCACCTCCTTACAGGCATGGCACCGCCCACCCTCTGCCGTCCAAAAGACGCGGTAAGGGATCCCCTCGTGGAGGGCGTTAAAGCCCCCCTCCGTAACCTCCTCCCGTGCCAGCTTGACGAATGCCTGGCGACGGAAGGAGTAAACATGCCGGAGGCTGTTCTCCCTGAGTCCGAGCGGCAGCGGCGTTACCCCCGACCTCACCTCCCCCAGTTGACGTAGGTGGGGGAGGAGGAGCTCGTCCGACAGGAAAGGCGGGACGTTGGATAAAATGACTCGCTGCGCGGTGGCCTCCAGCGGGTCCACCGGCAGGAAGGTCCCGCCAACCGTGAGCCCCTTACTAAGGGCCAGGGACACCGCCCGCTCGGACCTCAGGAAGAACACCGCCCTCCCGTACATTTTTGAGGCCGCGACGATGGCCGAGGGGCCGACAACCTCGGCCATGGCCTTTACGCAGGCCTCAATGGTCATGTTGGGGTGGGCGTAGCTCTTCACCCCATGCTTCCTCGTAATGAGGCGGAAAGGCGCCGGCCCAGCAGGAGCGGCACGAACTGTAGGAGCGGCCCCCGAGGTAACCGCCGCATACGTCCTGCTGGGTCCCGGCACCGGCGAAGATGGTGAAGCCATGACTGAGAGCCACACCCACCCCAAGTCTCAGGCCTTTGGATGGAAATTGGCCTTTTTTTTTAAAAGAATTCTTGAGGATACCTCTCTCCCCGAATCCCAGTGCTTGGTTGGGAGAGGGCCCCTTTGTTGTTTTTATATATTCCCAGAATACCCCGGAGAGCAAGGGAATATCCCAGAGAGCAGGAGAAGGTGGGAGGGATGGATGGCAGAATGGGAAGGAGGGAGTCTGCAGGGGTCGGCTGCTGCAGAAGTGGGTGGAAGAGGGGCGGGGTTGCACCTTAAAAGGTGGATCCTCTTCTGCCTGTCTTCCGGTGGGCAGGGGGAGGAGATGTCTTCCCCTAGACAGCTGGAGCTGCCTAGGCTCAGCCCTCCAAAGATTTGAAAAAGAAAGTAACTTCACCCAGGCAGCTCCAGCTGTCCCGGGCCAGACACTTGGGGGGGGACCCCTGTCCTCTGAAGTCTTCTTCCTCCCCCTACCTTCAGCCGACACACCTCACTGCACCGACCACCTCTTCCTCCCACTGGTTGGTGCTCTTTTTCTCCTTCTCCCTCCCTCCTTGTTGATGGTGGTTTCTCCTTCTTTCTCCTTCTCCTTCTCCTTCTCCCCAAGGGACCCAGGCAAGGGCCTGCTCTCTCTGCTCTCTCTGCTCTCCACTCCACTCAGTGGCAGTCCAGCCACAAACACCTCCAAGGCCTTGCTGGTCTGTATTGCAAAGCTCTGATTGGCTCTGGATATCAATCTCTCCCCCAGAGCCCTGTCCTTTGTTAATTGGTGCTTGGATTTTTTTTCTTTTTTTTTATTAGGCCCCCCTTTTATAAGAAGGGGTGGTGTGGGGTGTGCTTAACAACTAAAAACCAAACAAACCAAAACCAAGAGTTCAAATCAAAATTTTATTATCCTCGTTCAGGATGCACTCCAGCCCCTGCGGTGCCCACCGGTCGCGGAAAGCCTCGAGTGTACCGGCAGACACCGCGTGCTCCATCTCCAGGGCCACCCGGGCGCGGAGCAACCCGCGAAAGAGAGGCAGACAGGCCGAGCGCCCACCCCCGCGGACCGCGAGCATCCTGGACCTGTGGATAGCCACCTTGGACAGGCCCAGGAGCAGGCCCACGAGAACGTCCACCGACCTGCCCGCCCCCCTCCTCACCGGGCGGCCAAAGATCAGGAGCGTGGGACTGAAATGCAGCCAGAACTTGAGGAGCAGCCCCTTCAAATAATGGAACAGGGGCTGCAGTCTCGCACACCCGGTGTACAGATGGAACACGGACTCCTCCAGGCCGCAGAAATCGCAAGCGGCCTGGGTGTCCGTAAAATGGCGTAACCGCCGGTTGCACGCGACTGCTCCGTGCGCCACCCTCCACCCCAGATCCCCAAAGTAACACGGGAGGACCCCTGTATAGAGAGCCTCCCAATGGGGACCCCCGTCTCCGCCGGACGGCAGGATGGTACGCCAGGGCGTGTCCGGGCGAGAGACGAGGGCGAGGAAGTGGATGGTGTGCAGGAGCAGCCCGTACAGGAAATCCCTCCGCGCGGTGTGAAACGGCACGGAGGGAATTTCCGAGAGACGACTCAAGTTGTGAGGCGCGGCCCCCCGAGGGAGGTTCCGGGGTTTGGCGCCGAGGAGGAACTCCGTCCGAACGGGGGTCAGGTCGGACGGGATGGCTCCGCACGCCTGAGCCGCCTCCACATCCCGAGTGGAGTCAGGGCCGAGCGCCGATTTCAACGCCCGGATGGCGATGGCCGCGTCCCCGGCACGCCACGAGGACATCCGTGCGGCGAGCGCCCACGGCTCCAACCAACCCGACCCACCGCCATCCAGGACGTCCCTGACTCTGGTCACCCGACCGGCCACGGCCCTCCGCACCGACAGCCGCGAGTGGCCGAAGCCGATATCGCGGAGGAACGGATTCCCGAGCAGCGGCTCCTGCAGGACGGCCGCTACCCCTGACGGGCGAGAGCTCCGACCGGAGGCGACCATGTTCCAGACCCTGAGCAGATCCTGGTAAAAGACAGGCAGCTCCTGCAAAGACGTGCGGCCGCCCACCAGCGAGATGAACAGGAGCTGCGTGTCGTAGTTCAGGCCGTGCAGCTGGCGGAAAAAATACGTCGCCAGCGCACGCCATCTAAGAGGACGCTCAACGTACAGGTATCGCCGCAGCGTCCGAAGGCGGAAAGTTGCCACCTGGGTGCGGACGCACACCAGCCCCTGACCGCCCTCCCTAAGCGGGAGACTCAGGACCGCGGCAGCGACCCAGTGTATCCCTCTGGCCCAGAAGAAGTCGACAAACTTCTTCTGAATCTTGGCGACAAACTCAGGGGGGGGGGGTCAAAGTGACCAACCGGTACCACAACATGGCGGCCACCAGCTGGTTTATGACCAGCACACGACCCCTGTAGGATAACACTCGGAGCAGTCCTGTCCAGCGCGCCAGGCGAGCGGCGACCTTGGCCTCCAGCTCTTCCCAGTTCGCCGGCCAGGCTTCCTCGGCAGGGCCGAGGTAGACTCCCAGGTACCGGAGGTGCGTGGTACTCCAGGCGAAAGGCCTGAGCTCCTCCGGCATGGAGTCCACCCGCCACTGACCCACCAGGAGTCCGGAACATTTCTCCCAGTTGATCCTTGCGGAAGACGCCGCAGAGTAGACCTCTTGGCACTCGCGCATCCTCCGCAAGTCAAGGGGATCCGTGACCACGAGGAGCACGTCGTCGGCGTAAGCCGAAAGGACGACCTCCACGTCCGGCTCGCGCAGAGCCAGTCCCGACAACCTCTTGCGCAAGAGGCGCAGGAAAGGCTCCACGCAGACGGTGTATAATTGGCCGGACATGGGGCACCCCTGACGCACTCCTCTCCCGAAGCGAAGGGGCGCCGTCAAGGATCCGTTAACCTTAATCAGACACTCCGCGGCGGCGTACAGAAGTCGGATCCGGGCGACGAAATGCGACCCGAACCCGAAAGCGCGCAGAGTCCCGAATAGATACTCGTGATCCACCCTGTCGAACGCCTTCTCCTGATCTAAGGAAAGGAAGGCGACCGACAGACCAGCCCTCTGGGAATGGTGGATCAGGTCCCGGACGAGATGGATGTTATCGTGGATCTTCCGGCCCGGGACCGTGTAGGACTGGTCGGGGTGGATCATGTGGGCCAGCACGGTGCCCAGGCGAGCAGACATCGCCTTGGCAAAGACCTTATAATCCGTGCTGAGGAGGGAGACCGGGCGCCAGTTTTTAAGGTTGCGGAGATCCCCCTTCTTAGGCAGCAGGACCACGACCGCCCTGCGCCACGAAAGGGGCATCTCCCCGGTCGCCAGACATTCCCCCAGGACCCGCGCGTAGTCGCCCCCCAGGACGTCCCAGAAGGCCCTGAGGAACTCCACGGTCAGCCCGTCCAGCCCCGGGGACTTGCCCCTGGAGAGCTGGTGGAGGGCGCCGGTCAGCTCCGCCAAACTGAGCGGAGCGTCCAGACGCTCGGCGTCCTCCGGGCCGACCTTCGGCAAGTCCTCCCACAAAACTCTGCGCGCCTCCTCGCTGGACGGATCCGGAGAGAACAGAGCCTCGTAGAAAGATCGAGCCCGGGCCCTGACTCCCTCCGGGTCCGAGACGAGGGACCCGTCGTCGGCCAGCAGCGTAAGGAGCTGCTTACGAGCCCCCCGCCGCTTTTCCAGCGAGTAGAAGAAGGGAGAGCCGCGGTCCAGGTCCCGCAGGAGCTGGAGCCGCGACCTCACGTACGCTCCTCGGGACCCGACCAGTTGCAGGTCCCTCAGAGCGTCCTTCCTCTCCTCGTACACCTGCCGCAGGGCCGGATCCTCGGCGGCCTGACCGAGACGGGACTCCAGGCCAAGCACCTCCTGCTCCAACCGCCTGACCTCGGACTCCCGCCTCTTAGTCGACCCCCTCGCGTACTCTTGACAGAAGAGGCGGACGTGAGCCTTGCCCACGTCCCACCATAGCCTCAAGGAGGAGAAGCCTCCCCGCTTCCCTCTCCAGTCGCTCCAGAACAGACGGAACGAGTCCCGGAACCGCGCGTCCTCCAGCAGCCGGTTGTTAAAGTGCCAGTACGCGGACCCCGACCGGGCGCGGAGCAGAGCGAGCTCCATCCACACCAGGTGGTGGTCCGAGCACGACACCGGCCGGATGGAGGCCGACGGGACGCAGGAGGCGTACGCCCGCGAAACGTACAGGCGGTCGATTCTGGTGCTCCCTCCTGCAGCCCTCACAAAGGTGAACTGGCCGGAGTCGGGATGGAGATTCCGCCAGACGTCCACCAAGTCGAAGGACCCGACCAGGTCCCTCAACTTCTCCGTCGCCGTTCGGGCACGCGCGGGACCGGAGCGGTCCCTCGCCTCGAGGGTACGGTTAAAATCCCCCCCGAGGATAATGCACTCGCCGGCGTCGACGGAGTTTAGGTAAGTAGACACTTCTTCAAAGAAGCTCACTTGCTCGCCCTCGGACCAGGGGGCGTACACGTTCACCAGGTGAAGCGGCACGTCCCCGTGGCGAAGGGCTACGTGGAGCAAGCGGCCCGGCACCGGCTCCTTGACCCCCAAGATCTCCGGCTGAAAAGTCGGGGCCAACAAGATGGCCACCCCGCTCGAAACGCTGGCGAGGTGACTCAAGTAGACCCCCCCTCCCCATTCCAGGATCCACGTGGCCTCGTCTCCCGGAACGGTGTGGGTTTCCTGCAGAAAGCACACCGCATACTTCCCGTCCCGCAGGACCGAGAACTTGTCAAATCTACGGCGGGCGTCTCTGCCGCCGTTGATGTTGAGGCTGGCTATGGTTATCTCCATGGCAAGAGCACAGCGCAACCTACTTAAACCTAACGCGCGGAGGGAGCGGGGCCGCTAGTCGACCGCCACTCCCTCAAGAGCCCGGTGAGGAGGGATCTGAGCCGACGCAGCCCGACCCCGCCGCCGTCCCCTTCCGCGGCCACGGACGCGACGGCGGCCAGGACCGAGCGGATTAACTGCGCCGGCTCCGACCAACGGTCGAGGGCCAGCCGGACGCCATCGCGACGACGGCTCCAACCGGACGCAAAATCCCGGAGTTCCTCAACGGGGATGAGGGGAGACTCGGTGCAGGGCACGAGGGCGTCCACCACCTCACTGGCGGCGAACTCTAAATCCTCCCCAGTGCCCACCACCGAGTCCCCGTCCTCCTCCGGATCATCGTCGCCCGCGGCCGACCCGCTCCCCGCACAAAGCGCGGAGAACGAGACGGCCGCGCCGGCCGGCCCCGCCTCCGCCACGATCCCACCCCCAGGATCGTCGGCAGAGGAGTCCTCCCCGGGCTCCACCGGGGGGTCCGAGTCAGACGGCGGCGCCGGGCGGGGACCCTCCCCAGCCTCCGAGCGGTGAAAAACCGGCACCCGGATATAAGGGGAACCCGGGGAAACCGGGGAGAACGTGTACTCAAGTTCTCCCACCTCCCCCGGCTCCGAGCCCAGAGACTGAGAGGAGGGGGTCTCCCCACCCACGTCGCCACCGACCGACCCGGCCGGTGAGATATTTTGATTAAAACCCACCACCAGGTCGAGCAGGTCCTGGGAGAGTTCGAGCCGGGGGCAGACGAATTTGGCCGCAACGGCCTCGCCCACCCCGACACCCAGGACGCCCGACCCGGTGAACATGGTAGTGTCGGGTAAATGCGGAGCCGCGACCCCCCCTATCGGCGGGGTCTCTCCATCCCCCCCCGGGAGGCACGGGCACTATCTCCTCCCCCCGAGAGGTGGATGACCCCCGCCGCTGTTCGGATGTCACGGGCGGGGCCGCAGGATCCGCGACCGGCACCGACTCCCCTTCCACGGGGGGCCGTCCCTTAGCAGGGAGCCCGTTCGCTTCCGGGGAGTGGTGCCTCTTTTTCTTCCAGGAGGGTCGCGGAGGGAGGGGGGACTCCATGTCTGCTGGGACCCCCGCCTCCGCTCCCTCCTGATCACCCGCCAGCCCGGGCTCTGTCGCGACCGCGAGATGTTGACTGGCCGCGGTCACGGCCTCGGGCTGACTGAGATCTTCTCTGTCCCGGGGACCAGCCTCTAGATTCTTCCTCTTTCTCCGCGCCTTTCTCTGGCGAGGGTTCCCCTCCTCCCCCCTGGCGGAGGCCTCGACGCCAACCTCCACCCGCGCAGTTGACTCTCCCGACGCGGGGGCGGGGTTGGGGGGAGGAGCGGTGGCGGCGCCAGCCCCGGCCGCCGAAGCTGTTTTGGCGGCCTGAGAGGCAGGGCAGTTCCTCTTCAGGTGCCCCACCTCCTTACAGGCATGGCACCGCCCACCCTCTGCCGTCCAAAAGACGCGGTAAGGGGTCCCCTCGTGGAGGGCGTTAAAGCCCCCCTCCGTAACCTCCTCCCGTGCCAGCTTGACGAATGCCTGGCGACGGAAGGAGTAAACATGCCGGAGGCTGTTCTCCCTGAGTCCGAGCGGCAGCGGCGTTACCCCCGACCTCACCTCCCCCAGTTGACGTAGGTGGGGGAGGAGGAGCTCGTCCGACAGGAAAGGCGGGACGTTGGATAAAATGACTCGCTGCGCGGTGGCCTCCAGCGGGTCCACCGGCAGGAAGGTCCCGCCAACCGTGAGCCCCTTACTAAGGGCCAGGGACACCGCCCGCTCGGACCTCAGGAAGAACACCGCCCTCCCGTACATTTTCGAGGCCGCGACGATGGCCGAGGGGCCGACAACCTCGGCCATGGCCTTAACGCAGGCCTCAATGGTCATGTTGGGGTGGGCGTAGCTCTTCACCCCATGCTTCCTCGTAATGAGGCGGAAAGGCGCCGGCCCAGCAGGAGCGGCACGAACTGTAGGAGCGGCCCCCGAGGTAACCGCCGCATACGTCCTGCTGGGTCCCGGCACCGGCGAAGATGGTGAAGCCATGACCTAAAGAGCCACACCCACCCCAAGTCTCAGGCCTTTGGATTGAAATTGGCCTCTTTTTTTTAAATGAAAACCTTGAGGAAAACCTCTCTCCCCGAATCCCAGTGCTTGGATGGGAGAGGGGCCCCTTTGTTGGTTTTTAAATTCCCCAAGAACACCCCGGAGAGCAAGGGAATATCCCAGAGAGCAGGAGAAGGTGGGAGGGATGGATGGCGGAATGGGAAGGACCGACCACCTCTTCCTCCCACTGGTTGGTGCTCTTTTTCTCCTTCTCCCTCCCTCCTTGTTGATGGTGGTTTCTCCTTCTCCCCAAGGGACCCAGGCAAGGGCCTGCTCTCTCTGCTCTCTCTGCTCTCCACTCCACTCAGTGGCAGTCCAGCCACAAACACCTCCAAGGCCTTGCTGGTCTGTATTGCAAAGCTCTGATTGGCTCTGGATATCAATCTCTCCCCCAGAGCCCTGTCCTTTGTTAATTGGTGCTTGGATTTTTTTTCTTTTTTTTTATTAGGCCCCCCTTTTATAAGAAGGGGTGGTGTGGGGTGTGCTTAACAACTAAAAACCAAACAAACCAAAACCAAGAGTTCAAATCAAAATTTTATTATCCTCGTTCAGGATGCACTCCAGCCCCTGCGGTGCCCACCGGTCGCGGAAAGCCTCGAGTGTACCGGCAGACACCGCGTGCTCCATCTCCAGGGCCACCCGGGCGCGGAGCAACCCGCGAAAGAGAGGCAGACAGGCCGAGCGCCCACCCCCGCGGACCGCGAGCATCCTGGACCTGTGGATAGCCACCTTGGACAGGCCCAGGAGCAGGCCCACGAGGACGTCCACCGACCTGCCCGCCCCCCTCCTCACCGGGCGGCCAAAGATCAGGAGCGTGGGACTGAAGCGCAGCCAGAACTTGAGGAGCAGCCCCTTCAAATAATGGAACAGGGGCTGCAGTCTCGCACACCCAGTGTACAGATGGAACACGGACTCCTCCAGGCCGCAGAAAATGCAAGCGGCCTGGGTGTCCGTAAAATGGCGTAAACGCCTGTTGCACGGGACTGCTCCGTGCAACACCCTCCACCCCAGATCCCCAAAGTAACACGGGAGGACCCCTGTATAGAGAGCCTCCCACTGGGGACCCCCGTCTCCGCCGGATGGCACGCCAGGGCGTGTCCGGCCGAGAGACGAGGGCGAGGAAGTGGATGGTGTGCAGGAGCAGCCTGTACAGGAAATCCCTCCGCGCGGTGTGAAACGGCACGGAGGGAATTTCCGAGAGACGACTCAAGTTGTGAGGCACAGCCCCCCGAGGGAGGTTCCGGGGTTTGGCGCCGAGGAGGAACTCCGTCCGAACGGGGGTCAGGTCGGACGGGATGGCTCCGCACGCCTGAGCCGCCTCCACATCCCGAGTGGAGTCAGGTCCGTGCGCCGATTTCAACGCCTGGATGGCGGCGGCCGCGTCCCCGGCACGCCATGAGGACATCCGTGCGGCGAGCGCCCACGGCTCCAACCAACCCGACCCACCGCCATCCAGGACGTCCCTGACTCTGGTCACCTGACCGGCCACGGCCCTCCGCACCGACAGCCGCGAGTGGCCGAAGCCGATATCGCGGAGGAACGGATTCCCGAGCAGCGGCTCCTGCAGGACGGCCGCTACCCCTGACGGGCGAGAGCTCCGACCGGAGGCGACCATGTTCCAGACCCTGAGCAGATCCTGGTAAAAGACAGGCAGCTCCTGCAAAGACGTGCGGCCGCCCACCAGCGAGACGAACAGGAGCTGCGTGTCGTAGTTCAGGCCGTGCAGCTGGCGGAAAAAATACGTCGCCAGCGCACGCCATCTAAGAGGACGCTCAACGTACAGGTATCGCCGCAGCGTCCGAAGGCGGAAAGTTGCCACCTGGGTGCGGACGCACACCAGCCCCTGACCGCCCTCCCTAAGCGGGAGACTCAGGACCGCGGCAGCGACCCAGTGTATCCCTCTGGCCCAGAAGAAGTCGACAAACTTCTTCTGAATCTTGGCGACAAACTCAGGGGGGGGGGTCAAAGTGACCAACCGGTACCACAACATGGCGGCCACCAGCTGGTTTATGACCAGCACACGACCCCTGTAGGATAACACTCGGAGCAGTCCTGTCCAGCGCGCCAGGCGAGCGGCGACCTTGGCCTCCAGCTCTTCCCAGTTCGCCGGCCAGGCTTCCTCGGCAGGGCCGAGGTAGACTCCCAGGTACCGGAGGTGCGTGGTACTCCAGGCGAAAGGCCTGAGCTCCTCCGGCAGGGAGTCCACCCGCCACTGACCCACCAGGAGTCCGGAACATTTCTCCCAGTTGATCCTTGCGGAAGACGCCGCAGAGTAGACCTCTTGGCACTCGCGCATCCTCCGCAAGTCAAGGGGATCCGTGACCACGAGGAGCACGTCGTCGGCGTAAGCCGAAAGGACGACCTCCACGTCCGGCTCGCGCAGAGCCAGTCCCGACAACCTCTTGCGCAGGAAAGGCTCCACGCAGACGGCGTATAATTGGCCGGACATGGGGCACCCCTGACGCACTCCTCTCCCGAAGCGAAGGGGCGCCGTCAAGGATCCGTTAACCTTAATCAGACACTCCGCGGCGGCGTACAGAAGTCGGATCCGGGCGACGAAATGCGACCCGAACCCGAAAGCGCGCAGAGTCCCGAATAGATACTCGTGATCCACCCTGTCGAACGCCTTCTCCTGATCTAAGGAAAGGAAGGCGACCGACAGACCAGCCCTCTGGGAATGGTGGATCAGGTCCCAGACCAGATGGATGTTATCGTGGATCTTCCGGCCCGGGACCGTGTAGGACTGGTCGGGGTGGATCATGTGGGCCAGCACGGTGCCCAGGCGAGCAGACATCGCCTTGGCAAAGACCTTATAATCCGTGCTGAGGAGGGAGACCGGGCGCCAGTTTTTAAGGTTGCGGAGATCCCCCTTCTTCGGCAGCAGGACCACGACCGCCCTGCGCCACGAAAGGGGCATCTCCCCGGTCGCCAGACATTCCCCCAGGACCCGCGCGTAGTCGCCCCCCAGGACGTCCCAGAAGGCCCTGAGGAACTCCACGGTCAGCCCGTCCAGCCCCGGGGATTTGCCCCTAGAGAGCTGGTGGAGGGCGCCGGTCAGCTCCGCCAAACTGAGCGGAGCGTCCAGACGCTCGGCGTCCTCCGGGCCGACCTTCGGCAGGTCCTCCCACAAAACTCTGCGCGCCTCCTCGCTGGACGGATCCGGAGAGAACAGAGCCTCGTAGAAAGATCGAGCCCGGGCCCTGACTCCCTCCGGGTCCGAGACGAGGGACCCGTCGTCGGCCAGCAGTGTAAGGAGCTGCTTACGAGCCCCCCGCCGCTTTTCCAGCGAGTAGAAGAAGGGAGAGCCGCAGTCCAGGTCCCGCAGGAGCTGGAGCCGCGACCTCACGTACGCTCCTCGGGACCCGACCAGTTGCAGGTCCCTCAGAGCGTCCTTCCTCTCCTCGTACACCTGCCGCAGGGCTGGATCCTCGGCGGCCTGACCGAGACGGGACTCCAGGCCAAGCACCTCCTGCTCCAACCGCCTGACCTCGGACTCCCGCCTCTTAGTCGACCCCCTCGCGTACTCTTGACAGAAGAGGCGGACGTGAGCCTTGCCCACGTCCCACCATAGCCTCAAGGAGGAGAAGCCTCCCCGCTTCCCTCTCCAGTCGCTCCAGAACAGACGGAACGAGTCCCGGAACCGCGCGTCCTCCAGCAGCCGGTTGTTAAAGTGCCAGTACGCGGACCCCGACCGGGCGCGGAGCAGAGCGAGCTCCATCCACACCAGGTGGTGGTCCGAGCACGACACCGGTCGGATGGAGGCCGACGGGACGCAGGAGGCGTACGCCCGCGAAACGTACAGGCGGTCGATTCTGGAGCTCCCTCCTCCGGCCCTCACAAAGGTGAACTGGCCGGAGTCGGGATGGAGATTCCGCCAGACGTCCACCAAGTCGAAGGACCCGACCAGGTCCCTCAACTTCTCCGTCGCCGTTCGGGCACGCGCGGGACCGGAGCGGTCCCTCGCCTCGAGGGTACGGTTAAAATCCCCCCCGAGGATAATGCACTCGCCGGCGTCGACGGAGTTTAGGTAAGTGGACACTTCTTCAAAGAAGCTCACTTGCTGGGCTCCGGACCAGGGGGCGTACACGTTCACCAGGTGAAGCGGCACGTCCCCGCGGCGAAGGGCCACGTGGAGCAAGCGGCCCGGCACCGGCTCCTTGACCCCCAAGATCTCCGGCTGAAAAGTCGGGGCCAACAAGATGGCCACCCCGCTCGAAACGCTGGCGAGGTGACTCAAGTAGACCCCCCCTCCCCATTCCAGGATCCACGTGGCCTCGTCTCCCGGAACGGTGTGGGTTTCCTGCAGAAAGCACACCGCATACTTCCCGTCCCGCAGGACCGAGAACTTGTCAAATCTACGGCGGGCGTCTCTGCCGCCGTTGATGTTGAGGCTGGCTATGGTTATCTCCATGACAAGAGCACAGCGCAACCTACTTAAACCTAACGCGCGGAGGGAGCGGGGCCGCTAGTCGACCGCCACTCCCTCAAGAGCCCGGTGAGGAGGGATCTGAGCCGATGCAGCCCGACCCCGCCGCCGTCCCCTTCCGCGGCCACGGACGCGACGGCGGCCAGGACCGAGCGGATTAACTGCGCCGGCTCCGACCAACGGTCGAGGGCCAGCCGGACGCCATCGCGACGACTGCTCCAACCGGACGCAAAATCCCGGAGTTCCTCAACGGGGATGAGGGGAGACTCGGTGTCGGGCACGAGGGCGTCCACCACCTCACTGGTGGCGAACTCCAAATCCTCCCCAGTGCCCACCACCGAGTCCCCGTCCTCCTCCGGGTCATCGTCGCCCGCGGCCGACCCGCTCCCCGCACAAAGCGCGGAGAACGAGACGGCCGCGCCAGCCGGCCCCGCCTCCGCCACGATCCCACCCCCAGGATCGTCGGCAGAGGAGTCCTCCCCGGGCTCTACTGGGGGCTCCGGGTCAGAGGGCGGCGCCGGGCGGGGACCCTCCCCAGCCTCCGAGCGGTGAAAAACCGGCACCCGGATATAGGGGGAAACCGGGGAGAACGTGTACTCAAGTTCTCCCACCTCCCCCGGCTCCGAGCCCAGAGACTGAGAGGAGGGGGTCTCCCCACCCACGTCGCCAGCGACCGACCCGGCCGGTGAGATATTTTGGTTAAAACCCACCACCAGGTCAAGCAGGTCCTGGGAGAGGTCGAGCCGGGGGCAGACGAATTTGGCCGCAACGGCCTCGCCCACCCCGGCACCCAGGACGCCCGACCCGGTGAACAGGGTAGTGTCGGGTAACTGCGGAGCCGCGACCCCCCCTATCGGCAGGGTCTCTCCATCCCCCCCGGGAGGCACGGGCACGATCTCCTCCCCCCCGAGAGGTAGATGACCCCCGCCGCTGTTCGGATGTCACGGGCGGGGCCGCAGGATCCGCGACCGTCACCGACTCCCCTTCCACGGGGGGCCGTCCCTTAGCAGGGAGCCCGTTCGCTTCCGGGGAGTGGCGCCTCTTTTTCTTCCCGGGGGGTCGCGGAGGGAGGGGGAACTCCATGTCTGCTGGGACCCCCGCCTCCGCTCCCTCCTGATCACCCGCCAGCCCGGGCTCTGTCGCGACCGCGAGATGTTGACTGGCCGCGGTCACGGCCTCGGGCTGACTGAGATCTTCTCTGTCCCGGGGACCAGCCTCTAAGTTCTTCCTCTTTCTCCGCGCCTTTCTCTGGCGAGGGTTCCCCTCCTCCCCCCTGGCGGAGACCTCGACGCCAACCTCCACCCGCGCAGTTGACTCTCCCGACGCAGGGGCGGGGTTGGGGGGAGGAGCGGTGGCGGCGCCAGCCCCGGCCGCCGTAGCTGTATTGGCGGCCTGAGAGGCAGGGCAGTTCCTCTTCAGGTGCCCCACCTCCTTACAGGCATGGCACCGCCCACCCTCTGCCGTCCAAAAGACGCGGTAAGGGGTCCCCTCGTGGAGGGCGTTAAAGCCCCCCTCCGTAACCTCCTCCCGTGCCAGCTTGACTAATGCCTGGCGACGGAAGGAGTAAACATGCCGGAGGCTGTTCTCCCTGAGTCCGAGCGGCAGCGGCGTTACCCCCGACCTCACCTCCCCCAGTTGACGTAGGTGGGGGAGGAGGAGCTCGTCCGACAGGAAAGGCGGGACGTTGGATAAAATGACCCGCTGCGCGGTGGCCTCCAGCGGGTCCACCGGCAGGAAGGTCCCGCCCACCGTGAGCCCCTTACTAAGGGCCAGGGACACCGCTCGCTCGGACCTCAGGAAGAACACCGCCCTCCCGTACATTTTTGAGGCCGCGACGATGGCCGAGGGGCCGACAACCTCGGCCATGGCCTTAACGCAGGCCTCAATGGTCATGTTGGGGTGGGCGTAGCTCTTCACCCCATGCTTCCTCGTAATGAGGCGGAAAGGCGCCGGCCCAGCAGGAGCGGCACGAACTAGGAGCGGCCCCCGAGGTAACCGCCGCATACGTCCTGGGTCCCGGCACCGGCGAAGATGGTGACGCCATGACTCAAGGAGCCACACCCACCCCAAGTCTCAGGCCTTCTGAAGGATATTGGCCTTTTTTTTTAAAGTCAACCTTGAGGAAAACCTCTCTCCCCGAATCCCAGTGCTTGGTTGGGAGAGGGCCCCTTTTTTTGGTTTTCAAATTTTCCCCAAGAACACCCCGGAGAGAAAGGGAATATCCTGGAGAGCAAGAGAAGGAGGGAGCGATGGATGGCAGAATGGGAAGGAGGGAGTCTGCAGGGGTCGGCTGCTGCAGAAGTGGGTGGAAGAGGGGCGGGGTTGCACCTTAAAAGGTGGATCTTCTTCTGCCTGTCTTCCGGTGGGCAGGGGGAGGAGATGTCTTCCCCAAGACAGCTGGAGCTGCCGAGGCTCAGTCCTCCAAAGATTTGAAGAAGTAAGTAACTTCACCCAGGCAGCTCCAGCTGTCCTGGGCCGGACACTTGGGGGGGAGCCCCCTGTCCTCTGAAGTCTTCTTCCTCCCCCTACCTTCAGCCGACGCACCTCACTGCACCGACCACCTCTTCCTCCCTCTGTTGGTGCTCTTTACTTCTCCCTCCCTCCTTGTTGATGGTGGTTTCTCCTCCTTCTCCTCCTTCTCCCCAAGGGACCCAGGCAAGGACCTGCTCTCTGCTCTCTCTGCTCTCCACTCCACTCAGTGGCAGTCCAGCCACAAACACCTCCAAGGCCTTGCTGGTCTGAACAAAGAGTCACTTTCAGATTGGTGGGAAGTCAAAGAGCCCAAAAGCAGTGACATCACTGAGACTGATCATCCAAACCGGACTGTATTCCAAACCACTGATTGGCTCTGGGTATCAATCCCGCCCCCATAACCCGTCCTTTGTTAATTGGTGCCTGGATTTTTTTTTTTTTTTTTTCTCTTCTCTAATTAGGCCCCCCTTTTATAAGAAGGGGGGTGTGGGGTGTGCTTAACAACTAAAAACCAAACAAACCAAAACCAAGAGTTCAAATCAAAATTTTATTATCCTCGTTCAGGATGCACTCCAGCCCCTGCGGTGCCCACCGGTCGCGGAAAGCCTCAAGCGTACCGGCAGACACCGCGTGCTCCATCTCCAGGGCCACCCGGGCGCGGAGCAACCCGCGAAAGAGAGGCAGACAGGCCGAGCGCCCACCCCCGCGGACCGCGAGCATCCTGGACCTGTGGATAGCCACCTTGGACAGGCCCAGGAGCAGGCCCACGAGGACGCCCACCGACCTGCCCGCCCCCCTCCTCACCGGGCGGCCAAAGATCAGGAGCGTGGGACTGAAGTGCAGCCAGAACTTGAGGAGCAGCCCCTCCAAATAATGGAACAGGGGCTGCAGTCTCGCACACCCAGTGTACAAATGAAAAACGGACTCCTCCAGGCCGCAGAAAATGCAAGCGGCCTGGGTGTCCGTAAAATGGCGTAAACGCCTGTTGCACGGGACTGCTCCGTGCAACACCCTCCACCCCAGATCCCCAAAGTAACACGGGAGGACCCCTGTATAGAGAGCCTCCCACTGGGGACCCCCGTCTCCGCCGGACGGCAGGATGGTACGCCAGGGCGTGTCCGGGCGAGAGACGAGGGCGAGGAAGTGGATGGTGTGCAGGAGCAGCCCGTACAGGAAATCCCTCCGCGCGGTGTGAAACAGCACGGAGGGAATTTCCGAGAGACGGCTCAAGTTGTGAGGCGCGGCCCTCCGAGGGAGGTTCCGGGGTTTGGCGCCGAGGAGGAATTCCGTCCGAACGGGGGTCAGGTCGGACGGGATGGCTCCGCACGCCTGAGCCGCCTCCACACCCCGAGTGGAGTCAGGGCCGAGCGCCGATTTCAACGCCTGGATGGCGGCGGCCGCGTCCCCGGCACGCCACGAGGACATGCGAGCGGCGAGCGCCCACGGCTCGAGCCAACCCGACCCTCCGCCATCCAGGACGTCCCTGACTCTGGTCACCCGACCGGCCACAGCCCTCCGCTCCGTCAGCCACGAGCGGCTGAAGCCGACATCGCGGAGGAACGGATTCCCGAGCAGCGGCTCCTGCAGGACGGCCGCTACCCCCGACGGGCGAGAGCTCCGGCTGGAGGCGACCATGGTCCAGACCCTGAGCAGATCCTGGTACAAGACAGGCAGCTCCTGCAAAGACGTGCGGCCGCCCACCAGCGAGACGAACAGGAGCTGCGTGTCGTAGTTCAGGCCGTGCAGCTGGCGGAAAAAATACGTCGCCAGCGCACGCCATCTAAGAGGACGCTCAACGTACAGGTATCGCTGCAGCATCCGAAGGCGGAAAGTTGCCACCTGGGTGCGGACGCACACCAGCCCCTGACCGCCCTCCCTAAGCGGGAGACTCAGGACCGCGGCAGCGACCCAGTGCATCCCTTTGGCCCAGAAGAAGTCGACGAACTTCCTCTGAATCTTGGCGACAAAATCAGGGGGGGGGGTCAAAGGAACCAACCGGTACCACAACATGGCGGCCACCAGCTGGTTTATGACCAGCACTCGACCCCTGTAGGATAACACTCGGAGCAGTCCTGTCCAGCGCGCCAGGCGAGCGGTGACTTTGGCCTCCAGCTCTACCCAGTTCGCCGGCCAGGCTTCCTCGGCAGGGCCGAGGTAGACTCCCAGGTACCGGAGGTGCGTGGTGCTCCAGGCGAAAGCCCTGAGCTCCTCCGGCATGGAGTCCACCCGCCACTGACCCACCAGGAGTCCGGAACATTTCTCCCAGTTGATTCTTGCGGAGGACGCGGCAGAGTAGACCTCTTGGCACTCGCGCATTCTCCGCAAGTCAAGGGGATCGGTGACCATGAGGAGCACGTCGTCGGCGTAAGCCGAAAGGACGACCTCCACGCCCGGCTCGAGCAGAGCCAGTCCCGACAGCCTCTTTCGCAAGAGGTGCAGGAAAGGCTCTACGCAGATGGTATATAATTGGCCGGACATGGGGCACCCCTGACGCACTCCTCTCCCGAAGCGAAGGGGCGCCGTCAAGGATCCGTTAACCTTAATCAGACACTCCGCGGCGGCGTACAGAAGTCGGATCCGGGCGACGAAATGCGACCCGAATCCGAAAGCGCGCAGAGTCCCGAATAGATACTCGTGATCCACCCTGTCGAACGCCTTCTCCTGATCCAAGGAAAGGAAGGCGACCGACAGACCAGCCCTCTGGGAATGGTGGATCAGGTCCCGGACCAGGTGGATGTTATCGTGGATCGTCCGGCCCGGGACCGTGTAGGACTGGTCGGGGTGGATCATGTGGTCCAGCACGGTGCCGAGGCGAGCAGACATCGCCCTGGCGAAGACCTTATAATCCGTGCTGAGGAGGGAGACCGGGCGCCAGTTTTTAAGGTTGCGGAGATCCCCCTTCTTAGGCAGCAGGACCACGACCGCCCTGCGCCACGAAAGGGGCATCTCCCCGGTCGCCAGACATTCCCCCAGGACCCGCGCGTAGTCGCCCCCCAGGACGTCCCAGAAGGCCCTGAGGAACTCCACGGTCAGCCCGTCCAGCCCCGGGGATTTGCCCCTAGAGAGCTGGTGGAGGGCGCCGGTCAGCTCCGCCAAACTGAGCGGAGCGTCCAGACGCTCGGCGTCCTCCGGGCCGACCTTCGGCAAGTCCTCCCACAAAACTCTGCGCGCCTCCTCGCTGGACGGATCCGGAGAGAACAGAGCCTCGTAGTAAGATCGAGCACGGGCCCTGACTCCCTCCGGGTCCGAGACGAGGGACCCGTCGTCGGCCAGCAGCGTAAGGAGCTGCTTACGAGCCCCCCGCCGCTTTTCCAGCGAGTAGAAGAAGGGAGAGCCGCGGTCCAGGTCCCGCAGGAGCTGGAGCCGCGACCTCACGTACGCTCCTCGGGACCCGACCAGTTGCAGGTCCCTCAGAGCGTCCTTCCTCTCCTCGTACACCTGCCGCAGGGCCGGATCCTCGGCGGCCTGACCGAGACGGGACTCCAGGCCAAGCACCTCCTGCTCCAACCGCCTGACCTCGGACTCCCGCCTCTTAGTCGACCCCCTCGCGTACTCTTGACAGAAGAGGCGGACGTGAGCCTTGCCCACGTCCCACCATAGCCTCAAGGAGGAGAAGCCTCCCCGCTTCCCTCTCCAGTCGCTCCAGAACAGACGGAACGAGTCCCGGAACCGCGCGTCCTCCAGCAGCCGGTTGTTAAAGTGCCAGTACGCGGACCCCGACCGGGCGCGGAGCAGAGCGAGCTCCATCCACACCAGGTGGTGGTCCGAGCACGACACCGGTCGGATGGAGGCCGACGGGACGCAGGAGGCGTACGCCCGCGAAACGTACAGGCGGTCGATTCTGGAGCTCCCTCCTCCGGCCCTCACAAAGGTGAACTGGCCGGAGTCGGGATGGAGATTCCGCCAGACGTCCACCAAGTCGAAGGACCCGACCAGGTCCCTCAACTTCTCCGTCGCCGTTCGGGCACGCGCGGGACCGGAGCGGTCCCTCGCCTCGAGGGTACGGTTAAAATCCCCCCCGAGGATAATGCACTCGCCGGCGTCGACGGAGTTTAGGTAAGTGGACACTTCTTCAAAGAAGCTCACTTGCTGGGCTCCGGACCAGGGGGCGTACACGTTCACCAGGTGAAGCGGCACGTCCCCGCGGCGAAGGGCCACGTGGAGCAAGCGGCCCGGCACCGGCTCCTTGACCCCCAAGATCTCCGGCTGAAAAGTCGGGGCCAACAAGATGGCCACCCCGCTCGAAACGCTGGCGAGGTGACTCAAGTAGACCCCCCCTCCCCATTCCAGGATCCACGTGGCCTCGTCTCCCGGAACGGTGTGGGTTTCCTGCAGAAAGCACACCGCATACTTCCCGTCCCGCAGGACCGAGAACTTGTCAAATCTACGGCGGGCGTCTCTGCCGCCGTTGATGTTGAGGCTGGCTATGGTTATCTCCATGACAAGAGCACAGCGCAACCTACTTAAACCTAACGCGCGGAGGGAGCGGGGCCGCTAGTCGACCGCCACTCCCTCAAGAGCCCGGTGAGGAGGGATCTGAGCCGATGCAGCCCGACCCCGCCGCCGTCCCCTTCCGCGGCCACGGACGCGACGGCGGCCAGGACCGAGCAGATTAACTGCGCCGGCTCCGACCAACGGTCGAGGGCCAGCCGGACGCCATCGCGACGACGGCTCCAACCGGACGCAAAATCCCGGAGTTCCTCAACGGGGATGAGGGGAGACTCGGTGTCGGGCACGAGGGCGTCCACCACCTCACTGGTGGCGAACTCCAAATCCTCCCCAGTGCCCACCACCGAGTCCCCGTCCTCCTCCGGGTCATCGTCGCCCGCGGCCGACCCGCTCCCCGCACAAAGCGCGGAGAACGAGACGGCCGCGCCAGCCGGCCCCGCCTCCGCCACGATCCCACCCCCAGGATCGTCGGCAGAGGAGTCCTCCCCGGGCTCTACTGGGGGCTCCGGGTCAGAGGGCGGCGCCGGGCGGGGACCCTCCCCAGCCTCCGAGCGGTGAAAAACCGGCACCCGGATATAGGGGGAAACCGGGGAGAACGTGTACTCAAGTTCTCCCACCTCCCCCGGCTCCGAGCCCAGAGACTGAGAGGAGGGGGTCCCCCCACCCACGTCGCCAGCGACCGACCCGGCCGGTGAGATATTTTGGTTAAAACCCACCACCAGGTCAAGCAGGTCCTGGGAGAGGTCGAGCCGGGGGCAGACGAATTTGGCCGCAACGGCCTCGCCCACCCCGGCACCCAGGACGCCCGACCCGGTGAACAGGGTAGTGTCGGGTAACTGCGGAGCCGCGACCCCCCCTATCGGCAGGGTCTCTCCATCCCCCCCGGGAGGCACGGGCACGATCTCCTCCCCCCCGAGAGGTAGATGACCCCCGCCGCTGTTCGGATGTCACGGGCGGGGCCGCAGGATCCGCGACCGTCACCGACTCCCCTTCCACGGGGGGCCGTCCCTTAGCAGGGAGCCCGTTCGCTTCCGGGGAGTGGCGCCTCTTTTTCTTCCCGGGGGGTCGCGGAGGGAGGGGGAACTCCATGTCTGCTGGGACCCCCGCCTCCGCTCCCTCCTGATCACCCGCCAGCCCGGGCTCTGTCGCGACCGCGAGATGTTGACTGGCCGCGGTCACGGCCTCGGGCTGACTGAGATCTTCTCTGTCCCGGGGACCAGCCTCTAAGTTCTTCCTCTTTCTCCGCGCCTTTCTCTGGCGAGGGTTCCCCTCCTCCCCCCTGGCGGAGACCTCGACGCCAACCTCCACCCGCGCAGTTGACTCTCCCGACGCAGGGGCGGGGTTGGGGGGAGGAGCGGTGGCGGCGCCAGCCCCGG
Organism: Heptranchias perlo; assembly: GCF_035084215.1. Classification (NCBI taxonomy): domain Eukaryota; kingdom Metazoa; phylum Chordata; class Chondrichthyes; order Hexanchiformes; family Hexanchidae; genus Heptranchias; species Heptranchias perlo. The sequence continues at coordinate 4,486,780 of NC_090364.1, forward strand.
CCGCCGTAGCTGTATTGGCGGCCTGAGAGGCAGGGCAGTTCCTCTTCAGGTGCCCCACCTCCTTACAGGCATGGCACCGCCCACCCTCTGCCGTCCAAAAGACGCGGTAAGGGGTCCCCTCGTGGAGGGCGTTAAAGCCCCCCTCCGTAACCTCCTCCCGTGCCAGCTTGACTAATGCCTGGCGACGGAAGGAGTAAACATGCCGGAGGCTGTTCTCCCTGAGTCCGAGCGGCAGCGGCGTTACCCCCGACCTCACCTCCCCCAGTTGACGTAGGTGGGGGAGGAGGAGCTCGTCCGACAGGAAAGGCGGGACGTTGGATAAAATGACCCGCTGCGCGGTGGCCTCCAGCGGGTCCACCGGCAGGAAGGTCCCGCCCACCGTGAGCCCCTTACTAAGGGCCAGGGACACCGCTCGCTCGGACCTCAGGAAGAACACCGCCCTCCCGTACATTTTTGAGGCCGCGACGATGGCCGAGGGGCCGACAACCTCGGCCATGGCCTTAACGCAGGCCTCAATGGTCATGTTGGGGTGGGCGTAGCTCTTCACCCCATGCTTCCTCGTAATGAGGCGGAAAGGCGCCGGCCCAGCAGGAGCGGCACGAACTAGGAGCGGCCCCCGAGGTAACCGCCGCATACGTCCTGGGTCCCGGCACCGGCGAAGATGGTGACGCCATGACTCAAGGAGCCACACCCACCCCAAGTCTCAGGCCTTCTGAAGGATATTGGCCTTTTTTTTTAAAGTCAACCTTGAGGAAAACCTCTCTCCCCGAATCCCAGTGCTTGGTTGGGAGAGGGCCCCTTTTTTTGGTTTTCAAATTTTCCCCAAGAACACCCCGGAGAGAAAGGGAATATCCTGGAGAGCAAGAGAAGGAGGGAGCGATGGATGGCAGAATGGGAAGGAGGGAGTCTGCAGGGGTCGGCTGCTGCAGAAGTGGGTGGAAGAGGGGCGGGGTTGCACCTTAAAAGGTGGATCTTCTTCTGCCTGTCTTCCGGTGGGCAGGGGGAGGAGATGTCTTCCCCAAGACAGCTGGAGCTGCCGAGGCTCAGTCCTCCAAAGATTTGAAGAAGTAAGTAACTTCACCCAGGCAGCTCCAGCTGTCCTGGGCCGGACACTTGGGGGGGAGCCCCCTGTCCTCTGAAGTCTTCTTCCTCCCCCTACCTTCAGCCGACGCACCTCACTGCACCGACCACCTCTTCCTCCCTCTGTTGGTGCTCTTTACTTCTCCCTCCCTCCTTGTTGATGGTGGTTTCTCCTCCTTCTCCTCCTTCTCCCCAAGGGACCCAGGCAAGGACCTGCTCTCTGCTCTCTCTGCTCTCCACTCCACTCAGTGGCAGTCCAGCCACAAACACCTCCAAGGCCTTGCTGGTCTGAACAAAGAGTCACTTTCAGATTGGTGGGAAGTCAAAGAGCCCAAAAGCAGTGACATCACTGAGACTGATCATCCAAACCGGACTGTATTCCAAACCACTGATTGGCTCTGGGTATCAATCCCGCCCCCATAACCCGTCCTTTGTTAATTGGTGCCTGGATTCATGGAAGATTCCCGAGTGGCTATCGGGGATTGTCAATCATCATTGGTGATGTCATTCCAAGGTTGAATGCCGGCTGTCCCAGTGGTATAAATACAAGAGCTTGTGCAGAAAGTGGATAGTTCTATAATTTTCCGGGTAATAGTATTCATATATTAAAAAAAAGTGAAGATGGCTTCCCAAGTGTGTCAGAACTATCACAAGGAGTGTGAGGATGGTGTCAACAAGCAGATCAATATGGAGCTCTATTCCTCCTATGTTTACCTCTCCATGGTGAGTCTTTTATTTATTGTCACTGCATTCTAAGTAGTTTGAATTTCTCCAGTTCAATAAACTGGCTTTACATTTTATTTCTCTTGACTTCCTTCCACTGCCCTCCATGGAGGAAAACATTTTTTGAGCAGTGAGTACTTCCAGTGTGTAATGTCGAGTGATCTTGTTGAGTTAACAGACTGTTCCTTACAGCAGCTGCACTCTATTGAGGGGTTTAATATGAACCTGGCTCAGCTGCTGCCTGAGTTTGTGAGAAGAGCAGAAACCTGGTCAAGTGCTTGTCAGCATTTGACAGTGTTCAATTTCAATGGGGTGACTGTAGCCAGTGAAATGTTGACTGGTCCTCACTAGTTTTCTTGCCTTGAGAATCCTAGTGATTTCTTCACTGTGCTGAGATCTCTATTACACTAAATGTAGACTCCAGTGTAAAACTATCGGAATGGAGGAATTGTCTCTTGTTCATCCACCAATTTTAGATTAGAATGGAGATTTTAAGAAGGTACAAATTGCTCAGAAATAGAGTTTTGGATGAAATGTGATCCCTGACCTTAATTGCTACTTTTCCCTGAGTGAACCTTTCATTTATCCTATTGTGGGGGGGGGGGGGCTATTAAACAACTTGTGAAATAAATTGAATTTTACTAGTTAACAAATGTTAGCTAATTTCTAACAAAACATTGAGCACTCACTGGGGTTCAGGGGAAGAATAGATAATTGTATGTAGATGAGATCTGGGTCTAACGTGACTCTGTCTAATATTCTCTCTGCAGTCCTATTACTTTGACCGGGATGATGTTGCCCTGCGTCACTTTGCTGAGTTCTTCAAGGAGCAGTCACATGAGGAACGGGAGCACGCTGAGAAACTGCTGAAATTCCAGAATCAGCGTGGAGGCTGAATCATCTTGGAGGACATCAAGGTTAGCTGTGGAGAAATATTAGTGACTGGATGACAAATGGCAAGATGTTGGAGGAACAGACCATGGGTGGAAATGTAATTCCTTGAGTATGAATAGTTTGCTGAAACCAATAGGGATGAGGTACAAAAGCAAACAAGATAGCTGTGATGAGGGAATAGTTGAAGTGAAGAGTGGATAAACATGAAATGGAGCCAGTGGCAGTGTTGGGTTTATGTAGGATATTGTCCTTGTGTGGAGGTGTTATATGGGATTGTCATACATCTATCCCTCTAAAACAAGGTTGAGGAGTAGGGAAACATGAAAATGTCTGATTTTAATACTATATTAATCAAGTCAATGAGGTAATAAAACATACTCCTTAAATGCTCTGAGATAGGTCCCAACAATACTTGCATGTCTATGCTTTAGGCAAAGGCAGTGTAATTAATTTTGGATTGTTCTGGCTAAGATCTATGACATGATGGGCTGAATGGCCTGCCTTGTGCTCTATATGTAACTAATCTTAGTGTGATCTCTTGTATTATTAACATGTTTTGGGGATTGATTTCTCATCTCGAGCTTGTTTTGGTCATTCGTTCACAATACAGTCTCAGCCTTCAGACTGAGGATGGAGCATGAGGAATTGTTTCACAGCAGAAAATGTGTATTGGGCTGTAATCTTTAACTGATGGATGTAACTTTATTTGTGTCGGAACAAGTACTTTGTTCAGTTGTCTTGGGTATAAACTGTATCTCCATAACTCCAATTCTTGTATGAAGTTAGCCATGAGAGCATCAGATGTTCATGGCATTTTAAACATTCTGCTCTTTCAGAAGCCAGAGCAGGATGAGTGGAGCAATGGTCTGGAGGTGATGCAGAGAGCTCTGCAGATGGAGAAGAATGTGAACCAGAGTCTGCTGGATCTGCACAAACTGTCCACTGAGAGGACAGACCCTCATGTAAGTTTGGAATGCCTTGAAGTGTTTAATATTTTGTTTGGGTGAAAGGAATAGTAACTTCAGGTTGCCAAAGCCAGTGCTGTTCTTCAGATATCAGACTGAGTTCTGTCTAATAGCTTTTCACTTCTCAGGCTGATATACTGGGTAGATTGTATTGGACTGTCATTGGTGAAAATTTTCCATCTGCTTTATTCAGCTTAATGGATGCCTTGGAATTCGTATCAATTTTTGGTGAGGGGCTGAGCTCTGAAAACAAGTGATGATGGGAAAGTTTTGTGTCGGGAGTTGATTCTTGTACAGTAATCACAGATTACTTTTCTCCTGAAGTAGGAGAAAATGACTCGATCCAGACTGCTTGAAAAGCAATTTGTTCAATAAACTGATAATAGCTGCCTCAATGAAAATGTCTCCCTTTCCTAGTTGTGTGATTTCCTGGAGACCCACTACTTGGATGAACAAGTGAAGATGATCAAGAAGCTTGGAGATCACATCACCAACCTGAAGAGACTGGGAGCCCCTGAGAATGGCATGGGAGTGTACCTGTTTGACAAGCTCAGCCTGGGGGAGAGTGATTCAACTGGCTGCAGGGATCCAGACTATTGTTTAATGCTCCTGTTTATATAGTTGTGAGGACCCCCTCGCCTCTGCCAATCCTGTAGCAGTGATGACTTTTTTGTGACTTTGTACAAAGCTGAGATCTGGGCTCTTGATGTGAAATGTAATAGTAACTGTCAATAAACTGTAACATTGAACTGGAGACATCATAAAGTGAGTGGTGGCTTAAACTGAAAAATAACAGACTTCAGTTTATGTTGAACAAGAATTACACTGGGCTGTGGAACAACTTTATGGGATTCAGTCCTGTGTAAATGTTTTTCTTTCTCCTTCTTCCACGCCCCCCCCCCCCCACCACTCTCTGGAATAATTCTAATTTATTGACTTGAATGTGCAGGGTCTCATGGTGAGGATCTACCGTCAATTCTGTGTGTACCTTGAATGCAAATTGTATTTGAAACCAGCAGTGAAGAGCAATGCTGTGATACAAGTTCCTGATCGTACTGGTGATGAATATTCTCTTTGCATGAATTACAACTCTCTTTCCAAAACCCACCCCACTACAACAAAATATCAGCTGCTAAAACATTGTGTGTTGTTAAATCAGCAGGACAGTGAAGTAATGGTAAACCATATCAATCCAATGTACAATTCTATTTAAGAAAAGTATCGACCCTAAGATGAGTAGGTTAGGATTTTATTAAATTAAGTGGTTACAGATCTCATTCAGGTAGCACTGTGGGATACACAGGAAGTAGTTCATTAAATCAAACTCATCATTGCTACTAAAGGCCTTCGAGTAAACTTTGTGGTCAGACCAGTACTGTGTGAACTCGTAGTACTAAGGGACCTACAATTGGGGGAGGGAATTAACCAGGATTGGTACATTTGCTCACTATCCACTGGCCTCTTAAGGCAAAGTATGGATTCCCCAGGGGGAAAAGATTGGCCCTCGGTTTGGAGGGCTTCTTTCTTTCCTCCACCGCGTGCCTGCCCCCACAAATGGTTGAATAACCTGTGAACGCTCTTGGCTCATGTAAATAAGCAATTGGGTTCGGTACTGAAGGGGGAGTAATACCTGTGGGACTAACTATACTCCAGCAAAATATAATCCTTCTGGAAGGAGTAAAAATATTGAAATGCACAAAACAAAATTTAAACCAAGTTAAATAGATATTTTGCCTGAAACTCATCCACATCCCTGGTCCATCAATTCATAAACACAATACGACCAGCTCCTCCATAAATAGATCAATTTGCCTTTAGTTCCATTGTGCATTTCATATCAAATTGTAATCATCCTTTCCAAATCCTGTTGGTTTTCCATTTGTCTCCTTCACCCCGATGAATGGATTCAAATGCTGATGCTGTAATTATCCAGTGTTTCCAAGTGAAGTTTAGGAACTTAGTTGTGAACTGCACTGGGTGTGATGGAATTGCAGTCTTCAGTCATTCCACGTTAATGTCTTTCCATTTCTCAAACACTTTTGGGGGAACAACATTTCATACGTTGGTGAGTCACAGTTCTAGCTGTTGGTTGGATTTGTTGACGGCTTCATATTTTGAGCAAAAAGTCTTCAGCTCACTCTGTGCTGGATGTGGATCAGCTGCAAACATTCCCCACGTGGAGATCTCAACCGGGCTGTTCACACCTCATAAAAAAAATTAGGTCAATATTCACCTCGTTCCGTGCTGATACATTTCCTACAAAGAAGTGCGGCCAATAAAGTAACTGTTGTAATGTAGAAGTGAATTTTCCCACAGCAATATCCCACAAACAGCAATGAAATAAAGACCAGATAATCTGTTTTAGTGATGTTGGTTGAGGGAGCAATATTGGCCAAGACAGTGGGGAGAACTCCCCTGCTCTTCCTCAAAACCATGCCAAGGGATCTTTTACATCCACCCGAGAGGGCAGACAGGGCCTCGGTTTAATGTCTCATCTGAAAGATGACATCTCTGACAGTGCATCGCTCCCTCAGCTCAGCCTAGATTTTGTCCTCAAGTCTATAGATTGAGACTTGAACCCACAACCTTCTGACTCTGAGGTGAGAGTGCTGCCACTGAGCCACAGCTGACACAAATGGAGATGTTTGTGTGGGTGACATTGCATTCAGTAATCTTCACTCCCTCTCATTCTCGCTGAATATCCTGAATTTTACCAAACAACATTTCATGAGAATTAAAATCAAAACAATTACACATCCCACAATGCTTTGCCCAGTTGATGCCCCCATGCTGCCAATCCTCAGACACACCCATTCTCTATATTAGAACTGGGGACGATTCACACCATCCATGGGATGGAATTTCCATTTCTCTGTCCAATGGTTGGTTTACAAATTCACTCAAGATGACTTGATTGCGTTGAATATTGTCTCAGTGTCACAATTACTTACAAGTAATAAACTTGGCCAGATTATGAAAAGCAACTTCAGTGAAAATATTAAATTATCAAATAATTCAAAGTTATGATTCTGAAAGATTTATCCAAAGAGGCACATTTAGGGAGGTCAAAGAACCCAAAAAGCATCAAAGGTGACCATCCACAGGTCCTGGCTGGATGCGGCCCGTGGGGGCGGTCGCTCCGACTCTCTGCCTCGCTCCGCAGCATTCTCTGCGCCCGGGTGGCCCTGGAGAGGGAGCACACGGTGTCTGCTGGTAAACTTGAGGCTTTCCGAGACCGGTGGGAGGCGCAGAGCTCGGAGTACGTCCTCGACTCCGACAATAAAGTTATGATTTGAATCTGGTTTTGTTGGATTTCGTAATAAAGAAATGAAGGTGACAAAAATACAGGTGACACTGGGTCTAAAGACAGCAACACAAGTGCCCCATCTTAGAATTATTTTAGTCAAACAGAAGAAAAGAGGGAAAAACAACCCAAAAAGCAGTGACATCACCGAGACCAATCACCCAAACCAGCCTGTATTCCAAAGCTCTGATTGGCTCTGGGTATCAACCCCTCCCCCACACCCCCTCTCCTTTGTTAATTGGTGCCTGGATTTATGGAAGATTCCTGATTGGCTATCAGGGATTGTCAATCATCATTGGTGATGTCATTCCTTGCTCAAATGGAGGCGGTCCCAATAGTATAAATACAAGAGCTTGTGAGTGAAGAGGGTAGTTCTAGAATTGTCCAGGTGATAGTGAAGAGTGATAACAGAAATAGATGATGGCTTCCCAAGTGTGTCAGAACTATCACAAGGAGTGTGAGGATGGTGTCAACAAGCAGATCAATATGGAGCTCTATTCCTCCTATGTTTATCTCTCCATGGTGAGTCTTTTATTACATATCACTGCATTCTAAGTAGTTGGAATTTGTCCAGTTCAATGAACTGGCTTTAAACTCTATTTCTGAAGTTCCTTCCCCCACCCCCATGATGCGCGGAGAATAATTTTGGACAGTGTGTGTTGACAGTGTTTTACACAGGGTGATTTTGCTGAGTTAATGGACTGCTCCTTGCAATGGCTGTGTTCTATTGAGGGGTTTAATATGAACCTGGCTCAGCTGCTGCCTGTAGCCAGTGACTTTTTTTTTCATCATTCATGGGATGTGGGTGTCATTGGCAAGGCCAGCATTTATTGCCCATCCCTAATTGCTCTCGAGGGTGGCTGTGAACTGCTGCAGTTTCTTTATTGTAGGATTGTACAACTGAGTGACTTGTGAGGCCACTATAAGAATCCATCACATTGCTGTGTGTCTGGAATCACAGGCCAGACTGGGTAAGGATGGCAAGTTTCCTTCCCTAGAGGTAATTAGTGAACCTGATGGGATTTTTATGACAATCTAGTTGTTTCATGGTCATTACTGATCCTAGCTTTTTATCCTGATTTTTGTTTTAATTAACTAAACTTAAATTCCCCAGCTCTTGTCTCTGGATTACTGGTCCAGTATCATAACCACAATGCTACTGCACCTGAACTTTGTGGACAAGTCCTCACTAGTTTTCTTACCTTTTTTTATTTCATAGTGAAGTACTGAGAATCCCAGTGATGAAACTTTCACTGTGCCTTGATCTCTTTCACTAAATGATTGTAGAATGACAGGAATGAAGGAATTATCTCTTGTCCTCATTAACTGTAGATTAGAATGGGGAGTAAAAGGAGATACAACTTGCTCAGGGAGTTGAGTTTGACCTGACCTGAAATGTAATCCCAAAGTTTAGTGTGTTTTTTTGCTTGTTGAATCTTTATCCTGCCTTTAGAGGGAGGGGCAGTGAGCCAACATAGTGAAGTAAATTGAGTTTTGCTAGTTAACAAATGGTAACTATTTTTGAAAGCAATTAATATCTAACTGTAGAAAAATAACATAATGTGTATTGTGATAGTTTTAAAATTCTCTCCACAGTCCTATTACTTTGACCGGGATGATGTTGCCCTGTGTCACTTTGCTGAGTTCTTCAAGGAGCAGTCACATGAGGAACGGGAGCACGCTGAGAAACTGCTGAAATTCCAGAATCAGCGTGGAGGCCGAATCATCTTGGAGGACATCAAGGTTTGATTTAATAATTGAGTGGCCTTCTGAATGGCTCCCCTTAAATGGACAATTTTAAATATTTCTGAAGCAATTTGTTCTAATGCACATAATTACATCGAATGTCCAGCAGAGAAACAGGACATTTGGCCCAACTGATCTATGCTGGTGTTTATGCTCCACATGAGCTGCCTCCCACCTTCATCTTGCCCGATCATCACATCCATCTATTACTGTCTCCCTCAGTACTTCCCCCCCCCCCCCCCCCTTAAAGACATCTATACTATTTGACTCCAGTGGTGGTGTAATTCTATATTCTTGGAACAATTGGTTCATGGTGACATGGACATCTGATTGCTTTTTCTCCTCTATTTTCCTTCACTATTTTCTCATGTATTTTTGTATTATCCATTAAGTGAACTGGCTGAGACCTGATTCCCTTTTCAGAAGCCAGAGCAGGATGAGTGGAGCAATGGTCTGGAGGCAATGCAGAGTGCTCTGCAGATGGAGAAGAATGTGAACCAGTGTCTGCTGGATCTCCACAAACTGTCCACTGAGAGGACAGACCCTCATGTAAGTTTGTAATGCTTTAATGTGGGCTTTTTGGAAAGTTGGAGGTGGTGGAAATTTACTGTCTTTGAGCCTGTTCAAAAGATCTTCATACCCAATAGCTTTGTTGGTGTCATGCTCAGATTCTTTTTTTGGGGTAGGGGAGACAGGAAAGGGAGATTGCCCGACTGTCTTCATTAGAGGTAAATGTATCTGATCCCAGGATCTAAGTACTTCTCAGAGCAAAGTTACTGTGCAATAATGCATCAATCTGAAGTGTACCACTTGACTATCGTCCAGACCAAGAAGATTAAAATCCAATCCCTCGTGGGGAAGCTCAGATGTTCCTCTATCTCCTGCTGGACATAACTATTTTCCATCTTTTCTTCCAGTTGTGTGACTTCCTGGAGACCCACTACTTGGATGAACAAGTGAAGATGATCAAGAAGCTTGGAGATCACATCACCAACCTGAAGAGACTGGGAGTCCCTGAGAATGGCATGGGAGTGTACCTGTTTGACAAGCACACCCTGGGGGATAGTGATTAAACTGACTGCAGGGATAAAGCTTATTGTCTCGTGCTCCTGTTTATATAGTTGTGAGGACCTCACCTTTACCAATCCTGTAGTAGTGATGATTTTTGTGACTTTGTATAAAGCTGCGATCTGGGCTCTTGATGTGAAATGTAATAGTAACTGTCAATAAACTGTAACATTGAACTGGAGACATCATAAAGTGAGTGGTGGTTTAAACTGGAAAAATAACAGACTTCAGTTTACATTGAACAAGAATTACACTGGGCTGTGGAACAACTTCATGGGCTTCAGTCCTGTGTAAATGTTTTTCTTTCCCTCCTGGAATAATTCCAATTTATTGACTTGGATGTTCATGGTGAGGATCTAACTTCAATTCTGTGTGTACCTTGAATGCAAATTGTATTTGAAACCAGCAATGCTGTGATACAAGTTCCTGTTACTACTAGTGATGAATATTCTCATTGCATAAATGACAACTCTCTTTTCAAAACCCACCCCACTACAACAAAATATCAGCTGATGTAACATTGTGTGCTATTAAATCACCAGGGCAGTGAGCTAATGTTAAACCATATCAATCCAATGTACAATTCTATTTAAGAAAAGTATCTACCTTGAGCTGTGCAGGCTAGGTTTTTAAAGTAAGTGGTTACAGATCTCATTCAGGTATCAGTGTGGAATACATTGAAGGTAGTTTATTAAACCAAACTCATTATTACTGGTAAAGGCCTTTGAGTAAACTTTGTGGTCAGACCAGTACTGTGTGAACTTGTAGGTCCTTCAGGACTATAATTGGGAGAAGGAATCAACCAGGATTGGCACATTTGCTTACTATCCACTGGCCTCTTACGGCAAAGTATGGATTCCCTAGAAGGAAAAGATTGGGGCTCAGTATGGAGGCTTCCTTGTTCCCATCCCCAATGGTTGAATAACCTGTGAACACTCTTGACTCACATGAATAAGCAATGGGGTTCGGTACTGAAGGGGGAGTAATACCTGTGGGATTAACTATACTCCAGCAAAATGTAATTCTTCTGCAAGGAGTAAAAACATTTAATTAAATGCCCAAAACAAATAATTTAAACCAAGTTAAATAGATATTTTGCCTGAAACTCATCCACATTGCTATTCCATCAATTCATAAACACAATACAACCAGCTCCACTATAAATATATCAATTTGCCTTTAGTTCCGTTGTGCATTTCATATCAAATTGTAATCATCCTTTCCAAATCCTGTTGGTTCTCCATTTATCTCCTTCACCCCGATGAGTGGATTCAGATGCTGATGCTGTAATTATCCAATGTTTACAAGTGAAATTTAGGAACTTAGTTGTGAACTGCACTGGGTGTGATGGAATTGCAGTCTTCAGTCATTCCACGTTAATGTCTTTCCATCTCTCAAAAACACTTTTGGGGGATCAACATTTCATACATTGGTCAGTCACTGTACTAGCTTTGGATTTGCTGATCGGTTTGACGGCTTCATATTTTAAGCAAAATGTCTTCAGCTCACTCTGTGCTGGATGTGGATCAGCTGCAAACATTTCCCCCACATGGAGGTCTCAACCGGGCTAATGGTTAACTGTTTATACCTCACAAAAAAAATTAGATCAATGTTCACCTCGTTCCGTGCTGATACATTTCCTACAGCCTGACTACAAAGAAGTGCGGCCAATGAAGTAACTGTTGTAATGGAGAAGTGAATTTGCCCACAGCAAGATCCCACAAACAGCAATGAAATAAAGACCAGATAATCTGTTTTAGTGATGTTGGTTGAGGGATCAATATTTGCCAAGATAGGGGGGAGAACTCCGCTGCTCTTCCTCAAAATAGTGCTGAGGGATCTTTTACATCTACCCGATAGGGCAGATGGGGCCTCGGTTTAATGTCTCATCTGAAAGACTCTATCTCTGACAGTGCATCGCTCCCTCAGCTCAGCTTAGACTTTGTCCTCAAGTCGATTGAGTGGGACTTGAACCCACAAACTTCTGACTCTGAGGTGAGAGTGCTACCACTGAGCCACAGCTGACACAAATGGAGATGTTTGTGTGGGTGACATTGCATTCAGTAATCTTCACTCCCTCTCATTCTCGCTGAATATCCTGAATTTTACCAAACAACATTTCATGAGAATCAAACATAAAAATGACACATCCCACAATGCTTTGCACAGTTGATGCCCCCATGCTGCCAATCCTCAGACACACCCATTCTCTATATTAGAACTGGGGACGATTCACACCATCCATGGGATGGAATTTCCATTTCTCTGTCCAATGGTTGGTTTGCAAATTCACTCAAGACTACTTGATTGCTTTGAATATTGTCTCAACATTACAATTACGAACAAGTAATAAATTTGACCAGATTATGAAAAGTCACTTCAGTGAAAATATCAAATTATTATCAAATAATTCAAAGTTGTCATTCTGAGAGATTTAAACAAAGAGAAACTTTCAGATTTGAGCGACGTTAATGTCCCCAAAAGCAGTGACATCACCGAGACTGATAATCCAAATCGGCCTTTATTCCAAACCTCTGATTGGCTCTGGGTATCAACCCCTCCCCACACTGCCTCTCTGTTAATTGGTTCAATGGACGATTCCTGATTGGCTATTAGTGATTGTCAATCATCATTGGTAATGCCATTGCTGACCAAAATGCAGGCAATCCCAGTCATATAAATACAAGAGCTTGTGAGAGAAGAGGTTAGTTTGAGAACTTCTTGAGTAATAGTTGAAAGTACTAATATTGAAATAGTGATAATGGTATCCCAAGTGTGTCAGAATTACCACAAGGAGTGTGAGGATGGTGTCAACAAGCAGATCAATATGGAGCTCTATTCCTCCTATGTTTACCTCTCCATGGTGAGTCTTTTATTAATTGCCACTGCAATCTGAGCAGTTGGAATTTCTCCAGTTCAATAAACTGGCTTTAGAGTATGTTTCTCTTGGTTTCTTTCCACCTCCCTTGGAAGACAAAGCTTTGGCCAGTGAGTACTTTGTGTGTAATACAGGGTGATCTTGTTGAGTTAATGGACTGCTTCTTGCAGTAGCTGCACTCTATTGAGGGGTTTAATATACTCCTGGCTCAGCTGCTGCCTGAGTTTGTAACAAATGCAGAAACCTGGTCAAGTGCTTGTCAGCATTTGTCCAATTTCAGTTTCAATGGGGTGACTGCAGCCAGTGAAATGTTGACAGGTCCTCACTAGTTTTCTTGCCTTGAGAATCCTAGTGATGAAGCTTTCTTCACTGTGCCTAGATCTTTATTACACTAAATGATTGCAGAGTGTAAAAGCACTGGGGAATGGAGTAATTGTCCCTTGTTTCTCCACTAATTTTAGATTAGAATGGAGAGTAAATGTGGTACTAGCTCAGAAGTGAAGTTTGAGTTGAGATGAAATATAATCCCTGACCTTAATTGTTACTTTTCTCTGATCCATTCATTATCCTGTTGGGGAGGGCGAAGCTATTGAACATCTTGTGAAGTAAATTTTGTTTCACTAGTAAACAAATGGTATCTAATTTCTAAAACTGAGCAGTAATTGTATGTAGGTGAGATCTAGGTCTGACATGATGCTGTTTTCAATATTCTCTCCTCAGTCCTATTACTTTGACCGGGATGATGTTGCCCTGCGTCACTTTACCAAGTTTTTCAAGGAGCAGTCACATGAGAACTGGGAGCACGCTGAGAAACTGCTGAAATTCCAGAATCGACGTGGTGGCTGTATTTTCCTGGAGGACATCAAGGTTAGCTGTGGAGAAATATTAGTGACTGGACCACAGTTGAAAACTAGATCTGGCAGGACATTGGAGGAAAAGATCATGTTGGAAATATAATTCCTTGAGTGCAATTTGCTAAAACCAATAGGGATAAGAGGTACAAAAGCCAACAAGATTGTTGTGATGAGGGAATAGTTTGACCCTGGACCAAAGACCATTCCTCAAGGGGCAGAGTAGATCAACATGAAGTCGATGGTGGCAATATTGGGTTTATAGAGGATATTGTCCTTGTGTGGTTGTATTAATATAACATTGTCATACATCCTTTGCCTTAAGTGAAGTAGGGAAACATTGAAATGTCAGACTTGATATTAATAAATGAGAATAAAACATAACTCCTTTCATGCTTGCGGAGGTCCAGGTACCAATAATACTTGCATGTCTATGCTTACAGGCAGGGCAGTGGAATTAATTTGGTTTCCTGTCAAATCTAGGACATGATGGGCTAAATGCCCTGTCTTCTGCTGTCAATGTAACTAATCTTGGTGTGATTTCTTGTATTATTAACATGTATTGGTGATTTCTCATCTTTCTTTGTTCAGTTATCTGGAGTATAAACTATATCTCCATAACTCCAATTCATGCATAAAGTTAGCAATGAGAGCATCAGATGTTCATGGAATTTTACATCTTCTGCACTTTCAGAAGCCAGAGCAGGATGAGTGGAGCAATGGTCTGGAGGTGATGCAGAGAGCTCTGCAGATGGAGAAGAATGTGAACCAGAGTCTGCTGGATCTGCACAAACTGTCCACTGAGGACAGACCTTCATGTAAGTTTAATACCTTGTGGTATTAATATATATTTGTTGATAACTTCAGGTTGTCTAAGCCACTGCCATTCTTCAACCATTGGACCAAATTCTGTCTGATGGCTTTTCACTTCTAAGCCTGGTGGACTGGATTGATTCCATTGGAAGATTTTCACTAATTCTCATTAGTCCAACTGTTTGTTCAGCTTAATGGACACCTTACAATTAGTACCAGTTTTGGTGGGGGGCTAAATTTTGAACAGAGATCTGAAAACAAAGCCAGGTGGGAAGGTTTGGAGTAGGAGTTAACTTGTGCAATGGCAACTTACATTAGCATTGAAGTAGCAGACAGTGACTCGATCCTGAAAAGCAATCTGGTCAAATAGCTGCTTTAACGAAAATATCTTCTTCCAGTTGTGTGACTTCCTGGAGAGCCACTACTTGGATGAACAAGTGAAGATGATCAAGAAGCTTGGAGATCACATCACCAACCTGAAGAGACTGGGAGCCCCTGAGAATGGCATGGGAGTGTACCTGTTTGACAAGCTCACCCTGGGGGAGAGTGATTAAACTGACTGCAGGAATAAAGCTTTGGTCGTGCTCCTGTTTATATAATGTGTGCGAGACCCCCATCCTGTCGCAGTGATGACTTTTGTGACTTTGTACAAAGCTGAGACCTGGGGTCTTGATTTGAAATGTAATCGTAGCTGGAAATAAACTGTTAACATTGAACTGGATTTTGTTGTGTAATAACTTGGAAAAATAAGCAATCACTTAATTTAACATTTAGTTTCTGTCAAACAAGAATTACACTAGGCTGTGGAACAACTTCATGGGATTAAGACCTTGTAAAGTTTTTTCCCCTGCTGGGGTCATTCCAATTTATTGACTTTGATGTTCAGGGCCACATGTTGAAGATCTAATTTTAATTCTGTGTACCTTGATTGTATTTGTGCATTTCAAACATTGCTCTTCACTGCTGGTTTGAATGCAATGCTGTGATACAAGTTACTGCTACCATTGGTGATGAATATTCTCCTTGCAAAAATGGCAACTTTCTTTAACCCCTCCGTGCAACAAAATATCAGCTGCTGTAATGTTTTTCCCTGGTTGAAAAACACCAAGGAAGTGTGCTAGTGTTAAATAATTTCAGTCCAATGAACAATCCTATTTAAGGAAGGTATCTGCCCTTGGATGAGGTGTTTACTAAGGGTTTTTAAATAAAGCTGCTACAGATCTCATTCAGTTATTACTGTGGGATACACTGGAGGGAGCTCACTAAACCAAACTCATCATTACTGTAGATGGTTGGGCAAGCTGTGTGGTAAAGCAGCAGATAACTGCTATACAGACCAGTATTGTGTGAACTCCTAAAGGTAAGGAGACTTCCCTTGGGTGAGGAGGGGGGGCAGTGGTAAAATCAACCAGAATTGCCACATTTGCTGACTATCCACTGACCTCTATGGAGAAAGTATGGATTCCCAGTGGGGAGAGGATTGGGCTTGGTTCTATGAACTCACTTTCCACTGCCACCACCCTCATGATTAAGCCATTGGGTGAGGGACTCAAGGGAGAGTAATATCTGTGGGACTGTACTCCAGTGACATGTAATCCTTCTGGAAGCAAATAATTTGAATGAAGTTATAGATATTTTGACAAACTCCCACCATATCCCTGTTCTCAATACAATCAGCTCCTCCATAAATATATCAATTTGTATTTAGTCCTATTGTATATTTCATACCAAATAACAATCATCCTTTCCAAATCCTATTGGTTCTCCATTTGTCTCTGTCACCCCAATGAATGAATTCAAATATCGATGCTGCAGCTGTGATTATCCAGTGTTTACAAGTGAAGTTTACAAGCTCAGTTGTGAACTGCAGTGGGTGCGATGACATTGCAGTCTTCGGTCATTCCACGTTAATGTCTTTGAAAATTCGACGACTTGATTGCATTGAATATTGTCTCAGCATCACAATTACTTAAAGTAATAAACTTGACCAGTGTATGAAAAGCCACTTCAGTGGAAATATCAAGTTATTATCAAATAGTTCAAAGTTGTGATTCCGAGAGATTGATACAAAGAGGCACTTTGAGGGAGGTCAAAGAACTCAAAAAGCACCAAAGGTGACCATCCACAGGTCCAGGCTGGACGTGGCACGTGGGGGCGGTCGCTCTGAATCTCGTCTATCATTCTCTGCGACTGGATGGCCCTGGAGAGGGAGCACGCGGTGTCTGCCGTTATGCTTGAGGCTTTCCGCGACCGGTGGGCACCGGAGGGATTGGAGTGCATCCTGGATCAATACAATAAAATTAGAATTTGACACTTATTTTGGGTTTATTGATTTGCTGCACATAAAAACACTCCCTAACCACCCCCCTCCCACCATACTTCTTATAAAAGGGGGGCCGAAAACAAAGAAGAAGAAAAGAAAACTAGACGAACATCACTAATAAAAAGTCAACCTAGAGAAAAAAAAACTTTCAATCTTATTCGTGTTTGGACAATTAGTTCCAAACGGGAAAGTTTAACTGGAGTTTGGAGCCCGTGTGGGGATTCGAGTGATCCATGGCCACAGAGCACCGAGGGAATGATTGGACCGTCAACCAGCCGGCACCAGTACCTCAGGCCAGTCCCACCGTCCCTTCAGAGCTCACTGACCTGCACAAAAAAAGTGCCCCATCTTAGAATTATTTTCGTCAAAAAGCATTGATATCACCAAGACCAAACACGCAAGCTCTGATTGGCTCTGGGTATCAATCCCTTCTCCACAATGCCCCTGTCCTTTGTTTTTTTTCTTTTTTACCCTGTCCTTTGTTAATTGGTGCTTGGATTCATGGACGATTCCTGAGTGGTTATCGAGGATTGTCAATCATCATTGGTGATGTCATTCCTTGCTTCAATGCTGGCTGTCCCAGTCGTATAAATACAAGAGCTTGTGAATGAAGAGGGTAGTTGTAGAAGTGTCCAGGTGATAGTGAAAACATAGGATACAGGAAAGATGGAGTCCCAAGTGTGTCAGAACTATCACAAGGAGTGTGAGGATGGTGTCAACAAACAGATCAATATGGAGCTCTATTCCTCCTATGTTTACCTCTCCATGGTGAGTCTTGTATTAATAGTCACTGTTTTGTAAGTGGTTAGAATTTCTGTAGTTCAACAAACTGGCTTTAAACTCTTTCTCTTGGCTTTGTTCCACCTCCCTGGGGAGAAAAATCTTGGGGCAGTGAGTATTTCTGGTGTGTAATACAAGGTGATCTTGTTGTGTTATTGGACTGCTCCTTACAGCAGCTGCACTCTATTGAGGGGTTTAATATATGAACCTGGCTCAGCTGCTGCCTGAGTCTGTAAGAGAAGAGCAGAAACCTGGTCAAGTGCTTGTCAACACTTGACAACTTTCAGTTTCAATGGGGTGACTGTAGCCAGTGAGATGTTGACAGGTCCTCACTAGTTTTCTTGCCTTGAGAATCCTAGTGATTTCTTCACTGTGCTGAGATCTCTATTACACTAAATTGCAGAGTGTAAAACTACAAGAATGAAGGAACTTTCTTTTGTCCTCCATCAATTTTAGATTAGAATGGAGAGTAAAAGGAGGTACAACTTGCTCAGGAGTTGAGTTTGACTTGATGTGAAATGTAATCCCAAACATTAGTAGTTTTTTTTGCTGCTTGACTCTTTATTCTGTCCTTTATGGGGAAGGGAAGCTCACCAAATGAAAGTGAAGTAATTTGAATTTTGTGAGTTAACAAATGGTAATTATTTTTGAAAGCAATTAATATCTTGAGGAAAAAGGAATGAAAAATTTGTAATTGTATATTGTAATCTAGGTCTAGCATGATTTATTTAAAATTCCCTCCACAGTCCTATTACTTTGACCGGGATGATGTTGCCCTGCGTCACTTTGCTGAGTTCTTCAAGGAGCAGTCACATGAGGAACGGGAGCACGCTGAGAAACTGCTGAAATTCCAGAATCAGCGTGGAGGCCGAATCATCTTGGAGGACATCAAGGTTTGATTTAATAAATGAGTGGTCTTCTATGTGGCTCCCCTTGGACTGATTATTTCAAATATTTTCTACAGCAATTCTATTTTATTTGACTCCAGTTACTTAATTCAGTCATTCTATAATCTTGACATTGGTTGATGGTAACATGGACATCTGATTTGCTTTTTTGAACTCCTCCTATTTTCCTTCAATACTTTGTCATGTATTTTGTTTAATCCATTGTAAGTGATCTGGCTGACCCTTGATTCCCATTTCAGAAGCCAGAGCAAGATGAGTGGAGCAATGGTCTGGAGGTGATGCAGAGAGCTCTGCAGATGGAGAAGAATGTGAACCAGAGTCTGCTGGATCTGCACAAACTGTCCACTGAGAGGACAGACCCTCATGTAAGTTGTTAATGTGGGCCTTTGGGTAAGTTGGAGATGGAATGTTACAGTTCTTGAGTCTATTAAGATCTTTATACCCAATAGCTTTGTGGAGGGATGTCTACCTTGGATTTTTTTGAGGGGAGAAAGGACAAGGAGGTTGACCTACTGTGGCCATTGAGAGGTAAGTGTGTCCCAGTGTCATGAGGATCTATGCACCTGTTGTACAGTGAGTTTACTCTAATAATGCAGTAATTCCATCAATCTGAAGTGTTCCACTTGACTATCCTCCAGTCCAAGAGGATTAAATTCCAAACTCTGGCAAATGCCTTGCTATCTGCAGCTGGACATAACTATTCTCTATCTTTTCTTCCAGTTGTGTGACTTCCTGGAGAGCCACTACTTGGATGAACAAGTGAAGATGATCAAGAAGCTTGGAGATCACATCACCAACCTGAAGAGACTGGGAGCCCCTGAGAATGGCATGGGAGTGTACCTGTTTGACAAGCTCACCCTGGGGGAGAGTGATTAAACTGACTGCAGGGATAAAGTTTATTAGTGTTCATGTTCATGTTGTCTTGACACTCCCCCATCCTGTAGCAGTCATGACTTGTGTGGCTTTGTACAAAGAACTGAGACCTGGGCTCTTGTGAAATGTAATAGGAACTGTCAATAAATCGTTGAACTCGATTTTGTTGTCTCAAATTGAGTGGTTGCTGATTTCTCAGTAACCTAACTTAGTTTACATCTAACAATTACATTGGGCAGTGTAAGAGTCAGTCCATTGTCAATTTAACCCCCCCCCCCTGCCATTCCTGTAGTAATTCCAATTTTTTGACTTGGATGTTGACTATCTAATTTCAATTCTGTGTTTACCTTGAATACTAATAGCACATTCCAATCTTTGCTGGTTTTAATACAAGTTACTGTTACCACTGAATATTCTCTTTCCAAAATGGCATCTTCCTTTTTAAACATCCCCACTCCAGGACAAGATATCAGCTACTGTAACATTGTGTTAAAATATCAGGATAATGAGCTAATGTTAAACCAGATCAGTCTGCTGAACAATCCCATTTCAAAAAAGTTATTGCTATGGGATACACTGGAGGTAGCTCATGAAACCAAACTCATCATTGCTGCTCTGGGCTTTCCAGTAAGCTTAGTGGTCAAACAATTGCAGACCAGTAATGTGAACTCAGTGTACTTGGGGGAGGGAGGCAATGAACATTGGCACATTTGCTTTGTATCCACTGGCTTCTTAGGGGACAGTATAGATTTGGTGGAGAAGTTATGGCTTGATTAAAAACTTTTTTTTTTGCCCCACGTTTGCACCCACTGTCCAGGTAAAGAACCTGCAACACTCACTGTTGATCTCATGAGAAGCAATTGAGTAATGTACTCATGGGAGAGTAATATCTGTGCAACTGAAATCCTTTTGGAAGGAGTAAATATATTTCATTGTTTAAATTTGCTTTTTGATTTCAAGTTAAATCGATATTTCTCCTGCAAAATCCTTCCACATCCCTGTCCCATCAATTCATAAACCCAATACAATCAGCTCCTCCCTTAAATGTATCAATTTGTATTTGGTCCTATTGTGCATTTCATACCAAATAGTAATCATCCTTTCCAAATCCTATTGGTTCTCCATTTGTCACCTTCAACCCTATGAATGGATCAAATGTTGATGCTGTATCTGTAATTATCCAGTGTTTACAAGTGAAGTTTAGGAACTGAGTTGTGAACTGCACTGGGTGTGATGGAATTGCAGTCTTCAGTCATTCCACGTTAATGTCTGCTTCTCTCAAAAGCACTTTTGGGGGATCAATTTCACCACATTTCATTCATTGCTGAGCCACAATTGTACGAGTCGGTTGGATTTGCTGATGGCTTTGACGGCTTCATATTTCGAGCAAAAAGTATTCAGCTCACTCGATGTGCTGAACCTGGATGAGGATCAACTGCAAACATTCCCCACACGGAGGTCACAACTGGGCTAATGGGGGTGAACTGTTTGGCCTGTTTTTCATTTGAGGTGTAATTCACACTGTGCTGATCCGTTCCCCACAATCTGATTGCAATGAAGCACGGCCAATAAGTACTTTTGAAATTAAAAAAAAATTTTTTTTATTCGTTCACGGGATGTGGGCGTCGCTGGCAAGGCCGGCATTTATTGCCCATCCCTAATTGCCCTTGAGAAGGTGGTGGTGAGCCGCCTTCTTGAACCGCTGCAGTCCGTGTGGTGACGGTTCTCCCACAGTGCTGTTAGGAAGGGAGTTCCAGGATTTTGACCCAGCGACAATGAAGGAATGGCGATATATTTCCAAGTCGGGATGGTGTGTGACTTGGAGGGGAACGTGCAGGTGGTGTTGTTCCCATGCGCCTGCTGCCCTTGTCCTTCGAGGTGGTAGAGTTCGCGGGTTTGGGAGGTGCTGTTGAAGAAGCCTTGGCGAGTTGCTGCAGTGCATCCTGTGGATGGTGCACACTGCAGCCACAGTGCGCCGGTGGTGAAGGGAGTGAATGTTTAGGGTGGTGGATGGGGTGCCAATCAAGCGGGCTGCTTTATCTTGGATGGTGTCGAGCTTCTTGAGTGTTGTTGGAGCTGCACTCATCCAGGCAAGTGGAGAGTATTCCATCACACTCCTGACTTGTGCCTTGTAGATGGTGGAAAGGCTTTGGGGAGTCAGGAGGTGAGTCACTCGCCGCAGAATACCCAGCCTCTGACCTGCTCTCGTAGCCACAGTATTTATATGGCTGGTCCAGTTAAGTTTCTGGTCAATGGTGACCCCCAGGATGTTGATGGTGGGGGATTCGGCGATGGTAATGCCGTTGAATGTCAAGGGGAGGTGGTTAGACTCTCTCTTGTTGGAGATGGTCATTGCCTGGCACTTATCTGGCGCGAATGTTACTTGCCACTTATGAGCCCAAGCCTGGATGTTGTCCAGGTCTTGCTGCATGCGGGCACGGACTGCTTCATTATCTGAGGGGTTGCGAATGGAACTGAACACTGTGCAATCATCAGCGAACATCCCCATTTCTGACCTTATGTTGGAGGGAAGGTCATTGATGAAGCAGCTGAAGATGGTTGGGCCTCGGACACTGCCCTGAGGAACTCCTGCAGCAATGCCCTGGGGCTGAGATGATTGGCCTCCAACAACCACTACCATCTTCCTTTGCGCTAGGTATGACTCCAGCCACTGGAGAGTTTTCCCCCTGATTCCCATTGACTTCAATTTTACTAGGGCTCCTTGGTGCCACACTCGGTCAAATGCTGCCTTGATGTCAAGGGCAGTCACTCTCACCCCACCTCTGGAATTCAGCTCTTTTGTCCATGTTTGGACCAAGGCTGTAATGAGATCTGGAGCTGAGTGGTCCTGGCGGAACCCAACTTAGCATCCGTGAGCAGGTTATTGGTGAGTAAGTGCCGCTTGATAGCACTGTTGACGACACCTTCCATCACGTTGCTGATGATTGAGAGTAGACTGATGGGGCGGTAATTGGCCGGATTGGATTTGTCCTGCTTTTTGTGGACAGGACATACCTGGGCAATTTTCCACATTGTCTGTTGTAATGTCAGAAACGCAGCAACCAAGATGGCCACAGCAAGATCCCACAAAGAACATGAAATATTGATTAGATAATCTGTTTTAATTACATTGGTTGAGGGATAAATATTAGCAGAGACACCAGGGAGAACTCCCCTTCTCTCACTCAAATTAGTGCCATGGGATCTTTTACATCCTAAGTGAGCAGACGGGGCCTCGGTTTAATGTCTCATCCGACTGTACAGCACTCACTGGGTGCTGTGGTGAAGTATCAGCCTGGACTTTGTGCTCAAGTCCCTGGAGTGGGACTTGAACCCACAACCTTCTGACTCTGAGGTGAGAGTGCTGCCACTGAGTCACAGCTGACACAAATGGAGATGTTTGTGTGGGTGACATTGCATTCAGTAATCTTCACTCCCTCTCATTCTCACTGAATATCCTGAATTTTACCAAACAACATTTCATGAGAATCAAAACCAAAACAATGACACATCCCACAATGCTTTGCCCAGTTGATGCCCCCATGCTGCCAATCCTCAGACACACCCATTCTCTATATTAGAACTGGGGACGATTCACACCATCCATGGGATGGAATTTCCATTTCTCTGACCAATGGATGGTTTGCAAATTCACGCAAGACTATTTGATTCCTTTGAATATTGTCTCAGCATCACAATTACTAACAAGTAATAAACTTGACCAGATTATGAAAAGCCACTTCAGTGAAAATATCAAATTATTCTCAAATAATTCAAAGTTGTCATTCCAAGAGAGGGGAAGCTTGCCAAAAAGTGAAATAAATTGAGTTTCACTAGTAACAAATGTTTTCTATTTGAAAGCAATTAACATCATTAACTGGGGGAAAAAGAATGAATAGCTTTAAATTGGATAGTGATCTCGATCAAACATGATATTCTTAAAATTCTCTCCACAGTCCTATTACTTTGACCGGGATGATGTTGCCCTGCGTCACTTTGCGGAGTTCTTCAAGGAGCAGTCACATGAGGAACGGGAGCACGCTGAGAAACTGCTGAAATTCCAGAATCAGCGTGGAGGCCGAGTCATCTTGGAGGACATCAAGGTTTGATTTAATAAATGATTGGACTTCGATGTGGCTCCCCTTTGACTGATCATTTCAAATACTTCCTATAGCAATTAGTTCTCTGACTCCAATGGTTTAATTCAGCTGTTCTATATATTCTTGACATTGGTTGATAGTAACATGGACACCTGATTTGCTTTTTCAACTATTATTTTTTCCTTCAATACTTTCTCATGTATTTTGTTTAATCCATTGTAAGTGATCTGGGTGAGATTTGATTCCTTTTCAGAAGCCAGAGCAGGATGAGTGGAGCAATGGTCTGGAGGTGATGCAGAGAGCTCTGCAGATGGAGAAGAATGTGAACCAGAGTCTGCTGGATCTGCACAAACTCTCCACTGAGAGGACAGACCCTCATGTAAGTCCTTAATGTGGGCCTTTGGGTAAGTTGGAGATGGAATGTTCCAGTTCTTGAGTCTATTAAGATCTTCATACCCATAGCTTTTTGGAGGGATGTCTACCTTTGGATTTTTTTTGAGGGAGGGCAGTGAGGTTGACCTGCTGTGGACATTGAGAAGTAAGACTGTCCCAGTGTCATGAGGATCTATGCACTTGTTTTACAGTATTTTTACTCTAATAATGCAGTAATTCCATCAATCTGAAGTGTACCACTGGACTATCCTCCAGTCCAAGAGAACTCAAATCTGAACTTGAGGTGAAGCTGCTGGACATAACTATTCTCCATCTTTTCTTCCAGTTGTGTGACTTCCTGGAGACCCACTACTTGGATGAACAAGTGAAGATGATCAAGAAGCTTGGAGATCACATCACCAACCTGAAGAGACTGGGAGCCCCTGAGAATGGCATGGGAGTGTACCTGTTTGACAAGCACACCCTGGGGGAGAGTGATTAAACTGACTGCAGGAATAAAGCTTATTGGTCATCCTCCTGTATATAATGAGACCCATCATCCTGCAGCAGTAAGGACTTATGTGACTTTGTACAAAGCTGTGAGACCTGGGCTCTTAATGTGAAATGTAATAGTAACTGTCACCAACTGGAAATAAACTGCTTAACATTGAGCTGGATTTTGTTGTCATATTTCAAAAAAGTAAGAAACCACTTAATTAATGTTCTAGTTTACATCAAACTAAATTACACTGGGCTGTGGAACAACTTCATCATGGGATTCAGTCCTGTGTAAATTGTTTTTTAATGTGTGTGCACCCCAATTTTGGGGTAATTCCAATCTATTGACTTGGATATTCAGGGCCACATGTTGAAGATCTAATTTCAATTGTGTTTGTGCATTGCAAACCAGCAGTGAAGAGCAATGCTACAATAAAAGTTCCTGTTACCACTGGAGATGTATATTCTCGTTGTGACAATGGCAACTCTGTTTAACCCCTCAGTCTAACAAAATATCAGCTGCTGTAACATTTTTTTTCCTTGTCTGAAACATGACTGAAGTGATTAGTGCTAAATAATTTCAGTCTGATGAACAATCCTATTTAAGGAAGGTCTCTGCCCTGGGATCAGCAGTCCAGGTATTTTTTTACATTAAGCAGCTATAGATCTCATTCAGTATTACTGTAGGATCCACGAGAGGTAGCTCACTAAGCCAAACTCATCATTGCTGCTGTAGATGGTTGGGCAATCTGTGTGGCAAAGCAGTCTCTAACTACCATCCAGAACTGGTGGTGTGTGAGCTCTTGGAACTAAGGGGGTTGCAATTGGGTGAGGAGAAGGGGGAGGTGTTTGTAAAATCAACCAGAATTGCCACATTTGCTGACTATCCACTGACCTCTATGGGGAAAGTATGGATTCCCAGTGGGGAGAGGATTGGGCTTGGTTCTATAAACTCACTTTCCACTGCCACCACCCGCCCATGATTAAGCAATTGGGTAAGGTACTCAAGGGAGAGTAATACGTGTGGGACTGTACTCCAGTGAAATGTAATCCTTGAAGCAAATAATATGAATGATAATTTGAGCAAAGTTAAATAGATATTCTGACAAACTCCCACCATATCCCTCTTCTTACTACAATCAGCTCCTCTGAATATGTATTTAGTCCTATTGTATAATTCATACCAAATAACAATCCTCCTTTCCAAATCCTATTGGTTTTTCCATTTGTTTCCTTCACCCCTATGAATGGATTCAAATGTTGATGCTGCAGCTGTAATTATCCAGTGTTTGCAAGTGAAGTTTAGGAACTTAGTTGTGAACTGCACTGGGTGTGATGGAATTGCAGTCTTCAGTCATTCCACGTTAATGTCTTTGCAAATTCAAAGATGACTTGGTTGCGTTTAATTTTGTCTCATCATCACAATTACTTACAAGTAATAAACTTGACCAGATTATGAAAAGCCACTTCAGTGAAAATATCAAATTAACAAATAGTTCAAAGTTGTGATTCTGAGAGATTGATACAAGGAGGCACTTTGAGGGAGGTCAAAAAGCACCAAAGGTGACCATCCACAGGTCCAGGCTGGACGCGGCCTGTGGGGCGGTCGGTCCGACTCTGGTTCGTGGCATTCTCTGCGAACGGATGGCCCTGGAGAGGGAGCACGCGGTGTCTGCCGTTATGCTTGAGGCTTTCCGCGACCGGTGGGCACCGGAGGGATTGGAGTGCATCCTGGGTCGATACAATAAAATTATTATTTGACACTTATTTTTTGCTTATTGATTTGCTGCAAATTAAAACATTCGCTAACCCCACCCACCCCCACCACTTCTTATAAAAGGGGGGCCGTAAACAAAGAAGAAGAAAAGAAAACTAGACGAACATCACTAATAAAAAGTCAACCAAGAGAAAAAAAACTTTCAATCCTATTCGTGTTTGGACAATTAGTTCCAAACGGGAAAGTTTATCTGGAGTTTGGAGCCCGTGTGGGGATTCGAGTTATCCATGGCCACAGAGCACCGAGGGAATGATTGGACCGTCAACCAGCCGACACCAGTACCTCAGGACAGTCCCACCGTCCCTTCAGAGCTCACTGACCTGCACAAAAAAAGTGCCCCATCTATGAATTATTGTAGTAAAAAAATACCCAAAAAGCAGTGATATCACCGAGACCAATCATCCAAACCGGCCTGTATTCCAAAGCTCTGATTGGCTCTGGGTATCAATCCCTCCTCCACCACGCCCCTCTCCTTTGTTAATTGGTGCTTGGATTCATGGACGATTCCTGAGTGGTTATCAGGGAATGTCAATCATCATTGGTGATGTCATTCCTTGCTTCAATGCGGGCTGTCCCAGTAGTATAAATACAAGAGCTTGTGAGGGACGAGGGGAGTTGTAGAATTGATCAGGTGATAGTGAAAACATAAGATATTGTAAAGATGGCTTCTCAAGTGTGTCAGAACTATCACAAGGAGTGTGAGGATGGTGTCAACAAGCAGATCAATATGGAGCTCTATTCCTCCTATGTTTACCTCTCCATGGTGAGTCTTGTATTAATTGTCACTGTATTAATTGTAATGGTTAGAATTTCTGTAGTTCAACAAACTGGCTTTAAACTCTTTCTCTTTGCTTTGTTCCACTTCCCTGGGAAGAAAAATCTTGGGGTCGTGAGCATTTCTGGTTTGTAATACAAGGTGATCTTGGTGAGTTAATGGACTGCTCCTTGCAGCAGCTGCACTCTATTGAGGGGTTTAATATATGAACCTGGTTCAGCTGCTGCCTGAGTTTGTAAGAGAAGAGCAGAAACCTGGTCAAGTGCTTGTCAACATTTGACCACTTTCAGTTTCAATGGGGTGACTGTAGCCAGTGAGATGTTGACAGGTCCTCACTAGTTTTCTTGCCTTGAGCTTCCCAGTGATGAAGCCTTCACTGTGCTGAGATCTCTATTACACTAAACTGCAGAGTGTGAAACTATGGAATGAATGAACTTTCATTTGTTTTCCATCAATTTTAGATTAGAATGGAGAGTAAAAGGAGGTACAACTTGCTCAGGGGTTGATTTGAAAGATGTGAAATGTAATCCCAAATATTAGGTTTTTTTGCTGCTTGACTCTTTATTCTGTCCTTTATGGGGAAGGGAAGCTCACCAAATGAAAGTGAAGTAAATTGAATTTTGCGAGTTAACAAATGGTAATTATTTTTGAAAGCAATTAATATCTTGAGGAAAAATAAATGAAAAATTTGGACTTGTATTTTGTAATCTAGATCTAGCATGATATATTTAAAATTCTCCACAGTCCTATTACTTTGACCGGGATGATGTTGCCCTGCGTCACTTTGCTGAGTTCTTCAAGGAGCAGTCACATGAGGAACGGGAGCACGCTGAGAAACTGCTGAAATTCCAGAATCAGCGTGGAGGCCGAATCATCTTTGAGGACATCAAGGTTTGATTTAATAAATGAGTGGTCTTCTATGTGGCTCCCCTTGGACTGATTATTTCAAATATTTTCTGCAGCAGTTGTTTTTTATTTAACTCCAGTTACTTAATTCAGTCATTCTATGTATTCTTGACATTGGTTGATGGTAACATGGACATCTGATTTGCTTTTTTGAACTGCTCCTATTTTCCTTCAATACTTTGTCATGTATTTTGTTTAATCCATTGTAAGTGATCTGGGTGAGACTTGATTCCTTTTCAGAAGCCAGAGCAGGATGAGTGGAGCAATGGTCTGGAGGTGATGCAGAGAGCTCTGCAGATGGAGAAGAATGTGAACCAGAGTCTGCTGGATCTGCACAAACTCTCCACTGAGAGGACAGACCCTCATGTAAGTCCTTAATGTGGGCCTTTGGCTAAGTTGGAGATGGAATGTTACAGTTCTTGAGTCTATTAAGATCTTTTACCCAGTAGCTTTGTGGAGGGATGTTGACCTTGGATTTTTTTGAGTGGAGACAGGGCAGGGAGGTTGACTTACTGTGGCCATTGAGAGGTAAGTGTGTCCCAGTGTCATGAGGATCTATGCACCTGTTGTACAGTGAGTTTACTCTAATAATGCAGTAATTCCATCAATCTGAAGTGTTCCACTTGACTATCCTCCAGTCCAAGAGGATTAAATTCCAAACTCTAGGGGGACTACCTTGCTATCTGCAGCTGGACATAACTATTCTCCATCTTTTCTTCCAGTTGTGTGACTTCCTGGAGACCCACTACTTGGATGAACAAGTGAAGATGATCAAGAAGCTTGGAGATCACATCACCAACCTGAAGAGACTGGGAGCCCCTGAGAATGGCATGGGAGTGTACCTGTTTGACAAGCTCACCCTGGGGGAGAGTGATTAAACTGACTGCAGGGATAAAGCTTATTAGTGCTCCTGTTCATGTCATCTTGAAACTCTCCCATCTTGTAGCAGTCATGACTTGTGTGGCTTTGTACAAAGAACTGAGACCTGGTCTCTTGTGAAATGTAATAGGAACTGTCAATAAATTGTTGAACTGGATTTTGTTGTCTCAAATTGAGTGGTTGCTGATTTTTCACTAAATCTAATTTAGTTTACATCTAACAATTACATTGGGCAGTGTAAGAGTCAGTCCATTGTCAATTTAACCCCCCCCCCCCCCCCCCCCCGATTCCTGTAGTAATTCCAATTTATTGACTTGGATGTTCAGGGTCATATGTTGAAGATCTAATTTCAATTCTGTGTTTACCTTGAATGCTCATAGCACATTCCAATCTTTGGTTTTAATGCAAGTTACTGTTGCCACTGAATATTCTCTTTCCAAAGTGGCATCTTCCTTTTTAAACACCCCCACCCCAGGACAAGATATCAGCTACTGTAACATTGTGTTAAAATATCAGGATAATGAGCTGGTGTTAAACCAGATCAGTCCACTGAACAATCCCATTTTAAACAAGACTTTTGCCCTGCGATAAGAAGTCCAGATATTAAAGTGAGTTGCTGCAGATCTCTGTTATTGCTGTGGGATACACTGGACGTAGCTCAAGAAACCAAACTCATCATTGCTGCTGTGGACTTTCTAGTAAGTTTAGTGGTCAAACAAGTACAGACCAGTAATGTGAACTCAGAGTACTTGGAGGAGGGAGGAAACTAACATTGGCACATTTGCTTCGTATCCACTGGCTTCTTAGGGGACAGTATAGATTTGGTGGGGGAGAAGTTATGGCTCGATTAAAAACTTTTTTTTTTTGCCCTATGTGTGCACCCACCGTCCAAGTAAAGAACCTGCAACACTCACTGTTGATCTCATGAGAAGCAATTGAGTAAGGTCCTCATGGGAGAGTAATATCTGTGCAACTGAAATCCTTCAGGAAGGAGTAAATATATTTCATTGTTTAAATTTGCTTTTTGATTTCAAGTTAAATAGATATTTCTCCTGCCAAATCCTTCCACATCCCTGTCCCATCAATTCATAAACCCAATGCAATCAGCTCCTCCCTTAAATGTATCAATTTGTATTTGGTCCTATTGTGCATTTCATACCAAATAGTAATCATCCTTTCCAAATCTTATTGGTTCTCCATTTGTCTCGTTCAACCCTATGAATGGATCAAATGTTGATGCTGCAGCTGTAATTATCCAGTGTTTACAAGTGAAGTTTAGGAACTTAGTTGTGAACTGCACTGGGTGTGATGGAATTGCAGTCTTCAGTCATTCCACGTTAATGTCTTTGCTTCTCTCAAGCACTTTTGGGGGATCAATTTCACCACATTTCATACGTTGCTGAGCCACAATTGTACAAGTCGGTTGGATTTGCTGATGGCTTTGACGGCTTCATATTTCGAGCAAAAAGTATTCAGCTCACTCGATGTGCTGAACCTGGATGAGGATCAACTGCAAACATTCCCCACACGGAGGTCACAACTGGGCTAATGGGGGTTAACTGTTTACACCTCAAATGAAAAACAGGCCAATGTTCAGCTCACTCTGTGCTGATCCGTTCCCCACAATCTGATTACAATGAAGCACGGCCAATAAGTACTTTTGAAATGTACTCACTGTTGTAATGTAGGAAACGCAGCAACCAATAAGGCCACAGCAAGATCCCACAAACAGCATGAAATGATGATTAGATAATCTGTTTTAATTACATTGGTTGAGGGATAAATATTAGCAGAGACACCAGGGAGAACTCCCCTTCTCTCACTCAAATTAGTGCCATGGGATCTTTTACATCCTAAGTGAGCAGACGGGGCCTCGGTTTAATGTCTCATCCGACTGTACAGCACGCACTGGGTGCTGTGGTGAAGTATCAGCCTGGACTTTGTGCTCAAGTCCCTAGAGTGGGACTTGAACCCACAACCTTCTGACTCTGAGGTGAGAGTGCTGCCACTGAGTCACAGCTGACACAAATGGGGATGTTTGTGTGGGTGACATTGCATTCAGCAATCTTCACTCCCTCTCATTCTCGCTGAATATCCTGAATTTTACCAAACAACATTTCATGAGAATCAAAACCAAAACAATGATACATCCCACAATGCTTTGCCCAGTTGATGCCCCCATGCTGCCAATCCTCAGACACACCCATTCTCTATATTAGAACTGGGGACGATTCACACCATCCATGGGATGGAATTTCCATTTCTCTGTCCAATGGTTGGTTTACAAATTCACTCAAGACTACTTGATTGCGTTGAATATTGTCTCAGTGTCACAATTACTTACAAGTAATAAACTTGGCCAGATTATGAAAAGCAACTTCAGTGAAAATATTAAATTATCAAATAATTCAAAGTTGTGATTCTGAAAGATTTATACAAAGAGGCACATTTAGGGAGGTCAAAGAACCCAAAAAGCATCAAAGGTGACCATCCACAGGTCCTGGCTGGATGCGGCCCGTGGGGGCGGTCGCTCCGACTCTCTGCCTCGCTCCGCAGCATTCTCTGCGCCCGGGTGGCCCTGGAGAGGGAGCACACGGTGTCTGCTGGTAAACTTGAGGCTTTCCGAGACCGGTGGGAGGCGCAGAGCTCGGAGTACGTCCTCGACTCCGACAATAAAGTTATGATTTGATTCTGGTTTTGTTGGATTTCGTATTAAAGAAATGAAGGTGACAAAAATACAGGTGACACTGGGTCTAAAGACAGCAACACAAGTGCCCCATCTTAGAATTATTTTAGTCAAACAAAAGAAAAGAGGGAAAAACAACCCAAAAAGCAGTGACATCACCGAGACCAATCACCCAAACCAGCCTGTATTCCAAAGCTCTGATTGGCTCTGGGTATCAACCCCTCCCTCACACCCCCTCTCCTTTGTTAATTGGTGCCTGGATTTATGGAAGATTCCTGATTGGCTATCAGGGATTGTCAATCATCATTGGTGATGTCATTCCTTGCTCAAATGGAGGCGGTCCCAATAGTATAAATAAAAGAGCTTGTGAGTGAAGAGGGTAGTTCTAGAATTGTCCAGGTGATAGTGAAGAGTGATAACAGAAATAGATGATGGCTTCCCAAGTGTGTCAGAACTATCACAAGGAGTGTGAGGATGGTGTCAACAAGCAGATCAATATGGAGCTCTATTCCTCCTATGTTTACCTCTCCATGGTGAGTCTTTGATTAATTGTCACTGCATTCTAAGTAGTTGGAATTTTTCCAGTTTAATGAACTGGCTTTAAACTCTATTTCTCAAGTTCTTTTCCCCCCTCCCTGGGGAATATAATTTTTGGACAGTGAGTGCTGACTGTTTTATGTAAGGTGATCTTGTTGAGTTGATGGACTGCTTCTTGTGGTGTCTGCACTCAATTGAGGGGTTTAATATATAAACCTGGCTCAGCTGCTGTGTGTAGCCAGTGATTTTTTTTTTAAATCATCCATGGGATGTGGGTGTTACTGGCAAGGCAAGCATTTATTGCCCATCCCTAATTGCTCTTGAGAAGGTGGTTGTGAGATGCTGCAGTTTCTTTATTGGAGGATTGTACAACTGAGTCACTTGCTGGGCCACTATAAGAATCCATCACATTGCTGTGGGTCTGGAATCACAGGCCAGACTGGGTAAGGATGGCAAGTTTCCTTCCCTGGAGGTCATTAGTGAACCTGATGGGATTTTTATGACAATCCAGTAGTTTCATGGTCATTACTGATGCTAGCTTTTTATTCTGATTTTTATTTTAATTAACTGAGCTTAAATTCCCAGCTCCTGTGGTGGAATTGAGCTCCTGTCTCTGGATTACTGGTCCAGTAACATAACCACAATGCTACTGTACCTGATTTTGTGGACAAGTCCTCACTAGTTTTCTTACCTTTTTTATTTCCTAGTGAAGTACTATGAGAATCCTGGTGGTGAAGCTTTCACTGTGCCTTGATCTCTTACACTAAATGATTGTAGAACTACAGGAATGAAGGAATTTTCTCTTGTTCATTATTTTTAGATTAGAATGGAGAGTAAAAGGAGATACAACTTGCTCAGGGAGTTGAGTTTGACCTGACCTGCAATGTAATCCAAAACTTGTGTGTTTTTTTGCTTGTGGAATCTTTACCCTGCCTTTATAGGGAGGGGCAGTGAGCCAACATAGTGAAGTAAATTGAGTTTTGCTAGTTAACAAATGGTAACTATTTTTGGAAGCAATTAATATCTAACTGTAGAAAAATAACAAATAATTTTGTATTGTGATCGTTTTAAAATTCTCTCCACAGTCCTATTACTTTGACCGGGATGATGTTGCCCTGCGTCACTTTGCGGAGTTCTTCAAGGAGCAGTCACATGAGGAACGGGAGCACGCTGAGAAACTGCTGAAATTCCAGAATCAGCGTGGAGGCCGAATCATCTTGTCTGACGTCAAGGTTAGATTTATAAATGAGTGGTCTTCTGTGGCTCACCTCGGACTGATTGCTATAGAAAGCATTTGAAACAATTAGTTCCAATTTGATTTCAGTGGCTTAATATAGTAAAATTATATTCCTGTGACATTGGTCCTTGGTAACATGGACATCTGATTGCTTTTGCAATCCTATTTTCCTTCACATGTATTTTGTTTAATCCATTGTAAGTGATCTGGCTGAGACTTGATTCCTTTTCAGAAGCCAGAGCAGGATGAGTGGAGCAATGGTCTGGAGGTGATGCAGAGAGCTCTGCAGATGGAGAAGGATGTGAACCAGAGTCTGCTGGATCTGCACAAACTGTCCACTGAGAGGACAGACCCTCATGTAAGTTTTTAATGTGGGCCTTTGGGTAAGATTGAGGTGGAATGTTACACTTCAGCCTATTCATATCTTCATCCCCAATAGCTTTGTGTAGGGATGTCTATCTTGGATTTTTGAGTGGAGACAGGACAGGAAGTTTGACCAACTGTGGCCATTGACAAGTAAGTGTGTCCCAGTGTCATGAGGATCTATGCACTTGTTGTACAGTGAGTTTACTCTAATAATGCAGTAATTCCATCAATCTGAAGTGTACCACTTGACTATCCTCCAGTCCAAGAGGATTAAAATTCAAACTCTAGGGGAAGTTCCTTGATATCTGCTGCTGGACATAACTATTTTCCATCTTTTCTTCCTAGTTGTGTGACTTCCTGGAGACCCACTACTTGGATGAACAAGTGAAGATGATCAAGAAGCTTGGCGATCACATCACCAACCTGAAGAGACTGGGAGCCCCTGAGAATGGCATGGGAGTGTACCTGTTTGACAAGCTCACCCTGGGGGAGAGTGATTAAACTGACTGCAGGAATAAAGCTTATTGTGTACAGTAGTCCAGTTTATATAGTCTGGTGCATGATGATTTGTGTGACTCTGGAGAGAGCTCTGAGACCTGGGCTGTTGATTTGGAATATGATAGAAACTGTAAATAAACTGTGTTTAACATTGGACTGGGTTTGGTCTCCTTTTTTTAAATTTTAAGCTGCTTATTTTTCAGTAAGAAGAACTACATTGGGCTGTTCGATACTGAACCATGTAATGATATTAGGACAGGTGAGCAAAAGGTAGGTTTTAAGAAGTATATTGAAGGAGAGGGAGGAAATGCTGAAGCTTAGGATTGAGGCAGCTGCATAGAAGTAACTGTTTCACCATTAGTGAATATCCCCTCTCCCACGTGTGTAACTTTTTTTTCTTAAAACACAAGGCCAGTGAATTAGTATTGCACCATTTCAATCAATGAACATCCTGTAAGAATGGTATCAGCCCTGGGACTAGCAGTTCAGGGTTTTTTTTAAAAAGTAAGGTGCTATGGCTCTTCAGTTATTTTGGGGTAGCTCACTAAACCAAACTGATCACGCTGCTCTAGACTTTCTGAAGGATTGTGAGCAAAGCAGCACATGATGGCTCTGAAGTACCAGCACTGTCGAAGTTCATAATGTGAGCTCACAGAACTGAAGTGGACTTCAATTGGGTGAGAGGGAAATCAACAACTATTGGCCTCTTGATGGGAATGTGGGGACATTTTTTTTTCTGGGCCCCTCCTCTGCCAAAGGAGACTTTTCATCATCTCTGTAATCGCCAATCCTCCCAATTTAAGATCCTCCATGAACAAGAAATTGGGTGAGTTACTGGAGGCAGAATAATCCCTGTGGAACTGAACTTGAGCAAAACAACTTTCTGGAAAAAGCAAATATATTTTGTAAAACTCACCTCTTGAAATGCCAAGTTCACTATGACTAATTCTTTCGGGGGGGAAATTTTCCACTGTTCCATTCATTCACAAATCCTATACAATCAGCTCCACCATGAATTTATCAATTTGCCTTTAGTCCCATTGTGTATTGGATTCCAGAGTGACCATCCTTTTGCAATTCTGTTCGTTCTCCATTTGTCTCCTTCACTCCTATGAATGGATCAAATGTTGATGCTGCAGCTGTAATTATCCAGTGTTTACAAGTGAAGTTGTGAACTGCACTGGGTGTGATGGAATTGCAGTCTTCAGTCATTCCACGTTAATGTCTTTGCTTCTCTCAAGCACTTTTTGGGATCAATTTCATTACATTTCATACGTTGCTGAGCCACGATTGTTCGAGTGGGTGTGGATTTGTTGACGGGTTTGATGACTTCATATTTCAGACAAAAAGTCTTCAGCTCACTCTGTGCTGAATCTGGATGTGGATCAGCTGCAAACATTCCCCACACTGAGGTCACAACTGGGCTAATGGGGGTTAACTGTTTACACCTCAAAGCAAAATAAGGTCAATGTTCACCTCACTCTGTGCTGATACATTTCCTACAGTCTGATTACAATGAAGAATAGCTCTGGTAGCAACTCCCCTGGTGATGGGCTAGAAAATACACATTTGTTCTTATGGAAGAGAAGTTTCTGTGTTTACATTTGAAGGAATTGTTTGATGCGGGAAACAGTTTATTCCAAGGGAACATATCTCATCACCTAATCCAGGACTGAAAACCTCAACCATTTTGCAATGAAACCAGATGTCAAGACTTTGGATCTCAGAGAAACACCAGTGTGATGAGCCAGACTGTCAGACAATGTCTGAGTCTCATCATTTCAATCAGATTCAAATATTCTTCAGCCTCATTGGAAGCTGATCATAAAAGGACTCACCGAACATGCTGGAGGGAATAGAAAGAAGGAACTTGCATTTATATCGCGTTTTAATGACCTCAGGACATCCCAAAGCGCCTACAGCCAATGAAGTACTTTTGAAATGTCGTCGCTGTTGTAATTAGGGAAACACAGGAGCCAATTTGCCCACAACAAGGTCCCACAAACAGCAATGTGATAATGACAAGATAATCTGTTTTAATTATGTAGGTTGAGGGATAAATATTAGCAAGGACACCACAAAGCACTGCTCTTCTCTTACTCAAATTAGTGCCATGGGATCTTTTATATCCACCAACGTGAGCAGACAGGGCCTCAGTTCAATGTCTCCCTCGGTGTTGCAGTGAGGTATCAGTCTAGACTTTGTGCTCAAGTCTATGGATTGGGACTTGAACCCACAACCTTCTGACTCTGAGGTGAGAGTGCTGCCACTGAGTCACAGCTGACACAAATGGAGATGTTTGTGTGGGTGACATTGCATTCAGTAATCTTCACTCCCTCTCATTCTCGCTGAATATCCTGAATTTTACCAAACAACATTTCATGAGAATCAAAACTAAAAATGACACATCCCACAATGCTTTGCCCAGTTGATGCCCCCATGCTGCCAATCCTCAGACACACCCATTCTCTATATTAGAACTGGGGACGATTCACACCATCCATGGGATGGAATTTCCATTTCTCTGTCCAATGGTTGGCTGGCAAATTCACTCAAGACTACTTGTTTCCTCTGAATATTGTCTCAGCGTCACAATTACTAACAAGTAATAAACTTGACCAGATTAAGAAAAGCCACTCTGGTGAAAATAGCAAATTATTATCAAATAATTCAAAGTTGCCATTTCGAGAGATTGAAACAAAGAGAAACTTTCAGATTTGAGGAAATTCAAAGACCCCAAAAGCAGTGACATCACGGAGACTGATTATCCAAATTGGCCTGTATTCCAAACCTCTGATTGGCTCTGGGTATCAACCCCTCCCCACACTGCCTCTCCTTTGTTAATTGGTTAAATGGACGATTCCTGATTGGCTATCGGGGATTGTCAATCATCATTGGTGATGTCATTGCTTACCAAAATGCAGGCTGTCCCAGTAGTATAAATACAAAGAGCTTGGGCAGGTTAAGTTTAGTTCTAGAAGTTTTTGAGCAATAGTTGAAAGTGATATTATTGAATTGGTGATGATGGCATCCCAAGTGTGTCAGAATTACCACAAGGAGTGTGAGGATGGTGTCAACAAGCAGATCAATATGGAGCTCTATTCCTCCTATGTTTACCTCTCCATGGTAAGTCTTTTATTAATTGCCACTGCATTCTCAGGAGTTGGAATTTCTCCAGTTCAATAAACTGGCTTTAAAGTATGTTTCTCTTGATTTCTTTCCACCTCCCTTGGAAGGCAAAGCTTTGGCCAGTGAGTACTTCCAGTGTGTAATACAGGGTGATCTTGTTGAGTTAATGGACTGCTCCTTGCAGTCGTTGCACTCCATTGTGGGGTTTAATATACTCCTGGCTCAGCTGCTGCCTGAGTTTGTAACAAATGCAGAAACCTGGTCAAGTGCTTGTCAGCATTTGTCCAATTTCAGTTTCAATGGGGTGACTGCAGCCAGTGAAATGTTGACAGGTCCTCACTAGTTTTCTTGCCTTGAGACTCCTAGTGATGAAGCTTTCTTTACTGAGCCTAGATCTCTATTACACTAAATGATTGTACAGTGTAAAACTACTGGAATGGAGTAATGGTCCCTTGTTCCTCTCCTAATTTTAGATTAGAATGGAGAGTAAATGTAGTACTAGCTCAGAAGTGAAGTTTGAGATGAAATGTAATCCCTGACCTTAATTGCTATTTCTCTCTGACCATTCATTATCCTATTGGGGAGGGGGAAGCTATTGAACATCTTGTGAAGTAAATTGAATTTCACTAGTAAACAAATGGTATCTAATTTCTAAAACTTTGAGCACTAATTGTATGTCGGTGAGATCTCTGTCTGACATGATGCTGTTTTCAATATTCTCTCCACAGTCCTGTTACTTTGACCGGGATGATGTTGCCCTGCGTCACTTTACCAAGTTTTTCAAGGAGCAGTCTCATGAGAACTGGGAGCACGCTGAGAAACTGCTGAAATTCCAGAATCGACGTGGTGGCTGTATTTTTTTTCTACATTGTGAATCTGGGTATAACTGACTGTTTCTGGACCCACCAAGATGCCCATCAATTGTCCAAGAGATGGGATAACTTAGAACCGATTGTGCTCGACACTATCTGCGGGATGGGATTTCCATTTGTAAACTCATCGATCTCTGATATGTTGTGAAGCTCTGATTCGGGAACAGATTTTTTTTTTGTGATTTTTAGGCCCCCCTTTTATAAGATGGGGGTGTGTAGGGTGTGCTTAAATACTAGAAAACCAAATAATCCACAACCAAGTTTCAAATTAAAATTTTATTCTCCTCGTCCAGGATGCACTCCAGCCCCTGCGGTGCCCACCGGTCGCGGAAAGCCTCGAGCGTACCGGCAGACACCGCGTGCTCCATCTCCAGGGCCACCCGGGCGCGGAGCATTCGAGCAGGTCCTGGGAGAGGTCGAGCCGAGGGCAGACTAATTCGGCTGCAACGGCCTCGCCCACCAAGGACGCCCGACCCGGTGAAAGGGATACTGGCGTCAGTACACGGATCTGTGACCCCGCCCCCCCATCAGCAGGGTCTCCCCATCCCCCCCCGAGAGGCACGGGCTCGGTCTCCTCCCCCAGAGAGGCGGACGTCCCCCGCCGCTGGTTAGAAATAATGGGCGGGGCCGCAGGATCCATGGCTGGCGCCACCTCCCCTTCCACGGTGGGCCGTCCCTTAGCAGGGACCCCCCTCCGCTTCCAGGGAATGGGGCCTTTCCTTCCCGGAGGGTCGCGGAGGGAGGGGGAGCTCCATGTCTGCTGGGGCCCCCACCTCCGCTCCCTCCTGATCACCCGCCAACCCGGGCTCTGTCGTGACCGCGAGATGTTGACTGGCCGCGGTCACGGCCTCGGGCTGACTGAGATCTTCTTTGTCCCGGGGACCAGCCTCTAAGTTCTTCCTCTTCCTCCGCGCCTTTCTCTGGCAAGGGTTCCCCTCCTCTTCCCCCCCCCCCCCCCCCCCCCTGGCGGAGGCCTCGACGCCAACCTCCACCCGCGCAGTTGACTCTCCCGACGCGGGGGCGGGGTTGGGGGGAGGAGCGGTGGAGGCGCCAGCCCCGGCCGCCGTAGCTGTTTTGGCGGCCTGAGAGGCAGGGCAGTTCCTCTTCAGGTGCCCCACCTCCTTACAGGCATGGCACCGCCCACCCTCTGCCGTCCAAAAGACGCGGTAAGGGGTCCCCTCGTGGAGGGCGTTAAAGCCCCCCTCCGTAACCTCCTCCCGTGCCAGCTTGACGAATGCCTGGCGATGGAAGGAGTAAACATGCCGGAGGCTGTTCTCCCTGAGTCCGAGCGGCAGCGGCGTTACCCCCGACCTCACCTCCCCCAGTTGACGTAGGTGGGGGAGGAGGAGCTCGTCCGACAGGAAAGGCGGGACGTTGGATAAAATGACCCGCTGCGCGGTGGCCTCCAGCGGGTCCACCGGCAGGAAGGTCCCGCCCACCGTGAGCCCCTTACTAAGGGCCAGGGACACCGCCCGCTCGGACCTCAGGAAGAACACCGCCCTCCCGTACATTTTTGAGGCCGCGACGATGGCCAAGGGGCCGACAACCTCGGCCATGGCCTTAACGCAGGCCTCAATGGTCATGTTGGGGTGGGCGTAGCTCTTCACCCCATGCTTCCTCGTAATGAGGCGGAAAGGCGCCGGCCCAGCAGGAGCGGCACGAACTGTAGGAGCGGCCCCCGAGGTAACCGCCGAATACGTCCTGCTGGGTCCCGGCACCGGCGAAGATGGTGAAGCCATGACTTTAAGAGCCACACCCACCCCAAGTCTCAGGCCTTCGGATGGAAATTGGCCTGTTTTGAAAAGAATCCTTGAGGAAACCTCTCTCCCCGAATCCCAGTGCTTGGTTGGGAGAGGGGCCCCTTTGTTGGTTTTTAAATTTTCCCCAAGAACACCCTGGAGAGCAAGGGAATATCCTGGAGAGCAAGAGAAGGAAGGAAGGAGGGATGGATGGCAGAATGGGAAGGAGGGAGTCTGCAGGGGTAGGCTGCTGTGGAAGAGGGGCGGGGTTGCACCTTAAAAGGTGGATCTTCTTCTGGTGGGCAGGGGGAGGAGATGTCTTCCCCGAGACAGCTGGAGCTGCCGAGGCTCAGTCCTCCAAAGATTTGAAAAAGAAAGAAAGTAACTTCACCCAGGCAGCTCCAGCTGTCCTGGGCCAGACACTTGGGGGGGACCCCTGTCCTCTAGTCTTCTTCCTCCCCCTACCTTCAGCCGACACACCTCACTGCACCGACCACCTCTTCCTCCCACTGGTTGGTGCTCTTTTTCTCCTTCTCCCTCCCTCCTTGTTGATGGTGGTTTCTCCTTCTTTCTCCTTCTCCCCAAGGGACCCAGGCAAGGGCCTGCTCTCTCTGCTCTCTCTGCTCTCCACTCCACTCAGTGGCAGTCCAGCCACAAACACCTCCAAGGCCGAGCTGGTCTGAACAAAG
Organism: Heptranchias perlo; assembly: GCF_035084215.1. Taxonomy (NCBI): domain Eukaryota; kingdom Metazoa; phylum Chordata; class Chondrichthyes; order Hexanchiformes; family Hexanchidae; genus Heptranchias; species Heptranchias perlo. The sequence continues at coordinate 4,527,046 of NC_090364.1, forward strand.
ACACTTTCAGATTGGAGGGAGGATTTTTTTCTCTTTTTTTTTTTCTCTTTGGATGTTGTCAGAGTCCGTGGCCCACGGACTCTGCCTCAGGCTGATTGGGACAGACAATTAGTGCCAGTTAACAGCACTGCGATAAAGAGAGGAGTCGGTTCTCCATTTTTCTTTTTTTTTCCAAATTAGGCCCCCCTTTTATAAGAAGGGGGGTGTGGGGTGTGCTTAAATACTAAAACCAAACCAAAACCAAGTGTTCAAATTAAAATTTTATTATCCTCGTCCAGGATGCACTCCAGCCCCTGCGGTGCCTACCGGTCGCGGAAAGCCTCGAGCGTACCGGCAGACACCGCGTGCTCCATCTCCAGGGCCACCCGGGCGCGGAGCATCCCGCGGAAGAGAGGCAGACAGGCCGAGCGACCGCCCCCACGGACCACGATCATCCTAGACCTGTGGATGGCCACCTTGGACAGGCCCAGGAGCAGGCCCACGAGGACGTCCACCGACCTGCCCGCCCCCCCCCTCCTCACCGGGCGGCCAAAGATCAGGAGCGTGGGACTGAAATGCAGCCAGAACTTGAGGAGCAGCCCCTCCAAATAATGGAACGGGGGCTGCAGTCTCGCACACCCGGTGTACAGATGGAACACGGACTCCTCCAGGCCGCAGAAATCGCAAGCGGCCTGGGTGTCCGTGAAATGGCGTAACCGCCGGTTGCACGCGACTGCTCCGTGCGCCACCCTCCACCCCAGATCCCCAAAGTAACACGGGAGGACCCCTGTATAGAGAGCCTCCCACTGGGGATCCCCGTCTCCGCCGGACGGCAGGCTGGCACGCCAGGGCGTGTCCGGCCGAGAGACGAGGGCGAGGAAGTGGATGGTGTGCAGGAGCAGCCCGTACAGGAAATCCCTCCGCGCGGTGTGAAACGGCACGGAGGGAATTTCCGAGAGACGGCTCAAGTTGTGAGGCGCGGCCCCCCGAGGGAGGTTCCGGGGTTTGGCGCCGAGGAGGAACTCCGTCCGAACGGGGGTCAGGTCGGACGGGATGGCTCCGCACGCCTGAGCCGCCTCCACATCCCGAGTGGAGTCAGGGCCGAGCGCCGATTTCAACGCCCGGATGGCGATGGCCGCGTCCCCGGCACGCCACGAGGACATCCGTGCGGCGAGCGCCCACGGCTCCAACCAACCCGACCCACCGCCATCCAGGACGTCCCTGACTCTGGTCACCCGACCGGCCACGGCCCTCCGCACCGACAGCCGCGAGTGGCCGAAGCCGATATCGCGGAGGAACGGATTCCCGAGCAGCGGCTCCTGCAGGACGGCCGCTACCCCTGACGGGCGAGAGCACCGACCGGAGGCGACCATGTTCCAGACCCTGAGCAGATCCTGGTACAAGACAGGCAGCTCCTGCAAAGACGTGCGGCCGCCCACCAGCGAGATGAACAGGAGCTGCGTGTCGTAGTTCAGGCCGTGCAGCTGGCGGAAAAAATACGTCGCCAGCGCACGCCATCTAAGAGGACGCTCAACGTACAGGTATCGCCGCAGCGTCCGAAGGCGGAAAGTTGCTACCTGGGTGCGGACGCACACCAGCCCCTGACCGCCCTCCCTAAGCGGGAGACTCAGGACCGCGGCAGCGACCCAGTGTATCCCTTTGGCCCAGAAGAAGTCGACAAACTTCTTCTGAATCTTGGCGACAAACTCGGGGGGTGGGGTCAAAGTGACCAACCGGTACCACAACATGGCGGCCACCAGCTGGTTTATGACCAGCACACGACCCCTGTAGGATAACACTCGGAGCAGTCCTGTCCAGCGCGCCAGGCGAGCGGCGACCTTGGCCTCCAGCTCTTCCCAGTTCGCCGGCCAGGCTTCCTCTGCAGGGCCGAGGTAGACTCCCAGGTACCGGAGGTGCGTGGTACTCCAGGCGAAAGGCCTGAGCTCCTCCGGCAGGGAGTCCACCCGCCACTGACCCACCAGGAGTCCGGAACATTTCTCCCAGTTGATCCTTGCGGAAGACGCCGCAGAGTAGACCTCTTGGCACTCGCGCATCCTCCGCAAGTCAAGGGGATCCGTGACCACGAGGAGCACGTCGTCGGCGTAAGCCGAAAGGACGACCTCCACGTCCGGCTCGCGCAGAGCCAGTCCCGACAACCTCTTGCGCAAGAGGCGCAGGAAAGGCTCCACGCAGACGGCGTATAATTGGCCGGACATGGGGCACCCCTGACGCACTCCTCTCCCAAAGCGAAGGGGCGCCGTCAAGGATCCGTTAACCTTAATCAGACACTCCGCGGCGGCGTACAGAAGTCGGATCCGGGCGACGAAATGCGACCCGAACCCGAAAGCGCGCAGAGTCCCGAATAGATACTCGTGATCCACCCTGTCGAACGCCTTCTCCTGATCTAAGGAAAGGAAGGCGACCGACAGACCAGCCCTCTGGGAATGGTGGATCAGGTCCCGGACCAGATGGATGTTATCGTGGATCTTCCGGCCCGGGACCGTGTAGGACTGGTCGGGGTGGATCATGTGGGCCAGCACGGTGCCCAGGCGAGCAGACATCGCCTTGGCAAAGACCTTATAATCCGTGCTGAGGAGGGAGACCGGGCGCCAGTTTTTAAGGTTGCGGAGATCCCCCTTAGGCAGCAGGACCACGACCGCCCTGCGCCACGAAAGGGGCATCTCCCCGGTCGCCAGACATTCCCCCAGGACCCGCGCGTAGTCGCCCCCCAGGACGTCCCAGAAGGCCCTGAGGAACTCCACGGTCAGCCCGTCCAGCCCCGGGGACTTGCCCCTGGAGAGCTGGTGGAGGGCGCCGGTCAGCTCCGCCAAACTGAGCGGAGCGTCCAGACGCTCGGCGTCCTCCGGGCCGACCTTCGGCAAGTCCTCCCACAAAACTCTGCGCGCCTCCTCGCTGGACGGATCCGGAGAGAACAGAGCCTCGTAGAAAGATCGAGCCCGGGCCCTGACTCCCTCCGGGTCCGAGACGAGGGACCCGTCGTCGGCCAGCAGCGTAAGGAGCTGCTTACGAGCCCCCCGCCGCTTTTCCAGCGAGTAGAAGAAGGGAGAGCCGCGGTCCAGGTCCCGCAGGAGCTGGAGCCGCGACCTCACGTACGCTCCTCGGGACCCGACCAGTTGCAGGTCCCTCAGAGCGTCCTTCCTCTCCTCGTACACCTGCCGCAGGGCCGGATCCTCGGCGGCCTGACCGAGACGGGACTCCAGGCCAAGCACCTCCTGCTCCAACCGCCTGACCTCGGACTCCCGCCTCTTAGTCGACCCCCTCGCGTACTCTTGACAGAAGAGGCGGACGTGAGCCTTGCCCACGTCCCACCATAGCCTCAAGGAGGAGAAGCCTCCCCGCTTCCCTCTCCAGTCGCTCCAGAACAGACGGAACGAGTCCCGGAACCGCGCGTCCTCCAGCAGCCGGTTGTTAAAGTGCCAATACGCGGACCCCGACCGGGCGCGGAGCAGAGCGAGCTCCATCCACACCAGGTGGTGGTCCGAGCACGACACCGGCCGGATGGAGGCCGACGGGACGCAGGAGGCGTACGCCCGCGAAACGTACAGGCGGTCGATTCTGGAGCTCCCTCCTCCGGCCCTCACAAAGGTGAACTGGCCGGAGTCGGGATGGAGATTCCGCCAGACGTCCACCAAGTCGAAGGACCCGACCAGGTCCCTCAACTTCTCCGTCGCCGTTCGGGCACGCGCGGGACCGGAGCGGTCCCTCGCCTCGAGGGTACGGTTAAAATCCCCCCCGAGGATAATGCACTCGCCGGCGTCGACGGAGTTCAGGTAAGCGGACACTTCCTCAAAGAAGCTCACTTGCTCGCCCTCGGACCAGGGGGCGTACACGTTCACCAGGTGAAGCGGCACGTCCCCGTGGCGAAGGGCTACGTGGAGCAAGCGGCCCGGCACCGGCTCCTTGACCCCCAAGATCTCCGGCTGAAAAGTCGGGGCCAACAAGATGGCCACCCCGCTCGAAACGCTGGCGAGGTGACTCAAGTAGACCCCCCCTCCCCATTCCAGGATCCACGTGGCCTCGTCTCCCGGAACGGTGTGGGTTTCCTGCAGAAAGCACACCGCATACTTCCCGTCCCGCAGGACCGAGAACTTGTCAAATCTACGGCGGGCGTCTCTGCCGCCGTTGATGTTGAGGCTGGCTATGGTTATCTCCATGGCAAGAGCACAGCGCAACCTACTTAAACCTAATGCGCGGAGGGAGCGGGGCCGCTAGTCGACCGCCACTCCCTCAAGAGCCCGGTGAGGAGGGATCTGAGCCGACGCAGCCCGACCCCGCCGCCGTCCCCTTCCGCGGCCACGGACGCGACGGCGGCCAGGACCGAGCGGATTAACTGCGCCGGCTCCGACCAACGGTCGAGGGCCAGCCGGACGCCATCGCGACGACGGCTCCAACCGGACGCAAAATCCCGGAGTTCCTCAACGGGGATGAGGGGAGACTCGGTGCCGGGCACGAGGGCGTCCACCACCTCACTGGCGGCGAACTCCAAATCCTCCCCAGTGCCCACCACCGAGTCCCCGTCCTCCTCCGGGTCATCGTCGCCCGCGGCCGACCCGCTCCCCGCACAAAGCGCGGAGAACGAGACGGCCGCGCCGGCCAGCCCCGCCTCCGCCACGATCCCACCCCCAGGATCGTCGGCAGAGGAGTCCTCCCCGGGCTCCACCGGGGGGTCCGAGTCAGACGGCGGCGCCGGGCGGGGACCCTCCCCAGCCTCCGAGCGGTGAAAAACCGGCACCCGGATATAAGGGGAACCCGGGGAAACCGGGGAGAACGTGTACTCAAGTTCTCCCACCTCCCCCGGCCCCGAGCCCAGAGACTGAGAGGAGGGGGTCTCCCCACCCACGTCGCCAGCGACCGACCCGGCCGGTGAGATATTCTGGTTAAAACCCACCACCAGGTCGAGCAGGTCCTGGGAGAGGTCGAGCCGGGGGCAGACGAATTTGGCCGCAACGGCCTCGCCCACCCCGGCACCCAGGACGCCCGACCCGGTGAACAGGGTAGTGTCGGGTAAATGCGGAGCCGCGACCCCCCCTATCGGCGGGGTCTCTCCATCCCCCCCGGGAGGCACGGGCACGATCTCCTCCCCCCGAGAGGTGGATGACCCCCGCCGCTGTTCGGATGTCACGGGCGGGGCCGCAGGATCCGCGACCGGCACCGACTCCCCTTCCACGGGGGGCCGTCCCTTAGCAGGGAGCCCGTTCGCTTCCGGGGAGTGGTGCCTCTTTTTCTTCCAGGAGGGTCGCGGAGGGAGGGGGGACTCCATGTCTGCTGGGACCCCCGCCTCCGCTCCCTCCTGATCACCCGCCAGCCCGGGCTCTGTCGCGACCGCGAGATGTTGACTGGCCGCGGTCACGGCCTCGGGCTGACTGAGATCTTCTCTGTCCCGGGGACCAGCCTCTAGATTCTTCCTCTTTCTCCGCGCCTTTCTCTGGCGAGGGTTCCCCTCCTCCCCCCTGGCGGAGGCCTCGACGCCAACCTCCACCCGCGCAGTTGACTCTCCCGACGCGGGGGCGGGGTTGGGGGGAGGAGCGGTGGCGGCGCCAGCCCCGGCCGCCGTAGCTGTTTTGGCGGCCTGAGAGGCAGGGCAGTTCCTCTTCAGGTGCCCCACCTCCTTACAGGCATGGCACCGCCCACCCTCTGCCGTCCAAAAGACGCGGTAGGCGGTCCCCTCGTGGAGGGCGTTAAAGCCCCCCTCCGTAACCTCCTCCCGTGCCAGCTTGACGAATGCCTGGCGACGGAAGGAGTAAACATGCCGGAGGCTGTTCTCCCTGAGTCCGAGCGGCAGCGGCGTTACCCCCGACCTCACCTCCCCCAGTTGACGTAGGTGGGGGAGGAGGAGCTCGTCCGACAGGAAAGGCGGGACGTTGGATAAAATGACTCGCTGCGCGGTGGCCTCCAGCGGGTCCACCGGCAGGAAGGTCCCGCCCACCGTGAGCCCCTTACTAAGGGCCAGGGACACCGCCCGCTCGGACCTCAGGAAGAACACCGCCCTCCCGTACATTTTTGAGGCCGCGACGATGGCCGAGGGGCCGACAACCTCGGCCATGGCCTTAGCGCAGGCCTCAATGGTCATGTTGGGGTGGGCGTAGCTCTTCACCCCATGCTTCCTCGTAATGAGGCGGAAAGGCGCCGGCCCAGCAGGAGCGGCACGAACTGTAGGAGCGGCCCCCGAGGTAACCGCCGCATACGTCCTGCTGGGTCCCGGCACCGGCGAAGATGGTGAAGCCATGACCTAAAGAGCCACACCCACCCCAAGTCTCAGGCCTTCTGAAGGATATTGGCCTTTTTTTTTTAAAGTCAACCTTGAGGAAAACCTCTCTCCCCGAATCCCAGTGCTTGGTTGGGAGAGGGGCCCCTTTGCTGGTTTTATTTTCCCCCAGAATATCCGGGAGAGCAAGAGAAGGAGGGAGCGATGGATGGCAGAATGGGAAGGAGGGAGTCTGCAGGGGTAGGCTGCTGCAGAAGTGGGTGGAAGAGGGGCGGGGTTGCACCTTAAAAGGTGGATCTTCTTCTGCCTGTCTTCCAGTGGGCAGGGGGAGGAGATGTCTTCCCCTAGACAGCTGGAGCTGCCTAGGCTCAGTCCTCCAAAGATTTGAAGAAGTAAGTAACTTCACCCAGGCAGCTCCAGCTGTCCCGGGCCAGACACTTGGGGGGGGGGGGGACCCCTGTCCTCTGAAGTCTTCTTCCTCCCCCTACCTTCAGCCGACGCACCTCACTGCACCGACCACCTCTTCCTCCCTCTGTTGGTGCTCTTTACTTCTCCCTCCCTCCTTGTTGATGGTGGTTTCTCCTTCTCCTTCTCCTCCTTCTCCCCAAGGGACCCAGGCAAGGGCCCGCCCCCTCTGCTCTCCACTCCACTCAGTGGCAGTCCAGCCACAAACACCTCCAAGGCCTTGCTGGTCTGAACAAAGAGTCACTTTCAGATTGGTGGGAAGTCAAAGAGCCCAAAAGCAGTGACATCACTGAGACTGATCATCCAAACCGGACTGTATTCCAAACCACTGATTGGCTCTGGGTATCAATCCCGCCCCCATAACCCGTCCTTTGTTAATTGGTGCCTGGATTCATGGAAGATTCCCGAGTGGCTATCGGGGATTGTCAATCATCATTGGTGATGTCATTCCAAGGTTGAATGCCGGCTGTCCCAGTGGTATAAATACAAGAGCTTGTGCAGAAAGTGGATAGTTCTATAATTTTCTGGGTAATAGTATTCATATATTTAAAAAAAAGTGAAGATGGCTTCCCAAGTGTGTCAGAACTATCACAAGGAGTGTGAGGATGGTGTCAACTAGCAGATCAATATGGAGCTCTATTCCTCCTATGTTTACCTCTCCATGGTGAGTCTTTTATTTATTGTCACTGCATTCTAAGTAGTTTGAATTTCTCCAGTTCAATAAACTGGCTTTACATTTTATTTCTCTTGACTTCCTTCCACTGCCCTCCATGGAGGAAAACATTTTTTGAGCAGTGAGTACTTCCAGTGTGTAATGTCGAGTGATCTTGTTGAGTTAACAGACTGTTCCTTACAGCAGCTGCACTCTATTGAGGGGTTTAATATGAACCTGGCTCAGCTGCTGCCTGAGTTTGTGAGAAGAGCAGAAACCTGGTCAAGTGCTTGTCAGCATTTGACAATGTTCAATTTCAATGGGGTGACTGTAGCCAGTGAAATGTTGACTGGTCCTCACTAGTTTTCTTGCCTTGAGAATCCTAGTGATTTCTTCACTGTGCTGAGATCTCTATTACACTAAATGTAGACTCCAGTGTAAAACTATCGGAATGGAGGAATTGTCTCTTGTTCATCCACCAATTTTAGATTAGAATGGAGATTTTAAGAAGGTACAAATTGCTCAGAAATAGAGTTTTGGATGAAATGTGATCCCTGACCTTAATTGCTACTTTTCCCTGAGTGAACCTTTCATTTATCCTATTGTGGGGGGGCTATTAAACAACTTGTGAAATAAATTGAATTTTACTAGTTAACAAATGTTAGCTAATTTCTAACAAAACATTGAGCACTCACTGGGGTTCAGGGGAAGAATAGATAATTGTATGTAGATGAGATCTGGGTCTAACGTGACTCTGTCTAATATTCTCTCTGCAGTCCTATTACTTTGACCGGGATGATGTTGCCCTGCGTCACTTTGCTGAGTTCTTCAAGGAGCAGTCACATGAGGAACGGGAGCACGCTGAGAAACTGCTGAAATTCCAGAATCAGCGTGGAGGCTGAATCATCTTGGAGGATATCAAGGTTAGCTGTGGAGAAATATTAGTGACTGGATGACAAATGGCAAGATGTTGGAGGAACAGACCATGGGTGGAAATGTAATTCCTTGAGTATGAATAGTTTGCTGAAACCAATAGGGATGAGGTACAAAAGCAAACAAGATAGCTGTGATGAGGGAATAGTTGAAGTGAAGAGTGGATAAACATGAAATGGAGCCAGTGGCAGTGTTGGTTTATGTAGGATATTGTCCTTGTGTGGAGGTGTTATATGGGATTGTCATACATCTATCCCTCTAAAACAAGGTTGAGGAGTAGGGAAACATGAAAATGTCTGATTTTAATACTATATTAATCAAGTCAATGAGGTAATAAAACATACTCCTTAAATGCTCTGAGATAGGTCCCAACAATACTTGCATGTCTATGCTTTAGGCAAAGGCAGTGTAATTAATTTTGGATTGTTCTGGCTAAGATCTATGACATGATGGGCTGAATGGCCTGCCTTGTGCTCTATATGTAACTAATCTTAGTGTGATCTCTTGTATTATTAACATGTTTTGGGGATTGATTTCTCATCTTGAGCTTGTTTTGGTCATTCGTTCACAATACAGTCTCAGCCTTCAGACTGAGGATGGAGCATGAGGAATTGTTTCACAGCAGAAAATGTGTATTGGGCTGTAATCTTTAACTGATGGATGTAACTTTATTTGTGTCGGAACAAGTACTTTGTTCAGTTGTCTTGGGTATAAACTGTATCTCCATAACTCCAATTCTTGTATGAAGTTAGCCATGAGAGCATCAGATGTTCATGGCATTTTAAACATTCTGCTCTTTCAGAAGCCAGAGCAGGATGAGTGGAGCAATGGTCTGGAGGTGATGCAGAGAGCTCTGCAGATGGAGAAGAATGTGAACCAGAGTCTGCTGGATCTGCACAAACTGTCCACTGAGAGGACAGACCCTCATGTAAGTTTGGAATGCCTTGAAGTGTTTAATATTTTGTTTGGGTGAAAGGAATAGTAACTTCAGGTTGCCAAAGCCAGTGCTGTTCTTCAGATATCAGACTGAGTTCTGTCTAATAGCTTTTCACTTCTCAGGCTGATATACTGGGTAGATTGTATTGGACTGTCATTGGTGAAAATTTTCCATCTGCTTTATTCAGCTTAATGGATGCCTTGGAATTCGTATCAATTTTTGGTGAGTGGCTGAGCTCTGAAAACAAGTGATGATGGGAAAGTTTTGTGTCGGGAGTTGATTCTTGTACAGTAATCACAGATTACTTTTCTCCTGAAGTAGGAGAAAATGACTCGATCCAGACTGCTTGAAAAGCAATTTGTTCAATAAACTGATAATAGCTGCCTCAATGAAAATGTCTCCCTTTCCTAGTTGTGATTTCCTGGAGACCCACTACTTGGATGAACAAGTGAAGATGATCAAGAAGCTTGGAGATCACATCACCAACCTGAAGAGACTGGGAGCCCCTGAGAATGGCATGGGAGTGTACCTGTTTGACAAGCTCAGCCTGGGGGAGAGTGATTCAACTGGCTGCAGGGATCCAGACTATTGTTTAATGCTCCTGTTTATATAGTTGTGAGGACCCCCTCGCCTCTGCCAATCCCGTAGCAGTGATGACTTTTTTGTGACTTTGTACAAAGCTGAGATCTGGGCTCTTGATGTGAAATGTAATAGTAACTGTCAATAAACTGTAACATTGAACTGGAGACATCATAAAGTGAGTGGTGGCTTAAACTGAAAAATAACAGACTTCAGTTTATGTTGAACAAGAATTACACTGGGCTGTGGAACAACTTCATGGGATTCAGTCCTGTGTAAATGTTTTTCTTTCTCCTTCTTCCACGCCCCCCCCCCACCACTCTCTGGAATAATTCTAATTTATAGACTTGAATGTGCAGGGTCTCATGGTGAGGATCTACCGTCAATTCTGTGTGTACCTTGAATGCAAATTGTATTTGAAACCAGCAGTGAAGAGCAATGCTGTGATACAAGTTCCTGATCGTACTGGTGATGAATATTCTCTTTGCATGAATTACAACTCTCTTTCCAAAACCCACCCCACTACAACAAAATATCAGCTGCTAAAACATTGTGTGTTGTTAAATCAGCAGGGCAGTGAAGTAATGGTAAACCATATCAATCCAATGTACAATTCTATTTAAGAAAAGTATCGACCCTAAGATGAGTAGGTTAGGATTTTATTAAATTAAGTGGTTACAGATCTCATTCAGGTAGCACTGTGGGATACACAGGAAGTAGTTCATTAAATCAAACTCATCATTGCTACTAAAGGCCTTCGAGTAAACTTTGTGGTCAGACCAGTACTGTGTGAACTCATAGTACTAAGGGACCTACAATTGGGGGAGGGAATTAACCAGGATTGGTACATTTGCTCACTATCCACTGGCCTCTTAAGGCAAAGTATGGATTCCCCAGGGGGAAAAGATTGGCCCTCGGTTTGGAGGGCTTCTTTCTTTCCTCCACCGCGTGCCTGCCCCCACAAATGGTTGAATAACCTGTGAACGCTCTTGGCTCATGTAAATAAGCAATTGGGTTCGGTACTGAAGGGGGAGTAATACCTGTGGGACTAACTATACTCCAGCAAAATATAATCCTTCTGGAAGGAGTAAAAATATTGAAATGCACAAAACAAAATTTAAACCAAGTTAAATAGATATTTTGCCTGAAACTCATCCATATCCCTGGTCCATCAATTCATAAACACAATACGACCAGCTCCTCCATAAATAGATCAATTTGCCTTTAGTTCCATTGTGCATTTCATATCAAATTGTAATCATCCTTTCCAAATCCTGTTGGTTTTCCATTTGTCTCCTTCACCCCGATGAATGGATTCAAATGCTGATGCTGATGCTGTAATTATCCAGTGTTTCCAAGTGAAGTTTAGGAACTTAGTTGTGAACTGCACTGGGTGTGATGGAATTGCAGTCTTCAGTCTTCAGTCATTCCACGTTAATGTCTTTCCATTTCTCAAACACTTTTGGGGGAACAACATTTCATACGTTGGTGAGTCACAGTTCTAGCTGTTGGTTGGATTTTCTGACGGCTTCATATTTTGAGCAAAAAGTCTTCAGCTCACTCTGTGCTGGATGTGGATCAGCTGCAAACATTCCCCACGTGGAGATCTCAACCGGGCTGTTCACACCTCATAAAAAAAATTAGGTCAATATTCACCTCGTTCCGTGCTGATACATTTCCTACAAAGAAGTGCGGCCAATAAAGTAACTGTTGTAATGTAGAAGTGAATTTGCCCACAGCAATATCCCACAAACAGCAATGAAATAAAGACCAGATAATCTGTTTTAGTGATGTTGGTTGAGGGAGCAATATTGGCCAAGACAGTGGGGAGAACTCCCCTGCTCTTCCTCCAAACCATGCCAAGGGATCTTTTACATCCACCCGAGAGGGCAGACAGGGCCTCGGTTTAATGTCTCATCTGAAAGATGACATCTCTGACAGTGCATCGCTCCCTCAGCTCAGCTTAGATTTTGTCCTCAAGTCTATAGATTGGCACTTGAACCCATAACCTTCTGACTCTGAGGTGAGAGTGCTGCCACTGAGTCACAGCTGACACAAATGGAGATGTTTGTGTGGGTGACATTGCATTCAGTAATCTTCACTCCCTCTTATTCTCGCTGAATATCCTGAATTTTACCAAACAACATTTCATGAGAATTAAAATCAAAACAATGATACATCCCACAATGCTTTGCCCAGTTGATGCCCCCATGCTGCCAATCCTCAGACACACCCATTCTCTATATTAGAACTGGGGACGATTCACACCATCCATGGGATGGAATTTCCATTTCTCTGTCCAATGGCTGGTTTACAAATTCACTCAAGACTACTTGATTGCGTTGAATATTGTCTCAGTGTCACAATTACTTACAAGTAATAAACTTGGCCAGATTATGAAAAGCAACTTCAGTGAAAATATTAAATTATCAAATAATTCAAAGTTATGATTCTGAAAGATTTATACAAAGAGGCACATTTAGGGAGGTCAAAGAACCCAAAAAGCATCAAAGGTGACCATCCACAGGTCCTGGCTGGATGCGGCCCGTGGGGGCGGTCGCTCCGACTCTTTGCCTCGCTTCCGCAGCATTCTCTGCGCCCGGGTGGCCCTGGAGAGGGAGCACACGGTGTCTGCTGGTAAACTTGAGGCTTTCCGAGACCGGTGGGAGGCGCAGAGCTCGGAGTACGTCCTCGACTCCGACAATAAAGTTATGATTTGATTCTGGTTTTGTTGGATTTCGTAATAAAGAAATGAAGGTGACAAAAATACAGGTGACACTGGGTCTAAAGACAGCAACACAAGTGCCCCATCTTAGAATTATTTTAGTCAAACAGAAGAAAAGAGGGAAAAACAACCCAAAAAGCAGTGACATCACCGAGACCAATCACCCAAACCAGCCTGTATTCCAAAGCTCTGATTGGCTCTGGGTATCAACCCCTCCCCCACACCACCTCTCCTTTGTTAATTGGTGCCTGGATTTATGGAAGATTCCTGATTGGCTATCAGGGATTGTCAATCATCATTGGTGATGTCATTCCTTGCTCAAATGGAGGCTGTCCCAATAGTATAAATACAAGAGCTTGTGAATGAAGAGGGTAGTTCTAGAATTGTCCAGGTGATAGTGAAGAGTGAAAACAGAAATAGATGATGGCTTCCCAAGTGTGTCAGAACTATCACAAGGAGTGTGAGGATGGTGTCAACAAGCAGATCAATATGGAGCTCTATTCCTCCTATGTTTATCTCTCCATGGTGAGTCTTTTATTACATATCACTGCATTCTAAGTAGTTGGAATTTGTCCAGTTCAATGAACTGGCTTTAAACTCTATTTCTGAAGTTCCTTCCCCCACCCCCATGATGTGCGGAGAATAATTTTGGACAGTGTGTGTTGACAGTGTTTTACACAGGGTGATTTTGCTGAGTTAATGGACTGCTCCTTGCAATGGCTGTGTTCTATTGAGGGGTTTAATATGAACCTGGCTCAGCTGCTGCCTGTAGCCAGTGACTTTTTTTTTCATCATTCATGGGATGTGGGTGTCATTGGCAAGGCCAGCATTTATTGCCCATCCCTAATTGCTCTCGAGGGTGGCTGTGAACTGCTGCAGTTTCTTTATTGTAGGATTGTACAACTGAGTGACTTGTGAGGCCACTATAAGAATCCATCACATTGCTGTGTGTCTGGAATCACAGGCCAGACTGGGTAAGGATGGCAAGTTTCCTTCCCTAGAGGTAATTAGTGAACCTGATGGGATTTTTATGACAATCTAGTTGTTTCATGGTCATTATTGATACTAGCTTTTTATCCTGATTTTTGTTTTAATTAACTAAACTTAAATTCCCCAGCTCTTGTCTCTGGATTACTGGTCCAGTATCATAACCACAATGCTACTGCACCTGATCTTTGTGGACAAGTCCTCACTAGTTTTCTTACCTTTTTTTATTTCATAGTGAAGTACTGAGAATCCCAGTGATGAAACTTTCACTGTGCCTTGATCTCTTACACTAAATGATTGTAGAACGACAGGAATGAAGGAATTATCTCTTGTCCTCATTAACTGTAGATTAGAATGGGGAGTAAAAGGAGATACAACTTGCTCAGGGAGTTGAGTTTGACCTGACCTGAAATGTAATCCCAAAGTTTAGTGTGTTTTTTTGCTTGTTGAATCTTTATCCTGCCTTTGTAGGGTGGGGCAGTGAGCCAACATAGTGAAGTAAATTGAGTTTTGCTAGTTAACAAATGGTAACTATTTTTGAAAGCAATTAATATCTAACTGTAGAAAAATAACAATGTGTATTGTGATAGTTTTAAAATTCTCTCCACAGTCCTATTACTTTGACCGGGATGATGTTGCCCTGCATCACTTTGCTGAGTTCTTCAAGGAGCAGTCACATGAGGAACGGGAGCACGCTGAGAAACTGCTGAAATTCCAGAATCAGCGTGGAGGCCGAATCATCTTGGAGGAGATCAAGGTTTGATTTAATAAATGAGTGGTCTTCTGAATGGCTCCCCTTAAATGGACAATTTTAAATATTTCTGAAGCAATTTGTTCTAATGCACATAATTACATCGAATGTCCAGCAGAGAAACAGGACATTTGGCCCAACTGATCTATGCTGGTGTTTATGCTCCACATGAGCTGCCTCCCACCTTCATCTTGCCCGATCATCACATCCATCTCGTACTGTCTCCCTCAGTACTTCCCCCCCCCCCCCCCCCCCCCCCCTTAAAGACATCTATACTATTTGACTCCAGTGGTTGTGCTGGTGTAATTCTATATTCTTGGAACAATTGGTTCATGGTGACATGGACATCTGATTGCTTTTTCTCCTCTATTTTCCTTCACTATTTTCTCATGTATTTTGTATAATCCATTAAGTGAACTAGCTGAGACCTGATTCCCTTTTCAGAAGCCGGAGCAGGATGAGTGGAGCAATGGTCTGGAGGCAATGCAGAGAGCTCTGCAGATGGAGAAGAATGTGAACCAGTGTCTGCTGGATCTCCACAAACTGTCCACTGAGAGGACAGACCCTCATGTAAGTTTGTAATGCTTTAATGTGGGCTTTTTTGAAAGTTGGAGGTGGTGGAAATTTACTGTCTTTGAGCCTGTTCAAAAGATCTTCATACCCAATAGCTTTGTTGGTGTCATGCTCAGATTCTTTTTTTGGGGGAGGGGAGACAGGAAAGGGAGATTGCCCGACTGTCTTCATTAGAGGTAAATGTATGTGATCCCATGATCTAAGTACTTCTCCGAGCAAAGTTACTGTGCAATAATGCATCAATCTGAAGTGTACCACTTGACTATCGTCCAGACCAAGAAGATTAAAATCCAATCCCTCGCGGGGAAGCTCAGATGTTCCTCTATCTCCTGCTGGACATAACTATTTTCCATCTTTTCTTCCAGTTGTGTGACTTCCTAGAGACCCACTACTTGGATGAACAAGTGAAGATGATCAAGAAGCTTGGAGATCACATCACCAACCTGAAGAGACTGGGAGCCCCTGAGAATGGCATGGGAGTGTACCTGTTTGACAAGCTCACCCTGGGGGATAGTGATTAAACTGACTGCAGGGATAAAGCTTATTGTCTCGTGCTCCTGTTTATATAGTTGTGAGGACCTCACCTTTACCAATCCTGTAGTAGTGATTATTTTTGTGACATTGTATAAAGCTGCGATCTGGGCTCTTGATGTGAAATGTAATAGTAACTGTCAATAAACTGTAACATTGAACTGGAGACATCATAAAGTGAGTGGTGGTTTAAACTGGAAAAATAACAGACTTCAGTTTACATTGAACAAGAATTACACTGGGCTGTGGAACAACTTCATGGGCTTCAGTCCTGTGTAAATGTTTTTCTTTCCCTCCTGGAATAATTCCAATTTATTGACTTGGATGTTCATGGTGAGGATCTAACTTCAATTCTGTGTGTACCTTGAATGCAAATTGTATTTGAAACCAGCAATGCTGTGATACAAGTTCCTGTTACTACTAGTGATGAATATTCTCGTTGCATAAATGACAACTCTCTTTTCAAAACCCACCCCACGATAACAAAATATCAGCTGATGTAACATTATGTGCTATTAAATCACCAGGGCAGTGAGCTAATGTTAAACCATATCAATCCAATGTACAATTCTATTTAAGAAAAGTATCTACCTTGAGCTGTGCAGGCTAGGTTTTTAAAGTAAGTGGTTACAGATCTCATTCAGGTATCAGTGTGGAATACATTGATGGTAGTTTATTAAACCAAACTCATTATTGCTGGTAAAGGCCTTTGAGTAAACTTTGTGGTCAGACCAGTACTGTGTGAACTTGTAGGTCCTTCAGGACTATAATTGGGAGAAGGAATCAACCAGGATTGGCACATTTGCTTACTATCCACTGGCCTCTTACGGCAAAGTATGGATTCCCGAGAAGGAAAAGATTGGGGCTAAGTATGGAGGCTTCCTTGTTCCCATCCCCAATGGTTGAATAACCTGTGAACACTCTTGACTCACATGAATAAGCAATTCGGTTCGGTACTGAAGGGGGAGTAATACCTGTGGGATTAACTATACTCCAGCAAAATGTAATTCTTCTGCAAGGAGTAAAAACATTTAATTAAATGCCCAAAACAAATAATTTAAACCAAGTTAAATAGATATTTTGCCTAAAACTCATCCACATTGCTATTCCATCAATTCATAAACACAATACAACCAGCTCCACTATAAATATATCAATTTGCCTTTAGTTCTATTGTGCATTTCATATCAAATTGTAATCATCCTTTCCAAATGCTGTTGATTCTCCATTTATCTCCTTCACTTCTATGAGTGGATTCAGATGCTGATGCTGTAATTATCCAACGTTTACAAGTGAAGTTTAGGAACTTCGTTGTGAACTGCACTGGGTGTGATGGAATTGCAGTCTTCAGTCATTCCACGTTAATGTCTTTCCATCTCTCAAAAACACTTTTGGGGGATCAACATTTCATACATTGGTCAGTCACAGTACTCGCTTTGGATTTGCTGATCGGTTTGACGGCTTCATATTTTAAGCAAAATGTCTTCAGCTCACTCTGTGCTGGATGTGGATCAGCTGCAAACATTTCCCCCACATGGAGGTCTCAACCGGGCTAATGGTTAACTGTTTATACCTCACAAAAAAAATTAGATGAATGTTCACCTCGTTCCGTGCTGATACATTTCCTACAGCCTGACTACAAAGAAGTGCGGCCAATGCAGTAACTGTTGTAATGGAGAAGTGAATTTGCCCACAGCAAGATCCCACAAACAGCAATGAAATAAAGACCAGATAATCTGTTTTAGTGATGTTGGTTGAGGGATCAATATTTGCCAAGATAGGGGGGAGAACTCCCCTGCTCTTCCTCAAAATAGTGCTGAGGGATCTTTTACATCTACCCGATAGGGCAGATGGGGCCTCGGTTTAATGTCTCATCTGAAAGACTCTATCTCTGACAGTGCATCGCTCCCTCAGCTCAGCTTAGACTTTGTCCTCAAGTCGATTGAGTGGGACTTGAACCCACAAACTTCTGACTCTGAGGTGAGAGTGCTACCACTGAGCCACAGCTGACACAAATGGAGATGTTTGTGTGGGTGACATTGCATTCAGCAATCTTCACTCCCTCTCATTCTCGCTGAATATCCTGAATTTTACCAAACAACATTTCATGAGAATCAAAACTAAAAATGACACATCCCACAATGCTTTGCCCAGTTGATGCCCCCATGCTGCCAATCCTCAGACACACCCATTCTCTATATTAGAACTGGGGACGATTCACACCATCCATGGGATGGAATTTCCATTTCTCTGTCCAATGGTTGGTTTGCAAATTCACTCAAGACTACTTGTTTCCTCTGAATATTGTCTCAGCGTCACAATTACTGACAAGTAATAAACTTGACCAGATTAAGAAAAGCCACTCTGGTGAAAATAGCAAATTATTATCAAATAATTCAAAGTTGCCATTTCGAGAGATTGAAACAAAGAGAAACTTTCAGATTTGAGGAAATTCAAAGACCCCAAAAGCAGTGACATCACCGAGACTGATTATCCAAATCGGCCTGTATTCCAAACCTCTGATTGGCTCTGGGTATCAACCCCTCCCCACACTGCCTCTCTGTTAATTGGTTCAATGGACGATTCCTGATTGGCTATTAGGGATTGTCAATCATCATTGGTGATGCCATTGCTGACCAAAATGCAGGCAATCCCAGTCATATAAATACAAGAGCTTGTGAGAGGAGAGGTTAGTTTGAGAACTTCTTGAGTAATAGTTGAAAGTACAAATATTGAAATAGTGATAATGGCATCCCAAGTGTGTCAGAATTACCACAAGGAGTGTGAGGATGGTGTCAACAAGCAGATCAATATGGAGCTCTATTCCTCCTATGTTTACCTCTCCATGGTGAGTCTTTTATTAATTGCCACTGCAATCTGAGCAGTTGGAATTTCTCCAGTTCAATAAACTGGCTTTAGAGTATGTTTCTCTTGGTTTCTTTCCACCTCCCTTGGAAGACAAAGCTTTGGCCAGTGAGTACTTTGTGTGTAATACAGGGTGATCTTGTTGAGTTAATGGACTGCTTCTTGCAGTAGCTGCATTCTATTGAGGGGTTTAATATACTCCTGGCTCAGCTGCTGCCTGAGTTTGTAACAAATGCAGAAACCTGGTCAAGTGCTTGTCAGCATTTGTCCAATTTCAGTTTCAATGGGGTGACTGCAGCCAGTGAAATGTTGACAGGTCCTCACTAGTTTTCTTGCCTTGAGAATCCTTGTGATGAAGCTTTCTTTACTGTGCCTAGATCTTTATTACACTAAATGATTGCAGAGTGTAAAACTACTGGGAAATGGAGTAATTGTCCCTTGTTTCTCCACTAATTTTAGATTAGAATGGAGAGTAAATGTGGTACTAGCTCACAAGTGAAGTTTGAGTTGAGATGAAATATAATCCCTGACCTGAATTGTTACTTTTCTCTGATCCATTCATTATCCTGTTGGGGAGGGCGAAGCTATTGAACATCTTGTGAAGTAAATTTTGTTTCACTAGTAAACAAATGGTATCTAAATTCTAAAACTGAACACTAATTGTATGGAGGTGAGATCTAGGTCTGACATGATGCTGTTTTCCACATTCTTTCTACAGTCCTATTACTTTGACCGGGATGATGTTGCCCTGCGTCACTTTACCAAGTTTTTCAAGGAGCAGTCACATGAGAACTGGGAGCACGCTGAGAAACTGATGAAATTCCAGAATCGACGTGGTGGCCGAATTGTCCTGGAGGACATCAAGGTTAGCTGTGGAGAAATATTAGTGACTGGACCACAGTTGAAAACTAGATCTGGCAGGACATTGGAGGAACAGATCATGTTGGAAATATAATTCCTTGAGTGCAATTTGCTAAAACCAATAGGGATAAGAGGTACAAAAGCCAACAAGATTGTTGTGATGAGGGAATAGTTTGACCCTGGACCAAAGACCATTCCTCAAGGGGCAGAGTAGATCAACATGAAGTCGATGGTGGCAATATTGGGTTTATAGAGGATATTGTCCTTATGTGGTTGTATTAATATAACATTGTCATACATCCTTTGCCTCAAGTGAAGTAGGGAAACATTGAAATGTCAGACTTGATATTAATAAATGAGAATAAAACATAACTCCTTTCATGCTTGCGGAGGTCCAGGTACCAATAATACTTTCATGTCTATGCTTACAGGCAGGGCAGTGGAATTAATTTGGTTTCCTGTCAAATCTAGGACATGATGGGCTGAATGCCCTGTCTTGTGCTGTCAATGTAACTAATCTTGGTGTGATTTCTTGTATTATTAACATGTATTGGTGATTTCTCATCTTTCTTTGTTCAGTTATCTGGAGCATAAACTATATCTCCATACTCCAATTCATGCATAAAGTTAGCAATGGGATCATCAGGTGTTAATGGAATTTTACATCTTCTGCACTTTCAGAAGCCAGAGCAGGATGAGTGGAGCAATGGTCTGGAGGTGATGCAGAGAGCTCTGCAGATGGAGAAGAATGTGAACCAGAGTCTGCTGGATCTGCACAAACTCTCCACTGAGAGGACAGACCCTCATGTAAGTTTAATACCTTGTGGTATTAATATATATTTGTTGATAACTTCAGGTTGTCTAAGCCAGTGCCATTCTTCAACCATTGGACCAAATTCTGTCTAATGGCTTTTCACTTCTAAGCCTGGTGGACTGGATTGATTCCATTGGAAGATTTTCACTAATTCTCATTAGTCCAACTGTTTGTTCAGCTTAATGGACACCTTACAATTAGTACCAGTTTTGGTGGGGGGCTAAATTTTGAACAGAGATCTGAAAACAAAGCCAGGTGGGAAGGTTTGGAGTTGGAGTTGACTGGTGCAATGGCAACTTACATTAGCATTGAAGTAGCAGACAGTGACTCGATCCTGAAAAGCAATCTGGTCAAATAGCTGCTTTAACGAAAATATCTTCTTCCAGTTGTGTGACTTCCTGGAGACCCACTACTTGGATGAACAAGTGAAGATGATCAAGAAGCTTGGAGATCACATCACCAACCTGAAGAGACTGGGAGCCCCTGAGAATGGCATGGGAGTGTACCTGTTTTACAAGCTCACCCTGGGGGAGAGTGATTAAACTGACTGCAGGAATAAAGCTTTGGTCGTGCTCCTGTTTATATAATGTGTGCGAGACCCCCATCCTGTCGCAGTGATTACTTTTGTGACTTTGTACAAAGCTGAGACCTGGGGTCTTGATTTGAAATGTAATCGTAACTGGAAATAAACTGTTAACATTGAACTGGATTTTGTTGTGTAATAACTTGGAAAAATAAGCAACCACTTAATTTAACATTTAGTTTCTGTCAAACAAGAATTACACTAGGCTGTGGAACAACTTCATGGGATTAAGACCTTGTAAAGTTTTTTCCCCTGCTGGGGTCATTCCAATTTATTGACTTTGATGTTCAGGGCCACATGTTGAAGATCTAATTTTAATTCTGTGTACCTTGATTGTATTTGTGCATTTCAAACATTGCTCTTCACTGCTGGTTTGAATGCAATGCTGTGATACAAGTTATTGCTACCATTGGTGATGAATATTCTCCTTGCAAAAATGGCAACTTTCTTTAACCCCTCCGTGCAACAAAATATCAGCTGCTGTAATGTTTTTCCCTGGTTAAAAACACCAAGGAAGTGTGCTAGTGTTAAATAATTTCAGTCCAATGAACAATCCTATCTGCCCATGGATGAGGTGTTTATTAAGTGTTTTTAAATAAAGCTGCTCCAGATCTCATTCAGTTATTACTGTGGGATACACTGGAGGTAGCTCACTCAACCAAACTCCTCATTTCTGCTGTAGATGGTTGGGCAAGCTGTGTGGTAAAGCAGCAGATAACTGCTATACAGACCAGTATTGTGTGAACTCCTAAAGGTAAGGAGACTTCCCTTGGGTGAGGAGGGGGGGGCAGTGGTAAAATCAACCAGAATTGCCACATTTGCTGACTATCCACTGACCTCTATGGAGAAAGTATGGATTCCCAGTGGGGAGAGGATTGGGCTTGGTTCTATGAACTCACTTTCTACTGCCACCACCCCCATGATTAAGCAATTGGGTGAGGGACTCAAGGGAGAGTAATATCTGTGGGACTGTACTCCAGTGAAATGTAATCCTTCTGGAAGCAAATAATTTGAATGAAGTTATAGATATTTTGACAAACTCCCACCATATCCCTGTTCTCAATACAATCAGCTCCTCCATAAATATATCAATTTGTATTTAGTCCTATTGTATATTTCATACCAAATAACAATCATCCTTTCCAAATCCTATTGGTTCTCCATTTGTCTCTGTCACCCCAATGAATGAATTCAAATATTGATGCTGTAGCTGTGATTATCCAGTGTTTAAAAGTGAAGTTTACAAGCTCAGTTGTGAACTGCACTGGGTGCGATGACATTGCAGTCTTCGGTGATTCCACGTTAATGTCTTTGAAAATTCAATGACTTGATTGCATTGAATATTGTCTCAGCATCACAATTACTTAAAGTAATAAACGACCAGTTTATGAAAAGCCACTTCAGTGGAAATATCAAGTTATTATCAAATAGTTCAAAGTTGTGATTCTGAGAGATTGATACAAAGAGGCACTTTGAGGGAGGTCACAGAACTCAAAAAGCACCAAAGGTGACCATCCACAGGTCCAGGCTGGACGCGGCACGTGGGGGCGGTCGCTCTGAATCTCGTCTATCATTCTCTGCGACTGGATGGCCCTGGAGAGGGAGCACGCGGTGTCTGCCGTTATGCTTGAGGCTTTCCGCAACCGGTGGGCTCCGGAGGGATTGGAGTGCATCCTGGATCAATACAATAAAATTAGAATTTGACACTTATTTTGGGTTTATTGATTTGCTGCACATAAAAACACTCCCTAACCCCCTCCTCCACCACTTCTTATAAAAGGGGGGCCGAAAACAAAGAAGAAGAAAAGAAAACTAGACGAACCTCACTTATAAAAAGACAACCTAGAGAGAAACAAACTTTCTATCTTATTCGTGTTTGGACAATTAGTTCCAAATGGGAAAGTTTATCTGGAGTTTGGAGCCCGTGTGGGGATTCGAGTGATCCATGGCCACAGAGCACCGAGGGAATGATTGGACCGTCAACCAGCCGGCACCAGTACCTCAGGCCAGTCCCACCGTCCCTTCAGAGCTCACTGACCTGCACAAAAAAAGTGCCCCATCTTAGAATTATTTTAGTCAAAAAGCATTGATATCACCAAGACCAAACACACAAGCTCTGATTGGCTCTGGGTATCAATCCCTTCTCCACAATGCCCCTGTCCTTTGTTTTTTTTCTTTTTTACCCTGTCCTTTGTTAATTGGTGCTTGGATTCATGGACAATTCCTGAGTGGTTATCGAGGATTGTCAATCATCATTGGTGATGTCATTCCTTGCTTCAATGCTGGCTGTCCCAGTCGTATAAATACAAGAGCTTGTGAATGAAGAGGGTAGTTGTAGAACTGTCCAGGTGATAGTGAAAACATAGGATACAGGAAAGATGGAGTCCCAAGTGTGTCAGAACTATCACAAGGAGTGTGAGGATGGTGTCAACAAACAGATCAATATGGAGCTCTATTCCTCCTATGTTTACCTCTCCATGGTGAGTCTTGTATTAATAGTCACTGTTTTGTAAGTGGTTAGAATTTCTGTAGTTCAACAAACTGGCTTTAAACTCTTTCTCTTGGCTTTGTTCCACCTCCCTGGGGAGAAAAATCTTGGGGCAGTGAGTATTTCTGGTGTGTAATACAAGGTGATCTTGTTGTGTTATTGGACTGCTCCTTACAGCAGCTGCACTCTATTGAGGGGTTTAATATATGAACCTGGCTCAGCTGCTGCCTGAGTCTGTAAGAGAAGAGCAGAAACCTGGTCAAGTGCTTGTCAACACTTGACAACTTTCAGTTTCAATGGGGTGACTGTAGCCAGTGAGATGTTGACAGGTCCTCACTAGTTTTCTTGCCTTGAGAATCCTAGTGATTTCTTCACTGTGCTGAGATCTCTATTACACTAAATTGCAGAGTGTAAAACTACAAGAATGAAGGAACTTTCTTTTGTCCTCCATCAATTTTAGATTAGAATGGAGAGTAAAAGGAGGGACAACTTGCTCAGGAGTTGAGTTTGACTTGATGTGAAATGTAATCCCAAACATTAGTAGTTTTTTTTGCTGCTTGACTCTTTATTCTGTCCTTTATGGGGAAGGGAAGCTCACCAAATGAAAGTGAAGTAATTTGAATTTTGTGAGTTAACAAATGGTAATTATTTTTGAAAGCAATTAATATCTTGAGGAAAAAGGAATGAAAAATTTGTAATTGTATATTGTAATCTAGGTCTAGCATGATGTATTTAAAATTCCCTCCACAGTCCTATTACTTTGACCGGGATGATGTTGCCCTGCGTCACTTTGCCGAGTTCTTCAAGGAGCAGTCACATGAGGAACGGGAGCACGCTGAGAAACTGCTGAAATTCCAGAATCAGCGTGGAGGCCGAATCATCTTGGAGGAGATCAAGGTTTGATTTAATAAATGAGTGGTCTTCTATGTGGCTCCCCTTGGACTGATTATTTCAAAAATTTTCTACAGCAATTCTATTTTATTTGACTCCAGTTACTTAATTCAGTCATTCTATAATCTTGACATTGGTTGATGGTAACATGGACATCTGATTTGCTTTTTTGAACTCCTCCTATTTTCCTTCAATACTTTGTCATGTATTTTGTTTAATCCATTGTAAGTGATCTGGCTGACCCTTGATTCACATTTCAGAAGCCAGAGCAAGATGAGTGGAGCAATGGTCTGGAGGTGATGCAGAGAGCTCTGCAGATGGAGAAGAATGTGAACCAGAGTCTGCTGGATCTGCACAAACTGTCCACTGAGAGGACAGACCCTCATGTAAGTTGTTAATGTGGGCCTTTGGGTAAGTTGGAGATGGAATGTTCCAGTTCTTGAGTCTATTAAGATCTTTATACCCAATAGCTTTGTGGAGGGATGTCTACCTTGGATTTTTTTGAGGGGAGAAAGGACAAGGAGGTTTACCTACTGTGGCCATTGAGAGGTAAGTGTGTCCCAGTGTCATGAGGATCTATGCACCTGTTGTACAGTGAGTTTACTCTAATAATGCAGTAATTCCATCAATCTGAAGTGTTCCACTTGACTATCCTCCAGTCCAAGAGGATTAAATTCCAAACTCTGGCAAATGCCTTGCTATCTGCAGCTGGACATAACTATTCTCTATCTTTTCTTCCAGTTGTGTGACTTCCTGGAGAGCCACTACTTGGATGAACAAGTGAAGATGATCAAGAAGCTTGGAGATCACATCACCAACCTGAAGAGACTGGGAGCCCCTGAGAATGGCATGGGAGTGTACCTGTTTGACAAGCTCACCCTGGGGGAGAGTGATTAAACTGACGGCAGGGATAAAGTTTATTAGTGTTCATGTTCATGTTGTCTTGACACTCCCCCATCCTGTAGCAGTCATGACTTGTGTGGCTTTGTACAAAGAACTGAGACCGGGGCTCTTGTGAAATGTAATAGGAACTGTCAATAAATCGTTGAACTCGATTTTGTTGTCTCAAATTGAGTGGTTGCTGATTTCTCAGTAACCTAACTTAGTTTACATCTAACAATTACATTGGGCAGTGTAAGAGTCAGTCCATTGTCAATTTAACCCCCCCCCCCCCCCCCCCACTGCCATTCCTGTAGTAATTCCAATTTTTTGACTTGGATGTTGACGATCTAATTTCAATTCTGTGTTTACCTTGAATACTAATAGCACATTCCAATCTTTGCTGGTTTTAATACAAGTTACTGTTACCACTGAATATTCTCTTTCCAAAATGGCATCTTCCTTTTTAAACATCCCCACCCCAGGACAAGATATCAGCTACTGTAACATTGTGTTAAAATATCAGGATAATGAGCTAATGTTAAACCAGATCAGTCTGCTGAACAATCCCATTTCAAAAAAGTTATTGCTATGGGATACACTGGAGGTAGCTCATGAAACCAAACTCATCATTGCTGCTCTGGGCTTTCCAGTAAGCTTAGTGGTCAAACAATTGCAGACCAGTAATGTGAACTCAGAGTACTTGGGGGAGGGAGGCAATGAACATTGGCACATTTGCTTTGTATCCACTGGCTTCTTAGGGGACAGTATAGATTTGGTGGAGAAGTTATGGCTTGATTAAAAACTTTTTTTTTTGCCCCACGTTTGCACCCACTGTCCAGGTAAAGAACCTGCAACACTCACTGTTGATCTCATGAGAAGCAATTGAGTAATGTACTCATGGGAGAGTAATATCTGTGCAACTGAAATCCTTTTGGAAGGAGTAAATATATTTCATTGTTTAAATTTGCTTTTTGATTTCAAGTTAAATAGATATTTCTCCTGCAAAACCCTCCCACATCCCTGTCCCATCAATTCATAAACCCAATACAATCAGCTCCTCCCTTAAATGTATCAATTTGTATTTGGTCCTATTGTGCATTTCATACCAAATAGTAATCATCCTTTCCAAATCCTATTGGTTCTCCATTTGTCACCTTCAACCCTATGAATGGATCAAATGTTGATGCTGTATCTGTAATTATCCAGTGTTTACAAGTGAAGTTTAGGAACTGAGTTGTGAACTGCACTGGGTGTGATGGAATTGCAGTCTTCAGTCGTTCCACGTTAATGTCTGCTTCTCTCAAAAGCACTTTTGGGGGATCAATTTCACCACATTTCATTCATTGCTGAGCCACAATTGTACGAGTCGGTTGGATTTGCTGATGGCTTTGACGGCTTCATATTTCGAGCAAAAAGTATTCAGCTCACTCGATGTGCTGAACCTGGATGAGGATCAACTGCAAACATTCCCCACACGGAGGTCACAACTGGGCTAATGGGGGTGAACTGTTTGGCCTGTTTTTCATTTGAGGTGTAATTCACACTGCTGATCCGTTCCCCACAATCTGATTGCAATGAAGCACGGCCAATAAGTACTTTTGAAATTAAAAAAAAAATTTTTTTATTCGTTCACTGGATGTGGGCGTCGCTGGCAAGGCCGGCATTTATTGCCCATCCCTAATTGCCCTTGAGAAGGTGGTGGTGAGCCGCCTTCTTGAACCGCTGCAGTCCGTGTGGTGAAGGTTCTCCCACAGTGCTGTTAGGAAGGGAGTTCCAGGATTTTGACCCAGCGACAATGAAGGAATGGCGATATATTTCCAAGTCGGGATGGTGTGTGACTTGGAGGGGAACGTGCAGGTGGTGTTGTTCCCATGCGCCTGCTGCCCTTGTCCTTCGAGGTGGTAGAGTTCGCGGGTTTGGGAGGTGCTGTCGAAGAAGCCTTGGCGAGTTGCTGCAGTGCATCCTGTGGATGGTGCACACTGCAGCCACAGTGCGCCGGTGGTGAAGGGAGTGAATGTTTAGGGTGGTGGATGGGGTGCCAATCAAGCGGGCTGCTTTATCTTGGATGGTGTCGAGCTTCTTGAGTGTTGTTGGAGCTGCACTCATCCAGGCAAGTGGAGAGTATTCCATCACACTCCTGACTTGTGCCTTGTAGATGGTGGAAAGGCTTTGGGGAGTCAGGAGGTGAGTCACTCGCCGCAGAATACCCAGCCTCTGACCTGCTCTCGTAGCCACAGTATTTATATGGCTGGTCCAGTTAAGTTTCTGGTCAATGGTGACCCCCAGGATGTTGATGGTGGGGGATTCGGCGATGGTAATGCCGTTGAATGTCAAGGGGAGGTGGTTAGACTCTCTCTTGTTGGAGATGGTCATTGCCTGGCACTTATCTGGCGCGAATGTTACTTGCCACTTATGAGCCCAAGCCTGGATGTTGTCCAGGTCTTGCTGCATGCGGGCTCGGACTGCTTCATTATCTGAGGGGTTGCGAATGGAACTGAACACTGTGCAGTCATCAGCGAACATCCCCATTTCTGACCTTATGATGGAGGGAAGGTCATTGATGAAGCAGCTGAAGATGGTTGGGCCTCGGACACTGCCCTGAGGAACTCCTGCAGCAATGCCCTGGGGCTGAGATGATTGGCCTCCAACAACCACTACCATCTTCCTTTGCGCTAGGTATGACTCCAGCCACTGGAGAGTTTTCCCCCTGATTCCCATTGACTTCAATTTTACTAGGGCTCCTTGGTGCCACACTCGGTCAAATGCTGCCTTGATGTCAAGGGCAGTCACTCTCACCCCACCTCTGGAATTCAGCTCTTTTGTCCATGTTTGGACCAAGGCTGTAATGAGGTCTGGAGCCGAGTGGTCCTGGCGGAACCCAACTTAGCATCCGTGAGCAGGTTATTGGTGAGTAAGTGCCGCTTGATAGCACTGTCGACGACACCTTCCATCACGTTGCTGATGATTGAGAGTAGACTGATGGGGCGGTAATTGGCCGGATTGGATTTGTCCTGCTTTTTGTGGACAGGACATACCTGGGCAATTTTCCACATTGTCTGTTGTAATGTCAGAAACGCAGCAACCAAGATGGCCACAGCAAGATCCCACAAAGAACATGAAATATTGATTAGATAATCTGTTTTAATTACATTGGTTGAGGGATAAATATTAGCAGAGACACCAGGGAGAACTCCCCTTCTCTCACTCAAATTAGTGCCATGGGATCTTTTACATCCTAAGTGAGCAGACGGGGCCTCGGTTTAATGTCTCATCCGACTGTACAGCACTCACTGGGTGCTGTGGTGAAGTATCAGCCTGGACTTTGTGCTCAAGTCCCTGGAGTGGGACTTGAACCCACAACCTTCTGACTCTGAGGTGAGAGTGCTGCCACTGAGCGACAGCTGACACAAATGGATATGTTTGTGTGGGTGACATTGCATTCAGTAATCTTCACTCCCTCTCATTCTCGCTGAATATCCTGAATTTTACCAAACAACATTTCATGAGAATCAAAACCAAAACAATGACACATCCCACAATGCTTTGCCCAGTTGATGCCCCCATGCTGCCAATCCTCAGACACACCCATTCTCTATATTAGAACTGGGGACGATTCACACCATCCATGGGATGGAATTTCCATTTCTCTGACCAATGGATGGTTTGCAAATTCACGCAAGACTATTTGATTCCTTTGAATATTGTCTCAGCATCACAATTACTAACAAGTAATAAACTTGACCAGATTATGAAAAGCCACTTCAGTGAAAATATCAAATTATTCTCAAATAATTCAAAGTTGTCATTCCAAGAGATTTAAACAAAGAGACACTTTCGGATTTGACGGAGGTCAAAGAACTGAAAAGCAGTGACATCACCGAGACTGATCATCCAAACCGGCCTGTATTCCAAAGCTCTGATTGGCTCTGGGAATAAATCCCTCCCTCACAACGCCACTCCTTTGTTAGTTGGTTTCTGGATTCATGGACGATTCCTGATTGGCTATCGGGGATTGTCAATCATCATTGGTGATGTCATTGCTTACCAAAATGCAGGCTGTCCCAGGAGTATAAATATAAGAGCTTGTGAGAGAAGAAGTTAGTTTTAGAGCTTTCTGAGTAATAGTGAATAAGTACTATTATAGAAATAGTGACAATGGCTTCCCAAGTGTGTCAGAACTATCACAAGGAGTGTGAGGATGGTGTCAACAAGCAGATCAATATGGAGCTCTATTCCTCCTATGTTTACCTCTCCATGGTGAGTCTTTTATTAATTGCTACTGCATTCTAAGCAGTTGGAATTTCTCCAGTTCAATAAACTGACTTTAAAGTACATTTTTCTTGATTTCTTGCTGCCTCACTGGGAAGACAAATCTTTGGCCAGTGAGTACTTCCAGTGTGTAATACAGGGTGATCTTGTTGAGTTAATGGACTGCTCCTTGCAGCAGCTGCACTCTGTTGTGGGGTTTAATGTATGAATGTGCTTCAGCTGCTGCCTGAGTTTGTAAGAGAAGAGCAGATATCTTGTCAAGTGCTTGTCAACATTTGACAGACAAGTTCAGTTTCAATGGGGTGACTGTAGACAGTGAAATGTTGACCGGTCCTCACTAGTTTTCTTGCCTTGAGAATCCTGGTGTTGATTTTACTGGAATTTAGTGTAATAGATCTAGGCACAGAGTGTAAAACTACTGGAATTAAGTAATTTTCTCTTGTCCTCCACCAATTTTAGATTAGAATGGAGAGTAAAAGGAGGTACAATGTTCAGAAGTTTTTTGGCATGAAATTATAAACTTTTTTTAGTTCCTTATTTGCTGATTGTGTCTTTATCCTTTTTTATAGGGAGGGGAAGCTTGCCAAAAAGTGAAGTAAATTGAGTTTCGCTAGTAACAAATATTTTCTATTTGAAAGCAATTAACATCATTAACTGGGGGAAAAAGAATGAATAGCTTTAAATTGGATAGTGATCTCGATCAAACATGATATTCTTAAAATTCTCTCCACAGTCCTATTACTTTGACCGGGATGATGTTGCCCTGCGTCACTTTGCTGAGTTCTTCAAGGAGCAGTCACATGAGGAACGGGAGCACGCTGAGAAACTACTGAAATTCCAGAATCAGCGTGGAGGCCGAGTCATCTTTGAGGACATCAAGGTTTGATTTAATAAATGATTGGACTTCGATGTGGCTCCCCTTTGACTGATCATTTCAAATACTTCCTATAGCAATTAGTTCTCTGACTCCAATGGTTTAATTCAGCTGTTCTATATATTCTTGACATTGGTTGATAGTAACATGGACACCTGATTTGCTTTTTCAACTATTATTTTTTCCTTCAATACTTTCTCATGTATTTTGTTTAATCCATTGTAAGTGATCTGGGTGAGATTTGATTCCTTTTCAGAAGCCAGAGCAGGATGAGTGGAGCAATGGTCTGGAGGTGATGCAGAGAGCTCTGCAGATGGAGAAGGATGTGAACCAGAGTCTGCTGGATCTGCACAAACTGTCCACTGAGAGGACAGACCCTCATGTAAGTTTTTAATGTGGGCCGTTGGGTAAGTTGGAGATGGAATGTTCCAGTTCTTGAGTCTATTAAGATCTTCATACCCATAGCTTTTTGGAGGGATGTCTACCTTTGGATTTTTTTTGAGGGAGGGCAGTGAGGTTGACCTGCTGTGGACATTGAGAAGTAAGACTGTCCCAGTGTCATGAGGATCTATGCACTTGTTTTACAGTATTTTTACTCTAATAATGCAGTAATTCCATCAATCTGAAGTGTACCACTGGACTATCCTCCAGTCCAAGAGAACTCAAATCTGAACTTGAGGTGAAGCTGCTGGACATAACTATTCTCCATCTTTTCTTCCAGTTGTGTGACTTCCTGGAGACCCACTACTTGGATGAACAAGTGAAGATGATCAAGAAGCTTGGAGATCACATCACCAACCTGAAGAGACTGGGAGCCCCTGAGAATGGCATGGGAGTGTACCTGTTTGACAAGCACACCCTGGGGGAGAGTGATTAAACTGACTGCAGGAATAAAGCTTATTGGTCATCCTCCTGTATATAATGAGACCCATCATCCTGCAGCAGTAAGGACTTATGTGACTTTGTACAAAGCTGTGAGACCTGGGCTCTTAATGTGAAATGTAATAGTAACTGTCACCAACTGGAAATAAACTGCTTAACATTGAGCTGGATTTTGTTGTCATATTTCAAAAAAGTAAGAAACCACTTAATTAACATTCTAGTTTACATCAAACTAAATTACACTGGGCTGTGGAACAACTTCATCATGGGATTCAGTCCTGTGTAAATTGTTTTTTAATGTGTGTGCACCCCAATTTTGGGGTAATTCCAATCTATTGACTTGGATATTCAGGGCCACATGTTGAAGATCTAATTTCAATTGTGTTTGTGCATTGCAAACCAGCAGTGAAGAGCAATGCTACAATAAAAGTTCCTGTTACCACTGGAGATGTATATTCTCGTTGTGACAATAGCAACTCTGTTTAACCCCTCAGTCTAACAAAATATCAGCTGCTGTAACATTTTTTTTCCTTGTCTGAAACATGACTGAAGTGATTAGTGCTAAATAATTTCAGTCTGATGAACAATCCTATTTAAGGAAGGTCTCTGCCCTGGGATCAGCAGTCCAGGTATTTTTTTACATTAAGCAGCTATAGATCTCATTCAGTATTACTGTAGGATCCACGAGAGGTAGCTCACTAAGCCAAACTCATCATTGCTGCTGTAGATGGTTGGGCAATCTGTGTGGCAAAGCAGTCTCTAACTACCATCCAGAACTGGTGGTGTGTGAGCTCTTGGAACTAAGGGGGTTGCAATTGGGTGAGGAGAAGGGGGAGGTGTTTGTAAAATCAACCAGAATTGGCACATTTGCTGACTATCCACTGACCTCTATGGGGAAAGTATGGATTCCCAGTGGGGAGAGGATTGGGCTTGGTTCTATAAACTCACTTTCCACTGCCACCACCCGCCCATGATTAAGCAATTGGGTAAGGTACTCAAGGGAGAGTAATACGTGTGGGACTGTACTCCAGTGAAATGTAATCCTTGAAGCAAATAATATGAATGATAATTTGAGCAAAGTTAAATAGATATTCTGACAAACTCCCACCATATCCCTCTTCTTACTACAATCAGCTCCTCTGAATATGTATTTAGTCCTATTGTATAATTCATACCAAATAACAATCCTCCTTTCCAAATCCTATTGGTTTTTCCATTTGTTTCCTTCACCCCTATGAATGGATTCAAATGTTGATGCTGCAGCTGTAATTATCCAGTGTTTGCAAGTGAAGTTTAGGAACTTAGTTGTGAACTGCACTGGGTGTGATGGAATTGCAGTCTTCAGTCATTCCACGTTAATGTCTTTGCAAATTCAAAGATGACTTGGTTGCGTTTAATTTTGTCTCAGCATCACAATTACTTACAAGTAATAAACTTGACCAGATTATGAAAAGCCACTTCAGTGAAAATATCAAATTAACAAATAGTTCAAAGTTGTGATTCTGAGAGATTGATACAAGGAGGCACTTTGAGGGAGGTCAAAAAGCACCAAAGGTGACCATCCACAGGTCCAGGCTGGACGCGGCCTGTGGGGCGGTCGGTCCGACTCTGGTTCGTGGCATTCTCTGCGAACGGATGGCCCTGGAGAGGGAGCACGCGGTGTCTGCCGTTATGCTTGAGGCTTTCCGCGACCGGTGGGCACCGGAGGGATTGGAGTGCATCCTGGGTCGATACAATAAAATTATTATTTGACACTTATTTTTTGCTTATTGATTTGCTGCAAATTAAAACATTCGCTAACCCCACCCACCCCCACCACTTCTTATAAAAGGGGGGCCGTAAACAAAGAAGAAGAAAAGAAAACTAGACGAACATCACTAATAAAAAATCAACCAAGAGAAAAAAAACTTTCAATCCTATTCGTGTTTGGACAATTAGTTCCAAACGGGAAAGTTTATCTGGAGTTTGGAGCCCGTGTGGGGATTCGAGTGATCCATGGCCACAGAGCACCGAGGGAATGATTGGACCGTCAACCAGCCGACACCAGTACCTCAGGACAGTCCCACCGTCCCTTCAGAGCTCACTGACCTGCACAAAAAAAGTGCCCCATCTATGAATTATTGTAGTAAAAAAATACCCAAAAAGCAGTGATATCACCGAGACCAATCATCCAAACCGGCCTGTATTCCAAAGCTCTGATTGGCTCTGGGTATCAATCCCTCCTCCACCACGCCCCTCTCCTTTGTTAATTGGTGCTTGGATTCATGGACGATTCCTGAGTGGTTATCAGGGAATGTCAATCATCATTGGTGATGTCATTCCTTGCTTCAATGCTGGCTGTCCCAGTAGTATAAATACAAGAGCTTGTGAGGGAAGAGGGGAGTTGTAGAATTGATCAGGTGATAGTGAAAACATAAGATATTGTAAAGATGGCTTCTCAAGTGTGTCAGAACTATCACAAGGAGTGTGAGGATGGTGTCAACAAGCAGATCAATATGGAGCTCTATTCCTCCTATGTTTACCTCTCCATGGTGAGTCTTGTATTAATTGTCACTGTATTAATTGTAATGGTTAGAATTTCTGTAGTTCAACAAACTGGCTTTAAACTCTTTCTCTTTGCTTTGTTCCACTTCCCTGGGAAGAAAAATCTTGGGGTCGTGAGCATTTCTGGTTTGTAATACAAGGTGATCTTGGTGAGTTAATGGACTGCTCCTTGCAGCAGCTGCACTCTATTGAGGGGTTTAATATATGAACCTGGTTCAGCTGCTGCCTGAGTTTGTAAGAGAAGAGCAGAAACCTGGTCAAGTGCTTGTCAACATTTGACCACTTTCAGTTTCAATGGGGTGACTGTAGCCAGTGAGATGTTGACAGGTCCTCACTAGTTTTCTTGCCTTGAGCTTCCCAGTGATGAAGCCTTCACTGTGCTGAGATCTCTATTACACTAAACTGCAGAGTGTGAAGCTATGGAATGAATGAACTTTCATTTGTTTTCCATCAATTTTAGATTAGAATGGAGAGTAAAAGGAGGTACAACTTGCTCAGGGGTTGATTTGAAAGATGTGAAATGTAATCCCAAATATTAGGTTTTTTTGCTGCTTGACTCTTTATTCTGTCCTTTATGGGGAAGGGAAGCTCACCAAATGAAAGTGAAGTAAATTGAATTTTGCGAGTTAACAAATGGTAATTATTTTTGAAAGCAATTAATATCTTGAGGAAAAAGAAATGAAAAATTTGGAGTTGTATTTTGTAATCTAGATCTAGCATGATATATTTAAAATTCTCCACAGTCCTATTACTTTGACCGGGATGATGTTGCCCTGCGTCACTTTGCTGAGTTCTTCAAGGAGCAGTCACATGAGGAACGGGAGCACGCTGAGAAACTGCTGAAATTCCAGAATCAGCGTGGAGGCCGAATCATCTTGGAGGACATCAAGGTTTGATTTAATAAATGAGTGGTCTTCTATGTGGCTCCCCTTGGACTGATTATTTCAAATATTTTCTGCAGCAGTTATTTTTTATTTAACTCCAGTTACTTAATTCAGTCATTCTATGTATTCTTGACATTGGTTGATGGTAACATGGACATCTGATTTGCTTTTTTGAACTGCTCCTATTTTCCTTCAATACTTTGTCATGTATTTTGTTTAATCCATTGTAAGTGATCTGGGTGAGACTTGATTCCTTTTCAGAAGCCAGAGCAGGATGAGTGGAGCAATGGTCTGGAGGTGATGCAGAGAGCTCTGCAGATGGAGAAGAATGTGAACCAGAGTCTGCTGGATCTGCACAAACTGTCCACTGAGAGGACAGACCCTCATGTAAGTTGTTAATGTGGGCCTTTGGCTAAGTTGGAGATGGAATGTTACAGTTCTTGAGTCTATTAAGATCTTTTACCCAGTAGCTTTGTGGAGGGATGTTGACCTTGGATTTTTTTGAGTGGAGACAGGGCAGGGAGGTTGACTTACTGTGGCCATTGAGAGGTAAGTGTCCCAGTGTCATGAGGATCTATGCACCTGTTGTACAGTAAGTTTACTCTAATAATGCAGTAATTCCATCAATCTGAAGTGTTCCACTTGACTATCCTCCAGTCCAAGAGGATTAAATTCCAAACTCTAGGGGGACTGCCTTGCTATCTGCTGCTGGACATAACTGTTCTCCATCTTTTCTTCCAGTTGTGTGACTTCCTGGAGACCCACTACTTGGATGAACAAGTGAAGATGATCAAGAAGCTTGGAGATCACATCACCAACCTGAAGAGACTGGGAGCCCCTGAGAATGGCATGGGAGTGTACCTGTTTGACAAGCTCACCCTGGGGGAGAGTGATTAAACTGACTGCAGGGATAAAGCTTATTAGTGCTCCTGTTCATGTCATCTTGAAACTCTCCCATCCTGTAGCAGTCATGACTTGTGTGGCTTTGTACAAAGAACTGAGACCTGGTCTCTTGTGAAATGTAATAGGAACTGTCAATAAATTGTTGAACTGGATTTTGTTGTCTCAAATTGAGTGGTTGCTGATTTTTCACTAAATCTAATTTAGTTTACATCTAACAATTACATTGGGCAGTGTAAGAGTCAGTCCATTGAAAATCTAACCCCCCCCCCCCCCCCCCATTCCTGTAGTAATTCCAATTTATTGACTTGGATGTTCAGGGTCATATGTTGAAGATCTAATTTCAATTCTGTGTTTACCTTGAATGTTCATAGCACATTCCAATCTTTGGTTTTAATGCAAGTTACTGTTGCCACTGAATATTCTCTTTCCAAAGTGGCATCTTCCTTTTTAAACATCCCCACCCCAGGACAAGATATCAACTACTGTAACATTGTGTTAAAATATCAGGATAATGAGCTGGTGTTAAACCAGATCAGTCCACTGAACAATCCCATTTTAAACAAGACTTTTGCCCTGCGATAAGAAGTCCAGGTATTAAAGTGAGTTGCTGCAGATCTCTGTTATTGCTGTGGGATACACTGGACGTAGCTCAAGAAACCAAACTCATCATTGCTGCTGTGGACTTTCTAGTAAGTTTAGTGGTCAAACAAGTACAGACCAGTAATGTGAACTCAGAGTACTTGGAGGAGGGAGGAAACTAACATTGGCACATTTGCTTCGTATCCACTGGCTTCTTAGGGGACAGTATAGATTTGGTGGGGGAGAAGTTATGGCTTGATTAAAAACTTTTTTTTTTGCCCTATGTGTGCACCCACCGTCCAAGTAAAGAACCTGCAACACTCACTGTTGATCTCATGAGAAGCAATTGAGTAAGGTCCTCATGGGAGAGTAATATCTGTGCAACTGAAATCCTTCAGGAAGGAGTAAATATATTTCATTGTTTAAATTTGCTTTTTGATTTCAAGTTAAATAGATATTTCTCCTGCCAAATCCTTCCACATCCCTGTCCCATCAATTCATAAACCCAATGCAATCAGCTCCTCCCTTAAATGTATCAATTTGTATTTGGTCCTATTGTGCATTTCATACCAAATAGTAATCATCCTTTCCAAATCCTATTGGTTCTCCATTTGTCTCGTTCAACCCTATGAATGGATCAAATGTTGATGCTGTATCTGTAATTATCCAGTGTTTACAAGTGAAGTTTAGGAACTTAGTTGTGAACTGCACTGGGTGTGATGGAATTGCAGTCTTCAGTCATTCCACGTTAATGTCTTTGCTTCTCTCAAGCACTTTTGGGGGATCAATTTCACCACATTTCATACGTTGCTGAGCCACAATTGTACGAGTCGGTTGGATTTGCTGATGGCTTTGACGGCTTCATATTTCGAGCAAAAAGTATTCAGCTCACTCGATGTGCTGAACCTGGATGAGGATCAACTGCAAACATTCCCCACACGGAGGTCACAACTGGGCTAATGGGGGTTAACTGTTTACACCTCAAATGAAAAACAGGCCAATGTTCAGCTCACTCTGTGCTGATCCGTTCCCCACAATCTGATTACAATGAAGCACGGCCAATAAGTACTTTTGAAATGTACTCACTGTTGTAATGTAGGAAACGCAGCAACCAATAAGGCCACAGCAAGATCCCACAAACAGCATGAAATGATGATTAGATAATCTGTTTTAATTACATTGGTTGAGGGATAAATATTTGCAGAGACACCAGGGAGAACTCCCCTTCTCTCACTCAAATTAGTGCCATGGGATCTTTTACATCCTAAGTGAGCAGACGGGGCCTCGGTTTAATGTCTCATCCGACTGTACAGCACTCACTGGGTGCTGTGGTGAAGTATCAGCCTGGACTTTGTGCTCAAGTCCCTAGAGTGGGACTTGAACCCACAACCTTCTGACTCTGAGGTGAGAGTGCTGCCACTGAGCCACAGCTGACACAAATGGGGATGTTTGTGTGGGTGACATTGCATTCAGTAATCTTCACTCCCTCTCATTCTCGCTGAATATCCTGAATTTTACCAAACAACATTTCATGAGAATTAAAACCAAAACAATGACACATCCCACAATGCTTTGCCCAGTTGATGCCCCCATGCTGCCAATCCTCAGACACACCCATTCTCTATATTAGAACTGGGGACGATTCACACCATCCATGGGATGGAATTTCCATTTCTCTGTCCAATGGCTGGTTTACAAATTCACTCAAGACTACTTGATTGCGTTGAATATTGTCTCAGTGTCACAATTACTTACAAGTAATAAACTTGGCCAGATTATGAAAAGCAACTTCAGTGAAAATATTAAATTATCAAATAATTCAAAGTTGTGATTCTGAAAGATTTATACAAAGAGGCACTTTTAAGAAGGTCAAAGAACCCAAAAAGCATCAAAGGTGACCATCCACAGGTCCTGGCTGGATGCGGCCCGTGGGGGCGGTCGCTCCGACTCTCTGCCTCGCTCCGCAGCATTCTCTGCGCCCGGGTGGCCCTGGAGAGGGAGCACACGGTGTCTGCTGGTAAACTTGAGGCTTTCCGAGACCGGTGGGAGGCGCAGAGCTCGGAGTACGTCCTCGACTCCGACAATAAAGTTATGATTTGATTCTGGTTTTGTTGGATTTCGTATTAAAGAAATGAAGGTGACAAAAATACAGGTGACACTGGGTCTAAAGACAGCAACACAAGTGTCCCATCTTAGAATTATTTTAGTCAAACAGAAGAAAAGAGGGAAAAACAACCCATAAAGCAGTGACATCACCGAGACCAATCACCCAAACCAGCCTGTATTCCACAGCTCTGATTGGCTCTGGGTATCAACCCCTCCCCCACACCCCTTCTCCTTTGTTAATTGGTGCCTGGATTTATGGAAGATTCCTGATTGGCTATCAGGGATTGTCAATCATCATTGGTGATGTCATTCCTTGCTCAAATGGAGGCTGTCCCAGTAGTATAAATACAAGAGCTTGGGCAGGTAGAGGTTAGTTCTAGAAGTTTTTGAGCAATAGTTGAAAGTGATATTATTGAATTGGTGATGATGGCATCCCAAGTGTGTCAGAATTACCACAAGGAGTGTGAGGATGGTGTCAACAAGCAGATCAATATGGAGCTCTATTCCTCCTATGTTTACCTCTCCATGGTGAGTCTTTGATTAATTGTCACTGCATTCTAAGTAGTTGGAATTTTTCCAGTTTAATGAACTGGCTTTAAACTCTATTTCTCAAGTTCTTTTCCCCCCTCCCTGGGGAATATAATTTTTGGACAGTGAGTGCTGACTGTTTTATGTAAGGTGATCTTGTTGAGTTGATGGACTGCTTCTTGTGGTGTCTGCACTCAATTGAGGGGTTTAATATATAAACCTGGCTCAGCTGCTGTGTGTAGCCAGTGATTTTTTTTAAAATCATCCATGGGATGTGGGTGTTACTGGCAAGGCAAGCATTTATTGCCCATCCCTAATTGCTCTTGAGAAGGTGGTTGTGAGATGCTGCAGTTTCTTTATTGGAGGATTGTACAACTGAGTCACTTGCTGGGCCACTATAAGAATCCATCACATTGCTGTGGGTCTGGAATCACAGGCCAGACTGGGTAAGGATGGCAAGTTTCCTTCCCTGGAGGTCATTAGTGAACCTGATGGGATTTTTATGACAATCCAGTAGTTTCATGGTCATTACTGATGCTAGCTTTTTATTCTGATTTTTATTTTAATTAACTGAGCTTAAATTCCCAGCTCCTGTGGTGGAATTGAGCTCCTGTCTCTGGATTACTGGTCCAATAACATAACCACAATGCTACTGTACCTGATTTTGTGGACAAGTCCTCACTAGTTTTCTTACCTTTTTTATTTCCTAGTGAAGTACTATGAGAATCCTGGTGGTGAAGCTTTCACTGTGCCTTGATCTCTTACACTAAATGATTGTAGAACTACAGGAATGAAGGAATTTTCTCTTGTTCATTATTTTTAGATTAGAATGGAGAGTAAAAGGAGATACAACTTGCTCAGGGAGTTGAGTTTGACTTGACCTGCAATGTAATCCAAAACTTGTGTGTTTTTTTGCTTGTGGAATCTTTACCCTGCCTTTATAGGGAGGGGCAGTGAGCCAACATAGTGAAGTAAATTGAGTTTTGCTAGTTAACAAATGGTAACTATTTTTGGAAGCAATTAATATCTGTAACTGTAGAAAAATAACAAATAATTTTGTATTGTGATCGTTTTAAAATTCTCTCCACAGTCCTATTACTTTGACCGGGATGATGTTGCCCTGTGTCACTTTGCTGAGTTCTTCAAGGAGCAGTCACATGAGGAACGGGAGCACGCTGAGAAACTGCTGAAATTCCAGAATCAGCGTGGAGGCCGAATCATCTTGTCTGACGTCAAGGTTAGATTTAATAAATGAGTGGTCTTCTGTGGCTCACCTCGGACTGATTGCTATAGAAAGCATTTGAAACAATTAGTTCCAATTTGATTTCAGTGGCTTAATATAGTAAAATTATATTCCTGTGACATTGGTCCTTGGTAACATGGACATCTGATTGCTTTTGCAATCCTATTTTCCTTCACATGTATTTTGTTTAATCCATTGTAAGTGATCTGGCTGAGACTTGATTCCTTTTCAGAAGCCAGAGCAGGATGAGTGGAGCAATGGTCTGGAGGTGATGCAGAGAGCTCTGCAGATGGAGAAGGATGTGAACCAGAGTCTGCTGGATCTGCACAAACTGTCCACTGAGAGGACAGACCCTCATGTAAGTTTTTAATGTGGGCCTTTGGGTAAGATTGAGGTGGAATGTTACATTTCAGCCTATTCATATCTTCATCCCCAATAGCTTTGTGTAGGGATGTCTATCTTGGATTTTTGAGTGGAGACAGGACAGGAAGTTTGACCAACTGTGGCCATTGACAAGTAAGTGTGTCCCAGTGTCATGAGGATCTATGCACTTGTTGTACAGTGAGTTTACTCTAATAAAGCAGTAATTCCATCAATTTGAAGTGTACCACTTCACTATCCTCCAGTCCAAGAGGATTAAAATTCAAACTCTAGGGGAAGTCCCTTGATATCTGCTGCTGGACATAACTATTTTCCATCTTTTCTTCCTAGTTGTGTGACTTCCTGGAGACCCACTACTTGGATGAACAAGTGAAGATGATCAAGAAGCTTGGCGATCACATCACCAACCTGAAGAGACTGGGAGCCCCTGAGAATGGCATGGGAGTGTACCTGTTTGACAAGCTCACCCTGGAGGAGAGTGATTAAACTGACTGCAGGAATAAAGCTTATTGTGTACAGTAGTCCAGTTTATATAGTCTGGTGCATGATGATTTGTGTGACTCTGGAGAGAGCTCTGAGACCTGGGCTGTTGATTTGGAATATGATAGAAACTGTAAATAAACTGTGTTTAACATTGGACTGGGTTTGGTCTCCTTTTTTTAAATTTTAAGCTGCTTATTTTTCAGTAAGAAGAACTACATTGGGCTGTTAGACACTGAACCATGTAATGAGATATTAGGACAGGTGAGCACAAGGTAGTTTTTAAGAAGTATATTCAAGGAGAGGGAGGAAATGCTGAAGCTTAGGATTGAGGCAGCTGCATACGAGTAACTGTTTCACCATTAGTGAATATCCCCTCTCCCATGTGTGTAACTTTTTTTCTTAAAACACAAGGCCAGTTATCCAGTGAATTAGTATTGCACCATTTCAATTAATGAACATCCTGTAAGAATGGTATCAGCCCTGGGAATAGCAGTTCAGGGTTTTTTTTAAAAAGTAAGGTGCTATGGCTCTTCAGTTATTTTGGGGTAGCTCACGAAACCAAACTGATCACGCTGCTCTAGACTTTCCGAAGGATTGTGAGCAAAGCAGCACATGATGGCTCTGAAGTACCAGCACTAAGTTCATAGTGTGAGCTCACAGAACTGAAGTGGACTTCAATTGGGTGAGAGGGAAATCAACAACTATTGGCCTCTTGATGGGAATGTGAGGATATTTATTTTTCTGGGCCCCTCCTCTGCCAAAGGAGACTTTTCATCATCTCTGTAATCGCCAATCCTCCCAATTTAAGATCCTCCATGAACAAGAAATTGGGTGAGGTACTGGAGGCAGAATAATCCCTGTGGAACTGAACTTGAGCAAAACAACTTTCTGGAAAAAGCAAATATATTTTGTAAAACTCACATCTTAAAATGCCAAGTTCACTATGACTAATTCTTTCGGGGGGGAAATTTTCCACTGTTCCATTCATTCACAAATCCTATACAATCAGCTCCACCATGAATTTATCAATTTGCCTTTAGTCCCATTGTGTATTGGATTCCAGATAGTGACCATCCTTTTGCAATTCTGTTCGTTCTCCATTTGTCTCCTTCACTCCTATGAATGGATCAAATGTTGATGCTGCAGCTGTAATTATCCAGTGTTTACAAGTGAAGTTGTGAACTGCACTGGGTGTGATGGAATTGCAGTCTTCAGTCATTCCACGTTAATGTCTTTGCTTCTCTCAAGCACTTTTTGGGATCAATTTCATTACATTTCATACGTTGCTGAGCCACGATTGTTCGAGTGGGTGTGGATTTGTTGACGGGTTTGATGACTTCATATTTCAGACAAAAAGTCTTCAGCTCACTCTGTGCTGAATCTGGATGTGGATCAGCTGCAAACATTCCCCACACTGAGGTCACAACTGGGCTAATGGGGGTTAACTGTTTACACCTCAAAGCAAAATAAGGTCAATGTTCACCTCACTCTGTGCTGATACATTTCCTACAGTCTGATTACAATGAAGAATAGCTCTGGTAGCAACTCCCCTGGTGATGGGCTAGAAAATACACATTTGTTCTTATGGAAGAGAAGTTTCTGTGTTTACATTTGAAGGAATTGTTTGATGCGGGAAACAGTTTATTCCAAGGGAACATATCTCATCACCTAATCCAGGACTGAAAACCTCAACCATTTTGCAATGAAACCAGATGTCAAGACTTTGGATCTCAGAGAAACACCAGTGTGATGAGCCAGACTGTCAGACAATGTCTGAGTCTCATCATTTCAATCAGATTCAAATATTGGAAGCTGATCATAAAAGGACTCACCGAACATGCTGGAGGGAATAGAAAGAAGGAACTTGCATTTATATCGCGTTTTAATGACCTCAGGACATCCCAAAGCGCCTACAGCCAATGAAGTACTTTTGAAATGTCGTCGCTGTTGTAATTAGGGAAACACAGGAGCCAATTTGCCCACAACATGGTCCCACAAACAGCAATGTGATAATGACAAGATAATCTGTTTTAATTATGTAGGTTGAGGGATAAATATTAGCAAGGACACCACAAAGCACTGCTCTTCTCTTACTCAAATTAGTGCCATGGGATCTTTTATATCCACCAACGTGAGCAGACAGGGCCTCAGTTCAATGTCTCCCTTGGTGTTGCAGTGAGGTATCAGTCTAGACTTTGTGCTCAAGTCCCTGGAGTGGGACTTGAACCCACAACCTTCTGACTCTGAGGTGAGAGTGCTGCCACTGAGTCACAGCTGACACAAATGGAGATGTTTGTGTGGGTGACATTGCATTCAGTAATCTTCACTCCCTCTCATTCTCGCTGAATATCCTGAATTTTACCAAACAACATTTCATGAGAATCAAAACTAAAAATGACACATCCCACAATGCTTTGCCCAGTTGATGCCCCCATGCTGCCAATCCTCAGACACACCCATTCTCTATATTAGAACTGGGGACGATTCACACCATCCATGGGATGGAATTTCCATTTCTCTGTCCAATGGTTGGTTTGCAAATTCACTCAAGACTACTTGTTTCCTCTGAATATTGTCTCAGCGTCACAATTACTAACAAGTAATAAACTTGACCAGATTAAGAAAAGCCACTCTGGTGAAAATAGCAAATTATTATCAAATAATTCAAAGTTGCCATTTCGAGAGATTGAAACAAAGAGAAACTTTCAGATTTGAGGAAATTCAAAGACCCCAAAAGCAGTGACATCACCGAGACTGATTATCCAAATTGGCCTGTATTCCAAACCTCTGATTGGCTCTGGGTATCAATCCCTCCCCACACTGCCTCTCCTTTGTTAATTGGTTAAATGGACGATTCCTGATTGGCTATCGGGGATTGTCAATCATCATTGGTGATGTCATTGCTTACCAAAATGCAGGCTGTCCCAGTAGTATAAATACAAAGAGCTTGGGCAGGTTAAGTTTAGTTCTAGAAGTTTTTGAGCAATAGTTGAAAGTGATATTATTGAATTGGTGATGATGGCATCCCAAGTGTGTCAGAATTACCACAAGGAGTGTGAGGATGGTGTCAACAAGCAGATCAATATGAAGCTCTATTCCTCCTATGTTTACCTCTCCATGGTAAGTCTTTTATTAATTGCCACTGCATTCTCAGGAGTTGGAATTTCTCCAGTTCAATAAACTGGCTTTAGAGTATGTTTCTCTTGATTTCTTTCCACCTCCCTTGGAAGGCAAAGCTTTGGCCAGTGAGTACTTCCAGTGTGTAATACAGGGTGATCTTGTTGAGTTAATGGACTGCTCCTTGCAGTAGTTGCACTCCATTGTGGGGTTTAATATACTCCTGGCTCAGCTGCTGCCTGAGTTTGTAACAAATGCAGAAACCTGGTCAAGTGCTTGTCAGCATTTGTCCAATTTCAGTTTCAATGGGGTGACTGCAGCCAGTGAAATGTTGACAGGTCCTCACTAGTTTTCTTGCCTTGAGACTCCTAGTGATGAAGCTTTCTTTACTGAGCCTAGATCTCTATTACACTAAATGATTGTACAGTGTAAAACTAC
Organism: Heptranchias perlo; assembly: GCF_035084215.1. NCBI lineage: Eukaryota > Metazoa > Chordata > Chondrichthyes > Hexanchiformes > Hexanchidae > Heptranchias > Heptranchias perlo. The sequence continues at coordinate 4,570,999 of NC_090364.1, forward strand.
TGGAATGGAGTAATGGTCCCTTGTTCCTCTCCTAATTTTAGATTAGAATGGAGAGTAAATGTAGTACTAGCTCAGAAGTGAAGTTTGAGATGAAATGTAATCCCTGACCTTAATTGCTATTTCTCTCTGACCATTCATTATCCTATTGGGGAGGGGGAAGCTATTGAACATCTTGTGAAGTAAATTGAATTTCACTAGTAAACAAATGGTATCTAATTTCTAAAACTTTGAGCACTAATTGTATGTAGGTGAGATCTCTGTCTGACATGATGCTGTTTTCAATATTCTCTCCACAGTCCTGTTACTTTGACCGGGATGATGTTGCCCTGCGTCACTTTACCAAGTTTTTCAAGGAGCAGTCTCATGAGAACTGGGAGCACGCTGAGAAACTGCTGAAATTCCAGAATCGACGTGGTGGCTGTATTTTTTTTCTACATTGTGAATCTGGGTATAACTGACTGTTTCTGGACCCACCAAGATTCCCATCAATTGTCCAAGAGATGGGATAACTTAGAACCGATTGTGCTCGACACTATCTGCGGGATGGGATTTCCATTTGTAAACTCATCGATCTCTGATATGTTGTGAAGCTCTGATTCTGGGAACAGATTTTTTTTTGTGATTTTTAGGCCCCCCTTTTATAAGATGGGGTTGTGTAGGGTGTGCTTAAATACTAGAAAACCAATTAATCCACAACCAAGTTTCAAATTAAAATTTTATTCTCCTCGTCCAGGATGCACTCCAGCCCCTGTGGTGCCCACCGGTCGCGGAAAGCCTCGAGCGTACCGGCAGACACCGCGTGCTCCATCTCCAGGGCCACCCGGGCGCGGCGCATTCGAGCAGGTCCTGGGAGAGGTCGAGCCGAGGGCAGACTAATTCGGCCGCAACGGCCTCGCCCACCAAGGACGCCCGACCCGGTGAAAGGGATACTGGCGTCAGTACACGGATCTGCGACCCCGCCCCCCATCAGCAGGGTCTCCCCATCCCCCCCGAGAGGCACGGGCTCGGTCTCCTCCCCCAGAGAGGCGGACGTCCCCCGCCGCTGGTTAGAAATAATGGGCGGGGCCGCAGGATCCATGGCTGGCGCCACCTCCCCTTCCACGGTGGGCCGTCCCTTAGCAGGGACCCCCCTCCGCTTCCAGGGAGTGGGGCCTTTCCTTCCCGGAGGGTCGCGGAGGGAGGGGGAGCTCCATGTCTGCTGGGGCCCCCACCTCCGCTCCCTCCTGATCACCCGCCAACCCGGGCTCTGTCGTGACCGCGAGATGTTGACTGGCCGCGGTCACGGCCTCGGGCTGACTGAGATCTTCTTCGTCCCGGGGACCAGCCTCTAAGTTCTTCCTCTTCCTCTGCGCCTTTCTCTGGCGAGGGTTCCCCTCCTCTTTCCCCCCCCCCCCCCCCCCCCCCCGGCGGAGGCCTCGACGCCAACCTCCACCCGCGCAGTTGACTCTCCCGACGTGGGGGCGGGGTTGGGGGGGGAGGAGCGGTGGAGGCGCCAGCCCCGGCCGCCGTAGCTGTTTTGGCGGCCTGAGAGGCAGGGCAGTTCCTCTTCAGGTGCCCCACCTCCTTACAGGCATGGCACCGCCCACCCTCTGCCGTCCAAAAGACGCGGTAAGGGGTCCCCTCGTGGAGGGCGTTAAAGCCCCCCTCCGTAACCTCCTCCCGTGCCAGCTTGACTAATGCCTGGCGACGGAAGGAGTAAACATGCCGGAGGCTGTTCTCCGAGTCCGAGCGGCAGCGGCGTTACCCCCGACCTCACCTCCCCCAGTTGACGTAGGTGGGGGAGGAGGAGCTCGTCCGACAGGAAGGGCGGGACGTTGGATAAAATGACCCGCTGCGCGGTGGCCTCCAGCGGGTCCACCGGCAGGAAGGTCCCGCCCACCGTGAGCCCCTTACTAAGGGCCAGGGACACCGCCCGCTCGGACCTCAGGAAGAACACCGCCCTCCCGTACATTTTTGAGGCCGCGACGATGGCCGAGGGGCCGACAACCTCGGCCATGGCCTTAACGCAGGCCTCAATGGTCATGTTGGGGTGGGCGTAGCTCTTCACCCCATGCTTCCTCGTAATGAGGCGGAAAGGCGCCGGCCCAGCAGGAGCGGCACGAACTGTAGGAGCGGCCCCCGAGGTAACCGCCGAATACGTCCTGCTGGGTCCCGGCACCGGCGAAGATGGTGAAGCCATGACTTTAAGAGCCACACCCACCCCAAGTCTCAGGCCTTCGGATGGAAATTGGCCTGTTTTGAAAAGAATCCTTGAGGAAACCTCTCTCCCCGAATCCCAGTGCTTGGTTGGGAGAGGGGCCCCTTTGTTGGTTTTTAAATTTTCCCCAAGAACACCCTGGAGAGCAAGGGAATATCCTGGAGAGCAAGAGAAGGAAGGAAGGAAGGAGGGATGGATGGCAGAATGGGAAGGAGGGAGTCTGCAGGGGTAGGCTGCTGTGGAAGAGGGGCGGGGTTGCACCTTAAAAGGTGGATCTTCTTCTGGTGGGCAGGAGGAGGAGATGTCATCCCCGAGACAGCTGGAGCTGCCGAGGCTCAGTCCTCCAAAGATTTGAAAAAGAAAGAAAGTAACTTCACCCAGGCAGCTCCAGCTGTCCTGGGCCAGACACTTGGGGGGGACCCCTGTCCTCTAGTCTTCTTCCTCCCCCTACCTTCAGCCGACACACCTCACTGCACCGACCACCTCTTCCTCCCACTGGTTGGTGCTCTTTTTCTCCTTCTCCCTCCCTCCTTGTTGATGGTGGTTTCTCCTTCTTTCTCCTTCTCCCCAAGGGACCCAGGCAAGGGCCTGCTCTCTCTGCTCTCCACTCCACTCAGTGGCAGTCCAGCCACAAACACCTCCAAGGCCGAGCTGGTCTGAACAAAGACACTTTCAGATTGGAGGGAGGATTTTTTTCTCTTTTTTTTTCTCTTTGGATGTTGTCAGAGTCCGTGGCCCACGGACTCTGCCTCAGGCTGATTGGGACAGACAATTAGTGCCAGTTAACAGCACTGCGATAAAGAGAGGAGTCGGTTCTCCATTTTTCTTTTTTTTTCCAAATTAGGCCCCCCTTTTATAAGAAGGGGGGTGTGGGGTGTGCTTAAATACTAAAACCAAACCAAAACCAAGTGTTCAAATTAAAATTTTATTATCCTCGTCCAGGATGCACTCCAGCCCCTGCGGTGCCCACCGGTCGCGGAAAGCCTCGAGCGTACCGGCAGACACCGCGTGCTCCATCTCCAGGGCCACCCGGGCGCGGAGCATTCCGCGGAAGAGAGGCAGACAGGCCGAGCGACCGCCCCCACGGACCACGATCATCCTAGACCTGTGGATGGCCACCTTGGACAGGCCCAGGAGCAGGCCCACGAGAACGTCCACCGACCTGCCCGCCCCCCCCTCCTCACCGGGCGGCCAAAGATCAGGAGCGTGGGACTGAAATGCAGCCAGAACTTGAGGAGCAGCCCCTCCAAATAATGGAACGGGGGCTGCAGTCTCGCACACCCGGTGTACAGATGGAACACGGACTCCTCCAGGCCGCAGAAATCGCAAGCGGCCTGGGTGTCCGTGAAATGGCGTAACCGCCGGTTGCACGCGACTGCTCCGTGCGCCACCCTCCACCCCAGATCCCCAAAGTAACACAGGAGGACCCCTGTATAGAGAGCCTCCCACTGGGGACCCCCGTCTCCGCCGGACGGCAGGATGGCACGCCAGGGCGTGTCCGGCCGAGAGACGAGGGCGAGGAAGTGGATGGTGTGCAGGAGCAGCCCGTACAGGAAATCCCTCCGCGCGGTGTGAAACGGCACGGAGGGAATTTCCGAGAGACGGCTCAAGTTGTGAGGCGCGGCCCCCCGAGGGAGGTTCCGGGGTTTGGCGCCGAGGAGGAATTCCGTCCGAACGGGGGTCAGGTCGGACGGGATGGCTCCGCACGCCTGAGCCGCCTCCACACCCCGAGTGGAGTCAGGGCCGAGCGCCGATTTCAACGCCCGGATGGCGGCGGCCGCGTCCCCGGCACGCCACGAGGACATCCGTGCGGCGAGCGCCCACGGCTCCAACCAACCCGACCCACCGCCATCCAGGACGTCCCTGACTCTGGTCACCCGACCGGCCACGGCCCTCCGCACCGACAGCCGCGAGTGGCCGAAGCCGATATCGCGGAGGAACGGATTCCCGAGCAGCGGCTCCTGCAGGACGGCCGCTACCCCTGACGGGCGAGAGCACCGACCGGAGGCGACCATGTTCCAGACCCTGAGCAGATCCTGGTAAAAGACAGGCAGCTCCTGCAAAGACGTGCGGCCGCCCACCAGCGAGATGAACAGGAGCTGCGTGTCGTAGTTCAGGCCGTGCAGCTGGCGGAAAAAATACGTCGCCAGCGCACGCCATCTAAGAGGACGCTCAACGTACAGGTATCGCCGCAGCGTCCGAAGGCGGAAAGTTGCTACCTGGGTGCGGACGCACACCAGCCCCTGACCGCCCTCCCTAAGCGGGAGACTCAGGACCGCGGCAGCGACCCAGTGTATCCCTTTGGCCCAGAAGAAGTCGACAAACTTCTTCTGAATCTTGGCGACAAACTCGGGGGGTGGGGTCAAAGTGACCAACCGGTACCACAACATGGCGGCCACCAGCTGGTTTATGACCAGCACACGACCCCTGTAGGATAACACTCGGAGCAGTCCTGTCCAGCGCGCCAGGCGAGCGGTGACTTTGGCCTCCAGCTCTTCCCAGTTCGCCGGCCAGGCTTCCTCGGCAGGGCCGAGGTAGACTCCCAGGTACCGGAGGTGCGTGGTACTCCAGGCGAAAGGCCTGAGCTCCTCCGGCAGGGAGTCCACCCGCCACTGACCCACCAGGAGTCCGGAACATTTCTCCCAGTTGATCCTTGCGGAAGACGCCGCAGAGTAGACCTCTTGGCACTCGCGCATCCTCCGCAAGTCAAGGGGATCCGTGACCACGAGGAGCACGTCGTCGGCGTAAGCCGAAAGGACGATCTCCACGTCCGGCTCGCGCAGAGCCAGTCCCGACAACCTCTTGCGCAAGAGGCGCAGGAAAGGCTCCACGCAGACGGCGTATAATTGGCCGGACATGGGGCACCCCTGACGCACTCCTCTCCCGAAGCGAAGGGGCGCCGTCAAGGATCCGTTAACCTTAATCAGACACTCCGCGGCGGCGTACAGAAGTCGGATCCGGGCGACGAAATGCGACCCGAACCCGAAAGCGCGCAGAGTCCCGAATAGATACTCGTGATCCACCCTGTCGAACGCCTTCTCCTGATCTAAGGAAAGGAAGGCGACCGACAGACCAGCCCTCTGGGAATGGTGGATCAGGTCCCGGACCAGATGGATGTTATCGTGGATCTTCCGGCCCGGGACCGTGTAGGACTGGTCGGGGTGGATCATGTGGGCCAGCACGGTGCCCAGGCGAGCAGACATCGCCTTGGCAAAGACCTTATAATCCGTGCTGAGGAGGGAGACCGGGCGCCAGTTTTTAAGGTTGCGGAGATCCCCCTTCTTAGGCAGCAGGACCACGACCGCCCTGCGCCACGAAAGGGGCATCTCCCCGGTCGCCAGACATTCCCCCAGGACCCGCGCGTAGTCGCCCCCCAGGACGTCCCAGAAGGCCCTGAGGAACTCCACGGTCAGCCCGTCCAGCCCCGGGGACTTGCCCCTGGAGAGCTGGTGGAGGGCGCCGGTCGGCTCCGCCAAACTGAGCGGAGCGTCCAGACGCTCGGCGTCCTCCGGGCCGACCTTCGGCAAGTCCTCCCACAAAACTCTGCGCGCCTCCTCGCTGGACGGATCCGGAGAGAACAGAGCCTCGTAGAAAGATCGAGCCCGGGCCCTGACTCCCTCCGGGTCCGAGACGAGGGACCCGTCGTCGGCCAGCAGCGTAAGGAGCTGCTTACGAGCCCCCCGCCGCTTTTCCAGCGAGTAGAAGAAGGGAGAGCAGCGGTCCAGGTCCCGCAGGAGCTGGAGCCGCGACCTCACGTACGCTCCTCGGGACCCGACCAGTTGCAGGTCCCTCAGCGTCCTTCCTCTCCTCGTACACCTGCCGCAGGGCCGGATCCTCGGCGGCCTGACCGAGACGGGACTCCAGGCCAAGCACCTCCTGCTCCAACCGCCTGACCTCGGACTCCCGCCTCTTAGTCGACCCCCTCGCGTACTCTTGACAGAAGAGGCTGACGTGAGCCTTGCCCACGTCCCACCATAGCCTCAAGGAGGAGAAGCCTCCCCGCTTCCCTCTCCAGTCGCTCCAGAACAGACGGAACGAGTCCCGGAACCGCGCGTCCTCCAGCAGCCGGTTGTTAAAGTGCCAATACGCGGACCCCGACCGGGCGCGGAGCAGAGCGAGCTCCATCCACACCAGGTGGTGGTCCGAGCACGACACCGGCCGGATGGAGGCCGACGGGACGCAGGAGGCGTACGCCCGCGAAACGTACAGGCGGTCGATTCTGGTGCTCCCCCCTCCGGCCCTCACAAAGGTGAACTGGCCGGAGTCGGGATGGAGATTCCGCCAGACGTCCACCAAGTCGAAGGACCCGACCAGGTCCCTCAACTTCTCCGTCGCCGTTCGGGCACGCGCGGGACCGGAGCGGTCCCTCGCCTCGAGGGTACGGTTAAAATCCCCCCCGAGGATAATGCACTCGCCGGCGTCGACGGAGTTTAGGTAAGTGGACACTTCTTCAAAGAAGCTCACTTGCTCGCCCTCGGACCAGGGGGCGTACACGTTCACCAGGTGAAGCGGCACGTCCCCGTGGCGAAGGGCTACGTGGAGCAAGCGGCCCGGCACCGGCTCCTTGACCCCCAAGATCTCCGGCTGAAAAGTCGGGGCCAACAAGATGGCCACCCCGCTCGAAACGCTGGCGAGGTGACTCAAGTGGACCCCCCCTCCCCATTCCAGGATCCACGTGGCCTCGTCTCCCGGAACGGTGTGGGTTTCCTGCAGAAAGCACACCGCATACTTCCCGTCCCGCAGGACCGAGAACTTGTCAAATCTACGGCGGGCGTCTCTGCCGCCGTTGATGTTGAGGCTGGCTATGGTTATCTCCATGGCGAGAGCACAGCGCAACCTACTTAAACCTAACGCGCGGAGGGAGCGGGGCCGCTAGTCGACCGCCACTCCCTCAAGAGCCCGGTGAGGAGGGATCTGAGCCGACGCAGCCCGACCCCGCCGTCGTCCCCTTCCGCGGCCACGGACGCGACGGCGGCCAGGACCGAGCGGATTAACTGCGCCGGCTCCGACCAACGGTCGAGGGCCAGCCGGACGCCATCGCGACGACGGCTCCAACCGGACGCAAAATCCCGGAGTTCCTCAACGGGGATGAGGGGAGACTCGGTGCCGGGCACGAGGGCGTCCACCACCTCACTGGCGGCGAACTCTAAATCCTCCCCAGTGCCCACCACCGAGTCCCCGTCCTCCTCCGGGTCATCGTCGCCCGCGGCCGACCCGCTCCCCGCACAAAGCGCGGAGAACGAGACGGCCGCGCCGGCCAGCCCCGCCTCCGCCACGATCCCACCCCCAGGATCGTCGGCAGAGGAGTCCTCCCCGGGCTCCACCGGGGGGTCCGAGTCAGACGGCGGCGCCGGGCGGGGACCCTCCCCAGCCTCCGAGCGGTCAAAAACCGGCACCCGGATATAAGGGGAACCCGGGGAAACCGGGGAGAACGTGTACTCAAGTTCTCCCACCTCCCCCGGCTCCGAGCCCAGAGACTGAGAGGAGGGGGTCTCCCCACCCACGTCGCCACCGACCGACCCGGCCGGTGAGATATTCTGGTTAAAACCCACCACCAGGTCGAGCAGGTCCTGGGAGAGGTCGAGCCGGGGGCAGACGAATTTGGCCGCAACGGCCTCGCCCACCCCGGCACCCAGGACGCCCGACCCGGTGAACAGGGTGGTATCGGGTAAATGCGGAGCCGCGACCCCCCCTATCGGCGGGGTCTCTCCATCCCCCCCGGGAGGCACGGGCACGATCTCCTCCCCCCGAGAGGTGGATGACCCCCGCCGCTGTTCGGATGTCACGGGCGGGGCCGCAGGATCCGCGACCGGCACCGACTCCCCTTCCACGGGGGGCCGTCCCTTAGCAGGGAGCCCGTTCGCTTCCGGGGAGTGGCGCCTCTTTTTCTTCCCGGGGGGTCGCGGAGGGAGGGGGAACTCCATGTCTGCTGGGACCCCCACCTCCGCTCCCTCCTGATCACCCGCCAGCCCGGGCTCTGTCGCGACCGCGAGATGTTGACTGGCCGCGGTCACGGCCTCGGGCTGACTCAGATCTTCTCTGTCCCGGGGACCAGCCTCTAAATTCTTCCTCTTTCTCCGCGCCTTTCTCTGGCGAGGGTTCCCCTCCTCCCCCCTGGCGGAGGCCTCGACGCCAACCTCCACCCGCGCAGTTGACTGTCCCGACGCGGGGGCGGGGTTGGGGGGAGGAGCGGTGGCGGCGCCAGCCCCGGCCGCCGTAGCTGTTTTGGCGGCCTGAGAGGCAGGGCAGTTCCTCTTCAGGTGCCCCACCTCCTTACAGGCATGGCACCGCCCACCCTCTGCCGTCCAAAAGACGCGGTAAGGGATCCCCTCGTGGAGGGCGTTAAAGCCCCCCTCCGTAACCTCCTCCCGTGCCAGCTTGACAAATGCCTGGCGACGGAAGGAGTAAACATGCCGGAGGCTGTTCTCCCTGAGTCCGAGCGGCAGCGGCGTTACCCCCGACCTCACCTCCCCCAGTTGACGTAGGTGGGGGAGGAGGAGCTCGTCCGACAGGAAAGGCGGGACGTTGGATAAAATGACTCGCTGCGCGGTGGCCTCCAGCGGGTCCACCGGCAGGAAGGTCCCGCCAACCGTGAGCCCCTTACTAAGGGCCAGGGACACCGCCCGCTCGGACCTCAGGAAGAACACCGCCCTCCCGTACATTTTTGAGGCCGCGACGATGGCCGAGGGGCCGACAACCTCGGCCATGGCCTTAACGCAGGCCTCAATGGTCATGTTGGGGTGGGCGTAGCTCTTCACCCCATGCTTCCTCGTAATGAGGCGGAAAGGCGCCGGCCCAGCAGGAGCGGCACGAACTGTAGGAGCGGCCCCCGAGGTAACCGCCGCATACGTCCTGCTGGGTCCCGGCACCGGCGAAGATGGTGAAGCCATGACTGAGAGCCACACCCACCCCAAGTCTCAGGCCTTTGGATGGAAATTGGCCTTTTTTTTTAAAAGAATTCTTGAGGATACCTCTCTCCCCGAATCCCAGTGCTTGGTTGGGAGAGGGCCCCTTTGTTGTTTTTATATATTCCCAGAATACCCCGGAGAGCAAGGGAATATCCCAGAGAGCAGGAGAAGGTGGGAGGGATGGATGGCAGAATGGGAAGGAGGGAGTCTGCAGGGGTAGGCTGCTGCAGAAGTGGGTGGAAGAGGGGCGGGGTTGCACCTTAAAAGGTGGATCCTCTTCTGCCTGTCTTCCGGTGGGCAGGGGGAGGAGATGTCTTCCCCTAGACAGCTGGAGCTGCCTAGGCTCAGTCCTCCAAAGATTTGAAAAAGAAAGTAACTTCACCCAGGCAGCTCCAGCTGTCCCGGGCCAGACACTTGGGGGGGACCCCTGTCCTCTGAAGTCTTCTTCCTCCCCCTACCTTCAGCCGACACACCTCACTGCACCGACCACCTCTTCCTCCCACTGGTTGGTGCTCTTTTTCTCCTTCTCCCTCCCTCCTTGTTGATGGTGGTTTCTCCTTCTTTCTCCTTCTCCTTCACCCCAAGGGACCCAGGCAAGGGCCTGCTCTCTCTGCTCTCTCTGCTCTCTCTGCTCTCCACTCCACTCAGTGGCAGTCCAGCCACAAACACCTCCAAGGCCTTGCTGGTCTGTATTGCAAAGCTCTGATTGGCTCTGGATATCAATCTCTCCCCCAGAGCCCTGTCCTTTGTTAATTGGTGCTTGGATTTTTTTTTTTTTTTTTTTTTGTGTATTAGGCCCCCCTTTTATAAGAAGGGGGGGTGTGGGGTGTGCTTAAATACTAAAAACCAAATAAACCAAAACCAAGTGTTCAAATTAAAATTTTATTATCCACGTCCAGGATGCACTCCAGCCCCTGCGGTGCCCACCGGTCGCGGAAAGCCTCAAGCGTACCGGCAGACACCGCGTGCTCCATCTCCAGGGCCACCCGGGCGCGGAGCATTCCGCGGAAGAGAGGCAGACAGGCCGAGCGACCGCCCCCACGGACCACGATCATCCTAGACCTGTGGATGGCCACCTTGGACAGGCCCAGGAGCAGGCCCACGAGGACGTCCACCGACCTGCCCGCCCCCCTCCTCACCGGGCGGCCAAAGATCAGGAGCGTGGGACTGAAGTGCAGCCAGAACTTGAGGAGCAGCCCCTTCAAATAATGGAACAGGGGCTGCAGTCTCGCACACCCAGTGTACAGATGGAACACGGACTCCTCCAGGCCGCAGAAATCACAAGCGGCCTGGGTGTCCGTGAAATGGCGTAACCGCCGGTTGCACGCGACTGCTCCGTGCGCCACCCTCCACCCCAGATCCCCAAAGTAACACGGGAGGATCCCTGTATAGAGAGCCTCCCAATGGGGACCCCCGTCTCCGCCGGACGGCAGGATGGTACGCCAGGGCGTGTCCGGCCGAGAGACGAGGGCGGGGAAGTGGATGGTGTGCAGGAGCAGCCCGTACAGGAAATCCCTCCGCGCGGTGTGAAACGGCACGGAGGGAATTTCCGAGAGACGACTCAAGTTGTGAGGCGCGGCCCCCCGAGGGAGGTTCCGGGGTTTGGCGCCGAGGAGGAACTCCGTCCGAACGGGGGTCAGGTCGGACGGGATGGCTCCGCACGCCTGAGCCGCCTCCACATCCCGAGTGGAGTCAGGGCCGAGCGCCGATTTCAACGCCCGGATGGCGATGGCCGCGTCCCCGGCACGCCACGAGGACATCCGTGCGGCGAGCGCCCACGGCTCCAACCAACCCGACCCACCGCCATCCAGGACGTCCCTGACTCTGGTCACCCGACCGGCCACGGCCCTCCGCACCGACAGCCGCGAGTGGCCGAAGCCGATATCGCGGAGGAACGGATTCCCGAGCAGCGGCTCCTGCAGGACGGCCGCTACCCCTGACGGGCGAGAGCTCCGACCGGAGGCGACCATGTTCCAGACCCTGAGCAGATCCTGGTAAAAGACAGGCAGCTCCTGCAAAGACATGCGGCCGCCCACCAGCGAGATGAACAGGAGCTGCGTGTCGTAGTTCAGGCCGTGCAGCTGGCGGAAAAAATACGTCGCCAGCGCACGCCATCTAAGAGGACGCTCAACGTACAGGTATCGCCGCAGCGTCCGAAGGCGGAAAGTTGCCACCTGGGTGCGGACGCACACCAGCCCCTGACCGCCCTCCCCAAGCGGGAGACTCAGGACCGCGGCAGCGACCCAGTGTATCCCTCTGGCCCAGAAGAAGTCGACAAACTTCTTCTGAATTTTGGCGACAAACTCAGGGGGGGGGGTCAAAGTGACCAACCGGTACCACAACATGGCGGCCACCAGCTGGTTTATGACCAGCACACGACCCCTGTAGGATAACACTCGGAGCAGTCCTGTCCAGCGCGCCAGGCGAGCGGTGACTTTGGCCTCCAGCTCTTCCCAGTTCGCCGGCCGGGCTTCCTCGGCAGGGCCGAGGTAGACTCCCAGGTACCGGAGGTGCGTGGTACTCCAGGCGAAAGGCCTGAGCTCCTCCGGCAGGGAGTCCACCCGCCACTGACCCACCAGGAGTCCGGAACATTTCTCCCAGTTGATCCTTGCGGAAGACGCCGCAGAGTAGACCTCTTGGCACTCGCGCATCCTCCGCAAGTCAAGGGGATCCGTGACCACGAGGAGCACGTCGTCGGCGTAAGCCGAAAGGACGACCTCCACGTCCGGCTCGCGCAGAGCCAGTCCCGACAACCTCTTGCGCAAGAGGCGCAGGAAAGGCTCCACGCAGACGGCGTATAATTGGCCGGACATGGGGCACCCCTGACGCACTCCTCTCCCGAAGCGAAGGGGCGCCGTCAAGGATCCGTTAACCTTAATCAGACACTCCGCGGCGGCGTACAGAAGTCGGATCCGGGCGACGAAATGCGACCCGAACCCGAAAGCGCGCAGAGTCCCGAATAGATACTCGTGATCCACCCTGTCGAACGCCTTCTCCTGATCTAAGGAAAGGAAGGCGACCGACAGACCAGCCCTCTGGGAATGGTGGATCAGGTCCCGGACCAGATGGATGTTATCGTGGATCTTCCGGCCCGGGACCGTGTAGGACTGGTCGGGGTGGATCATGTGGGCCAGCACGGTGCCCAGGCGAGCAGACATCGCCTTGGCAAAGACCTTATAATCCGTGCTGAGGAGGGAGACCGGGCGCCAGTTTTTAAGGTTGCGGAGATCCCCCTTCTTAGGCAGCAGGACCACGACCGCCCTGCGCCACGAAAGGGGCATCTCCCCGGTCGCCAGACATTCCCCCAGGACCCGCGCATAGTCGCCCCCCAGGACGTCCCAGAAGGCCCTGAGGAACTCCACGGTCAGTCCGTCCAGCCCCGGGGACTTGCCCCTGGAGAGCTGGTGGAGGGCGCCGGTCAGCTCCGCCAAACTGAGCGGAGCGTCCAGACGCTCGGCGTCCTCCGGGCCGACCTTCGGCAAGTCCTCCCACAAAACTCTGCGCGCCTCCTCGCTGGACGGATCCGGAGAGAACAGAGCCTCGTAGAAAGATCGAGCCCGGGCCCTGACTCCCTCCGGGTCCGAGACGAGGGACCCGTCGTCGGCCAGCAGCGTAAGGAGCTGCTTACGAGCCCCCCGCCGCTTTTCCAGCGAGTAGAAGAAGGGAGAGCCGCGGTCCAGGTCCCGCAGGAGCTGGAGCCGCGACCTCACGTACGCTCCTCGGGACCCGACCAGTTGCAGGTCCCTCAGAGCGTCCTTCCTCTCCTCGTACACCTGCCGCAGGGCCGGATCCTCGGCGGCCTGACCGAGACGGGACTCCAGGCCAAGCACCTCCTGCTCCAACCGCCTGACCTCGGACTCCCGCCTCTTAGTCGACCCCCTCGCGTACTCTTGACAGAAGAGGCGGACGTGAGCCTTGCCCACGTCCCACCATAGCCTCAAGGAGGAGAAGCCTCCCCGCTTCCCTCTCCAGTCGCTCCAGAACAGACAGAACGAGTCCCGGAACCGCGCGTCCTCCAGCAGCCGGTTGTTAAAGTGCCAGTACGCGGACCCCGACCGGGCGCGGAGCAGAGCGAGCTCCATCCACACCAGGTGGTGGTCCGAGCACGACACCGGCCGGATGGAGGCCGACGGGACGCAGGAGGCGTACGCCCGCGAAACGTACAGGCGGTCGATTCTGGTGCTCCCCCCTCCGGCCCTCACAAAGGTGAACTGGCCGGAGTCGGGATGGAGATTCCGCCAGACGTCCACCAAGTCGAAGGACCCGACCAGGTCCCTCAACTTCTCTGTCGCCGTTCGGGCACGCGCGGGACCGGAGCGGTCCCTCGCCTCGAGGGTACGGTTAAAATCCCCCCCGAGGATAATGCACTCGCCGGCGTCGACGGAGTTTAGGTAAGTGGACACTTCTTCAAAGAAGCTCACTTGCTCGCCCTCGGACCAGGGGGCGTACACGTTCACCAGGTGAAGCGGCACGTCCCCGTGGCGAAGGGCTACGTGGAGCAAGCGGCCCGGCACCGGCTCCTTGACCCCCAAGATCTCCGGCTGAAAAGTCGGGGCCAACAAGATGGCCACCCCGCTCGAAACGCTGGCGAGGTGACTCAAGTAGACCCCCCCTCCCCATTCCAGGATCCACGTGGCCTCGTCTCCCGGAACGGTGTGGGTTTCCTGCAGAAAGCACACCGCATACTTCCCGTCCCGCAGGACCGAGAACTTGTCAAATCTACGGCGGGCGTCTCTGCCGCCGTTGATGTTGAGGCTGGCTATGGTTATCTCCATGGCAAGAGCACAGCGCAACCTACTTAAACCTAACGCGCGGAGGGAGCGGGGCCGCTAGTCGACCGCCACTCCCTCAAGAGCCCGGTGAGGAGGGATCTGAGCCGACGCAGCCCGACCCCGCCGTCGTCCCCTTCCGCGGCCACGGACGCGACGGCGGCCAGGACCGAGCGGATTAACTGCGCCGGCTCCGACCAACGGTCGAGGGCCAGCCGGACGCCATCGCGACGATGGCTCCAAACGGACACAAAATCCCGGAGTTCCTCAACGGGGATGAGGAGAGACTCGGTGCAGGGCACGAGGGCGTCCACCACCTCACTGGCGGCGAACTCCAAATCCTCCCCAGTGCCCACCACCGAGTTCCCGTCCTCCTCCGGGTCATCGTCGCTCGCGGCCGACCCACTCCCCGCACAGGGTGCGGAGAACGAGACGGCCGCGCCGGCCGGCCCCGCCTCTGTCACGATCCCACCCCCCGGATCGTCGGCAGAGGAGTCCCCCCCGGGCTCTACCGGGGGCTCCGGGTCAGAGGGCGGCGCCGGGCGGGGACCCTCCCCATCCTCCGAGCGGTGAAAAACCGGCACCCGGATATAAGGGGAACCCGGGGAAACCGGGGAGAACGTGTACTCAAGTTCTCCCACCTCCCCCGGCTCCGAGCCCAGATACTGGGAGGAGGGGGTCTCCCCACCCACGTCGCCACCGACCGACCCGGCCGGTGAGATATTTTGATTAAAACCCACCACCAGGTCGAGCAGGTCCTGGGAGAGGTCGAGCCGGGGGCAGACGAATTTGGCCGCAACGGCCTCGCCCACCCCGACACCCAGGACGCCCGACCCGGTGAACAGGGTAGTGTCGGGTAACTGCGGAGCCGCGACCCCCCCTATCGGCGGGGTCTCTCCATCCCCCCCGGGAGGCACGGGCACAATCTCCTCCCCCCGAGAGGTGGATGACCCCCGCCGCTGTTCGGATGTCACGGGCGGGGCCGCAGGATCCGCGACCGGCACCGACTCCCCTTCCACGGGGGGCCGTCCCTTAGCAGGGAGCCCGTTCGCTTCCGGGGAGTGGTGCCTCTTTTTCTTCCAGGAGGGTCGCGGAGGGAGGGGGGACTCCATGTCTGCTGGGACCCCCGCCTCCGCTCCCTCCTGATCACCCGCCAGCCCGGGCTCTGTCGCGACCGCGAGATGTTGACTGGCCGCGGTCACGGCCTCGGGCTGACTGAGATCTTCTCTGTGCCGGGGACCAGCCTCTAGATTCTTCCTCTTTCTCCGCGCCTTTCTCTGGCGAGGGTTCCCCTCCTCCCCCCTGGCGGAGGCCTCGACGCCAACCTCCACCCGCGCAGTTGACTCTCCCGACGCGGGGGCGGGGTTGGGGGGAGGAGCGGTGGCGGCGCCAGCCCCGACCGCCGTAGCTGTTTTGGCGGCCTGAGAGGCAGGGCAGTTCCTCTTCAGGTGCCCCACCTCCTTACAGGCATGGCACCGCCCACCCTCTGCCGTCCAAAAGACGCGGTAAGGGGTCCCCTCGTGGAGGGCGTTAAAGCCCCCCTCCGTAACCTCCTCCCGTGCCAGCTTGACGAATGCCTGGCGACGGAAGGAGTAAACATGCCGGAGGCTGTTCTCCCTGAGTCCGAGCGGCAGCGGCGTTACCCCCGACCTCACCTCCCCCAGTTGACGTAGGTGGGGGAGGAGGAGCTCGTCCGACAGGAAAGGCGGGACGTTGGATAAAATGACTCGCTGCGCGGTGGCCTCCAGCGGGTCCACCGGCAGGAAGGTCCCGCCAACCGTGAGCCCCTTACTAAGGGCCAGGGACACCGCCCGCTCGGACCTCAGGAAGAACACCGCCCTCCCGTACATTTTTGAGGCCGCGACGATGGCCGAGGGGCCGACAACCTCGGCCATGGCCTTAACGCAGGCCTCAATGGTCATGTTGGGGTGGGCGTAGCTCTTCACCCCATGCTTCCTCGTAATGAGGCGGAAAGGCGCCGGCCCAGCAGGAGCGGCACGAACTGTAGGAGCGGCCCCCGAGGTAACCGCCGCATACGTCCTGCTGGGTCCCGGCACCGGCGAAGATGGTGAAGCCATGACTGAGAGAGCCACACCCACCCCAAGTCTCGGGCCTACTGATGAATTTAGGCCTTTTTTTTTAAAAGAAGCCCTGAGGAAACCTCTCTCCCCGAATCCCAGAGCTTGGTTGGGAGAGGGGCCCCTTTGCTGGTTTTATTTCCCCCAGAATATCCGGGAGAGCAAGAGAAGGTGGGAGGGATTAATGGTGGAATGGGAAGGAGGGAGTCTGCAGGGGTAGGCTGCTGCAGAAGTGGGTGGAAGAGGGGCGGGGTTGCACCTTAAAAGGTGGATCTTATTCTGCCTGTCTTCCAGTGGGCAGGGGGAGGAGATGTCTTCCCCTAGACAGCTGGAGCTGCCGAGGCTCAGTCCTCCAAAGATTGAAAAAGTAACTTCACCCAGGCAGCTCCAGCTGTCCTGGGCCAGACACTTGGGGGAACCCCCTGTCCTCTAAGGTCTTCTTCCTCCCCCTACCTTCAGCCGACGCACCTCACTGCACCGACCTCCTCTTCCTCCCTCTGTTCGGTGTCGCAAACCACCAGCAGCAGCAGCAGCAGCACAACCCCTCCCGGCTGCTGTTTGGTCGTATTCTTCTTCACCCTCCCTCCTTGTTGATGGTGGTTTCTCCTTCTCCTTCTCCTTGACTCAGAGGGACCCGGGCAAGGGCCTGCTCTCTCTGCTCTCTCTGCTCTCCACTCAGTGGCAGTTCAGCCACAATCAGCTCCAATGCCGAGCTGGTGTGTCTCAAAGACAACCCAACAGAGATGTGATCAGATTCCGTTTGAGGAAAGTCAAAGAAACCAACAGCAATGGCATCACAGAATAATTCTCCAATCCCACCTGTATTCCAAAGCTCTGATTGGCTCTGGATATCAATCTCTCCCCCAGAGCCCTGTCCTTTGTTAATTGGTGCTTGGATTCATGGACGATTCCTGAGTGGTTATCGAGGATTGTCAATCATCATTGGTGATGTCATTCCTTGCTTCAATGCTGGCTGTCCCAGTAGTATAAATACAAGAGCTTGTGAATGAAGAGGGTAGTTGTAGAACTGTCCAGGTGATAGTGAAAACATAGGATACAGGAAAGATGGAGTCCCAAGTGTGTCAGAACTATCACAAGGAGTGTGAGGATGGTGTCAACAAACAGATCAATATGGAGCTCTATTCCTCCTATGTTTACCTCTCCATGGTGAGTCTTGTATTAATAGTCACTGTTTTGTAAGTGGTTAGAATTTCTGTAGTTCAACAAACTGGCTTTAAACTCTTTCTCTTGGCTTTGTTCCACCTCCCTGGGGAGAAAAATCTTGGGGCAGTGAGTATTTCTGGTGTGTAATACAAGGTGATCTTGTTGTGTTATTGGACTGCTCCTTACAGCAGCTGCACTCTATTGAGGGGTTTAATATATGAACCTGGCTCAGCTGCTGCCTGAGTCTGTAAGAGAAGAGCAGAAACCTGGTCAAGTGCTTGTCAACACTTGACAACTTTCAGTTTCAATGGGGTGACTGTAGCCAGTGAGATGTTGACAGGTCCTCACTAGTTTTCTTGCCTTGAGAATCCTAGTGATTTCTTCACTGTGCTGAGATCTCTATTACACTAAATTGCAGAGTGTAAAACTACAAGAATGAAGGAACTTTCTTTTGTCCTCCATCAATTTTAGATTAGAATGGAGAGTAAAAGGAGGGACAACTTGCTCAGGAGTTGAGTTTGACTTGATGTGAAATGTAATCCCAAACATTAGTAGTTTTTTTTGCTGCTTGACTCTTTATTCTGTCCTTTATGGGGAAGGGAAGCTCACCAAATGAAAGTGAAGTAATTTGAATTTTGTGAGTTAACAAATGGTAATTATTTTTGAAAGCAATTAATATCTTGAGGAAAAAGGAATGAAAAATTTGTAATTGTATATTGTAATCTAGGTCTAGCATGATGTATTTAAAATTCCCTCCACAGTCCTATTACTTTGACCGGGATGATGTTGCCCTGCGTCACTTTGCCGAGTTCTTCAAGGAGCAGTCACATGAGGAACGGGAGCACGCTGAGAAACTGCTGAAATTCCAGAATCAGCGTGGAGGCCGAATCATCTTGGAGGAGATCAAGGTTTGATTTAATAAATGAGTGGTCTTCTATGTGGCTCCCCTTGGACTGATTATTTCAAAAATTTTCTACAGCAATTCTATTTTATTTGACTCCAGTTACTTAATTCAGTCATTCTATAATCTTGACATTGGTTGATGGTAACATGGACATCTGATTTGCTTTTTTGAACTCCTCCTATTTTCCTTCAATACTTTGTCATGTATTTTGTTTAATCCATTGTAAGTGATCTGGCTGACCTTTGATTCCCATTTCAGAAGCCAGAGCAAGATGAGTGGAGCAATGGTCTGGAGGTGATGCAGAGAGCTCTGCAGATGGAGAAGAATGTGAACCAGAGTCTGCTGGATCTGCACAAACTCTCCACTGAGAGGACAGACCCTCATGTAAGTTGTTAATGTGGGCCTTTGGGTAAGTTGGAGATGGAATGTTACAGTTCTTGAGTCTATTAAGATCTTTTACCCAATAGCTTTGTGGAGGGATGTCTACCTTGGATTTTTTTGAGGGGAGAAAGGACAAGGAGGTTGACCTACTGTGGCCATTGAGAGGTAAGTGTGTCCCAGTGTCATGAGGATCTATGCACCTGTTGTACAGTGAGTTTACTCTAATAATGCAGTAATTCCATCAATCTGAAGTGTTCCACTTGACTATCCTCCAGTCCAAGAGGATTGAATTCCAAACTCTGGCAAATGCCTTGCTATCTGCAGCTGGACATAACTATTCTCTATCTTTTCTTCCAGTTGTGTGACTTCCTGGAGAGCCACTACTTGGATGAACAAGTGAAGATGATCAAGAAGCTTGGAGATCACATCACCAACCTGAAGAGACTGGGAGCCCCTGAGAATGGCATGGGAGTGTACCTGTTTGACAAGCTCACCCTGGGGGAGAGTGATTAAACTGACGGCAGGGATAAAGTTTATTAGTGTTCATGTTCATGTTGTCTTGACACTCCCCCATCCTGTAGCAGTCATGACTTGTGTGGCTTTGTACAAAGAACTGAGACCTGGGCTCTTGTGAAATGTAATAGGAACTGTCAATAAATTGTTGAACTCGATTTTGTTGTCTCAAATTGAGTGGTTGCTGATTTCTCAGTAACCTAACTTAGTTTACATCTAACAATTACATTGGGCAGTGTAAGAGTCAGTCCATTGTCAATTTAACCCCCCCCCCCCCTGCCATTCCTGTAGTAATTCCAATTTTTTGACTTGGATGTTGATGATCAAATTTCAATTCTGTGTTTACCTTGAATACTAATAGCACATTCCAATCTTTGCTGGTTTTAATACAAGTTACTGTTACCACTGAATATTCTCTTTCCAAAAGGGCATCTTCCTTTTTAAACATCCCCACTCCAGGACAAGATATCAGCTACTGTAACATTGTGTTAAAATATCAGGATAATGAGCTAATGTTAAACCAGATCAGTCTGCTGAACAATCCCATTTCAAAAAAGTTATTGCTATGGGATACACTGGAGGTAGCTCATGAAACCAAACTCATCATTGCTGCTCTGGGCTTTCCAGTAAGCTTAGTGGTCAAACAATTACAGACCAGTAATGTGAACTCAGAGTACTTGGGGGAGGGAGGCAATGAACATTGGCACATTTGCTTTGTATCCACTGGCTTCTTAGGGGACAGTATAGATTTGGTGGAGAAGTTATGGCTTGATTAAAAACTTTTTTTTTTGCCCCACGTTTGCACCCACTGTCCAGGTAAAGAACCTGCAACACTCACTGTTGATCTCATGAGAAGCAATTGAGTAATGTACTCATGGGAGAGTAATATCTGTGCAACTGAAATCCTTTTGGAAGGAGTAAATATATTTCATTGTTTAAATTTGCTTTTTGATTTCAAGTTAAATAGATATTTCTCCTGCAAAACCCTCCCACATCCCTGTCCCATCAATTCATAAACCCAATACAATCAGCTCCTCCCTTAAATGTATCAATTTGTATTTGGTCCTATTGTGCATTTCATACCAAATAGTAATCATCCTTTCCAAATCCTATTGGTTCTCCATTTGTCACCTTCAACCCTATGAATGGATCAAATGTTGATGCTGTATCTGTAATTATCCAGTGTTTACAAGTGAAGTTTAGGAACTTAGTTGTGAACTGCACTGGGTGTGATGGAATTGCAGTCTTCAGTCATTCCACGTTAATGTCTGCTTCTCTCAAAAGCACTTTTGGGGGATCAATTTCACCACATTTCATTCATTGCTGAGCCACAATTGTACAAGTCGGTTGGATTTGCTGATGGCTTTGACGGCTTCATATTTCGAGCAAAAAGTATTCAGCTCACTCGATGTGCTGAAACTGGATGAGGATCAACTGCAAACATTCCCCACACGGAGGTCACAACTGGGCTAATGGGGGTGAACTCTTTGGCCTGTTTTTCATTTGAGGTGTAATTCACACTGCTGATCCGTTCCCCACAATCTGATTGCAATGAAGCACGGCCAATAAGTACTTTTGAAATTAAAAAAAAATTTTTTTTATTCGTTCACGGGATGTGGGCGTCGCTGGCAAGGCCGGCATTTATTGCCCATCCCTAATTGCCCTTGAGAAGGTGGTGGTGAGCCGCCTTCTTGAACCGCTGCAGTCCGTGTGGTGACGGTTCTCCCACAGTGCTGTTAGGAAGGGAGTTCCAGGATTTTGACCCAGCGACAATGAAGGAACGGCCGATATATTTCCAAGTCGGGATGGTGTGTGACTTGGAGGGGAACGTGCAGGTGGTGTTGTTCCCATGCGCCTGCTGCCCTTGTCCTTCTAGGTGGTAGAGTTCGCGGGTTTGGGAGGTGCTGTCGAAGAAGCCTTGGCGAGTTGCTGCAGTGCATCCTGTGGATGGTGCACACTGCAGCCACAGTGCGCCGGTGGTGAAGGGAGTGAATGTTGAGGGTGGCGGATGGGGTGCCAATCAAGCGGGCTGCTTTATCTTGGATGGTGTCGAGCTTCTTGAGTGTTGTTGGAGCTGCACTCATCCAGGCAAGTGGAGAGTATTCCATCACACTCCTGACTTGTGCCTTGTAGATGGTGGAAAGGCTTTGGGGAGTCAGGAGGTGAGTCACTCGCCGCAGAATACCCAGCCTCTGACCTGCTCTCGTAGCCACAGTATTTATATGGCTGGTCCAGTTAAGTTTCTGGTCAATGGTGACCCCCAGGATGTTGATGGTGGGGGATTCGGCGATGGTAATGCCGTTGAATGTCAAGGGGAGGTGGTTAGACTCTCTCTTGTTGGAGATGGTCATTGCCTGGCACTTATCTGGCGCGAATGTTACTTGCCACTTATGAGCCCAAGCCTGGATGTTGTCCAGGTCTTGCTGCATGCGGGCTCGGACTGCTTCATTATCTGAGGGGTTGCGAATGGAACTGAACACTGTGCAGTCATGAGCGAACATCCCCATTTCTGACCTTATGATGGAGGGAAGGTCATTGATGAAGCAGCTGAAGATGGTTGGGCCTCGGACACTGCCCTGAGGAACTCCTGCAGCAATGCCCTGGGGCTGAGATGATTGGCCTCCAACAACCACTACCATCTTCCTTTGCGCTAGGTATGACTCCAGCCACTGGAGAGTTTTCCCCCTGATTCCCATTGACTTCAATTTTACTAGGGCTCCTTGGTGCCACACTCGGTCAAATGCTGCCTTGATGTCAAGGGCAGTCACTCTCACCCCACCTCTGGAATTCAGCTCTTTTGTCCATGTTTGGACCAAGGCTGTAATGAGGTCTGGAGCCGAGTGGTCCTGGCGGAACCCAACTTAGCATCCGTGAGCAGGTTATTGGTGAGTAAGTGCCGCTTGATAGCACTGTCGACGACACCTTCCATCACGTTGCTGATGATTGAGAGTAGACTGATGGGGCGGTAATTGGCCGGATTGGATTTGTCCTGCTTTTTGTGGACAGGACATACCTGGGCAATTTTCCACATTGTCTGTTGTAATGTCAGAAACGCAGCAACCAAGATGGCCACAGCAAGATCCCACAAAGAACATGAAATATTGATTAGATAATCTGTTTTAATTACATTGGTTGAGGGATAAATATTAGCAGAGACACCAGGGAGAACTCCCCTTCTCTCACTCAAATTAGTGCCATGGGATCTTTTACATCCTAAGTGAGCAGACGGGGCCTCGGTTTAATGTCTCATCCGACTGTACAGCACTCACTGGGTGCTGTGGTGAAGTATCAGCCTGGACTTTGTGCTCAAGTCCCTGGAGTGGGACTTGAACCCACAACCTTCTGACTCTGAGGTGAGAGTGCTGCCACTGAGTCACAGCTGACACAAATGGAGATGTTTGTGTGGGTGACATTGCATTCAGTAATCTTCACTCCCTCTCATTCTCACTGAATATCCTGAATTTTACCAAACAACATTTCATGAGAATCAAAACCAAAACAATGACACATCCCACAATGCTTTGCCCAGTTGATGCCCCCATGCTGCCAATCCTCAGACACACCCATTCTCTATATTAGAACTGGGGACGATTCACACCATCCATGGGATGGAATTTCCATTTCTCTGACCAATGGATGGTTTGCAAATTCACGCAAGACTATTTGATTCCTTTGAATATTGTCTCAGCATCACAATTACTAACAAGTAATAAACTTGACCAGATTATGAAAAGCCACTTCAGTGAAAATATCAAATTATTCTCAAATAATTCAAAGTTGTCATTCCAAGAGATTTAAACAAAGAGACACTTTCGGATTTGACGGAGGTCAAAGAACTGAAAAGCAGTGACATCACCGAGACTGATCATCCAAACCGGCCTGTATTCCAAAGCTCTGATTGGCTCTGGGAATAAATCCCTCCCTCACAACGCCACTCCTTTGTTAGTTGGTTTCTGGATTCATGGACGATTCCTGATTGGCTATCGGGGATTGTCAATCATCATTGGTGATGTCATTGCTTACCAAAATGCAGGCTGTCCCAGGAGTATAAATATAAGAGCTTGTGAGAGAAGAAGTTAGTTTTAGAGCTTTCTGAGTAATAGTGAATAAGTACTATTATAGAAATAGTGACAATGGCTTCCCAAGTGTGTCAGAACTATCACAAGGAGTGTGAGGATGGTGTCAACAAGCAGATCAATATGGAGCTCTATTCCTCCTATGTTTACCTCTCCATGGTGAGTCTTTTATTAATTGCTACTGCATTCTAAGCAGTTGGAATTTCTCCAGTTCAATAAACTGACTTTAAAGTACATTTTTCTTGATTTCTTGCTGCCTCACTGGGAAGACAAATCTTTGGCCAGTGAGTACTTCCAGTGTGTAATAGTGATCTTGTTGAGTTAATGGACTGCTCCTTGCAGCAGCTGCACTCTGTTGTGGGGTTTAATGTATGAATGTGCTTCAGCTGCTGCCTGAGTTTGTAAGAGAAGAGCAGATATCTTGTCAAGTGCTTGTCAACATTTGACAGACAAGTTCAGTTTCAATGGGGTGACTGTAGACAGTGAAATGTTGACCGGTCCTCACTAGTTTTCTTGCCTTGAGAATCCTGGTGTTGATTTTACTGGAATTTAGTGTAATAGATCTAGGCACAGAGTGTAAAACTACTGGAATGAAGTAATTTTCTCTTGTCCTCCACCAATTTTAGATTAGAATGGAGAGTAAAAGGAGGTACAATGTTCAGAAGTTTTTTGGCATGAAATTATAAACTTTTTTTAGTTCCTTATTTGCTGATTGTGTCTTTATCCTTTTTTTTATAGGGAGGGGAAGCTTGCCAAAAAGTGAAGTAAATTGAGTTTCACTAGTAACAAATGTTTTCTATTTGAAAGCAATTAACATCATTAACTGGGGGAAAAAGAATGAATAGCTTTAAATTGGATAGTGATCTCGATCAAACATGATATTCTTAAAATTCTCTCCACAGTCCTATTACTTTGACCGGGATGATGTTGCCCTGCGTCACTTTGCTGAGTTCTTCAAGGAGCAGTCACATGAGGAACGGGAGCACGCTGAGAAACTGCTGAAATTCCAGAATCAGCGTGGAGGCCGAATCATCTTGGAGGACATCAAGGTTTGATTTAATAAATGAGTGGTCTTCTATGTGGCTCCCCTTGGACTGATTATTTCAAATATTTTCTGCAGCAATTATTTTTTATTTGACTCCAGTTACTTAATTCAGTAATTCTATGTATTCTTGACATTGGTTGATGGTAACATGGACATCTGATTTGCTTTTTTGAACTGCTCCTATTTTCCTTCAATACTTTGTCATGTATTTTGTTTAATCCATTGTAAGTGATCTGGCTAAGACTTGATTCCCATTTCAGAAGCCAGAGCAGGATGAGTGGAGCAATGGTCTGGAGGTGATGCAGAGAGCTCTGCAGATGGAGAAGAATGTGAACCAGAGTCTGCTGGATCTGCACAAACTGTCCACTGAGAGGACAGACCCTCATGTAAGTCCTTAATGTGGGCCTTTGGCTAAGTTGGAGATGGAATGATACAGTTCTTGAGTCTATTAAGATCTTTTACCCAGTAGCTTTGTGGAGGGATGTTGACCTTGGATTTTTTTGAGTGGAGACAGGGCAGGGAGGTTGACTTACTGTGGCCATTGAGAGGTAAGTGTGTCCCAGTGTCATGAGGATCTATGCACCTGTTGTACAGTGAGTTTACTCTAATAATGCAGTAATTCCATCAATCTGAAGTGTTCCACTTGACTATCCTCCAGTCCAAGAGGATTAAATTCCAAACTCTGGCAAATGCCTTGCTATCTGCAGCTGGACATAACTATTCTCTATCTTTTCTTCCAGTTGTGTGACTTCCTGGAGAGCCACTACTTGGATGAACAAGTGAAGATGATCAAGACGCTTGGAGATCACATCACCAACCTGACGAGACTGGGAGCCCCTGAGAATGGCATGGGAGTGTACCTGTTTGACAAGCTCACTCTGGGGGAGAGTGATTGAACTGACTGCAGGGATAAAGCTTATTAGTGCTCCTGTTCATGTCATCTTGAAACTCTCCCATCTTGTAGCAGTCATGACTTATGTGGCTTTGTACAAAGAACTGAGACCTGGTCTCTTCTGAAATGTAATAGGAACTGTCAATAAATTGTTGAACTGGATTTTGTTGTCTCAAATTGAGTGGTTGCTGATTTTTCACTAAATCTAATTTAGTTTACATCTAACAATTACATTGGGCAGTGTAAGAGTCAGTCCATTGAAAATCTAACCCCCCCCCCCCCCCCCCATTCCTGTAGTAATTCCAATTTATTGACTTGGATGTTCAGGGTCATATGTTGAAGATCTAATTTCAATTCTGTGTTTACCTTGAATGTTCATAGCACATTCCAATCTTTGGTTTTAATGCAAGTTACTGTTGCCACTGAATATTCTCTTTCCAAAGTGGCATCTTCCTTTTTAAACATCCCCACCCCAGGACAAGATATCAACTACTGTAACATTGTGTTAAAATATCAGGATAATGAGCTGGTGTTAAACCAGATCAGTCCACTGAACAGTCCCATTTTAAACAAGACTTTTGCCCTGCGATAAGAAGTCCAGGTATTAAAGTGAGTTGCTGCAGATCTCTGTTATTGCTGTGGGATACACTGGACGTAGCTCAAGAAACCAAACTCATCATTGCTGCTGTGGACTTTCTAGTAAGTTTAGTGGTCAAACAAGTACAGACCAGTAATGTGAACTCAGAGTACTTGGAGGAGGGAGGAAACTAACATTGGCACATTTGCTTCGTATCCACTGGCTTCTTAGGGGACAGTATAGATTTGGTGGGGGAGAAGTTATGGCTTGATTAAAAACTTTTTTTTTTTGCCCTATGTGTGCACCCACCGTCCAAGTAAAGAACCTGCAACACTCACTGTTGATCTCATGAGAAGCAATTGAGTAAGGTCCTCATGGGAGAGTAATATCTGTGCAACTGAAATCCTTCAGGAAGGAGTAAATATATTTCATTGTTTAAATTTGCTTTTTGATTTCAAGTTAAATAGATATTTCTCCTGCCAAATCCTTCCACATCCCTGTCCCATCAATTCATAAACCCAATGCAATCAGCTCCTCCCTTAAATGTATCAATTTGTATTTGGTCCTATTGTGCATTTCATACCAAATAGTAACCATCCTTTCCAAATCCTATTGGTTCTCCATTTGTCTCGTTCAACCCTATGAATGGATCAAATGTTGATGCTGTATCTGTAATTATCCAGTGTTTACAAGTGAAGTTTAGGAACTTAGTTGTGAACTGCACTGGGTGTGATGGAATTGCAGTCTTCAGTCATTCCACGTTAATGTCTTTGCTTCTCTCAAGCACTTTTGGGGGATCAATTTCACCACATTTCATACGTTGCTGAGCCACAATTGTACAAGTCGGTTGGATTTGCTGATGGCTTTGACGGCTTCATATTTCGAGCAAAAAGTATTCAGCTCACTCGATGTGCTGAACCTGGATGAGGATCAACTGCAAACATTCCCCACACGGAGGTCACAACTGGGCTAATGGGGGTTAACTGTTTACACCTCAAATGAAAAACAGGCCAATGTTCAGCTCACTCTGTGCTGATCCGTTCCCCACAATCTGATTACAATGAAGCACGGCCAATAAGTACTTTTGAAATGTACTCACTGTTGTAATGTAGGAAACGCAGCAACCAATAAGGCCACAGCAAGATCCCACAAACAGCATGAAATGATGATTAGATAATCTGTTTTAATTACATTGGTTGAGGGATAAATATTTGCAGAGACACCAGGGAGAACTCCCCTTCTCTCACTCAAATTAGTGCCATGGGATCTTTTACATCCTAAGTGAGCAGACGGGGCCTCGGTTTAATGTCTCATCCGACTGTACAGCACTCACTGGGTGCTGTGGTGAAGTATCAGCCTGGACTTTGTGCTCAAGTCCCTGGAGTGGGACTTGAACCCACAACCTTCTGACTCTGAGGTGAGAGTGCTGCCACTGAGTCACAGCTGACACAAATGGAGATGTTTGTGTGGGTGACATTGCATTCAGTAATCTTCACTCCCTCTCATTCTCGCTGAATATCCTGAATTTTACCAAACAACATTTCATGAGAATCAAAACTAAAAATGACACATCCCACAATGCTTTGCCCAGTTGATGCCCCCATGCTGCCAATCCTCAGACACACCCATTCTCTATATTAGAACTGGGGACGATTCACACCATCCATGGGATGGAATTTCCATTTCTCTGTCCAATGGCTGGTTTACAAATTCACTCAAGACTACTTGATTGCGTTGAATATTGTCTCAGTGTCACAATTACTTACAAGTAATAAACTTGGCCAGATTATGAAAAGCAACTTCAGTGAAAATATTAAATTATCAAATAATTCAAAGTTGTGATTCTGAAAGATTTATACAAAGAGGCACTTTTAAGAAGGTCAAAGAACCCAAAAAGCATCAAAGGTGACCATCCACAGGTCCTGGCTGGATGCGGCCCGTGGGGGCGGTCGCTCCGACTCTCTGCCTCGCTTCCGCAGCATTCTCTGCGCCCGGGTGGCCCTGGAGAGGGAGCACACGGTGTCTGCTGGTAAACTTGAGGCTTTCCGAGACCGGTGGGAGGCGCAGAGCTCGGAGTACGTCCTCGACTCCGACAATAAAGTTATGATTTGAATCTGGTTTTGTTGGATTTCGTATTAAAGAAATGAAGGTGACAAAAATACAGGTGACACTGGGTCTAAAGACAGCAACACAAGTGTCCCATCTTAGAATTATTTTAGTCAAACAGAAGAAAAGAGGGAAAAACAACCCATAAAGCAGTGACATCACCGAGACCAATCACCCAAACCAGCCTGTATTCCAAAGCTCTGATTGGCTCTGGGTATCAACCCCTCCCCCACACCCCTTCTCCTTTGTTAATTGGTGCCTGGATTTATGGAAGATTCCTGATTGGCTATCAGGGATTGTCAATCATCATTGGTGATGTCATTCCTTGCTCAAATGGAGGCTGTCCCAATAGTATAAATACAAGAGCTTGTGAATGAAGAGGGTAGTTCTAGAATTGTCCAGGTGATAGTGAAGAGTGAAAACAGAAATAGATGATGGCTTCCCAAGTGTGTCAGAACTATCACAAGGAGTGTGAGGATGGTGTCAACAAGCAGATCAATATGGAGCTCTATTCCTCCTATGTTTACCTCTCCATGGTGAGTCTTTGATTAATTGTCACTGCATTCTAAGTAGTTGGAATTTTTCCAGTTTAATGAACTGGCTTTAAACTCTATTTCTCAAGTTCTTTTCCCCCCTCCCTGGGGAATATAATTTTTGGACAGTGCGTGCTGACTGTTTTATGTAAGGTGATCTTGTTGAGTTGATGGACTGCTTCTTGTGGTGTCTGCACTCAATTGAGGGGTTTAATATATAAACCTGGCTCAGCTGCTGTGTGTAGCCAGTGATTTTTTTTTTAAATCATCCATGGGATGTGGGTGTTACTGGCAAGGCAAGCATTTATTGCCCATCCCTAATTGCTCTTGAGAAGGTGGTTGTGAGATGCTGCAGTTTCTTTATTGGAGGATTGTACAACTGAGTCACTTGCTGGGCCACTATAAGAATCCATCACATTGCTGTGGGTCTGGAATCACAGGCCAGACTGGGTAAGGATGGCAAGTTTCCTTCCCTGGAGGTCATTAGTGAACCTGATGGGATTTTTATGACAATCCAGTAGTTTCATGGTCATTACTGATGCTAGCTTTTTATTCTGATTTTTATTTTAATTAACTGAGCTTAAATTCCCAGCTCCTGTGGTGGAATTGAGCTCCTGTCTCTGGATTACTGGTCCAGTAACATAACCACAATGCTACTGTACCTGATTTTGTGGACAAGTCCTCACTAGTTTTCTTACCTTTTTTATTTCCTAGTGAAGTACTATGAGAATCCTGGTGGTGAAGCTTTCACTGTGCCTTGATCTCTTACACTAAATGATTGTAGAACTACAGGAATGAAGGAATTTTCTCTTGTTCATTATTTTTAGATTAGAATGGAGAGTAAAAGGAGATACAACTTGCTCAGGGAGTTGAGTTTGACCTGACCTGCAATGTAATCCAAAACTTGTGTGTTTTTTTGCTTGTGGAATCTTTACCCTGCCTTTATAGGGAGGGGCAGTGAGCCAACATAGTGAAGTAAATTGAGTTTTGCTAGTTAACAAATGGTAACTATTTTTGGAAGCAATTAATATCTGTAACTGTAGAAAAATAACACATAATTTTGTATTGTGATCGTTTTAAAATTCTCTCCACAGTCCTATTACTTTGACCGGGATGATGTTGCCCTGTGTCACTTTGCTGAGTTCTTCAAGGAGCAGTCACATGAGGAACGGGAGCACGCTGAGAAACTGCTGAAATTCCAGAATCAGCGTGGAGGCCGAATCATCTTGTCTGACGTCAAGGTTAGATTTAATAAATGAGTGGTCTTCTGTGGCTCACCTCGGACTGATTGCTATAGAAAGCATTTGAAACAATTAGTTCCAATTTGATTTCAGTGGCTTAATATAGTAAAATTATATTCCTGTGACATTGGTCCTTGGTAACATGGACATCTGATTGCTTTTGCAATCCTATTTTCCTTCACAGGTATTTTGTTTAATCCATTGTAAGTGATCTGGCTGAGACTTGATTCCTTTTCAGAAGCCAGAGCAGGATGAGTGGAGCAATGGTCTGGAGGTGATGCAGAGAGCTCTGCAGATGGAGAAGGATGTGAACCAGAGTCTGCTGGATCTGCACAAACTGTCCACTGAGAGGACAGACCCTCATGTAAGTTTTTAATGTGGGCCTTTGGGTAAGATTGAGGTGGAATGTTACACTTCAGCCTATTCATATCTTCATCCCTGATAGCTTTGTGTAGGGATGTCTATCTTGGATTTTTGAGTGGAGACAGGACAGGAAGTTTGACCAACTGTGGCCATTGACAAGTAAGTGTGTCCCAGTGTCATGAGGATCTATGCACTTGTTGTACAGTGAGTTTACTCTAATAAAGCAGTAATTCCATCAATCTGAAGTGTACCACTTGACTATCCTCCAGTCCAACAGGATTAAAATTCAAACTCTCGGGGAAGTTCCTTGATATCTGCTGCTGGACATAACTATTTTCCATCTTTTCTTCCTAGTTGTGTGACTTCCTGGAGACCCACTACTTGGATGAACAAGTGAAGATGATCAAGAAGCTTGGAGATCACATCACCAACCTGAAGAGACTGGGAGCCCCTGAGAATGGCATGGGAGTGTACCTGTTTGACAAGCTCACCCTGGGGGAGAGTGATTAAACTGACTGCAGGAATAAAGCTTATTGTGTACAGTAGTCCAGTTTATATAGTCTGGTGCATGATGATTTGTGTGACTTTGGAGAGACCTCTGAGACCTGGGCTGTTGATTTGGAATATGATAGAAACTGTAAATAAACTGTGTTTAACATTGGACTGGGTTTGGTCTCCTTTTTTTAAATTTTAAGCTGCTTATTTTTCAGTAAGAAGAACTACATTGGGCTGTTCGATACTGAACCATGTAATGATATTAGGACAGGTGAGCAAAAGGTAGGTTTTAAGAAGTATATTGAAGGAGAGGGAGGAAATGCTGAAGCTTAGGATTGAGGCAGCTGCATAGAAGTAACTGTTTCACCATTCGTGAATATCCCCTCTCCCACGTGTGTAACTTTTTTTTCTTAAAACACAAGGCCAGTGAATTAGTATTGCACCATTTCAATCAATGAACATCCTGTAAGAATGGTATCAGCCCTGGGACTAGCAGTTCAGGGTTTTTTTTAAAAAGTAAGGTGCTATGGCTCTTCAGTTATTTTGGGGTAGCTCACTAAACCAAACTGATCACGCTGCTCTAGACTTTCTGAAGGATTGTGAGCAAAGCAGCACATGATGGCTCTGAAGTACCAGCACTGTCGAAGTTCATAATGTGAGCTCACAGAACTGAAGTGGACTTCAATTGGGTGAGAGGGAAACCAACAACTATTGGCCTCTTGATGGGAATGTGGGGACATTTTTTTTTCTGGGCCCCTCCTCTGCCAAAGGAGACTTTTCATCTCTGTAATCGCCAATCCTACCAATTTAAGATCCTCCATGAACAAGAAATTGGGTGAGTTACTGGAGGCAGAATAATCCCTGTGGAACTGAACTTGAGCAAAACAACTTTCTGGAAAAAGCAAATATATTTTGTAAAACTCACATCTTAAAATGCCAAGTTCACTATGACTAATTCTTTCGGGGGGGAAATTTTCCACTGTTCCATTCATTCACAAATCCTATACAATCAGCTCCACCATGAATTTATCAATTTGCCTTTAGTCCCATTGTGTATTGGATTCCAGAGTGACCATCCTTTTGCAATTCTGTTCGTTCTCCATTTGTCTCCTTCACTCCTATGAATGGATCAAATGTTGATGCTGCAGCTGTAATTATCCAGTGTTTACAAGTGAAGTTGTGAACTGCACTGGGTGTGATGGAATTGCAGTCTTCAGTCATTCCACGTTAATGTCTTTGCTTCTCTCAAGCACTTTTTGGGATCAATTTCATTACATTTCATACGTTGCTGAGCCACGATTGTTCGAGTGGGTGTGGATTTGTTGACGGGTTTGATGACTTCATATTTCAGACAAAAAGTCTTCAGCTCACTCTGTGCTGAATCTGGATGTGGATCAGCTGCAAACATTCCCCACACTGAGGTCACAACTGGGCTAATGGGGGTTAACTGTTTACACCTCAAAGCAAAATAAGGTCAATGTTCACCTCACTCTGTGCTGATACATTTCCTACAGTCTGATTACAATGAAGAATAGCTCTGGTAGCAACTCCCCTGGTGATGGGCTAGAAAATACACATTTGTTCTTATGGAAGAGAAGTTTCTGTGTTTACATTTGAAGGAATTGTTTGATGCGGGAAACAGTTTATTCCAAGGGAACATATCTCATCACCTAATCCAGGACTGAAAACCTCAACCATTTTGCAATGAAACCAGATGTCAAGACTTTGGATCTCAGAGAAACACCAGTGTGATGAGCCAGACTGTCAGACAATGTCTGAGTCTCATCATTTCAATCAGATTCAAATATTCTTCAGCCTCATTGGAAGCTGATCATAAAAGGACTCACCGAACATGCTGGAGGGAATAGAAAGAAGGAACTTGCATTTATATCGCGTTTTAATGACCTCAGGACATCCCAAAGCGCCTACAGCCAATGAAGTACTTTTGAAATGTCGTCGCTGTTGTCATTAGGGAAACACAGGAGCCAATTTGCCCACAACAAGGTCCCACAAACAGCAATGTGATAATGACAAGATAATCTGTTTTAATTATGTAGGTTGAGGGATAAATATTAGCAAGGACACCACAAAGCACTGCTCTTCTCTTACTCAAATTAGTGCCATGGGATCTTT
The DNA here is from genome assembly GCF_035084215.1 of Heptranchias perlo. Taxonomy (NCBI): domain Eukaryota; kingdom Metazoa; phylum Chordata; class Chondrichthyes; order Hexanchiformes; family Hexanchidae; genus Heptranchias; species Heptranchias perlo. The sequence goes on from NC_090364.1 coordinate 4,603,374, forward strand.
TATATCCACCAACGTGAGCAGACAGGGCCTCAGTTCAATGTCTCCCTCGGTGTTGCAGTGAGGTATCAGTCTAGACTTTGTGCTCAAGTCCCTGGAGTGGGACTTGAACCCACAACCTTCTGACTCTGAGGTGAGAGTGCTGCCACTGAGTCACAGCTGACACAAATGGAGATGTTTGTGTGGGTGACATTGCATTCAGTAATCTTCACTCCCTCTCATTCTCGCTGAATATCCTGAATTTTACCAAACAACATTTCATGAGAATCAAAACTAAAAATGACACATCCCACAATGCTTTGCCCAGTTGATGCCCCCATGCTGCCAATCCTCAGACACACCCATTCTCTATATTAGAACTGGGGACGATTCACACCATCCATGGGATGGAATTTCCATTTCTCTGTCCAATGGTTGGTTTGCAAATTCACTCAAGACTACTTGTTTCCTCTGAATATTGTCTCAGCGTCACAATTACTAACAAGTAATAAACTTGACCAGATTAAGAAAAGCCACTCTGGTGAAAATAGCAAATTATTATCAAATAATTCAAAGTTGCCATTTCGAGAGATTGAAACAAAGAGAAACTTTCAGATTTGAGGAAATTCAAAGACCCCAAAAGCAGTGACATCACCGAGACTGATTATCCAAATCGGCCTTTATTCCAAACCTCTGATTGGCTCTGGGTATCAACCCCTCCCCACACTGCCTCTCCTTTGTTAATTGGTTAAATGGACGATTCCTGATTGGCTATCGGGGATTGTCAATCATCATTGGTGCTGTCATTGCTGACCAAAATGCAGGCCGTCCCAGTAGTATAAATACAAGAGCTTGGGCAGGTAGAGGTTAGTTCTAGAAGTTTTTGAGCAATAGTTGAAAGTGATATTATTGAATTGGTGATGATGGCATCCCAAGTGTGTCAGAATTACCACAAGGAGTGTGAGGATGGTGTCAACAAGCAGATCAATATGGAGCTCTATTCCTCCTATGTTTACCTCTCCATGGTAAGTCTTTTATTAATTGCCACTGCATTCTCAGGAGTTGGAATTTCTCCAGTTCAATAAACTGGCTTTAAAGTATGTTTCTCTTGATTTCTTTCCACCTCCCTTGGAAGGCAAAGCTTTGGCCAGTGAGTACTTCCAGTGTGTAATACAGGGTGATCTTGTTGAGTTAATGGACTGCTCCTTGCAGTAGTTGCACTCCATTGTGGGGTTTAATATACTCCTGGCTCAGCTGCTGCCTGAGTTTGTAACAAATGCAGAAACCTGGTCAAGTGCTTGTCAGCATTTGTCCAATTTCAGTTTCAATGGGGTGACTGCAGCCAGTGAAATGTTGACAGGTCCTCACTAGTTTTCTTGCCTTGAGACTCCTAGTGATGAAGCTTTCTTTACTGAGCCTAGATCTCTATTACACTAAATGATTGTACAGTGTAAAACTACTGGAATGGAGTAATGGTCCCTTGTTCCTCTCCTAATTTTAGATTAGAATGGAGAGTAAATGTAGTACTAGCTCAGAAGTGAAGTTTGAGATGAAATGTAATCCCTGACCTTAATTGCTATTTCTCTCTGACCATTCATTATCCTATTGGGGAGGGGGAAGCTATTGAACATCTTGTGAAGTAAATTGAATTTCACTAGTAAACAAATGGTATCTAATTTCTAAAACTTTGAGCACTAATTGTATGTAGGTGAGATCTCTGTCTGACATGATGCTGTTTTCAATATTCTCTCCACAGTCCTGTTACTTTGACCGGGATGATGTTGCCCTGCGTCACTTTACCAAGTTTTTCAAGGAGCAGTCTCATGAGAACTGGGAGCACGCTGAGAAACTGCTGAAATTCCAGAATCGACGTGGTGGCTGTATTTTTTTTCTACATTGTGAATCTGGGTATAACTGACTGTTTCTGGACCCACCAAGATGCCCATCAATTGTCCAAGAGATGGGATAACTTAGAACCGATTGTGCTCGACACTATCTGCGGGATGGGATTTCCATTTGTAAACTCATCGATCTCTGATATGTTGTGAAGCTCTGATTCTGGGAACAGATTTTTTTTTGTGATTTTTAGGCCCCCCTTTTATAAGATGGGGGTGTGTAGGGTGTGCTTAAATACTAGAAAACCAAATAATCCACAACCAAGTTTCAAATTAAAATTTTATTCTCCTCGTCCAGGATGCACTCCAGCCCCTGCGGTGCCCACCGGTCGCGGAAAGCCTCGAGCGTACCGGCAGACACCGCGTGCTCCATCTCCAGGGCCACCCGGGCGCGGAGCATTCGAGCAGGTCCTGGGAGAGGTCGAGCCGAGGGCAGACTAATTCAGCCGCAACGGCCTCGCCCACCAAGGACGCCCGACCCGGTGAAAGGGATACTGGCGTCAGTACACGGATCTGCGACCCCGCCCCCCCATCAGCAGGGTCTCCCCATCCCCCCCGAGAGGCACGGGCTCGGTCTCCTCCCCCAGAGAGGCGGACGTCCCCCGCCGCTGGTTAGAAATAATGGGCGGGGCCGCAGGATCCATGGCTGGCGCCACCTCCCCTTCCACGGTGGGCCGTCCCTTAGCAGGGACCCCCCTCCGCTTCCAGGGAGTGGGGCCTTTCCTTCCCGGAGGGTCGCGGAGCTCCATGTCTGCTGGGGCCCCCACCTCCGCTCCCTCCTGATCACCCGCCAACCCGGGCTCTGTCGTGACCGCGAGATGTTGACTGGCCGCGGTCACGGCCTCGGGCTGACTGAGATCTTCTTTGTCCTGGGGACCAGCCTGTAAGTTCTTCCTCTTCCTCCGCGCCTTTCTCTGGCAAGGGTTCCCCTCCTCCCCCCCGCCCCCCCAGGCGGAGGCCTCGACGCCAACCTCCACCCGCGCAGTTGACTCTCCCGACGCGGGGGCGGGGTTGGGGGGAGGAGCGGTGGCGGCGCCAGCCCCGGCCGCCGTAGCTGTTTTGGCGGCCTGAGAGGCAGGGCAGTTCCTCTTCAGGTGCCCCACCTCCTTACAGGCATGGCACCGCCCACCCTCTGCCGTCCAAAAGACGCGGTAAGGGGTCCCCTCGTGGAGGGCGTTAAAGCCCCCCTCCGTAACCTCCTCCCGTGCCAGCTTGACGAATGCCTGGCGACGGAAGGAGTAAACATGCCGGAGGCTGTTCTCCCTGAGTCCGAGCGGCAGCGGCGTTACCCCCGACCTCACCTCCCCCAGTTGACGTAGGTGGGGGAGGAGGAGCTCGTCCGACAGGAAAGGCGGGACGTTAGATAGAATGACCCGCTGCGCGGTGGCCTCCAGCGGGTCCACCAGCAGGAAGGTCCCGCCCACCGTGAGCCCCTTACTAAGGGTCAGGGACACCGCCCGCTCGGACCTCAGGAAGAACACCGCCCTCCCGTACGTTTTTGAGGCCGCGACGATGGCCGAGGGGCCGACAACCTCGGCCATGGCCTTTACGCAGGCCTCATTGGTCATGTTGGGGTGGGCGTAGCTCTTCACCCCATGCTTCCTTGTAATGAGGCGGAAAGGCGCCGGCCCAGCAGGAGCGGCACGAACTGTAGGAGCGGCCCCCGAGGTAACCGCCGCATACGTCCTGCTGGGTCCCGGCACCGGCGAAGATGGTGAAGCCATGACTTCAGGAGCCACACCTACCCCAAGTCTCAGGCCTTCGGATGGAAATTGGCCTGTTTTGAAAAGAATCCTTGAGGAAACCTCTGTCCCCGAATCCCAGTGCTTGGTTGGGAGAGGGCCCCTTTGTTGGTTTTTAAATTTTCCCCAAGAACACCCTGGAGAGCAAGGGAATATCCTGGAGAGCAAGAGAAGGAAGGAGGAAGGAAGGATGGATGGCAGAATGGGAAGGAGGGAGTCTGCAGGGGTAGGCTGCTGTGGAAGAGGGGCGGGGTTGCACCTTAAAAGGTGGATCTTCTTCTGGTGGGCAGGGGGAGGAGATGTCTTCCCCGAGACAGCTGGAGCTGCCGAGGCTCAGTCCTCCAAAGATTTGAAAAAGAAAGAAAGTATCTTCACCCAGGCAGCTCCAGCTGTCCTGGGCCAGACACTTGGGGGGGACCCCTGTCCTCTAGTCTTCTTCCTCCCCCTACCTTCAGCCGACACACCTCACTGCACCGACCACCTCTTCCTCCCACTGGTTGGTGCTCTTTTTCTCCTTCTCCCTCCCTCCTTGTTGATGGTGGTTTCTCCTTCTTTCTCCTTCTCCCCAAGGGACCCAGGCAAGGGCCTGCTCTCTCTGCTCTCTCTGCTCTCCACTCCACTCAGTGGCAGTCCAGCCACAAACACCTCCAAGGCCGAGCTGGTCTGAACAAAGACACTTTCAGATTGGAGGGAGGATTTTTTTCTCTTTTTTTTTCTCTTTGGATGTTGTCAGAGTCCGTGGCCCACGGACTCTGCCTCAGGCTGATTGGGACAGACAATTAGTGCCAGTTAACAGCACTGCGATAAAGAGAGGAGTCGGTTCTCCATTTTTCTTTTTTTTTCCAAATTAGGCCCCCCTTTTATAAGAAGGGGGGGTGTGGGGTGTGCTTAAATACTAAAACCAAACCAAAACCAAGTGTTCAAATTAAAATTTTATTATCCTCGTCCAGGATGCACTCCAGCCCCTGCGGTGCCCACCGGTCGCGGAAAGCCTCGAGCGTACCGGCAGACACCGCGTGCTCCATCTCCAGGGCCACCCGGGCGCGGAGCATTCCGCGGAAGAGAGGCAGACAGGCCGAGCGACCGCCCACACGGACCACGATCATCCTAGACCTGTGGATGGCCACCTTGGACAGGCCCAGGAGCAGGCCCACGAGAACGTCCACCGACCTGCCCGCCCCCCTCCTCACCGGGCGGCCAAAGATCAGGAGCGTGGGACTGAAATGCAGCCAGAACTTGAGGAGCAGCCCCTTCAAATAATGGAACGGGGGCTGCAGTCTCGCACACCCGGTGTACAGATGGAACACGGACTCCTCCAGGCCGCAGAAATCGCAAGCGGCCTGGGTGTCCGTGAAATGGCGTAACCGGCGGTTGCACGCGACTGCTCCGTGCGCCACCCTCCACCCCAGATCCCCAAAGTAACACGGGAGGACCCCTGTATAGAGAGCCTCCCAATGGGGACCCCCGTCTCCGCCGGACGGCAGGATGGCACGCCAGGGCGTGTCCGGCCGAGAGACGAGGGCGAGGAAGTGGATGGTGTGCAGGAGCAGCCCGTACAGGAAATCCCTCCGCGCGGTGTGAAACGGCACGGAGGGAATTTCCGAGAGACGGCTCAAGTTGTGAGGCGCGGCCCCCCGAGGGAGGTTCCGGGGTTTGGCGCCGAGGAGGAATTCCGTCCGAACGGGGGTCAGGTCGGACGGGATGGCTCCGCACGCCTGAGCCGCCTCCACACCCCGAGTGGAGTCAGGGCCGAGCGCCGATTTCAACGCCCGGATGGCGGCGGCCGCGTCCCCGGCACGCCACAAGGACATCCGTGCGGCGAGCGCCCACGGCTCCAACCAACCCGACCCACCGCCATCCAGGACGTCCCTGACTCTGGTCACCCGACCGGCCACGGCCCTCCGCACCGACAGCCGCAAGTGGCCGAAGCCGATATCGCGGAGGAACGGATTCCCGAGCAGCGGCTCCTGCAGGACGGCCGCTACCCCTGACGGGCGAGAGCACCGACCGGAGGCGACCATGTTCCAGACCCTGAGCAGATCCTGGTAAAAGACAGGCAGCTCCTGCAAAGACGTGCGGCCGCCCACCAGCGAGACGAACAGGAGCTGCGTGTCGTAGTTCAGGCCGTGCAGCTGGCGGAAAAAATACGTCGCCAGCGCACGCCATCTAAGAGGACGCTCCGCGTACAGGTATCGCCGCAGCGTCCGAAGGCGGAAAGTTGCCACCTGGGTGCGGACGCACACCAGCCCCTGACCGCCCTCCCTAAGCGGGAGACTCAGGACCGCGGCAGCGACCCAGTGCATCCCTTTGGCCCAGAAGAAGTCGACGAACTTCCTCTGAATCTTGGCGACAAAATCAGGGGGGGGGGTCAAAGGAACCAACCGGTACCACAACATGGCGGCCACCAGCTGGTTTATGACCAGCACTCGACCCCTGTAGGATAACACTCGGAGCAGTCCTGTCCAGCGCGCCAGGCGAGCGGTGACTTTGGCCTCCAGCTCTACCCAGTTCGCCGGCCAGGCTTCCTCGGCAGGGCCGAGGTAGACTCCCAGGTACCGGAGGTGCGTGGTACTCCAGGCGAAAGCCCTGAGCTCCTCCGGCATGGAGTCCACCCGCCACTGACCCACCAGGAGTCCGGAACATTTCTCCCAGTTGATTCTTGCGGAGGACGCGGCAGAGTAGACCTCTTGGCACTCGCGCATTCTCCGCAAGTCAAGGGGATCGGTGACCACGAGGAGCACGTCGTCGGCGTAAGCCGAAAGGACGACCTCCACGCCCGGCTCGAGCAGAGCCAGTCCCGACAACCTCTTTCGCAAGAGGTGCAGGAAAGGCTCTACGCAGATGGTATATAATTGGCCGGACATGGGGCACCCCTGACGCACTCCTCTCCCGAAGCGAAGGGGCGCCGTCAAGGATCCGTTAACCTTAATCAGACACTCCGCGGCGGCGTACAGAAGTCGGATCCGGGCGACAAAATGCGACCCGAATCCGAAAGCGCGCAGAGTCCCGAATAGATACTCGTGATCCACCCTGTCGAACGCCTTCTCCTGATCCAAGGAAAGGAAGGCGACCGACAGACCAGCCCTCTGGGAGTGGTGGATCAGGTCCCGGACCAGGTGGATGTTATCGTGGATCGTCCGGCCCGGGACCGTGTAGGACTGGTCGGAGTGGATCATGTGGGCCAGCACGGTGCCCAGGCGAGCAGACATCGCCTTGGCAAAGACCTTATAATCCGTGCTGAGGAGGGAGACCGGGCGCCAGTTTTTAAGGTTGCGGAGATCCCCCTTCTTAGGCAGCAGGACCACGACCGCCCTGCGCCACGAAAGGGGCATCTCCCCGGTCGCCAGACATTCCCCCAGGACCCGCGCGTAGTCGCCCCCCAGGACGTCCCAGAAGGCCCTGAGGAACTCCACGGTCAGCCCGTCCAGCCCCGGGGATTTGCCCCTAGAGAGCTGGTGGAGGGCGCCGGTCAGCTCCGCCAAACTGAGCGGAGCGTCCAGACGCTCGGCGTCCTCCGGGCCGACCTTCGGCAAGTCCTCCCACAAAACTCTGCGCGCCTCCTCGCTGGACGGATCCGGAGAGAACAGAGCCTCGTAGTAAGATCGAGCACGGGCCCTGACTCCCTCCGGGTCCGAGACGAGGGACCCGTCGTCGGCCAGCAGCGTAAGGAGCTGCTTACGAGCCCCCCGCCGCTTTTCCAGCGAGTAGAAGAAGGGAGAGCCGCGGTCCAGGTCCCGCAGGAGCTGGAGCCGCGACCTCACGTACGCTCCTCGGGACCCGACCAGTTGCAGGTCCCTCAGAGCGTCCTTCCTCTCCTCGTACACCTGCCGCAGGGCCGGATCCTCGGCGGCCTGACCGAGACGGGACTCCAGGCCAAGCACCTCCTGCTCCAACCGCTTGACCTCGGACTCCCGCCCCTTAGTCGACCCCCTCGCGTACTCTTGACAGAAGAGGCGGACGTGAGCCTTGCCCACGTCCCACCATAGCCTCAAGGAGGAGAAGCCTCCCCGCTTCCCTCTCCAGTCGCTCCAGAACAGACGGAACGAGTCCCGGAACCGCGCGTCCTCCAGCAGCCGGTTGTTAAAGTGCCAGTACGCGGACCCCGACCGGGCGCGGAGCAGAGCGAGCTCCATCCACACCAGGTGGTGGTCCGAGCACGACACCGGCCGGATGGAGGCCGACGGGACGCAGGAGGCGTACGCCCGCGAAACGTACAGGCGGTCGATTCTGGTGCTCCCCCCTCCGGCCCTCACAAAGGTGAACTGGCCGGAGTCGGGATGGAGATTCCGCCAGACGTCCACCAAGTCGAAGGACCCGACCAGGTCCCTCAACTTCTCCGTCGCCGTTCGGGCACGCGCGGGACCGGAGCGGTCCCTCGCCTCGAGGGTACGGTTAAAATCCCCCCCGAGGATAATGCACTCGCCGGCGTCGACGGAATTTAGGTAAGTGGACACTTCTTCAAAGAAGCTCACTTGCTCGCCCTCGGACCAGGGGGCGTACACGTTCACCAGGTGAAGCGGCACGTCCCCGTGGCGAAGGGCTACGTGGAGCAAGCGGCCCGGCACCGGCTCCTTGACCCCCAAGATCTCCGGCTGAAAAGTCGGGGCCAACAAGATGGCCACCCCGCTCGAAACGCTGGCGAGGTGACTCAAGTAGACCCCCCCCTCCCCATTCCAGGATCCACGTGGCCTCGTCTCCCGGAACGGTGTGGGTTTCCTGCAGAAAGCACACCGCATACTTCCCGTCCCGCAGGACCGAGAACTTGTCAAATCTACGGCGGGCGTCTCTGCCGCCGTTGATGTTGAGGCTGGCTATGGTTATCTCCATGGCAAGAGCACAGCGCAACCTACTTAAACCTAACGCGCGGAGGGAGCGGGGCCGCTAGTCGACCGCCACTCCCTCAAGAGCCCGGTGAGGAGGGATCTGAGCCGACGCAGCCCGACCCCGCCGTCGTCCCCTTCCGCGGCCACGGACGCGACGGCGGCCCGGACCGAGCGGATTAACTGCGCCGGCTCCGACCAACGGTCGAGGGCCAGCCGGACGCCATCGCGACGATGGCTCCAAACGGACACAAAATCCCGGAGTTCCTCAACGGGGATGAGGAGAGACTCGGTGCAGGGCACGAGGGCGTCCACCACCTCACTGGCGGCGAACTCCAAATCCTCCCCAGTGCCCACCACCGAGTTCCCGTCCTCCTCCGGGTCATCGTCGCTCGCGGCCGACCCACTCCCCGCACAGGGTGCGGAGAACGAGACGGCCGCGCCGGCCGGCCCCGCCTCTGTCACGATCCCACCCCCCGGATCGTCGGCAGAGGAGTCCCCCCCGGGCTCTACCGGGGGCTCCGGGTCAGAGGGCGGCGCCGGGCGGGGACCCTCCCCATCCTCCGAGCGGTGAAAAACCGGCACCCGGATATAAGGGGAACCCGGGGAAACCGGGGAGAACGTGTACTCAAGTTCTCCCACCTCCCCCGGCTCCGAGCCCAGATACTGGGAGGAGGGGGTCTCCCCACCCACGTCGCCACCGACCGACCCGGCCGGTGAGATATTTTGATTAAAACCCACCACCAGGTCGAGCAGGTCCTGGGAGAGGTCGAGCCGGGGGCAGACGAATTTGGCCGCAACGGCCTCGCCCACCCCGACACCCAGGACGCCCGACCCGGTGAACAGGGTAGTGTCGGGTAACTGCGGAGCCGCGACCCCCCCTATCGGCGGGGTCTCTCCATCCCCCCCGGGAGGCACGGGCACAATCTCCTCCCCCCGAGAGGTGGATGACCCCCGCCGCTGTTCGGATGTCACGGGCGGGGCCGCAGGATCCGCGACCGGCACCGACTCCCCTTCCACGGGGGGCCGTCCCTTAGCAGGGAGCCCGTTCGCTTCCGGGGAGTGGTGCCTCTTTTTCTTCCAGGAGGGTCGCGGAGGGAGGGGGGACTCCATGTCTGCTGGGACCCCCGCCTCCGCTCCCTCCTGATCACCCGCCAGCCCGGGCTCTGTCGCGACCGCGAGATGTTGACTGGCCGCGGTCACGGCCTCGGGCTGACTGAGATCTTCTCTGTCCCGGGGACCAGCCTCTAAATTCTTCCTCTTTCTCCGCGCTTTCTTCTGGCGAGGGTTCCCCTCCTCCCCCCTGGCGGAGGCCTCGACGCCAACCTCCACCCGCGCAGTTGACTCTCCCGACGCGGGGGCGGGGTTGGGGGGAGGAGCGGTGGCGGCGCCAGCCCCGGCCGCCGTAGCTGTTTTGGCGGCCTGAGAGGCAGGGCAGTTCCTCTTCAGGTGCCCCACCTCCTTACAGGCATGGCACCGCCCACCCTCTGCCGTCCAAAAGACGCGGTAAGGGGTCCCCTCGTGGAGGGCGTTAAAGCCCCCCTCCGTAACCTCCTCCCGTGCCAGCTTGACGAATGCCTGGCGACGGAAGGAGTAAACATGCCGGAGGCTGTTCTCCCTGAGTCCGAGCGGCAGCGGCGTTACCCCCGACCTCACCTCCCCCAGTTGACGTAGGTGGGGGAGGAGGAGCTCGTCCGACAGGAAAGGCGGGACGTTAGATAAAATGACTCGCTGCGCGGTGGCCTCCAGCGGGTCCACCGGCAGGAAGGTCCCGCCAACCGTGAGCCCCTTACTAAGGGCCAGGGACACCGCCCGCTCGGACCTCAGGAAGAACACCGCCCTCCCGTACATTTTTGAGGCCGCGACGATGGCCGAGGGGCCGACAACCTCGGCCATGGCCTTTACGCAGGCCTCAATGGTCATGTTGGGGTGGGCGTAGCTCTTCACCCCATGCTTCCTTGTAATGAGGCGGAAAGGCGCCGGCCCAGCAGGAGCGGCACGAACTGTAGGAGCGGCCCCCGAGGTAACCGCCGCATACGTCCTGCTGGGTCCCGGCACCGGCGAAGATGGTGAAGCCATGACTGAGAGCCACACCCACCCCAAGTCTCAGGCCTTTGGATGGAAATTGGCCTTTTTTTAAAAAGAATTCTTGAGGATACCTCTCTCCCCGAATCCCAGTGCTTGGTTGGGAGAGGGCCCCTTTGTTGTTTTTATATATTCCCAGAATACCCCGGGGAGCAAGGGAATATCCCAGAGAGCAGGAGAAGGTGGGAGGGATGGATGGTAGAATGGGAAGGAGGGAGTCTGCAGGGGTAGGCTGCTGCAGAAGTGGGTGGAAGAGGGGCGGGGTTGCACCTTAAAAGGTGGATCTTCTTCTGCCTGTCTTCCGGTGGGCAGGGGGAGGAGATGTCTTCCCCTAGACAGCTGGAGCTGCCTAGGCTCAGTCCTCCAAAGATTTGAAAAAGAAAGTAACTTCACCCAGGCAGCTCCAGCTGTCCCGGGCCAGACACTTGGGGGGGACCCCTGTCCTCTGAAGTCTTCTTCCTCCCCCTACCTTCAGCCGACACACCTCACTGCACCGACCACCTCTTCCTCCCACTGGTTGGTGCTCTTTTTCTCCTTCTCCCTCCCTCCTTGTTGATGGTGGTTTCTCCTTCTTTCTCCTTCTCCTTCTCCTTCTCCCCAAGGGACCCAGGCAAGGGCCTGCTCTCTCTGCTCTCTCTGCTCTCCACTCCACTCAGTGGCAGTCCAGCCACAAACACCTCCAAGGCCTTGCTGGTCTGTATTGCAAAGCTCTGATTGGCTCTGGATATCAATCTCTCCCCCAGAGCCCTGTCCTTTGTTAATTGGTGCCTGGATTCATGGAAGATTCCTGATTGGCTATCAGGGATTGTCAATCATCATTGGTGATGTCATTCCTTGCTTCAATGCTGGCTGTCCCAGTAGTATAAATACAAGAGCTTGTGAATGAAGAGGGTAGTTGTAGAAGTGTCCAGGTGATAGTGAAAACATAGGATACAGGAAAGATGGAGTCCCAAGTGTGTCAGAACTATCACAAGGAGTGTGAGGATGGTGTCAACAAACAGATCAATATGGAGCTCTATTCCTCCTATGTTTACCTCTCCATGGTGAGTCTTGTATTAATAGTCACTGTTTTGTAAGTGGTTAGAATTTCTGTAGTTCAACAAACTGGCTTTAAACTCTTTCTCTTGGCTTTGTTCCACCTCCCTGGGGAGAAAAATCTTGGGGCAGTGAGCATTTCTGGTGTGTAATACAAGGTGATCTTGTTGAGTTAATGGACTGCTCCTTACAGCAGCTGCACTCTATTGAGGGGTTTAATATATGAACCTGGCTCAGCTGTTGCCTGAGTTTGTAAGAGAAGAGCAGAAACCTGGTCAAGTGCTTGTAAACACTTGACAACTTTCAGTTTCAATGGGGTGACTGTAGCCAGTGAGATGTTGACAGGTCCTCACTAGTTTTCTTGCCTTGGGAATCCTAGTGATGAAGCCTTCACTGTGCTGAGATCTCTATTACACTAAATTGCAGAGTGTAAAACTACAAGAATGAAGGAACTTTCCTTTGTCCTCCATCAATTTTAGATTAGAATGGAGAGTAAAAGGAGGTACAACTTGCTCAGGAGTTGAGTTTGACTTGATGTGAAATGTAATCCCAAACATTAGTAGTTTTTTTTGCTGCTTGACTCTTTATTCTGTCCTTTATGGGGAAGGGAAGCTCACCAAATGAAAGTGAAGTAATTTGAATTTTGTGAGTTAACATGGTAATTATTTTTGAAAGCAATTAATATCTTGAGGAAAAAGGAATGAAAAATTTGTAATTGTATATTGTAATCTAGGTCTAGCATGATTTATTCAAAATTCTATCCACAGTCCTATTACTTTGACCGGGATGATGTTGCCCTGTGTCACTTTGCTGAGTTCTTCAAGGAGCAGTCACATGAGGAACGGGAGCACGCTGAGAAACTGCTGAAATTCCAGAGTCAGCGTGGAGGCCGAATCATCTTGGAGGACATCAAGGTTTGATTTAATAAATGAGTGGTCTTCTATGTGGCTCCCCTTGGACTGATTATTTCGAATATTTTCTACAGCAATTATTTTTTTATTTGACTCCAGTTACTTAATTCAGTCATTCTATATTCTTGACATTGGTTGATGGTAACATGGACATCTGATTTGCTTTTTTGAACTCCTCCTATTTTCCTTCAATACTTTGTCATGTATTTTGTTTAATCCATTGTAAGTGATCTGGCTGACCCTTGATTCCCATTTCAGAAGCCAGAGCAAGATGAGTGGAGCAATGGTCTGGAGGTGATGCAGAGAGCTCTGCAGATGGAGAAGAATGTGAACCAGAGTCTGCTGGATCTGCACAAACTGTCCACTGAGAGGACAGACCCTCATGTAAGTTGTTAATGTGGGCCTTTGGGTAAGTTGGAGATGGAATGTTACAGTTCTTGAGTCCATTAAGATCTTTATACCCAATAGCTTTGTGGAGGGATGTCTACCTTGGATTTTTTTGAGGGGAGACAGGGCAAGGAGGTTGACCTACTGTGGCCATTGAGAGGTAAGTGTGTCCCAGTGTCATGAGGATCTATGCACCTGTTGTACAGTAAGTTTACTCTAATAATGCAGTAATTCCATCAATCTGAAGTGTTCCACTTGACTATCCTCCAGTCCAAGAGGATTAAATTCCAAACTCTGGCAAATGCCTTGCTATCTGCAGCTGGACATAACTATTCTCTATCTTTTCTTCCAGTTGTGTGACTTCCTGGAGACCCACTACTTGGATGAACAAGTGAAGATGATCAAGAAGCTTGGAGATCACATCACCAACCTGAAGAGACTGGGAGCCCCTGAGAATGGCATGGGAGTGTACCTGTTTGACAAGCTCACCCTGGGGGAGAGTGATTAAACTGACTGCAGGGATAAAGTTTATTAGTGCTCCTGTTCATGTTGTCTTGACACTCCCCCATCCTGTAGCAGTCATGACTTGTGTGGCTTTGTACAAAGAACTGAGACCGGGGCTCTTGTGAAATGTAATAGGAACTGTCAATAAATTGTTGAACTGGATTTTGTTGTCTCAAATTGAGTGGATGCTGATTTTTCAGTAACCTAATTTAGTTTACATCTAACAATTACATTGGGCAGTGTAAGAGTCAGTCCATTGTCAATTTAACCCCCCTCCCCTCCCCTGCCATTCCTGTAGTAATTCCAATTTATTGACTTGGATGTTGACGATCTAATTTCAATTCTGTGTTTACCTTGAATACTAACAGCACATTCCAATCTTTGCTGGTTTTAATACAAGTTACTGTTACCACTGAATATTCTCTTTCCAAAATGGCATCTTCCTTTTTAAACATCCCCACCCCAGGACAAGATATCAGTGACTGTAACATTGTGTTAAGCTCATTTTCTTGATATTTTATGTTAAACCAGATCAGTCCACTGAACAATCCCATTTTAAAAAAGTTATTGCTATGGGATACACTGGAGGGAGCTCATGAAACCAAACTCATCATTGCTGCTCTGGGCTTTCCAGTAAGCTTAGTGGTCAAACAATTACAGACCAGTAATGTGAACTCAGTGTACTTGGGGGAGGGAGGCAATGAACATTGGCACATTTGCTTTGTATCCACTGGCTTCTTGGGGGACAGTATAGATTCGGTGGAGAAGTTATGGTTTGATTAAAAACTTTTTTTTTGCCCCATGTGTGCACCCACTGTCCAGGTAAAGAACCTGCAACACTCACTGTTGATCTCATGAGAAGCAATTGAGTAAGGTCCTCAAGGGAGAGTAATATCTGTGCAACTGAAATCCTTTTGGAAGGAGTAAATATATTTCATTGTTTAAATTTGCTTTTTGATTTCAAGTTAAATAGATATTTCTCCTGCAAAATCCTTCCACATCCCTGTCCCATCAATTCATAAACCCAATACAATCAGCTCCTCCCTTAAATGTATCAATTTGTATTTGGTCCTATTGTGCATTTCATACCAAATAGTAACCATCCTTTCCAAATCTTATTGGTTCTCCATTTGTCACCTTCAACCCTATGAATGGATCAAATGTTGATGCTGCAGCTGTAATTATCCAGTGTTTACAAGTGAAGTTTAGGAACTGAGTTGTGAACTGCACTGTTGTAATGTTGGAAACGCAGCAACCAATATGGCCACAGCTAGATCCCACAAACAGCATGAAATATTGATTAGATAATCTGTTTTAATTACATTGGTTGAGGGATAAATATTTGCAGAGACACCAGGGAGAACTCCCCTTCTCTCACTCAAATTAGTGCCATGGGATCTTTTGCATCCTATGTGAGCAGACGGGGCCTCGGTTTAATGTCTCATCCGACTGTACAGCACTCACTCGGTGCTGTGGTGAAGTATCAGCCTGGACTTTGTGCTCAAGTCCCTGGAGTGGGACTTGAACCCACAACCTTCTGACTCTGAGGTGAGAGTGCTGCCACTGAGCCACAGCTGACACAAATGGAGATGTTTGTGTGGGTGACATTGCATTCAGTAATCTTCACTCCCTCTCATTCTCGCTGAATATCCTGAATTTTACCAAACAACATTTCATGAGAATCAAACATAAAAATGACACATCCCACAATGCTTTGCCCAGTTGATGCCCCCATGCTGCCAATCCTCAGACACACCCATTCTCTATATTAGAACTGGGGACGATTCACACCATCCATGGGATGGAATTTCCATTTCTCTGTCCAATGGTTGGTTTGCAAATTCACTCAAGACGACTTGATTGCGTTGAATATTGTCTCATCATCACTGTTACTTGCAAGTAATAAACTTGACCAGATTATGAAAAGCCACTTCAGTAAAAATGACCAGATTCAGTGAAAATGTCAAATTATTATCAAATAATTCAAAGTTGTGATTCTGAGAGATTTAAACAAAGAGGCACTATGAGGGAGGTCAAAGGTCCCAAAAAGAACCAAAGGTGACCATCCACAGGTACAAGACGGACACGGCCTGTGGGGGCGGTCGCTCCGACTCTCGTCCGCAGCATTCTCTGCGCCCACTTGGCCCTGGAGAAGAGCATTCCGTGTCTGCCGTTATGGTTGAGGCTTTCCGCGACTGGTGGGAGCAGCAGGGACTGGAGCGAATCCTCGACTCTAACAATAAAGTTATAATTTGATTCTGGTTTTGTTTGATATCGTGATAAAGAAAACAAGATGTCCAAAAAAAAATACAGGTGACACTGGGTCTCAAGACAGTTGCACAAGTGTCCTATCTCAGAATTATTTTAGTCCAAAAAAAAGCAGTGATATCACTGAGACCAATCACCCAAACCAGCCTGTATTCCAAAGCTCTGATTGGCTCTGGGTATCAACCTCTCCTCCACCACGCCCCTGTCCTTTGTTAATTGGTGCCTGGATTCATGGACGATTACTGATTGGTTATCGGGAATTGTCAATCATCATTGGTGATGTCATTCCTTGCTTCAATGCGGGCTGTCCCAGTAGTATAAATACAAGAGCTTGTGGGGGAAGAGGGTAGTTGTAGAACTATCTAGGTGATAGTGAAAATATAAAGATATAGTGACAATGGCTTCCCAAGTGTGTCAGAACTATCACAAGGAGTGTGAGGATGGTGTCAACAAGCAGATCAATATGGAGCTCTATTCCTCCTATGTTTACCTCTCCATGGTGAGACTTGTATTAATTGTCACTGTTTTGTAAGTGGTTAGATTTTCTGGCTTTAAACTCTTTCTCTTGGCTTTGTTTCACCTCCCTGGGAAGAAAAATTTTGGGGCAGTGAGCATTTCTGGTGTGTAATACAAGGTGTTCTTGGTGAGTTAATGGACTGCTCCTTGAAGCAGCTGCACTCTATTGAGGGGTTTAATATATGAACCTGGCTCAGCTGCTGCCTGAGTTTGAGGAGCAGAAACCTGGTCAAGTGCTTGTCAACATTTGACAACTTTCAGTTTCAATGGGGTGATTGTTGCCAATGAAATGTTGACAGGTCCTCACTCGTTTTCTTGCCTTGAGAATCCTAGTGATGAAGCCTTCACTGTGCTGAGATCTCTATTACACTAAATTGCAGAGTGTAAAACTACTGGAAGGAAGGAGCTTTCTCTTGTCTTCTGCCAATTTTAGATTAGAATGGAGAGTAAAGGAGGTACAACTTAATCAGTAGTTCAGTTTGACTTGATGTGAAATGTCATCCTAAACATTAGTTTTTTTTGCTGCTTGAATCTTTATCCTGTGTTTTTGTAGTGAAGTAAATTGAATTTTGCTAGTTAACAAATAGTAACTATTTTTGAATGCAATTAATATCTTGAAGTGGAGGAAAAATAACAAAATTTGGACTTGCATATTGTAATCTAGGTCTAGCATGATATATTTAAAATTCTCTCCACAGTCCTATTACTTTGACCGGGATGATGTTGCCCTGCGTCACTTTGCTGAGTTCTTCAAGGAGCAGTCACATGAGGAACGGGAGCACGCTGAGAAACTGCTGAAATTCCAGAATCAGCGTGGAGGCCGAATCATCTTGGAGGACATCAAGGTTTGATTTAATAAATGACTGATTGTTTCAAATACTTTCTATAGCAATTAGTTCTAATTTGACTCCTGTGGCTTAATTCAGTAATTCTATATTGTGACATTGGTTGATGGTAACATGGACATCTGATTTGCTTTTTGAACTCCTCCTATTTTCCTTCAATACTTTCTCATGTATTGTTTAATCCATTGTAAGTGATCTGGGTGAGACTTGATTCCTTTTCAGAAGCCAGAGCAGGGTGAGTGGAGTAATGGTCTGGAGTTGATGCAGAGAGCTCTGCAGATGGAGAAGAATGTGAACCAGAGTCTGCTGGATCTGCACAAACTGTCCACTGAGAGGACAGACCCTCATGTAAGTTCTAATGTGGGCCTTTGGGTAAGTTGGAGGTGGTGGAATGTTACAGTTCTTGAGCCTATTAAGATCTTTATACCCAATAGCTGTGTGTTGGGATGTCTATCTTGGATTTTTTTTGAGTGGAGACAGGACATGAAGGTTGACCTACTGTGGACATTGAGAGGTAAGTGTGTCCCAGTGTCATGAGAATCTGTACAGTGAGTTTACTCTAATAATGCAGTAATTCCATCAATCTGAAGTGCACCACTTGACTATCCTCCAGTGCAAGAGGATTAAAATCCAAACTCTAGGGGAAGTTCTGTGATATCTGCTGCTGGACATAACTATTTTCCCTTCTCTTCCTAGTTGTGTGACTTCCTTGAGACCCACTACTTGGATGAACAAGTGAAGATGATCAAGAAGCTTGGAGATCACATCACCAACCTGAAGAGACTGGGAGCCCCTGAGAATGGCATGGGAGTGTACCTGTTTGACAAGCTCACCCTGGGGGAGAGTGATTAAATTGACTGCAGGGTTATAGCCTATTGTTTATGTCGTCTTGAGACTGCCCATCCTTGACTGAATGATGATTTGTGACTTTGTAGAGAGCTGAGAGTGCTGGGCTCTTGATGTGGAATGTGGTAGTAACTGTCAATAAACAGTGAACACTGGACTGGTTTTGTTTCCTTGTTAAGAGCTTGAGCTGTTGCTTATTTATCAGAAACATAATTTGCTTTACATCTAAGAACAACTACATTATGTGCCTGAGTGCAAACAGCCCAATGAGATGTTTGATCAGGTGAGCAAAAGGTAGGTTTTAGGAGGGAGGCAGAGATTGAGGGTAAATGCCAAAGCTTAGGACTGAGGTCGCTGTATACAAGTAACTGTTCCCATTGGTGGTGAATATCCTCTCTCCCCTGTCTGTAAATGTTAACTCTCTACTACCCCTCCCTGCCAATATCAGCTGCTTAACTTTTTTTTCTCTTTTGTTAAACCACAATGCCAGTGAAATAGTATTGCACCATTTCAGTCCAATAGCCAACCTGTAAGAATGGTATCTGCCCTGGGCATAGCAGTTCACGGTTTGATTAAAAAGTCAAATGCTATAGATCCTCAGTTAATTTGGGGAGCTCACTAAACCAAAATCATCACTGCTTTAATAGACTTTCTGAAGGTTTGTGAGCAAAGCAGCACATGATGGCTCTAAAGTACCAGTAATGTTGCAGTTCATTGTGAGCTTCCTGAACTCATGGCATAAAAGGGCTTGATGTGAGTGAGCAATCAACAGCAATTAGTCTCTTGTGTGTATTCTGGGGGTGGAGAATCTTTTTCCTTTTTTTAAACCCCCTCCACCCCCAATCCTGCCTATTTAAGATCTTCTGTGAACAAGAATTTGGGTGAGGTACTGGAGGGAGAATTATTCCTCTGGAACTGAATTCAAGCAAAATGTAATCATTCAGGAAGGAGCAAATATTTCCATAAATGCACATCTTAAAACACAGTTAAATATCACTAGGTCTCGGTGGGGGGTTAACTTCCAGCACCCCCACTGTTCCATTAATTCATAAACCCAATACAATCAATTCCTTCATGAATTGAACAATTTGCCTTTAGTTCCATTGTGCATTTCATTCCCAATCCTATTGGTTCTCCATTTGTCTCTTTCACCCCTATGAATGGATTCAAATATCGATGCTGTAATTATCCAGTGTTTACAAGTGAAGTTTAGGAACTTAGTTGTGAACTGTACTGGCTGTGATGGAATTGCAGTCTTCGGTTATTCCATGTTCATGTCTTTGCTTCTCTTACTTGCACTTTTGGGGGATCAATGTCATCCCATTTCATATGTTGCTAAGCCACAATTGTACAAGTGGGTGTGGATTTGTTGATAGGTTTGATGACTTCATATTTCAGACTAAAAGTCCTCAGCTCACTCTGTGCTGAACCTGGATCTGGATCAGCTGCAAACATTCCCCACACTGAGGTCACAACTGGGCTAATGGGGGTTAACTGTTTACACATCAAAGCAAAATAAGGTCAATGTTCACCTCACTCTGTGTTGATATGTTTCCTGCAGTCTGATGACAATGAAGAATAGCTCTGGTAGCAGCTTCCCCTGGTGATGGGCTAGAAAATACATGTTTGTTCTTCTGGAAGAGGAATTTCTGTGTTTACATTCAAAGGGATTGTGTGATGGGGGAAATAGTTTTATTCCAAGGGAACACATCTCATCACCTAATCCAGGACTGGAAACCTCAACCATTTTGCAATAAAACCAGATGTCAAGACTTTGGATCTCAGAGAAATACCAATATGATGAGCCAGACTGTTGGAGAACATCAGAATCTCATCATTTCAATCAGATTCAAATGCTCTTTAGCCTCACTGAAAGCTGACCATAAAAGGACTCATCTAATATGCTGGAGGACATAGAAAGAAAGAATTGCATTGAAATAGTGTCTTTAATGACCTCAGGACATCCCAAAGTGCTTTACAGCCAATTAAGTACTTTTGAAGTGTAGTCCCTGTTGTAATGTGGGAAAAGCATCAGCCAATTTGCCCACAGCAAGGTCTCACCAATAGCAATTAAATAATAACCAGATAATCTGTTTTAATTATGTTGGTTGAGGACTAAATATTAGCACAGACACCACAAAGTACTCCCCTACTCTTGCTCAAAATAGTGCCATGGGATCTTTCACATCTACCAAAGTGAGTAGACAGGGCCTCAGTTCAATGTCTCCCTCGGTGTTGCACTGAGGTATCAGTCTAGACTTTGTGCTCAAGTTCCTGGAGTGGGACTTGAACCCACAACCTTCTGACTCTGAGGTGAGAGTGCTGCCACTGAGTCACAGCTGACACAAATGGAGATGTTTGTGTGGGTGACATTGCATTCAGTAATCTTCACTCCCTCTCATTCTCGCTGAATATCCTGAATTTTACCAAACAACATTTCATGAGAATCAAAACATCCCAGCATTCTTTGCCCAGTTGATGCCCCCATGCTGCCAATCCTCAGACACACCCATTCTCTGTATTAGAACTGGGGACGATTCACACCATCCATGGGATGGAATTTCCATTTCTCTGTCCAATGGTTGGTTTGCAAATTCACTCAAGACTACTTCACTGCTTTGAATATTGTCTCAACATCACAATTGCTAAGAAGTAATAAACTTGACCAGATTATGGTGAAAATATCAAATTATTCTCAAAAATTCAAAGTTATGATTCCATGACATTTCAACAAAGAGACACTTTCAGATTTGAGGAAGGTCAATGAGCCCAAAAGCAGTGACATCACCGAGACTCATCACCCAAACCGGCCCCTGTTCCAAAGCTCTGATTGGCTCTGGGTATCAATCCCTCCCCCACACCGCCTCTCCTTTGTTAATTGGTGCCTAGATTCATTGACTATTCCTGATTGGCTATTGGGGATTGTCAATCATCATTGGTGATGTCATTGATTACCTCAATGCAGGCTGTCCCAGGAGTATAAATACAAGAGCTTGTGATGGATGAGGGTAGTTCTGGAACTTTTTGAGTAATAGTAAAGATGGCTTCCCAAGTGTGTCAGAACTATCACAAGGAGTGTGAGGATGGTGTCAACAAGCAGATCAATATGGAGCTCTATTCCTCCTATGTTTACCTCTCCATGGTGAGTCTTTGATGAATTGTCACTGCATTCTGTGTAGCTGGAATTTCTCCAGTTCAATAAATTTGCTTTGAAGTATGTTTCTCTTGATTTCTTTCCACCTCCCTGGGAAGAAAAATCTTTGGCCAGTGAGTAATATGGGGTGATCTTGTAGAGTTAATGGACTGCTCCTCACAGCACCTGCACTCTATTGAGGGGTTTAATATATGAACTTGGCTCAGTTGCTGCCTGAGTTTGTAAGAGAAGAGCAGAAACCTGGTCAAGTGCTTGTCAGCATTTGAAAACTTTCAGTTTCAATGGGGTGACTGTAGCCAGTGAAATGTTGACTGGTTCTCACTAGTTTTCTTGCCTTGAGAATCCTAGTGATGAAGCTTTCTTCACTGTGCCTGGATCTCTATTCCATTAAATGATTGTCCAGTGTAAAACTACTAGAATGAAGGAATTTTCTCTTGTCTTCCACCAATTTTAGATGAGAATGGAGTAAAAGGAGGTACAACTTGCTCAGGAGTTGAATTTGACTTGATGTGAAATGTAATCCTGAATATTAGTGTTTTTTTTTGCTGCTTGAATCTTTATCCTGTGTTTTTATAGTGAAGGGAAGCTTCCCAAACATAGTGAAGAAAATTGAATTTTGCTAGTTAACAAATAGTAACTATTTTTGAAAGCAATTAATATTTTGAAGTTGTGGAAAAATAACAATTTGGAATTGTATATTGTAATCTAGGTGTGGCATGATATATTTAAAATTCTCTCCACAGTCCTATTACTTTGACCGGGATGATGTTGCCCTGCGTCACTTTGCTGAGTTCTTCAAGGAGCAGTCACATGAGGAACGGGAGCATGCTGAGAAACTGCTGAAATTCCAGAATCAGCGTGGGGGCCGAGTCATCTTGGAGGACATCAAGGTTTGATTTAATAAATGAGGGGTCTTCTATGTGGCTCCCCTTCGACTGATTATTTCATACACTTTCTAAAGCAATTAGTTCTCAGTTGATTCCTGTGGCTTAATTCAGTAATTCTATATTATGACATTGGTTGATGGTAACATGGACATCTGATTTGCTTTTTGAACTCCTGCTATTTTCCTTGAATACTTTCTCATGTATTTTGTTGAATCCATTGTAAGTGATCTGGGTGAGACCTGATTCCTTTTCAGAAGCCAGAGCAGGATGAGTGGAGCAATGGTCTGGAGGTGATGCAGAGAGCTCTGCAGATGGAGAAGGATGTGAACCAGAGTCTGCTGGATCTGCACAAACTGTCCACTGAGAGGACAGACCCTCATGTAAGTTGTTAATGTGGGCCTTTGGGTAAGTTGGAGATGGAATGTTACAGTTCTTGAGCCTATTCAGATCTTCATACCCATAGCTTTGTGTAAGGATGTCTATCTTGGATTTTGAGTGGAGGCAGGACAGGAAGGTTGACCTACTGTGGACATTGAGGGGTAAGTGTCCCAGTGTCATGAGGATCTATGCACCTGTTGTACAGCAAGTTCTCTTGGAATTACTGCATTATTAATCAATCTGAAGTGTACCATTTGACTATCCTCCAGTCGGAGAGGATTAAAATCCAAACTCTCGGGGAAGTTCTGTGATATCTGCTGCTGGACATAACTATTTTCCATCTTTTCTTCCTAGTTGTGTGACCTCTTGGAGAGCCACTACTTGGATGAACAAGTGAAGATGATCAAGAAGCTTGGAGATCACATCACCAACCTGAAGAGACTGGGAGCCCCTGAGAATGGCATGGGAGTGTACCTGTTTGACAAGCTCACCCTGGGGGAGAGTGATTAAATTGACTGCAGGGTTATAGCCTATTGTTTAGTATTCCTGTCTTATATATTCTAGTGTGTGAGACCTCCTACTGAATGATGAATTGTCTGAATTTGTACAGAGCTGAGAGAACTGGGTTCTTGATGTGGCAGTAACTGTAAATAAACAGTTAACATTAGACTAGTTTTTGTTTCCTTTTTCAAAACTTGAGCTGCTGCTTATTTATCAGTAACACAATTTGCTTTATAACTAACAAGAACTACATTTGGCTGTTTGACACTGAGGCACATAATGAGCTATGAGGACAGGTGACCAAAAGGTAGGTTTTAAGAAGGGGAGGAAATGCCAAAGCTTAGGATTGAGGCAGCTGCATACAAGTAACTGTTTCCATTAGTGATGAATATACTCTCTCCTGTCCATAAATGTTAATTCTCTCCCCCTCAAAAATATCAGCTGCTGTAACTTTTTTTCTTTTCTGTTGACACCACAATGTTAGTGAGTTAGTATTGTACCATTTCAGTGCAATGAACAAGCTGTAACAATGGGATCTGTCCTGGGAATAGCAGTTTGGGTTTTTTAAAAAGTAAAATGCTGTCGATTTTCAGTTACTAATGTGGGGGGAGCTCATTAAACCAAACTCATCACTGCTGCTAGAGACTTTCCAGAGGTTTGTGAGTAAAGCAGCACATAATGGGTCCACAGCACCACCACTGTCTAAGTTCAATGTGTGAGCCCCTGAACTCATGCAACTAATGGGATTAGACTGGGGTGAGAGGGTGATCAACAACAATTGGCCTCTTAGGTGGAAGTGTAGATTCTGAAGGTGGAGAATCTTTGCTTTTTTTCTTTCCTTACTACCACCCCCTCCCCACCTCAAATGCAA
This sequence comes from Heptranchias perlo, assembly GCF_035084215.1. Classification (NCBI taxonomy): domain Eukaryota; kingdom Metazoa; phylum Chordata; class Chondrichthyes; order Hexanchiformes; family Hexanchidae; genus Heptranchias; species Heptranchias perlo. The sequence continues at coordinate 4,626,995 of NC_090364.1, forward strand.
AATTCTGTACCTCTTTTTCTCTCCTCCAACCCCCAATCCTGCCTATTTGAGATCCTCCATGAACAAGAAATTGGATGAGGTACTGGAGGGCGAATAATCCCTCTGGCACTGAACTCAAGCAAAATGTAATCTTTCTGGAAGCAGCAAATATTTCATTAAAGGCACATCTTTCAACACCAAGTTAACAACGAGTTTTCCAAGGGGGGGGGGAAACTTCCACCACCCCCGCTGTTCCATTAATTCATAAACCCAATACAATCAACTCCTCCATGAATGTAACAATTTGCCTTTTATCCCATTGTGCATTACATTCCAAATACTCACCATCCTTTCCAAATCCTATTGGTTCTCTATTAGTCTCCTTCAAACCTATGAATGGATTCAAATGTTGATGCTGTAGCTGTAATTATCCAATGTTTACACGTGAAGTTTAGGAACTTAGTTGTGAACTGCACTGGGTGTGATGGAATTGCAGTCTTCAGTCATTCCACGTTAATGTCTTTGATCCCCCAAAAGTGCTTTTTGAGAGAAGCAATGTCACCACATTTCATACGTTGCTGAGCCACAATTGGAGTTCAGAAGAATGAGAGGCGATCTTATTGAAACATATAAGATTGTGAAGGGGCTTGATCGGCTGGATGCGGTAAGGATGTTCCCAAGGATGGGTGAAACTAGAACGAGGGGGCATAATCTTAGAATAAGGGGCTGCTCTTTCAAAACTGAGATGAGGAGAAACTTCTTCACTCAGAGGGTAGTAGGTCTGTGGAATTTGTTGCCTGTGGAAGCTACATCATTAAATAAATTTAAAACAGAAATAGACAGTTTCCTAGAAGTAAAGGGAATTAGGGTTTACGGGGAGCGGGCAGGAAATTGGACATGAATTTAGATTTGAGGTTAGGATCAGATCAGCCATGATCTTATTGAATGGCGGAGCAGGCTCGAGGGGCTGATTGGCCCAGTCCTGCTCCTATTTATTATGTTCTTATGTAATTGTACAAGTGGGTGTGGATTTGTTGATGAGTTTAATGACTTCATATTTCAGATGAAAAGTCTTCAGCTCACTCTGTGCTGAACCTGGATGTGGATCAGCTGCAAACATTCCCCACACTGAGGTCACAACTGGGCTAATGGGGGTTAACTGTTTACACCTCAAAGCAAAATAAGGTCAATGTTCACCTCACTCTGTGCTGATATGTTTCCTACAGTCTGATTACAATGAAGAATAGCTCTGGTAGCAGCTTCCCCTGGTGATGGGCTAGAAAATACATGTTTGTTCTTCTGGAAGAGGAATTTCTGTGTTTACATTCAAAGGGATTGTGTGATGGGGAAACAGTTTTATTCCAAGGGAACCCATCTTATCACTTCATCCAGGACTGAAAATCTCAACTATTTTCAATAAAACCAGATGTCAAGACTTTGGATCTCAAAAAGAAATACCAATGTGATGAGCCAGACTGTTGGAGCACATCAGAGTCTCATCATTTCAATTAGATTCAAATATTCTTTAGCCTCATTGAAAGCTGATCATAAAAGGACTCATCCAACATGCCAGAGGACACAAAGAAAGAATTGTATTGATATAGTGACATTCATGACCTCAGGACATCCCAAAGTGCTTTACAGACAATTAAGTACTTTTGAAGTGTAGTCCCTGTTGTAATGTGGGAAAAGCATCGGCCAATTTGCCCACAGCAAGGTCCCACCAATAGCAATTAAATAATAACTAGATAATCTGCTTAAATTACGTTGGCTGAGGAATAAATATTCGGAAGGACACCACAAACCACTCCCCTACTCTTGCTCGAAGTAGTGCCATGGGATCCTTTACATCCACCAAAGTGAGCAGACAGGTCCTCAGTTTAATGTCTCCCTCGGTGTTGCACTGAGGTATCAGTCTAGACTTTGTGCTCAATTCCCTGGAGTGGGACTTGAACCCACAACCTTCTGACTCTGAGGTGAGAGTGCTACCACTGAGCCACAGCTGACACAAATGGAGATGTTTGTGTGGGTGACATTGCATTCAGTAATCTTCACTCCCTCTCATTCTCGCTGAATATCCTGAATTTTACCAAACAACATTTCATGAGAATCAAAACTAAAAATGACACATCCCACAATGCTTTGCCCAGTTGATGCCCCCATGCTGCCAATCCTCAGACACACCCATTCTCTATATTAGAACTGGGGACGATTCACACCATCCATGGGATGGAATTTCCATTTCTCTGTCCAAGATTTGGTTTGCAAATTCACTCAAGACGACTTGATTGCGTTGAATATTGTCTCATCATCACTGTTACTTGCAAGTAATAAACTTGACCAGATTATGAAAAGCCACTTCAGTGAAAATATCAAATTATTATCAAATAATTCAAAGTTGTGATTCTGAGAGATTTATACAAAGAGGCACTATGAGGGAGGTCAAAGAACCCAAAAAGCACCAAAGGTGACCATCCACAGGTACAAGACGGACACGGCCTGCGGGGGCGGTCGCTCCGACTCTCGTCCGCAGCATTCTCTGCGCCCACTTGGCCCTGGAGAAGAGCATTCCGTGTCTGCCGTTATGGTTGAGGCTTTCCGCGACTGGTGGGAGCAGCAGGGACTGGAGCGAATCCTCGACTTTAACAATAAAGTTATAATTTGATTCTGGTTTTGTTTGATATCGTGATAAAGAAATCAAGATGCCTAAAAAAAAATACAGGTGACACTGGGTCTCAAGACAGTTACACAAGTGTCCCATCTTAGAATTATTTTAGTCCAAAAAAAAAGATATCACCGAGACCAATCACCCAAACCAGCCTGTATTCCAAAGCTCTGATTGGCTCTGGGTATCAACCTCTCCTCCACCACACCCCTGTCCTTTGTTAATTGGTGCTTGGATTCATGGACGATTCCTGAGTGGTTATCGGGAATTGTCAATCATCATTGGTGATGTCATTCCTTGCTTCAATGCGGGCTGTCCCAGTAGTATAAATACAGGAGCTTGGGCTGGAAGAGGGTAGTTGTAGAATTATCTAGGTGATAGTGAAAATATAAAGATATAGTAAAGATGGCTTCCCAAGTGTGTCAGAACTATCACAAGGAGTGTGAGGATGGTGTCAACAAGCAGATCAATATGGAGCTCTATTCCTCCTATGTTTACCTCTCCATGGTGAGTTGTGTATTAATTGTCACTGTTTTGTAATGGTTAGATTTTCTGGCTTTAAACTCTTTCTCTTGGCTTTGTTTCACCTCCCTGGTCAGAAAAATCTTGGGGCAGTGAGCATTTCTGGTGTGTAATACAAGGTGATCTTGTTGAGTTTAAGGACTACTCCTTGAAGCAGCTGCACTCTATTGAGGGGTTTAATATATGAACCTGGCTCAGCTGCTGCCTGAGTTTGAGGAGCAGAAACCTGGTCAAGTGCTTGACAACTTTCAGTTTCAATGGGGTGATTGTAGCCAGTGAGATGTTGACAGGTCCTCACTTGTTTTCTTGCCTTGAGAATCCTAGTGATGAAGCCTTCACTGTGCCTAGATCTCTATTACACTAAATTGCAGAGTGTAAAACTACTGGAATGAAGGAATTTTCTCTTGTCTTCCACCAATTTTAGATTAGAATGGAGTAAAAGGAAGTACAACTTGCTCAGGAGTTGAGTTTGACTTGATGTGAAATGTAATCCCAAACATTAGTGTTTTTTTGCTGCTTAAATCTTCACCGCAGGGGCTGGAGTGCATCCTGGATGAGGAAAATAAAATTTTAATTTGATGCCTGGTTTTGGTTTATTTGCTTTTTAGTACTTAAGCACACCCTACACCCCCCCCCCTTATAAAAGGGGGGCCTAAAAACACAAAAAAAAGGTGCTGGTTGGTGGGTAAAGTGATAGTTGAGTTGTTTGGTATCATGAGGGATTTTGTAGTGAGCGGTTTGTTCCCAGTGCTGGTGACAGTTGGAGTGGTTTGTTGCTCTGATATTTGGCAACAGTTTAGAGGCCAGAGATTTCCATGGAGAAGAGTAAAACCCACCCCAAAAAAAGAAAAAATCTTTATCCTGTGTTTTTATAGTGAAGGGAAGCTTCCCAAACATAGTGAAGTAAATTGAATTTTGCTAGTTAACAAATAGTAACTATTTTTTAATGCAATTAATATCTTGAAGTGGAGGAAAAATAACCAAATTTGGACTTGCATATTGTAATCAAGGTCTAGCATAATATATTTAAAATTCTCTCCACAGTCCTATTACTTTGACCGGGATGATGTTGCCCTGCGTCACTTTGCTGAGTTCTTCAAGGAGCAGTCACATGAGGAACGGGAGCACGCTGAGAAACTGCTGAAATTCCAGAATCAGCGTGGGGGCCGAATCATCTTGGAGGACATCAAGGTTTGATTTAATAAATGAGTGGTCTTCTATGTGGCTCCCCTTGGACTGATTGTTTCAAATACTTTCTATAGCAATTAGTTCTCATTTGACTCCTGTGGCTTAATTCTGTAATTCTATGTTCTTGACATTGGTTGATGGTAACATGGACATCTGATTTGCTTTTTGAACTCCTCCTATTTTCCTTCAATACTTTCTCATGTATTTTGTTTAATCCATTGTAAGTGATCTGGCTGACCCTTGATTCCCATTTCAGAAGCCAGAGCAGGATGAGTGGAGCAATGGTCTGGAGGTGATGCAGAGAGCTCTGCAGATGGAGAAGGATGTGAACCAGAGTCTGCTGGATCTGCACAAACTCTCCACTGAGAGGACAGACCCTCATGTAAGTTCTAATGTGGGCCTTTGGGTAAGTTGGAGGTGGTGGAATGTTACAGTTCTTGAGCCTATTAAGATCTTTATACCCAATATCTGTGTGTTGGGATGTCTATCTTGGATTTTTTTTGAGTGGAGCCAGAACATGAAGGTTGACCTACTGTGGACATTGAGAGGTAAGTGTGTCCCAGTGTCATGAGGATCTATGCATTTGTAAGTTTAATCCAATACTGCAGTATTTCCATCAATCTGAAATGTACCATTTGACTATCCTCCAGTCAGAGAGGATTAAAATCCAAACTCTAGGGGAAGTTCCTTGATATCTGCTGCTGGACATAACTATTTTCCCTTTTCTTCCAGTTGTGTGACTTCCTGGAGAGCCACTACTTGGATGAACAAGTGAAGATGATCAAGAAGCTTGGAGATCACATCACCAACCTGAAAAGACTGGGAGCCCCTGAGAATGGCATGGGAGTGTACCTGTTTGACAAGCACACCTTGGGGGGGGTAGGGAGTGATTAAACTGACTTCAGGGGTATAGCCTATTGTTTATATTGACTTGAGACTACCCATCCTCTACTGAATGATGATTTGTGTAACTTTGTATAGAGCTGAGCGTGCTGGGCTCTTGAGGTGGAATGTGGTAGTAAATGTAAATAAACAGTGAACACTGAACTGGTTTTGTCTCCTTGTTTAAAATCTTGAGCTGTTGCTTAGATATCAATAACATAATTTGCTTTACATCTTAGAACAACTACATTATGTGCCTGAGTGCAAACAGCCCAATGAGATGTTAGATCAGGTGAGAAAAAGATAGGTTTTACGAGGAAGAGGTTGAGAGGAAATGCCAAAGCTTAGGACTGAGGCAGCTGTATACAAGTAACTGTTCCCATTGGTGATGAATATCCTCTCTCCTGTGTCCACAAATGTTAACTCTCTACCACCACCACCCCCCCCCCCCCTGCCAATATCAGCTGCTTACCTTTTTTTTTCTGTTTTGTTAAACCACAATGCCAGTGAAATAGTACTGTATCATTTCAGTCCAATAACCAACCTGTAAGAATGGTATCTGCACTGGGAATAGCAGTTCACGGTTTGCTTAAGAAGTCAAATACTATAGATCCTCAGTTACTATGGGGAGATCTAAACCAAACTCATCACTGCTGCTATAGACTTTCTGAAGGTTTGTGAGCAAAGCAGCACATGATGGCACTATAGTACCAGCAATGTCGCAGTTCATTGTGAGCTCCCTGAACTCATGGCATGAAGGGGCTTGATGTGAGTGAGCAATCAACAGCATTAAGCCTCTTGTGTGTAGGTGGGGGGTGGAGAATCTTTTTCCTTTATTTAATCCCCCCTCCACCCCCCCCAAACCAATCTATTTAAGATCTTCCATGAACAAGCATCTGGGGGAGGTACTGGAGGGAGAATTATTCCTCTGGAACTGAATTCAAGCAAAATGTAATCGTTCAGGAAGGAGCAAATATTTCATTAAATGCACATCTTAAAACACACAGTTAAATATCACTAGTTCTCATAGGGGGGTTAACTTCCACCACCCCCACTGTTCCATTACTTCATAAACCCAATACAATCAACTCCTCGACTTGCACAATGGAACTAAAGGAAAATTGTTAATTTCATTCCAAATACTCACCATTGTTTCCAAATCCTATTGGTTCTCCATTTGTCTCGTTCACCCCTATGAATGGATTCAAATATAGATGTTGTAATTATCCAGTGTTTACAAGTGAAGTTTAGGAACTTAGTTGTGAACTGCACTGGGTGCAATGGAATTGCAGTCTTCATCATTCCATGTTAATGTCTTTGCTTCTCTCACTTGCACTTTTGGGGAATCAATGTCACCACATTTCAGATGTTGTTCAGCCACAATTGTACAAGTGGGTGTGGATTTGTTGATGGGTTTGATGACTTCATATTTCTGCTAAAAAGTCTTCTGCTCACTCTGTGCTGAACCTGGATGTGGATCAGCTGCAAACATTCCCCACACTGAGGTCACAACTGGGCTAATGGGGGTTAACTGTTTACACCTCAAAGCAAAATAAGGTCAATGTTCACCTCACTCTGTGTTGATACGTTTCCTACAGTCTGATTACAATGAAGAATAGCTCTGGTAGCAGCTTCCCCTGGTGATGGGCTAGAAAATACATGTTTGTTCTTCTGGAAGAGGAATTTCTGTGTTTACATTCAAAGGGATTGTGTGATGTGGGAAATAGTTTTATTCCAAGGGAACACATCTCATCACCTAATCCAGGACTGAAAACCTCAACCATTTTGCAATAAAACCAGATGTCAAGACTTTGGATCTCAGAGAAATACCAATGTGATGAGCCAGACTGTTAGAGAACATCAGAATCTCATCATTTCAATCAGATTCAAATACTCTTTAGCCTCATTGAAAGCTGATCATAAAAGGACTCATCTAATATGCTAGAGGACATTGAAAGAAAGAGTTGTATTGATATAGTGTCTTTAATGACCTCAGGACATCCCAAAGTGCTTTACAGCCAATTAAGTACTTTTGAAGTGTAGTCCCTGTTGTAATGTGGGAAAAGCATCGGCCAATTTGCCCACAGCAAGGTCCCACAAACAGCAATGAAATAATGACTAGATAATCTGTTTTAATTATGTTGGTTGAGGACTAAATATTAGCACGGACACCACAAAGTACTCCCCTACTCTTGCTCAAAATAGTGCCGTGGGATCTTTTACATCCACCAAAGTGAGCAGACAGGTCCTCGGTTTAACGTCTCCCTCGGTGTTGCACTGAAGTATCAGTCTGGACTTTGTGCTCAAGTTCCTGGAGTGGGATTTGAACCCACAACCTTCTGACTCTGAGGTGAGAGTGCTGCCACTGAGCCACAGCTGACACAAATGGAGATGTTTGTGTGGGTGACATTGCATTCAGTAATCTTCACTCCCTCTCATTCTCGCTGAATATCCTGAATTTTACCAAACAACATTTCATGAGAATCAAAACATCCCAGCATTCTTTGCCCAGTTGATGCCCCCATGCTGCCAATCCTCAGACACACCCATTCTCTATATTAGAACTGGGGACGATTCACACCATCCATGGGATGGAATTTCCATTTCTCTGTCCAATGGTTGGTTTGCAAATTCACACAAGACTACTTGATTCCTTTGAATATTGTCTCAACATCACAATTGCTCACAAATAATAAACTTGACCAGATTATGAAAAGCCACTTCAGTGAAAATATCAAATTATTCTCAAATAATTCAAAGTTATGCAATGCAATGTCATCCACACAAACATCCCTATTTGTGTCAGCTGTGGCTCAGTGGTAGCACTCTCACTGAGGGTTCAAGTCCCAATCCAAAGACTTGAGGACAAAATCTAGGCTGACTGACAGAGTGCTGCAGTTTCGGAGATAGAGTCTTTCATTAAACAGAGACCCATTCTGCTCTCTCAGGTGGACATAAAAGATCCCTAAGCACTATTTTGAGAAAGAGCAGGGGAGTTCTCCCCAGTGTCCTGGCCAATCTTTATCCCTCAAACAACATCACTAAAACAGATTATCTGGTCTTTATTTCATTGTTGTGTGTGGGATCTTCCTGTGGGCAAATTCACATCAACATTACAACACTTCAAAAGTACTTCATTGGCCGCGCTTCTTTGTGGTCAGACTGTAGGAAACGTATCAGCACGGAGTGGGGTGAACTTTGATCGAATATTTTTTGAGGTGTAAACAGTTAACCCCCATTAGCCCAGTTGTGACCTCAGTGTGGGGAATGTTTGCAGCTGATCCACATCCAGGTTCAGCACAGAGTGAGCTGAAGACTTTTTGTCTGAAATATGAAGTCATCAAACCCATCAACAAATCCACACCCACTCGTACAATTGTGGCTCAGCAACGTATGAAATGTGGTGATATTGATCCCCCAAAAGTACTTTTAAGAGAAGCAAAGACATTAACATGGAATGACTGAAGACTGCAATTTCATCACACCCAGTCCAGTTATTTGTTATTCATTCATGGGATGTGGGTGTCGCTGGCGAGGCCAGCATTTATTGCCCATCCCTAATTGCCCTTGAGAAGGTGGTGGCGAGCCGCCTTCTTGAACCGCTGCAGTCCGTGTGGTGAAGGTTCTCCCACAGTGCTGTTAGGAAGGGAGTTCCAGGATTTTGACCCAGCGACGATGGAGGAACGGCGATATATTTCCAAGTCGGGATGGTGTGTGACTTGGAGGGGAATGTGTAGGTGGTGTTGTTCCCATGTGCCTGCTGCCCTTGTCCTTCTAGGTGGTAGAGGTCGCGGGTTTGGGAGGTGCTGTCGAAGAAGCCTTGGCGAGTTGCTGCAGTGCATCCTGTGGATAGTACACACTGCAGCCACTGTGCACCGGTGGTGAAGGGAGTGAATGTTGAGGGTAGTGGATAGGGTGCCAATCAAGCGGGCTGCTTTGTCCTGGATGGTGCCAAGCTTCCTGAGTGTTGTTGGAGCTGCACTCATCCAGGCAAGTGGAGAGTATTCCATCACACTCCTGACTTGTGCCTTGTCGATGGTGGAAAGGCTTTGGGGAGTCAGGTGGTGAGTCACTCGCCGCAGAATACCCAGCCTCTGACCTGCTCTTGTAGCCACAGTATTTATATGGCTGGTTCTGTTCAGTTTCTGGTCAATGGTGACTCCCAGGATGTTGATGGTGGGGGATTCGGCGATGGTAATGCCGTTGAATGTCAAGGGGAGGTGGTTAGACTCTCTCTTGTTGGAGATGGTCATTGCCTGGCATTTGTGTGGCGTGAATGTTACTTGCCACTTATCAGCCCAAGCCTGGATGTTGTCCAGGTCTTGCTGCATGCGGGCTCAGACTGCTTCATTATCTGAGGGGTTGCGAATGGAACTGAACACTGTGCAATCATCAGCGAACATCCCCATTTCTGACCTTATGTTGGAGGGAAGGTCATTCATGAAGCAGCTGAAGATGGTTGGGCCTCGGACACTGCCCTGAGGAACTCCTGCAGCAATGTCCTGGGGCTGAGATGTTTGGCCTCCGACAACCACTACCATCTTCCTTTGTGCTAGGTATGACTCCAGCCACTGGAGAGTTTTCCCCCTGATTCCCATTGATTTCAATTTTACTAGGGCTGCTTGGTGCCACACTCGGTAAAATGCTGCCTTGATGTCAAGGGCAGTAACTCTCACCTCACCTCTGGAATTCAGCTCTTTTGTCCATGTTTGGACCAAGGCTGTAATGAGGTCTGGAGCCGAGTGGTCCTGGCGGAAACCAAACTGAGCATCGGTGAGCAGGTTATTGGTGAGTAAGTGCCGCTTGATAGCACTGTCGCGACACCTTCCATCACTTTGCTGATGATTGAGAGTAGACTGATGGGGCGGTAATTGGCCAGATTGGATTTGTCCTGCTTTTTGTGGACAGGACATACCTGGGCAATTTTCCACATTGTCAGGTAGATACCAGTATTGTAGCTGTACTGGAACAACTTGGCTAGGGGCGCAGCTAGTTCTGGAGCACAAGTCTTCAGCACTACAGCCAGGATGTTGTCGGGCCCATAGCCTTTGCTGTATCCAGTGCACTCAGCCGTTTCTTGATGTCACGTGGAGTGAATTGAATTGGCTGAAGACTGGCTTCTGTGATGGTGCGGATATCTGGAGGAGGCCGAGATAGATCTTCCACTCAGCACTTCTCGCTGCAGATGGTTGCAAATGCTTCAGCCCTGTCTTTTACACTCACGTGCTGGACTCCGCCATCATTGAGGATGGGGATGTTTGCAGAGCCTCCTGCTCCCGTCAGTTGTTTAATTGTCCACCACCATTCACGACTGGATGTGGCAGGACTGCAGAGCTTTGATCTGATCTGTTGGTTGTGGAATCGCTTAGCTCTGTCTACAGCATGTTGCTTCCGCTGTTCAACATGCATGTAGTCCTGAGTTGTAGCTTCACCAGGTTGGCACCTAATTTTAAGTTATGCCTGGTGCTGCTCCTGGCTTGCTCTTCCATGCTCCTCATTGAACCAGGGTTGATCCCCTGGCTTGTTGGTAATGGTAGAGTGAGGAATATGCCGGGCCATGAGATTACAGATTGTGCTGGAATACAATTCTGTTGCTGCTGATGGCCCACAGCGCCTCATGGATGCCCAGTTTTGAGCTGCTAGATCTGTTCTGAATCCATCCCATTTAGCATGATGATAATGCCACACAACACGTTGGATGATGTAATCAGTGCGAAGACGGGACTTTGTCTCCACGAGGACAGTGCGGCGGTCACTCCTACCAATACTATCATGGAAAGATGCATCTGCGACAGGTAGATTGGTGAGGACGAGGTCAAGTAGGTTTTTGCTTTGTGTTGGTTGGCTCACCACCTGCTGCAGACCCATTCTGGCAGCTATATCCTTCAGGGCTCGGTCAGTAGTGTGGTGGGAGAGTGTCAGAATATCTATTTAACATGGTTTAAATTATTTACTTCCAGAAGGATTACATTTCGCTGGAGTACAGTCCCACAGGTATTACTCTCCCTTGAGTACCTTACCCAATGGCTTAATCATGGGGGGTGGTGGTAGTAGAAAGTGAGTTAATAGAACCAAGGTCAATCCTCTCCCCCCTGGGAAACCATACTTTCCCCATAGAGGTCAGTGGATAGTCAGCAAATGTGCCAATTCGGTTGATTTTAACCGGTACCCCCCTCCACACTGAATTGCAGTCCCCCTAGTGCCAGGCGTTCACACAATGCTGGTCTGTATAGCAGTTATGTGCTGCTTTACCACACAGCTTGCCCAACCATCTACAGCAGCAAAGATGAGTTTGGTTTAGTGAGCTCCGCCCCTGTGTCCCACAATAATAACTGAATGAGAACTGTAGCAGTTTAGTTTTTATAAAAAACCTGGCTATCTCATCCCAGGGCAGATGCCTTCTGTAAATAGGATTGTTCATTGGACTGAAATTATTAACACCAGCTCACTTCCCTGCTGTTTTAAACAGGGGAAAAAGTGTTACAGCAGCTGCTATGTTGTTGCACTGAGGGGTTAAAGAGAGTTGCCATTTTCACCAGGAGAATATTCATCACCAGTGGTAACAGTAACTTGTGCTGCAGCATTGCTCTTCACTGCTGGTTTGAAATTAACAAATACAATTTGTATTCAAGGTAAACACAGAATTGAAATTAGATCTTCAACATGTGGCCCTGAACATCCAAGTCAATAAATTAGAATTACTCCAGAAGGGGATTAAAAAAAATTTACAGGTCTCAATCCCAGGCTAAAGTTATGCCACAGTATAGTATAATTCAGGTTTGACAAACTAAATGTTAAATTAAGTGGTTGCTTATTTTTCAAATTGTGACAACAAAATCCAATTCAATATTAAACAGTTTATTTCCAGATAGTGACAGTTACTATTAGATTTCACATCAAGAGCCCAGGCCTCACAGGTTTGTGCAAAGTCACACAAGTCATCACTGCTACAGGATTTGGGGGGGGTTGGAAAGAAGTGGGGTGTCAATATTATACAACAGGAGCATGACCAATAAGCTATACCCCTGCAGTCAGTTTAATCACTCTCCCCCAGCATGTGCTTGTCAAATTATGTTACTGATAAATAAGCAACAGCTCAAGATTTTAAACAAGGAGACAAAACCAGTCCAGTGTTCACTGTTTATTTACAGTTACTACCACATTCCACCTCAAGAGCCCAACACAAATCATCATTTAGAGGATGGGCAGTCTCAAGACTATAAAAAAATAGGCTATAACCCTGCAGTCAGTTTAATCACTCTCCCCCAGGGTGAGCTTGTCAAACAGGTACACTCCCATGCCATTCTCAGGGGCTCCCAGTCTCTTCAGGTTGGTGATGTGATCTCCAAGCTTCTTGATCATCTTCACTTGTTCATCCAAGTAGTGGGTATCCAGGAAGTCACACAACTGGGAAAGGGAGATATTTTCATTAAGGCAGCTATTTGATCAGTTTATTGACCAAATTGCTTTTCAGGCATTCTGGATCTATTCACTTTCTCCTTCAAGAGATCACTCCCAATAAAAAATAATTGTCATTACACAAGTCAGCTCCTACTTCAAGCCTTCCCATTCAGCTTTGTTTTCAGATCTCTGTTCCATATCTGCCCCTCACCAAAACTGGTATTAATTGCACAAGGCATTAAGGACTTACATGAGGGTCTGTCCTCTCAGTGGACAGTTTGTGCAGATCCAGCAGACTCTGGTTCACATCCTTCTCCATCTGCAGAGCTCTCTGCATCACCTCCAGACCATTGCTCCACTCATCCTGCTCTGGCTTCTGAAAAGTCAGAACATGTAAAATTCCATGAACATCTGATGCTCTCATGGCTAACTTCATGCAAGAATTGGAGTTATGGAGATATAGTTTATACTCCAGATAACTGAACAAAGAAAGATGAGAATTCACCAAAACATATCAATACAAGAAATCACACCAAGTTCTGTTACATTTACAGCACAAAACAGACCATTTAGCCCATCATGTGTTCCAGATTTGAGACAGAGGAATCCAAATTAATTCCACTGCCCTGCCTGTAAGCATAGACATGCAAGTATTATTGGTACCTGGACCTCAAACAGCATGTAAAGGAGTTATGTTTTATTCTCATTGACTTGAGAATGTATCAGACATTGCAGTGTTTCCCTACTCCTCTAACTTGAGGTAAAGGATGTATGACAATGTTATATTAATACCTCCACATAAGGACAATATCCTCTATAAACCCAATATTGCCACTTTCTCTACTCTGCCCCTTGAGAAAATGGTCTTTGGCCCAGGGTCAAACTATTCCCTCATCACAACAATCTTCTTAGCTTTTGTACCTCTTATCCCTATTGGTTTTAGCAAATTGCACTCAAGGAATTATATTTCAACCCTGGTCTGTTCCTCCAATGTCCTGCCATATCTACTTTTCAACTGTGGTCCAGTCACTCTTTCTCCACAGCTAACCTTGATATCCTCCAGGACAATACGGCCTCCACGTCGATTTTGGAATTTCATCAGTTTCTCAGCGTGCTCCCGTTTCTCATGCGACTGCTCCTTGAAAAACTTCGTAAAGTGACGCAGGGCAACATTATCCCGGTCAAAGTAATAGGACTGGAGAGAATATTGAAAACAACGTGTCAGATCTAGATCTCACCTACATACAATTAATGCTGAACATTTCAGAAATTAGATACCATTTGTTTACTAGTAAAATTCAATTTACTTCACAAGATGTTCAATAGCTTCCCCCTCCCCAACAGGATAATGAATGGATCAGAGAAAAGTAGCAATTAAGGTCAGGGATTATACTTAATCTCAACTCAACCTACTTTTAAGCAAGTTGTAACTCCTTTTACTCTATTCTAAAATTAGTAGGAGAACAAGAGACAATTCTCTCATTCCAGTAATTTCACATTCTACAATCATTCAGTGTAATAGAGATCTAGGAACAGTGAAGAAAGCTTCATCACTAGGATTCTCAAGGCAAGAAAATTCATGAGGACCTGTCAACATTTCACTGGCTAGTCACCCCATTGAAACTGAAAGTTGTCAAATGTTGACAAGCACTTGACCAGGTTTCTGCTCTTCTCTGACAAACTCAGGCAGCAGCTGAGCCAGGTTCACATATTAAACCCCTCAATAGAATGCAGCTGTTTCAAGGAGCAGTCCATTAACTCAACAAGATCACCTTGTATTGCACACCAGAAATACTCATTGCCCCAAGATTTTTCTTCCCAGGGAGGTGAAACAAAACCAAGGGAAAGATAGGAGGAATAGAGCTCCATATTGATCTGCTTGTTGACACCATCCTCACACTCCTTGTGATAGTTCTGAGACACTTGGGACACCATCTTTATTATATCTTATATTTTCACTATCACCTGGACAGTTCGACATCTACCCTCTTCCCTCACAAGCTCTTGTATTTATGCTACTGGGACAGCCCGCATTGAAGCAAGGAATGACATCACCAATGATGATTGACAATTCCCGATAACCACTCAGGAATCGTCCATGAATCCAGGCACCAATTAACAAAGGACAGGGGTGTGGTGGAGGAGAGGTTGATACCCAGAGCCAATCAGAGCTTTGGAATACAGGCTGGTTTGGGTGATTGGTCTCAGTGATATCACTGCTTTTTTTTGGACGAAAATAATTCTAAGATGGGACACTTGTGTAACTGTCTTGAGACCCAGTGTCACCTGTATTTTTTTTTGGACATCTTGATTTCTTTATCACGATATCAAACAAAACCAGAATCAAATTATAACTTTATTGTGAGAGTCGAGGATTCGCTCCAGTCCCTGCTGCTCCCACCAGTCGCGGAAAGCCTCAACCATAACGGCAGACACGGAATGCTCTTCTCCAGGGCCAAGTGGGCGCAGAGAATGCTGCGGACGAGAGTCGGAGCGACTGCCCCCACAGGCCGTGTCCGTCTTGTACCTGTGGATGGTCACCTTTGGTGCTTTTTGGGTTCTTTGACCTCCCTCATAGTGCCTCTTTGTATAAATCTCTCAGAATCACAACTTTGAATTATTTGATAATAATTTGATATTTTCACTGAAGTGGCTTTTCATAATCTGGTCAAGTTTATTACTTGCAAGTAACAGTGATGATGAGACAATATTCAACGCAATCAAGTCGTCTTGAGTGAATTTGCAAACCAACCATTGGACAGAGAAATGGAAATTCCATCCCATGGATGGTGTGAATCGTCCCCAGTTCTAATATCGAGAATGGGTGTGTCTGAGGATTGGCAGCATGGGGGCATCAACTGGGCAAAGCATTGTGGGATGTGTCATTTTTATGTTTGATTCTCATGAAATGTTGTTTGGTAAAATTCAGGATATTCAGCGAGAATGAGAGGGAGTGAAGATTACTGAATGCAATGTCACCCACACAAACATCTCCATTTGTGTCAGCTGTGGCTCAGTGGCAGCACTCTCACCTCAGAGTCAGAAGGTTGTGGGTTCAAGTCCCAATCCAAAGACTTGAGGACAAAATCTAGGCTGACTGACAGAGTGCTGCAGTTTCGGAGATAGAGTCTTTCATTCAAAAGAGACCCAGTCTTCCCTCTCAGGTGGATGTAAAAGATCCCTAAGCACTATTTTGAGAAAGAGCAGGGGTGTTCTCCCCAGTGTCCTGGCCAATGTTTATCCCTCAAGCAACATCACTAAAACAGATTATGTGGTTTTTATTTCATTGCTGTTTGTGGGATCTTGCTGTGGGCAAATTCACTTGTACATTACCACACTTCAAAAGTACTTCATTGGCCGTGCTCTTTGTGGTCAGACTGTAGGAAGCGTATCAGCACGGAGTGGGGTGAACTTTGATCGAATATTTTTTTGAGGTGTAAACAGTTAACCCCCATTAGCCCAGTTGTGACCTCAGTGTGGGGAATGTTTGCAGCTGATCCACATCCAGATTCAGCACAGAGCGAGCTGAAGACTTTTAGTCTGAAATATGAAACCATCAAACCAATCAGCAAATCCACACCGACTCGTACAATCGTGGCTCAGCAATGTATGAAATGTGGGGACATTGATCCCCCAAAAGTGCTTTTGAGAGAAGCAAAGACATTTACATGGAATGACTGAAGACTGCAATTCCATCACACCCAGTGCAGTTCACAACTCAGTTCCTAAACTTCACTTGTAAACATTGGATAATTACAGCTACAGCATCAACATTTGAATCCATTCATTGGGGTTAAGGAGACTAATGGAGAACCAATAGGATGTGGAATGAAATGCAGTTTAATGAGCTGCAAACATTCCCCACACTGAGGTCACAACTGGGCTAAGGGACCGGACAGATGGTCTGAGAAAGCAGGGCAAAGACCAAGGGAAGTCTAGATTAAACTGCATTTATTTCAATGCAAGAAGTCTGATGGGCAAGGCAGATGAACTCAGGGCATGGATGGGTACATGGGACTGGGATGTTATAGCTATTACTGAAACATGGCTAAGGGAGGGGCAGGACTGGCAGGTCAATGTTCCAGGGTACAGATGCTATAGGAAAGATAGAGCAGGAGGTAAGAGAGGAGAGGGAGTTGCGTTCTTGATTAGGGAGAACATCACGGCAGTAGTGAGAGGGGATATATCCGAGGGTTCGCCCACTGAGTCTATATGGGTAGAACTGAAAAATAAGAAGGGAGAGATCACTTTGATAGGATTGTACTACAGAGCCCCAAATAGTCAACCGGAAATTGAGGAGCAAATATGTAAGGAAATTACAGACAGCCGCAAGGAAAATAGGGTGGTAATAGTAGGGGACTTTAACTTTCCCAACATTGACTGGGACAGCCATAGCATTAGGGGCTTGGATGGAGAGAAATTTGTTGAGTGTATTCAGGAGGAATTTCTCATTCAGTATGTGAATGGCCCGACCAGAGAGGGGGCAAAACTTGACCTCCTCTTGGGAAATAAGGAAGGGCAGGTGACAGAAGTGTTAGTGAGGGATCACTTTGGGACCAGTGATCATAATTCCATTAGTTTTAAGATAGCTATGGAGAATGATAGGTCTGGCCCAAAAGTTAAAATTCTAAATTGGGGAAAGGCCAATTTTGATGGTATTAGACAGGAACTTTCAGAAGTTGATTGGGAGAGTCTGTTGGCAGGCAAAGGGACGTCTGGTAAGTGGGAGGCTTTCAAAAGTGTGTTAACCAGGGTTCAGGGTAAGCACATTCCTTATAAAGTGAAGGGCAAGGCTGGTAGAAGTAGGGAACCTTGGATGACTCGGGAGATTGAGGCCCTAGTCAGGAAGAAGAAGGAGGCATATGACATGCATAGACAGCTGGGATCAAGCGGATCCCTTGAAGAGTATAGTGATTGCCGGAGTAGAGTTAAGAGAGAAATCAGGAGGGCAAAAAGAGGACATGAGATTGCTTTGCAGATAAGGCAAAGGTGAATCCAAAGAGCTTCTACAAATACATAAAGGGCAAAAGAGTAACTAGGGAGAGAGTAGGGCCTCTTAAGGATCAACAAGGTCATCTATGTGCGGAACCACAAGAGATGGGTGAGATCCTAAATGAATACTTCGCATCGGTATTTACGGTTGAGAAAGGCATGGATGTTAGGGAACTTGGGGAAATAAATAGTGATGTCTTGAGGAGTGTACATATTACAGAGAGGGAGGTGCTGGAAGTCTTAACGCGCATCAAGGTAGATAAATCTCCGGGACCTGATGAAATGTATCCCAGGACGTTATGGGAGGTTAGGGAGGAAATTGCGGGTCCCCTAGCAGAGATATTTGAATCATCGACAACTACAGGTGAGGTGCCTGAAGATTGGAGGGTAGCAAATGTTGTGCCTTTGTTTAAGAAGGGTGGCAGGGAAAAGCCTGGGAACTACAGACCGGTGAGCCTGATATCTGTAGTGGGTAAGTTGTTAGAGGGTATTCTGAGAGACAGGATCTACAGGCATTTGGAGAGGCAGGGACTGATTAGGAACAGTCAGCATGGTTTTGTGATAGGAAAATCATGTCTCACAAATTTGATTGAGTTTTTTGAAGGGGTAACCAAGAAGATAGATGAGGGCTGTGCAGTAGACGTGGTCTACATGGACTTTAGCAAAGCCTTTGACAAGGTACCGCATGGTAGGTTGTTACATAAGGTTAAATCTCACGGGATCCAAGGTGAGGTCACCAATTGGATACAAAATTGGATTGACGACAGAAGACAGAGGGTGGTTTTTCAAACTGGAGGCCTGTGACCAGCGGTGTGCCTCAGGGATCGGTGCTGGGTCCGCTGTTATTTGTTATTTATATTAACGATTTGGATGAGAATTTAGGAGGCATGGTTAGTAAGTTTGCAGATGACACCAAGATTGGTGGCATTGTGGACAGTGAAGAAGGTTATCTAGGATTGCAACGGGATCTTGAGTTTGACTTATAGGGAGATGTTGGATAGACTGAGACTTTTTTCCCTGGAGAGTCGGAGGTTTAGGGGTGATCTTATAGAAGTCTATAAAATAATGAGGGGCATAGATAAGGTCGTCATGATGTGGAGATGCCGGTGATGGACTGGGGTTGACAATTGTAAACAATTTTACAACACCACGTTATAGTCCAACAATTTTTATTTGAAATCTACAAGCTTTCGGAGGCTTCCATTTACCTGAGGAAGGAGGAAGCCTCCGAAAGCTTGTAGATTTCAAATAAAAATTGTTGGACTATAACTTGGTGTTGTAAAATTGTTTACAATAGATAAGGTAGATAGTCAAAATCTTTTCCCAAAGGTAGGGGGCATACCGAGGGGGCATAGATTTAAGGTGAGAGGGGAGAGATACAAAAGGGTCCAGAGGGGCAATTTTTTCATAGAATCATAGAATCATAGAAGTTACAACATGGAAACAGGCCCTTCGGCCCAACATGTCCATGTCGCCCAGTTTATACCACTAAGCTAGTCCCAATTGCCTGCACTTGGCCCATATCCCTCTATACCCATCTTACCCATGTAACTGTCCAAATGCTTTTTAAAAGACAAAATTGTACCCGCCTCTACTACTGCCTCTGGCAGCTCGTTCCAGACACTCACCACCCTTTGAGTGAAAAAATTGCCCCTCTGGACCCTTTTGTATCTCTCCCCTCTCACCTTAAATCTATGTCCCCTCGTTATAGACTCCCCTACCTTTGGGAAAAGATTTTGACTATCGACCTTATCTATGCCCCTCATTATTTTATAGACTTCTATAAGATCACCCCTTAACCTCCTACTCTCCAGGGAAAAAAGTCCCAGTCTGTCTAACCTCTCCCTGTAAGTCAAACCATCAAGTCCCGGTAGCATCCTAGTAAATCTTTTCTGCACTCTTTCTAGTTTAATAATATCCTTTCTATAATAGGGTGACCAGAACTGTACACAGTATTCCAAGTGTGGCCTCACCAATGCCCTGTACAACTTCAACAAGACATCCCAACTCCTGCATTCAATGTTCTGACCAATGAAACCAAGCATGCCGAATGCCTTCTTCACCACCCTATCCACCTGTGACTCCACTTTCAAGGAGCTATGAACCTGTACTCCGAGATCTCTTTGTTCTATAACTCTCCCCAACGCCCTACCATTAACGGAATAGGTCCTGGCCCGATTCGATCTACCAAAATGCATCACCTCACATTTATCCAAATTAAACTCCATCTGCCATTCATCGGCCCACTGGCCCAATTGATCAAGATCCCGTTGCAATCCTAGATAACCTTCTTCACTGTCCACAATGCCACCAATCTTGGTGTCATCTGCAAACTTACTAACCATGCCTCCTAAATTCTCATCCAAATCATTAATATAAATAACAAATAACAGCGGACCCAGCACCGATCCCTGAGGCACACCGCTGGACACAGGCATCCAGTTTGAAAAACAACCCTCTACAACCACCCTCTGTCTTCTGTCGTCAAGCCAATTTTGTATCCAATTGGCTACCTCACCTTGGATCCCATGAGATTTAACCTTATGTAACAACCTACCATGCGGTACCTTGTCAAATGCTTTGCTGAAGTCCATGTAGACCACGTCTACTGCACAGCCCTCATCTATCTTCTTGGTTACCCCTTCAAAAAACTCAATCAAATTCGTGAGACATGATTTTCCTCTCACAAAACCATGCTGACTGTTCCTAATTAGTCCCTGCCTCTCCAAATGCCTGTAGATCCTGTCCCTCAGAATACCCTCTAACAACTTACCCACTACAGATGTCAGGCTCACTGGTCTGTAGTTCCCAGGCTTTTCCCTGCCGCCCTTCTTAAACAAAGGCACAACATTTGCTACCCTCCAATCTTAAGGCACCTCACCTGTAGCGGTGGATGATTCAAATATCTCTGCTAGGGGACCCGCAATTTCCTCCCTAACCTCCCATAACGTCCTGGGATACATTTCATCAGGTCCCGGAGATTTATCTACCTTGATGCGCGTTAAGACTTCCAGCACCTCCCTCTCTGTAATATGTACACTCCTCAAGACATCACTATTTATTTCCCCAAGTTCCCTAACATCCATGCCTTTCTCAACCGTAAATACCGATGTGAAATATTCATTCAGGATCTCACCCATTTCTTGTGGTTCCGCACATAGATGACCTTGTTGATCCTTAAGAGGCCCTACTCTCTCCCTAGTTACCCTTTTGCCCTTTATGTATTTGTAGAAGCTCTTTGGATTCACCTTTGCCTTATCTGCAAAGCAATCTCATGTCCTCTTTTTGCCCTCCTGATTTCTCTCTTAACTCTACTCCGGCAATCACTATACTCTTCAAGGGATCCGCTTGATCCCAGCTGTCTATGCATGTCATATGCCTCCTTCTTCTTCCTGACTAGGGCCTCAATCTCCCGAGTCATCCAAGGTTCCCTACTTCTACCAGCCTTGCCCTTCACTTTATAAGGAATGTGCTTACCCTGAACCCTGGTTAACACACTTTTGAAAGCCTCCCACTTACCAGACGTCCCTTTGCCTGCCAACAGACTCTCCCAATCAACTTCTGAAAGTTCCTGTCTAATACCATCAAAATTGGCCTTTCCCCAATTTAGAATTTTAACTTTTGGGCCAGACCTATCCTTCTCCATAGCTATCTTAAAACTAATGGAATTATGATCACTTGTCCCAAAGTGATCCCTCACTAACACTTCTGTCACCTGCCCTTCCTTATTTTCCATGAGGAGGTCAAGTTTTGCCCCCTCTCTAGTCGGGCCATCCACATACTGAATGAGAAATTCCTCCTGAATACACTCAACAAATTTCTCTCCATCCAAGCCCCTAATGCTATGGCTGTCCCAGTCAATGTTGGGAAAGTTAAAGTCCCCTACTATTACCACCCTATTTTTCTTGCAGCTGTCTGTAATCTCCTTACATATTTGCTCCTCAATTTCCCGTTGACTATTTGGGGGTCTGTAGTACAATCCTATCAAAGTGATCTCTCCCTTCTTATTTTTCATTTCTACCCATATAGACTCAGTGGGCGAACCCTCGGATATATCCCCTCTCACTACTGCCGTGATGTTCTCCCTAATCAAGAACGCAACTCCCCCTCCTCTCTTACCTCCTGCTCTATCTTTCCTATAGCATCTGTACCCTGGAACATTGAGCTGCCAGTCCTGCCCCTCCCTTAGCCATGTTTCAGTAATAGCTATAACATCCCAGTCCCATGTACCCATCCATGCCCTGAGTTCATCTGCCTTGCCCATCAGACTTCTTGCATTGAAATAAATGCAGTTTAATCTAGACTTCCCTTGGTCTTTGCCCTGCTTTCTCAGACCATCTGTCCGGTCATGTTCTGTACACTCTCCCTTACTGCCTTTTGTTTCTGTCACCATTTTATTTCCCACTGATTTCCTGCATCGGTTCCCATCCCCCTGCCACATTAGTTTAAACCCTCCCCAACAGCACTGGCAAACACTCCCCCTAGGACATTGGTTCCAGTCCTGCCCAGATGCAGACCGTCCAATTTGTACTGGTCCCACCTCCCCCAGAACCGGTTCCAATGGCCCAGGAATTTGAATCCCTCCCTCTTGCACCATCTCTCAAGCCACGTATTCATCTTAGCTATCCTGTCATTCCTACTCTGACTTGCCCGTGGCACTGGTAGCAATCCTGAGATTACTACCTTTGAGGTCCTACTCTTTAGTTTAACTCCTAACTCCCTAAATTCAGCTTGTAGGACCTCATCCTGTTTGTTACCTATATCGTTGGTGCCTATATGCACCACGACAACTGGCTGTTCACCCTCCCCCTCCAGAATGTCCTGCAGCCGCTCCGAGACATCCTTGACCCTTGCACCAGGGAGGCAACATACCATCCTGGAGTCTCGGTTGCGTCCGCAGAAACGCCTGTCTATTCCCCTTACAATCGAGTCCCCTATCACTATAGCTCTGCCACTCTTTTTCCTGCCCTCCTGTGCAGCAGAGCCAGCCACGGTGCCATGAACCTGGCCACTGCCACCTTCCCCTGGTGAGCCATCTCCCCCAACAGTATCCAAAACGGTATACCTGTTTTGGAGGGAGATGACCGCAGGGGACCCCTGCACTGCCTTCCTACTCTTCCTCTGTCTGTTGGTCACCCATTCACTATCTCCCTCAGTAATTTTTATCTGTGGTGTGACCAACTCACTGAACGTGCTATCCACGACTTTCTCAGCATCGCGGATGCTCCAAAGTGAGTCCATCCGCAGCTCCAGAGCCGTCAAGTGGTCAAACAATAGCTGCAGCTGGACACACTTCCCGCAGGTGAAGGAATCAGGGATACAGGAAGGAGCCCTGAATTCCCACATCTCACAAGAGGAACATGACACGGCTCTAGGATCTCCTGCCATGACTCAACCCTTAAGTTAGCTTAACAACAACTGCAATGTCAAGAGAAAAAAAAGGAAAGAAAAACTACTTACCACTCCCTTTAAGGAGTTTACTCCTTTAAATTGTTCTCAATTTAGAGAATGTTAACTACACTAGGGACCTTGATTCACTAAAAAATAAACGCTACTTCCTATAAGACCTGCAGACCTTCCCTTTCCTTTTACTTTAGTTACTGTAGATAAGTAGAAATACTCACCTGAACCTACTCCCCAATCAGGTGCCTCCCCTGTGTCGCGTCCCGATCTGATTCCTGACGTCACTTCGAACTCGGTCGCAGCTCCGCTCGGCTCGGCTCCTCTCAGCGCTCTGAAATCCCGCCTTTTATCAGACGCTCCCTCCGCTCGGCTCGGCTCCTCTCAGCTGTTCTCAGCGCTCTGAAATCCCGCCTTTTATCGGATGCTCCCTCCGCTCGGCTCGGCTCCTCTCAGCTGTTCTCAGCGCTCTGAAATCCCGCCTTTTATCGGACGCTCCCTCCGCTCGGCTTGGCTCCTGTCAGCTGTTCTCAGCGCTCTGAAATCCCGCCTTTTATCGGTCGCAGCTCCGCTCCGCTCGGCTCCTCTCAGCTGTTCTCAGCGCTCTGAAATCCCGCCTTTTATCGGACGCTCCCTCCTCTCCTCTCAGACACTCACCACTCTTTTCACTCAAAGAGTGGTGAGTGTCTGGAACGAGCTGCCAGAGGCAGGTACAATTTTGTCTTTTAAAAAGCATTTGGACAGTTACATGGGTAAGATGGGTATAGAGGCCAAGTGCAGGCAATTGGGACTAGCTTAGTGGTATAAACTGGGCGACATGGACATGTTGGGCCGAAGGGCCTGTTCTATGTTGTAAACTTCTATGAAATGCACAATGGCACTAAAGGCAAATTGTTAAATTCATGGAGGAGTTGATTGTATTGGGTTTATGAATTAATGGAACAGTGGGGGTGGTGGACGTTTACCCCTCAATGGAAAACTAGTTGTCGTTAACTTGGTGTTTTACGACGTGTATTCAATGAAATATTTGCTTCTTCCTGAAAGATTACATTTTGCTTAAATTCAGTTCCACAGGAATTATTCTCCCTCCAGTACCTCACTCAATTTCTTGTTTATGTGGGAGTGGAAAGAAGGTAGAGAATTCTCCATGGGCCTGGGGTAAAGATGAAAAAAAAAAGGGAATGGAGAAAAATAAATTCTCCACCCCCACACTTTGACCTAAGAGGCCAATTGCTGTTGATTGCTCTCTCACGCAAGTCGAAGCCCCTTCATGCAATGAGTACAGGGGGTTCAGACTATGATCTTGACAGTTCTACAGAACCAGCAGTATCATATGCAACTTTACTCACAAAACATCAGAATGTTTAAGTAGCAGCCATTAAGGGAAGCTCACTAAACCAAATTAGCTGATCCATGGCATTTTACTTTTAAGTCAAAACACTGCACTGCTGTTCCCAGGGGAGCTACCATTTTGCAGGTTATTCATTGGACTGAAATAGTGCAATACTAATTCACCGGCCTTACGGTTTAATAAAAAAAGTGAGAAAAGTTACAGCAGCTGCTATATTGAGGGGTAGAGAGTTAACATTTATGGACAGGGGAAAGAGAATTTATCACCAATGGGAACAGTAACTTGTATGCAGCTGCCTTAGTTCTAAGCTTTGGCATACCCTCCTGAAATATCTACCTCCCCTCCCAAAACAGACCTTCCCTCCCAAAACCTACCTTTTGCTCACCTGTCCTAATATCTCATTAGGAGAGACAGTGTCAAAAGAGCCCAATGTAGTTCATGTCCAATGTAAAGCAAATTCTGTTACTGGTAAATGAGCAACAGCTCAAGGTTTAAAAAAAACAAAACCAGTCAAATGTTAACTGTTTATTTAGTTACAACCACATTCCACATCAAGAGCCCAGGTCTCCTGGCTCAGTACAAAGTCACACAAATCATTCAGTAGAGGATGGGAGGTCTCAAGACTATACCCATGCAGTCAGTTTAATCACTCGCCCCCAGGGTGAGCTTGTCAAACAGGTACACTCCCATGCCATTCTCAGGGGCTCCCAATCTCTTCAGGTTGGTGATGTGATCGCCAAGCTTCTTGATCATCTTCACTTGTTCATCCAAGTAGTCAGTCTCCAGGAAGTCACACAACTGGAAGAGAATAGTTATGTCCAGCAGCAGATATCAAGGAACTTCCCCTAGAGTTTGGATTTTAATCCTCTTGGACTGGAGGATAGTCAAGTGGTACACTTCAGATTGATGGAATTACTGCATTATTAGAGTAAACTTACTGTACAACAGGTGCATAGATCCTCATGACACTTACTTCTCAATGTCCACAGTAGGTAAACCTCCCTGTCTCCACTCAAAATCCCAAGATAGACAACCCTACACAAAGCTATTGGCTCAAGAACTGTAACATTCCACCTCCAACTTATCCAAAAGCCCACATTAGAACTTACATGAGGGTCTGTCCTCTCAGTGGAGAGTTTGTGCAGATCCAGCAGACTCTGGTTCACATTCTTCTCCATCTGCAGAGCTCTCTGCATCACCTCCAGACCATTGCTCCACTCATCCTGCTCTGGCTTCTGAAAATTCAGAACATTTAAAAATTCCATGAACATCTGATGCT
The DNA here is from genome assembly GCF_035084215.1 of Heptranchias perlo. NCBI lineage: Eukaryota > Metazoa > Chordata > Chondrichthyes > Hexanchiformes > Hexanchidae > Heptranchias > Heptranchias perlo. The sequence goes on from NC_090364.1 coordinate 4,652,654, forward strand.
CTCATGGCTAACTTCATGCAAGAATTGGAGTCATGGAGATACAGTTTGTGCCCCAGATAACTGAACAATGCTAGGTGAGAAATCACCAAAACAGGTTAATACTACAAGAAATCACACCAAGATTTACAGCACTAGACAGGCCATTCAGCCCATCATGTGTTCTAGATTTGGCACACAGAGGACTCCAAATTAATTCCACTGCCCTGCCTACAAGCATAGACATGCAAGCATTATTGGTACCTGTACCTTATACAGCATGTGAGGAGTTATGTTTTATTCTCATTGACTTGAGAATGTATCAGACATTTCAGTGTTTCCCTACTGCTCCAACTGAAGGTAAAGATGTTTGACAATGTTATATTAATACCCCCACATAAGGACAATATCCTCTATAAACCCAATATTGCCACTTACTCTACTGCATGTTCATCTACTCTACCCCTTGAGGAATGGTCTTTGGTCCAACTAGTCCTTCATCACAATCTTCTTGGCTTTTGTACTGCTTATCCAGATTGGTTTTAGCAAATTGCACTCAAGGAATTATATTTCCACCCTGGTCTGTTTCTCCAACATTTTGCCATATCCAGTTTTCAACTGTGGTCCAGTCACTAATATTTCTCCACAGCTAACCTTGATGTCCTCCAGGACAATACAGCCACCACGTCGATTCTGGAATTTCATCAGTTTCTCAGCATCCTCCCATTTCTCATGCGACTGCTCCGTGAAAAACTTGGTAAAGTGACGCAGGGCAACATCATCCCGGTCAAAGTAATAGGACTGAGGAGAGAATATTGAAAACAGAATTATGTCAGACCTAGATCTCACCTACATACAGTTAGTGCTCAAAGTTTCTTCAGAAATCAGATACCATTTGTTTACTAGTAAAATTCAATTTACTTCACAAGATGTTCAATAGCTTCCCCCCTCCCCAATAGGATAATAAGTGGATCAGAGAAAAGTAGCAATTAAGGTCATGGAATTACATTTCATATCAACTCAATCTACTTTTAAGTAAGTTGTACCTCCTTTTACTCCATTCTAGTCTAAAATTAGTAGGGGAACAAGAGACAATTCTCTCATTCCAGTAAATTTACACTCTACAATCATTTAGTGTAATAGAGATCTAGGAACAGTAAAGAAAGCTTCAGCACTAGGAGTCACAACAAGAAAACTCATGAGGACCTGTCAACATTTCACTGGCTACAGTCACCCCATTGAAACTGAAAGTTGTCAAATGCTGACAAGCACTTGACCAGGTTTCTGCTCTTCTCTTACAAACTCAGGCAGCAGCTGAGCAAGGTTCATATTAAACCCCTCAATAGAGTGCAGGTGCTGTGAAGAGCAGTCCATTAACTCTACAAGATCACCCCATATTACTCACTGGCCAAAGATTTTTCTTCCCAGGGAGGTGGAAAGAAATCAAGAGAAATATACTTTAAAACCAGTTTATTGAACCAGAGAAATCCCAACTACTTAAAATGCAGTGACAATTAATCAAAAACTCACCATGGAGAGGTAAACATAGGAGGAATAGAGCTCCATATTGATCTGCTTGTTGACACCATCCTCACACTCCTTGTGGTAATTCTGACACACTTGGGAAGCCATCTTTACTATTTCTGTATTAGTACTTTTCACTATTACTCAAAAAGTTCTAGAACTACCTTCTTCCAGCAAAAGCTCTTGTATTTATACTCCTGGGACAGCCTGCATTGAGGTAATCAATGACATCACCAATGATGATTGACAATCCCCAATAGCCAATCAGGAATCACCCATGAATCCAGGCACCAATTAACAAAGGAGAGGCGGTGTGAGGGAGGGATTGATACCCAGAGCCAATCAGAGGTTAGGAATACAGGCGGATTTGGATGAACAGTCTCGGAGATGTCACTGCTTCTGGGCTCTTTGAACTCCCTCAAATCTGAAAGTGACTCTTTGTTTCAATCTCTCGGGATCATAACTTTGAATTATTTGACATTAATTTAATATTTTCACTGAAGTGGCTTTTCTTAATCTGGTCAAGTTTATTACTTTTAGTAATTGTGATAATGAGACAATATTCAAAGCAATCAAGTAGTCTTGAGTGAATTTGCAAACCAACCATTGGACAGAGAAATGGAAATTCCATCCCATGGATGGTGTGAATCGTCCCCAGTTCTAATATAGAGAATGGGTGTGTCTGAGGATTGGCAGCATGGGGGCATCAACTGGGCAAAGCATTGTGGGATGTGTCATTTTTAGTTTTGATTCTCATGAAATGTTGTTTGGTAAAATTCAGGATATTCAGCGAGAATGAGAGGGAGTGAAGATTACTGAATGCAATGTCACCCACACAAACATCTCCATTTGTGTCAGCTGTGGCTCAGTGGCAGCACTCTCACCTCAGAGTCAGAAGGTTGTGGGTTCAAGTCCCACTCCAGGGACTGGAGCACAAAGTCTAGACTGATACCTCAGTGCAGCACCATGGGAATGCTGTATAGATCGATAAGAGATTAAACTGTGGCCTTATCTGCTCATTTTGGTAGGTGTAAAAGATGCCATAGCACTAATTTGAGGAAGAGCAGGGGAGTTCGCCCCAGTGTCGTTACTAATATTTATCTTTAACCAACATAATTAAAACAGATCATCTTGTTATTATTTCTGTTTGTGCCATTTTGCTGTGAGCAAATTGGGTGCTGCATTTCCCTAATTACAACAGCAACTACATTTTGAAAGTACTTCATTGGCTGTAAACGCTTCAGGATGTCCTGAGGTTGCAATAAGACGCTATATAAATGCAAGCTTTTTCTTTCTATATCCTCTAGCATATTAGATGAGTCCTTTTATGATCAGCGTTCAATGAGGCTAAAGAATATTTGAATCTGATTGAAATGATGAGACTCTGATGTTCTCTAACAGTCTGGCTCATCACATTGGTGTTTCTCTGAGATCCAAAGTCTTGACATCTGGTTTTATTGCAAAATGGTTGAGGTTTTCAATCCTGGATTAAGTGATGAGATGTGTTCCCTTGGAATAAAACTGTTTCCCCCATCACACAATTCCTTTGAATGTAAACACAGAAATTTCTCTTCAAGAAGAACAAACATGTATTTTCTAGCCCATCACCAGGAGACGCTGCTACCAGAACTATTCTTCATTGTAATCAGACTGTAGGAAACATAACAGCAGAGAGGGAGGTGAACATTACACCTCAAAGCAAAATCAGGTCAAACAGTTAACCCCCTTTAGCCCAGTTGTGACCTCAGTGTGGGGAATGTTTGCAGCTGATCCACATCCAGGTTCAGCACAGAGTGAGCTGAAGACTTTTTGCCTGAAATATGAAGTCATCAAACCCATCAACAAATCCACACCCACTCGAACAATCGTGGCTCAGCAACGTATGAAATGTAATGACATTGATCCCCCAAAAGTGCTTGAGAGAAGCAAAGACATTAACGTGGAATGACTGAAGACTGCAATTCCATCACACCCAGTGCAATTCACAACTAAGTTCCTAAACTTGAATTGTAAACACTGGATAATTACAGCTGCAGCATCAACATTTGAATCCATTCATAGGGGTGAACGAGACAAATGGAGAACCAATAGGATTTGGAAAGGATGGAGAGTATTTAGAATGAAACGCACAATGGAACTAAAGGCAAATTGTTCAGTTCATGGAGCAGTTTATTGTATTGGGTTTATGAATTAACAGAATAGTGGGGGTGGTGGAAGTTAACCCCCCACCGAGACCTAGTGATATTTAACTGTGTTTTAAGATGTGCATTTAGTGAAATATTTGCTCCTTCCTGAACAATTACATTTTACTTGAATTCAGTTCCAGAGGAATTATTCTCCCTCCAGTACCTCACCCCATTTCTTGTTCATTGAAGATCTTAAGTAGGCAGGATTGGGGGTGGAGGGGTTAAAAGAAAAAGGAAAAAGACTCTCCACCCCCACAATCCACACAAGAGGCCAATTGCTCACCCACATCAAGGTCCTTCATGCCATGAGTTCAGGAGCTCACAATGAACTGCGACATTACTGGTACTCTAGAGCCATCATGTGCTGCTTTGCTCACAAACCTTCAGAAAGTCTATAGCAGCAGTGGTGAGTTTGGTTTAGTGAGCTCCCCAAATTAACTAAGGATCTATAGCATTTGACTTTTTAAAATCAAACCGTGAACTGCTATTCCCAATGCTGATACCATTCTTAGAGGTTGGTTATTGGACTGAAATGGTGCAATACTATTTCACTGGCATTGTGGTTTAACAAAAGAAAAAAAAGTTACAGCAGCTGATATGTTGAGTGGGTGGAGTGTTAACATTTACAGACAGGGGGGAGAGAGGATATTCACCACCCATGGGAACAGTTACTTGTATACAGCTGCCTCAGTCCTAAGCTTTGGCATTTCCTCTCAATCTCTTCCTCCCTCCGAAAACCTACCTTTTGCGCACCTGATTTAATGTCCTATTATGTGCCTGAGTGCAAATAGCCCAATGTAGTTCTTGTTAGATGTAAAGCAAATTAGGTTACTGAAAAATGAGCAAAACCACAGGAAGACAAAACCAGTCCAGTGTTCACTGTTTATTTACAGTTACTACCACATTAAGAGCCCAGCACTCAGCTCTATACAAAATCACACAAATAATCATTCAAGAGGATGGGTAGTCTCAAGACTATATAAATAATAGGCTATACCCATGCAGTCAGTTTAATCACTCTCCCCCAGGGTGAGCTTGTCAAACAGGTACACTCCCATGCCATTCTCAGGGGCTCCCAGTCTCTTCAGGTTGGTGATGTGATCTCCAAGCTTCTTGATCATCTTCACTTGTTCATCCAAGTAGTGGGTCTCCAGGAAGTCACACAACTGGAAGAAGAGATGGAGAATAGTTATGTCCAGCAGCAGATAGCAAGGAATTTCCCCTAGAGTTTGGATTTTAATCCTCTTGGACTGGAGGATAGTCAGGTGGTACACTTCAGATTGATGGAATTACTGCTTTATTAGAGTAAATGTACTGTACAACAGGTGCATAGATCCTGATGACACTTAATTCTCAACATCCACAGTAGGTCAACCTTCCTGTCCCCACTCAAAAAATATCCAAGATAGACATCCCTAAACAAAGCTATTGGGTATGAAGATCTTCATAGGCTCAAGAACTAACATTCCAGCACCTCCAACTTACACAAAGGCCCACATTAGAACTTACATGAGGGTCTGTCCTCTCAGTGGACAGTTTGTGCAGATCCAACAGACTCTGGTTCACATTCTTCTCCATCTGCAGAGCTCTCTGCATCACCTCCAGACCATTGCTCCACTCATCCTGCTCTGGCTTCTGAAAAGGAAACAGGTCTCACCCAGATCACTTACAATGGATTAAACAAAATACACAAGAAAGTATTGAAGGAAAATAGGAGTTCAAAAAGCAAATCAGATGTCTATGTTACCATCAACCAATGTCACAATGTGGAATTACTGAATTAAGCCACAGGAGTCAAATGAGAACTAATTGCTACAGAAAGTATTTGAAACCAACAGTCCAAGGGGAGCCACATAAAAGACCACTCATTTATTAAATCAAACCTTGATGTCCTCAAAGATGATTGGGCCCCCACGCTGATTCTGGAATTTCAGCAGTTTCTCAGCATGCTCCCGTTCCTCATGTGACTGCTTCTTGAAGAACTCAGCAAAGTGACGCAGGGCAACATCATCCCGGTCAAAGTAATAGGACTGTGGAGAGAATTTTAAATATATCATGCTAGACCTAGATTACAATATACAATTCCAAATTGTTATTTTTCCTCAAGATATTATTTGCATTCAAAAATAGTTACTATTTGTTAACTAGCAAAATTCAATTTACTTCACTCTGTTGGGAAGCTTCCAATCATTATATAAGGAAACAGGATAAAGATTGAAGCAGCAAAAAAAAGTTAGGGATTACATTTCACATCAAGTCAAACTCAACTCCTGAGTAAGTTGTACCTCCTTTTACTCCATTCTAATCTAAAATTGGTGGAGGATAAGAGAAAGCTCCTTCCAGTAGTTTTACACTCTGCAATTTAGTGTAAGAGATCAAGGCACAGTGAAGGCTTCAACACTAGGATTCTCAAGGCAAGAAAACTAGTGAGGACCTGTCAACATTTCACTGGCTAGTCACCCCATTGAAACTGAAAGTTGTCAAATGTTGACAAGCACTTGACCAGGTTTCTGCTCTTCCAGATCAGCCATGATCTTATTGAATAGCAAAGCAGGCTCAAGGGGCCTATTGGCCTACTCATGCTCCTATTTCTGATGTTCTTATTAAACTCAGGCTGCAGCTGAGCCAGGTTCATTGTTGAGGGGTTTAATACAAGTGCAGCTGCTGAAAAGGAGCACCCCATTAACTCAACAAGATCACCTTGTATTACACACCAGAAGTGTTCACTGCCCCAAGATTTTTCTTCCCAGGGAGGTGAAACAAAGCCAAGAGAAAGCATTTAAAGCCAGTTTGTTGAACTACAGAAAATCTAACTACTTAACAAAAAATACAATTAATATAAGACTCACCATGGAGAGGTAAACATAGGAAGAATAGAGCTCCATATTGATCTGTTTGTTGACACCATCCTCACACTCCTTGTGGTAGTTCTGACACACTTGGGAAGCCATCTTTACTATACCTTATGTTTTCACTATCACCTGGACAGTTCTACATCTACCCTCTTCCCTCCCAAGCTCTTGTATTTATACTACTGGGACAGCCCGCATTGAAGCAAGGAATGACATCACCAATGATGATTGACAATTCCCGATAACCAATCAGGAATCGTCCATGAATCCAGGCACCAATTAACAAAGGACAAGGGCGTGGTGGAGGAGAGGTTGATACCCAGAGCCAATCAGAGCTTTGGAATACAGGCTGGTTTGGGTGATTGGTCTCAGTGATATCACTGCTTTTTTTTGGACGAAAATAATTCTAAGATGGGGCACTTGTGTAACTGTCTTGAGACCCAGTGTCACCTGTATTTTTTTTTGGACATCTTGATTTCTTTATCACGATATCAAACAAAACCAGAATCAAATTATAACTTTATTGTTAGAGTCGAGGATTCGCTCCAGTCCCTGCTGCTCCCACCAGTCGCGGAAAGCCTCAACCATAACGGCAGACACGGAATGCTCTTCTCCAGGGCCAAGTGGGCGCAGAGAATGCTGCGGACGAGAGTCGGAGCGACCGCCCCCACAGGCCGTGTCCGTCTTGTACCTGTGGATGGTCACCTTTGGTGCTTTTTGGGTTCTTTGACCTCCCTCATAGTGCCTCTTTGTATAAATCTCTCAGAATCACAACTTTGAATTATTTGATAATAATTTGATATTTTCACTGAAGTGGCTTTTCATAATCTGGTCAAGTTTATTACTTGCAAGTAACAGTGATGATGAGACAATATTCAACGCAATCAAGTCATCTTGAGTGAATTTGCAAACCAAATCTTGGACAGAGAAATGGAAATTCCATCCCATGGATGGTGTGAATCGTCCCCAGTTCTAATATAGAGAATGGGTGTGTCTGAGGATTGGCAGCATGGGGGCATCAACTGGGCAAAGCATTGTGGGATGTGTCATTTTTAGTTTTGATTCTCATGAAATGTTGTTTGGTAAAATTCAGGATATTCAGCGAGAATGAGAGGGAGTGAAGATTACTGAATGCAATGTCACCCACACAAACATCTCCATTTGTGTCAGCTGTGACTCAGTGGCAGCACTCTCACCTCAGAGTCAGAAGGTTGTGGGTTCAAGTCCCACTCCAGGGACTTGAGCACAAAGTCCAGGCTGATACTTCACCACAGCACCCAGTGAGTGCTGTACAGTCGGATGAGACATTAAACCGAGGCCCCGTCTGCTCACTTAGGATGTAAAAGATCCCATGGCACTAATTTGAGTGAGAGAAGGGGAGTTCTCCCTGGTGTCTCTGCAAATATTTATCCCTCAACCAATGTAATTAAAACAGATTATCTAATCAATATTTCATGCTGTTTGTGGGATCTTGCTGTGGCCATATTGGTTGCTGCGTTTCCAACATTACAACAGTGAGTACATTTCAAAAGTACTTATTGGCCGTGCTTCATTGTAATCAGATTATAGGGAACGGATCAGCACAGAGTGAGCTGAACATTGGCCTGTTTTCCATTTGAGGTGTAAACAGTTAACCCCCATTAGCCCAGTTGTGACCTCCGTGTGGGGAATGTTTGCAGTTGATCCTCATCCAGGTTCAGCACATCGAGTGAGCTGAATACTTTTTGCTCGAAATATGAAGCCGTCAAAGCCATCAGCAAATCCAACCGACTCGTACAATTGTGGCTCAGCAATGAATGAAATGTGGTGAAATTGATCCCCCAAAAGTGCTTTTGAGAGAAGCAGACATTAACGTGGAACGACTGAAGACTGCAATTCCATCACACCCAGTGCAGTTCACAACTCAGTTCCTAAACTTCACTTGTAAACACTGGATAATTACAGATACAGCATCAACATTTGATCCATTCATAGGGTTGAAGGTGACAAATGGAGAACCAATAAGATTTGGAAAGGATGATTAGTATTTGGTATGAAATGCACAATAGGACCAAATACAAATTGATACATTTCAGGTTGGAGCTGATTGTATTGGGTTTATGAATTGATGGGACAGGGATGTGGAAGGATTTTGCAGGAGAAATATCGATTTAACTTGAAATCAAAAAGCAAATTTAAACAATGAAATATATTTACTCCTTCCAAAAGGATTTCAGTTGCACAGATATTACTCTCCCATGAGGACCTTACTCAATTGCTTCTCATGAGATCAACAGTGAGTGTTGCAGGTTCTTTACCTGGACAGTGGGTGCACACATGGGGCAAAAAAAAAGTTTTTAATCAAACCCTAACTTCTCCACCGAATCTATACTGTCCCCTAAGAAGCCAGTGGATACAAAGCAAATGTGCCAATGTTCATTGCCTCCCTCCCCCAAGTACACTGAGTTCACATTACTGGTCTGTAATTGTTTGACCACTAAGCTTACTGGAAAGCCCAGAGCAGCAATGATGAGTTTGGTTTCATGAGCTCCCTCCAGTGTATCCCATAGCAATAACTTTTTTAAAATGGGATTGTTCAGTGGACTGATCTGGTTTAACATAAAATATCAAGAAAATGAGCTTAACACAATGTTACAGTCGCTGATATCTTGTCCTGGGGTGGGGATGTTTAAAAAGGAAGATGCCTTTTTGGAAAGAGAATATTCAGTGGTAACAGTAACTTGTATTAAAACCAGCAAAGATTGGAATGTGCTGTTAGTATTCAAGGTAAACACAGAATTGAAATTAGATAGTCAACATCCAAGTCAATAAATTGGAATTACTACAGGAATGGCAGGGGAGGGGGGGGTTAAATTGACAATGGACTGACTCTTACACTGCCCAATGTAATTGTTAGATGTAAACTAAATTAGGTTACTGAAAAATCAGCATCCACTCAATTTGAGACAACAAAATCCAGTTCAACAATTTATTGACAGTTCCTATTACATTTCACAAGAGCCCCGGTCTCAGTTCTTTGTACAAAGCCACATAAGTCATGACTGCTACAGGATGGGGGAGTGTCAAGACAACATGAACAGGAGCACTAATAAACTTTATCCCTGCAGTCAGTTTAATCACTCTCCCCCAGAGTGAGCTTGTCAAACAGGTACACTCCCATGCCATTCTCAGGGGCTCCCAGTCTCTTCAGGTTGGTGATGTGATCTCCAAGCTTCTTGATCATCTTCACTTGTTCATCCAAGTAGTGGGTCTCCAGGAAGTCACACAACTGGAAGAAAAGATAGAGAATAGTTATGTCCAGCTGCAGATAGCAAGGCATTTGCCAGAGTTTGGAATTTAATCCTCTTGGACTGGAGGATAGTCAAGTGGAACACTTCAGATTGATGGAATTACTGCATTATTAGAGTAAACTTACTGTACAACAGGTGCATAGATCCTCATGACACTGGGACACACTTACCTCTCAATGGCCACAGTAGGTCAACCTCCTTATCCTGTCTCCCCTCAAAAAAATCCAAGGTAGACATCCCTCCACAAAGCTATTGGGTATAAAGATCTTAATAGACTCAAGCACTGTAACATTCCATCTCCAACTTACCCAAAGACCCACATTAAGGACTTACATGAGGGTCTGTCCTCTCAGTGGACAGTTTGTGCAGATCCAGCAGACTCTGGTTCACATTCTTCTCCATCTGCAGAGCTCTCTGCATCACCTCCAGACCATTGCTCCACTCATCTTGCTCTGGCTTCTGAAATGGGAATCAAGGGTCAGCCAGATCACTTACAATGGATTAAACAAAATACATGACAAAGTATTGAAGGAAAATAGGAGGAGTTCAAAAAAGCAAATCAGATGTCCATGTTACCATCAACCAATGTCAAGAATATAGAATGACTGAATTAAGTAACTGGAGTCAAATAAAAAATAATTGCTGTAGAAAATATTTGAAATAATCAGTCCAAGGGGAGCCACATAGAAGACCACTCATTTATTAAATCTAACCTTGATGTCCTCCAAGATGATTCGGCCTCCACGCTGACTCTGGAATTTCAGCAGTTTCTCAGCGTGCTCCCGTTCCTCATGTGACTGCTCCTTGAAGAACTCAGCAAAGTGACGCAGGGCAACATCATCCCGGTCAAAGTAATAGGACTGTGGAGAGAATTTTAAATAAATCATGCTAGACCTAGATTACAATTACAAATTTTTCATTCCTTTTTCCTCAAGATATTAATTGCTTTCAAAAATAATTACCATGTTAACTCACAAAATTCAAATTACTTCACTTTCATTTGGTGAGCTTCCCTTCCCCATAAAGGACAGAATAAAGAGTCAAGCAGCAAAAAAAAACTACTAATGTTTGGGATTACATTTCACATCAAGTCAAACTCAACTCCTGAGCAAGTTGTACCTCCTTTTACTCTCCATTCTAATCTAAAATTGATTGAGGACAAAAGAAAGTTCCTTCATTCTTGTAGTTTTACACTCTGCAATTTAGTGTAATAGAGATCTCAGCACAGTGAAGAAATCACTAGGATTCTCAAGGCAAGAAAACTAGTGAGGACCTGTCAACATCTCACTGGCTACAGTCACCCCATTGAAACTGAAAGTTGTCAAGTGTTGACAAGCACTTGACCAGGTTTCTGCTCTTCTCTTACAAACTCAGGCTGCAGCTGAGCCAGGTTCATATATTAAACCCCTCAATAGAGTGCAGCTGCTGTAAGGAGCAGTCCATTAACTCAACAAGATCACCTTGTATTACACACCAGAAATGCTCACTGCCCCAAGATTTTTCTCCCCAGGGAGGTGGAACAAAGCCAAGAGAAAGAGTTTAAAGCCAGTTTGTTGAACTACAGAAATTCTAACCACTTACAAAACAGTGACTATTAATACAAGACTCACCATGGAGAGGTAAACATAGGAGGAATAGAGCTCCATATTGATCTGTTTGTTGACACCATCCTCACATTCCTTGTGATAGTTCTGACACACTTGGGACTCCATCTTTCCTGTATCCTATGTTTTCACTATCACCTGGACAGTTCGACAACTACCCTCTTCACTCCCAAGCTCTTGTATTTATACTACTGGGACAGCCAGCATTGAAGCAAGGAATGACATCACCAATGATGATTGACAATCCTCGATAACCACTCAGGAATCGTCCATGAATCCAAGCACCAATTAACAAAGGACAGGGTAAAAAAGAAAAAAAACAAAGGACAGGGGCATTGTGGAGAAGGGATTGATACCCAGAGCCAATCAGAGCTTGCGTGTTTGGTCTTGGTGATATCAATGCTTTTTGACTAAAATAATTCTAAGATGGGGTACTTTTTTTGTGCAGGTCAGTGAGCTCTGAAGGGACGGTGGGACTGGCCTGAGGTACTGGTGCCGGCTGGTTGACGGACCAATCATTCCCTCGGTGCTCTGTGGCCATGGATCACTCGAATCCCCACACGGGCTCCAAACTCCAGTTAAACTTTCCCATTTGGAACTAATTGTCCAAACACGAATAAGATTGAAAGTTTGTTATTCTCTAGGTTGACTTTTTATTAGTGATGTTCGTCTAGTTTTCTTTTCTTCTTCTTTGTTTTCGGCCCCCCTTTTATAAGAAGTATGGTGGGAGGGGGGTGGTTAGGGAGTGTTTTTATGTGCAGCAAATCAATAAACCCAAAATAAGTGTCAAATTCTAATTTTATTGTATTGATCCAGGATGCACTCCAATCCCTCCGGTGCCCACCGGTCGCGGAAAGCCTCAAGCATAACGGCAGACACCGCGTGCTCCCTCTCCAGGGCCATCCAGTCGCAGAGAATGCCGTAGACGAGATTCAGAGCGACCGCCCCCACGTACCGCGTCCAGCCTGGACCTGTGGATGGTCACCTTTGGTGCTTTTTGAGTTCTTTGACCTCCCTCAAAGTGCCTCTTTGTATCAATCTCTCGAAATCACAACTTTGAACTATTTGGTAACAACTTGATATTTCCACTGAAGTGGCTTTTCATACACTGGTCAAGTTTATTACTTTAAGTAATTGTGATGCTGAGACAATATTCAATGCAATCAAGTCGTCGAATTTTCAAAGACATTAACGTGGAATCACCGAAGACTGCAATGTCATCGTACCCACTGCAGTTCACAACTGAGCTTGTAAACTTCACTTGTAAACACTGGATAATCACAGCTGCAGCATCAATATTTGAATTCATTCATTGGGGTGACGGAGACAAATGGAGAACCAATAGGATTTGGAAAGGATGATTGTTATTTGGTATGAAATATACAATAGGACTAAATACAAATTGATATATTTATGGAGGAGCTGATTGTATTGAGAACAGGGATATGGCGGGAGTTTGTCAAAATATCTATAACTTCATTCAAATTATTTGCTTCCAGAAGGATTACATGTCACTGGAGTACAATCCCACAGGTATTACTCTCCCTTGAGTCCCTCACCCAATGGCTTAATCATGAGGGTGGTGGCAGTAGAAAGTGAGTTCATAGAACCAAGCCCAATCCTCTCCCCACTGGGAATCCATACTTTCTCCATAGAGGTCAGTGGATAGTCAGCAAATGTGGCAATTCTGGTTGATTTTACCACTGCCCCCCCCCTCCTCACCCAAGGGAAGTCTCCTTACCTTTAGGAGTTCACACAATACTGGTCTGTATAGCAGTTATCTGCTGCTTTACCACACAGCTTGCCCAACCATCTACAGTAATGATGAGTTTGGTTTAGTGAGCTCCCTCCAGTGTATCCCACAGTAATAACTGAATGAGATCTGTAGCAGCTTTATTTAAAAACCCTTAGTAAACACCTCATCCAAGGGCAGATACCTTCCTTAAATAGGATTGTTCATTGGACTGAAATTATTTAACACTAGCACACTTCCTTGGTGTTTTTCAACCAGGGAAAAACATTACAGCAGCTGATATTTTGTTGCACGGAGGGGTTAAAGAAAGTTGCCATTTTTGCAAGGAGAATATTCATCACCAATGGTAGCAGTAACTTGTATCACAGCATTGCATTCAAACCAGCAGTGAAGAGCAATGTTTGAAATGCACAAATACAATCAAGGTACACAGAATTAAAATTAGATCTTCAACATGTGGCCCTGAACATCAAAGTCAATAAATTGGAATGACCCCAGCAGGGGAAAAAAATTTACAAGGTCTTAATCCCATGAAGTTGTTCCACAGCCTAGTGTAATTCTTGTTTGACAGAAACTAAATGTTAAATTAAGTGATTGCTTATTTTTTCAAGTTATTACACAACAAAATCCAGTTCAATGTTAACAGTTTATTTTCAGTTACGATTACATTTCAAATCAAGACCCCAGGTCTCAGCTTTGTACAAAGTCACAAAAGTCATAACTGTGACAGGATGGGGGTCTCACACACATTATATAAACAGGAGCACGACCAAAGCTTTATTCCTGCAGTCAGTTTAATCACTCTCCCCCAGGGTGAGCTTGTCAAACAGGTACACTCCCATGCCATTCTCAGGGGCTCCCAGTCGCTTCAGGTTGGTGATGTGATCTCCAAGCTTCTTGATCATCTTCACTTGTTCATCCAAGTAGTGGGTCTCCAGGAAGTCACACAACTGGAAGAAAAGATGGAGAATAGTTATGTCCAGCAGCAGATAGCAAGGAACTTCCCCTAGAGTTTGGATTTTAATCCTCTTGAACTGGAGGATAGTCAAGTGGTACACTTCAGATTGATGGAATTACTGCATTATTAGAGTAAACTCACTGTACAACAAGTGCATAGATCCTCATAACACTGGGACACACTTACTTGTCAATGGCCACAGTAGGTCAAACTCCCTGTTCTGTCTCCACTCAAAAATCCAAGATAGACATCCCGACACAGCTATTGGGTATGAAGATCTTAATAGACTCAAGAACTGTAACATTCCACCTCCATCTTACCCAACGGCCCACATTAAAAACTTACATGAGGGTCTGTCCTCTCAGTGGACAGTTTGTGCAGATCCAGCAGACTCTGGTTCACATCCTTCTCCATCTGCAGAGCTCTCTGCATCACCTCCAGACCATTGCTCCACTCATCCTGCTCTGGCTTCTGAAAAGGAATCAAGTCTCAGCCAGATAACTTACAATGGATTAAACAAAACCACATGAGAAAGTATTGAAGGAAAATAGGATTGCAAAAGCAATCAGATGTCCATGTTACCAAGGACCAATGTCACAAGAATATAATTTTACTATATTAAGCCACTGAAGTCAAATTGGAACTAATTGCTACAGAAAGCATTTGAAACAATCAGTCCAAGGTGAGCCACAGAAAACCACTCATTTGTTAAATCAAACCTTGATGTCCTCCAAGATGATTCGGCCTCCACGCCGATTCTGGAATTTCAGTAGTTTCTCAGCGTGCTCCCGTTCCTCATGTGACTGCTCCTTGAAGAACTCGGCAAAGTGACGCAGGGCAACATCATCCCGGTCAAAGTAATAGGACTGTGGAGAGAATTTTAAAACTATCACAAGACAAAATTATGTGTTATTTTTCTACAGTTAGATATTAATTGCTTTCAAAAATAGTTACCATTTGTTAACTCGCAAAACTCAATTTACTTCACTATGTTGGTTCACTGCCCCACCCTATAAAAGGCAGGATTAAGATTCAACAAGCCAAAGACACACTAAAGTTTGGGATTACATTTCAGGTCAAGTCAAACTCAACTCCCTGAGCAAGTTGTATCTCCTTTTACTCCCCATTCTAATCTAAAATTAATGGAAGACAAGAGAAAATTCCTTCATTCCTGTAGTTCTACAATCATTTCATGTAAGAGATCAAGGCACAGTGAAAGCTTCATCACTGGGATTCTCATAGTACTTCACTAGGAAATAAAAAAGGCAAGAAAACTAGTGAGGACTTGCCCAAAAAGATCAGGTACAGTAGCATTGTGGTTATGTTACTGGACCAGTAATTCAGAGACAGGAGCTCAATTCCACCACAGGAGCTGGGAATTTAAGCTCAGTTAATTAAAATACAAATCAGAATAAAAAGCTAGCATCAGTAATGACCATGAAACTACTGGATTGTCATAAAAATCCCATCAGGTTCACTAATGACCTTTAGGGAAGGAAATTTGCAAGTAATAAACTTAGCCAGATTATGAAAAGCAACTTCAGTGAAAATATCAAAAAATTCAAAGTTATGATTCCAAAAGATTTATGCAAAGAGGCACTTTTAGGGAAGTCAAAGAACCCAAAAAGCATCAAAGGTGACCATCCACAGGTCCTGGCTGGATGCGGCCCGTGGGGGCGGTCACTCCGATGGATTCTTATAGTGGCCTCGCAAGTCACTCAGTTGTACAATCCTACAATAAAGAAACTGCAGCATCTCACAACCACCTTCTCAAGAGCAATTAGGGATGGGCAATAAATGCTGGCCTTACCAGTGACACCCACATCCCATGGATAACAAAAAAAATCACTGGCTGCAGGCAGCAACTGAGCCAGGTTCATAGATTAAACCCCTCAATAGAGTGCAGACACCACAAGGAGCAGTCCATTAACTCAACAAGATCACCTTACATAAAACAGTCAGCATTCACTGTCCAAAAATTATATTCCCCAGGGAGAGGGAAAAAGAACTTGAGAAATAGAGTTTAAAGCCAGTTCATTAAACTGGAAAAATTCCAACTACTTAGAATGCAGTGATATGTAATAAAAGACTCACCATGGAGAGATAAACATAGGAGGAATAGAGCTCCATATTGATCTGCTTGTTGACACCATCCTCACACTCCTTGTGATAGTTCTGACACACTTGGGAAGCCATCATCTATTTCTGTTTTCACTCTTCACTATCACCTGGACAATTCTAGAACTACCCTCTTCACTCACAAGCTCTTTCATTTATACTATTGGGACAGCCGACATTTGAGCAAGGAATGACATCACCAATGATGATTGACAATCCCTGATAGCCAATCAGGAATCTTCCATAAATCCAGGCACCAATTAACAAAGGAGAAGGGGTGTGGGGGAGGGGTTGATACCCAGAGCCAATCAGAGCTTTGGAATACAGGCTGGTTTGGGTGATTGGTCTCGGTGATGTCACTGCTTTATGGGTTGTTTTTCCCTCTTTTCTTCTGTTTGACTAAAATAATTCTAAGATGGGACACTTGTGTTGCTGTCTTTAGACCCAGTGTCACCTGTATTTTTGTCACCTTCATTTCTTTATTACGAAATCCAACAAAACCAGAATCAAATCATAACTTTATTGTCGGAGTCGAGGACGTACTCCGAGCTCTGCGCCTCCCACCGGTCTCGGAAAGCCTCAAGTTTACCAGCAGACACCGTGTGCTCCCTCTCCAGGGCCACCCGGGCGCAGAGAATGCTGCGGAGCGAGGCAGAGAGACGGAGCGACCGCCCCCACGGGCCGCATCCAGCCAGGACCTGTGGATGGTCACCTTTGATGCTTTTTGGGTTCTTTGACCTCCCTGAAAGTGCCTCTTTGTATAAATCTTTCAGAATCACAACTTTGTATTTTTTGATAATTTAATATTTTCACTGAAGTTGCTTTTCATAATCTGGCCAAGTTTATTACTTGTAAGTAATTGTGACACTGAGACAATATTCAATGCAATCAAGTCATCTTGAGTGAATTTGCAAACCAACCATTGGACAGAGAAATGGAAATTCCATCCCATGGATGGTGTGAATCGTCCCCAGTTCTAATATAGAGAATGGGTGTGTCTGAGGATTGGCAGCATGGGGGCATCAACTGGGCAAAGCATTGTGGGATGTATCATTGTTTTGGTTTTGATTCTCATGAAATGTTGTTTGGTAAAATTCAGGATATTCAGCGAGAATGAGAGGGAGTGAAGATTACTGAATGCAATGTCACCCACACAAACATCTCCATTTGTGTCAGCTGTGACTCAGTCGTTGCACTCTCACCTCAGAGTCAGAAGGTTATGGGTTCAAGTGCCAATCCATAGACTTGAGGAAAAAGTCCAGGCTGACTGTGGGAGTGCTGCAGTGTCGGAGATAGAGTCTTTCATTAAACAGAGGCCCAGTCTGCCCTCTCAGGTGGATGTAAAAGGTTCCTAAGCACTATTTTGAGGAAGAGCAGGGGAGTTCTCCCCAGTGTCTTGGCCAATGTTTCTCTCTCAAACAACACCACTAAAACAGATCATCTGGTCTTTATTTCATTGCTGTTTGTGGGATCTTCCTGTGGGCAAATTCACTTCTGCATTACAACACTTCAAAAGTACTTCATTGGCCGCGCTTCTTTGTGGTCAGACTGTAGGAAACGTATCAGCACGGAGTGGGGTGAACTTTGATCAAAATTTTTTTTGAGGTGTAAACACTTAACCCCCATTAGCCCAGTTGTGACCTCAGTGTGGGGAATGTTTGCAGCTGATCCACATCCAGATTCAGCACAGAGCGAGCTGAAAACTTTTTGTCTGAAATATGAAGTCGTGAAACCAGTCAACAAATCCACACCGACTCGTACAATCGTGTCACAGCAACGTATGAAATGTGGTGACATTGATGCGCCAAAAGTGCTTTTGAGAGATTCAAAGACATTAATGTGGAATGACTGAAGACTGCAATTCCATCACACCCAGTGCAGTTCACAACTAAGATCCAAAACTTGAATTGTAAACACTGGATAATTACAGCTGCAGCATCAACATTTGAATCCATTCATGGGGGTGAAGGAGACAAATGGAGAACCAGTTGGATTTGGAAAGGATGGTGAGTATGTGGAATGCAATGCACAATGGGATGAAAGTCAAATTGTTAATTTCATGGAGGAATTGCTTGTATTGGGTTTATGAATTAGTGGAACAGTGGGGGTGGTGGAAGTTCCCCCCCCCAGGTGAACTAGTTGTAGTTAACTTGGTGTTTAAAGATGTTCATTGAATGAAATATTTGCTCCTTCCTGTAAGATTGCATTTTGCTTGACTTCAGTGGCACAGGGATTATTCTCCCTCCAATTCTTCACCCAATTTCTTGCACATGTTGGGTTAGACAGGCAGGTTTAGGGTCGAGGGGGGAAAAGGAGGTAGAAAATTCTCCATATGAGGGCGGTGGAAGAATGAAAAAAAAAATCACAACTTACCACCCCCAGAATCTACACTTCCACCCAAGAGCAATTGTTGTTATTGGCGGCTCACCCAAGTCTAATCCCGTTGGTTGCATGAGTTTCGGCAGCTCACAGTGAATTTAGACACGACTGGTTCTGTCGAGCCATCATGTGCTACTTTGCTCACAAACTTTCAGAGTCTATAACAGCAGTGATGAGTTTCATTGAGTGAGCTCCCTCTAATTAGTAACAGAAGATCTATAGCATTTTACTTTTTTTTTTAAGTAAAAAGTCCTGCACTGCTATTCCCAGGGCAAATACCATTCTTACAGATTGCCCATTGGACTGAAATGGTGCAACACTAATTCACTGGCATTGTGGTTTAACAAAAAAATTACAGCAGCTGATTGGCAGGTGGATAGTTAACATTAATGGTCAGGGGAGAGAGAGGATGTTCATGACCAATGGGAACAGTTACTTGTATGCAGCTGCCTCACTTCTGAGCTTTGGCATTTCCTCCCTCCTGCTCACCTGTCCTAATGTCTCATTATGTGAGAGTGTCAAACATGCCAACATCGTTCTTGTTAGATATAAAGCAAATTAAATTACTAATAAATAAGCAACAGCTCAGAATTTTAACAAGAAGACAAAACCAGTCTAATGTTCACTGTTTATTTACAGTTACTACCACATTCCACATCAAGAGCCCAGGTCTCAGTCTGTATAAAAAGTCAGACAAGTCATCATATAATCCAGGGTATGAGACCTCCCATCTTCTACTGAATAAACAGGAGCACTAAACAATAAGATTTATTCCTGCATACAATTTAATCACTCTCCCCCAGGGTGAGCTTGTCAAACAGGTACACTCCCATGCCATTCTCAGGGGCTCCCAGTCTCTTCAGGTTGGTGATGTGATCTCCAAGCTTCTTGATCATCTTCACTTGTTCATCCAAGTAGTGGGTCTCCAGGAAGTCACACAACTGGAAGAAGAAGATGGAGAATAGTTATGTCCAGCAGCAGATATCAAGGAACTTCCCCTAGAGTTTGGATTTTAATCCTATTCGACTGGAGGATAGTCAAGTGGTACACTTCAGACTGATGGAATTACTGCATTAATAGAGTAAACTTACTGTATGACAGGTGGATAGATCCTCAAGTCACTGGGACACTGTCCTCTCAATGTCCACGGCAGGACAACCTCCCTATCTCACTCAAAAAAAATCCAAGATAGACATCCCCACACAAAGTTAGAGTATGAAGATCTTAATCTCAAGAAATAACACTCCACCTTCAACTTACCCAAAAGGCTCTCATTGAAAGCATTAGGAACTTACATGAGGGTCTGTCCTCTCAGTGGACAGTTTGTGCAGATCCAGCAGACTCTGGTTCACATCCTTCTCCATTTGCAGAGCTCTCTGCATCGCCTCCAGACCATTGCTCCACTCATCCTGCTCTGGCTTCTGAAATGGGAATCAAATCTCACCCAGATCACTCAATAGATTAAACAAAATACATGAGAAAGTTTTGAAGGAAAAGAAAAGTTCAAACAGCAAAGCAGATGTCCATGTTACAATCAACCAATGTCACAATATAGACTGTCTGAATTAAGCCACTGGAGTTAAATTGGAACTAATTGCTATAGAAAGTATTTGAAATAGTCAGTCCAAGGGGAGCCACATCGAAGACCACTCATTTTTAAATCAAACCTTGATGTCCTCCAAGATGATTCGGCCTCCACGCTGATTCTGGAATTTCAGCAGTTTCTCAGCGTGCTCCCGTTCCTCATGTGACTGCTCCTTGAAGAACTCAGCAAAGTGACGCAGGGAAACATCATCCCGGTCAAAGTAATAGGACTGTGGAGAGAATTTTAAATATATCATGCTGGACCTAGACTACAATATGCAATTCCAAATTTTTCATTACTGTTTCCTCAAGATATTAATTGCTTTCAAAAATAATTACCATGATAACTAGCATCATTTAATTTATTTCACTATGTTTGGCTAGCTGCCCTTCCCCATAAAAGACAGGATGAAAAGTGTCAAGCAGCAAAAAGTGTGTTTGAGATTACATTTCAGATCAAGAGAGAGTCAACTCTGAGCAAGTTGTACCTCCTTTTACTCTCCATTCTAATCTAAAATTGATGGAGGAAAAGAGAAAATTCTTTCATTACAGTAGTTTTACACTCTGCAATTTAGTGTAATAGAGATCTAGGCACAGTGAAGAATTAATCACTAGGATTCTCAAGGCAAGAAAACTAGGTGAGGACCTGTCAACATTTCACTGGCTACAGTCACCCCATTGAAACTGAAAGTTGTCGAATGTTGACAAGCACTTGACCAGGTTTCTGCTCTTCTCTTACAAACTCAGGCAGCAGCTGAGCCAGGTTCATATATTAAACCCCTCAATAGAGTGCAGCTGCTTCAAGGAGCAATCCATTAACTCACCAAGATCACCTTGTATTGCACACCAGAAATACTCACTGCCCCAAGATTTTTCTTCCCAGGGAAGTGGAACAAAGCAAAGAGAAAAAAAATTTTAAAGCCAGTTTGTTGAACTACAGAGATTCTAACTACTTACAAAACAGTGACAATTAATACAAGACTCACCATGGAGAGGTAAACATAGGAGGAATAGAGCTCCATATTGATGTGTTTGTTAACACCATCCTCACACTCCTTGTGGTAGTTCTGACACACTTGGGAAGCCATCTTTACTATATCCTATATTTTCACAATCATCTAAACCGTTCTTCAACTAACCTCTTTTATTACAAGCTCTTGTATTTATACTACTGGGACAGCCTGCATTGAAGCAAGGAATGACATCACCAATGATGATTGACAATCCTCGATAACCACTCAGGAATCGTCCATGAATCCAAGCACCAATTAACAATGGAGAGGGGCATTGTGGAGGAGGGATTGATACCCTGAGCCAATCAGAGCTTTGGAATACAGGCCGGTTTGGCTGATTGGTCTCGGTGATATCACTGCTTTTTTTTTTCACTACAATAATTCTACTGGAGTGCATCCTGGACAAGAATAATAAAATTATAATTTGAACTTGTTTTGGTTTTTCTTTGGGATTTTCACACATAAACACACCCTAAACCCCCACCTTCTTATAGAAGGGGGTCCTAAAATCACAAAAAAATAGAAAAAAACCCAAAGAAAATAACTCTAAGATGGGGCACTTTTTCTTTGTGCAGATCAGTGAGCTCTGAAGTGACGGTGGGACTGGCCTGAGGTACTGGTGTCGGCTGGTTGACGGACCAATCATTCCCTCGGTGCTCTGTGGCCATGGATGACTCGAATCTCCACACGGGCTCCAAACTCCAGAAAAACTTTCCCGTTTGGAGCTAATTGTCCAAACACGAATAGGATTGAAAGTTTTTTTTTCTCCAGGTTGACTTTTCATAAGTGAGGTTCATCTAGTTTTCTTTTTTTTCCTTTGTTTTTGGCCCCCCTTTGATAAGAAGAGGAGGTTAGGGAGTGTTTTTATTTGCAGCAAATCATTAAACCAAAAATAAGAGTCAAATAATAATTTTATTATATTGATGCAGGATGCACTCCAATCCTTGCGGTGCCCACCGGTCGCGGAAAGCCTCAAGCGTACCGGCAGACACCGCGTGCTCCATCTCCAGGGCCACCCGGGTGCAGAGAATGCCACGAATCCGAGTCGGAGCGACCGCCCCACAGGCCGCGTCCAGCCTGGACCTGTGGATGGTCACCTTTGGTGCTTTTTGAGTTCTTTGACCTCTGTCAAAGTGCCTCTTTGTATTAATCTCTCAATCACAACTTTGAACTATTTGATATTTCCACTGAAGTGGCTTTTCATAATCTGGTCAAGTTTATTACTTGTAAGTAATTGTGACACTGAGACAATATTCAATGCAATCAAATCATCTTGAGTGAATTTGCAGACATTAACATGGAATGACTGAAGACTGCAATTCCATCACACCCAGTGCTGTTCACAACTAAGTTCCTAAACTTGACTTGTAAACACTGGATAATTACAGCTGCAGCATCAACATTTGATCCATTTATAGGGGTGAAGGAAACAAATGGAGAACCAATAGGATTTGGAAAGGATGATTACTATTTGGTGTGAAATGCACAATCAGACTAAATACAAATTGATACATTTTAGGGAGGAGCTGATTGTATTGGTTTATAATTTGATGGAACAGGGTTGTGGAAGGGTTTTGCAGGAGAAATATCTATTTAGCTTTGTTTAAATTTGCTTTTTTATTTAATTGAATGTATTTACTCCTTCCTGAAGGAGTTCAGTTGCACAGATATTACTCTCCCTTGAGGACCTTACTCAATTACTTCTCATGAGATCAACAGTGAGTGTTGCAGGTTCTTTACCTGGACGGTGGGTGCACACATGGTGCAAAAAAAATTCTTAATCAAACCGTAACTTCTCCCCCACCGAATCTATACTGTCCCCTAAGAAGCCAGTGGATACTAAGCAAATGTGCCAATGTTCATTTCCTCCCTCCCCCAAGTACTCTGAGTTCATATTACTGGTCTGTACTTGTTTGACCACTAAATTTACTAGAAAGCCCAGAGCAGCAATGATGAGTTTGGTTCCATGAGCTACCTCCAGTGTATCCCACAGCAATAACTAAATGAGATCTGTAGCAACTCAATTTAATACCTGGACTTCTTATCGCAGGGCAAAAGTCTGGTTTAAAATGGGATTGTTCAGTGGACTGATCTGGTTTAACATTAGCTCATTATCCTGATATTTTAACAATGTTACAGTAGCTGATATCTTGTCCTGGGGATGGGGATGTTTTAAAAGGAAGATGCCATTTTGGAAAGAGAATATTCAGTGGTAACAGTAACTTGTATTAAAACCAGCAAAGATTGGAATGTGCTATGAACATTCAAGGTAAACACAGAATTGAAATTAGATCTTCAACATGTGATCCTGAACATCCAAGTCAATAAACTGGAATTACTACAGGAATGGGGGTTAAATTGACAATGGACTGAACCTTACAATGAAGCACTTACACTGCCCAATGTAATTGTTAGATGTAAACTAAATTAGGTTAGTGAAAAATCAGCAACCACTCAATTTGAGACAACAAAATCAAGTTCAATGTTGAACAGTTTATTTCCAGTTAGTGACAGTTACTATTACATTTCACATCAAGAGCCCAGGTCTCAGCTTTGTGCAAATCAAAAAAGTAATCACTTCTACAGGATGGGGGTCTCGCACACATTATATAAACAGGAGCATGAACAATCTTTATCCCTGCAGCAGTTCAATCACTCTCCCCCAGGGTGTGCTTGTCAAACAGGTACACTCCCATGCCATTCTCAGGGGCTCCCAGTCTCTTCAGGTTGGTGATGTGATCGCCGAGCTTCTTGATCATCTTCACTTGTTCATCCAAGTAGTGAGTCTCCAGGATGTCACACAACTAGGAAGAAATATTTTCATTAAGGCAGCTATTTGACCAGATTGCTTTTCAGAATCTATTCACTGTCTCCTACTTCAATGCTAATGTAAGTTGCCATTGCACCAGTCAACTCCTACTCCAAACCTTACCACCTGGCTTTGATTTCAGATCGGTTCGATATCTGCCCCTCACCAAAACTGGTACTAATAGTAAGGTGTCCATCAAGCAGAACAAACAGATGGACTAATGAGAATTAATTACTGAAAATCTTCCCATAGAATCAATCCAGTCCACCAGGCTTAGAAGTGAAAAGCCATCAAACAGAATTTGGTCTGATGGTTGAAGAATGGCAGTGGCTGAGACAACCTGAAGTTATCAACAAATATATATTAATACCACAAGGTATTAAGGACTTACATGAGGGTCTGTCCTCTCAGTGGACAGTTTGTGCAGATCCAGCAGACTCTGGTTCACATTCTTCTCCATCTGCAGAGCTCTCTGCATCGCCTCCAGACCATTGCTCCACTCATCCTGCTCTGGCTTCTGAAAGTTCAGGAGATGCAAAATTCCATTAACACCTGATGCTCTCATTGCTAACTTCATGCAAGAATTGCAGTTATGGAGATATAGTTTATACTCCAGATAACTGAACAAAGATGAGAAATCACACCAAGATTCAGTACATTGACAGCACAAAACAGGCCATTCAGCCCATCATGTGTCCTAGATTTGAAAGAGGAATCCAAATTAATTCCACTGCCCTGCCTGCAAGCATGGACATGCAAGTATTATTGGTACCTGGACCTCCTAAAGCTTGAAAGGAGTGATGTTGTATTAATCAATGAGAATAAATTATTGATATCAAGTCTAACATTTCAATGTTTCCCTACTTCACTTGAGGCAAAGGATGTAGGACAATGTTACATTAATACAACCACATAAGGACAATATTCTCTATAAATCCAATATTGCCACCATCTACTTCATGTTTATCTACTCTGCCCCTTGAGGAATGGTCTTTGGTCCAGGGTCAAACTATTCCCTCATCACAACAATCTTCTTGGCTTTTGTACCTCTTATCCCTATAGGTTTTAGCAAATTGCACTCAAGGAATTATATTTCCAACCTGATCTGTTCCTCCAATGTCCTGCCAGATCTAGTTTTCAACTGTGGTCCAGTCACTAATATTTCTCCACAGCTAACCTTGATGTCCTCCAGGACAATTCGGCCACCACGTCGATTCTGGAATTTCATCAATTTCTCAGCGTGCTCCCAGTTCTCATGCGACTGCTCCTTGAAAAACTTGGTAAAGTGACACAGGGCAACAACATCCCGGTCAAAGTAATAGGACTGTGGAGAGAATATTGAAAAGATCATGTCAGACCTAGATCTCACCTCCATACAATTAGTGCTCAGTTTTAGAAATTAGAAACCATTTGTTTACAAGTGAAACAAAATTTATTTCTCAACATATTCAATGGCTTCCCCCTCCCCAATAGGATAATGAATGGATCAGAGAAAAGTAACAATTAAGGTCAGGGATTATATTTCCTCTCAACTCAAACTCTACTTCCGAGCAATTTGTACCACATTTACTTTCCATTCTAATCTAAAATTAGTGGAGAAACAAGGGACAATTACTCCATTCCCCAGTAGTTTTACACTCTGCAATCATTTAGTGTAATAGAGATCTAGGCACAGTAAAGAAAGCTTCATCACTAGGAGTCTCAAGGCAAGAAAACTAGTGAGGACCTGTCAACATTTCACTGACTGCAGTCACCCCATTGAAACTGAAATTGGACAAATGCTGACAAGCACTTGACCAGGTTTCTGCATTTGTTACAAACTCAGGCAGCAGCTGAACCAGGAGTATATTAAACCCCTCAATAGAGTGCAACTACTGCAAGGAGCAGTCCATTAACTCAACAAGATCACCCTGTATTACACACTGGAAGTACTCACTGGCCAAAGCTTTGTCTTCCAAGGGAGGTGGAAAGAAAACAAGAGAAACATACTCTAAAGCCAGTTTATTGAACTGGAGAAATTCCAACTACTTAGAATGCAGTGGCAATTAATAAAAGACTCACCATGGAGAGGTAAACATAGGAGGAATAGAGCTCCATATTGATCTGCTTGTTGACACCATCCTCACACTCCTTGTGGTAATTCTGACACACTTGGGATGCCATTATCACTATTTCAATATTAGTACTTTCAACTATTACTCAAGAAGTTCTCAAACTAACCTCTTCTCTCACAAGCTCTTGTATTTATATGACTGGGATTGCCTGCATTTTGGTCAGCAATGGCATCACCAATGATGATTGACAATCCCCAATAGCCAATCAGGAATCGTCCATTGAACCAATTAACAGAGAGGCAGTGTGGGGAGGGGTTGATACCCAGAGCCAATCAGAGGTTTGGAATAAAGGCCAATTTGGATAATCAGTCTCGGTGATGTCACTGCTTTTGGGGTCTTTGACGTCGCTCAAATCTGAAAGTTTCTCTTTGTTTAAATCTCTCAGAATGACAACTTTGAATTATTTGATAATAATTTGATATTTTCACTGATGTGGCTTTTCATAATCTGGTCAAGTTTATTACTTGTTAGCAATTGTGATGTTGAGACAATATTCAGAGGAATCAAGTAGTCTTGAGTGAATTTGCAAACCAACCATTGGACAGAGAAATGGAAATTCCATCCCATGGATGGTGTGAATCGTCCCCAGTTCTAATATAGAGAATGGGTGTGTCTGAGGATTGGCAGCATGGGGGCATCAACTGGGCAAAGCATTGTGGGATGTGTCATTTTTCATTTTGATTCTCATGAAATGTTGTTTGGTAAAATTCAGGATATTCAGTGAGAATGAGAGGGAGTGAAGATTACTGAATGCAATGTCACCCACACATACATCTCCATTTGTGTCAGCTGTGGCTCAGTGGTAGCACTCTCACCTCAGAGTCAGAAGTTTGTGGGTTCAAGTCCCACTCCATGGACTTGAGGACAAAGTCTAAGCTGAGCTGAGGGAGCGATGCACTGTCAGAGATAGAGTCTTTCAGATGAGACATTAAACCGAGGCCCCATCTGCCCTATCGGGTAGATGTAAAAGATCCCTCAGCACTATTTTGAGGAAGAGCAGGGGAGTTCTCCCCACTGTCTTGGCCAATATTGATCCCTCAACCAACATCACTAAAACAGATTATCTGGTCTTTATTTCATTGCTGTTTGTGGGATCTTGCTGTGGGCAAATTCACTTCTCCATTTCAACAGTTACTTCATTGGCCGCACTTCTTTGTAGTCAGGCTGTAGGAAATGTATCAGCACGGAACGAGGTGAACATTGATCTAATTTTTTTTGTGAGGTATAAACAGTTAACCATTCGACCGGTTGAGACCTCCATGTGGGGGAAATGTTTGCAGCTGATCCACATCCAGCACAGAGTGAGCTGAAGACATTTTGCTTAAAATATGAAGTCATCAAACCGATCAGCAAATCCAAAGCTAGTACAGTGACTGACCAATGTATGAAATGTTGATCCCCCAAAAGTGTTTTTGAGAGATGGAAAGACATTAACGTGGAATGACTGAAGACTGCAATTCCATCACACCCAGTGCAGTTCACAACTAAGTTCCTGAACTTCACTTGTAAACACTGGATAATTACAGCATCAGCATCTGAATCCACTCATCGGGGTGAAGGAGATAAACGGAGAATCAACAGGATTTGGAAAGGATGATTACAATTTGATATGAAATGCACAATGGAACTAAAGGCAAATTGATATATTTATAGAGGAGCTGGTTGTATTGTTTTTATGAATTGATGGAACAGCAATGTGGATGAGTTTCAGGCAAAATATCTATTTAACTTGGTTTAAATTATGTGTTTTGGGCATTTAATTAAATGTTTTTACTCCTTGCAGAAGAATTACATTTTGCTGGAGTATAGTTAATCCCACAGGTATTACTCCCCCTTCAGTACCAAACCCCATTGCTTATTCATGTGAGTCAAGAGTGTTCACAGGTTATTCAACCATTGGGGACAGAGGAGGGTGGGAAGAAGCAGGAAAGGAGACCCCCATACTGAGCCCCAATCTTTTCCTTCTAGGGAATCCATACTTCGCCGTAAGAGGCCAGTGGATAGTAAGCAAATGTGCCAATCCTTGTTGATTCCTTCACCCAATTATAGTACTAAAGGACCTACAAGTTCACACAGTACTGGTCTGACCACAAAGTTTACTCAAAGGCCTTTACCAGTAATGAGTTTGGTTTAATAAACTACCTTCAATGTATTCCACACTGCTACCTGAATGAGATCTGTAACCACTTACTTTAAAAACCTAGCCTGCGCAGCTCAAGGTAGATACTTTTCTTAAATAGAATTGTACATTAGATGGATATGGTTTAACATTAGCTCACTGCCCTGGTGATTTAATAGCACACAATGTTACATCAGCTGATATTTTGTTGTAGTGGGGTGGGTTTTGAAAAGAGAGTTGCCATTTATGCAACGAGAATATTCATCACTAGTAGTAACAGGAACTTGTATCACAGCATTGCTGGTTTCAAATACAATTTGCATTCAAGGTACACACAGAATTGAAGTTAGATCCTCACCATGAAGCCATAAGCATCCAAGTCAATAAACTGGAATTATTCCAGGATGGAAAGAAAAATATTTACACAGGACTGAAGCCTATGAAGTTGTTACACAGCCCAGTGTAATTCTTGTTCAATGTAAACTGAAGTCTGTTATTTTTCCAGTTTAAACCACCACTCACTTTATGATGTCTCCAGTTGAATGTTCAGTTTATTGACAGTTACTATTACATTTCACATCAAGAGCCCAGATTGCAGCTTTATACAAAGTCACAAAAGTCATCACTACTACAGGATTGGTAAAGGTGAGGTCCTCACAACAATAAACAGGAGCACTAGACAATAAGCTTTATCCCTGCAGTCAGTTTAATCACTCTCCCTCAGGGTGAGCTTGTCAAACAGGTACACTCCCATGCCATTCTCAGGGGCTCCCAGTCTCTTCAGGTTGGTGATGTGATCTCCAAGCTTCTTGATCATCTTCACTTGTTCATCCAAGTAGTGGGTCTCCAGGAAGTCACACAACTGGAAGAAAAGATGGAGAATAGTTATGTCCAGCAGCAGATAGAGGAACATCTGAGCCTCCCCTCGAGGGATTGGATTTTAATCTTCTTGGTCTGGACGATAGTCAAGTGGTGCACTTCAGATTGATGCATTATTGCACAGTAACTTTGCTCTGAGAAGTACTTCGATCCTGGGATCAGATACATTTACCTCCAATGAAGACAGTAGGGCAACCTCCCTTTCCTGTCTCCCCTCCCCCCAAACAACAATCTGAGCATGACACCAACAAAGCTATTGGGTATGAAGATCTTTTGAACAGGCTCAAAGACAGTAAATTTCCACCACCTCCAACTTTCCAAAAAGCCCACATTAAAGCATTACAAACTTACATGAGGGTCTGTCCTCTCAGTGGACAGTTTGTGCAGATCCAGCAGACTCTGGTTCACATTCTTCTCCATCTGCAGAGCTCTCTGCATCACCTCCAGACCATTGCTCCACTCATCCTGCTCCAGCTTCTGAAAAGGGAAT
Organism: Heptranchias perlo; assembly: GCF_035084215.1. Taxonomy (NCBI): domain Eukaryota; kingdom Metazoa; phylum Chordata; class Chondrichthyes; order Hexanchiformes; family Hexanchidae; genus Heptranchias; species Heptranchias perlo. The sequence continues at coordinate 4,682,302 of NC_090364.1, forward strand.
CAGGTCTCAGCCAGTTCACTTAATGGATTATACAAAATACATGAGGAAGTATTCAAGGAAAATAGAGGAGAAAAAGCAATCAGATGTCCATGTCACCATGAACCAATTGTTCCAAGAATATAGAATTACACCACCACAACCACTGGAGTCAAATAGTATAGATGTCTTTAAGGGGAAGTACTGAGGGAGACAGTAATAGATGGATGTGCAGACAGGGCAAGATGAAGGTGGGAGGCAGCTCATGTGGAGCATAAACACCAGCATAGATCAGTTGGGCCAAATGTCCTGTTTCTCTGCTGGACATTCGATGTAATTATGTGCATTACAACAAATTGCTTTAGAAATATTTAAAATTGTCCATTTAAGGGGAGCCATTCAGAAGACCACTCAATTATTAAATCAAACCTTAATGTCCTCTAAGATGATTCGGCCTCCACGCTGATTCTGGAATTTCAGCAGTTTCTCAGCGTGCTCCCGTTCCTCATGTGACTGCTCCTTGAAGAACTCAGCAAAGTGACGCAGGGCAACATCATCCCGGTCAAAGTAATAGGACTGTGGAGAGAATTTTAAAACTATCACAATACACTGTTATTTTTCTACAGTTAGATATTGATTGCTTTCAAAAATAGTTACCTTTTGTTAACTAGCAAAACTCAATTTACTTCACTATGTTGGCTCACTGCCCCACCCTATAAAGGCAGGATAAAGATTCAACAAGCAAAAAAACACACTGAAGTTTGGGATTACATTTCAGGTCAAGTCAAACTGAACTCCCTGAGCAAGTTGTATCTCCTTTTACTCCCCATTCTAATCTAAAGTTAATGGAGGACAAGAGATAATTCCTTCAGTCCTGTAGTTCTACAATCATTTAGTGTAAGAGATCAAGGCACAGTGAAAGCTTCATCACTGGGATTCTCATAGTACTTCACTAGGAAATAAAAAGGTAAGAAAACTAGTGAGGACTTGTCCACAAAGATCAGGTACAGTAGCATTGTGGTTATGTTACTGGACCAGTAATCCAGAGACAGGAGCTGGGAATTTAAGTTTAGTTAATGAAAATAAAAATCAGGATAAAAAGCTAGTATCAATAATGACCATAAAACAACTAGATTGTCATAAAAATCCCATCAGGTTCACTGATGACTTTTAGGGAAGGAAACTTGCCATCCTTACCCAGTCTGGCCTGTGATTCCAGACACACAGCAATGTGATGGATTCTTATTGTGGCCTCACAAGTCACTCAGTTGCAGATTCCTACAATAAAGAAACTGCAGCAGTTCACAGCCACCCTCAAGAGCAATTAGGGATGGGCAATAAATGCTGGCCTTGCCAATGACACCCACATCACATGAATGATGAAAAAAGTCACTGGCTACAGGCAGCAGCTGAGCCAAGTTCATATTAAACCCCTCAATAGAGCACAGCCATCACAAGGAGCAGTCCATTAACTCAGCAAAATCAACCTGTGTAAAACACTGCAGACACTCACTGTCCAAAATTATTTTCCCCAGGTCATATGTGGGGGGGGGGGGGAAACTTCAGAAATAGAGTTTAAAGCCAGTTCGTTGAACTGGACAAATTCCAACTACTTAGAATGCAGTGATATGTAATAAAAGACTCACCATGGAGAGATAAACATAGGAGGAATAGAGCTCCATATTGATCTGCTTGTTGACACCATCCTCACACTCCTTGTGATAGTTCTGACACACTTGGGAAGCCATCATCTATTTCTGTTTTCACTCTTCACTATCACCTGGACAATTCTAGAACTACCCTCTTCACTCACAAGCTCTTGTATTTATACTACTGGGACAGCCTCCATTTGAGCAAGGAATGACATCACCAATGATGATTGACAATCCCTGATAGCCAATCAGGAATCTTCCATAAATCCAGGCACCAATTAACAAAGGAGAAGGGGTGTGGGGGAGGGGTTGATACCCAGAGCCAATCAGAGCTGTGGAATACAGGCTGGTTTGGGTGATTGGTCTCGGTGATGTCACTGCTTTTTGGGTTGTTTTTCCCTCTTTTCTTTTGTTTGACTAAAATAATTCTAAGATGGGGCACTTGTGTTTCTGTCTTTAGACCCAGTGTCACCTGTATTTTTGTCACCTTCATTTCTTTAATACGAAATCCAACAAAACCAGAATCAAATCATAACTTTATTGTCGGAGTCGAGGACGTACTCCGAGCTCTGCGCCTCCCACCGGTCTCGGAAAGCCTCAAGTTTACCAGCAGACACCGTGTGCTCCCTCTCCAGGGCCACCCGGGCGCAGAGAATGCTGCGGAGCGAGGCAGAGAGTCGGAGCGACCGCCCCCACGGGCCGCATCCAGCCAGGACCTGTGGATGGTCACCTTTGATGCTTTTTGGCTTCTTTGACCTCCCTAAAAGTGCCTCTTTATATAAATCTCTCGGAATCATAACTTTGAATTATTTGATAATTTAATATTTTCACTGAAGTGGCTTTTCATAATCTGGCCAAGTTTATTACTTGTAAGTAATTGTGACACTGAGACAATATTCAACGCAATCAAGTAGTCTTGAGTGAATTTGCAAACCAACCATTGGACAGAGAAATGGAAATTCCATCCCATGGATGGTGTGAATCGTCCCCAGTTCTAATATAGAGAATGGGTGTGTCTGAGGATTGGCAGCATGGGGGCATCAACTGGGCAAAGAATGCTGGGATGTGTCATTGTTTTGGTTTTGATTCTCATGAAATGTTGTTTGGTAAAATTCAGGATATTCAGCGAGAATGAGAGGGAGTGAAGATTACTGAATGCAATGTCACCCACACAAACATCCCCATTTGTGTCAGCTGTGGCTCAGTGGCAGCACTCTCACCTCAGAGTCAGAAGGTTGTGGGTTTAAGTCTCAATCCATAGACTTGAGGAAAAAGACTAAGCTTAGCTGAGGGAGCGATACACTGTTAGAGATGCCGTCTTTCAGATGAGACATTAAACCGAGGCCCTGTCTGCCCTCTCGGGTGGACGTAAAAGATTCCTTGGCATAATTTTGAGGAAGAGCAGATGAGTTCTCCCCAGTGTCTTGGCCAATATTGATCCCTCAACCAACATCACTAAAACAGGTTATCTGGTCTTTATTTCATTGCTGTTTGTGGGATCTTGCTGTGGGCAAATTCACTTCTACATTACAACAGTTACTTCATTGGCCGCACTTCTTTGTCGGAAATGTATCAGCACGGAACGAGCTGGACATTGACCTAATTTTTTTTTGAGATGTGTAAAGAGTTAACCATTAGCCCGGTTGAGACCTCCATATGGGGAACGTTTGCAGCTGATCCACATCCAGCACAGAGTGAGCTGAAGATTTTTTGCTCAAAATATGAAGCCGTCAAACCGATCAGCAAATCCAACCAACAGCTGGAACTGTGACTCACCAACATATGAAATGTGGTCACATCGATCCCCAAAAGTATTTGAGAGAAGCAAAGACATTAACGTGGAATGACTGAAGACTGCAATTCCATCACACCCAGTGCAGTTCACAACTAAGTTCCTAAACTTGACTTCTAAACACTGGATAATTACAGCTGCAGCATCAACATTTGAATCCATTCACAGGGGTGAAGGAGACAAAAGGAGAACCAATAGGATTTGGAAAGGATAATTGCTATTTGGTATGAAACACACAATAGGACCAAATACAAATTATACATTATGTGGAGATGCCGGTGATGGACTGGGGTTGACAATTGTAAACAATTTTACAACACCAAGTTATAGTCCAGCAATTTTATTTTAAATTCACAAGCTTTCGGAGGCTTCCTCCTTCCTCAGGTGAACGAAATGAAATCCTCGAAATGAAATTGCATTTATAAATCACAGAACAATGCTTGGTGATTACGGACAGTTTTTTCAACTGCCCGTTGCCAAGGCAATCAGTGTACAGACAGACAGGTGTTACCTGCAAGGTCTCAGAATATACAAATCACCAAAAAAATAAGATAGAGAGGTAGAAACATAGAAAAGACAGCAACTGACCCGTTATATTAAAAACAGATAACATTTGTTCGCCGGTGGGGTAACGTGTAATGTTATCTGTTTTTAATATAACGGGTCAGTTGCTGTCTTTTCTATGTTTCTACCTCTCTATCGCTGTTTTTTTTTTTGGTGATTTGTATATTCTGAGACCTTGCAGGTAACACCTGTCTGTCTGCACACTGATTGCCTTGGAAACAGGCAGTTGAAAAAACTGTCTGTAATCACCAAGCATTGTTCTGTGAATTATAAATGCGATTTCATTTCGAGGATTTCATTTCGTTCACCTGAGGAAGGAGGAAGCCTCCGAAAGCTTGTGAATTTAAAATAAAATTGCTGGACTATGACTTGGTGTTGTAAAATTGTTTACAATTATACATTGATGGAGGAGCTGATTGTACTGAGAACAGGGATATGGTGGGAGAGCAGGTCAGATTATCTATGTTTAAATTATTTGCTTTGTGCATTTAATGAAATATATTTACACCTTGAAGAATTACATTTGAGTACATTTCCATAGGTATTACTCAAGTACCTTTCCCAATTGTTTATTCACGTGGGATGCTAATCAGTGAGTGTTCACAGGTTAGTCAACCTGTGAGAAGAGCAGTCGGGTGTTTTTTTTTTAAAAAGAATCAAGCCCAATTCCCTCCTCATTTGGCCCGAAGAGGCCAGTGGACAAATGTGCAAATTCTGCTTGATCACCCCACCAAATTGTAGTCACCTTTGTAACATGCGTTCAGGAAATGCACATTGTTGGTCTATACACCAGTTGTGTGCTGTTTTGACCACAAAGCCTATAGCAGCAATGATGAGTTTGGTTCAGTGAGCCACCTCGTGTATCCCACAGTAATAAGTGAGTGAGATCCATGGCAACTTTGTTTTAAACAGATTGCCTGGACTGCTCTGCCCAGGGCAAATACCTTCCTTTAATGATGTCAGTCCAATGAACAATCCTATTTAACAATAACTCACTTGCCTGGTGTTTTAATACAACAAAATGTTACAGCAGCTGATATTTTGTTGCACTGAGGGGGTTAAAATGAGTTGCCATTTTCACAAGGAGAATAGTCATCACCAGTGGTAACAGGAACTTGTATTACAGCATTGCTCTTCACTGCTGGTTTGAACGCAATATTTGAAATGCACAAATACAATCAAGGTGTACACAGAATTGAAATTAGATCATCTACATGTGGGCCTGAACATGAAAGTCAATAAATTAGAATTACCCCACAAAGAAAAACATAGACAGGACTGAACCCCATGTTGAAGTTGTGCCACAGCCCAGTGTAATTCTTGTTCAATGTAAACTAAAGTCTGTTGTTTTTCAGTTTAAACCACCACTCACTTTATGATGTCTCCAGTTCAATGTGACAGTTTATTGACAGTTACTATTACATTTCACATCAAGATCCTAAATCTCACAGCTTTGTACAAAGTCAAAAAAGTCATCACTGCTACAAGATTGCCAGAGGTGGGGTAGGGGGTCCTCGCAACTATCTAAACAGGAGCACTAGACAATAGGCTATAGCTATGCAGTCAGTTTAATCACTCTCCCCCAGGGTGTGCTTGTCAAACAGGTACACTCCCATGCCATTCTCAGGGGCTCCCAGTCTCTTCAGGTTGGTGATGTGATCGCCAAGCTTCTTGATCATCTTCACTTGTTCATCCAAGTAGTGGGTCTCCAGGAAGTCACACAACTAGGAAAGGGAGACATTTTCATTAAGGCAGCTATTTGATCACAGTTTATTGAACAATTGCTTTTCAGGCAGTCTGGATCGAGTCACTTTCTCCTACTTCAGAGATCAGGAATCTGATTACTGTACAAGAATCAACTCCCTACACAAAACCTTCACACCATCACTTGTTTTCAGATCTCAGCCTCCCACCAAAATTTGATACTAATTCCAAGGCATCCATTAAGCTGAATAAAGCTGAATAAAGCAGATGGACTGTCATTGGTGAAAACTTTCCAATACAATCCACCCAGTATATCAGGCTGAGAAGTGAAAAGCTATTGGACAGAACTTGGTCTGATATCTGAAGAACAGCACTGGCTTTGACAACCTGAAGTTACCATTCCTTTCACCCAAACAAAACATTAAACACTTCAAGGCATTACAAACTTACATGAGGGTCTGTCCTCTCAGTGGACAGTTTGTGCAGATCCAGCAGACTCTGGTTCACATCCTTCTCCATCTGCAGAGCTCTCTGCATCACCTCCAGACCATTGCTCCACTCATCCTGCTCTGGCTTCTGAAAGAGCAGAATGTTTAAAATGCCATGAACATCTGATGCTCTCATGGCTAGCTTCATACAAGGATTGGAGTTATGGAGATACAGTTTATACCCAAGACAACTGAACAAAGTACTTGTTCCGACACAAAAAAAAAGTTACATCCATCAGTTAAAGATTACAGCCCAATACACATTTTCTGCTGTGAAACAATTCCTCATGCTCCATCCTCAGTCTGAAGGCTGAGACTGTATTGTGAACTAATGACCAAAACAAGCTCAAGATGAGAAATCAATCCCCAAAACACGTTAATAATACAAGAGATCACACTAAGATTAGTTACATAGAGCACAAGGCAGGCCATTCAGCCCATCATTGATCCTAGATCTTAGCCAGAACAATCCAAAATTAATTCCACTGCCTTTGCCTGAAGCATCGGCATGCAAGTATTGTTGGGACCTATCTCAGAGCATTTAAGGAGTATGTTTTATTACCTCATTGACTTGATTAATATAGTATTAAAATCAGACATTTTCATGTTTCCCGACTCCTCAACCTTGTTTTAGAGGGATAGATGTATGACAATCCCATATAACACCTCCACACAAGGACAATATCCTACATAAACCCAACACTGTCACTGGCTCCAATTTATGTTTATCCACTCTTCAATTCAAATATTCCCTCATCACAGCTATCTTGTTTGCTTTTATACCTCATCCCTATTGGTTTCAGCAAACTAGTTATCCTCAAGGAATTACATTTCCACCCATGGTCTGTTCTGCCAACATCTTGCCATTTGTCATCCAGTCACTAATATTTCTCCACAGCTAACCTTAATATCATCCAAGATGACTCGGCCTCCACGCTGATTCTGGAATTTCAGAAGTTTCTCAGCGTGCTCCCGTTCCTCATGTGACTGCTCCTTGAAGAACTCAGCAAAGTGACGCAGGGCAACATCATCCCGGTCAAAGTAATAGGACTGTGGGGAGAATATTAAACAGCATCACCTGCAACCTAGATCTCACCTACGTACAATTATCCATTCTTCCCCCGACCCCACAGTGAGGGCTCAATGTTTTGTTAGAAATTAGCTAACATTTGTTAACTAGTAAAATTCAATTTACTTCACAAGTTGTTCAATGAGAGGTTGACTCAGGGAAAAGTAGCAATTAAGGTCTGGAATCACATTTCATCTAAAACTATTTGAGCAATTTGTACCTTTTAAAATTTCAATTCTAATCTCAAATTGGTGGATGAACAAGAGACAATTCCTCCATTGCAGTAGTTTTACACTGGAGTCTACATTTAGTGCAATAGAGATCTCAGCACAGTGAGGAAATCACTAGGACTCAAGACAAGAAAACAAGTGAGGACCTGTCAACATTTCATTGGCTACAGTCACCCCATTGAAATTGTCAAATGTTGACAAGCACTTGACCAGGTTTCTGCTCTTCTCTCACAAACTCAGGCAGCAGCTGAGCCAGTTTCATATATTAAACCCCTCAATAGAGTGCAGCTGCTGTAAGGAGCAATCCATTAGCTCAACAATATCACTTTATATTACACACTGGAAGTACTCACTGCTCAAAAATTGTTTTCCCCCCCATGGACAGCAGGGGACAGAAGTCAAGAGAAATAAAATGTAAAGCCAGTTTATTGAACTGGAGAAATTCAAACTACTTAGAATGCAGTGACAATTAATCAAAGACTCACCATGGAGAGGTAAACATAGGAGGAATAGAGCTCCATATTGATCTGCTTGTTGACACCATCCTCACACTCCTTGTGATAGTTCTGACACACTTGGGAAGCCATCTTCACTATTTTTTGTATATGAATACCTTTCCACTATTACCCAGAAAATTATAGAACTATCCACTTTCTGCACAAGCTCTTGTATTTATACTACTGGGACAGCCTGCATCTAAACAGGGTATGACATCACCAATGATGATTGACAATCCCCGATAGCCACTCGGGAATCTTCCATGAATCCAGGCACCAATTAACAAAGGACAGGATGTGGGGGAGGGGTTGATACCCAGAGCCAATCAGAGGTTTGGAATACAGTCCAGTTTGGATGATCAGTCTCGGTGATGTCACTGCTTTTGGGGTCTTTGACTTCCCTCCATCCAAAACTCCCAGTGGGAGGCTCTCTATACAGGGGTCCTCCCGTGTTACTTTGGGGATCTGGGGTGGAGGGTGGCGCACGGAGCAGTCGCGTGCAACCGGCGGTTACGCCATTTCACGGACACCCAGGCCGCTTGTGATTTCTGCGGCCTGGAGGAGTCCGTGTTCCATCTGTACACCGGGTGTGCGAGACTGCAGCCCCCGTTCCATTATTTGAAGGGGCTGCTCCTCAAGTTCTGGCTGCACTTCAGTCCCACGCTCCTGATCTTTGGCCGCCCGGTGAGGAGGGGGGCGGGCAGGTCGGTGGACGTTCTCGTGGGCCTGCTCCTGGGCCTGTCCAAGGTGGCCATCCACAGGTCTAGGTTGCTCGCGGTCCGTGGGGGCGGTCGCTCGGCCTGTCTGCCTCTCTTCCGCGGAATGCTCCGCGCCCGGGTGGCCCTGGAGATGGAGCACGCGGTGTCTGCCGGTACGCTCGAGGCTTTCCGCGACCGGTGGGCACCGCAGGGGCTGGAGTGCATCCTGGACGAGGATAATAAAATTTTAATTTGAACACTTGGTTTTGGTTTGTTTGGTTTTAGTATTTAAGCACAACCCACACCCCCCTTCTTATAAAAGGGGGGCCTAATACACTAAAAAAAAATCTGAAAGTTTCTCTTTGTTTAAATCTCTCAAAATGGCAACTTTGAATTATTTGATAATAATTTGCTATTTTCACCAGAGTGGCTTTTCTTAATCTGGTCAAGTTTGTTACTTGTAAGTAATTGTGACGCTGAGACAATATTCAAAGCAATCAAGTAGAATTTGCAAACCAACCATTGGTCAGAGAAATGGAAATTCCATCCCATGGATGGTGTGAATCGTCCCCAGTTCTAATATCGAGAATGGGTGTGTCTGAGGATTGGCAGCATGGGGGCATCAACTGGGCAAAGCATTGTGGGACGTGTCATTATAGTTTTGATTCTCATGAAATGTTGTTTGGTAAAATTCAGGATATTCAGCGAGAATGAGAGGGAGTGAAGATTACTGAATGCAATGTCACCCACACAAACATCCCCATTTGTGTCAGCTGTGGCTCAGTGGCAGCACTCTCACCTCAGAGTCAGAAGGTTGTGGGTTCAAATCATCATCTAGAGACTTGAGCACATAATCTAGGCTGACTAAGGGAGTGCTGTACTGTCAGAGGTGCCGTCTTTTGGATGTGATATTAAAGCGAGGCCTCATCTGCCCTCTCATGTGGATGTAAAAGATCCCACAGCACTATTTCGAGGAAGAGCAGGGGAGTTCTCCCCAATGTCTGGACCAATATTTATCCCTCAACTAACATCACTAAAACAGATTATCAGGTCAATATTTCATTGCTGTTTTTGGGTCCTTGCTGGAGGCAAATTGACTGCTGCATTTCTTACATTACAACAGTGACTACACCTCAAAGGTTCGAACTATGCAGCAGTCAAAGCTATCAGATAATCCACACTGACTCGTAAAATTATGGCTCAACAACGTATGAAATGTGGTGACATTGATACCCCAAAAGTGCCTTTAGAGATCATGGTATCCTAATATTACAGCACAGAAGGAGGCCATTCAGCCCATCATGCCTGCACTGGCTCTTTGAAAGAGCTATCCAATTAGTCCCACTCCCCTGCTCTTTCCCCCTTCAAGTATTTATCCAACTTCCTTTTGAAAGTTATTAAATCTGCTTCCACCACCCAATGAGGCAATGCATTCCAGATCAGAACACTGCGTTAAAAATAAGTTTTGTGTCATTTCTGGTTCTTTTACCAATCACCTTAAATCTGTGTTTGCTGGTTACTAACCGGTCTGCCACTGGAATCAGTTTCCCGTCATTTACTCTATGTAAAGACATTAACATGGAATAACTGCAGACTGTAATTCTCTCACACCCAGTGCAGTTCACAACTAAGTTCCTAAACTTCACTTGTAAACACTGGATAATTACAGCTGCAGCATCAACATTTGAATCCATTCATAGGGGTGAAGGAGACAAATGGAGAACCAATAGGAGTTGGAAAGGATGATTACAATTTGCTATGGAACACACAATGGCACTACAGGCAAATTGACATTTATGGAGGAGCTGATTTTATTGTGTTTATGAATTGATGGAACAGGGATGTGGAGTTTCAGGCAAAAGATCTATTTAACTTGGTTTAAATGAAATGGTGATCCAGTAGAATTTACAATTGTAATTTGGTATTAACTGCACAATGGGATAAATACAAATTGATAGATTTATGGAGGAGCTGATTATATTGGGTTTATGAATTGATGGAACATTAGTAGTATGGAAGAGTTTAAGAGCCTTACCTATTCAACTTAATGGTTAAAGTTATGTTTTGTGCATTGACTACATCATCCAGAAGGAAGACATTTTTTGCTGGAGTTTGAGGTATTTTTCTAGTACCCCACCCAATTTATTATTCATGGGGGAGATTAAAAGGGGGTTGGGGGAAGAAAATAAAAGGGAAATAGACTAAGAAGTTGTCAGTCAATCCTATCCCAACAGGGAATCTACACTGCCCCATAAGAGCCCCCTTTGACTACAAACTAGCAGTAATGAGTGATTTCATAAGCTACTCCAACTAACTACTGAGGTCTGGAGCATCTTGCTTTGAAAAAAAAAGCATCTGGACTGCTCTTCCCCAGGCAGATACTATTCTTAAATAAAATTGCCTGTTGGACTGAAATTACCAGTTCACTTTCCTTGTGTTTGAACAGAACAAAATGTTACAGCAGCTGATTTTGCACTATTGATGAGTTAAACAGTTGACATTCAGGCACAGTGCCAAGATAATATGCAGCACCAGTAGGAACAGTAACTTGTGTTACTGTATTGTTCTTTGCATCGAAATCAGCAGTAATCATTGAAATGCATAAATACAATTTACACTCAAGGTAGACACAGTGGCCCTGAACACCAAGTCACTACATTGATATGACCCCAGGAGAAAAAAAAAATCACAGGGCAGAATCTCACACGAAAGCCAATACCCAGCCCAATGTAGTTTGTTATAACAACTGAATTATGTTAATCTGAAAAATAAGCAATCACTCAATTTACAAGGAGCCAAAACCCAGTCTTCTGTAACAGTTTATTTCCAGTTACTATTACATTTCACATCAAGAGCCCAGGTGTCACAGCTCTTTGTACAAAGTCACCATTGCTACAGGATAGGGGTTCTTCAGACTATAAACAGGAGAACTAAACAATAAGCTTTATCCCTGCAGTCAGTTTAATCACTCTCCCCCAGGGTGAGCTTGTCAAACAGGTACACTCCCATGCCATTCTCAGGGGCTCCCAGTCTCTTCAGGTTGGTGATGTGATCTCCAAGCTTCTTCATCATCTTCACTTGTTCATCCAAGTAGTGGGTCTCCAGGAAGTCACACAACTGGAAGAAAAGACAGAACAGTTATGTCCAGCAGGAGATAGAGGAACATCTGAACTTCCCCTTGAGGGATTGGATTTTAATCTTCTTGGTCTGGAGGATAGTCAAGTGATCACTTCAGATTGATGCACTATTGCACAGTAACTTTGCTCCAATAAGTGCTTAGATCCTGGGATCAGATACATTTACTTCTAATGTAGACAGTAGGGCAATCTCCCTTGCCTGTCTCTCCTCCCCCACAAAAAAAAAATCTGAGCATGACACCAACAAAGCTATTGGGTATGAAGATCTTTTGAATAGGCTCAGACAGTAAAATTCCACTACCTCCAACTTGCCCAAAAGCCCACATTAAAGCATTAAAATCTTACATGAGGGTCTGTGCTCTCAGTGGACAGTTTGTGCAGATCAAGGAGACTCTGGTTCACATCCTTCTCCATCTGCAGAGCTCTCTGCATCACCTCCAGACCATTGCTCCACTCATCCTGCTCTGGCTTCTGAAAAGGGAATCAGGTCTCAGCCAGTTCATTTAATGGATTAAACAAAATAAATGAGAAAGTATTGAAGGAAAATAGGGGTGATAAAGCAATCAGATGTCCATGTCACCATGAACCAATTGTTCCAAGAATATAGAATTACACCACCACAACCACGAGTCAAATAGTATAAATGTCTTTAAGGAGAAGTACTGAGGGAGACAGTAATAGATGGATGTGATGATAGGGCAAGATGAAGGAGAGAGGCAGCTCATGTGGAGCATAAACACCAGCATAGACCAGTTGGGCCAAATGTCCTGTTTCTATGCTGGACATTCTATGTAATTATGTGCATTCGAACAAATTGCTTTAGAAATTTTTAAAATTGTCAGTTAAGGGGAGCCATTCAGAAGGCCACTCGGTCATTAAATCAAACCTTGATGTCCTCCAAGATGATTCGGCCTCCACGCTGATTCTGGAATTTCAGCAGTTTCTCAGCGTGCTCCCGTTCCTCATGTGACTGCTCCTTGAAGAACTCAGCAAAGTGACGCAGGGCAACATCATCCCGGTCAAAGTAATAGGACTGTGGAGAGATCAAAGAAGTAGTTGGGTATCAGAATGATTATCATGGGTATTGTACAAAGGAAAGGCAATGGATGAATTGGAGAATTTTGTAATTTCACATTAGAATCTCCAATGTGAAGGGGTCAAAGAAACAAAGCTCACCATAGAGAGATAAACATAGGATGAATAGAGCTCCATATTGATCTGCTTGTTGACACCATCCTTGTGATAGTTCTGACACACTTGGGAAGACATCTTTAAATTAACACAAAATAGCTCTATCAAAACAAGAAACTAAGAAATAACCACCCAAAGCTCCATATTTATACTGCTGGTTAATCCGGGGCGTGGCAGCCTAGATGATTAGTGACAGTTGACAATACCCAATCAGAAATTACATCCTCTCTCAGAACACCAATCAAGAAAAGGGAGGAGGGGAGATGACACCCAGAGCCAGTCAGAACTTTGAAGGAGGAGCATCATTGGCTGACAATTCAATAAAGATCCAATCAATTAGAAAAAAAAATAAGGATCCAATTGCACTGACTTTCCTCAAACTGTAAAATCTGATAGTGACCATATTATTGACCATAATTGACCTTTCTTTGATGGACCAATAAGGGAGACTCTGGGTTGCCCCAGGGTCACCAAACATAAACCATCACAAGTGGCCCTCTCAGGGCACCACTAATATTGGATGGTCCAATCAAACTGAAAAGATGCCGAAATAAGCATCAAGTGCCACCAAAAACAACAGGATACTTTCCCAATTAAATCAGGATTCTATTATTGATGACAAGACAGTCTATACCCTGCGGTGCCCACCGGTCGCGGAAGGCATCAAGCGTAACGGTGGACACCACATGCTCCCTCTCCGGGGCCACCCGGGCACTTGACCATAATGGACCAAATTGTCAATTGGTGGATTTGCCCCCATCCCATCGGTTATGGTCACTGATAGTGACGGTTCAAAGATCCAGAACCACAGGTTTAATTGTTGTTTGCGGGTCAGTGTCTTTGAATAATTCTGGATGGGTCCATGAGTTGGTTATTTGGCAGGTAGCTGCGGGGTTGAGACAACATCCAAACAGATCAGAGCCTGTGAACAGCAACCAACAGCGAGTCAGGCGAATGGAAAGTGGGTGTGATGAATGTGTCAAACACAAGTCCTTCGATACTCCATCAATTCTAGGGTCAGTGAGCATCTGTACACACATCGGCTGGAAAGTGAAGGGGACCACGGCATGTTGAGTTCTTGTTTTGTCATCATGAAATTTTACAAACAATAAATTGCAGAGCAGTGCACAGGGAAGAGACTGTGGATCATTGACTGATCCCTAAAACTGAAAGCTCTCAGTCAGCCACTGTCAAATATTTATCTCAGTCATCTGTACATTCCCCACGTTATCTTCCTCCAGTATCCCCAGACTCATCTCCCCTGTTGGTGGTTTGTGGCCTCGAGCCATTTAGATTATATTCCCACAGCGGACTGGACAGTCCATATTCCCCAGTCTCAGTCCCTTGAATCTTCCCACATTAAATGTTATTTTCCACTCAGCTGCCCACCTTCCCCACCTATCCAGATCCCTTTGTATTTCCTTTGCCTCACCCCTGAATGGCCTAATACATTCCATGTAATTTACAAGAGCTGTTATAAGTCTGGTCTATCCGCCAGAGGTCAAAAGGCAGGATGTCTGAGTGAAGTTGAAAGGATTGTGGGGGATGGGGGTTTGGTGTTGGGTGTTGGGAGGGATTGCGGTGAGAGGCAAACACTGTGTATAGCGTTGGTTGTATATACAGTGACCCACAGTGGTGAACAGACTATCTGGTATTTCCTGGGTTTGGTAACCCCTTGTTTCAATGATTAATCTCTTGTACTTTTTGCCTGGACAGTCAAACACCAAGCTGAAAGCAGCAAGTGGTGAATTTTCTCGTTAGAACATAAGAAATAGGAGCAGGAGTAGGCCAATCGGCCCCTCGAGCCTGCTCCGCCATTCAATAAGATCATGGCTGATCTGATCCTATCCTCAAATCTAAATTCATGTCCAAGGGGAGTTACTGATATTTCCCTATATGTGGTCAGGGAAAGGATGGGGCTCCGTGGATATTTTGTGTTCCAGATCAGATCACATCAGAATACTGTCGGATCAACAAGAAACAGCAGGCTAAAAAAAAAACCATCTCAAAGGAGGAACCTCGTGAAGGAAAAATGAAGCAACAAAAAGTGGGGTCGATGGACTGATCTGATTGTGATCCTTGTGTGTGTGTGTGTGAGAATAACCTGAATATCACTGGTGCAATCTCAGATAAAGCTTTAAATAGACCAAGTAGTTGGTGGTTTATCCGATAATTTGCTTGCTCTATTCTCCAACTTTTCAGTAGACTTACAAGTGGCAGCTTTGGCAATTGGGATCTCGCGTCACTTGGTTCCAGGCCAAATAAGACAACACAATGATCGTATTCGCAAGGAGCGTGAGTGGAATGGGGCCAGAACTACTAAATGAAACAGCAGAATCCAGCAAGGGAAACCTAGAGGGACTCCTGGATTGGCAGCAGGAAATGAAAGTATTTGGGAGGCTGTAGGGTCCAGGTTGTAAGAGATGGGTGAAGTAAACAGAGAGGCTGGAAAATAGAAACTGAGATTGAAACAAATAGTAGGAGCTGGACCAAAGTTCCACACAGGAAGGAAAGATGGGCTGAAGAGAGAAAAGAACCAGGTAACCTTAGAAGGAACAACTGGAGATTTGTTCTTATTTTGCTTCAAGATTTTTGTAACTACTCAACTTTGAATACCTGCTTCAGGGAACACTTTCCTCCTGTCCTACAATGGAAGAGTCAGCAGCAATTTGTGGTGTTTTTTAATGCAGAAGGTTAACTACTGTAAGCACCAGCAACACCCACACCCCATGAACGAATAAAAAAAGGCACACTCTCCAGCTGGGACTCCAGCAAATGGGGAAGGTGTGGAGGAAGAGGTCTTACTCTAACTAGATTACACTTCAATCTTTTCTGCAGAAAACCAAACATTAAAAGCTGTTACAGGCCAAAATTAGACTTACAGCTACGGCCACCCAAGGCTGCTACAAAACAAGCCTTCTGGTGGAGAAGGGGTTAAAACAGCTATGTGTGCCAATCAGATTTATCAAGAGGACAACCTATTTCTTAGCAGAAATTTTTTTGTTTGACGCAAGGCCACCTGCATTGACGTTAGAATGTGCTCAGTTACGGAGAAGAATAAGGAACCAGTTCAACATGAAAAAGTTTTATTTCAGCTGCAAGAACACTCAACTACAATGTTTGAAGTTAATCTTAGACTTGGAATTCCATTCCCAGTTCAGAGAGATGACAACATAAAACTTCAATACAGTTGTAATATCTGCAACATGGACAACAGTCCAGTCACTCCTCCCCCAGGGTGAGCTTGTCAAACAGGTACACTCCCATGCCATTCTCAGGGGCTCCCAGTCTCTTCAGGTTGGTGATGTGATCTCCAAGCTTCTTGATCATCTTCACTTGTTCATCCAAGTAGTGAGTCTCCAGGATGTCACACAACTAGGAAGAAATATTTCCATTAAGGCAGCCATTTGACCAGATTGCTTTTCAGGATCTATTCACTGTCTCCTACTTCAATGCTAATTTAAGTTGCCATTACACAAGTCAACTCCAAACCTTCCCACCCAGCTTTGTTTTCAGATCTCTGTTCTATATCTGCCCCTCACCAAAACTGGTACTAATTGCAAGGTGTCCATTAAGCAGAACAAACATATGGATTAATCAGAATTTCATGAGTGAAAATCTTCCAATTGACTCAATCCAGTCCACCAGGCTTAGAAGTGAAAAGCCATTGGACAGAATTTGGTCTGATGTTTGAGGAATGGCACTGGCTTAGACAACCTGAAGTTATCAAAAAATATATTAATACCACAAGGCATTAAGAACTTACATGAGGGTCTGTCCTCTCAGTGGAGAGTTTGTGCAGATCCAACAGACTCTGGTTCACATTCTTCTCCATCTGCAGAGCTCTCTGCATCACCTCCAGACCATTGCTCCACTCATCCTGCTCGGGCTTCTGAAAGTTCAGAACATTTAAAATTCCATGAACATCTGATGCTCTCATGGCTAAATTCATCCAAGAAGTGGAGTTATGGAGATATAGTTTATACTCCAGATAACTGAACAAAAAGATGAGAAATCACACCAAGATTAGTTACATGGACTGTTTTTTGCTGTCAATCATGTGTCCTAAATTTGTCAGAGGAATCCAAATTAATTCCACTGCCCTGCCTGTAAGCATAGACATGCAATATTATTGGTACCTGGACCTCCTACAGCATGAAAAGAGTTACGTTTTATTCTCATTGATTAATACATTATTAATATCAAGTCAGACATTTCAATGTTTCCCAACTTCTCAAGGCAAAGGATGTATAACAAAGTTATATTAACACAACCACATAAGGACAATATCCTCTAACAACCCAACATTGCCACTTTCTCTACTTCATGTTGATCTACTCTGCCCCTTGAGGAACGGTCTTTGGTCCAGGGTCAAACTATTCCCTCATCACAACAACCTTCTTGGCTTTTGTACCTCTTATCTCTATTGGGTTTAGCAAATTGCCCTCAAGGAATTATATTTCCACCTGGTCGGTTCCTATAATGTCCTGCCATATCTAGTTTTCAACTGTGGTCCAGTCACTAATATTTCTCCACAGCTAACCTTGATGTCTTCCAGGACAATACAGCCACCACGTCGATTCTGGAATTTCATCAGTTTCTCAGCGTGCTCCCAGTTCTCATGCGACTGCTCCTGGAAAAACTTGGTAAAGTGACGCAGGGCAACATCATCCCGGTCAAAGTAATAGGACTGTGGAGAGAATATTGAAGAGAGCATCATGTCAGAACCTAGATCTCACCTACATACAATTGGTGCTCAAAGTTTCTACAGAAATCAGATACCATTTGTTTGCTCGTAAAATTCAATTTACTTCACAAGATGTTCAATCGCTTCCCCCCTCCCCAATAGGATAATGAATGGTCAGAGAAAAGTAGGAATTAAGGTCAGGGATTACATGTCATCTCAACTCAATCTTCACTTCTGAGCTAGTACCACATTTACTCCATTCGAATCTAAAGTTAGTGGAGAAACAAGAGACAATTACTTCATTCCCCCATAGTTTTACACTCTACAATCATTTAGTGTAATAGAGATCTAGGCACAGTGAAAGCTTCATCACTAGGATTCTCAAGGCAAGAAAACTAGTCAGGACCTGTCAACATTTCACTGACTACAGTCACCCCATTGAAACTGAAAGTGGATAAATGCTGACAAGCACTTGACCAGGTTTCTGCACTTCTGTTACAAACTCAGGCAGCAGCTGAGCCAGGAGTATATTAAACCCCTCAATAGAGTGCAGCTGCTGCAAGGAGCAGTTGATTAACTCAACAAGATCACCCTGTATTACACACTGGAAATACTCACTGGTCACAGCTTTGTCTTCCAAGGGAGGTGGAAAGAAATCAAGAGAAACATACTTTAAAGCCAGTTTATTGAACTGGAGAAATTCCAACTACTTAGAATGCAGTGGCAATTAATAAAAGACTCACCATGGAGAGATAAACATAGGAGGAATAGAGCTCCATATTGATCTGCTTGTTGACACCATCCTCACACTCCTTGTGGTAGTTCTGACACACTTGGGAAACCATCTTCACCAATTCAATAATATCACTTTCAACTATTGCTCAAAAAGTTCTAAAACTATCTTCTTTCCTCCCAAGCTCTTGTATTTATACTACTGGGACAGTCTGCAGTTTGGTAAGCAATGACATCACCAATGATGATTGACAATCCCCAATAGTCAATCAGGAATCATCTATTTAACCAATTAACAAAGGAGAGGCAGTGTGGGGCGGGATTGATACCCAGAGCCAATCAGAGGTTTGGAATACAGGCCAATTTGGATAATCAGTCTCCGTGATGCTTTTGGGGTCATTGACGTCCCTCAAATCTGAAAGTTTCTCTTTGTTTCAATCTCTCGGAATGACAACTTTGAATTATTTGATAATAATTTGCTATTTTCACTGAAGTGGCTTTTCATAATCTGGTCAAGTTTATTACTTGTTCGTAATTGTGACACTGAGACAATATTCAGAGGAATCAAGTAGTCTTGAGTGAATTTGCAAACCAACCATTGGACAGAGAAATGGAAATTCCATCCCATGGATGGTGTGAATCGTCCCCAGTTCTAATATAGAGAATGGGTGTGTCTGAGGATTGGCAGCATGGGGGCATCAACTGGGCAAAGCATTGTGGGATGTGTCATTTTTCGTTTTGATTCTCATGAAATGTTGTTTGGTAAAATTCAGGATATTCAGCGAGAATGAGAGGGAGTGAAGATTACTGAATGCAATGTCACCCACACAAACATCTCCATTTGTGTCAGCTGTGGCTCAGTGGCAGCACTCTCACCTCAGAGTCAGAAGGTTGTGGGTTCAAGTCCCAATCTATAGACTTGAGCACAAAATCCAGGCTGACACATCACCACAGCACCGAGTGAGTGCTGCACAGTCGGATGAGACATTAAACCATGGCCCCCGTCTGCTCACTTAGGTGGATATAAAAGATCCCATGGCACTAATTTGAGCAAGAGTAGGGGAGTACTTTGTAGCATCCTTGCTAATATTTATCCCTCAACCTACATAATTAAAACAGATTATCTTGTCATTATCACATTGCTGTTTGTGGGACCTTGTTGTGGGCAAATTGGCTCCTGTGTTTCCCTAATTACAACAGTGACTACATTTCAAAAGTACTTCATCGGCTGTAAATGCCTTGGGATGTCCTGAGGTCATTAAAACGCTATATAAATGCAGGTTCCTTCTTTCTATGTCCTCAAGCATGTTAGGTGAGTCCTTTTATGATCAGCTTTCAATGAGGCTAAAGAATATTTGAATCTGATTGAAATGATGAGACTCAGACATTGTCTAACAGTCTGGCTCATCACATTGGTGTTTCTCTGAGATCCAAAGTCTTGACATCTGGTTTCATTGCAAAATGGTTGAGGTTTTCAGTCCTGGATTAGGTGATGAGATGTGTTCCCTTGGAATAAACTGTTTCCTGCATCGCTCAATCCCTTCAAATGTAAACACAAAAATTCCTCTTCCAGAAGAACAAACATGTATTTTCTAGCCCATCACCAGGGGAAGCTGCCACCAGAGCTATTCTTCATTGTAATCAGACTGTTGGAAATGTATCAGCACAGAATGGGGTGAACATTGACCTTATTTTGCTTTGAGGTGTAAAAGGTTAACCCCCATTCGCCCAATTGTGACCTCAGTGTGGGAAATGTTTGCAGCTGACCACATCCAGGTTCAGCACAGAGTGAGCTGAAGACTTTTTGTCTGAAATATGAAGTCATCAAACCCATCAACAAATCCACACTGACTCGTACAAGTGTGGCTCAGCAACATATGAAATGTGGTGACATTGATCCCCACAAGAGCTTGATAGAAGCAAAGACATTAACATGGAATGACTGAAGACTGCAATTCCATCACACCCAGTGCAATTTTCAACTAAGTTCCTAAACTTCACTTGTAAACACTGGATAATTACAGCTGCAGCATCAACATTTGAATCCATTCATAGGGGTGAAGGAGATGAATGGAGAACCCATAGGATTTGGAAAGGATGATTACAATTTGATATGAAATGCACAATGGTACTAAAGTCAAATTGGTATATTTATTGAGGAGCTGGTTGTATTGTTTTTATGAATTGATATAACAGGGACGTAGCTGCATTTCAGGCAAAATATCTATTTGAATCCATTCATTGGGGTGAAAGAGACAAATGGAAAACTAACAGAATTGGGAAAGGATGATCACTATCTGGAATCCAGAACACAATAGGACTAAAGGCAAATTGATAAATTCATGGTGGAGCTGATTGTATGGGGTTGATGAATTAATGGAATAGTGGAAGATTTCCCCCCCCGCAAAAGAATGTCATAGTTAGCTTGACATTTTAAGATGTGAGTTTAATGAAATATATTTGTTTCTTCCAGAAAGATGTTTTGCTCAATTTCAGTTTCACAGAGATTATTCTCGCTCCACGACCTCACCCAATTTCTTGTTCATGGCGGATTTTAAATCGGCAGGTTGGGGGTCGGGGTGGGTATGGAGGAGATAAAGAGTTCCTCATTGGGGGAGGAGCCCAGGAAAGAAAGTGGGAAAAAAAGTCCCCAAACTCCCATTGCTGTTGATTTCCTTCTCACCCAATTGTAGTCCACTTTAGTACTGTGAGCTCACACTATGCACTTAGACAGTGCTGGTACTCTGGAGCCATCTTGTGCTGCTTTGCTCACAATCTTTCAGAAAGTCTGTAGCAGCAGTGATGAGTTTGGTTTAGTGAGCTCACCCTAAATAACTGAAGATCTATAGCACCTTACTTTTTAAAAAAAAACCCTGAACTGCTAGTCCCAGGATAGATACCATTCTTAGAGGTTGTTCATTGGATTGAAATGGTGCAACACGAATGCACTGGATAATTGGCCTTGTGTTTTAACAGAAGCAAACAGCTGAAATTGTTTTGAGGTAGAGAGTGTTAACATTTATGCACATGCGAGGGGATATTCACCAGTGGTGAAACAGTTACTTGTTTGAAGCGGCCTCTGTCCTAAGCTTTGGCATTCCCTCCATAAACCTCTTCCTCCCCCTCCTGCAGTATACTTCTTAAAACCTACCTTTTGCTCACCTGTCCTAATATCTCATTATGTGGTTCAGTGTCAAATAGCCCAATGTAATTCTTGTTACTGAAAAAAAAGCAACTGCTTCAGAGTTAAAAAGGAGATAAAACCCAGTCCACTGTTAAACATAGTTTATTTATGGTTTCCATCAAGAGCCCAGGTCTCACAGCTCTGTACAAAGTCACACAAGTCATCATGCACTAGACTATATAAACAGGAGTACTGCACACAATAAGCTTCATCCCTGCAGTCAGTTTAATCACTCTCCCCCAAGGTGAGCTTGTCAAACAGGTACACTCCCATGCCATTCTCAGGGGCTCCCAGTCTCTTCAGGTTGGTGATGTGATCTCCAAGCTTCTTGATCATCTTCACTTGTTCATCCAAGTAGTGGGTCTCCAGGAAGTCACACAACTGGAAGAAAAGATGGAGAATAGTTATGTCCAGCAACAGATATCAAGGAACTGCCCCTTGAGTTTGGATTTTAATCCTCTTCGACTGGAGGATAGTGAAGTGGTACACTTCAAATTGATGGAATTACTGCATTATTAGAGTAATCTTACTGTACAACAGGTGCATAGATCCTCAAGTCACTGGGACACACTTACTTCTCAATGTCCACAATAGGTCAACCTTTCTGTCCTGTATCCACTCAAAAATCCAAGATAGACATCCCTACACAAAACTATTGGGTATGAAGATCTTCTGAATGGACTCAGGACAATAACATTCCACCACCTCCAACTTACCCAAAGACCCACATTAACAACTTACATGAGGGTCTGTCCTCTCAGTGGACAGTTTGTGCAGATCCAGCAGACTCTGGTTCACATCCTTCTCCATCTGCAGAGCTCTCTGCATCACCTCCAGACCATTGCTGCACTCATCCTGCTCTGGCTTCTGAAAAGGAATCAGGTCTCAGCCAGATCACTTACAATGGATGAAACAAAATACATGTGAAGGTATTGAAGGAAAATAGGAGTTCAAAAGCAATCAGATGTCCATGTTACCAAGGACCAATGTCACAAGAATATAATTTTACTATATTAAGCCACTGAAGTAAAATTGGAACTAATTGTTTCAAATGCTTTCTATAGCAGTCAGTCCAAGGTGAACCACAGAAAATCACTCATTTATTAAATCAAACCTTAATGTCCTCCAAGATGATTCGGCCCCCACGCTGATTCTGGAATTTCAGCAGTTTCTCAGCGTGCTCCCATTCCTCATGTGACTGCTCCTTGAAGAACTCAGCAAAGTGACGCAGGGCAACATCATCCCGGTCAAAGTAATAGGACTGTGGAAAGAATTTTAAACAGAGTCATGTCAGACTAGATCTCACCTACGTACAATTATCCATTCTTCCCCCTGACCCCACAGTGAGGGCTCAATGTTCTGATAGAAATTAACTACCATTTGTTAACTGGTAAAACTCAATTTACTTCACAAGTTGTTTGAAATGAAATGTTCATTCAGGGAAAAGTAGAAATTATGGTCTGGGATTACATTTCATCTCAAACTCTACATCTGGGCAAGTTGTACTTTATTAAAATCTCCATTCTAATCTAAAATTGGTGGATGAACAAGAAACAATTCATCCATTCTAGTAGTTTTACACTGGAGTCTACCTTTGGTGTAATAGTGAGTCCTTCACTCTGCTGAGATCTCTAGGATTCTCAAGGCAAGAAAACTAGTAAGGACCCATCAACATCTCACGGTCTACAATTACCCCATTCAAACTGAAAGTTGTCAAATGTTGACAAGAACTCGGCCAGGTTTCTGCTCTTCTCTCACAAACTCAGGCAGCAGCTGAGCCAGGTTCATATATTAAACCCCTCAATAGAGTGCAGCTGCTGTAAGGAGCAGTCCATTAGCTCAAGATCACTCTATATTACACACTGGAAGTGCTCACTGCTCAAAAAATGTTTTCCCCCCATGGAGGGCAGGGGAAGGAAGTCAAGAGAAATAAAATGTAAAGCCAGTTTATTGAACTGGAGAAATTCAAACTACTTAGAATGCAGTGACAATTCATAAAAGACTCACCATGGAGAGATAAACATAGGAGGAATAGAGCTCCGTATTGATCTGCTTGTTGACACCATCCTCACACTCCTTGTGATAGTTCTGACACACTTGGGAAGCCATCTTCACTATTTTTTTAATATATGAATACCTTTACACTATTACCCAGAAAACTAAAGAACGATCCACTTTCTGCACAAGCTCTTGTATTTATATTACTGGGACAGCCTGCATTTTGACAACAAATGACATCACCAATGATGATTGACAATCCCCGATAGCCACTCAGGAATCGTCCATGAATCCAGGCACCAATTAACAAAGGACGGGTTGTGGGGGAGGGGTTGATACCCAGAGCCAATCAGAGGTTTGGAATACAGTCCAGTTTGGATAATCAGTCTCGGTGATGTCACTGCTTTTGGGGTCTTTGACCTCCTTCAAATCTGAAAGTGTCTCTTTGTTTAAATCTCTCGGAATCATAGCTTTGAATTATTTGATAATTTAATATTTTCACTGAAGTGGCTTTTCATAATCTGGTCAAGTTTATTACTTGTCAGTAACTGTGAGGCTGAGACAATATTCAAAGCAATCAAGTCGTCTTGAGTGAATTTGCAAACCAACCATTGGACAGAGAAATGGAAATTCCATCCCATGGATGGTGTGAATCGTCCCCAGTTCTAATATAGAGAATGGGTGTGTCTGAGGATTGGCAGCATGGGGGCATCAACTGGGCAAAGCATTGTGGGATGTGTTATTTTTGGTTTTGATTCTCATGAAATGTTGTTTGGTAAAATTCAGGATATTCAGCGAGAATGAGAGGGAGTGAAGATTACTGAATGCAATGTCACCCACACAAACATCCCCATTTGTGTCAGCTGCGGCTCAGTGGCAGCACTCTCACCTCAGAGTCAGAAGGTTGTGGGTTCAAGTCCCACTCCATAGACAAAGTCTAGGCTGATTGTGGGAGTGCTGCACTGTTGGAGATGCCTTCTTTTGGATGAGACATTAAACCGAGGTCTGGTCTGCCTTCTCAGGTGAACGTAAAAGATCCCTTGGCACTATTTCAAGGAAGAGCAAGGGAGTTCTCCCCAGTGTCCTGGACGATGTTTATCCCTCAAACATCACCAACGCAGATTATTTGGTCTTTATTTCATTGCTGTTTGTGGGATCTTGCTGTGGGAAAATTCACTTCTACATTACAACAGTGACTACATTTCAAAAGTACTTCATTGGCTGCACTTCATTGTATTCAGACTGTAAGAAACATATCAGCACGGAGTGGGGTGAACATTGATATATTTTGTTTTTTGAGGTGTTTACAGTGAACCACCATTAGCCCAGTTGTGACCTCAGTGTGGGGAATGTTTGCAGTTGATCCTCATCCAGATTCACCACACCGAGTGAGCTAAAGATTCTTTGTTCAAAATATGAAGCTGTCAAAGCCATTAGCAAATCCACACCAACTCGTACACTCGTGGCTCAGCAATATATGAAATGTGGTGACATTGATCCCCCAAAAGTGCTTCTGAGAGAAGCAAAGACATTAACGTGGAATGACTGAAGACTGCAATGCCATCACACCCAGTGCAATTCACAACTAAGTCCGTAAACTTCACTTGTAAACACTGGATAATTACAGCTGCAGCATCAACATTTGATCCATTCATCAGAATAAAGGAGACAAATGGAGAAGCAAAAAGATTTGGAAAGGATGATTGCTATTTGGTATGAAACACACAATAGGACCAAATACAAATTATACATTTATGGAAGAGCTGATTGTGTTGAAAACAGGGATATTGGGGGGTGGGGGACAAGAATTGGGCAGAGTATCTGTTTAACTTGGTTTAAAGTATTTGCTTTGTGCATTTAATGAAATATATTTTCATCTTCCAGAAGGACATTTTGCTGGAGTACAGTTCCACACATTACTCTGGAGTACCTTACCTAATTGTTTATTCATGTGGGATGCTAAACAGTGAGTGTTCACAGGTTATTCAATCTGTGAAAAGAGCAGTAGGGTTTTTTTTTTAAGCAAAAAGCCCAATTCTCTCCACATATGGTTGTAAGAGGCCAGAAGACAAATGTGCTAATTCTGGTTGATTCTATCCCCTCACATTGTAGTCACCTTAGTACAGTGCATTCAGGAAGTTCACATTGTTGGTTTATACACCAGTTATGTGCTGGTTTGACCATAAAGTCTATAGCAACAATGATGAGTTTGGTTTAGTGAGCTACCTCATGTATCCCACAGTAATAATTGAATGAGATCTGTAGCAGCTTTGTTTTAAAAAAGTGCCTGGACTGCTGTTTCCAGGGCAGATACCCTCCTTAAATGATTTCAGTCCAATGAACAATCCTATTTAATAGTAACTCACTTGCCTGGTGTTTTAACAAAATGTTACAGCAGCTGATATTTTGTTGCATTGAGGGGGTTAAAATGAGTTGCCATTTATGCAATGAGAATATTCATCAGCAGTGGTAACAGTAACTTGTATTACAGCATTGCTCTTCACTGCTGGTTTCAACATAATATTTGAAATGCACAAATACAATTTGCATTCAAGGTACACAGAATTGAAATCTTTAACATGTGGCCCTGAACAGCAAAGTCAATAAATTAGAACTACCCCACAAGGAAAAAAAAAATGTACACAGGACTAAATCCCATAACTGAAGCTGTTCCACAGCCCAGTGTAATTCTTGTTAGATGTCAACCAAATTCTGTTTAAGAACCACTCAATTAAGATTTGAGGCAACAAAATCCCATTCAATATTATACAGTTTATTTCCAGTTACTATTACATTTCACATCAAGAGCCCAGGTCTCAGCTCTTTACACAAAGTTACAAGTCATTACTGCTACAGGATGGGGCCTCACACATGATATTATATAAACACAAGCACAACCAATTAAGCTTCATCCCTGCAGTCAGTTTAATCACTCTCCCCCAAGGTGAGCTTGTCAAACAGGTACACTCCCATGCCATTCTCAGGGGCTCCCAGTCTCTTCAGGTTGGTGATGTGATCTCCAAGCTTCTTGATCATCTTCACTTGTTCATCCAAGTAGTGGGTCTCCAGGAAGTCACACAACTGGAAAAGGGAGACATTTTCATTAATGCAGCTATTGGATCAGTTTATTGAACAAATTGCTTTTCAGGCAGTCTGGATCTAGTCACTCTCCAACTTCAGGAGATCTGTCCTAATAAAAAAGTGACTATTCCACAAGAATCAACTCCTGCATCAAACCGTCCCACCATCGCTTCTTTTCAAATGTCTGCCCCTCACAAAAGACTGGTACTAACATCACCGTGTCCATCAAGATGAACAGATGGACTCTTGAGAATGTCATTGGTGAAAGTCTGCAATAGACTCTACTCAGTACACAAGGCTTCGAAGTGAAAAGCTATTCAGAACTCAGTCTGATGTTGAAGAATGGCACTGGCTGAGACAACCTGAAGTAATCAACAAATAAACGTTAATACCACAAGGTATTAAGGACTTACATGAGGGTCTGTCCTCTCAGTGGAGAGCTTGTGCAGATCCAGCAGACTCTGGTTCACATTCTTCTCCATCTGCAGAGCTCTCTGCATCGCCTCCAGACCATTGCTCCACTCATCCTGCTCTGGCTTCTGAAAGTTCAGAACACTTAAAATTCCATGAACACCTGATGCTCTCATTGCTAACTTCATCCAAGAATGGGAGACAGTGAGATAACTGAACTAAGTACTTGTTGCCATGTGAATAGAGACCACATGCCTCATGCTCTGTCTGATCTATTGACCAAACCAAGTTTTAGATTACAAAAAATCACCAAAACATGTTAGAGAAATCACACCAAGATTAGTCACATTTGCAGCACAAGTCAGGCCATTCATCCAATCATGTGTCCTAGATCTTGGACAGAGGAATAGAAATAGAAAATAGGAGCAGAAGTAAGCCATTCAAGCCTGCTCCACCATTCAGTATGATCCCCTCTCCCATATTCCTGCTCTCTCCCCATACCCCTTGATTCCGTGTGTCTAGAAATCTATCTAGCTCCTTGGTATATATATTTAGTGACTTGGCCTCCACAGCATTCTGCGTTAGAGAAATCCACAGGTTCACCACCCCCAGTGAAGAAATTTCTCATCAGTCCTAAATGTTGTACCCTGTATCCAAAGACTGTGACTCCTCTAATTTCACTGCCCTGCCTGTAAGCATAGATGCACAAGTATTATTGGTACTTGTACCTCATACAGCAGGTAAGGAGTTGTGTTTTATTACCTCATTGAACACAGTATTATCAAGTCAGGCATTTCAGTGTTTCCCTACTCTATTTTGTAATAGATGCAAAGGATTTATGTCAATACCATTAATAATTAAAACCTCCACACAAGGACAACATCCTCTATAAACCCAACACTGCCTCTCCCAGTTCATGTTTATCCACTCCCCCTTGAGGAATGGTCTTTGGTCCAACTATTCCCTCATCACAGCAATCTTCTTGGCTTTTGTACCTCTTATCCCTACTGGTTTCAGCAAAGTGTGTCCATACTCAAGGAATTATATTTCCACCCTGGTCTGTTCCAACATTTTGCCATTTGTATTTTAACTGTGGCCCAGTCACTAATATTTCTCCACAGCTAACCTTGATGTCCTCCAGGACAATACGTCCCCCACGCTGATTCTGGAATTTCAGCAGTTTCTCAGCATGCTCCCGTTCCTCATGTGACTGCTCCTTGAAGAACTCAGCAAAGTGACGCAGGGCAACATCATCCCGGTCAAAGTAATAGGACTGTGGGGAGAATATTAAAAACATCATGTCAGACACAGACCTCACCGACATACAATTATCCATTATTTCACCCACCCCCACCCCATCAGCAAGTACTTAAAGTTTCTTTAGAAACTAGAAATCATGTTAACAAGTAAAATTCAAGTTATTTCACAAGATTTCCAACAGCTTCCCCCTCCCCAATAGGGAGGTGAAAGATTCAATCACTCAGACAAAAGTAACAATTAAAGTCTGGGGTTGCATTTCATGTCAAACTCAACTTCTGAGCAAGTTGTAGCTCCATTTACTCTCCATTCCAATCTAAAATTGGTGGAGGAACAAGACAATTCCTTCATTCTAGTAGTTTTACACTGGAGTCTACATTTAGTGTGATAGAGATCTAGGCACAGTGAAATAGTCATCACTAGGATTCTCAAAGAAAGAAAAACAGTGAGGACCGGTCAACATTTCATTGGCTACAGTCACCCCATTGAAACTGAAAGTTGTCAAATGTTGACAAGCACTTGACCAGGTTTCTGCTCTTCTCTTAAAAACTCAGGCAGCAGCTGAGCCAGAAGTATTTTAAGCCCCTCAATAGAGTGCAGCTGCTCTAAGGAGCAGTCCAATAACTCAACAAGATCACCTTATATTACACACTGCCAAAAGATTGTTTCCCCCTCCCCCCACCCAGGGCAAGGTGGTGGGGGTGGGGGGGGAGGGGGGGACAGAGCAATGGCAGAAGGAATGAAATATAGTTTAAAGCCAGTACTGAACTGCAGAAATTCTTACTACTTAGAATGCAGTGACAATTAATACAAGACTCACCATAGAAAGATAAACATAGGAGGAATATAGCTCCATATTGATCTGCTTGTTCACACCATCCTCACACTCTTTGTGATAGTTCTGACACACTTGGGAAACCATCTTCACTATGTCTCTATCAAAATTTTTCACTATTACCCAAAAAAGCTCCACAACTAACTTCTTCCCTCACAAGCTCTTTTATTTATACCACTGGGACAGCCTGCATTTAAACAGGGTATGACATCATCAATGATGATTGACAATCCCTAATAGCCAATCAGGAATCTTCCATGAATCCAGGCACCAATTAACAAAGGAGTGGGGGTGTGGGGGAGGGATTGATAACCAGAGCCAATCAGAGGTTTGGAACACAGGCCAGTTTGGGTGATGAGTCTCAGTGATGTCACTGCTTTCGGGCTCTTTGACCTCCCTCCAATCTGAAAGTTTCTCTTTGTTTCAATCTCTTGGAATCATAACTTTGAATTATTTGATAATAATTTGATATTTTCACTGAAGTGGCTTTTCATAATCTGGTCAAGTTTATTACTTGTTAGTGATTGTGATGTTGAGACAATATTCAAAGCAATCAAGTTGTCTTGAGTGAATTTGCAAACCAACCATTGGACAGAGAAATGGAAATTCCATCCCATGGATGGTGTGAATCGTCCCCAGTTCTAATATAGAGAATGGGTGTGTCTGAGGATTGGCAGCATGGGGGCATCAACTGGGCAAAGCATTGTGGGATGCGTCATTTTTAGTTTTGATTCTCATGAAATGTTGTTTGGTAAAATTCAGGATATTCAGCGAGAATGAGAGGGAGTGAAGATTACTGAATGCAATGTCACCCACACAAACATCTCCATTTGTGTCAGCTGTGGCTCAGTGGCAGCACTCTCACCTCAGAGTCAGAAGGTTGTGGGTTCAAATCATCATCTAGAGACTTGAGCACATAATCTAGGCTGACTAAGGGAGTGCTGTACTGTCGGAGGTGCCGTCTTTTGGATGTGATATTAAATCGAGGCCTCATCTGCTCTCTCAGGTGGACGTAAAAGATCCCACAGCACTATTTCGAGGAAGAGCAGGGGAGTTCTCCCCAATGTCTGGACCAATATTTATCCCTCAACTAACATCACTAAAACAGATTATCAGGTCAATATTTCATTGCTGTTTTTGGGTCCTTGCTGGAGGCAAATTGACTGCTGCATTTCTTACATTACAACAGTGACTACACCTCAAAGGTTCGAACTATGCAGCAGTCAAAGCTATCAGATAATCCACACTGACTCGTAAAATTGTGGCTCAACGACGTATGAAATGTGGTGACATTGATACCCCAAAAGTGCCTTTACAGATCATAATATCCTACTATTACAGCACAGAAAGAAGCCATTCAGCCCATTGTGCCTGTACTGGCTCTTTGAAAGAGCTATCCAATTAGTCCCACTCCCCTGCTCTTTCCCCCTTCAAGTATTTATCCAATTTCCTTTTGAAAATTATTAAATCTGCTTCCACCACCCAATGAGGCAATGCATTCCAGATCAGAACACTGAAAAAAGTTTCGTGTCACTTCTGGTTCTTTTACCAATCACCTTAAATCTGTGTTTGCTGGTTACTAACCGGTCTGCTACTGGAATCAGTTTCCCCTTATTTACTCCATCAATATAAAGATATTAACATGGACTGACTGAAGACGGCAATTCTATCACACCCAGTACAAGTCACAAGTTCCTAAATTTCACTTGGAAACACTGGATAATTACAGCTACAGCATCAACATTTGAATCCATTCATAGGGGTGAAGATAAATGGAGAACCAATAGGATTTGGAAAGGATGATTACAATTTGGTATGGAACACACAATAGGACTATAGGCAAATCGACACATTTATGGAGGAGCTGATTGTATTGTGTTTATGAATTGATGGCATTGGGATGTGGAGTTTCAGGCAAAAGATCTATTTAACTTGGTTTAAATGAAATGGTGATCCTGTAGAATTTAGAATTGTAATCTAGTATTAACTGCACAATGGGATAAATACAAATTGATAGATTTATGGATGAGCTGCTTATATTGGGTTTATGAATTGATGGAACAGTAGTGGTATGGAAGAGTTTAGGAGCCTTATCTATTCAACTTAATGGTTCAACTTAGTTGTTTAGTGCATTTACTACAGCTCCCAGAAGGAAGATTTTGTTTGCTGGAGTTTAGTTCGAGGTATTCTTTCTGTACCATACCCAATTTATTATTCATGGGGTTGATTAACAGGGGGGGGGGGGGCAGAAGATGAAAATAAAGGGAAATAGACAAACAGGGAACCTGCACGCCCCCATATGAGACCTATTTGACTCCAAACAGTTTATTAGGAGTAATTTCATAAGCTACCCCAACTACCTACTGAGGTCTGTAGCATCTTTGAAAAAAACCATCTGGATTGCTCTTCCCCAGGCAGATACTATTCTTAAAAAAATTGCCTATTGGACTGAAATTACTAGTTCACTTTCCTTGTGTTTTATTGGAACAAAATGTTACAGCAGCTGATTTTGCATCAATAATGAGTTAAACAGTTGATAATATGCAGTACTAATAGGAACAGTAACTTGTGTTACTGTATTGTTCTTTGCATTGAAATCAGCAGCAATCATTTTACTGCATAAATACAATTTACACTCAAGGCAGACACATGGGCCCTCAACACCCAAGTCACTACATTGATATGACCCCAGAAGAAAAAATGTCATAGGGCAGAATCTCACCCTAAAGCCAATACATAGCCCAATGTAGTTTGTTACAACAGCTGAATTATGTTAATCTGAAAATAAGCAATCACTCAATTTACAAGGAGCCAAAACCCAGTCTTCTGTAACAGTTTATTTCCAGTTACGATTACATTTCACATCAAGAGCCCAGGTCTCACAGCTCTTATTACAAAGTCACCATTGCTACAGGATGGGGTTCTTGACTATATAAACAGGAGTACTGAACAATAAGCTTTATCCCTGCAGTCAGTTTAATCACTCTCCCCCAGGGTGTCCTTGTCAAACAGGTACACTCCCATGCCATTCTCAGGGGCTCCCAGTCTCTTCAGGTTGGTGATGTGATCTCCAAGCTTCTTGATCATCTTCACTTGTTCATCCAAGTAGTGGCTCTCCAGGAAGTCACACAACTGGAAGAAAAGATGGAAAATAGTTATGTCCAGCAAGAGATGGAGGAAGATCTGAGCTTCTCCAAGGGTTTGGATTTTAATCTTCTTGGTCTGGAGGATAGTCAAGTGGTGCACTTTAGATTGATGCATTTTATACAATAACTTTGCTCTATTAAGTGCTTAGATCCTGGGATCAGATACATTTACTTCTAATGCAGACAGTTGGGCAATCTCCCTTTCCTGTCTCCCCTCCCCAATAAAATTTGAGCATGACACCAACAAAGCTATTGGGTATGAAGATCTTTTGAATAGGCTCAAGGACAGTAAATTTCCACCACCTCGAACTTACCCAAAGGCCCACATTAAAAACTTACATGAGGGTCTGTCCTCTCAGTGGAGAGTTTGTGCAGATCCAGCAGACTCTGGTTCACATTCTTCTCCATCTGCAGAGCTCTCTGCATCGCCTCCAGACCATTGCTCCACTCATCCTGCTCTGGCTTCTGAAAAGGGAATCAGGTCTCAGCCAGTTCACTTACAATGGATTATACAAAATACACAAGTACTGAAGGAAAATAGGGGTGAAAAGCAATCAGAGGTCCATGTTGCCATGAACCAATTGTCCCAAGAATATAGAATTACACCACCACAAGTCAAATAGTATAAATGTCTTTAAGGAGAAGTACTGAGGGAGACAGTAATAGATGGATGTGATGATAGGGAAAGATGAAGGTGGGAGGCAGCTCATGTGGAGCATAAACACCAGCATAGACTAGTTGGGCTAAATGTCCTGTTTCTGTGCTGGACATTCTATGTAATTATGTGCATTAGAACAAATTGCTTTAGAAATATTTAAAATTGTCCATTTAAGGGGAGCCATTCAGAAGGCCACTCCATTAAATCTAACCTTGATATCCTCCAAGATGATTCGGCCCCCACGCTGATTCTGGAATTTCAGCAGTTTCTCAGCATGCTCCCGTTCCTCATGTGACTGCTCCTTGAAGAACTCAGCAAAGTGACGCAGGGCAACATCATCCCGGTCAAAGTAATAGGACTGGTGAGATCAAAAGTAGTTGGGTATCAGAATTATCATCATGGGTATTGTACATAAAGCCAACCTCAATATTTTGCTTTCTGTCAAGGGTTCAAGTCTCACTGAGCTTGTAGGCAGATGGTTCTGAAAACTAGCACAGGCTGACTTGCTTCACTAACCTGGTAGAGTGAGATAATCTCACTCCTAGCAATAGGGAAGCTGGCCAATGGAAAATTACCAATTCAGCTTTGAACATGCTCAACACAATATTTCACTTTAATCTTCACACCCAAGACTGAATTATATGTCTAGAAATTAGTGAAGGAACATAAAAGCTTACATCCTTTTCATGACTGAAATTTGAAACAAACCCCTTTCTACAACTACCACAAACAGCATTAACTTAGCACCTTCAACACTAAACATCAAGGCATTTCAGAGGAGAAACAGATACCAAGCAATAAGAGTTAGATGACTAGAAACTGTTAGCATTTGAATGCTTTGAGAGACAGACAGAGGTGGGAAGGCAGAGGGGTTAACAGTTACACTGAGCAGGACCAAAATGGCTGAAGGCCCGACCACCAATAGAGCAAAGGCAGAGAGAGAAGACAGACAGGGACAAGCTGGTACTTAAAAAGTGAAGGTTCGGAGCATAGAAACAGGAGTGGGACATACAGCCATTTGAGCCAACTCAATGATTTAATTAGAACATGGATCTGTACATCAACTCATCCTTCAATACCCTGACCTAACAAAAGATTTCAGTCTTGAAAGCACCAATTAATCCCCAACATCCACAGACTTTCAAGGGAGAGAGTTCTAGATTTCCAGTACCTTTGAGGGGAAAAGTGCTTCCTCACTTACCTCCTAAATGGACTAGCTCTAATTTAAGATTATGACCCCCCCATTGCAAGG
The DNA here is from genome assembly GCF_035084215.1 of Heptranchias perlo. Classification (NCBI taxonomy): domain Eukaryota; kingdom Metazoa; phylum Chordata; class Chondrichthyes; order Hexanchiformes; family Hexanchidae; genus Heptranchias; species Heptranchias perlo. The sequence continues at coordinate 4,716,541 of NC_090364.1, forward strand.
AGAATGTGGGGAAAGACTGGAGAGATGTAGAATAGAGGGTAAGAAATATGAATCCCAGGCATTGAATGCAGAGTGTATTGCAAAACACAACTTCAATAGAAAGCTCAGACACCAGGAAAGTGAACAATTAAGATTTAAGATTATAGAATGTGGTGCAACTACTGCAAGGAAGAGGGAGACAGTTTGATAATGACTGGACAATAAATCACATTATATTACAGCTTTAAAAAGACATTCACCATCCATCAATTGGGGGGAGGGGGTGCAGATTAGAGAAAAGGCAATAGATGAGTTGGAGAAAACAGAATTTTGTAATGTCACATTAGAATCTCCAATGTGAAGGGGTCAAAGAAACAAAACTCACCATAGAGAGATAAACATAGGAGGAATAGAGCTCCATATTGATCTGCTTGTTGACACCATCCTCACACTCCTTGTGATAGTTCTGACACACTTGGGAAGCCATCTTTAAATTAACTTTAACAAAACTAAACAACTCTATTGAAGCAAGAAACTGAAAAACAGCCACCCAAAGCTCTATATTTATACTGCTGGTTAATCCGGGGCGTGGCAGCCTAGATGATGAGTGACAGTTGGCAGTACCCAATCAGAAATTACATCCTCTCTCAGAACACCAATCAAGAAAAGGGAGGAGGGGAGATGACACCCAGAGCCAGTCAGAACTTTGAAGGAGGAGCATCATTGGCTGACAATTCAATAAAGATCCAATTGCTTTGACTTTCCTCAAACTGTAAAATCTGTTTCCGTGACCGGTGGGCACCGCAGGGACTGGAGTGCATCCTGGATCGATGTAATAACATTATAATTTGACACTTATTTTGGGTTTATTGATTTACTGCACATAAACACAACCAAACCCCCCCTCCCCTTCTTATAAAAGGGGGGCCTAAAACACAAAAAAAGGAAAAGCAAAAAAACCATGGCTGCTCTTCCATCCCACACTCCAAAGAAAAAAAAATCTGATAGTGACCATATTATTGACCAGAATCGACCTTTCTTTGATGGACCAATAAGGGAGACTCTGGGTTGCCCCAGGGTCACCAAACATAAACCATCACAAGTGGCCCTCTCAGGGCACCACTAATATTGGATGGTCCAATCAAACTGAAAAGATACCAAAATAAGCATCAAGTGCCACGAAAAACAACAGGATACTTTCCCAATTAAATCAGGATTCTATTATTGATGTCCACAAGACAGTCTATACCCTGCGGTGCCCAGCGGTCGCGGAAGGCATCAAGCATAACGGTGGACACCACATGCTCCCTCTCCGGGGCCACCTGGGCACTTGACCATAATGGACCAAATTGTCAATTGGTGGATCTGCCCCCATCCCATCGGTTATGGTCACTGATAGTGACGGTTCAAAGATCCAGAACCACAGGTTTAATTGTTGTTTGCGGGTCAGTGTCTTTGAATAATTCTGGATGGGTCCGTGAGTTGATTATTTGGCAGGTAGCTGCGGGTTTTAGGCAACATCCAAACAGATCAGAGCCTGTGAACAGCAACCAACAGCGAGTCAGGCGAATGGAAAGTGGGTGTGATGAATGTGTCAAACACAAGTCCTTCGATACTCCATCAATTCTAGGGTCAGTGAGCATCTGTACACACATCGGCTGGAAAGTGAAGGGGACCACGGCATGTTGAGTTCTTGTTTTGTCATCATGAAATTTTACAAACAATAAAATGCAGAGCAGTGCACGGGGAAGAGACTGTGGATCATTGACTGAAGGGATTTGGGGGGGTGGGGTTTGGTGTTGGGAGGGATTGCGGTGAGAGGCAAACACTGTGTGTAGTGTTGGTTGTACAGACAGCGACCCACAGTGGTGAACAGACTATCTGGTATTTCCTGGGTTTAGTAATCCCTTGTTTCAGTGATTAATCTCTTGTACTTTTTGGACAGTCAAACACCAAGTGGAAAGAGTCGAGTGGTGAATTTTCTCATTAGAAAGGGGAGTTACTGATATTTCCCTAAATCCGGTCAGGGAAGGATGGGGCTCCGTGGATATTTTGTGTTCCAGATCACATCAGAATACGGGCGGATCAACAACAAACTTAAAAAAAAAAAATCAAAGGTGGAACCTAGTGAAGGAAAGATGAAGCAACGAAAAGTGGGGTCGATGGACTGATCTGATCATATGATCCCTGTGTGAGAATAACCTGAACATCACTGGTGCAAACTCAGTTAAAGCTTTAAACAGACCAAGTAGTTGGTGGTTTATCCTTTAATTAGATGGCTCTATTCTCCAACTCTTCAGTAGACTTATAAGTGGCAGTTTTGGCAATTAGGATCTAGTGTTATTAAATTCCAGGCCAAATAAGATGACACAAAGATTGTATTCGCAAGGAGAGGGGAATGGGGCAAGAACTGTTTAATGAAACAGAATCCAGCAAGGGAAACTTAGAGGGGCTCTTAGATTTGCAACAGCAAATGGAAGTATTTTAGAGGCTATGGGGTCCAGGATATAAAAGGTGCATGAGGTGAACAGAGACTGGAAAATAAAAATTGAGATTGAAACAAATAGCAGGAGCTGGACCAAAGTTCTGCACAGGAAGAAAAAGATGGGCTGAAGAGAAGGAGGAAAGAGCCAGGTAACTCTAGCAGGAACAATTGGAGATTTGGTCTTACTTTGCTCCAGGATTTTTGTAACTACTTAAATTTGAATACCTGCTTCAGGGAACACTTCCCTCATGTCCTCCAATGGACAAGTCAGCAGCAATGTGTGGGGTTGTTTATTCAGAAGGTTAACTACTGTAATCACCATTGATGCCCACATCCCATGAACAAATAGTAATAAAAAAATGCACACTCTCCAAAAGGGATTCAAGCCTATGTGGAGGAAGAGGTCTTACTGTAATCAGATTACACTTTAATCTCTACTACAGAACACCAAATATTGAAAGCTGTTAGGTACAAATCTAATTTTGGCCTGATGGCCATCCTAGGCTGCTACAAAACCAAATTAAGCCTTCTGGAGGGGAAGGGGTTAAAACATCCATGTGCCCAAACAAATCAGATTTTATCACGGTGACAACCTATTTCTTAGAATTTTTTTTTGTTTGACGCAAGGCCACGTGCATTGGTGTTAGAATGTGCTCAATTACTGAAGAAAAAAAGGAACCAGTTCAACATCAAAATGTTTTATTTCAGCTGCAAGAACACTCAACTACAATGTTTGGAAGTTAATGGAATTCCAAGTCTAAGATTCCCAGTTCAGAGAGATGGCAACATAAAACTTCAATACACAAGTTGAATATCTGCAACATGGACAACAGTCCAGTCACTCCTCCCCCAGGGTGAGCTTGTCAAACAGGTACACTCCCATGCCATTCTCAGGGGCTCCCAGTCTCTTCAGGTTGGTGATGTGATCTCCAAGCTTCTTGATCATCTTCACTTGTTCATCCAAGTAGTGGGTCTCCAGGAAGTCACACAACTGGAAAGGGAAAAATAAAAATCAAGCTAGCTACTTGAATCATTAGGTTCCTTTAATCTCACTTCCCTACTGGGGAATACTCAAGGTCTCATTACAAAATATGGCCAAGAGACTACTAGATCTAACTCCTTGCCCTCCCAGCCACTGGTATTGAAAATAAATGCTGCCCTGCCCCAGTCCCTCACCTAAAGTCAGTATCCATTTGAAGGTTCCCTTCAAGCCCAAGATATCTCAACCCTTGAAACAGATTGATTTCAAGGACAGATTTTAATGCTCACCTTCAGTAGATTTAAAAAACCTCAGATTTAGAAATGGAAAGTATTGAGCTGCATTCAGTCTGATGTGATTTTAAAGGACAGTGCTAAATTACACAATCCCAAATTAAAAATAAACCCAAAAGCTAAATGCCACTGATGCATTAAGGACTTACATGAGGGTCTGTCCTCTCAGTGGACAGTTTGTGCAGATCCAGCAGACTCTGGTTCACATCCTTCTCCATCTGCAGAGCTCTCTGCATCACCTCCAGACCATTGCCCCACTCATCCTGCTCTGGCTTCTGAAAAGGGAAGTCTTTCAAGTCACAAAATGCTCAAGCTCCCATCTGCATCCCATGCAGTATTAATCTCAAACTAGCCTGAAACAAGAGGATGACTGGAGAGTGGAAGAAAATTGATTTTTGCCCTGATGTTAGCAACAAGTACTCTGTTCAGTTATAATGTAGAACATGTGGCTCATTAATGAGAAAACATCTTCTCTGCTGTGGAGAAATTTTCCACATTCTGAAAGCTGGATAGAGGCTGCACTGGGGACTAATCATTCAATATGAAAGTAAGCCTCAATAAATGACATTTGGTCCAGTCATGAACTCAACTGGCAGGTGGGTCATTAACCAGAGGACACACATTGAAGATAATGGGCAAAAGAACCAGAGGGAAGATAGAGATTTCATATATAAACAGTGAATTGTTACAATCTGGAATGCAATGCCTGAAAGGGAAGCTGATTCAATAGCAACTGTCAGAACAGAATTTTATACAGAGATTTGGGAAAAGGAAAAATTTGCAGCTCTATGGGGAAAGAGCAGGGCACGAGGGACTAATTGGATATTCTTTCAAAGAGCCAGCACAGACACGATGAGCCAAATGGCCTGATTCTATGAACAAACCTTGATGTCCTCAAAGATGATTCGGCCTCCACGCTGATTCTGGAATTTCAGCAGTTTCTCAGCGTGCTCCCGTTCCTCATGTGACTGCTCCTTGAAGAACTCAGCAAAGTGACGCAGGGAAACATCATCCCGGTCAAAGTAATAGGACTGTAGGCACAAGAGTCAATTAAACCATCATACCAAATTAAGATAGAGAACAAACATCAGTACAGTGATTTCACCGTGGATCAGGGAACCAAGGAGATTGATCATTTTTAAAGAGTACTCATATTTCCTAACTCAGTTCACCTGTTGAAATTAGACAACAGGTGGCCAGTGGAGAATGGAATCACCTCAGTCTTTGACCACACTGAGCAACTCAACTTAAACCCAAGCTTGAGCTACTTGGCCATTCCGGTACCTCCTGCCCACATCTCAATTTATACAAAGCATTAACCAGGAAGTCACATGACAGGTCCTCCTTCAGTGTTGGATACTGTGACCAAGGTGCCAAAACCTACCTGTTCCACCACAAGTGATTCAGAAAGACCAGGGTGCACAATTAGTCAATTAACTCATGCAATGAGTCTCCTCCTTTTAGAGGGTCTGTGTACTAGATCAGAACTTGAAGTTCCAAGAAAATAAGTTGTAACAGAGACAAACAATGTAAAATAGGATAAAACTCAATTAGTTCAGATCACTAAATTAGGGAAAATTTAGATGTACATTTGACATCTGAAAAACTTTTCCAAATCAATAATCTGAACTCACCACAAACCCCCACCCCCTATTCACATGTCAAGGATGAGCACATCCCAAAGGAGGGGTTACCTGCTTCTTTCATGGTCTTGCCCAGTCCCCTGTGGTCCAGGAGAGGGAGCATGCAGTGTCCACAAGTACACTCATTTGAGGCCATGACCAGTAGGCACCAGTGAAGAGTGAGATATAAATTTCCTTTTGCTCAAATTAGGCTTTATGTTCATTGCTTTGTAGCAATTGGGCACTTTCCTGATAACAACAGAGAGCAACCCAATGTCAGCCTTACTTGATTAAAAGAGGCACACATTTCTCCACTGTGTTCTATACATTCCATCAATTACAAGTTTCTTGCTATTGTACAGACAAGGGTTACACTCCATCCCAAACCTGAACAAAACTCCCTTCATTAAGCAAGAAACTCCACCCATTTTGAAAATTCCCAATTTGATTTTAGAAACTTTGAGAAGTTCAATTAAGCTTTTGGCTGGAAAAGACAGGTTACAAGATCAAGAGTATGTAGCTATGGCTAAGAATGCCCATGGATTTGTGTTTTGACTAAAGATTTCACCACAGGTGTTTGAGACCCCAACTATGGGCAAGTCACCTGTAACTCAAAAGACACTCACTGGCCAATGTACTGAATAGGCTTTTTTTTTTGGGGGGTGGGAATGCATTTCAGTCTCAATGTAAACTCCAACATGGAAACTATATAAGAAAGGACCCAGACAATCCATTTGAAAGGATAATGAAACATCACAACTATAAAGATACTTAAAAGAAATATTAGAACAGCAAATTCAATTATTTTACTGAATTTAAAAGGTTAATTCACTAGAATTCAGTAAGTCTACATTAGTTAATAAGACAAAATACCCAAAGAAACCCAAAGCTCACCACAGAAAGATAAACATAGGAGGAATAGAGCTCCATATTGATCTGCTTGTTGACACCATCCTCACACTCCTTGTGGTAATTCTGACACACTTGAGAAGCCATCCAAACTACTTTTTTTTAATAGACCAGCAACTGACTATAAACAATATGAACATAAGGACCCCAAACCTAAGCTGCTATATTTATTCTTTCAGACCCAACCCATCTTTAATTACAGGATGTGACATCACTGATGATAAATGTTTGGCAGCCAATCAAATAGCTGCTTTCTCACCACACGAACGGAAAAAAACCCTAACCCCTCCCCCTGAAAAAAGTGGGGGGGGCCGAAAAACACCAAAAAAAAGGAAAAACACACAAAAACCCAATATCTTCAGGATCCTCCTTTCATTCAATCTCTTCTCTTGTTCTATTTCATAAGTTTCTTCACTTCATTTTAACCTGCTGTTTGTTTTTATTCTGTTACTGTCTGTTTTTTAAACTCTCTTTCTAAGGATTTCTCCCCCTGCTCCTCATTTGTTCTGTTCTTTTCTCCCCATCTTCCCCATTCCCCAGAATCCCACCCATTCCCATGTCCCCTTGTAACACTGTGCAGTCTGCAGCCTGTGTGTCCATGTCCCTGTGCTTCAGTCAGCCTGAGTCACTCTCTTCAATAAAAAATATTCCTTCCACTACGAGCATGCTATCCAGTCCCTCGGTGCCATTGTCTCAATGTTACTCTTTTAATTGAACAAGAAGGAGACACTGAGTTTCTCTTTTTTTCTAATGGGTCTTTGAGCCCCAGTGTCAGGAACCCCGAAAACCTATTCAAGTGCTGTAAGAATTTTTTCTTGTGGCACACCCAATCATAGCAATTAAACCGAATTAAACCAAAATGTCACTGTCATAATCAACTATCCACTCCAGTCCCTGGTCTCAAGCATAACGGCAGACACTCCGTCCTCCTTCTCCAGGGCCACCCGGGCACGGAGAATGCTGGGGAAGAGAGACAGACAGTCGGAGCGACCGCCCCCCCATAGGCCATGTCTAGCCTGGACCTGTAGATGGCCACCTTGGACAGGCCCAGGACCAGACCCACGAGGACTTCAGTCCCACGCTCCTGATCTTTGGCCACCCGTTGAGGGGAGTGGGGAGTTTGGGGGGGGGCGCAGGCAAGTCGGAGGACATCCTCATGGGTCTGGCCCTGGGCCTGTCCAAAGTGGCCATCTACAGGTCCAGGCTCGACCCGGCCCATGGGGGGGCGGTCACTCCGACCGTCTGCCTCTCTTCCGCAGCATTCCTCGCGCCGCGATGGCCCTGGAGAGGGAGCACGCGGTGTCTGCCGGTACGTTTGAGGCTTTCCGCGACCGGTGGGCACCGCAGGGATTGGAGTGCATCCTGGACCGAGATAATGAAATTATAATTTGACACTTATTTTTTTTTTGGATTTACTGCACATGAACACACCCTAACCCCCCCCTTCTTATAAAAGGGGGGCCTAAAACACAAAAAAAAAGCTGACTGCCCATAAAAAAAAAAATTAAAATTATTATTTGACTCTGTTATCATTTAGTTTTTGGATTTTTTTTTTTAAATAAAGTTACATCCTGAACCTCCCTCCCTCAATCTCATAAAAGGGGATCGAAACATACAAAAAAAAGTCAACCTGATTCAAAACAAATCTACTTAATTGAAAAAAAAATGTTCTGATTGGCCTTAAATACAATCTCGACTACGCCTCTCCCTTGATTGGTGTCCTCAGTGAGCGTAGAGCTCTGAATGGCTAGTGTGAGTTTTTACTCATCATCGGGAATGCCACGCCTTGTATTACAGGCAGGCTGTCCCCAGACATATAAATAGAAGAGTTTGGGAATGCTCCGCGCCCGGGTGGCCCTGGAGAGGGAGCACGCGGTGTCTGCCGGTACGCTCGAGGCTTTCCGCGACCGGGGGGCACCGCAGGGGCTGGAGTGCATCCTGGACGAGGAGAATAAAATTTTAATTTGAACACTTGGTTTTGGTTTGTTTGGGTTTTTAGTATTTAAGCACACCCCACACCCCCCCTTCTTATAAAAGGGGGGCCTAATAGGAAAAAGAAAAAAAAGAAAAAAAAAGAGTTTGGGAAGACGTTAGCCTGGTTCAGCTAGTTAAAATACCTTCTTAGACAGTTAGAATGGATTCCCAGGTGTGTTAGAACTATCACAAGGAGTGAGGATGGTGTCAACAAGCAGATCAATATGGAGCTCTATTCCTCCTATGTTTATCTCTCCATAGTGAGTCTTTTTTTTGGACCCTATTCAATCCCTCAATCTATGTACAGTGGGTGTATTTTTGAAACCTGTAATTGTGCAAGTTAAATTGAATTGTTATAAACAAACTGTCTCCCTGTTCCTTACAGTAATTGTACTATAGGCTGAGTTTCTTCAATCTCTGACTCACGTTCCTGGGCTCTGAGCTTCTTCAAATTTACTTTTGGAATACACTGCATTCAATGGGGGCATGATCCTGGTGAAAGGAATGTTATTATTGGTCCTTCACTAATTTCCAGATATACTATTGAGTGTCATAATTTCAAGTTAAGCAAGTATTGATTTGTGAGCATATTCAAGTAAAATTTTAATTAAAGCTGAATTGGTGATTATTTTCCATTGGCTAGCTTCCCAATTGCTGGGAATGAAATTATCCACCATCTTTACCAGATTAGTGAAGCAAGTTGGCCTGTGCTAGTTTTCATAACAATCTGCAGACCAGTTGAGTGAGTCAGAAAGCAAAATATTGAAGTTGGCTTCATGTACAATACCCATGATTGGTCTTTGAGATATCCAACTACTTTTGATCTCTCCACAGTCCTATTACTTTGACCGGGATGATGTTGCCCTGCGTCACTTTGTCAAGTTCTTCAAGGAGCAGTCACAGGAGAAACATGAGGATGCTGAGAAATTGCTGAAATTCCAGAATCATCTTGGAGGATATCCAGGTTGGGTTCAGCAAACAAGTGGTCTTTTACATGGCACCACTTTGCTTGTTTCAAATTTCCATAGCAATTAGTTCCAATTTATATGGAATTTGCTTCACAGAAACAGGTCATTTGGTCCAACTGGTCTATGTTTATGTCCATGCTCCAGAAAAGCCTCCTCCCACTTTACTTGATCGAATGTGATCAGCATATCTTTCTATTTCTTTTGCACTCATGTACATGTCGAGCTCCCCTTTAAATGCATCGATACTAATTGTCATTAATTTGACTCTTGTGGTTGTGATGGCTTAATTCAGTAATTCTATATTCTTAACACAATTGGTTCATGGTAACATGGACTTTTACTTTTTCCACCCTATTTTCCTTCAATGCTTTCTGGTGTATTGTTCGTTTGTTTAATCCATTCAGTGAACTGGCTGAGACTTCCTTTTCAGAAGCCAGAGCAGGATGAGTGGAGCAATGGTCTGGAGGTGATGCAGAGAGCTCTGCAGATGGAGAAGGATGTGAACCAGAGTCTGCTGGATCTGCACAAACTGTCCACTGAGAGGACAGACCCTCATGTAAGTTCCTAATGCTGCTAATGTGGGCTTTTGGGTAAGTTAGAGATGGAGGAACCTTGCTGTCCTTGAGCCTATTCAAAAGATCTTCATTCCTAATCGGTTTGTTTGTTTGTGTCTTTCTTGGAATTTTTTGGGGAGGGGGGAGACAGGCAAGTTGGCCTATTGTGTACATTAGCAGTAAGTGTGTCCCAGTGACCCCAGGATCTAAGCACTTACTGTACAGTAAGTTTGCTCCAATGATGCAAAAAATGCATCAATCTGAAGTGCAACACTTGCCAATCCTCCAGACCAAGAGGATTAAAATCCAAACGCTCGAGGGGAAACTTAGATGTTCCACGATATCTCCTGCTGGACATAACTATTCTCCATCTTTTCTTCCAGTTGTGAGACTTCCTGGAGACCCACTACTTGGATGAACAAGTGAAGATGATCAAGAAGCTTGGAGATCACATCACCAACCTGAAGAGACTGGGAGCCCCTGAGAATGGCATGGGAGTGTACCTGTTTGACAAGCACACATTGGGGGAGAGTGATTAAACTGACAGCAGGGATAAAGCCGATTGTGTTTAGTACTCCTGTTTATATAGTCTAGTCAGACCCCCATCCTGTAGGATTGATAGCTTTTGACTTTCTACAATGAGGTGAGATCTGGACTCTTGATGTGTAATTGTCATTAACTGGAAATAAACTGTTTCTAACATTGCACTGGGTTTTGTCTCTTAAATTGAGTAGTAGCTTTTTCAGATTAATGACATTTAACAGCTCCAGTGTCGGGTTCATTTCTGAGTTGTTTTTCTTCCCTTTTGGAGTAATTCTGAAGAATTAGATGTTCAGGGCCATGTGTTGAAGGTCAAATTTCAATTCTGTGTAAACCTTGAATGCAAATTTCATTCATGCATTTGAATGATTGTGTTGAAAGCAGAAGTAAAGAGCAATGCTGTAATAGAAGTTACTGTTGTCACTGGTGTTGTGTGTTGTCTTTGATGTAACAAAATATTAGATATTGTAACTTTCTTGTTGTTCCACACCACTCATCCATCAATTCATAAAGTCAATACAATCGCTCCTCCATAAATCTATCATCCTTTCCAAATCCTACCAGCTCTCCCTTTGTCTCCTTCACACTTAGGAGTGGATTCAAAGACTCTGGATGCAATAGCTGTAATTATCCAGAATTTACAACTGAAGTTAAGAATGTAGTGGAGGATTGCAGTTTTGTGAACCCAAAAAAAACTTTTTAACTGTCTGGATACGTTAGAAGTATATGATGTCATATTAAACATTTCATATGTTGCTGAGCAGCAACCGAGTTGGGTTGGATTTGCTGGTGGGTTTGATGGCTTCATTGTTCAGACAAACCAGTCTTTAATGTGCTGAACTTCCATGTGCATCAGCTGCAAGTATTCCCTCCACAGATTTCAACTGGGCTAACGCTGGTTAACTGTTCACACCATACAGACTATTAGGTTAATAATCACCCCGTACCCGACTGATGTTTCCTACAGTCTGCCTACAACGAGGCAGAGCTCTGCTTCTTTGTAGGTAGACTCCCTACAAGTATTCCATACATAATTTAAAGGTCCTGTGCAAAGCATAAATCAAGTACTCGCAGAGCCAGGAATCAAAGGACTTAATTGAAGTCTCTGGTGTGCACCTGCCTGGCTGTTGAGGATGAACTTGTGGTGTCCATCGGTTTGGTCGAAGCTCTGCATGACTGCAGGTCATTCGCTACATCTTGGATCCTTTCTGGCCAATACAGGTATAATTACCAGCTATATTTCCAGTTCATGTGGGTCAACGATGCTCATGGGTTGCATCTCCCAAAAGACTAGTGTTTGTACAATGATTGGTGGCTCCAGCTGTGAATCACTTCCATCCCCTCCAGCCCATCTAAAAAAAAAAGTTTTATTCCAAGGCAACATATCTCATCACATAATCCAGGACTGAAAACCTCAACCATTTTGCAATGAAACCAGCTGTCAAGACTTTGGATCTCAGAGAAACACCAATGTGATGAGCCAGACTGTTAGAGAACATCAGAGTCTCATTTCAATCAGATTTAAATATTCTTTAGCCTCATTGAACGCTGATCATAAAAGGAACACGATGGAGAAAATAGAAAGAAAGAAAGACTCCCATTTCTACAGCACCTTTAACAACCTCAGGACGCCCCAAAGCGCTTCACAGCCAATGAAGTACTTTTGAAGTCGAGTCACTGTTGTAATGTTGGGAACGGGGCAGCCAAATTGTGCACAGCAAGGTTCCACAAACAGCAATGTGATAATGACCAGATAATCTGCTTTAGTGATGTAGGTTGAGGGATAATTATTGGCCACTGGAGAGAATTCCCCTGCTCTTCCTCAAATTAGTGCCATGGGATCTTTTACAGGCAACTGAGAGAGCAGAGAGGGCCTCAGTATAATGTCTCATCTGAAAGATGGCACATCTGATGTGGGGAAATATGAGGTTATTCACTTTGGTAGGAAGAATAGAGAAACAGAATATTTTTTAAATGGTGAGAAACTAGTCAATGTTGGTGTTCAGAGAAATGTTGGGTGTCCTCGTACAAAGAAATACAAAAAGTTAGTATGCAGGTACAGCAAGCAATTTGGAAAGCAAATGGCATGTTGGCCTTTATTGCAAGGGGGTTGGAGTGCAAGACTAAGGAAGTCTTACTACAGTTATACAGGGCTTTGGTGAGACCTCACCTGGAGGACTACGTACAGTTTTGGTCTCCTTATCTAAGGAAGGATATACTTGCCTTCGAGGTGAAGGTTCACTCAATTATTTCCTGTGATGAGAGGGTTGTCCTCTGAGGAGAGGTTGAGTAGAATGGGCCCATACTCTCTAGAGTTTGGAAGAATGAGAGATGATCTCATTGAAACATATAAGGTTCTGTGGGGGCTTGACAGGCCTGAGAGATTGTTTTCCCTGGTTGGAGAGTCTAGAACGAGGGGGCATAGTCGCAGTATAAGGGGTCGGCCGTTCAGAGTGAGACAAGGAGGAATTTCTTCACTCAGAGAGTTGTGAATCTTTGGAATTCTCTACCCCAGAGGGCCATGGAAGCTGAGTTGTTGAGTATGTTCAAGGCTGAGACAGATAGATGTTTGAACTCAAGGGGAAATCAAGGGATATGGGTATTGGGCAGGAAAGTGGATTTGAGGTCGATGATCAGCCATGATCTGATTGAATGGCGGAACAGGCTCGAGGGGCCATATGGCCTACTCCTGCTCCTATTTCTTATGTTTTTATGTCTGACAGTGCAGCACTCCCTCAGTGTTGCACTGAGGTATCAGTCTAGACTTTGTGCTCCAGTCCCTGGAGTGGGACTTGAACCCACAACCTTCTGACTCTGAGGTGAGAGTGCTGCCACTGAGCCACAGCTGACACAAATGGAGATGTTTGTGTGGGTGACATTGCATTCAGTAATCTTCACTCCCTCTCATTCTCGCTGAATATCCTGAATTTTACCAAACAACATTTCATGAGAATCAAAACTAAAAATGACACATCCCAGAATGCTTTGCCCAGTTGATGCCCCCATGCTGCCAATCCTCAGACACACCCATTCTCTATATTAGAACTGGGGACGATTCACACCATCCATGGGATGGAATTTCCATTTCTCTGTCCAATGGTTGGTTTGCAAATTCACTCAAGGCTACTTGATTGCTTTGAATATTGTCTCAGCATCACAGTTAATTGAATTTTGCACTTCAGTCCTGCGCTCCTGATCTTTAGCTGCCCGGTGCGGAGTGGGGGAGGCAAGTCGGAGGACCTCCTCATGAGTCTGCTCCTGGGCCTGGCCAAGGTGACCAGCCACGGGTCCAGGTTGGATATGGCCCATGAGGGCTGTCGCTCTGGCTGCGTACCTCTCTGCCGCGGCTTTCTCCATGCCTGGGTGGCCCTGGAGAAGGAGCACGCGTTGTCTGCAGGTACACTTGAGGCCTTCCACGACCGATGGTCACAGCAGGGACTGGAGTGTATGGTTGACACTGCCAATAATATTATGAGTTAATTTGCCAAGTTTTCTTTGTCTTTTGTTTGATTTTGGTGTTTATTAGTTGTGCCCCTTTGTTAGATATCCTTTATTTTGGGTTGATGACACGAGGGCAAACCCAGTGTCTCCTAAACGGGTTTATTTATATATTTCTTTTGCTTTTGATTTTATTTAAGCCCCTTTGGCTGGGGGTGGGTTTAGGATGACAACTTTATTTTTAATACAAATCAATAACCAGAGTCAAAGAAGAATTTTAATTTTCCTGATCAACTCTGCTCTCCAGTCCTTGCAGAAACGGGCATATTAAAAGAGGCAAAAGTGGTGACATCACCGAGACCAATCACCCAAACCTGCCTGTATTGCAAAGCTCTGATTGGCTCTGGATATCAATCTCTCCCCCAGAGCCCTGTCCTTTGTTAATTGGTGCCTGGATTCATGGAAGGTTCCTGATTGGCTATCAGGGATTGTCAATCATCATTGGTGCTGTCCATTCCTTGTTTAAATGCAGGCTGTCCCAGTAGTATAAATACAAGAGCTTGGGTTAGAAGAGAATAGTTCCAGAACTTTCTAGGCAATAGAAATTAGTCCCAATATATAAATAGTGAAGATGGTTTCCCAAGTATGTCAGAACTATCACAAGGAGTGTGAGGCTGGTGTCAACAAGCAGATCAATATGGAGCTCTATTCCTCCTATGTTTACCTCTCCATGGTGAGTCTTGCACTGTCTCTTCATTCTGAGAACTTGGAATTTTTTTTTGTTCAGAATTGGCTTCAAATTACATTTCTCGAGTTCCTTTTCCTCCCTGGGTGGAATATCTTTGGGCAGTGAGTACTTTGTGTAATATGGGGTGAACTTGTTTAGTTAATGGACTGCTCCTTACAGCAGCTGCACTCTATTGAGGGGCTTAATATGAACCTGGCTCAGCTGCTGCTTGAATTTGTAAGAGAAGAGCAGAAACCTGGTCAAGTGCTTGTCAACAATTGACTTAAAAGGTTCAGTTTCAATGGGGTGACTGTAGCCAGTGAAATGTTGACAGGTCCTCACTAGTTTTCTTGCATTTTTACTTGCAGGTGAAGTATTATGAGAGCCCTAGGCTTTTGTCACTGCCTTGATCCTTAACACAGATTGTGGAGTTCGAAACTTCTGGAATATAAGAATTTTCTTGTTCCTTGCCCAATTTTAGATTTTTGTGAACAATTTTACAACACCAAGTTATAGTCCAATGATTTTATTTTTAATCCCACAAGCTTTCGGGGGCTTTCCCCTTCCTCAGGCGGTGTGGAAATGAAATGACAATTTCGAATCCTTTGCATTTTAAGATCACATAACAAAGCCTGGTGATTACTGCCTGTTGCCAAGGCAATCAGTGAGCAGACAGAAAGGTGTCATCTAAAAGGCCACTGAATATACAACCCCCCCAAAAAAAGACAGAACGAAGACAGTCAATGACCCGTTGTATTAAAAACAGATAACATTTGTTCGCTGGTGGGGTTACGTGTAGTGTGACATGAACCCAAGATCCCGGTTGAGGCCGTCCTCATGGGTGCGGAACTTGGCCATTAATTTCTGCTCGACGATTTTGCGTTGTCGTGTGTCTCGATGAATGGACACTGCGCAACAATCGCCAAACAGGAGGGTTCTCTCCCTGTCTGGGGGAACACTTCAGCAGTCATGGACATTCAGCTACCGACCTTCGGGTAAGCATACTCCAAGGCGGCCTTTGAGACACACGACAACGCAAAATCGTCAAGCAGAAATTAATAGCCAAGTTCCGCACCCATGAGGACGGCCTCAACCGGGATCTTGGGTTCATGTCACACTACACGTAACCCCACCAGCGAACAAATGTTATCTGTTTTTAATATAACGGGTCATTGACTGTCTTCGTTCTGTCTTTTTTTTGGGGGGGTTGTATATTCAGTGGCCTTTTAGATGACACCTTTCTGTCTGCTCACTGATTGCCTTGGCAACAGGCAGTAATCACCAGGCTTTGTTATGTGATCTTAAAATGCGAAGGATTCGAAATTGTCATTTCATTTCCACACCGCCTGAGGAAGGGGAAAGCCCCTGAAAGCTTGTGGGATTAAAAATAAAATCGTTGGACTATAACTTGGTGTTGTAAAATTGTTTACAATTGTGAACCCCAGTCCATCACTGGCATCTCCATCAATTTTAGATTAGAATAGCAAGTAGAAGGAGGGGCTACTTACTCTAAGTACAGTTTAGTTTGAGTTACTAGTTAACATAGTATTTTTTTTAAAGAAACTTTGAGCACTCATTAACTGGGGAGGGGAGAGAAAGATAATTGTATGTCGGTGAGATCTAGGTCTGACATGATTCTGTTTAAAATTCCAGTCTTATTACTTTGACCGGGATGATGTTGCCCTGCGTCACTTTGCCAAGTTCTTCAAGGAGCAGTCACATGAGGAACGGGAGCACGCTGAGAAACTGCTGAAATTCCAGAATCAGCGTGGAGGCCGAATCATCTTTGAGGATATCAAGGTTAGCTGTGAATTAGTGACTGGACCACAGTTGGAAACCAGAAATGGCAAGATGCTGAAAGGGTGTGAAGAAACAAACCAGGGGTGGAAATATAATTCCTTGATTGAGTGCAGTTTGCTAAAATGAATAGTGATGTGGGATGAGTGCATATTTGAACCAAAGACTATGCTGCTTCAAGGGATGAGTCAATGAGGAGGAGGGTTTAGATTGATGTATCCAAGATCCAGAACACATGATGGGCTGAATGGCCTGCTTTGTGCTATAAATGTAACTAATATTGGCAGTGATTTGTCACATTAACTTGTTTTGGTTGTTAGTTCACAATTCTTTCTGCAGACTGACAATGGAGCATGAGGAATTGTTTCACAGCAGAAAATGTGTATTTGGCTGTAATCTCTAACTGAGGCATGTTTTTATTTGCATAGTCACAGTACTTTGTTCAGTTATCTGGGTTATCAACTATGTGTCTCCAATTCTCACTTGAAGTTAGCCACGCGAGCATCAGATGTTGATGGAATTTTACATGTTCTGCACTTTCAGAAGCCAGAGCAGGATGAGTGGGGCAATGGTCTGGAGGTGATGCAGAGAGCTCTGCAGATGGAGAAGGATGTGAACCAGAGTCTGCTGAATCTGCACAAACTGTCCACTGAGAGGACAGACCCTCATGTAAGTCCTTAGTGCCTTGTAGCATTTAATGCTTGTTGATTTAGGGTGAAAGGAATGTTAACTTCAAGTCATTGAAGTTGGTGCCATTCTTCAAATATCAGACCAGGTTCTGTCTGATTGCTTTTCACTTCTAAGCCTGGTGTACTGGGGAGATTCTGGTCAAGGTTTTCACCCATGAAATTCTCTAGTCCATCTGTTTCTTCAGATTAATGGACAACTTAATTAGTACCAGTTTTGGTGAGCAGCAGATCTCTGAAAACAAAGCAGGAGAGTTCACTCTTGTGTAACAGCCACTTTTATTAGGACAGATCTCCTGAAGTAGGAAGAAGTGAATAGATCAAGGCTACCTGAAAAGCAATATGCTCAAATAGCTGCCTTAATGAAAATATCTCCCTTTCCCAGTTGTGTGACTTCCTGGAGACCCACAACTTGGATGAACAAGTGAAGATGATCAAGAAGCTTGGAGATCACATCACCAACCTGAAGAGACTGGGAGCCCCTGAGAATGGCATGGGAGTGTACCTGTTTGACAAGCACAGCCTGCATTGACTGGGGTTCTATACATGGTGAATGCTTTGGTTGTGGTTATTTCCCAGTTTTCTCATCTGTTATACATGGAAATAAAAGTTATTCATCAAACTGGTTTGTCTTTGTTGTATAATTAAGTAGCTGATTGATTATCCCGATCACCAAGATCCCCACTGCACCACACCCAGCTGAGTAACTTATGATCCAAGTAAGAACCTTTTCCAGGCCTAAACAATATAAAAGCCCTTCTTGGTATCGCTTCCTCACTTGACTCTGTGCCAATCCAGGATGGTTATGGTCAATCTCCCAATTGTTACTGGGCTGCCTGAAATACATAATTTCTGCAACTATAATCTCAGCAACAATTCCTGCAGAAAAAGGGTTTTCATAACCTTTGCAAACAAAGCAACATCAATATGTTGTGCTTTGCAACAAGAAAGGGGGAGGGATGCTGTATTCGTGATCGAAGAATGATGAGTATCTGTCAGAGTAAGGGAGCGGGTCCCTGTAATTCACGTGCCTTTGCAGTCATTTGATGCCACAAGTCACTCACTGGGTTGCTCGAGTTGTGGCCTGTATCGCGTATACTATTGACAGCCCTAGAGTCTTCCTTTGGGCAGACTGTCCTGTTTAACGGTTTTCCCCCCTTCATCTGGGGCAATATTTGCCCATTCTTTGTGATAAAGCAAACCAGCTGTTTGCAGAAAACATCAAACTGCAGTCTGTCCTCTGGTATTTGCTGTTGGGTAACGTGTGATGGTAGAAATGAAATTAAAGCAAATGATTCCTCAATCACCCAATAACTTAAACTGCCTTCCTTTTGATTATTGCATCATTGTTACAAGGAGCCACAAGTTAATTGTAATCCAATAGTTTCTGTACATTATCTTCCATACTTCATGTATTCTTTCAAACTACCACACCTTATCCAAAAAGACTGCCCTTAACCCACAAATTGTGATTTTTGTTTTCACCTGAAGCCACCAGAAATGAAACCATAAAGTTTGTGAGCCCACTAAATAAATATTCTTTCAAGGACTGAGGAAGCAGACAAGGAGCTGTTATACATGGTTACACTAGCTACAAATTAAATATTGGCTTGACTGGCAGGGGATGGAGGATGTCTGTCTGAGCAAGATTGAATGCCATGGTAGGGCAACAGGGTAGGCCTATGGGATTAGGACTACTGCTGATGTGAAGGATAAACACCAACATGAACTGATTGGGCCAAACAGCCAGTTTCGGTGTAAGTTTTATGTAATTCACTCTTCTCTGTTAAGGCTTTGTGGTCCTTTTATTCAATGCCTGGTAAATGGACCAGAGATACAACAGGATAGGAACAAAATCCAAAATACTGGAAAACTCAAACACAAACAGAAAATGCTGGAGATACTCACCAGATCAGGCAACATTGGTCTAGAAAACAGGAGACAGTTGACATATCAGATATAAAACCTTTCCTCATAACAGTCTCGAGATTTGCAGGAGATGAATAAACAGTGCAAACTAAACACCGGACTTTACAGGTTCTAAATTTCATGGGGATAAAACTCCACATCGCACTTTACAGTGATGGAGCAACAGAATTCTGTTTGACGATCCCAACTGATCCACTTTCCATTTCCCCAACTCGTTGTCGGTTGGTTTGCAGACTCACTGCGGACCGTCTGGTGAAGGTCAGTCTCCTTCAATCTATTGTTGTGATCAACATTGTGAATCTGGGTATAACGGACTCTTTCTGGACACACCAAGATGCCCATCAATTGTCCAAAAGACGGGATAACTTAGAACCGATTGTGCTCGACACCATCTACGGGATGGGATTTCCATTTGTAAACTCATAGATCTCTTTGAGATATGTTGTGAAGCTCTGATTCTGGGAACAGAGATGTTATCAGATTATCAGATTCAGTTTGAGGAAAGTCAAAAAAACCAACAGCAATGACATCACACAATAATCATCCAATCCTGCCTGTATTCCAAAGCTCTGATTGACTCTGGGAATCAACTTGACCCCCTGTCCTTTGTTAATTGGTGCTTGGATTCATGGAAGATTCCTGAGTGGCTATCAGGGATTGTCAATCATCATTGGTGATGTCATACCCTGTTTAAATGCAGGCTGTCCCAGTAGTATAAATACAAGAGCTTGTGAGGGAAGAGGTTAGGTTGTTTTTGCAGTTTGAAGTGTGATTGTGGTTAATAGTAAAAGTTAAAATGGCCTCCCAAGTGTGTCAGAACTATCACAAGGAGTGTGAGGATGGTGTCAACAAGCAGATCAATATGGAGCTCTATTCCTCCTATGTTTATCTTTCTATGGTGAGTTTTCTATCTGAGGTATTATTTCAAAATTATGGCTGTGGTGTCATTTTAATCTAAGCAGGTAGAATTCTCTGAAAATGAATTGGCTTTAGAGTGTACCTGTGTGACCCTCCCAATTTTTTTTCTGATTTTGGTTCTGAGTTGCCAGTTATCTTCAATCTCTGTCCTCTGGTTACTGACCCACCTACCAGTGGAAACAGTTCCTCTTAATTTCCTCAATCAAAACCCTTCATATATTTTGAACACCTCCATTAAATCTCCCTTTAACTTTTTCTGTTCTCGGGAGAACAATCCCAGTTTCTCTAGTCTCCACATAACTGAAATCCCTCATCCCTGTAGGTTGAATGTGGAAATGAAAATTAAATCCAAAAGCATTATTGCTTTCCTGTTTTCTATTACTACAACCTCTTGTCTTGTTGAGCTTCTTCACAGGGAGGGACTTTCAACATATTCAGTAAAGATCAATGAAGCAAAGTGAGATTGACTTGTAAGAAACATGCTTTTTTTTTAGACACTGTGAGCCCCTTAATTCAAAGTACTGTGGCAGAGAATGGGTAATTTGTCTACTGTGATGTTGCTGCCATTTTGAATTGGCCATTAATGAGATCTCTGTCTGACCTGACTCTTCCATTTTATCTCTCCACAGTCCTATTACTTTGACCGGGATGATGTTGCCCTGTGTCACTTTGCTGAGTTCTTCAAGGAGCAGTCACATGAGGAACGGGAGCACGCTGAGAAACTGCTGAAATTCCAGAATCGGCGTGGGGGCCGAATCATCTTGGAGGACATCAAGGTTCGGTTCAGCAAACTGAAGAATTGCCTTGGTTTTGTGAAAAGTGGACTAGTTTGGTGTTGCTCAATAGATTTTCTATTGGGTTGTCTGGAGGAGGATTAATATTATAAAAATGGATCCTCAAAGTAGGAGATTTCAGGCTCTAATCTAAGTGAGAAATTCGAAGTAACCTTGTGACACCAGCAAAACTGTGTGGAGCAGGAGGCAGAGTTGGGATCAAATAGATCAACTTTGAGTAGATCATGACAATTAGTGCCTATGCTCTGTAATTGCAAATAGTGGCATAGTGAGCTCTGAAGATCAAAAATTGAGGGAGGAAGTGGATGATTATGATGGTCGATGCAGTTTAATGAAGTAGTCCACATCAGATGGCAGTATGAGCAAAGGGATTAGGGAGTCTCGAGGACAAATGTCAAGTTAGCTTGTAGGTAGAATAAAAGACTAATTGGGTTCATCCCAAGGCACAGAATTTAAAAGCAAGGAAGTGTTAGTGCTAGTTAGACCTCATTGGAATGATCTTTCTTGGGATACCTGAAAGCATATACTGCTGTGAATGAAGTGCAACAACTCATTCCCAGGGTATCTCCTAGGATGAACAGACTAGGAGAACCTGTGTGGTCCCCTGGTTTGGGGAATCTAGAAGTGACATTGACTTGTGATCCTACTAATGCCTGTTATGCTCAAGGACAAGTAATTTTCAATTTCATATACTAACCACTTATTTAATTGTTGACTAGAATAATTTTTTCTCCTTTCTTAATCTTCCCTTTCCAGAAGCCAGAGCAGGATGAGTGGAGCAATGGTCTGGAGGCGATGCAGAGAGCTCTGCAGATGGAGAAGAATGTGAACCAGAGTCTGCTGGATCTGCACAAACTGTCCACTGAGAGGACAGACCCTCATGTAAGTTCCTAATGTCCATAAAAGGATTTGCATTTATATAGTTTATCTCAGGATGTCTCCAAGTGCTTTACAGCAAACAAGCTATTTTTGAAGTGTAGTCACTGGTGTAATGGGGGAACAGGGCAGACAATTTGCACATGGCAAGGTCCCACCCACAGTGATGTCCAGGTAATCTGTTAGTTGGTTAAGGGCTGCTAGCCAGGACACTGGAGAAAACTCCCCTGCTGTTATTCAAATAATGCCAGGGGTTCTTTTGCATTCAGCTGAGGGCAGATGCAGCCTCGAGTTAACATCTTATCTGAAAGATGGCCCTTCTGACCATGCAGCACTCCCTCACTTCTGCAGTGAAGTGTGAGCTTGGATTGTGCTCCACTCTCTGGAGTGGACTTGAATCTCTGGCACGAGTGCGACCATTGCCAACAATTGGTATGTTTGTTTTTGGGTGATTTGAAGACTCTCCGCTTAATCTGTTATGATATTTAGAAATGTTTCTCTATCCAGTAGCTTTGTGTTGATCTTTCACAAGAGAATGCAACACTGGAATCTTCTTAAAATGGGTTAGTGCATTAAGGGTTTAGGGCACTCCAGTAAATTCTTTTTTAAATACTGATCAGTGGTTCCAATTCTAAATTAATAAATATATTTCCTCCAGGAGTAATGCAATCTGACACACAATCCACCAATCTGTGCAGGAGTTGTACCAGTTATCCAGCCCAGAAGAGGATCATGAATAATCCCCAGGGGAGGTTAAGCTCAGACCCTGGATATTGTCTCCTCTGAGCTAATGTACTTCATATTTTTCTTCCAGTTGTGTGACTTCCTGGAGAGCCACTACTTGGATGAACAAGTGAAGATGATCAAGAAGCTTGGAGATCACATCACCAACCTGAAGAGACTGGGAGCCCCTGAGAATGGCATGGGAGTGTACCTGTTTGACAAGCACAGCCTGCATTGACTGGGATTCTATAACCATTAGTTCTATACTTGGTGAATGCTTTGCTTGTGGTTATTTTCCAGTTTTCTCACCTGTTGTACATGGCAATAAAAGCTATTCATCAAACTGGTTTGTCTTTGTTGTATAATTAAGTATCTGATCTGATTACCCAGATCACAAAGCTACCCACTGCACCACACCCAGCTGAGTAACTTATGATCCAAGTTAGAACTTTCTCCAGGTGTAAAAATATAAAAACCCCTCCTGGTCCAGCTTCCTGACTTGACTCTGTGCCAATCCAGGATGGTTATGATCACATCTCCAAATTGTTACTGGGATGCCTGAAATACATAATTTCTACAACTACAATCTCAGTAAACAATTCCTGCAGAAAAGGGGTTTTCATAACATCTGCAAGCAAGACAACATCAATATGTCGTGCTTTAAAACAACAAAAGGGGAGGTGTGGCTGGAGAAAGATGATTATGTCAGGACAAGGGAGGGGATCCCTGCAATTTTGCTGTAGTCTGATGCCGTAAGTCACTCACTAGGTTGCTCGAGTTGTGGCCTGTACAAAGTATACTGTTGACAACCCTAGAGTCTTCCTTTGGGCAGACTGTCCTGTTTAACGTTCCCTCATCCAGGGCAATATTTGCCCATTCTTTGTGTTTGAGTAAACCAGCTGTTTGCAGAAAACACCAAACTGCAGTCTGTCCTGTGTGGTGTTTGTTGTTGGGTAACCTGTGCTGGTAGAGGAATCATTTGATTTCATTTCTATCACCCAACAACTTAAACTGCCTTCCTTTTGATCATTGCATTACTAACTGTTAAATGGAGCCACAAGTTAATTGTAATCCAATAGTTACTGTACATTATCTTCCATACTTCATGTATTCTTTCTAACTACCACAACTTGTACAAAAACACTGCCCTTAACCCACAAATAGTGTGATTTTTTTTCCTGAAGGTATCAGAAATGAAACCATAAAGTTTGTGAGCCCACTACATAAATATTCTCTTGGACTGAGGTTGCAGACAAAGGGAGCTGTGATACATGGTTACACTACCTACAAATTAAACATTGGCTTGACTTGTAGGGGATGGAGGATGTCTGTATGAGCAAGACTGGATTACAGGGTAGGCCTATGGGATTAGGATGACTGCTTGTGTGAAGGATAAACACCAACATGAACTGGTTGGGCCAAACAGCCTGTTTCGGTGTAAGTTTTATGCAATTCACTCTTCTCTGTTCTTGAGGCTTTGTGGTCCTTCTATTCAATGCCTGTTAGTTGGACCAGAGATACAACAGTATAGGAACAAAATACTGAAGATACTGGAAAACTCAAACACAAACACAAACAGAAAATGCTGAACCGGATCAGGCAACATTGGTCTGGAAAACATGAGACAGTTGACATATCAGATATGAAACCTTTCCTCACAACAGACTCGAGATTTGCAGGAGATGAATAAACAGTGCAAACTAAACACCGGACTTTACAGGTTCTAAATTTCATGGGGATAAAACTCCACATCGCACTTTACAGTGATGGAGCAACAGAGTTCTGTTTGAAGCTCCCAACTGATCCAATTTCCATTTCCCCAACTCGTTGTCGGTTGGTTTGCGGACTCACTGCGGACCGTCTGTTACAGGTCAGTCTCCTTCAATCTATTGTGGTGATCAACATTGTGAATCTTCATATAGCATACTCTTTCAGGACACACCAACATACCATCAATTGTCCAAGGGACGGGATAACTTAGAACCGAATGTGCTCGACACCATCTACGGGATGGGATTTCCATTTGTAAACTCATCGATCTCTTTGAGATATGTTGTGAAGCTCTGATTCTGGGAACAGAGATGTTATCAGATTCAGTTTGAGGACTCAATAACTGGGATGACATTGGAGGCCATTGTTGGATCCAAGGAGCCGATCAGTCCTTTGAGGAAAACAACAGCAATGACATCACAGAATAATCATCCAATCCTGCCTGTATTCCAAAGCTCTGATTGGTTCTGGGAATCACACCCCTCCCTCTGTCCTTTGTTAATTGGTGCCTGGATTCATGGACGATTCCTGAGTGGCTATCAGGGATTGTCAATCATCATTGGTGATGTCATACCCTGTGTAAATGCAGGCTGTCCCAGTAGTATAAATACAAGAGCTTGTGAGGAAAGAGGTTAGGTTGTTTCATGTAGTGGTGTTTGAAGTGAGGTTTCTGTTAACAGTAAAAGTTAAGATGGCCTCCCAAGTGTGTCAGAACTATCACAAGGACTGTGAGGATGGTGTCAACAAGCAGATCACTATGGAGCTCTATTCCTCCTATGTTTATCTTTCAATGGTGAGTTTTGTATTTTTGGGGGCACAGTTTCAAAATTGAAGCTGTGATGTCATTGTATTTTAAGCAAGTAGAATTTCTTGCCAATGATTTGGTTTCAGAGTGTACCTCTGTGACCTCCCCAGACTCAATCCAGTGAATACTCTTTACACAATGATCTTCTTGAAGGTCTCATTAACAGATTGTTCCCTGCTCTAATAGCTGTGTCCTATCCTGATGCTAACTGAAGGGTTCCATGAAGTTTGTAATAGAGAATTCATCTTCAAGATTCATAAACCTGTTCAATTTTTGCAACTTTGGTTGGGGGGGTGGAAATGTGGGAATTACATTTTGGTGACTATTTAGTGGAACATTGGCTGGTTCTGGCTTTTCAACTGTGCCCTTTCTAATTGACTGATGTACTGAGACTCCTGTTGTGCTGATGACTTTCTCACTGAGGTGACACTAAGTGTTTGAAGCTGATAATCTGTTGAATTTGAAATATTTTGCTCTCTTCCTGCACTAATTTTAGACTTCTATCTGGGAACTCCAGTAGATGCCACTGATAAGTTGAGCTGAAGTGTAGTTTGTGCTGAAATGAAGCTTTAATCCAAAAAGCCCAATTGCTCCATAATTTGTTCATCTAATACAATCTCCTGTTGATTATTTCATGGAGGGATTTTCAGAGGATCAATGAATCAAATTGAGTTTGACTTGCAAGAAAAACACTTTGTTTAAAAACTGTGCCCCTTAATTGAAAAACAAATATTGAGTCAGCAAATGGGTAATTTATCTACCATGATGTTACTATCATTTTGAGTGGCCATGGATGAGATTTAGGCCTGACCTGACTCTTCCCATTTTTATCTCTCCACAGTCCTATTACTTTGACCGGGATGATGTTGCCCTGCGTCACTTTGCTGAGTTCTTCAAGGAGCAGTCACATGAGGAACGGGAGCACGCTGAGAAACTGCTGAAATTCCAGAATCAGCGTGGGGGACGAATCATCTTGGAGGATGTCAAGGTTTGATTTAATGAAGGAGGACTCTTCTGTCATGAGTCTTGGGTAGCTTAAAAAGTTTCCTCATTTTAAATAGTTTGATCTCTCACCATTACACCCAAAAGTTTGAAAAGCAGGTGATTGAGTAAAACAGTTAGTATTGGGCAAGAATAAGTGAGGACTTGGAAAGGTATAAGTGATTAGGGTGAGTTGATGTTCTTTGGGTCACTGAGCTAGTGGATATTGGAGGATCAATGTATGTGGGTGTTCAGAAAGATGAGTTTTTGCACAAATTGTAAACTATATCTTTTGTGGGGCAAGGATCTGGAAGAAAAATTGTAGCATGAATAGGAAACTGGTGTGGAGATCAGAGGAAGAATTGGAGTTAAAGGAATATTGTCAACTAGTAAGTTCCCATCC
This sequence comes from Heptranchias perlo, assembly GCF_035084215.1. NCBI lineage: Eukaryota > Metazoa > Chordata > Chondrichthyes > Hexanchiformes > Hexanchidae > Heptranchias > Heptranchias perlo. Next base: position 4,742,691 of record NC_090364.1, read on the forward strand.
CTTGGAACCACCCTCATTCCCTTTTGTTCAGGCCCTAACCACTCCAGGAGAAACTTTTATATTTGGAAGAGTTGATCAAGGCTGGTCAGTAATTCTAAAGTAAGACATAGTCTTCTGTTTTCCTCCAATTCACCACTAAATGATGGTGGCAGATGTTTGTATTGCTCTTAAGTACAATAAAAGAATGGCAGATTGCAGAACCTTCTAAAGGAAGGATCTTTGAGGGGAGGTGTGGATATTGTTTATTTAAAAAAAAAGCAACTTGAGGATTCTAGTACATGCAACTTTTAAATGAGTTTGCAAGTGCAAAAATAGTTACAAGCTTCAAGTTGACAATGCTTTCTATTGTAGAAAGCTATAGATGCAAAGTCATTTGAGGATTTCAGAGGGGAGGAATAACTACTTGGAGGGTGTTGAGGGTTATGGCAAAAAGAGGTGGGAATTGGGATGAGAGCTGCAATCACTAAAATGTAAGTCAATGGACTGATCGGCTCCTAGTATCCAGCAATGGCCTCCAATGTCATCCCAGTTATTGACTCCACAATCCTTCCTTGTATTCCTATTCTTGAGGTGCACAGATTCATGTCTGTTGCTTCTAACCCTGTTATTGAGAATAACAGCCCTTGGACTTTCAACTTCCATTGTAACTGTGCTGACAAGACAACTCTTCCCTTTTCAGAAGCCAGAGCAGGATGAGTGGAGCAATGGTCTGGAGGTGATGCAGAGAGCTCTGCAGATGGAGAAGAATGTGAACCAGAGTCTGCTGGATCTGCACAAACTGTCCACTGAGAGCACAGACCCTCATGTAAGTTTCAGACTAGTTGAGTGGTATTGGAATCTGCCACTTATAAATTGGTGGTTTTCTATAGGTTTGTTTCACTAAACTACTCCTGGGGCATTTGATATCTATGGAACTGAAGGAGATCTCCAGTTTAATAAAATAGAAGACTTTCCAGTTGTGTGGTTATCTTGGTCTTGTCTGGCTAAATGCACCAATCCCCTGAGTGCACTACTTTTACCATTATTCTAGTTCAGGAATTTAGCAAGAATAATGTCACTTCTGGAGATGATCCTCACTTAACATCTGTTTGAGCTAACTACACTCACTGGTTTCTCTCTTCCAGTTGTGTGACTTCCTGGAGACCCACTACTTGGATGAACAAGTGAAGATGATCAAGAAGCTTGGAGATCACATCACCAACCTGAAGAGACTGGGAGCCCCTGAGAATGGCATGGGAGTGTACCTGTTTGACAAGCACACCCTGCATTGACTGGGGTTCTATACATGGTGAATGCTTTGATTGTGGTTAATTCCCACTTTTCTGATCTAACTCATTGTACATGGAAATAAAAGCTATTCATCATTGCACTGCTTTGTCCTTGTTGTATAATTAAGTAGCTGATCTGATTACTCTGATCCTTACTGCACAACACCCAGCTGAGTAACATATGATCCAAGTTAGAACGTCTTACATGCCTGAAGATACAGAAATCCCTCCTGGACTTTTTTCCTAAACTTGACTCAGTGCCTGCCCAGGATGGCTGTGCTTACATCTCCAAATTGTAACGGAGCAGCTTATAGGGGATGCCTGAAATGCACAATTTCTGCAACTGTAATTTCAGTAACAATTCCTGCTGAAAGGGGGTTTTCATAACATCTGTCAGTGAAATGTTGTGGTTTGAAATGGGGTCGGGGGCTGAAGTAGTGACTTTAGTAATAACACACCTCAGGCTCCAGAATGAACAGCATCTGCTTCAAACTTTTCTGTGTTCGGACCAGGCACAGCGGAGGGGATATTAGCAATTGAGGTGCCTTGGCATTAGTCTGATACCACAAGTCATGCACTGGGTTGCTAAAGAGTTGTGGCCGAGATAGTATTAACTGCTCGAGAGTCTTCCTTTTGGCAGACTGTTTTCTTTAAAGTTCCCTCCTCCACGGACAACATTTACCTTATTGATGAACGAGTTAAACCATCAAACTACAGCATATCCTGTTTCGTGGTGTTGGGTAATCAGAACTTGTATAATTGACACTAAAGCAAATGATACCTGTGTCTCCTAATGACTTCGTCATTCTCTTTTGGTTAGCGTGCCACTAATTGTTATAAGGATCCACCAGTTAAATTGTAATCAAATAGTTGCTGTACAATATATTCTAAACTCCACTTGGTATTTTTCTAATTACCACAGTTTATGTGAAAAGATTACCCTTAACCCAGTGTGGTGATTGTTGAGATTCCCTGCAGACATCAGAAATGAAACACTTCTGATGTTCATAAACCCACTAAATAGACTCCAGGACCTAGGCAGCTGATAAACATGGTTACACAACCTACAAATAAATTATTGGCTTGACAGGCAGGGGGTGGAGGATGCCATGGTTTGGAGACAGGACAGGCCCATGGGATTAGGACGACTGCTTGTGTGGAGGAAAAACACCAACACAATGGGCTGGACCAACCAGCCTGTTTCAGTGTAAGTTTTATGTCATTCATTCTTCTCTGTTCTTGAGGCTTTGTGGTCCTTCTATTCAATGCCTGATAGTTAGACCAGAGATACAACAGGACAGGAACAAAATCTAAAATACTGAAGATACTGGAAAATTCAAACAAAAACAGAAAATATTGGAGATACTCACCAGGTCAGACAACATTGGTCTAGAAAATACAAGACAGTTGACATTTCAGATGTAAAACCTCGCGTCACAACAGACTCGAGATTTGCAGGAAATGGATAAACAGTGCAAACTAACTATTGGACTTTACAGGTTCTAAATTTCATGGGGATAAAACTCCACATCGCACTTTACAGTGATGGAGCAACAGAGTTCTGTTTGAAGCTCCCAACTGATCCACTTTCCATTTCTCCAACTCGTTGTCGGTTGGATTGCGGACTCACTGCGGACTGTCTGGTGAAGGTCAGTCTCCTGCAATCTTGTGTGGTGATCAACATTGTGAATCTTCGTAAAACAGACTCTTTCTGGACACACCAAGATGCCCATCAATTGTCCAAGAGACGGATTAACTTCGAACCGATTGTGCTCGACACCATCTACAGGATGGAATTTCCATTTGTAAACTCATCGATCTCTTTGAGATATGTTGTGAATCTCTGATTCTGGGAACAGAGATGTTATCAGATTCAGTTTGAGGACTCAATAACTGGGATGACATTGGAGGCCATTGTTGGATCCAAGGAGCCGATCAGTCCTTTGAGGAAAACAACAGCAATGACATCACAGAATAATCATCCAATCCTGCCTGTATTCCAAAGCTCTGATTGGTTCTGGGAATCACACCCCTCCCTCTGTCCTTTGTTAATTGGTGCCTGGATTCATGGACGATTCCTGAGTGGCTATCAGGGATTGTCAATCATCATTGGTGATGTCATACCCTGTTTTAAGGGAGGCTGTCCCAGTAGTATAAATACAAGAGCTTGTGAGGGAAGAGGTTAGGTTGGGTTGTTTCTGTTGTTTGAAGTGTGATTGTGAGTAATCTTAATAGTTAAGATGGCCTCCCAAGTGTGTCAGAACTATCACAAGGAGTGTGAGGATGGTGTTAACAAGCAGATCAATATGGAGCTCTATTCCTCCTATGTTTATCTTTCTATGGTGAGTTTTCTATCTGAGGTATTATTTCAAAATTATGGCTGTGGTGTCATTTTAATCTAAGCAGGTAGAACTCTCTGAAAATGAATTGGCTTTAGAGTGTACCTCTGTGACCCTCCCATTTTTTTTTTCTGACTGGTTCTGAGTTGCCAGTTATCTTCAATCTCTGTCCTCTGGTTACTGACCCACCTACCAGTGGAAACAGTTCCTCTTAATTTCCTCAATCAAAACCCTTCATATATTTTGAACACCTCCATTAAATCTCCCTTTAACTTTTCCCGTTCTCAGAAGAACAATCCCAGTTTCTCTAGTCTCCACATAACTGAAATCCCTCATCCCTGTAGGTTGAATGTGGAAATGAAAATTAAATCCAAAAGCATTATTGCTTTCCTGTTTTCTATTACTACAACCTCTTGTCTTGTTGAGCTACTTCACAGGGAGGGACTTTCACCATATTCAGAAAAGATCAATGAAGCAAAGTGAGATTGACTTGTAAGAAACATGCTTTTTTTTAGACACTGTGAGCCCCTTAATTCAAAGTACTGTGGCAGAGAATGGGTAATTTGTCTACTGTGATGTTGCTGCCATTTTGAATTGGCCATGGATGAGATCTTGGTCTGACCTGACTCTTCCTTTCCATTTTATCTCTCCACAGTCCTATTACTTTGACCGGGATGATGTTGCCCTGCGTCACTTTGCTGAGTTCTTCAAGGAGCAGTCACATGAGGAACGGGAGCACGCTGAGAAACTGCTGAAATTCCAGAATCGGCGTGGAGGCCGAATCATCTTGGAGGATATCAAGGTTCGGTTCAGCAAACTGAAGAATTGCCTTGGTTTTGTGAAAAGTGGACTAGTTTGGTGTTGCTCAATAGATTTTCTATTGGGTTGTCTGGAGGAGGATTAATATTATAAAAATGGATCCTCAAAGTAGGAGATTTCAGGCTCTAATCTAAGTGAGAAATTCGAAGTAACCATGTGACACCAGCAAAACTGTGTGGAGCAGGAGGCAGAGTTGGGATCAAATAGATCAACTTTGAGTAGATCATGACAATTAGTGCCTATGCTCTGTAATTGCAAATAGTGGCATAGTGAGCTCTGAAGAGCAAAAATTGAAGGAGCAAGTGGATGATTATGATGGTCCATGCAGTTTAATGAGGTAGTCCACATCAGATGGCAGTATGAGCAAAGGGATTAGCGGGGTCTCAAGGACAAATGTCAGAAGTTAGCTTGTAGGTAGAATAAAAGACTAATTTGGGTTCATCCCAAGGTGCAGAATTTAAAAGCAAGGAAGTGTTAGTGCTGGTTAGACCTCATTGGAATGATCTTTCTTAGGATACCTGAAAGCATATACTGCAGTGAATGAAGTGCAACAACTCATTCCCAGGGTATCTCCTAGGATGAACAGACTAGTAGAATCTGTGTGCTCCCCTGGTTTAGGGAATCGAGAAGTGACATTGACTTGTGATCCTACTAACTCCTGATCTGCTCAAGGACAAGTAATTTTTAATTTCATCCACTAACTCTGTATTTGTTGACAAAATACTTTTTTTCCTCTTCAGAAGCCAGAGCAGGATGAGTGGAGCAATGGTCTGGAGGCGATGCAGAGAGCTCTGCAGATGGAGAAGAATGTGAACCAGAGTCTGCTGGATCTGCACAAACTGTCCACTGAGAGGACAGACCCTCATGTAAGTTCCTAATGTCCATAAAAGGATTTGCATTTATATAGTTTCTTTCAGGATGTCTCAAAGTGCTTTACAGCAAACAAGCTATTTTTGAAGTGTACTCACTGGTGTAATGGGGGAACAGGGCAGACAATTTGCACATGGCAAGATCCCACCAACAGTGATGTCCAGGTAATCTGTTAGTTGGTTAAGGGATGTTAGCCAGGACACTGGAGAAAACTCCCCTGCTGTTCTTCAAATAATGCCAGGGGTTCTTTTGCATTCAGCAGAGGCAGATGCAACCTCTAATTATCATCTCATCTGAAAGATGGCCCTTCTGACCATGCAGCACTCCCTCACTTCTGCAGTGAAGTGAGTTTGGATTGTGCTCCACTCTCTGGAGTGGACTTGAATCTCTGGCCGTCTCTCTGGCACGAGTGCGACAGTTGAAAACAATGAATGTTTTTGGGTGATGTGAAGACTCTCAGCTTAATCTGTTTCATGATATTTAGAAATGTTTCTGTATCCAGTAGCTTCATGTTGATCTTTCACAAGGGAATGCAACACCAGAATCTTCTTAAAATGGGGTAGTGCATTCAGGGATTAGGGACAACAGTAAAATCTTTAAATACTGCTCAGTGTTTCCAATTCTAAATTGGTAAATACCTTTCCTCCAGGAGAAATGCAATCTGACACACAATCCACCAATCTGTGCAGGAGTTGTACCAGTTATCCAGCCCAGAAGAGGATCATGAATAATCCCCAGGGGAGGTTAAGCTCAGACCCTGGATATTGTCTCCTCTGAGCTAATGTACTTCATATTTTTCTTCCAGTTGTGTGACTTCCTGGAGACCCACTACTTGGATGAACAAGTGAAGATGATCAAGAAGCTTGGAGATCACATCACCAACCTGAAGAGACTGGGAGCCCCTGAGAATGGCATGGGAGTGTACCTGTTTGACAAGCACACCCTGAATTGACTGGGATTCTATAACCATTAGTTCGATAATTGGTAAAAATGAAGTGGGACTAAATTCTGGTGGTGAATGCTGTATTGATTGTGATTAATTCTCAGTTTTCTTAGCTGTCCATGGAAATAAAAGCTATTCCTTGAACTGGTTTGTCTTTGTTGTATAATTTAAATGGCTGATCTAATTATGCTGATCATCAAGATCTCCACTGTGAGTAAGTTAAAATGTTTCACATGATTAAAAAAATAAAGTAGTCCTTCCTGGTCCAACTTCCTAAACTTGACTGTGCCTGCCCTAGATAGCTGTACACAATCTCCAAATTGTCACTGAGTGGCTTATAGGAGATGCCTGAAATATACAATTTCTGCAACTGTAATCTGTGACAATTCCTGCTGAAAAAGGTTTTTTTTTATAACATCTGCCAGCAAAATGCGATGGAGCTTTGACATGAAGAAATGAAGGCCTGAATTTCTTCTCATTCTGCAGAATGAAGAGCATCTACTTGGCTTCCTGCTTCAGGCATGCTTGTCAAGACAATGCAAGTTATTGTACCTGCAATTCAGGTTCCTGTGCATAAGATCAATGCTTATGAGTTACTCAATGGATTGATTAAAGCCTTCTGGCCTGTCTACTGGCATAGTGGCCACCTTAAAGTTGCTTTTAGGTCTTTTGTTTAACATTTCCCTCTAGGGGCAATGCTCTGGGATTGAATAAACCTCCAATCTATGGGGGAAAAAACTTTACATCAAACTATAGTGTGTCCTGGTTGGGTAAGATGAACAGTACTGATACACAGGAATCATTTGCTTCAATATAATCTATATCAACCCAACAATGTCCTTTCTGTTACAGCCCCACTAACTGTTATAGGGATCTATCAGTTAATTGTAATCCAATAGTTGTACATTATTTTCCATACTTGGAATATTTAAAATTATCACAATTTGTTCAAAAAGACTGCACTGAACTCAGTGTTATTTTTCAACTAATAATTTCTTTAAAAACACCATGAATTGGATGCATTTATCAATGCTGTTCAAAAATAGTTCAACAAAAAGGCTATGAATTTACTCCATTTGATAACACTGAGGCACATAAGCCCATTAAATATTCTTTTAAAGACCTCAGGACCTGAGAAGGTGAGCTGTTGCACATAGTTGGATGACCAACAAATTTAAATATCGGCTTGATGGGCAGGAAATGGAGGATGGCTGAATGAGTAAGATTAGATGCCATGGTGTGGCAACAGGGCAGGCGCATGGGATTAGGACTACTGCTTGTGTGGAGTATAAACGTCAACACAACTAGCGAGGCCAACCAGCCTGTTTAAGTGTAAGCTTTATGTAATTCACTCTTCTCTGTTCTTGAGGCTTTGTGGTCCTTCTATTCAATGCCTGATAGTTGGACCAGAGATACAACAGGATAGGAACAAAATACTGAAAATACTGGAGATACTCACCTGGTCAGACAACATTGGTCTAGAAAATATGAGACAGTTGACATTTCAGATATAAAACCTTTCGTCACAACAGACTTGAGATTTGCAGGCAATGAAAAAACAGTGCAAACTAAACACTGGATTTGACAGGTTCTAAATTTCATGGGGATAAAACTCCACATCGCACTTTACAGTGATGGAGCAACAGAGTTCTGTTTGACGATCCCAACTGATCCACTTTCCATTTCCCCAACTCGTTGTCGGTTGGTTTGCGGACTCACTGCGGACTGTCTGTTGCAGGTCAGTCTCCTTCAATCTATTGTGGTGATCAACATTGTGAATCTTCATATAGCGGACTCTTTCAGGACACACCAACATACCATCAATTGTCCAAGGGACGGGATAACTCAGAACCGATTGTGCTCGACACCATCTACGGGATGGGATTTCCATTTGTAAACTCATCGATCTCTTTGAGATATGTTGTGAAGCTCTGATTCTGGGAACAGAGATGTTATCAGATTCAGTTTGAGGAAAGTCAAAAAAAAAACAACGGCAATGACACCACAGAATAATCATCCAATCCTGCCTCTATTCCAAAGCTCTGATTGGTTCTGGGAATCACACCCCACCCCCTACCCTTTGTTAATTGGTGCCTGGATTCATGGAAGATTCCTGAGTGGCTATCAGGGATTGTCAATCGTCATTGGTGATGTCATACCCTGTTTAAATGCAGGCTGTCCCAGTAGTATAAATACAAGAGCTTGTGAGGGAAGAGGTTAGGTTGTTCCTGCAGTTTGAATTCTGTTAATAGTGAAAGTAAAGATGGCTGCCCAAGTGTGTCAGAACTATCACAAGGAGTGTGAGGATGGTGTCAACAAGCAGATCAATATGGAGCTCTATTCCTCCTATGTTTATCTTTCTATGGTGAGTTTTGTATTTTTGAGGCACTGTTTCAAAATTAATGCAATGATGTCATTGTATTCTAAGCAGGTAGAATTTCTCTCGGTCATTGAATTGGCTTCAGAGTGTCCCTCTGTGACCCTCTCCAGTCTCAATCCAGTTAATAATCTTAACACAATGGTCGTGTAGAAGGTCTCATGAATAGATTGTTCCCTGCTCTCTAATGGTTGTTTCTATCTGAAATGAACTCTAGGGTTCTATGATTGTAAGTTTGTAATTGAGGATTCATATTTAAGGTGATTGAACTTTGTTAATTAAATGTCATTGGTGACTATTTAGTGAAACACTAGATGGTTTTGGACTTTTCTTTTTTTTTCTAGTTGAGTGAAGGCCTGAGAATCTTGTTATTGAAGTTTTCCTCACTGAGATTGGATCCTTACACTAACAATGGTTCAAGGTGTTAAAACTACTGAACTTGAAAGATTTTTCTCTGCTCCTTAACTGATTTTAGATTTCCAACTGGGAACTGAAGTAGCTGCCACTGTCAACTTGTTGTAAGTAGAGGGTGAGTGCTGAAATGAAGCTTTAATCCAAAAATTAATATTTTCTACTAATGATACCTTTTTACCTTGAGCTACTTCATGGGGGGACTTTCAACATATTTAGAAAGATCGATGAAGCAAATTAAGTTTGACTTGCAACAAAAACACTTTTTTTCTTAGACACTGAGCCCCTTAATTGAAAGCAGAGAATGGGTAATTTATCTGCCATCGTGTTACTCCCATTTTTGAGTTGGCCATGGATGAGTTGTCGGTCTGACCCTTGCTTTCCATTTTGTTTTTCTCCACAGTCCTATTACTTTGACTGGGATGATGTTGCCCTGCGTCACTTTGCTGAGTTCTTCAAGGAGCAGTCACATGAGGAACGGGAGCACGCTGAGAAACTGCTGAAATTCCAGAATCAGCGTGGGGGCCGAATCATCTTTGAGGACGTCAAGGTTAGATTTAATTAAGGAGGGGTCTTCTGTGATGCACCTTGGGTAGCTTAAAAATTATCCTCATTATTTTAAATTGCTTGGTATCTTAGCAAGTGAGATTAATAAATAAAATAACTAGTGTTGGGATGAGTAGGTGAATACCCTGAAAGGTATAAACTGATGAGGGTGAGTTGGTATGGCTTTGGGTCACTGAGCTTGAGGATAAAGGAGGATCATTGTATGTGGATGATCAAAAGGAATGAGTTTCTGCATCACATTGCTAGCTAAAACATGAGGTGTGTGGAACTGGAATAAAATTTGTAGCATGGATAGGGAACTGGTGTGGAGATAAGAGGAAAAATTGGGGTTTGAAGGAATATTGTATGTGGCAAGTTACCTTTTTTAAAAAAACTGCCTCATTTCCCTTTTTGTTGAGGCCTCCCAGATAAACTACTTGAATTTGGGAGAAGAGTAGATCTAAGCTTGTTAGTAATCCTGAAGTAGGACATGGTCTTCTGTTCACCTCAATAATACATTGCTGAAGGGTGGTGGCAGATGGATTGTACTGGAAAGTATAAACAAGAATGGCAGATGGAAGTAACTTCTAAAGGCAGAATTTTGAGGAGGTGGGGACATTAATTTCAAGTTTAGTGACTTGAGGATCCAGGTAGGTGTGAACTTTTAAACTAGTTTGCAAGTGTGAAAACAGATCTGAGTGAAGAATATAGTACCAGAAATTGTATTTCAATTAGTGCTGGTCAGTGTGCTTAAACTGTTGCTTTCCAGTTTTTTGTGCCCCACCTTGAGTACACTGGCCTTAACCAATGAACCTGGTCTCTATTGAAGCATCACTGACTTGTGATCCATCTTGAAGATGGAGGTTAGTGATCTAATGGTGCTGTCTAAGAGAATTCACTTCCTCAATAGGGACATGAGGATAATCTTAATGTGAACTAAGTTGGTTATTGGGTGGGGGAGCTTTGATTTGAATGTGAAGACTGATGTAGAAAGACATGGATGTGTCAAGTGAGGTTTCTACAAGGGAGTGTACACTAGTTGCAGGGTATTTTGGGTTATGGCCAAGGTGGGGCATTGGGATTAGGGCTGCTATGACCATTAACAGAGCAGTTAATGAACTGATCTGCTCCTTGTGTCCAGCAATTGCCTCCAATGCCATTCCAGTGATTGACTCCACAATCCTTCCTTGTATTCCTCTTCTTGAGGTGCACAGATTAACTTCAGTTGCTTCGAACCCTGTTGCCCTTGAGAATAACATCCCTTGGACTTTAAACTTTCATTGTAACTGCTGACAAGACAACTCTTCCCTTTTCAGAAGCCAGAGCAGGATGAGTGGAGCAATGGTTTGGAGGCAATGCAGAGTGCTCTGCAGATGGAGAAGAATGTGAACCAGAGTCTGCTGGATCTGCACAAACTGTCCACTGAGAGGACAGACCCTCATGTAAGTTTTAGATATCTTGGAATCTGCCACTTAACTCTACATTGCTAGAAAGATTTCCATATAAGTGTGTTTCACACTTGCTGAGAATTTAGGTGTTTTCTGCAAAAATCCAACTAAACTGTAGACCTGGGTCACTAACCTTCTCCCAGGACACTCTACCTCAGGCATCAAAATGGATCTTGAGATTTCTCCAGCTTAATGGAATTGATGATGGCTTGCTTTTTGTGGGGTAATCTTTGTCTTGTCTGGCCAAATGTGCCAATCCCCCCAAGTGCAATACTTTGACCATAATCATTTCATGAACTGGAATAATGAACAATTTCTCTGAAGATTCTCACTTAACATGTGTGAGCTAACTATAGTTACTAGTTATCTCCTTTCCTCTTCCAGTTGTGCGACTTCCTGGAGACCCACTACTTGGATGAACAAGTGAAGATGATCAAGAAGCTTGGCGATCACATCACCAACCTGAAGAGACTGGGAGCCCCTGAGAATGGCATGGGAGTGTACCTGTTTGACAAGCACACCCTGCATTGACTGGGATTCTATAACCATTAGTACTGTACTTGGTGAAAATTTAAGTGTGACTGAATTCTGGTGAATGCTTTGTTGATTGTGGTTAATTTCCACTTTTCTCATTTCATTGTTGCTGTACATGGAAATAAAAGCTATTCATCTTTGAACTGCTTTGTCTTTTTTGAGTGGCTGATCTGATCACCAAGATCCCCATTGCATGATACCCAGCTGAGTAACTTGTGATCAAGTTAGAACTTTTTAAATGCATAAGCCCCTCCTGGTCCAGCTTCCTAAAATTGATTCTATACTGCCCAGGATGGCTGTGCTCACATCTCCACACTCTCACTGAGAGGCTTATTGGGGATTTTGGAAATACACAATTTCTGCAACTGTGATCTCAGTAACAATTCCAGTTTTCATTACATCTGTCAGCAACATGTGAAGCTTTGAAACAATAAAATGGGGAACAGGGGCCCTGAATTAGTTTCTTCAGTAATAACTGTCCAGTCTGGGGAAGGAAGCACATCAGCTTTACAACCTGCTTCAGACTTGTTTTTGTCAGTGGGGGGGGACACTACAGTTGAGGTGCATTGGCATTAGTCTCATGCCACACGTCACTCTGGATTACTGAAGTGTTGTGTAGTATTAACCACCTTTGTGTCTTCCTTTTGAGCAGGGAGTCTTTCGTTCAACATTCTCTCCTCCAGGGCTAATACTGAGCAATGTTCTAGAATTAACTAAACCACCAGTCTGTAGAAACATCAAACTGCTGTCTGTTCTGTTTGAAGTTTGTTGGTGGTAGTTAATCAGGGCTGGAATAAATGATTGATTCATGTTTATCTCCCAATGACTTAGTCACTTTTGATTATAGCAACACAAAATGTTATAGGGATCCACAAGGTAATTGAAATTCAATATTTGATGTCCATTATAATCTATACTTGGTATTTATCTAACTACCACAACTTGTACAAAAAGACTGCCCTTAACTTTAATTAGTGCAGTGATTTTTGAGTTTTCCTGAAGATATGAGAAATTAAACACATCTAGTAATGTTCAAAAATAGTTCACCTCCAGGGAATGAAGTACTGAAGCACATAAGTCCAATAAATATTCTCTCATGCACTAAGATAGCAGACAAGGTGAGCTGTTATACATGGTTACACTACCTACAAATTAAATATTGGCTTGACTGGCAGGGGATGGAGGATGCCTGTATGAGCACGACCAGATGTCATGGTTTGGTAACAGGGCAGGCACATGGGATTAGGACGACTGCCTGTGTGAATGATGAACACCACCATGAACTGGTTGGACCAAACAGTCTGTTTCAGTGTAAGTTTTATGTAATTCACACTTTTCCATTGTTCAGGCTTTGTGGTCCTTCCATTCAATGTCTGGTTGTTAGACCAGAGTTACAACAGGATAGGAACAAAATCCAAAATACTGATGATACTAGAAATCTGGTCAGAAAGTATCGGTTGAGAAAATACGACACAGTTGACAATTCAGGTATAAAACCTTTTCTCACAACAGACTTGAGGGTTGCAGATGAATAAACAGTGCAAACTAAACACTGGACTTTACAGCTTCTAAATTTCATGGGGATAAAACTCCACATCGCATTTTACAGTGATGGAGCAACAGAATTCTGTTTGAAGCTCCCAACTGATCCACTTTCCATTTCCCCAACTCGTTGTCGGTTGGTTTGCGGACTCACTGCAGACCGTCTGGTGAAGGTCAGTCTCCTTCAATCTATTGTGGTGATCAACATTGTGAATCTGGGTATAACGGACTCTTTCTGGACACACCAAGATTCCCATCAATTGTCCAAGAGACGAATTAACTTAGAAACGATTGTGCTCGACACCATCTACGGGATGGGATTTCCATTTGTAAACTCATCGATCTCTTTGAGATATGTTGTGAAGCTCTGATTCTGGGAACAGAGATGTGATCAGATTCAGTCTGAGGAAAGTCAAAGAAACCAACAGCAATCACATCACAGAATAATCCTCCAATCCTGCCTGTATTCCAAAGCTCTGATTGGTTCTGGGAATCACACCCCACCCCCTTCTCCTTTGTTAATTGGTGCCTGGATTCATGGAAGATTCCTGATTGGCTATCAGGGATTGTCAATCATCATTGGTGATGTCATAACCTGTTTAAATGCAGGCTGTCCCAGTAGTATAAATACAAGAGCTTGTGAGGGAAGAGGTTAGATTAAGTTGTTTGTTTGTGTTGTTTAGTTTGGAGTGAGATTGTGGTTAATAGTGAAAGTTAAGATGGCCTCCCAGGTGTGTCAGAACTATCACAAGGAGTGTGAGGATGGTGTCAACAAGCAGATCAATATGGAGCTTGATTCCTCCTATGTTTATCTTTCTATGGTGAGTTTTCTATCTGAGGTATTATTTCAAAATTAAGGCTGTGGTGTTATTGTTTTCTCAGCAGGTAGAATTCTCTGAAAATGAATTGGCTTTAGAGTGTACCTCTGTAACTGTACCCAATTTTTTTTTTCTGACTTTGGTTCTGTGCTGCTGCTACTGCAGGGCTGAAAGGGTTCCCTTCCCAGTCTTAATCCAGTGAGTATTCTTAAACTGAATAATTTCCATCCAAGTTAATTGGGTGATTAGTTAATTAAACATTGGTTCTGGCCAGTATTCTAATTGAGTAAGTGAATCCTGTTTGAGGCTGCACCCTTACACTTCAACACAATGAGGGAAACTGTGGTTCAAGATGGTGAATAATGTGGCTTGCTCTTCACTGAATGAAAAATTTAATCTGGGAACAAGAGCAGATCAAATAAATGTTATGTTTAATCCTACAGCATAGGAAGAGGCTATTCAGCCCATTGTGCTTGTGCTAGCTCTCTGAAAGAGCTATTGAATTAGTCCCACTCCCTCTGCTCTTTCTCTTTTTTTCCACCCCAACCCTGCACTTTTTTCCTTTTCAAGTATTTATCCAATTCCCTTTTGACAGTTACTATTGAATCTGCTTCCACTGCCCTTTTTCACGCTGTGCATTTGAGATATTACTTGCTGCATTTTAAAAAATAAAAATAATTATTCTTATCTCCCCTCGGCCTGTTATCTTCGATCTCTGTCCTCTGGTTACTGACCCACCTACCAGTGGAAACAGTTACTCTTAATTTCCTCTATCAAAACCCTTCATATATTTTGAACACCTCCATTAAATATCCCTTTAACTTTTTCTGTTTTAAGGAGAACAATCTGTTTCTCCAGTCTCCACATAACTGAAGTCCCTCATCCCTGTAGGTTGAATGCTGAAATGAAAATTTAATCCAAATGCATTATTGCTCTCTCTTGTTTTCTATTAATACAACCTCTTGTCTAGTTGAGGGACTTTCAACATACTCAGAAAAGATCAATGAAGCAAAGTGAGATTGACATGTGAGAAACATGCTTTTTTTTAGACACTGTAAGCCCCTTAATTCAAAGTATTGTGGCAGAGAATGGTTAACATGTCTGTGATGTTGCCATTTCAAATTGGCCATAGATGAGATCTTGGTCTGACCTGACTCTTCCTTTCCATTTTATCTCTACCTACAGTCCTATTACTTTGACCGGGATGATGTTGCCCTGCGTCACTTTGCCGAGTTCTTCAAGGAGCAGTCACATGAGGAACGGGAGCACGCTGAGAAACTACTGAAATTCCAGAATCAGCGTGGAGGCCGAATCATCTTGGAGGACATCAAGGTTTGATTTAATGAAGGAGGATCTTCTGTGATGCACCTTGGGTAGTTTAAAAATTATCGTGATTGTTTTGAATAGTTTGGTAGCTGACCATTTCATGCAGGTTCCTAAAAGCAAGGGAGATTAATGTGATTAAAATAGATAGTGTTGAGGATGAGTAAGTGATTACTCTGAAAGGTATAAACTAATGTGAGTTGGTATGGCTTTGGATCACTGAGCTGGAGGATCACTGTATGTGGATGATCAAAAGTAATGAGTTTCTGCATCACATTGCTAGCTGAAACTTGAACTGTGGAACTGGAAGAAAATATGTAGCATGGATAAGGAACTGGTGTAGAGATGAAGGAATACTATCATGTAACAAGTTTCCTTTTTAAAAAAAAACTACCCCCTTTTGTTGAGGCCTCAAGGATAAACTACTTCAATTTGGAAGAGTCGATCTAAGCTTGTTGGTAATCCTAAAGTAGGACATGGTCTTCTGTTCACCTCAATAATACATTGCTAAAGGGTGATGGCAGATGTTTATACTTCCCAGTACAATAGCAGGTATTTCCATCTGCCATTCTTGCAAATGAAGAATTTTGAGGAGTTGGGGACATTAATACAAAAGTTTAGTGACTTGAGGCTCTAGGTGGTTGCGAACTTTTAAACTAGTTTGTAAGTGCAAAAAACAGATCTGAGTGAAGAATATGGTACCAGAAGTTATATTTCAATTAATGCTGGTCAGTGTGTTTAAACTGTTTCTTTATTTGTCTCCCAGTTGGAGACTACCAATAAACTCAGTCTCTATCGAAGCATCACTCATTTGTGATCCATCTTAAAGATGGAGGTTATTGATCTAATGGTGCTGTCTGAGAGAATTGACTCTAAATAGGGATATGAGCATAATCTTAGAATGTGAACTAAGTTGGTTATTGTGGGGATGGGGAAGTTTTGATTTGAATGTGAAGACTGCTGTAGAAAGCCATAGATGTGTCAATTGAAGTGTCTAAAAGGGAGTGAGCTGCATTTAGTGTTGGGGCAAAAGTGGGGAGTTGGGATTACAGCTGCAATGACCACTAACCTAGCAGTTAATGGACTGATCTGCTCCTAGTATCCAGCAATTGCCTCCAATGTCATCCCAGTGATTGATTCCACAATCCTTCCTTCTATTCCTATTCTTGTGGTGCACAGATTAACTTCTGTTGCTTCTAACCCTGTTGTCCTTGTGCGGAACATCCCTTGGACTTTCAACTTCCATTGTAGCTGAATGTGCTGACAAGACAACACTTCCCTTTTCAGAAGCCAGAGCAGGATGAGTGGAGCAATGGTCTGGAGGCGATGCAGAGAGCTCTGCAGATGGAGAAGAATGTGAGCCAGAGTCTGCTGGATCTGCACAAACTGTCCACTGAGAGGACAGACCCTCATGTAAGTTTCAGATGTATTGGAATCTGCCACTTAACTCTACATTGCTAGAAAGATTTCCATTTATAGGTTTGTGTTTCACAATTGCTGAGAATTCAGCTTTTTTTTTTCTGAAAAAGCTAAACTGTAGACCTGGATCACTAAACTATTCCCAGGGCATTCGATCTGAGGCATCAAAATGGATCTTCCATTCTCTCCAGTTTAATGGAATTGATGGTTTGCCACTTGTGGGTAATCTTGGTCTTTGGCTAAATGTGCCAATCCCCCCAAGTGCACTACTTTTACCATGGTTCCTGGACTGGAATAAATGAAGAATAATTTCCCTGAAGATTCTCACTAACATCTGTTTGAGCTAACTACACTCACTAGTTTATCTCCTTTCCTCTTCCAGTTGTGTGACTTCCTGGAGACTCACTACTTGGATGAACAAGTGAAGATGATCAAGAAGCTTGGAAATCACATCACCAACCTGAAGAGACTGGGAGCCCCTGAGAATGGCATGGGAGTGTACCTGTTTGACAAGCACAGCCTGCATTAACTGGGATTCTATACTTGGTGGAAAATGGTGAATGCTTTGGTTGTGGTTATTTCAGTTTTCTCATCTGTTATACATGGAAATAAAAGCTATTCATCATTGAACTGGTTTGTCTTTGTTGTATAATTAAGTAGCTGATCTGATTATCCAGATCACCAAGATGCCCACTGCACCACACCCAGCTGAGTAACTTATGATCCAAGTAAGAACTTTTTCCAAGCCTAAAAATATAATAGCCCCTTCTGGTCCAGCTTCCTGACTTGACTCTGTGCAATTCTTGGGTGGCCGTGCCCACATCTCCAAATTACTGAGCAGCCTGTAGAGGATGCCTGAAATACATAATTTCTGCAACTGTAATCTCAGCAACAATTTCTGCAGGAAAGAAGTTTTCACAACATCTGCCAGCAAAACCGTCAATATTTTGTGCTTCGAAACAATGAAGTTGGGGGGGTGCTGAATTCGTGACTGGAGAATGATGAGTATCTGGCAGGATAAGGGCGGGGCACACTGCAATTTAGCTGCCTTTGCATTAGTCAGATGCCACAAGTCACCCATGGGGTTGTGAGTGTTGTGGCCTGTATAGAGTATAGTATTAACCACCCTAGAGTCTTCCTTTGGGCAGATTGTCATGTTTAACATTTCCTCCTCCAGGGCAAAATTTGTTCACTGTGATTTGAGTAAACCATCAAACTCCAGTCTGTCCTGTTTGGTGTTTGTTGGTATTGGTAATCGGTGCTGGTGCACATGATTCTTGTACATCTCCTAAACTAGATGTCAAACTGCAGTGTGTGCTACATGGCATATGTTGGGTAAAGTGGAGATGATCAGTGCTGATCTAATTTACACTCAATCAAATCATGCCTCTACATCTCTTAAACTCACTGCCTTTCTATTAGAGACTCTCTAACTCTGATTGGGATCCACCTGTTAATTGTAATCAGATAGTTGCTGCACATTATCTTCCATACTGCACTTGGTATTTTTCAAAATACAACTTGTTCAAAAAGACTGCCCTTAACCCACAAATAGTGTGATGATTTGAGTTCACCTGAAGACACCAGAAATTAAACCCATCTATTAATGGTGTTTGAAAATAGTTCACCTAAACGCAATAAATAAAACCCCATTTGAATGTATTGAGGTACATGAGCCCATTAAATAATCTCTCAATGGCTGAGGTAGCAGACAAGGTGAGCTTTTATACATGGTTACACCACCTACAAGTAAAATATTGGCTTGACTGTCGGGATGGATGATATCTCCATGAGTAAGATTAGATGCCATGGTAGGGCAACAGGGTAGGTCAATGGGATTAGGACTACTGCTTGTGTGAATGATAAACACCAACATGAACTGGTTGAACCAAACAGCCTGTTTTGGTGTAAGTTTTATGTAATTCACTCTTCTCTGTTCTTAAGGCTTTGTGGTCCTTCTATTCAATGCCTGGTAGATGGACCAGAGATACAACAGGATAGGAACAAAAACCAAAATACTGAAGATACTGGAAATCACAAACAAAAACAGAAAATGCTGGGAGATACTCACCAAGTCAAGCAGCATCGGTTGAGAAAACACAAGACAGTTGACATTTCAGATATAAAACCTTTCCTCACAACAGACTCGAGATTTGCAGGAGATGAAAGAACAGTGCAAACTAAACACTGGACTTTACAGTTTCTAAATTTCATGGGGATAAAACTCCACATCGCCCTTTACAGTGATGGAGCAACAGAGTTCTGTTTGAAGCTCCCAACTGATCCACTTTCCATTTCCCCAACTCGTTGTCGGTTGGTTTGCGGACTCACTGCGGACTGTCTGATGAAGGTCAGTCTCCTTCAATCTATTGTGCTGATCAACATTGTGAATCTGGGTATAACGGACTCTTTCTGGACACACCTAGATGACCATCAATTGTCCAAGAGATGAGTTAACTTAGAACCGATTGTGCTCGACACCATCTACGGGATGGGATTTCCATTTGTAAACTCATCGATCTCTTTGAGATATGTTGTGAAGCTCTGATTCTGGGAACAGAGATGTTATCAGATTCAGTTTGAGGAAAGTCAAAGAAACCAACAGCAATCACATCACAGAATAATCCTCCAATCCTGCCTGTATTCCAAAGCTCTGATTGGTTCCGGGAATCACACCCCACCCCCTTCTCCTTTGTTAATTGGTGCCTGGATTCATGGACGATTCCTGAGTGGCTATCAGGGATTGTCAATCATCATTGGTGATGTCATACCCTGTTTAAATGCAGGCTGTCCCAGTAGTATAAATACAAGAGCTTGTGAGGGAAGAGGTTAGGTTGTTACTGCAGTTTGAAGTGAGATTTCTGTTAATAGTGAAAGTAAAGATGGCCTCCCAAGTATGTCAGAACTATCACAAGGAGTGTGAGGATAGTGTCAACAAGCAGATCAATATGGAGCTCTATGCTTCCTATGTTTATCTTTCTATGGTGAGTTTTGTATTTTTGGGGCACTGTTTCAAAATTAAGGCTGGGATTTCATTGTAATCTAAGCAGGTAGAATTTCTCTGGGTCAATGAATTGGTTTCAGAGTGTCCCTCTGTGACTCTCCCCAGTCTCAATCCAGTGAATACTCTTAACACAGTGATCTTGTAGACAGTCTCATTAACAGACTGTTCCCTGCTCTGTAATAGTTGTGTCCTATTCTGAAATTAACTCCAGGGGTCTATGAAGTTTGTAATAGAAGATTCATGTTAAAGATGTACAAACCTGGTCAGCTGTTGCAACTTGGACAGACAGATACCATTAAATTTAATAGGGTGACTATTTAGTAGAACATTTAGGTCCTGGCCTGTTTCTTTTCCTTCCCCCCTATGCCCCACAGCACCCCCCACTCCCCCCTTCCCTGAGAATCTGGTTGTGAAGTTTTCCTCAGAGGCTGGATCCTTACACTGTGATTCAAGGTGTTAAAACTGCTGAATTTGAAAGGGTTTTTTTTTTCTCTGCTCCTTAACTGTTTTTAGACTTTCAACTGAGAACAAAAGTAGGTGCCATTGAGCAGTGTAGGGTGAGTGCTGAAATGAGGCTTTAATCCAAAAGAATTACAGCTCCCTAATGTTTTCTACTAATACAACCTCCTGTTGAGCTACTTCACAGGGAGGGGTTTAACATATTCAGACAAGATCAATGAAGCAAATTAAGTTTGATTTGCAGGAGGCACATTTTCTTAGACACTGAGCCCCTTAATTGAAAGCAGAGAATGGGTAATTTATCTGCCATGATGTTACCACTATTTTTGAGCTGGCCATAGATGAGATCTAGGTCTGACCTGACTCTTCCTTTCCATTTCATCTCTACCTACAGTCCTATTACTTTGACCGGGATGATGTTGCCCTGCGTCACTTTGCTGAGTTATTCAAGGAGCAGTCACATGAGGAACGGGAGCACGCTGAGAAACTGCTGAAATTCCAGAATCAGCGTGGGGGCCGAGTCATCTTGGAGGACGTCAAGGTTAGATTTAACTAAGGCGGGATCTTTGTTATAACTTGGGTAGTTAAACTTTCCTAATTTTATATAGTTTGGTATCTTGCCATTTCATACAATTTATTAATCTCTTGTTTTTAATACATAAAATATATAGTGTTGGGGATGAGTGAGCACTCTGAAAGGTATAAACTGCTGAGGGTGAGTTGGTATGGCTTTGGATCACTGAGCTTGAGGATCACTGTATGTGGATGATCAAAAGGAATGAGTTTCTGCATCACATTGCTAGCCAAAACATGAGGTGTGTGGAACTTGCAGAAAATTTGTAGCATGGATAGGGAACTGGTGTGGAGATAAGGGGGAGAATTGAGGTTGATGGAATATTGTCATGTAGCAAGTTCCTTTTTTTTGTTGATTCCTCCAGTATCAATTACTTGGATTTGGGAGAAGAGTTGATCGAAGGTTCTTGGTAATCTGAAAGTAGGACATGGTCTTCTGTTCACCTCTAATACATTGCTAAAGGGTGGTGGCAGATGTTTATATACTTCCCAGTATAATACAAGAATGGCAGATGGAAATACCTTCTAAAAGAATTGAGGTGGAAATTAATATCAAATTTAGTGACTTTAGGATCTAGGTAGGTGACAACTTTTCCATTAGTTTGCAAGTGTAACACAGATCTGAGTGAAGAATAGAATACCTGAAATTGTATTTCAATTAGTGCTGGTCAGTGCAGTTAGACTGTTGCTTTCCAGTTTTGTGTCCCACCTTGAGTACACTGACCTTAACCAATAAAGGTCTCTACTGAAGCATCACTGATTTGTTGTCCATCTTGAAGATGGAGGTTTGTGATCTAATTGAACTGTCTGAGATTTGACTTGGTTAATAGGGACATGAGGATACTCTTAGAATGTGAACTGGGGGAGGGGTGGTGTCAGCTGTGGAAAGCCATAGATGCAAAGTCAATTGGGGTTTTCAAAAGGGAGAGAGATCCTCAGGATATTTAGGATTATGGCAAGAACTGGTGGGATATTGGGAATGTGGTTTGCAGCTGCTATGGCTAATAAAATGGCAGTCAGTGGACTGATTTCCATATAGGTTTGTGTTTCATACTTGCTGAGAATGGAGGTATATTTTTCTCTGCAAAAGCCCAGCTAAACTGTAGACCTTGATCACTAAACTACTCCCAGGGTACATTATATATAGCTGAGGCATCAAAATGGATCTTGGAGATCTCGAGTATTGTGGAATTGATGACTATCCACTTGTGGGATAATCTGGCTAAATGTGTCAATCCCCTGAATGCTCTACTTTTACCATTATTCCAGTCCAGGAAATTAGCAGGAATAATTTTTGATGGCGATGATCCTCACTTAACATCTGTTTGAGCTAACTACACTCACTAGTTTATCTTCTCTTCCAGTTGTGTGACTTCCTGGAGACCCACTACTTGGATGAACAAGTGAAGATGATCAAGAAGCTTGGAGATCACATCACCAACCTGAAGAGACTGGGAGCCCCTGAGAATGGCATGGGAGTGTACCTGTTTGACAAGCACACCCTGCATTGACTGGGATTCTATAACCATTAGTTCTATACTTGGTGGAAAATGGTGAATGCTTTGGTTGTGGTTATTTCCCAGTTTTCTCATCTGTTATACATGGAAATAAAAGCTATTCATCATTGAACTGGTTTGTCTTTGTTGTATAATTAAGTAGCTGATCTGATTATCCAGATCACCAAGATCACCAAGTTGATAGCCAAGTTCCGCACCCATGAGGACGGCCTCAACCGGGATCTTGGGTTCATGTCACGCTACACGTAACCCCACCAGCAAAAAGGGGGAAAAAATTTATATGTTTTTTAAAATTCTCTCTCTCTCTCTCTGCCATTTTGAGTTTCTTTCTGCCTGCCTGTGTAATAGACACAATGTATATCGAGTGTACTGGGACATGCTGTTCTCCGTGACTGGCCTGTTTGAATAACAACGACACCTTTTGATTGGTGTGATGCTGTCCCAACATAGTATAAGATATGCGATTTGAGAACCTTTTCATTCATTCATCTGACGAAGGAGATAATCTCCGAAAGCTTGTGATTTTAAAATAAATTTGTTGGACTATAACCTGGTGTTGTAAGATTCCTTACATTTGACCAAGATACTCAGCTGAGTAACTTATGATCCAAGTAAGAACTTTTTCCAAGCCTAAAAATATGAAAGCCCCTCCTGGTCCAGCTTCCTCACTTGACTCTGTGCAATTCTTGGGTGACTGTGCCCACATCTCCAAACTACAGAGCAGCCTGTAGAGGATGCCTGAAATACATAATTTCTGCAGAAAGAGGTTTTCATAACATCTGCCAGCAAAACCTTGTCAATATTTTGTGCTTTGAAACAACAAAGTGGCGGGTGCTGAATTAGTGTCTGGAGAATGTTGCATATCTGTCAGGCCAAGGGAGGGGGATCCCTGCAATTTAGGTGCCTTTGCATTAGTCTGATGCCACAGGTCACCCACTGGGTTGCTGAAGAGTTGTGGCCTGTATAGTATTGACTGACCAAGAGTCTTCCATTGGGCAGACTGTCCTGTTTAACATTCCCTCATTTGGGGCAATATTTGCCCATTCTTTGTGTAACCCAGCTGTCCTGAGAACACCAAACTGCAGTCTGTCCTGTGTGGTGTTTGCTGTTGGGTAACTTGTGCTGGTAAAAATGAAATTAAAGCAAATGATTCCTCTATCACCCAACAACTTAAACTGCCTTCCTTTTGATAATTGCATCAGTAACTCTTAAGGATCCACAAGTTAATTGTAATTCAATAGTTACTGTACATTATCTTCCATACTTCAGTTGGTATTTCTAATTACTGCAACTTGTACAAAAAGATTGTCCCTAACCCACATGTGACTTTTGAGTTTCCCAGAAATGGAACCATAAAATTTTTAAGCCCACTAAATATTCTCTCAAGGTCACAGTATTGACCACCCGAGAGTCTTCCTTTGGGCAGACTGTCCTGTTTAACATTCCCTCCACCGGGGCAAAATTTGCCCATTCTTTGTGATTTAAATCAAAAAGTTAGTTTGCAGGTGCAGCAGGTGATCAAGAAGGCCAACGGAATGTTGGCTTTTATTGCTTGGGGGATAGAATATAAAAATAGGGAGGTATTGCTGCAGTTATATAAGGTATTGGTGAGACCGCACCTGGAATACTGCATACAGTTTTGGTCTCCATACTTAAGAAAAGACATACTTGCTCTCGAGGCAGTACAAAGAAGGTTCACTCGGTTAATCCCGGGGATGAGGGGGTGGACATATGAGGAGAGGTTGAGTAGATTGGGACTCTACTCATTGGAGTTCAGAAGAATGAGAGGCGATCTTATTGAAACATACAAGATTGTGAAGGGGCTTGATCGGGTGGATGCGGTAAGGATGTTCCCAAGGATGAGTGAAACTAGAACCAGGGGGCATAATCTTAGAATAAGGGGCTGCTCTTTCAAAACTGAGATGAGGAGAAACTTCTTCACTCAGAGGGTGGTAGGTCTGTGGAATTTGCTGCCCGAGGAAGCTGTGGAAGCTACATCATTAAATAAATTTAAAACAGAAATAGACAGTTTTCTAGAAGCAAAGGGAATTAGGGGTTACGGGGAGCGGGCAGGAAATTGGACATGAATTTAGATTTGAGGTTAGGATCAGATCAGCCATGATCTTTTTGAATGGCGGAGCAGGCTCGAGGGGCCGATTGGCCTACTCCTGCTCCTATTTCTTATGTTCTTATGTTCTTCTGAGTAAACCACCAGTCTGCCAAAACCATCAAACTGCAATCTGTCCTGTTTGGAGTTTGTTGGCATTGGTAATCAGTGCTGGTGCACATGATTCTTGTACATCTCCTAAATTAGATGTCAAACTGCAGTGTGTGCTACATGGCATATGTTGGGTAAAGTGGAGATGATCAGTGCTGATCTAAATTACACTCAATCAAATCATGCCTCTACATCTCCCAAACACACAAATTCACTGCCTTTCTATCATGGAATCTCTAACTCTTATAGGGATCCACCTGTTAACTGTAATCAGACAGTTGCTGTACATTATTTTCCATACTTCACTTGGTATTTTTCAAATTACCACAACTTGTTCAAAAAGACTGCCCTTAACCCACAAATAGTGTGATGATTTGAGTTTTCCTGAAGACACAAGAAATTAAACCCATCCATTAATGGTGTTTGAAAATAGTTCACCTAAAGGCAACAAATTAACCCCATTTGAATGTATTGAGGTACAGGAGCCCATTAAATATTCTCTCAAGGGCTGAGGTAGCAGACAAGGTGAGCTGTTATACATGGTTACACTACCTGCAAGTAAAATATTGGCCTGACTGTCAGGGGATGGATGATGTCTCCATGAGTAAGATTAGATGCCATGATAGGGCAACAGGGTAGGTCAATGGGATTAGGACTACTGCTTTTGTGAAGGATAAACACCAACATGAACTGGTTGAACCAAACAGCCTGTTTTGGTATAAGTTTTATATAATTCACTCTTCTCTGTTCTTGGGTATTTGTGGTCCTTCGATTCAATGCCTGGTAGATGGACCAGAGTGACAACATGATAGGAACAAAATCCAAAATACTCATGATACTGGAAATCGCAAACAAAAACAGAAAATGCTGGAGATACTCATCAGGTCAGGCAACATTGGTCGAGAAAACATGAGACAGTTCATATTTCAGGTGTAAAACATTTCCTCACAACAGACACGAGATTTGCAGGAGATGAAAGAACAGTGCAAACTAAACACTGGACTTTACAGTTTCTAAATTTCATGGGGATGAAACTCCACATCGCCCTTTACAGTGATGGAGCAACAGAGTTCTGTTTGAAGCTCCCGACTGATCCACTTTCCATTTCCCCAACTCGTTGTCGGTTGGTTTGCGGACTCACTGCGGACCGTCTGGTGAAGGTCAGTCTCCTTCAATTTATTGTGATCAACATTCGTATAATGGACTCTTTTTGGACCCACCAAGATGCCCATCAGTTGTCCAAGAGATGAGTTAACTTACAAGTGATTGTGCTCGACACCATCTACGGGATGGAATTTCCATTTGTGAACTCATCGATCTCTTTGAGATATGTTGTGAAGCTCTGATTCTGGGAACAGAGATGTTATCAGATTCAGATTGAGGAAAGTCAACGAAACCAACAGCAATGACATCACAGAATAATCATCCAATCCTGCCTGTATTCCAAAGCTCTGATTGGTTCTGGGAATCACACCCCTCCCTCTGTCCTTTGTTAATTGGTGCCTGGATTCATGGAAGATTCCTGAGTGGCTATCAGGGATTGTCAATCATCATTGGTGATGTCATACCCTGTTTAAATGCTGGCTGTCCCAGTAGTATAAATACAAGAGTTTGTGAGGGAAGAAGTTAGGTTGTTCTACAGTTTGTTGTCAGATTTTTGTTAATAATAAAAGTTAAGATGGCCTCCCAAGTGTGTCAGAACTATCACAAGGAGTGTGAGGATGGTGTCAACAAGCAGATCAATATGGAGCTCTATTCCTCCTATGTTTATCTTTCTATGGTGAGTTTTGTATTTTTGAGGCACTGTTTCAAATTAAGGTTGTGATGTCATTGTATTCTAAGCAGGTAGAATTTTTCTAGGTCAATGAATTTGCTTCAGAGTGTCCCTCTGTGACCCTCCCCAGTCTCAATCCAGTGAATACTCTTAACACAGTGATCTTGTAGACAGTCTGTAATAGTTGTGTCCTATTCTGAAATTAACTCCAGGGGTCTATGAAGTTTGTAATAGAGGATTCATGTTAAAGATGTACAAACCTGGTCAGCTGTTGCAACTTGGACAGACTCCATTAAATTTAATAGGGTGACTATTTAGTAGAACATTAGGTCCTGGCCTGTTTCTTTTCCTTCCCCACCCCCCTTCACAATTAAATGAGGAGGTCCTGAGAATCTGGTTATGAAGTTTTCCTCACTGAGGCAGGTTCCTTACACTAACTGTGATTCAAGGTGTTAAAACTGCTGAATTTGAAAGGTTTTTTTTTTTCTCTGCTCCTTAACTGTTTTTAGACTTTCAACTGGGAACAAAAGTAGGTGCCATTGAGAAGTTTAGGGTGAGTGCTGAAATGAGGCTTTAATCCAAAAGAATTACAGCTCCCTAATGTTGTCTACTAATATAACCTCCTGTTGAGCTACTTCACAGGGAGGGGTTTAACATATTCAGACAAGATCAATGAAGCAAATTAAGTTTGATTTGCAGGAGGCACATTTCCTTAGACACTGAGCCCCTTAATTGAAAGCAGAGAATGGGTAATTTATCTGCCATGATGTTACCACTATTTTTGAGTTGGCCATAGATGAGATCTAGGTCTGACCTGACCCTTCCTTTCTATTTCATCTCTACCTACAGTCCTATTACTTTGACCGGGATGATGTTGCCCTGCGTCACTTTACTGAGTTCTTCAAGGAGCAGTCACGTGAGGAACGGGAGCACGCTGAGAAACTGCTGAAATTCCAGAATCAGCGTGGAGGCCGAGTCATCTTGGAGGACGTCAAGGTTTGATTTAACTAAGGAGGGGTCTTTGTTATAACTTGGGTAGTTAAAGTTTCCTAATTTTATATAGTTTGGTATCTTGCCATTTCATACAATTTATTAATCTCTTGTTTTTAATACATAAAATATGTAGTGTTGGGGATGAGTGAGCACTCTGAAAGGTATAAACTGCTGAGGGTGAGTTGGTATGGCTTTGGATCACTGA
The DNA here is from genome assembly GCF_035084215.1 of Heptranchias perlo. Taxonomy (NCBI): domain Eukaryota; kingdom Metazoa; phylum Chordata; class Chondrichthyes; order Hexanchiformes; family Hexanchidae; genus Heptranchias; species Heptranchias perlo. The sequence continues at coordinate 4,770,091 of NC_090364.1, forward strand.
GCTTGCGGATCACTGTATGTGGATGATCAAAAGGAATGAGTTTCTGCATCACATTGCTAGCCAAAACATGAGGTGTGTGGAACTTGAAGAAAATTTGTAGCATGGATAGGGAACTGGTGTAGAGGTAAGGGGGAGAATTGGGGTTGATGGAATATTGTCATGTAGCAAGTTCCTTTTTTTTTTTGTTGATTCCTCCAGTATCAATTACTTGGATTTGGGAGAAGAGTCGATCGAAGGTTCTTGGTAATCTGAAAGTAGGACATGGTCTTCTGTTCACCTCTAATACATTGCTAAAGGGTGGTGGCAGATGTTTATATACTTCCCAGTATAATACAAGAATGGCAGATGGAAATACCTTCTAAAAGAATTGAGGTGGAAATTAATATCAAATTTAGTGACTTTAGGATCTAGGTAGGTGACAACTTTTCCATTAGTTTGCAAGTGTAACACAGATCTGAGTGAAGAATAGAATACCTGAAATTGTATTTCAATTAGTGCTGGTCAGTGCAGTTAGACTGTTGCTTTCCAGTTTTGTGTCCCACCTTGAGTACACTGACCTTAACCAATAAAGGTCTCTACTGAAGCATCACTGATTTGTTGTCCATCTTGAAGATGGAGGTTTGTGATCTAATTGAACTGTGAGATTTGACTTGGTTAATAGGGACATGAGGATACTCTTAGAATGTGAACTGGGGGAGGGGTGGTGAAAGCTTGAAGTTTTCACCACTTCACATTTGTGGAGTCAGCTGTGGAAAGCCATAGATGCAAAGTCAATTGGGGTTTTCAAAAGGGAGAGAGATCCTCAGGATATTTAGGATTATGGCAAGAACTGGTGGGATATTGGGAATGTGGTTTGCAGCTGCTATGGCTAATAAAATGGCAGTCAGTGGACTGATTTGCTCTTTGTGTCCAGCGATGGCCTCTGTCATCCCAGTTATTATGGCTCCACAATCCTCCCTTATGATTGAGGTGCACTGATTAACTTCTGTTGCTTCTAACCCTGTTGTCCTTGTGCAGAACATCCCTTGGACTTTCAATGTCCATTGTAGCTGAATGTGCTGACAAGACAACTCTTCCCTTTTCAGAAGCCAGAGCAGGATGAGTGGAGCAATGGTCTGGAGGTGATGCAGAGAGCTCTGCAGATGGAGAAGGATGTGAACCAGAGTCTGCTGGATCTTCACAAACTGTCCACTGAGAGGACAGACCCTCATGTAAGTTTTAATGAATTGGAATCTGCCACTTAACTCTACATTGGTAGAAAGATTTTCATATAGGTTGGTGTTTTATACTTGCTGAGAATGGAGGTTTATTTTTCTCTGCAAAAGCCCAGCTAAACTGTAGACCTTGATCACTAAACTACTCCCAGGGCGCACTATATAGCTGAGGCATCAAAATGGATCTTGGAGATCTTGAGTATTGTGGAATTGATGACTAGCCACTTGTGGGATAATCTGGCTAAATGTGTCAATCCCCTGAATGCTCTACTTTTACCATTATTCCAGTCCAGGAAATTAGCAAGAATAATTTTTGATGGAGATTATCCTCACTTAACATCTGTTTGAGCTAACTACACTCTAGTTTATCTCCTTTCCTCTTCCAGTTGTGTGACTTCCTGGAGACCCACTACTTGGATGAACAAGCGAAGATGATCAAGAAGCTTGGAGATCACATCACCAACCTGAAGAGACTGGGAGCCCCTGAGAATGGCATGGGAGTGTACCTGTTTGACAAGCTCACCCTGCATTGACTGTGGTCCTATACTTGGTGAAATTGGTGGTGAATGCTTTGGTTGTGGTTATTTCCCAGTTTTCTCATCTGTTATCCATGGAAATAAAAGCTATTCATCATTGAACTGGTTTGTCTTTGTTGTATAATTAAGGATCTGATTATCCAGATCACCAAGATACCCACTGCACCACACCCAGCTGAGTAACTTATGATCCAAGTTAGATCTTTTTCCAGGCCAAAAAATATTAAAAACCCCTCCTGGTCTAGCTTCCTCACATGATGCTGTGCCCACATCTCCCTTACTGAGGATCTTATAGAGGAGGCCTGAAATCTCAGCAACAATTTCTGCAGAAAAGGGGTTTTCATAACCAGCAAAAAGTCATCAATATGTTGTGCTTTGAAACCACAATGTGGGGAGGGGGTGCTGGATTAGTGTTTGGAGGATGAGTATTTGTCAGGACAAGGGTGGGGATACCTACAATTGAGGTGCCTTTGGATTAGGCTGATGGCACAAGTCATTCACTGGATTGCTTAGAGTTGTGGCCTGTATCGCGTAATGACTGACCTGGAGTCTTCCTTCGGGCAGACTGTCCTGTTTAACGTTCCCTCATCTGGGGCAATATTTGCCCATTCTTTGTGATTGAGTAAACCAGCTGTCTGTAGAAAACATCAAACTGCAGTATATCCTGTGTGGTGTTTGCTGTTGGGTAACCTGTGCTGGTAGAAATGAAATTAAAGCAAATGATTCCTCTATCACCCAACAACTTAAACTGCCTTCCTTTTCATTATTGTATCAGTAACTCTTAAGGATCCACAAGTTAATTGTAATTCAATAGTTACTGTACATTATCATCCATACTTCAGTTGGTATTTCTAATTACTGCAACTTGTACAAAAAGACTGCCCTTAACCCACATTGTGTGGTGATTTTTGAGTTACCCAGAAATAAAACCATAAAGTTTGTGAGCCCGCTAGATAAATATTCTTTCAAGGACAGGTAGCAGACAAGGTGAGCTGTTATACATGGTTACACTAGCTACAAGTAAAATATTGGCTTGACTGTCAAGATAGAGGATGCCTGTATGAGCAAGATTAGATGCCATGGTAACAGGGCAGGCCCATGGGATTAGGACTACTGCTTGTGTGCAGGATAAACACCAACATGAACTGGTTGAACCAAACAGCCTGCTTTGTTGTAAGTTTTAGGTAATTCACACTTTCTGTTCTTGAGGCTTTGTGGTCCTTCTATTCAATGACTGGTAGTTGGACCAGAGTTACAACAGAATATGAACAAAATCCAAAATATTGAAGATACCAGAAATCTCAAAAAAGCAACAGAAAATGCTGGAGATACTCAGCAGGTCAGGAAGCATCGGTTGAGAATACGTAAGACAGTTGACATTTCAGGCATAAAACTTTTTCTCACAACAGACGTGAAACTTTCAGAAGGTGAAAAACAGTGCAAACTAAAGACTGGACTTTACAGCTCCTAAACTCCACATCGCATTTTACAGTGATGGAGCAACAGAGTTCTGTTTGAAGCTCCCAACTGATCCAATTTCCATTTCCCCAACTCGTTGTCGGTTGGTTTGCGGACTCACTGCGGACTGTCTGGTGAAGGTCAGTCTCCTGCAATCTATTGTGCTGATCAACATTGTGAATCTGGGTATAACGGACTCGTTCTGGACCCACCAAGATGCCCATCAATTGTCCAAGAGACGGGATAACTTAGAACCGATTGTGCTCGACACCATCTACGGGATGGGATTTCCATTTGTAAATGCATCGATCTCTTCGAGATATGTTGCGAAGCTCTGATTCTGGGAACAGAGATGTGATCAGATTCAGTTTGAGGAAAGTCAAAAAAAACCAACGGCAATGACACCACAGAATAATCCTCCAATCCTGCCTCTATTCCAAAGCTCTGATTGGTTCTGGGAATCACACACCACCCCCTGCCCTTTGTTAATTGGTGTCTGGATCCATGGAAGATTCCTGAGTGGCTATCAGGGATTGTCAATCATCATTGGTGATGTCATAACCTGTTTAAATGCAGGCTGTCCCAGTAGTATAAATACAAGAGCTTGTGAGGGAAGTGGTTAGGTTGTTCTTGTTAGTAGTAAAAGTTGAGATGGCCTCCCAAGTGTGTCAGAACTATCACAAGGAGTGTGAGGATGGTGTCAACAAGCAGATCAATATGGAGCTCTATTCCTCCTATGTTTATCTTTCTATGGTGAGTTTTGTATTTTTGAGGCACTGTTTCAAAGTTAAGGCTGTGATGTCATTGTAGTCTAAGCAGGTAGAATCTCTCTAGGTCAATGAATTGGTTTCAGAGTGTCCCTCTGTGACTCTCCCCAATCTCAATCCAGTGAATATTCTTAAGTGATCTTGTAGACCATTTTATTAACAGACAGTTCCCTGCTCTGTCCTATTCTGAAGTTTGTTTGAAACTAACTTGAGGTTCCATAATTATAATACAGCATTCACCTAAAAATGTATAAACCTGGTCAGCTTTTACACCAGAGAGACAATTACATTTAATTGGGTGACTAGTTAGTGCAACATTGGCTGGTTCTGGCCAGTTTTTGCCCAGTACATTTGTTAATCCTGTTATGTTGAAGTGTCTCTCTCTGAAACTGGATCTTTACACTAACAGTGACACTGACCGAATGTGAAGATTTTGCTCTTTTTTTTTCTTCACTGATTTTAAACTTCTGGGAATGAAGGTTAGTGCCACTGAAATTGTCCTAAGTGTAGGTTGAGTGCTGAAATGAAACTTTAGGGCGCAATAATGTTTTCTATTAATACAACCTTTTGTCTTGTTGAGTTACTTCACAGGGAGGGACTTTCAACATATTCAGAGAAGATCAATGAAGCAAAGTGACTTGCAAGAGTTTAAGAAATATTTCTATCAGCTCCTTAATTAAGACAAGTGTTGAGGTAGAGAATGGGTATATCTACCATGATATTTTGGCCATCTTTGAGTTGGCCTTGGATGAGATCGAGATCTAGATCTGACCTGTCCCATTTTATCTCCACAGTCCTATTACTTTGACCGGGATGATGTTGCCCTGCGTCACTTTGCTGAGTTCTTCAAGGAGCAGTCACATGAGGAACGGGAGCACGCTAAGAAACTGCTGAAATTCCAGAATCAGCGTGGAGGCCGAATCATCCTGGAGGATATCAAGGTTAGATTCAGCAAACTTTGAAGAATTTCTATGGTTTTATGAACCGCAGGCTAATTTGGCCTGACTTAATAGATTTTCTGTTGAATTGTGAAACTGGTGCCTGGAGGAGAATTTACTGATTTGTTGGCTGTTCAGAAGTGAAGGAGATTGCTGGCCAAAATTGATGTGCATGGAATTAGAAGCAACTCTGTGGGCAACAGTAAAACTGGGTGGAGCAGGAGGCAGAGTTGGGATAAAATAGACCAATGTTGAGTTGCTGGTCCCACTAATGCCTGTGTGATCTGGATTTGTAAATAGTGGTATATACTAAGCTAGGGTGTGCAGTGAGCTCTGCAAAGTGCAAATTGTTTTTTTTTGGGTGTGGGGGTGGTGAAGGAAGTGGGTGAGTATGAAGGTAAATGTAGTTTAATAAGGTCCATAATCTGGTGTCAGAATGGGAGTGTTTGGGTGGGAGGAGGAAGCTGGTACAGATGCCATTAGAAGCTAGCTTGCAGGTACAAAGATAATGGGCAGGTGTGCTTCAACCTAAGGCAAAGAATTAAAAGCATAGCAGTGTTGCTGCAACTAGACCTTATTTTGTTTAAGGTACCCCATCTTCAAGAAGGTGGCTCACCACCTTCCCAGGGCAATTAGGGATGGGCAATAAATGCTGGCCTTGCCAGCAACGCCCACATCCCCTGAATGAATATATTAAGAAAAAATACTGCTATCAAGTCCAATAACTCATTACCAGGTTATCTCTGAGGATAGACAGACTATAAAATGGGGAGGTGGAAATTTAGTGTATTGTGAAGTGTTGGCAATCAGTTGATAGGAATTTGAGAACCAGGAAACCAACCATGGGATTCTATTAAAGCAATTTAAATATATCCTGACATTGATTTTCCTGCATGTATCTAAATGAGTGGAAAATCTATTGGAAGCAAGGTAGATGGAGGTGCTATTCTGTTCCAATGTTCTCCAGTAGTATCTGCCTTGGGCCTCAATTGCCCCCAATTCCATCCCAGTGATTGGACAATCCATTAGTCATTCTGCACCTTTAAGGTGCAGCGATCAAAAGGCGCACTCATTGGCTATGAACCTATTAACCCCTCGTGCTCAAGGTCACTAATATTCAACTTCATTCACTAACTGGATTTGCTGAGAAGATACCAGTTATTTTTTCTTCCCCCAACCAGAAGCCAGAGCAGGATGAGTGGAGCAATGGTCTGGAGGCGATGCAGAGAGCTCTGCAGATGGAGAAGAATGTGAACCAGAGTCTGCTGGATCTGCACAAACTGTCCACTGAGAGGACAGACCCTCATGTAAGTTTCTAATTTAATTGGCTTGTTTTGGGGTGAGTGTGAAGACTCTGGTCGAAGCTTAATCTGTTTCGTGATAGAAATGTCTCTATACACAGTAGATTTGTCTTTTTCATGAGCACTTTAACAGGATCTTTAGATGGGGCAGTGTATATGGAGATTGGAGGCACTCTGATATTTAATTCTACATTTTACTCCCTGGAGTAAACCTAATCTGACAAATCCACCAATCTGTGCACTACTTGTACCAGTTACCCAATCCAGAAGAGGGTCACAAATAATCGCCATGGGAGGTGAAGCTCAGAAGATCCTGGAGATTGTCTCCCTTAATACTTTTATTTTTCTTCCAGTTGTGTGACTTCCTGGAGAGCCACTACTTGGATGAACAAGTGAAGATGATCAAGAAGCTTGGAGATCACATCACCAACCTGAAGAGACTGGGAGCCCCTGAGAGTGGCATGGGAGTGTACCTGTTTGACAAGCACACCCTGGGGGAGAGTGACTGAAGATAGTCCAGGACTATATTCAAAATTGTGTTGTGATTCCTAATAAGATAAGCACCTTCCTGCAGTGTGTGTGTGTGAGATGGTTTGGGCGAGTTATGCCCTGAACTGCTTGTGTCCAAGTTTAATGACTTCAAACAGATTTTGCAGTTTGAAATAGTATGTTTAGCACAGTAACTAGTCATGTTTTCAGATCAATGTAGTGGAGCATAAAATTCCACAAGAATTAGTGAGCAATCACCATATAATCTAGGTTGACCTCTGATTTCAGGGGTGTAGTAGTTTTAACCTTGGGCAGGTTATAGTATTTGCTTTGGTGATGGCCTCATATATGGTAATTCCTTGTGTCCTGTTTCACTTATGGTTGGTCACTTTGCAATCAGGTTTCCATAATATAAAATTCCATTTGAGATTGGAACAGTAAGAACTTGTTCCAATTCAGATTATTGGATAACTCAATTTTGGAATGGACTTTTTGTCCTCTGCGCATGGACGCAACTGTCCTTCAAGGTGCTGATTTTTGTTAGAACAGTAATGACCTACTGGGGCAGGACTTGGCTCCACAGCACAAACATCAGGAGATAGTTCCTTTTTTTGCTTGGAAAGGAAGAAATATTGACCTGTAGTTGGGTGCCATGACAATGTGAGCTAGAAATGTATGTGCAAGGCACAGCCTTTTAAGCTAGAACATACTAGTGAAAGTGTTCGATTTAAACAATCTTTACCTGGCCCAAAAAAATTCAAAAGCATAATGAGTGGATCTTTGTGGCAAAAGTCTATGGAAAATGTGCCCTGTATTTGTTATCGTTGGTAGCTCAGCATTTGCCATCAAGCTGGTCTCATTTGAATGTCAACTGAGTATAATTTTTGACTAGTTGTCATTTTGAGGGGGGAATTTCACATCTCAACCATCTGCTTTCAATTCGATTGCAGCCTTAAAAAAAAAATTAGGGGGAAAAAGAAATCAGGCTTTATTCCAATCTACAGGTTAAAATAGAAGGACCTTCCCACCTCACTAATCACTGTTTAGGTTCACTTATCTCACATTACTTAACAATACTGACATCACATGTGTTTGGAGGTATCCTCCATCTGCCAGTGACTAGACAGTGGGTCAAAACATGCAGCAACAGACTGGTGTGAAGTACAAATGTGACTAACTCCTGAATCTGAGTGTTTGAAACCTCTAGTAGTTCCTCCTATAGTTAACTTGTTCTGGTCTCATTTCTTGAGCTTGTCTTTCCCTGGGCAAGCAGCACTTTCCTTAAGCTCCTAGTCTTTATTTCAACCTCATGTGCAGCTGACTATGAAGTCCTAACACTATTCTGGCCCTGAATTTAGGGAAACATCAGTAAATTTCATTTACATTTCTTGGGCATCCTGTTCCAACAGAGTAGATTCACCATTTCTACTTTCCTCCTGAAATGGATGAACAGCACGAGCTGAGTCATTGAAACTAGGGTTTATCAAGCACAGGACGTTCTACATAGTCTGTTCATACCACAGGGACAATATCTGCATAAACCAACACCACACAGTGTTTGTCTCTCTCTCTCTCTTTCCCCCCCCCCCCCCCCCTCCCTTCAACTTGCCTCAGTCTCACCTGCTACTAAACCTCTGGCTCATAAACCCGACTGATCACAGCACATGCACATTACTCTTGTTAAAATAATTAAACCCATCGTATATGCTGGTGGAAACAATGCCCCATCCGATATTTAAGACATAAAAGACTGCACAAGGTTACCCATTGTTTGAAGGGGTTTTTTTTAAGGTGGGGTTTCAAATAATGGGGAACAAGCAATCTAAACACAAAGAACTGGCTAGGTTGGGAGAAAAGGCTGAAGAGACAAATGGCATTTAATGTGGAAAACTGCAAGTTTAACCAAGGAAGGGAAATAAACTCTGGAGAAGAGAAGACTCAAGTGAGATATCATTGAAGTATTCAAGATCCTTAAGGGAACAGGTGAATTGAGCTCCATTAATATGTTGGATGTTGCCACGCACTCCACAACCAGGGATACAGGCTCGAGCTTACAAGCGAAGCTGCACGGACAGTTTAACTACTTCACACCAAAGGTGGCCAACATCTGTTGTAGACCACCCAGGGAGGCCAGTGGATGCAGATAGTGTGGGAAAATTTAAGGGAGAACTGGATAGATATTTGAAGCAGTGGGCAACTGAAGGGGCATTCGTCTGTGGGATCCAGCCAGATGGACTGAATCTCTTCCAGGCCCGCACTTCCCTGTTAATCAGACTCACTTTCCCTTCGCCTGGCTTGTTGTTGGTTTGCAGACACTCTGATCTGTTTGGATGTTACATGTCAGCCTTGGCTCAGTGGGTAGCACTCTCGCCTCAGTGTCAGACGTTTGTGGGTTCAAGTCCTACTCCAGAGCCTTGAGCACGTAATCTAGGTTGACTCTCCAGTGTAGTACTGAGGGAGTGCTGCACTGTCGGAGGTGCCGTCTTTCAGATGAGATGTTAAACCGAGGCCCTGTTGCTCCTCTCGGGTGGATGTAAAAGATCCCATGGCATTATTTCGAAGAAGTGCAGGGGAGTTCTCCCTGGGGCCAATATTTATCCCTCAACTAACATCATTAAAACAGATTATCTGTTCATTATCTCATTGCTGTTTGTGGGACCTTGCTGTGCGCAAATTGGCTGCTGTGTTTCCTACATTACAACAGTGACCACACTTCAAAAACACTTCAGTGGCTGTAAAGCGCTTTGGGACATCCTGAGGTCGTGAGAGGCGCAACAGAATTGCAAGATCTTTCTATTTTTTTCTTTGTTACATCAAGCCCACAGCTACCTTCAAATAACCAACTCACTGAACCTTCCAGAATTATGAACAACCTGTAAACCATTGTGATTCTAGATATTTTAACTCTCACTGTCACATTTGGAGAGCAGGCAACCAACAGCAATGACATCATCATCAGTCAGTGGTCGTCCAATGGTGGTAATCCCTCAATGTCTTGATTGGCTCTGGGTAGCATCCCTGCTCCTCCTTTTTTTGATTGGAGCTCTGAGTGAGGACAAAAGGTCTGATTGGTTACTGGGAACTGTCACTCATCACCTGGACTGCCACTTCCTGTATTAAAGGGGGGGGGGGCGGGGCACACTGTCCCCAGCAGTATAAATACAGGAGCAGGTGAGTGAGGGTTTGTTTAAGGATCTTGTTATTTGGTCACTTTTCAAGATGGTGTCTGAGGTGTGTCAGAACTATCACAAGGAGTGTGAGGATGGTGTCAACAAGCAGATCAATATGGAGCTCTATTCCTCCTATGTTTACCTCTCCATGGTGAGTTTCAGTTTTTCTTGTTGCAGTGACTTTTCTGATCTGAAAGCTATTATTGGAATCAATAACTTGGAAACAGTTTTCTTTAAGTTAGTGTAGCCTTGGATTGATTCATACTTAGAATCATAGAGAGGTTACAGCATGGAAGGAGGCCATTTGGCCCATTGAGTCTGTGCTGGTTCTGTGTAAAGCAATCCAGCTAGTCCCACTCCCCTGCTGTAGCCCTGCATTTTTTTTTTCTTTCAAGTACTTATCCAGTTCTCTTTTGAAGGCTATGATTGAATCTGCCTCCAGCACCCCCTCAGGCAGTGTATTCCAAATCATAACCACTTGCTGTGTTTTTTAAAAAAAACCTTTTCCTCATGTTACCTTTTGGTTCATTTGCCAATCACCTTAAATTTATGTCCTCTTGTGCCAATGGGAAGTTTCTCTCCATCTACTCTGTCTAGACCCTTCATGATTTTGGTCCATATCATTATACTTGGCCCAATGATCCAAGCTCCTAGGCTTCTAATCCTTGCAGGAGTTACCTCAACTCAAAGGGATCTGGACTTCAACCAAAAGTTTTTTTTTAAATTCCCTGCAAAGTGAATGAAGTTATTAAAATCTGAAATGAGTACTTTAATCTAATTTACCAAACAAAATACCCTTAGTGGGAAGGGATAATTGAGTGCATTTGACTAACTGGCCAGAATTGGTGCAGTGTCTGAAATGGTTCTTAAGATTGTGGAGTTTGTTCATGTTTAGACCCCAGCTCCTGCACTAATGAAGCAGGAGGAATCCAGAAGCTGGGGGATAGTATTGCAGTCTAACTACTTGTTCTGGGTAGGGAGTGAGGACAAAAGTATGACTTGCAAATTAAACCAAACCCAGTTTAGCATGTGATGACTTCAATGTGCACAAGTCACCAAAGCAAACAAAAGGTTGAGTTAATAACTGATTGGAGCCTATTCTCCATACATCTCCCATTCTATTGTACATGAATGTACAAAACATGTTATCACCAATTATTGGGATTGAGAAAGCCCAATACCACAATGACTATCTACAAACCCCCTCCTCCACCAGCTCCCAGTGAAGGGTCATAAAACGAACCATGATGACAAAGTCTGTCCAGTGAGGTTGTCTTGTTTCCTGGCACTAGGTGAGTTGCTAGGAGCTGTGTACATTACTCATTGTGCCCATTACTCATTGACTTAATCAGATAATTGCGGCCCACAGCCGTTCTTGATCAACTGAATTGATTAGATCTGCTTTGACTCCCATTTTCAATAGTGACTTTCTTCCTACAGTCCTTCTACTTTGACCGGGATGATGTTGCCCTCTCTCATTTTGCCGAGTTCTTCAAGAAACAGTCACATGAGGAACGGGAGAACGCTGAGAAACTGATGAAATTCCAGAATCAGCGTGGAGGCCGTATTGTCTTGAAGGACATCAAGGTTGGAGAATTGTACCTGCTTATTTTCTCCCCTAACCTGGGATACTTTTGATACAAAATGCCCATGCAGAAAATTATTTAGCTCCAGTTTTTGGGTTATATCCACTGTCACCTAGTATTTGAAGACTGTGAAGAATTAGTTTGTATGAGCAGAAATGTACCCACTAGTACACTAGAGTTTGACCTGGTAATCTAGAATGCATGTTCTGCACATTTATTTCTGAGCACACCTGCACTGGACTTTATGCTTGACATGCACTTCAATTTGCTAAGACCAAAAATTCCTTCTCCAGAAGCCAGAGCAGGATGAGTGGAGCAATGGTCTGGAGGCAATGCAGAGAGCTCTGCAGATGGAGAAGGATGTGAACCAGAGTCTGCTGGATCTGCACAAACTGTCCACTGAGAGGACAGACCCTCATGTAAGTTCTTTTTGTTCTGTTGGAGTGAGGTGGTAAAAATGTAATCAATTAAATGTCCCTCTCTCTTTAATTTTCACCAGTGGAATAATTCCACTAATTTGCTCTGTGCTACACACATGGCCACAATGATGCCTTGGACATCCTGTATGTTTGAACCAGAAGGTTGTTGCAATATTTTTAAGCCATTACTATGAAATCTGCCATTCGTGTCCCATTCCTGAGTACCTGTTATACTGTTTGACTGTTGTGGAACAGGGATGTACCCAAGGACTTAGATATTCTGGCCTCACCTCTCAATATTTTCATTTTTTTTAATCCAGTTGTGTGATTTCCTGAAGACCCACTACTTGGATGAGCAAGTGAAGATGATCAAGAAGCTTGGAGATCACCTCACCAACCTGAAGAGACTGGGAGCCCCTGAGAATGGCATGGGAGTGTACCTGTTTGACCAGCTCACCTTGAGGAGCTAACACTGAATTCTGCCACTTGACTTGTCCCAAAAGTTGAACCTTTTTACTGGTCTAATGAGATTAGTATATTTGATTGAGACAATATATTGATTTAATGATGTATGAAGTAATCTATTAAAGAACTATTTGATTCTGACATTCTGACTTTTTTAAAAGCTAAAGTGTTCACTGACTTCTTAATCCAAGTAAATCTAACTGTCATTATCTTTCAACTGACTTTAGCTTTATCCCAAAGAATTACATTTCCACATGGAGCACACCAATGGGAAATAATTTGGTCCTATGAGAATCCAGCTGGCCAGTGCCCTTTTTTCTAATGTATTAATTTGGGTTGAATGTTAATGATTTTTGAAGAAGGTTGTGGTTCTCTGGCTAAGCACCATCTCAAACGAAGGTGGGCAACTTCCCCTTGTGCAGAATTCGGAGAGAAGCCTTTGCTGCCTTCTGTCCATCTCATTTGGACAAGAGGTTGGTTCCTTGAACTCTTGCTGTCTGGTCATGTTAGTTAAATCTCCTTAACCTAGTCTTGGTTCCCTCCATTCTCCCACTGTGAAGCAGCAGCATCTAAACTAAAACTTTTACTGTTTCTCGGCTAGTGACCAGGCCAAGACTGTCTTTGTAAGAGCTTGACTTTCATATTATAGAAATAAAAATGTTATTCTAAATAAAATCCCATGCTGAGGGGAAATAATGTGTATCTGCTAAACTAATGGTAACTAATTACCATGCCAACTCTTCAAGGCAAATCTACATTTCAAACCTCCTTCATGATGGAACATTAACTCTAATCAATCCTATGTACAACATACAAACTCCCACTTGTGATAAACTGCTCAGTTGGTTAACTATATGGATTGAAATGTCATGGGTTTGATTCCAGGGCTGGGCTGAGTTAACTGAGCTTTCCTGGACTAGTAGCCAGAGTGCAACAATTGGTGCAAAAAAAGGTTCACCAGGATGATGCCAGAACTGAGGATATGCTTACCAGGAAAGACTGAACAGGCTCGGACTCTTTGCTCTAGAAAAGAGAAAGCTGAGAGGGCTTTCCGGGTCTGAAATTGAGTTTGAAAATGCCTGAGGCCAAGAAAGGTGTCAAGAAAACCATGAGTAAAGTACCAACCAAGAAGTGTCCAGTTCTGGGCACCGCACTTTAGGAAAGATGTAATGGCCTTAGAGGGGATGCAGAAGAGATTTACGAGAATGATTCCAGAGATGAGGGACTTTAGTTACATGGTCATACTGGAGAAGCTGGGGTGGTTCTCCTTGGACCAGAGATGGTTGCGAGGAGATTTGATAGAGATGTTCAAAATCATTGAAGGGTCTAGATAGAGAGGAAACTGTTCCCATTGGTGGAAGGCTCAAGAACCAGAGGACATAGGTTAAAGGTGATTGGCAAAAGAACCAAAGGTGACATGAGGAAAAACTTTTTCACACTGCAAGTGGTTAGGATCTGGAATGCACTGCCCGAGGGGTGGAGGCAGATTCAATCGTGGCCTTCAAAAGGGAACTGGATAAGTACTTGAAAGGGAAAAAATTGCAGGACTACGGGGATAAGGTGGGGGAGTGGGATTAGCTGGATTGCTCTTGCATGGAGCCAGCGTTGTCTCGATGGGCCGAATAGCCTCCTTGTGTGCTGTAACCTTTCTATGATTCTAGGTGACCTGAGAGAGATCTTCAAGATTATGATGGGGTAGATGTAGAGATGATGTTTCCACTTGTTGGGGGAGACCAAAGCTAGGGGCCATAAATATAAGCTAGTCGCTAATAAATCCAATAGGGAATTCAGGAGAAACTTCTTTACCCAGAGAGTGGTGAGAATGTGGAACTTGCTACCACATGGAGTAGTTGAGGTGAATAGCATCGATGCATTTAAGTGGAAGCGAGATAAATGCATGAAGAAAGGAATAGAAGGATATGATGAAAGGGTTAGATAAAGAGGGATGGGAGGAGGCTGGTGTGGAGCATAGACCAGTGGGGCTGAGTGGCCTGTTTCTGTGTTATAGACCTCTATGTAATTAGTTTTATTGCCGCTGGGCTAGACAGGGGACAATCAGCCAGGGTTCCTGCTCCAGATTACAATCCAGTGACCCCCTGCTGGAATGTACCCGTGTGGGTACTGGGTCGGGTGTGGTTGCACTGCCCTCTTTTTCTCCCCCCATACCCCAATGAAGAATGATTTCTTGGGTGAGCTCCCAGACTAGTCCACGTGCAACTGTACCTCAACAAGAGGCAGTGCCTTGGAAGGGGAAGAATGGAATATAAAGCTCTAGCAATAAACTTCAAAAGAGCAACTGATTGTAGTTTAGCCCAGTCCTCAGATGGTTAAATAGGACACATCCCACTTACCAGTCCCATTACACAACTGCAGCAAGTCCTGATAAGCTTCACTTTAGCCGATCCTGTCACGTTATCTCTCCTGCCCTACGGGTGACCTCCGCCCTTGCCGCTGTCATTTGACAAAAAAAAAATAATCTTCCACGTTTCAGCTTCAGGGGGACGAGGGGAAAGAGACGGAGAGGGAGAGAGAGAGGGAGACAGCCATTCAGAGGATTGCCGCCATGTCAGACAGTAAAGATCAGGAGACCATACGTGAAGCAGAGAAAGACAAGGCCACGACTGCATCGCCTGAGACGCCCTGCGCAGACCTGAAAACTGCCATGGTGAAATGGTGAGTACGACTGTTTGCTTTTAAGAAACATTCCTGTCCCATTTTAATTGAATGGGGGCAGTCGGTAAATGTGAACCTTCACGGTAAATGTTTTTTTTTTAAATCGCTGAGTACATCACCGATCTGCATTTTACGGGATTTTAAACGACTAAAATGCAGAGTCTCTCCGTGGTTAAATACATTTTCCCATTCTAGCAGCAGAAGTGATCTTGCTTTGTGGACCTGTCAGTTTGCATATATCGACTCTGAATTAACTATAATCCAGGAATTTGCGTGGAATGTCGGCCCTGCCATCCCGTTATTCCAATTAGGGTGGATGCCTGTTATTGTCACTCCCTCCCCCCCTCTTTCCTCTCCTCCCCACCTCAACCCCCAACCCCCAACCCTACCCAACATGTACAAGAGGAGAGAGTCTCTTCCAGCACTGATAATCCAAACCTCTCCGACTCTCCACCTCTCTCTCCTCCATTAAGCCTTAGTGTAAAACCTACCTCTTGGACCAAGCTTTCGGTCGCCTGTCCTAATGTCTCCTTCTTTGGCTCGGTGTCAATTTTTGCCTGATTAACACTCCTGTGCAGCGCCTTGGGACGTCTTACTACGTTAAAGGCGCTATATGGTCCAGTGCAGTACTGAGGGAGTGCTGCACTGTTGGAGGTGCCATTTTTCGGATGAGACTTCAAACCGAGGCCACATCTGCCCTCAGGTGGATGTAAAAATCCCACGGCCACTATTTCAAAGAGGAGCAGGGGGAGTTCTCCCCGGTATCCTGGTCAACATTTATCCCTCTACCAATATTACTAAAACACAAATTATCTGGTCATTATCACGTTGCTGTTTGTGGGATCTTGCTGTGCGCAAATTGGCTGCCGCATTTCCTACATTACACTTCAAAAGTACTTCATTGACTGTAAAGCGCTTTGGGATGTCCTGAGACCGTCAAAGGCCGATATAAGCTGGGAACAGGTGAAGTGCAGGACTGATGTCAGGAGGCTTAATTTCCACCCACAGAGATTAATACCTGAAGTAATTTTCCAATAGTAAGGAAAAAACACTAGTCATTCTAGTTAACCTTTGTTTGGTGGTGTTAGTTGAGGGAGGTGTGTTGAATAGGACACCTCTCCTGCTCTTCTTCAAATAGTGCAATGGGATCTTTTAAGTCCACCAAAGAAAGCAGGCAGGACCTCAGTTTAATATCTCGCTCCCTCAGTACTGCACTAGATCAGGTCCTCGAGCCCAGGAGTAGGACCTAAACCCACAACCTCCTGAATCAGAGGCGAGAGTGCTGCCAACGAGGTGGCAGATATCTTACCTTTCCAATCGGGTAGGCCAGACAGCCCAGAAGGTCCCAGGTTTGAATCCCAAACTATAGAGTTAGCTGATGTCCGGAGGGAGGGAGGGGGGGGGCGTGAGAATAATGGGTCTCAGGCCCCTGTGGAAAATTAGCTGGGATTTGCAAGTGACTCCTGTTGAGTGCATTGGTTAATAAAAAAGTCATCTTTTAGCAGTGGTGCCTTCCACAGCGGAATAGTCTACTGCCATTCACTATCAAAGCGCATGTACAAGTGGACATTTGAGTGAGGGAATGGACAGCTACCATTTTGGAATCTCGAATCTGGAGATTTTGGGGGGAGGGGGGTAAAATTGAAAGATGCAGAAAAATGGATTCCGACATCTAAGCAGAGGGAATCCTCCATTCAGGATTAACTCGCATCAGGAAGGCCTCCCCTCACTGGAAGCTGGTGTCATTCAGTTGGCGTGAGACTCCTTTCACTGCCCTGGTATTGTTTTAACCTCAAACTCTGTTCCCTAACTCGAGCTGACGGTGACTTTGCCTGGTTTATCTTACGTGGCCAGCCCCAGGGCAGGGACTGAGGACCATGTCACCCAGTGATGGGTAATTTAAACTGTCGGCCCGCGAGCCTCCGAGCGCTGACTCAGCGCGCCTGACATCTAATTAAACCAGGGAAGAATTTCTGGGTATTTCATGGCTGGTTGCTGCTGTGTTTGCATTGTACTCGTGTAATGAAGTCTGACTGGTCATTAGTGCTGGGTTTCTAGGTACTACCCACCCAGATAAATCCATAAAGCATTTCTGGACACATTCTCTGTTAGTATGAGATCTGAAAGGACTTCCTCGTTGTTTAACAAACTGAGAACAGCAAGGCTTCTAATATTGGTATGAGTTTCGTTGGGGGAGGGCGGATGGATTTGGGGGTTGGGATTAAGTTTGGGGGTTTAGACCCCCATTCCTTTTAAATCTGTTTCCCATACAGTAGTCAGCAGCACATCTGCCTTTAATTTTGGTGCTTTTTAAAAATCATTTCCAGCATTGCGGATAAAGGTGAAGAAAGTTGCAAAGAGGCGACTCAGGCCTACAAGAACTGCATGAAAACGTTAGGATTGAAAGTTTAACAGCAGCTGACTGGTGAGTGTCTGTTATATTTGGTGTCGCTGTTTTGGTGACAATTATCCATGAGTCACTCCGTTCTCTAGCCGCCAACTCCGTCCCTCTCCCTGGCCGCTGTCTGAGGCTGATCCAGACCGCTCGCAACCTTGGCGTCCCATCACGCAGCTTCCAACCACATATCCGCTCCATCACCAAGACCGCCTACTTCCACCTCCGTCACACGGCCCGCCTCCGCCCCGCCTCAGCTCATCTGCTGCTGAAGCCTGCATCGTCGGGGTGTAGTTGCAGAGTCTGGCCAATAAGTGGTAGGGTTGCCAATATTTTTCTAATTAATAAATGAAATTTTTAAAAAACTCATCATTTTTTGAAGTCCTAGGATTTTTCTCCCTGGTTTGCTCTCAGCAATGTCCCAGGAGATTAATCTTCGATTCCTGGTGACTCCAGGGTGCAGTCCTGAAGAGTTGGCAACCCTAATTCTTGGTCTGTGCTGAATTTGCTGATCTCCATCACGCTGATCACTCAGAACAACACGACTGTGGTTTAATCTCATTTTGCTGCGTAATCTTTGGTGACAGTGTTGTTTTTGGTTGCTTAATTCCCCCGCCCCCAAGTTATCATTGGGCCAATCGCATCGTGACTCCTGGGAACTGCAGGAAGAAATGCTTTTTAAGCCAGTCTTCCTACACTGTTCTCACACGCTGGGTCAGGATACACGAGAAAGCTTGAGATCCAATAAGTGATCTTTCTCCCACCTCTGGCCTCCAAACTCTCTCACTTTGCCTTAACATGACTTGCCTCTCCCTTTATAATGTCCATTTATTATGGCCACTGCTCCAACCTGAGAAGATCACCCTCTAGTGTACCATTTTGCCACTTCCTGCACCAACCCTTTCTAGATCTGACTGACATTGACAATTATCATTCAGCACAGGCGGCCATTTGGCCCATCCTGCCTGTGCCAGCTCTTTGAAAGAGCTATCCAATTAGTTCCACTCTCCTGCCCTTTCCCCCGTAGCCCTGCAAATGTTCCCACTTCAAGTATTTGTCCAATTCCCTTTTGAAAGTTATTATTGAATCTGCTTCCACCGCCCTTTCAGCAGTTTTGTTCTGTAATCTATGCCCAGTTTAAAAAAATGGATCAGGACAGTCCAAACTCACTTCACAAAGGCTTCCTACAATCAGCAGAGCAGCCTTTCATCCCCTTGACTAGATTTGAACTCAGGAACTACAGCAGAAGGGCTCTTTCAAAGAGCCGGCACAGACAGGATGGGCCGCATGGCCTCTGGTGCTGAATAATAATTGTCAATGACACTCAGATCCAGAAAGGGTTGGTGCGGGAAGTGGCAAAATGCCACGCTGGAACACTAGAGGGTGATCTTCTCAGGTTGGAGCACTGGCCATAATAAATGGACATTAAAAAAGGGAGAGGTAAGTCTGTTGGTTTGCATCAACCAGTGCCCCTCTTAATTCTAAGTCGGATATGCACAGCTCAATTAACATATCTCTCTTTTTCTGCAGGTACCTGCATCTGTGGGATACGCACTCCCTCACCACTCCTTTGCCCAGAATTCCTCATTTCGTTTCCACATAGCTCCCGTTCATTAACCACCCTTCTGCTTGGCAAATAAAACCACAGCAGAATGGCAGCATCCGACTGTCGCATTCAAGTTTTATTTTTTTGGTCACACTTGTACAAAAGGAGTGTGAGGATATGCAGCTCATCCCACAGCTGTGAAGGATCGCCTCTCACACTTGTGTCTAACAGCAGCCTTCCATCAGAGCGACACTACGTCAGGCATGCAATGTTTCATTATATGATGTACTTCGAAAAGAAGCAATGCTGACCCCTACCACGTAACTAAGTGCAAGCAGAGGTCATCGTTTTTAACCTTCACCACTGTTAGTGATAGAAAGACTTGCGATCAGATAGAGCCACGTCACATCTCTTAAATGTTCCAAAGTGCTTCACAATCAATTCCGTTATAGTACAGTCGTTATTTAGGCAAACAAGTTGTGCACAGCACAAAAAAAAAATAGCAGTGAAATGAATGACCAGTTGATCTGTTTGTGGTGGTGTTAGTTGAAAATACTGCTCAAGAAACCTGTTCTTGCAATAGTGGATAAATATTTTTTCATATAATAAAAATATTAAAATGCTCTGACAATTCAAGTGCTGTTTAATTCTGGAATGAGCTCTGAAGCCGATGGAGATCAGGGACTCACAAGCAGCAGCGATGATTTCTCCGAGATGGAAAACAAGAATTTTTAAGGCTAAAATAGCTGCCCCCTTTTCCACAGATTGACCCCCCTCTACCTGCCTCGACCCCACCTCCCCACCTCATCCCTCGACCCCACCGACCCGCCTCCTCACCGCATCCCTCAACCCCACCTACCCACCATATCCCACAAATCCACCTTCTCATCATGTCACTGAATCACAGTAACCAGCCTTCTCATTGTATTTCATTGCTGCAGCAGCTCCACTGCCTGCTTCCTGCACTGCAACTGCAGGGGGGGGAAAAAAAGGCCAAAAAGGAACAAGTGACATCCAAAATAAGACTCAGGACTCTAGTAAAATTTCAAAAATAATCAAACGGTATATAATTTATTGTGAAGGAAAAGGTTGATCATACATAGACAAACAAAAAAAAAAAATCCATAACTCCCCATATAAAAGCATCTGCAAAAAAAAAAATAATGTAGTGCTGACTGAACCGTGCCCAAACACCCAGTTCCTGATAACAGCAGATGATACACAACACACACTGTGTCGGCCCTCTAGAAAAGGAGATGGAGAGATGCTCAAAAAAGTGCATAACGACAGATGCTTGGACAGAAGGCATTTTGCAAGGTTTCATTTTTAGTTAAAAAGAAATGCAGGTTATGATGGAGGCTGTTGAACATTCAGCAATTACCATGAGCTCTATAAATGTACACGGTACGTCAGCACGCAGCGAGGCATCCTCGTCGCGTGTAGCTGAGGACTTGCTGCAAGGGACAGTCCTTGTCCAACTCAGCTTTAGATTTCACACACCTCGCACTTTGGTTACAGGCACAGTGCCACCTCTCGGGGAGACGCCAAGACTGGCCAGATGACGCACTCTGCTCTGCTGTGCTCTACGTATCTCACAGAGTGTGTCACCGTACTGACTGCAACTCAATCGGCTATTAATACTTTACAATCCAAGCTCTTAAAACACAATTATTATGAGTGCTGTGTGCGGGTCGGGTTCAATCATTGCTTTACGATACAAACGAGCAACCTTCCCCAAATCTGTTCATTTTAATGTCGAGTTAGTGAGGGTTAAGCTGAAGGAAAAGAGCACATTTCACACCCAATGCCCTCCCCCAAGGTTAAACTACCCGCCCATGCACTCCCAACTCTGAAAACCCCTATTAGCATCGTCGGGGTTTTAGGTATCAGGGAAATAGCTTCAGGCTTAAGAACAAATGAAACGTAGCAGAGTGCACCCTGCTGTGTCGCTGGTTGAGTCACAGGAACGTGCCCAGAAGGTGAGATGACTTCCTGGAGTCAGAGGTGCAGCCAGTGAGAGGGACCTTGCACAACGCAGAGGTGGTGCTGGCCCTGCTGCTCTGCCGCCCATCTTCCAATTGCAACCCACACACTGTTTCGTTAATACTAAAGGCGGCCCCCTGATCCCAGGAAACTCAGGTCAGGGGCTTTGGGCTGCTGTGTATAGGAAAACCCGAGTTTGCAGCACACACCCTGGTCCAGGTGTAGTGTCTGAAGCAATTCGGGTAACGCAACGGACTGAGGTGGGGGGGGGGGGGGGGGGGGGCATGTCTGGCACAAATGACAACATGGCATTTCATGCAGAGGCGACATTCAACACTCCGATCTAACCGCACAGCCCAGGTTGTCACCATTACTTTTGTGTGTCATGTCCATCATTGCTCTATTTAATACCGGTCAGGCTCCTGTGGTGTTAACACACAGGGGAATCAAGACCAAGTGGGGGAAGTGGGGTTACAGGGTGAGGGAATAATTGGACCAGGATGTGTGGACGTAATTCAGGCCCCATTTAAAGTCATCATTAATTCCTACCTCCACGTTTATAATGGAAGCTACCTATGTAAACTTGTCACGCTGAAATTACACCCTCCAGCCAATGATGGCGCCGTGGTGGGAGGGTGTAATTATATTGTGGCAGGTTTACGTGGGCGGTTTCCATTACAAACGTGGATCAAAGATCCTGGTCCTGACTGCTATTCGGTGACTCAATTGAAAGTGCGTACACAGGATCAGGGTCGGCTGCGATACCCTCCCGAGTCGAATAGCTGGCAGAGGCTCAATTCTTTGGTTCACCCTCTGGAGCTGCATGCTGACGGGTATCGCCACCTTCAGGAGAGAAGGTGCAGTCACGCGTACGGTGGCAGCTGCTGCTCAGAGCGCGAGTGCCGTATTAAAGGCACCTGCGCACACGGAACGTCCAATCCTACACCAGTGACCGTAAAGGCTCGCCAGCATAATGTGAAGTGGTACACGACAGTCGGGCAGGTGTTACCGCGGCCCCTGTGCAGCGGCTTTTCCATTTCTGCCGGGGACGCCCTCCAAGGGCATCAGGGGACGGGGATGCCCTTCCAGCATTCACCTGGAGCCCTGCAGGAGAATAACTTCACCGCACCTTGCACACCAAGCTTTAAACAGGATCAAACAAAATTATACAGAAGCCTCGCCTTCCAATTTACCTAACGTCACAGGTGCACTTTCAATATCTTCCTTAAAGCAAAGGTTGGTGTGGACTCTGTGTCCAGTACCGGGCACAGTGCCACTCTCTCGCGGGCATTAATACACTGGCAGCAAGGGAGAGAAACGAGAGAGGACAGGCAGGGAATATAAAGGCTGCCCGCAAACACTATCCTAACTTGCTTTGCCAGCAGGCTGCCTGGCTCCCGGCAAAAAGGAGCCTCTCTTACTTTGGCTCTTAGCGGCTACTGCCGAGGTGCACGGTGCCAAGAGTACGAGCCTAGAGGAAGAAGAAGGAGGCCCCCCCCCTATGCAATCTCACTCCTGTGACCGCCATAAAGTTCTGCAATCATTCCCTTAAACAACAAAAAGAAAAAGATGACTAAGTCACTATCGCTCGGTACAGTCTGTATTTTGACCCCCAATTTAAAATTTTAAAAAAACAAACCAAAGAAAAAAAATTCGACCCCCTCTTCCCTCAGTCTTTACGGAGATTTTTCAGCCGTTTTTCCAGGTCGGCATCTGCGTCTTCCAGAACCACCGGCTCCGCCTTCTTCCCAGCAGCGACGCTGAGGGACGCCCCGGTACTCGGGAGGTCTGTAAACGAAGAGGAAGCAGTGAGAATTCCGCCTGGACGAGGACTGTTCACCTGATCTGAATTCCGCTCGAGACCACCGACTGCAGGCAGCCTCTCTGCTCGCGACGCCCGGACGCGGCCGGCGAGGGCCGCGGCTCGGTGGGTCGCGCTCCCGCCTCGGAGTCAGGAGGTCGTGGGTTCGAGTCCCACTCCAGAGACTTGGGCACAGGACCCAAGGCTAACACTCCCGCTGCAGTACTGAGGGAGTGCTGCACGGTCGTTGGTGAGACGTTAAATCAAGGTGGAAGGAAAAGATCCCACTGCACTATTTCGAAGAAGAGTTCTCCCCCGTGTCCTGACCAATATACATCACTAAAAATACTGATTATCTGGTCATTATCACATTGCTGTTTGCGGGATCTTGCTGTGCGCAAATTGGCTGCCGCCTTTCCTACATCACAACAGTGACTACACTTCAAAAGTGCTTTGGGGCGTCCTGGGGTCGGGCAAGGCGCTATATAAATGCAAGTTCTTTCATTGTCTAGAGGTACCACCTTATGCATTGGATGCTCATTAATCAGTACTTCACTGGATTCAGTGCTAATGTCACACACCACCAGGCCGGGCTCTGCACTAATCTAGTGAGCCTCAAAAGGGTGCCACATATGGAACCATTAACACACAAAGACAGGAAAACATAGCCAGCCTGCTTGGAAACAGCTCACTGGTTAGATAAGGTGCCTGGATAACCCAACAGGGTTAACACTGCACCAACAGGTTATGTAGAAACCTGTGAAAGCTTTAATTTGCATTCTGTCACGTCCGACAAGTACGTAGGGCGCTGCTGATCAGTTAAGATACTTACTGGACAGTTCATCCGTCAGGTTCAGACCAAGTTCATCCAGTACCTGAGACACGATAGCATCACTGCAAAGACAAAATGGAGTCAGTACGGCGTCAGACAGAAAGTGCTTTATTCTCTTTACATTAACTGCGGAGACCAGCGGATGAAGGTGACCGGACCAAGGTCGGGATTTCTCCTTCTGGGGAGTTGAGGCCGGGGAGGAAGAAAATAAAAAATCTGAAGCCCTAATCGAGGAATGTTCAAACTGTGATAGGTGAACCACATAAAACTCTTCCCCCATCGCAGGCCTCGCACTTAAAGCCCAGGCTATTCAGTCCTATCTGTGCTTATTATTCACTAGTTTGTCCTGATTGAATTTTGTGGGCCTGGAGATTTGGTAAAAGCCTTTTCTTCGGGTTGTTGCCTCGTAGGTGGATAAATCCTAATCAGAAATCCCTACATCAGAAAACCAACCAGTGTCACTAAACTTTATATCATAGAAAGTTACGGCACAGGAGGCCATTCTTCCCATCGTGTCAGTGCCGGCCGGAAAAAAGCTATCCAGCCTAATCCCACTTTCCAGCACTTGGTCCGTAGCCCTGTAGGTTACGGCACTTCAAGTGCGCATCCAAGTACTTTTTAAATGAGTTGAGGGTTTCTGCCTCTCCCACCCTTTCAGGCAGTGAGTTCCAGACCCCCACCACCCTCTGGGTGAAAACATTTTTCCTCAGCTCCCCTCTAATCCTTCTACCAATTACTTTAAATCTATGCCCCCTGGTTTTTGACCCCTCTGCTAATGGAAATAGGTACTCCCTATCCACTCTATCTCGGCCCCTCATAATTTTATACACCTCAATTAAATCACCCCTTAGCCTCCTCTGTTCCAAAGAAAACAACCCCAGCCTATCCAATCTTTCCACATAGCTAAAATTCTCCAGTCCTGGCAACATCCTCGTAAATCTCCTCTGGACCCTCTCTAGTGCAATCATAACTTTCCTGTAACGTGGTGACCAGGACTGTACGCAGTACTCGAGCTGCGGCCGAACTAGTGTTTTATGTCCGGGAGGCCCCATCATAATGCGCCTGAGTTCCAAGAGAGAAAGCTTGTCCAAATGGAAGGAATACTGCAATATGCCACTTCTCCCAGCAGAGAGCACTGGAGCACTGCAGAGGCACAGTCCCATTGTGGACGTGAATATCCTGAAACAAATTTTAAAACAATCTCCCACCAGAGTCTCAAGAGGTTCCAGTTCACCCACAGTCGCTCAGTCATCTGCCTTTTACCCGCTCCTGATTTTCTACCGACGTCTCTCCTGAAACACAGGCTCTCGCTGGGACCTGGTCTCCTGGGCACCGACAGCCCCTCAAGTACCCCGCCCAATCTCACGTGCGAGTGCAGACCACACGGACTGCAGCGGTTCAAGAAGGCGGCTCGCCACCACCTTCTCGAAGGGCAATTAGGGATGGGCAATAAATGCCAGCCTCGCCAGCGACGCCCACATCCCATGAACGAATTTTTTAAAAATGGCGAGCACCAGATTCCCACAGACGAGCCCCAGTCCTCACTCATCAGCCACAGATATCACCTTTCACCGGTCGGTGCTCGCTGTTATTTAATTGGGGAAAAAAAACTAATTTCACTGGACGGTGAATCGCTAACTAGAGGCCATAAGTTTAAGATCACACCCAAAAGACGACATGCATGCTAAACAGCGGAAGCAATATGCTATAGACAGAGCTAAGCGATTCCACAACCAACGGAACAGATCAAAGCTCGGCAGTCCTGCCACATCCAGTCGTGAATGGTGGTGGACAATTAAACAACTAACGGGAGGAGGAGGCTCTGCAAACATCCCCATCCTCAATGATGGCAGAGTCCAGCATGTGAGTGTAAAAGACAAGGCTGAAGCGTTTGCAACCATCTTCAGCCAGAAGTGCCGAGTGGATGATCCATCTCGGCCTCCTCCCGATATCCCCACCATCACAGAAGCCAGTCTTCAGCCAATTCGATTCACTCCACGTGATATCAAGAAACGGCTGAGTGCACTGGATACAGCAAAGGCTATGGGCCCCGACAACATCCCGGCTGTAGTGCTGAAGACTTGTGCTCCAGAACTAGCTGCGCCTCTAGCCAAGCTGTTCCAGTACAGCTACAACACTGGCATCTACCCGACAATGTGGAAAATTGCCCAGGTATGTCCTGTCCGCAAAAAGCAGGACAAATCCAATCCGGCCAATTACCGCCCCATCAGTCTACTCTCAATCATCAGCAAAGTGATGGAAGGTGTCGTCGACAGTGCTATCAAGCGGCACTTATTCACCAATAACCTGCTCACCGATGCTCAGTTTGGGTTCCGCCAGGACCACTCGGCTCCAGACCTCATTACAGCCTTAGTCCAAACATGGACAAAAGAGCTGAATTCCAGAGGTGAGGTGAGAGTTACTGCCCTTGACATCAAGGCAGCATTTGACCGAGTGTGGCACCAAGGAGCCCTAGTAAAATTGAAATCAATGGGAATCAGGGGGAAAACTCTTCAGTGGCTGGAGTTATACCTAGCACAAAGGATGATGGTAGTGGTTGTTGAAGGCCAATCATCTCAGCCCCAGGACATTGTTGCAGGAAATCCTCAGGGCAGTGTCCTAGGCCCAGCCATCTTCAGCTGCTTCATCAATGACCTTCCCTCCATCATAAGGTCAGAAATGGGGATGTTCGCTGATGATTGCACAGTGTTCAGTTCCATTCGCAACCTCTCAAATAATGAAGCAGTCCGTGCCCGCATGCAACAAGACCTGGACAACATCCAGGCTTGGGCTAATAAGTGGCAAGTAACATTTGCGCCAGGCAAGTGCCAGGCAATGACCATCCCCAACAAGAGAGAGAGTCTAACCACCTCCCCTTGACATTCAACGGCATTACCATTGCCGAATCCCCCACCATCAACATCCTGGGGGTCACCATTGACCAGAAACTTAACAGGACCAACCACATAAATACTGTGGCTACAAGAGCAGGTCAGAGGCTGGGTATTCTGCGGCGAGTGACTCACCTCCTGACTCCCCAAAGCCTTTCCACCATCTACAAGGCACAAGTCAGGAGTGTGATGGAATACTCTCCACTTGCCTGGATGAGTGCAGCTCCAAAAACACTCAAGAAGCTCGACACCATCCAGGACAAAGCAGCCCGCTTGATTGGCACCCCATCCACCACCCTAAACATTCACTCCCTTTACCACCGGCGCACCGTAGCTGCAGTGTGTACCATCCACAGGATGCACTGCAGCAACTCGCCAAGGCTTCTTCGACAGCACCTCCCAAACCCGCGACCTCTACCACCTAGAAGGACAACAACAGCAGGCACATGGGAACACCACCACCTGCACAATCCCCTCCAAGTCACACACCATCCCAACTTGGAAATATATCGCCGTTCCTTCATCGTCACTGGGTCAAAATCCTGGAACTCCCTTCCTAACAGCACTGTGGGAGAACCTTCACCACACGGACTGCAGCGGTTCAAGGCGGCGGCTCACCGCCACCTTCTCAAGGGCAATTAGGGATGGGCAATAAATGCCGGCCTCGCCAGCGACACCCACATCCCACGAACGAATAAAAAAAACAACGGGTGATGCTAGGAGAATTTCTTGTCATTTTTACGCAGAGGGTTGTTAGGACCAGGAATCCGCTACCAGAAATAGTGGGGGGGCGAGCAGTACCCATCATAGCTTGTAAAAGGAAAGTGGATAAATATTTGAAAGAGAGAGTTAAAAGGGCATGGGGAAAGGGAGTATAACTGGCTGACTCCAAACACCACCACATTTGCACTGTAAAACGCTACATTTCTATTCTATGAGCTTTAGAAGCAAACAGAAGGCAGTGGATGGCACAGTGCACTGTTGCCCAGTGAGACATGCCCCGCACCGGCAATACACGACATGGTGAGCTCCCTGATCTCAGGCAACCAGAAGAGTGAATCACCACCGCAACGTTCTCACAGTCTGGCATGACCTGGGACCTTGAGACCAGGGAGCTGGTTGGTGTCATTGCTGTGCACAGTCCTCAAAAGAGGATGATATTGTTAAGAGTCCCTGGAGTGGGACGCTCTTCACTGACCTCTCTTCCTCGTCATCTTCATCGCCCATGGCATCATCGATGGCATCGTTCATCATTTCCTCCTTCATATCCATGATCTCCGACTGCTTCTCAAACTCCATCATGATCTTCTGAATCTGAGGCAGCTTCAGCTGCAACACAGAGCACACGGGGGGGTGGGGGTGGAAGGGAGGTTATGGGGGGTCGCAGACCAGCAGCTCCGAAAGACAGAACCCAGGGACCGTGACGTACCGATCACAGGCTGGGCTTAGTCGAAACTTTCACCAATAATTTTCTGCGTGGTTGAAACCTTGCACTGTCCCCAAAAACCCCACCCCTCCCAAAAAAAGAAGAGATCCTGAGGTCAGGTCAGTAGATCCCGGTCACCACAAGTGCATCTTAACAACAAAACACCACAATCACTGTGATGCATTGCAGCAACACGACTCCCACCCCCACTCCACTCCATTCCGACTCCCACCCCCGCCCCACTCCACCTGGACCCCCGCCCCACTCCGGCGCCGCCCCCCGCCCCATCCCGACCCCCGCCCCCACCCCTCCAAATGCCACCACTCTCAAACAGGACTCCTGACACCAATCCTGTAGCCATTAGGAGTAAAATAAAAATTGAAAATGCTGGATAGTGAACTGGAAGGTCACGTGTCTAATGAATCCTGGTTACAAAAAACAATACTGTAAATACACATCAAGTCCCACAGCATCTGAAAGGAGAAGGCGGTTTAATCATTTGGGTGGGATCTTGTCCGTTCTGATGAAGGGTCTCTACATCCAAAAAGCCGACGTCATCTTTTCTCTTCACAGGTGCTGATTAATGTGTATTCCCAGCATTTATCAAATCTAACCCTATAACCAGGGTTCATTACAGACGGGTGTTTAAATCCTTCCCTCAACAGTGTGACCTCCTCCAGTCCTACAACTCCATCCCCGAACTCTCCGTTGCTCTGACTCCGGCCTCTTGTGGATGGCCCCTCCTCCCTTTGCCCCACCACTGGCGGCCGACCTTCCAGCCCCTGGGTCTCTGGATTCCTTCCCTAAACCACTCTGCCTCTCTCTCTCTCGTTAAGACTCTCCTTAAAACCCACCTAATCTCTCCTCCTTTGGCTCAGCATCTATGTTCTTCACACCTCAACACATTTTTCGACCTTATAAAAAGGAGCTGGATGTAAATAGAAGTTATTGTGTCTTTCTCAACAATTTTAAAATTACAAAACATTCATCAGCAGAAGGATCAGGTTAGCCGCCTCACCTGCTGGTTCATGGTGGCCATGGCCTTGGTGACTCCCTTCATGGCCTGGGCCATGGTGTTGTTGGATTTCAGCGTCTGGATCTTCAGGGACACGGCCTGGATGTTCGCCTTCATCATGATGAACTTCTTCACGTATCTCCGCGTCCGCACCAAGTCTTTCGCCATTATTTTAACCGCATCCTGAGGTTTGGCAAAAGAGACCCATTCAGCAGAGCCTGGAGCTACTCGGATAGTCACTCGCTCTAGAAACAAGTCACTCGCTCCAGAAACAAGTCACTCGCTCCAGAAACAAGTCACTCGCTCCAGAAACAAGTCACTCGCTCCAGAAACAAGTCACTCGCTCCAGAAACAAACAGCACCGCCTCGAAGCTATAAATCAGCAACCCAGATTACCATTAAACAGAAACCAAGAAAACAGGAGTAGGCCATTCGGCCCTGCTCCACCATTCAATATGATCATGGCCGATCCTCTATCTCAATACCATATTCCCACTCCCTCCCCATACCCCTTGATGCCTTTTGTGTCTAGAAATCTATCTAGCTCCTTCTTAAATATATTCAGTGACTTGGCCTCCACTGCCTTCTGCGGTCGAGAATTCCACAGGTTCACCACCCTCTGAGTGAAGAAATTTCTCCTCATCTCAGTCCTAAATGTCCTAGCCCGTATCCTGAGACTGTGACCCCCCCTCGTTCTGGACCCCCCCAGCCAGGGGAAACATCCTCCCTGCATCCAGTCTGTCCAGGACACAAAACTGCATCTTATATTCCGCAGCAGGTACAGTATTCCAACCAAAAAGAGCATCAGCTTAGCCCCACCCCATAAAAAGTTTTCCTTAAGATACTTCTCCTACCATCTGTCCTTGTTTTGCCATTTTCTTGATGTCCGCAATGATTTTCTTTTCCTGCTGTTCCAATTTCATCCGCTCGCGGTCCAGCTCCCGCATGGCCCGATTCAGGGCCCGCTGGTTCTGCCGCAGCATCTCCTCCGGGGTCTTTCTTTTACCAAATATAGCATTCATGGTGCTTCACTGGGCTGTGGGGAAACCAGCGAGACAGTCAGTACAGTTTACTAGGCAGTCCTGTCCAAATCACAAGAGAGACGACGACACTCCCACAACCTTCTCCCTCCCTTACTGTCCTGAAGATGTCGGCAGGCCTCCGTACCTCACCCGAGCTGCCATTCTTCGCACGAGTAGCAGGGCGTTTACGCAACCACAAAGGAAGGACTCGCATTTATATAGCACCTTTCACAACCTCAGGACGTCCCAAAACACTTTACAACCAATGAAGTACTTTTGAAGTGTAGTCACTGTTGTAATGTAGGAAACGTGGCAGCCAATTTGCGCACAGCAAGATCCCACAAACAGCAATGAGATAGAACGACCAGGTAAACTGTAGTTTAGTGATGTTGGTTGAGAAATAAACATTGGCCCAGGACACCGGGGAGAACGCCCCTGCTCCTCTTTGAAATAGTGGCCGTGGGATATTTTACGCCCGCCCGAGAGGGCAGGCGGGGCCTCGGTTTAACGTCTCATCCGAAAGACGGCACCTCCGGCAGGGCGGCGCTCCCTCAGTACTGGATTTTGCGCTCGAGTCTCTGGAGCGGGGCTCGAACCCACGACCTGCTGACTCCGAGGCGAGAGAGCGCGGCCCGCTGAGGCATGGCAGACGCCAAAAGGCATCACCAGCACCCCCGGGCCCCCTTCACCGGCACCCCCTTCACCGGCACCCCCGCGCCCCCTTCACCGGCACCCCCGCGCCCCCTTCACCGGCACCCCCGCGCCCCCTTCACCGGCACCCCCGTGCCCCCTTCACCGGCACCAACTGGGGGAGAGCAGGAGCCCAATTCTCCATCTCCAGCTTCCACATGGGAACCCCAGCGCTGCAGGAGCCGAACCTGGGGAACCTCCTGGTCCCTGCGGCTCAGCACCGGGCGGTGTTCGTACCCGGGGTGGGTGTCGGAGGGGGTGGAGCAGGCCGCTCTCCCCCCCCCCCCACCCTCCACCCACTGTGGACAGGGGCTCACTGCCCGCCCTGACTGACGGGCCTCCGGGTTAGATCCCAAACCTCAGCGGCCTGAGGGCCGGGGGAGGGGACACAGCGAGCGAGAGCAGCGGGGCTGGGTCCTGGGTCTCGGTCTGTCGGCAGCAGCCTGGTCCCCGGCCGCCGCCGCTCACGGGGGATGGTACCTGAAGGGAGGCCGAGGGCCGCGGCCTGCGCCTCGGGGGGGGGGGGGGGGAACCTCGGCCTCTTGCGCCGGGGAGCTGAGGTTTAGAGGAGGGACCGGGGCCTCGGGCGGGGGTCGGGCACGGGACCGGGACCGGGGCCTCGGGCGGGGGTCGGGCACGGGACCGGGACCGGGGCCTCGGGCGGGGGTCGGGCACGGACCCGGGACCGGGACCGGGACCGGGGCCTCGGGCGGGGGTCGGGCACGGACCCGGGACCGGGGCCTCGGGCGGGGGTCGGGCACGGACCTGGGCCTCGGTTCCTCGATCCGCCGGTTTCTTCCCCTGACTCCGGCCCGCGCCGCACTTCCTGTTATTGTCGGTGACGTCACGCCGACCTACCGGCGGCCAATCAGAAATCGCGGTCCGAAGGTGACGTAATCTGATCGCGTCATCGCACCCATGACGACATCGCCCCGGGCTGGGGGGGTCGGATGGTGACGGAAGGGACACCAGCACTGCCGGCTCTATAGTGACAGCTTGCACCAGGATAGTGAGAGTGCACACCAGCACTGCCTGCACCAGGATAGTGCACACCAGCACTGCCTGCACCAGGATAGTGCACACCAGCACTGCCTGCACCAGGATAGTGCACACCAGCACTGCCTGCACCAGGATAGTGCACACCAGCACTGCCTGCACCAGGATAGTGAGAGTGCACACCAGCACTGCCTGCACCAGAATAGTGCACACCAGCACTGCCTGCACCAGGATAGTGAGAGTGCACACCAGCACTGCCTGCACCAGGATAGTGCACACCAGCACTGCCTGCACCAGGATAGTGAGAGTGCACACCAGCACTGCCTGCACCAGAATAGTGCACACCAGCACTGCCTGCACCAGGATAGTGAGAGTGCACACCAGCACTGCCTGCACCAGGATAGTGCACACCAGCACTGCCTGCACCAGGATAGTGAGAGTGCACACCAGCACTGCCTGCACCAGGATAGTGAGAGTGCACACCAGCACTGCCTGCACCAGAATAGTGCACACCAGCACTGCCTGCACCAGGATAGTGAGAGTGCACACCAGCACTGCCTGCACCAGGATAGTGAGAGTGCACACCAGCACTGCCTGCACCAGGATAGTGCACACCAGCACTGCCTGCACCAGGATAGTGAGAGTGCACACCAGCACTGCCTGCACCAGAATAGTGCACACCAGCACTGCCTGCACCAGGATAGTGAGAGTGCACACCAGCACTGCCTGCACCAGGATAGTGCACACCAGCACTGCCTGCACCAGGATAGTGAGAGTGCACACCAGCACTGCCTGCACCAGGATAGTGAGAATGCACACCAGCACTGCCTGCACCAGGATTGTGCACACCAGCACTGCCTGCACCAGAATAGTGCACACCAGCACTGCCTGCACCAGGATTGTGCACACCAGCACTGCCTGCACCAGAATAGTGCACACCAGCACTGCCTGCACCAGGATAGTGCACATCAGCACTACCTGCACCAGGATAGTGATGGTGCACACCAGCACTGCCTGCACCATTGTATTATGTGCCAACGCCACCTGCACTAGGATAGTGACAGAAGGGGGGCACCAGCTCTGGCTGCACCAGAATAGTAACAGTGTGCACCAGCACTACTTCTACCAGGATAGTGACAAAGTGCACCAGCAGCACCTGCACCAGGAATAATGACTGCACACGAGCAGCGTTTGCACTAGAATAGTGACAGCTTGCAATAGTACCGCCTGCACCAGGATAGTGAAAGAGAGGGTACAAACACTGTCTGCTAAGGATAGTGTCAGAGGGGGAATCCGCACCGCCTGCACCAAGATAGTTACAGCGTGCGCCAGCAGCGTCTGCACCTGAAAAGTGACAGAGGGGGCACCATCACCCGCTGCAGGAGGATAGTGACAAAGGGTACACACCAACACTGCCTACAGCAGGATAGTGGCAGATGGGCCACTGGCATTGCCAGCAACAGAATAGTGACAGTGTTCACAGCCGACGACAGGTACTGGGGGGTTTATCTGAAACAAGCCACTAAACGCTGGAAACACTCAGCAAGTTAGGCAACATTCATTGAAAAAATATAAGGCTGTTGACATTTCGGGTATAAACCCTACCTGAGAACTTAAAAGATATTACAGATGAAACGGATTTAAGAAAGAATGGAACAGGGGAGGGGGATTACTATTACTCGGCGAATGCTGCCTGGCCTACTGAATGTCTCCAACATTTTATTGTTTTGTTTCAGATTTCTGACACCTGCAGCATTTTACGTTTTGTTCTTTCTGGAGGGTTGTCAGTGAGTTTGGAACTGTACGCTTGCACTTTCAATAAAGGAGACAATAAAAAAATATTTTAAATGCCCCAAAACTCAAAGCCAACCAACCTGGTAGTCCTGGATCAAAGTAAACTTTGATGAACAAAATAGCTAACTCGCCTTCAGTCTTGTTAACAAGTTTTAATTTTTTCTCTCTCAGTAAATTATCTCATTTGTTGTGTTCTGAATCGTTAACTCTGTTTCTCTCTCCACAGATGCTGCCCGTCCTGCTGAGTGTTTCTAGCATTTCCTGTTTTTATTTTATCTATGGTGTGTTGGTTTCAAATTGGGGCGAATCCTTAAGGATCTCAACATCGAATCTGGAATAAGTTAACTGCAATTTCTTTTATTGAAATACAGTATATTCTCCTGAAACATTAACATATTGTGCCAATGTGCAGGTATTGTGAATAAAACACACAAACTTAAAACAGGTACAGTTTTTTAAAAAGAAGAATCATATATCTGAGTAAGTTTTTGGAGAAATTGTTTTAAATAACCATATTCAGGCCAAATAAATCAGTGCTGTCAAACCCCCAGAGTACAAAAGAAGCTTATTAACACAGGGGAGATATGGCACTGTGTGTGTGTGTGTGTGTCTCTATACCAAGCAAATGATGGGGAAAATGCAAAAAAGCACACAGCATCCAATTCGCCCAGCAGACGCTGTGATCAGCGATTTCCACTCATCAGGCACCAGGGGGCTTGAGAAACTTCTGATACAAGACCCACCACATGTATTTAATTTTAGCAGCGAAAGTTATCTTGCATTTAAAAGGACAGGGTACAAATTTAATGAGGTTCTTTGCCTTATGCCAGTCGCAGGTGTAGCATGTCTGCATGGGATCTAAAGTACCTCGCCAGTCCCAGGTGCAGTTTAAAATGTCCAAGGTAACAAAATGCGGTAGGAGCTAACAAGCAGTTTTCCCCAGTCTTCTCTGCAGGTGTTGACATAGTCCCGTATGCATCAGTTCCAAGTGGCTATGGTGTGAACGTCAGGGGGCTATTTGACCACCGATAGCATGGCAGCCAAGCCCAATGCTGACCTGTCCCATGCCAACATCCTCATGCATGCACAGCCGAAGGAACAATGGCTGATTTCTCTTCTCTCACCCCCACCCAAAGCTCAGTCAGGGGTGCTCAGCTCAATTGTAACGCCCCCAACTTCCACGCCTGCTGGGATCCGCCAATTCAGCACAGGCCAAGCGTCAAACTTGGGAGCTCCCTTTATGGCACAGTGCTAGACCTGCAGGGCAAAGGCAGACGTTTATTTGAACGATCGCTGAGCGAGTTGAAGCGAAATGAGCAGGCAGAATAAAAGGCAGGAGCAGGTTACATTTAAAGGGTTAGTTAGATGTCACCGAGTTTTTTTTATTATCTTTGAAATAAATTGGTCAGTAAAAATGAAACATCACAGATTGGGTGAAATCTCTTAAATTAAAACTGAATCAGGAGTTATTTTTAAACATTCAGCTGAATACACCAACATCAGAATAACTCGGTGATATGGAAACACATGTGTTCATGACCAGCACGAGGTGGGAGTAAGATGTCCAAATATATAAGCACTTTTTGTTTTAAGAGGCAGCCCTGCTTTGCAGTTACGTTGCATAAACATGCACTCCTACATAAGAGAGTTAGCAAAATGATCGTTTATATTTACAGCCGGACAGCTTGGAGGAAAGTAACGGTGTGACCTTTACAGGAGCTGCATTGGCGAGGCAACACGGTAAACTGAGCTAACGAACAAACACTCCCGGTATTGGAAGGGTGGAGTGGGAGCCAGTAATCTGCAGACGGTACATGTATGAAGTGAAAACTATACTTATTAACATTCTAATACACAGTCAAGAAAAATAACCTACTACAGAAACAAAATGGGAGGGAACTTTTCATTTAAAAAAAAACTATACAACTTAATGAACAGGCAAAACATTCAAACAGATTAGACGCAGCATTACATTGACGTGTGTCTCTCTCTCTCCAGCTCCAACTGGCACCTTCTTCCCTTACAGCAAAGCAATGGCGTCCTGCATGTTTTTCACCCACAGCAGAGGCGATGGGACCAGAAAAGTGAGGGGGGGGGGGTGGGGCAAAAATATTCCAGAGACACTTAAAAAACTTTTATTAACATAAAGACGGCAGCACTCCTCAAGTGAAATACATTTACAATAAATTTAATTGAGGGGGGAGGGGGGGGGGGGGGAAACCAGAACTATTTCGAACTTCCTGGCATGCTCTAGAGCTATTACAACAATCAAGCAGTCCTCTTTTTTTTAATTCCAATTCGATTTTCTTCCTGTGGCAATATGCTGAGGGGTGTAAGTGGGAAACGCCTCCTCATTCACTTTATATCCCTCCTGCTTTCGGTTGAGTTTTTTTAATGTTTTTATATATTTAAGTATGTCAGATTTCTTTTTCTCCATTTTTCTCTCTCTCGCTCTCTCTCTCTCTGGCTTCAGTTTGTATGCTCTGGGCCCTATTTAAGGCATCGCTCGAAGTAAGTGGAGCCAATGTAGCCGCCCCGCATGGATCGCTGCACGTTTTGCTCGAACAGGCGTCTGTTGTTCTGAAGGACCTCTGCTGCTTCCTTGTTCAGGGGGTCCTCAGGGTTAGGTTCCTGAGAGCAAAAAAAAAAAAGATTTTTTTAAAAAAAAAATCTACCCCTGGCTTTGTCCACAGAAAGTCAGGACAGAGCGAATTCCTCTCCGAGCGCAGCTGTGATGCTGTGGGCACAGTCCCCACCGCTTATGGCGGGCGCACTCGCGTGGACGTGATTTGCCCACTATACACGATGGCCGGTGAGACGGACATGACATCGGGTGACTCGGGAGTGCTGGGAAAAAGTTAGGATTTGCTGGACTCCTGTCAGCTGAGTGAGAGGTGCTCTTAGCTTTCATCGCCGCGCCTAGTGTAAGATGCATGTTCTGCTAGTTTTTCTTAAGAGATTTCGGTAAATTCTCTACTTGTCCCTGGAAATACCTCCCCTTGAAGGGTATTTGTGGCTTCTATAGGAATGATGCTGAACATGACCATCCAGCCTGCAGAGCAGCGTAACAAAAATCCGAGAACTCAGTGGCTGTTTCTGCCCGAGATAAACAGAGCACTCGAGATGCTTTAACCGGCAACTTTGAAACTGACGTTAATGCAAATGGCTAATAGTTATTGCCTTTTGGCCCATATAAGTGACTGGCTGTTTTAAACCTGGACGTTGTAAGTGGTGGGGACTGTATAGGTGAGAGGAGAGTAGAAATCACCATCTAGTGGCAGGAGTTTGCAGCTGCAGGCGTGACAGTGTCACAGACTGATGATGCCCAAATAAGGAGTGCATGACATACAGAGCAAATTTATTATAGATTACACAGAGAGAGAAAAAAAAATCAATAGCTGTAATAGAACCAGTCTTTCACCAGTCCTGGCCAACAGCACCCGAACCGAGGCTCAACCACTCGTACAGAGCAGGGGTGTTTTACTACGTTAAAGGCGCTATATAAATGCAAGTTGTTGGGTCCAACCTGTGGCCCATGAGCCCTGTCAATCCGTTCCCTGAAACAAGGAAAACTCAATTCTATTTGCAGTTATATTTCTCACAGGTTGGTTTGTCTCATTCGAATCTCATCGGCCCGGAGGTTTGGAGAGGGATTAGCATTATTTCCTCACTGGTGGATAAACCCCAATCAGAGCACCAAAGAACTGCTACGATGCACAGCTTCAGATGTGTCGTTAATGGGAGTATTGATACGCGGCCCATGGTAAGCACCCTAGTGGCCAACAAATGCAACAAGCTTGGATGCTCCCGGTGTAAAAGTGTGACTGACAAATGTAGTGGCAGAAAATTGAGCTTGTAGTGGTTTGTCCACTTACCAAAAACAGGTACTGCAGCCCATAAATTATAGAGTTTATTGTTAATACAGGTTTCCAGTCCTCTCTGTGCAAGAAAACAGAAGGAGAATTAAAGAAACAGTCAGATACTGTTTGTACAATTATGCAGCAAGTGACCCGGACCCTATTGAATATGCAGCAATTCTATTGTTACGCAGCAAATGACCCTTACCTGACCGAATAAACAGCAACGCGTAATCCTTACCTGCTTAACGGATACGCAATCATACAGCGAGTAACCCCTACCTTGC
This sequence comes from Heptranchias perlo, assembly GCF_035084215.1. NCBI lineage: Eukaryota > Metazoa > Chordata > Chondrichthyes > Hexanchiformes > Hexanchidae > Heptranchias > Heptranchias perlo. The sequence goes on from NC_090364.1 coordinate 4,807,642, forward strand.
TGAAATAAGCATCGACTCAGTACAAGTGACCAATGCAAAGTAACTGGCCTTTTAAAAGGCCCGATGGCTTCTAGAATTTGATTTTGCAAAACTTAAGAGTTCAGGGTTGGTAGCTAAAGATTCAAAAGGCTCAAGAACAAATAAGAGTGGTGTTTATTTTATTTTTATTTTATTTTAAAGTGATTAAATGTTTTGAGCAGTATTGAATGCGTGAACACACTGCATCATTGAGTGGTTGGCTCCCCCACCCCCCCACCAACCCCGTGATGATCTGGTCATCAGAGGAGCTTCTATGCAGAGAAGAGTGATGTCTAAGGGGCTGGTTTATGAGCAGCTCTGATAGGAGCCTGGTATCTTGATTGGTCTGCTCGCACCTTCAACCTAAGAGTTACACAGGAGAAAAAAACAAATCCAACCAGCACTGAGGAGATGGAGGTACTTTATCCAATCACCTCCCATCTGCTGACATGTTTTTATTTATGGCATAGTTCAATATAAAACGCAAATTCCCCAATGCTCGTCTCCCACCACTGCAGAGGCTATGGCCATCAATGAAGGTCAGGCTGCCTCAGTCTGGTGAGAGACCAGGACAGTAGCAATACCAGCAAATCTAGAACCTACAATCCAGGACCAGACTTCTTGGGACTAGCAGAAATATCACAGGCTTGTTGCAAGGATTCCACCAAACCAACAGGTCTCCAATCATACAGAGGAGGAGCACCGCCAACCGTCAGCTCATCCTAGCAAAAGAGGAGCAACTTTCATATTTCTGACTCTCATAAAACCTTCGGATCAACGGATTCCAGAACAGTGCGAGTCAGAGGCGTCCCCATGCTGCTGTGTTGAGAGGGAGCTGCAGTGCAACCCGTGAGCAACTTCCACCCACCTCAGTCAGTCAGTCAGTCCACCCAAGGGTCTGACGGGTCTAACTGCGAGGCACGGGGATGCTAGTGCTTGAACTGAAAACCGGGAGTCCAGCTACACATCTTGCGTCAACGAGCTGCCTCGCGTAACGTAGCCTGCGACGCGCACACACCACACAGACACATTTACGCCACAACCTTTCCCACAGGATGACAAGTTCAGATACGTCCTACAACTGAAACAGACAAGCAACAGCCGCAGCGCCCGAGATGCGATGCAAGCAGCCCACTCCTGCGATCTGATCTCTGCCTACCTGAGGATGTTTAGACAAACGTTGCCTTCTAAATCGATGTTTGGGTGATACACCATGGTTTCACATTTCACCTTTGGAGGATCATGCGGATATCCTTGTCCAACCTGGAAAACATACAGATACGCACACACAAGAGCGTCCGAGCGTTACCCAACATGTCCAAGAGTGCCGGGAACTCTTTATGCTGATGAACAGAGTCACACCAGTCACTTGGCTGCATTATTTTTTGTTGGGGAGGCAGACTTTTGTTGAAATTGGCGGGAATCGTATTCTCAAACCCTGCCGAAAGCAAAGAAACATTGGAACGCTAAAAGTAGCGAGAAATTCCTGAAAGCTGAGCCCATCCACAGTCTTGAACAACCTTAAGACTGCAGTTTAAAAACTGAAGTATACAGTTAAATCTTTTCAACAAACATTTCTCATGTTACAAAACTTCATAGCCATTTTTAGCCCCTCAGGTTGCAGAATGTGATAGGCTGTTGCCCTTCCAATGTGACATTCCCCTTCTACACAACTCTGATTGTAAAAATTTACAGTACTGACAGCACAGAGGAAAGCAGCGAGAGGCTCTAATTCAACCCTCCGGGATCCCTGCGCTCCTCCAATTCTGGCCTCTTGCGTACCCCCCCCCGATTTTCATCGCTCCACCATTGGCGGCCGTGCCTACAGCTGCCTAGGCCCCAAGCTCTAGAATTCCCTCCCTAAACCTCACTGCCTCTCTCCTTCTTTAAGACGCTCCTTAAAACCGACCTCTTTGACCAAGCTTCACCTGTCCTAATATTTTATGTGGTTCGGTGTCAAATTTTGTTTGGTAACGCTCCTGTGAAGTGCCTTTTACTATGTTAAAGGGGGCGTATAAATGCAAGTTGTTATTTTAAAGCTAGTTCAGTTTCTGACTGATCTCAGCTGGGGCAGCAATGGGCTGCTCCAAACAGCCACAGCGTCCTGCGGTTTGGGGGGAGGGGGGCAAATTAGCTCAGATTCTCGGGCCCCATTATTATCCAATGACACCCGTTAGAAAGTATGTGTCTTTGAATGCTGGATTATTTGTATGTTTGTTATCAGTATGCGGGCATAGCTGGCGAGGTTATATTTATTGCCCGTCCCTAGTTGGCCTGAGAACCTGGTGGTGGGCTTTGTGCTAATGGTGCTCCCATGAGTGTTAGGTAGGGAATTCCAGGATATCGACCCAGCGACGATGAAGGAACGGTGATATATGTCCAAGTCAGAATGGTGTTTGACTCGGAGGTGATGATGTTTTCACAACAGTGCTGCTCTGTCCTTCTCAGGGGTCGAGGTCTCGGGTGGTGGGGGGGTGGTGCTGTCGAACTAACCTTGATGAGTATCCTGTAGATCGGACACACTGCAGCCACCGTGCGCTGGTGGTGGAGGGGTGATACTGACGAAAACACACACTCGGGTTGGGCCGTGATGCCCTCCACAGTCAAACAGCACTGCTAACCATCTATCTGGCTCATACGCAGAGACTGGCCGCTTGAGTGAGGGAGTGTCTCTTGGAGCCTGTGGAACTGTACCCCAGCATGAGCAGCTCAGGATAAAGGGAGGGGTGAAAAATGGGTAAATTAAAACAAAAGTTGTCTGTCAGTCACTGATATTGCACCTGACATCTCTCCACGAACATCCCATAAACACAGCTGGAGTAGCGACATCACAGTTTATCAACTCCTTACACACAAGGTAAGCTGATGGCAAGCGTCTTGGTTTAAACTAAACCTACGTATAGCTGCAGAATGATTTGTATATTTGCTGCCTTTCTTCTCCCAAAAGTTTCCTTTGAACCCCCCCCTACCAACCAAAAAAAAATCCCGGTTACAGGGGAGGGAGTGCTATATTAAAACCACTGGTCTGGAACAAACAGTAATGTGCTGAAATCAAGCACGGTGGGATCAAACCATAAATATCAGGCAAGACTAGCATTGTGCTGTTTCCTTGTAGAGTTCAACGCACAAGCACTATAGTTCCCAAAGCAAGCTCGAGAGCAGGGAATCCAAAACTTGAGGCGTAAAAACTTGAGGTCTTTTAAGATTATGAAAGGGTTCGATAGGCTAGACATAGAGAAGATGTTTCCAATCGTGGGGGAGACCAAAACAAGGGGTCATATAAATATGATAGTCACTAATAAATCCAATAGGGAATTCATGAGAAACTTCTTTACCCAGAGAGTGGTTAGAATGTGGAACTCGCTACCACATGGAGTAGTTGAGGCGAATAACATAGATGCATTTGAGGGGAAGTTAGATAAACACGAGGGAGAAAAGAATAGAAGGATATGCTGATAAGGTGAGATGAAGAGCGGTGGGAAGAGGCTCATGTGGAGCATAAACATCGAAGTAGACCTGTTGACCTGTTTCTGTGCTGTACATTCTACATGACTGTAGTGCCCAATGCTGCTGCTGCCAGCCACTGCACCATTTTTAATATAACAGGGCTTGTACTCAAGTAAAACCGATGAGCTGCAGTCCAATTTGGAATCGCCTTCCTGTGCATAATGCAACTAGTCCAAAACGACACTGATTTCTGAGGTCAGAGCTCACTTACCTTAAAGCTAAACACAAATTTGCCTCCTTTATAGAACCCCTGAAAATGAAAAGAGCAAAAAGATTAAACCAGAAACAGTTACCAATGGCATTTAATGAGATTTCCAGGAAGCATCATGCCAGATAAACGTACCAGAGCCACAATAAACAAATCCCCATCCTATTCACACAGTCACAGAATGTCACTGGACCTAAACCCATTTGTTGCTACTGTGCTGAATCCCAGTGAAGCAATCAACTTTCCATCAGATCGAATCCAAACGGACCAAATCCCTTCCAGTTTGTTCCCAATGTACAGAATCCCAACAGTCTAAACCCCTTCCCGTTCATCCCTGTTAGACAGAATGTCACTACCAGACCGTAGAAATGGCTTTGGACACTGCACAATGTTTAATGCCAAAGGCTCTACAGATCCTAAATGACTGCAGCACAGGGACTGGAAGCCGATGCGGCTTGTCCAATTCAACAGTGCTGGTACGTATGCCCTTCGGTGTGGAGTGGGTCTCCCGGTCCACCCTGAACTGAAGTGGGCTCCACTGTAACACAGACTATTAACATTCACCACTCTGTGACTGAAATTTTTAAACATCGATTATTATATTCAAAGATCTGCTGTAGACACGCAGCATTCACGTCTCGCTGTAACGCTTTTGGTGTCCAATATTAGACGTTGCAAATGCCTGTAATCAGTTGCAGTGGGAATTCCCTTTGTAAACAGGACCCGGTGATGTGTAATTGACAGCTACGGACACTAGGTGTAATTGTAGCTCCACTGTATCGCGTAACCTCACTGTGAGCTGTGCCTTGTGTGATCTACTAGTTGAAAAGATTAGGTAAAGGCTACCCCCACCCTCTCCCCCACCCACCTTCAAAGCTTAGACACACATCCCTCCCCCCACAAACAAGCCAATAACATCTGCTCATCACTTACCTCATCCGGACAGATGAGAAGTTTGAAGTTGAGGAGGTCATCAGGATCTGGAAAAACTATCTCACAGGTTTTAGGTAAATTCAATTCATTTATATCTGAAAAACACAAGGAGACGGCAGTAAAGAACCGGATTATCAATTGGCGGGGCAGGGGGGGAAAGAGTGGGGAGTGGGGCAGACAAGACAAAGGAAATCGCTGGATCTGACTCCAGAAATTTAGCCGCAACATGGCAATTTCCCATTGGTCCTTTTCAAATTTACCGTCACAGAAGTGTCAGCACAAATGGGGCACAGTGACGACAGGCCTCTCAAAGAAACTGGTTTTGCAATTCAATGCTCAACAAGCCTCTCTTTGTGTGACCGAACAAGTGCTGTACCTCTGGGCACGGGACTTACACAAACCTGCCTTCCCGGTGAATTCAGATCCCATCTACTGAGTTAAGTGGGTGAGAAAATCTTGGATTTTACAGCACAGAAACAGGCCATTCGGCCAAACTGGTTCACGGCCAGTGTTCACGCTCCAGATGAGCCTCCTCCCACTCTATTTACTTCATCTAACACTATCGGCATATCCTTCCATTCCTTTCTCCCCCACGTGCTTATCTAGCTTCACCTTAAAGGCGTCTACGCTATTCGCCTCAACCGCTCCATGTGGGAGCGAGTTCCACGTTCTCACCACTCTCTGGGTAAAGAAGTTTCTCCTGAATTCCCTACTGGATTTAGTGAGCCACTCCCTGATTCAACCCCTCCTTTGTGGAGCAGTGAGATTTCCCCATCTCCACTCAACAACTCCCCAAAGCAGCCTGGCCGAGATAGGGAACTCGCTGTGAGCAAGGAATCCCAGGTGTCGATGTACGTCCCACCACCCAGGACACGGTGCGCATGCACCGCCCACGTAGACCCTGTACCGTTTCTTTCCCCAATGCTAGGTAGACATTTATTCCATTAGTGTACGGTTTGAGAAGTTGCATGCTTATCCTGTGATCTCCTTAGCTCAGAGACACCTCCATCTGAGTCCACAAAGCGTTTTCACACACCAACCCAATTGAAAGTCACGAAATGAACTCTCGCTCTCCCCATATCTTTTTCCCTGTGCAATGGCTTGCAGCTTTCTGAACTCGCTTCAAGGACCTCTGCACCTTTTGGTGAGATCAGAAATTGGAGATACCCCAGAATGAATTATCACAACACTAAGGGGTTCATTCGAAGCAATCTATCAAAATTTCACTGCACTGTATCAATCAAGTTTGCCCTTGGAATTAAGGCTAAAGTCACTCCTTTACGATTCCTTTCTAAGCTCCCCAATGGCTCAGATAGTAAATGCACGACATGGTACCAGCCCTACAGGACAGAGGGTCCCAAAGTCAATTCCTCACCGGTGCAGAAGTAGCTGATCGCCGTGCGGACAAGTTGGGGTGTAACAAGTGGCCTCCACTTGCACTTAGAATCATACAGCACAGAAGGAGGCCATTCGGCCCATCATGTCTGTGCCGGCTCTTTGAAAGAGCTATCCAAATAGTCCCACTCCCCCTGCTCTTTCCCCACAGCCCTGTAAATTTTTCCACATCAAGTATTTATCCAATTCCCTCTTGAAAGCTACTACTGAATCTGCTTCCACCATACTTTCAGGCAGATCATAACACCTCGCTGGGTAAAAAAAAATTCTCCTCATCTCCCCTCTGGTTCTTTTGCCAATTATCTTAAATCTGTGTTCTCTGGTTACTGACCCTTCTGCCAATGGAAACAGTTTCTCCTTATTTACTCTATCAAAACCCTTCATGATTTTGAACACCTCTATCAAATCTCCCTTAACCTTCTCTGTTCTAAGGAGAACAACCCCAGATGTGGGCATCACCAACAAGGCCGTCCCTAGTTACCGGTTTTTGATACAACTGAATGATGTGGTCTAGCAAACCAGAGGGCAGTTAAGAGTCAACCACATTGGTGTGGGACTGGAGTCACTTGGAGGCCCAGACCGGGTAAGGACGGCAGGTTCCCCAAAAGGACTTTAGTGAACCAGTTGGGTTTTTACGACAGACGGCTTCATGCTCAGGGCAGTGTCCTAGGCCCAACCATCTTCAGCTGCTTCATCAATGACCTTCCCTCCATCATAAGGTCAGAAATGGGGATGTTCGCTGATGACTGCACAGTGTTCAGTTCCATTCGCAACCCCTCAGATAATGAAGCAGTCCAAGCCTGCATGCAGCAAGACCTGGACAACATCCAGGCTTGGGCTCATAAGTGGCAAGTAACATTCGCGCCAGATAAGTGCCAGGCAATGACCATCTCCAACAAGAGAGTGTCTAACCACCTCCCCTTGACATTCAACGGCATTACCATCGCCGAATCCCCCATCAACATCCTGGGGGTCACCATTGACCAGAAACTTAACTGGACCAGCCATATAAATACTGTGGCTACGAGAGCAGGTCAGAGGCTGGGTATTCTGCGACGAGTGACTCACCTCCTGACTCCCCAAAGCCTTTCCACCATCTACAAGGCACAAGTCAGGAGTGTGATGGAATACTCTCCACTTGCCTGGATGAGTGCAGCTCCAACAACACTCAAGAAGCTCGACACCATCCAAGATAAAGCAGCCCGCTTGATTGGCACCCCATCCACCACCCTAAACATTCACTCCCTTCACCACCGGCGCACTGTGGCTGCAGTGTGCACCATCCACAGGGTGCACTGCAGCAACTCGCCAAGGCTTCTTCGACAGCACCTCCCAAACCCGCGACCTCTACCACCTAGAAGGACAAGAGCAGCAGGCGCATGGGAACAACACCACCGGCACGTTCCCCTCCAAGTCACACATCATCCCGACTTGGAAATATATCGCCGTTCCTTCATTGTCGCTGGGTCAAAATCCTGGAACTCCGTTCCTAACAGCACTGTGGGAGAACCGTCACCACACGGACTGCAGCGGTTCAAGAAGGCGGCTCACCACCACCTTCTCGAGGGCAATTAGGGATGGGCAATAAATGCCAGCCTTGCCAGCGACGCCCACATCCCGTGAACGAATAAAAAAAAAATGGTCACTTTTACTGATACCAGCTTCTTAATTTACTTTTTAAGCTGAATTCAAATTCTCAAACTGGGATTTGAACTCACGTTCTCTGGATTATTAGACGAGCAATATAACAATTACACTACCGTGCTCAACTGACACCAGTGATTGGAGTGAAAGACCAAATCGTATGGACCCAGAGGTCAAAGTCTCTCATACAGCACATATACTCTTGGGCGTCAGTCAGACACGCAGAGAAAATCTCTAAAGCCACTCTGCGCCTGGGTTTACATAAACAACCTGCACTGGAGGAGTCTCACAAGGGCACCCATTGTTACAAGATTGCTGCTACTTTCAACACATTTAATAAAGCAAGAAATGGAATGTCAACCATTCTCACTGACGTCAATTAGAAAATCCCGAGTCTAACGCATTCCACCTGGTACAATACGCCAGCATCTGCGTTCACCTAAAGCAGCAAGTTGCAGCAGGTCAATTTTCTGTGCACAGGCTCAGTTAGCCTGGTCTCTAAAATAGAACGGATTTTTAAAAGTGCAACTCTTCGTTTATTTCAGGGCAATCCTTCTCTGTCTTGCCTCCTTGGACCCACAAGGAGGCAGCATACCAAGGGGTCTCTGCAAACTCCGAACCGGTTGCTGCAAGGTGCACTGGGTGAGGGGGCATCTTCCTTCATTTTTACGTCCGCCTGCTTCTACCTCCATAATATTGCCTGTCTCTGCCCCCGCCTCAGCTCATCTGCTGCTGAAACCCTCGTCCATGCCTCTGTCACTGCTAGGCACGACTATTCCAATGCTCTCCTGGCTGGTCTCCCACCTTGTACCCTCCGTAAATTTGAGCCCATCCAAAACTCTGCTGCCCGTATCCTAGCTCGCTCCAAGTCCTGTTCTCCCATCGCCCCTGTGCTCGCTGACCGACATTGGTGCCTGGTCCAGCAATGCCTCGATTTTAAAATTCTCATCCTTGTGTTCAAATCCTTCTATGGCCTCCCTATCTCTGTAACCTCCTCCAGCCCCTACAACCCTCCACGATCTCTGCACTCCTCCAATTCTGGCCTCTTGCACATTCCTGATTTTCTTCGCTCCACCAGTGGCGGGCGTGCTTTCAGCTGCCTGGGCCCTAAGCTCTGGAATTCTCTCCTTAAACCTTGCTGTCTCTCTCTCTCTCCTCCTTTAAGACGCTCTTTCAAACCTACCTCTTTGACCAACTGTCCTAATATCTCTTTATGTGGCTTGGTGTCAGATTTTGTCTGTTAACACTCCTGTGAAGCACCCTGGGACGTTTTTATTATGTTAAAGGCGCTATATAAATGCAAGTTGTTGATGTCCGGGTTGCAAAGGGGTTAACTTGAACGCAGCTGAGGTTGAGAGCTAGGCGACTTACGAATGGACTTTGAAAGATCAATTTTGTCTTCATCAAAGCTGTGATCGTTGCTCATAAGCCAGCAACACACACCCCCCACTGTGTTCCAGCTGCAGTGCTGTGTCTGGGCTTACTGAGTGTACTGGTACCAACGCATTATAGCAAAGATTGTACTTAAGCCAATACACTTTAGTCCTGTGCCAACAGACTTCTGTGCGATGCTGTTAAGTTATCAGCTCCAATTTATCCCATCGCTACCAGAGATGAACTTGTATTTCACGCCTCAGCTTGACTCAGTTGGCAACGTACTCGCCTCAGAATCAGGAGGTTGTGGGTTTGAGCACACAATCTAAGCTGACACTCCAGTGCAGCCTGAGGGAGTGAAACTTTGAATTACACCCACCTGACCTGTGAGAAACAGTCAGAGAGACTATTCTTCGGCTAAGACGTGAAACCGAGGCCCGATCTGCCTGTTTCTGCGATTCACGCAGATGCTAAAGATCCCACCGTGCAATCTGAAGAGGTGCACGGAGGTCCCTAAACTTTCCGATCAAGGGTCCTCAAACACCATATAAACACAATGCTATCTGTGGGATAGCCTAGATCACTGCACTTCAAAGGCATTCACATTTCGCTCTGAGAGGTGCGACAAGAAACTGCATGGAAGTACATCTTTCCTTCATTTTTCATAATGATTTGATGCAGTTCAAAACACTCGTAGAAAATGCCGTTGAAAAATGTCCCAAGTTGCTTCAGAGGCGTATTCAGATCAGTGAACCTCGTGTGAAAATGTCACACTCCCACCATTACACTTTACTGAAAACACACCGAGCTGAGGGGGCAGACGGGAAGTTGGGAATATTTCTACAGCCTGCACAAATATTATATTCTGCGGTTCCTCTTTGATTGCGTGCCAGCTGTACAATCGGATGATTCACGCGATGAGCTGGGTCAGGAAAGGGCCTGCAGCGCGTTCCCCACCTTCAATGGAACAATTGTAAACAATTTTACAACACCAAGTTATAGTCCAGCAATTTTATTTTAAATTCACAAGCTTTCGGAGATTTTCTCCTTCCTCAGGTAAAAACATTTACCTGAGGAAGGAGAAAATCTCCGAAAGCTTGTGAATTTAAAATAAAATTGCTGGACTATAACTTGGTGTTGTAAAATTGTTTACAATTGTCAACCCCAGTCCATCACCGGCATCTCCACATCAATGGAACAAGGCAAATCGGCGAAAAGTACTTCCACCGGCCAGCAAGTTGGATCATTTAAGACGGTCCTCAAAAGAATGAAGGAAGCAGTTAGGAGAAATATTTTTATGCAGAGAGGGCTGTTCAGACTTGGACTATGTGCTTAAACACACAACCTCCTGATTCTGAGGCGAGTACGTTGCCAACTGAGTCAAGCTGAGGCGTGAAATACAAGTTCATCACTGGTAGCGATGGGATATATTGGAGCTGATAACTTAACAGCATCGCACAGAAGTCCATTGGCACAGGACTAAAGTGTATTGGCTTAAGTACAATCCAGTAGAAATGGTGGAGGACACAGAATCCACAATAGCTTTTAAAAGGGAAACAAATAAATATTTGAAAAAGAAACATTTAAAGGTGTCAGACGTGGTTGAGTGGTTGAATCCTACTCCAGAGACTTGAGCAGATAACCCAAGCTGACACTCCAGTGCAGTACTGAGGGAGTGCTGCACTGTCTGAGGTGCCGTCTTTCGGATGAGACGTTAAACCGAGGCTCTGTCTGCCCTCTCAGGTGGACGTAAAAGATCCCATAACATTATTTCGAAAAAGAGCAGGGGAGTTTTCCCTGGTGTCCTGGCCAATATTTATCCCTCAACCAACATCACTAAAACAGATTATCTGGTCATTATCACATTGCTGTTTGTGGGATCTTGCTGTGCACAATTTGGCTGCTGCGTTTCCTACATTACAACAGTGCCTACGCTTCAAGAGTACTTCATTAGCTGTAAAGCGCTTTGGGACGTCCTGAGGTCGTGAAAGGCGCGATATAAATGCAAGTTCTTTCTTTCTTCTTTGACATGGGGTAAGGACAGTGGACTGCTCTTCCAGATTCTATGAAACATGTTCACATACAAGTAAACGGCAATGGGCGGCCGGCTTCTGCGAGCAGACATTAAGACGACCTACAGTAAAGCATCCTAGTGACCTCAAGCTCAAAATGCCATCTCCAAATACATGCTGATAATCTAATTAAACTACTGGGTGGTTTCTTTTTCCACAGAATTTCACATTAAACTGTACTGAAACCCCCGCGACAAGACTCTCTGGATGAATAATTGGGAAACAGGTTACCGGCTGAAACCCCTCAAAAGAATGATACACTGAACCGCAAAATAAATAAGGACAGTCCCCCAAGAGTCTCGTCAGACCCCTGACTTAACGTATCTGAGTATTTGTAATAAGAACTTGCATTTATTTACCACCTTTCACAACCTAAGGACGTCCCAAAGCGACTTACAGCCAATGAAGTACTTTTAAAGTGTAGTCATGTAGGAAACGCGGCAGCCAATTTGCGCACAGCAAGATCCCACAAACAGCAATGAGATAAATGACCAGATAATCTGTTTCAGTGACGTTGGTTGAGGGATAAATATTGGCCCGGACACCGGCACAGTGCCAGTTTCCTGCTCATGAAACACGACTTCATTTGTCCAAGAATGTGGGTACAGTAGTGTAGTGGTTATGTTACTGGACTAATAATCCAGAAAGCAGGAGTTCAAATCCCACCACTGGCAGTTCAAGAATGTTAATTCCGTTTTTTTTTAAATCTGGAAATAAAAAGCTGGTATCAGTAAAAGTGACCATGAAGGTGTCTGACTGTCGTAAAAAAAAACCCAACTGGTTCACTGATGTCCTTCAGGGAAGGAAACCTGCTGTCCTTATCCGGTCTGGGCCGATATGTGACTCCAGTCCCAACGTGGTTGATTCTTAGCTATCTCTCTGAAGTAGCGTAGCCAATCAGTCATATCAAACTCAGGGAGTCTAGGGATGGGCAATTAAAGCCAGCCTTACCGGCGATGCCCAAACCCTGAGAACGAATATACATTATAAAAACAGGCTTAATGGAGAACTATCACAGATTGGTGAGTAGCTCAGCATTCTGATGATTGAGTCTTCAACTAAATAGACCAAAACCACAAACTGGTTCAGTTTCGCCCAACAACCCAAATCATCACACCCACTGATTCCAATTATTCATCCAGTGAGTGCTGTCACTAGGATCTCAGTACCAAGCAGAGCATGTGAAATTTTGTACTCCGTCCTCTTGATTTGTGAAATATACTCAGCAGCGCAATTAGATTGTCGATTGGGGGACGTGTGCCTGGAGAGGGCACTTTGAGCTTGAAGTCGCTAGGGCAAGTTACTACAATAGTGCAATTTGAGAAGATGAATTAAACGTACTAGACAAATAACTTATTGGTGTCAGTACACTAAAGCCAGTGACAGCAACAAGCCGGTTGCAAGAACAGAGAGCTAAACACTCGCAGTTTGATCAGGAAATGACAACCTGATTCAGGAGCACATGAAGTGGCTCACATAAGGATATCACTGTGAACATCCTTACAGCTCTGGGAGAGCTGGTCACACTATATATGTAGTCAGTCCTGTTATAGTGTGTTCTGGTTACACTCCTTGCAATCAGCTGTTTACAGTAGCGTGAGGCAGGAGTGCACAGCAGCTGTTGGGAGGGAGGGAGAGAGAACACACTGATCAACTGTTGGGAGGGAGGAGAGACGAGCACATCTGCTGTTGGGAGGGGTAACACATACACAGATTGGCAGACAGATGGAGAGAACTGACCAGCTGTTGGTAGCCGCATGAGTCTGGAGTACAATGATCCACTTTTGGGCAGAGAGATGTTGGATGCAATGGAGTCTTAAAAGTTATCTGAAAATTAATTTTCAGCACTAAGTTCCCCCTTGCTATGTTATCGAAGTTGCTTAATTCAAATTATTAAATAATTCAATGTTTTTGGCAAACAAAATGACCTTGAGACAACAGACGATGGATGATATGGTTCTCTTTACATTGTATTTTTCAAATCTTTTCTTGCATTATTCCTGAAATGACAAAATACTTGTAAAACCAAATGTGAGAACCATACTAAAAGCTCCAATGCTCTCTCTGCACACCTGATCAGTGGGTCCCCTCTCTCTGCCCGCACCTGAGCAATGGGTGTCTCTCTCTCTCTCTCTCTCTCTGATCAATGGGCCCCTCTCTCTCCCCGCACCTGTCACAAGGTTTGAGTTATCTATTAATCCCCTCCACTGGATAAGACAAGTCTCACAGGTGAGGAGATGTAGGACCATCACATTCTAAAGACACTCATGGTTTAGTTAAGACTGAAGAGTAACAGGTTTGTAGTTCTGCCAAGTGGCACTCATAGGGATCACCATTATCACTTTGGTTTAAACCCAGGACTTTTCAGTGAATAAAGGCACTGCCTCGTATATCCCTATGATGGGGTGGGGAGATCAATTCCCTCCGGACTGAAATCCAATGCCTCCCTGTGGACAGGCATGAGAAACGGTTAGTTGGGGCACCAGCTACTGCTGCCACCGTTTACCGAAGAGGTGAGGATTAGAAATGGACGATAATGTCAAAACATTTCAAAGGGAGATCACGGTCGATGTGATTTGCCCCGGGGGAACAGGTCAGTCTTGGTCCATTCCAGCTGTACATGGACGAATGCCAAAATGAAAAACAAATTAGAAATTACAGAAGGAGGTCATTTGGCCCATCATGATGGCGCTAGCTCTCCAACTGGAGTCATACATTGTAATTCCTTTCCCCTGTATACTTTTATATTCTTCCTTTTCAAATGCTTATCCAATTCCCTTTTAAATGATCTCATGGCCTCTGCCCTGGTGTCCCCTTACGCTGGAACATTTCAGATTCTAATATCCCCACTGCGAGAAAAAAAATTCCTTCCAACTTCCTCCTTCTCCCTGATAATCCTCAGTCTGAGCCCCCGTCATTACTGATTCACCAAACCAGTGGAAACAAACCTTCTCACTGTTCACCCCTCGCAGAATCTCTCATCACCTTAACAAAAACCTCAATTCAATCCCCTTTAACCTCCGCTGTTCAGGGGGGGGGGGGAAAGAGAGGAGTGTGGGGTGAGGCATTTGGGGGGCGGGGAAGTGTGGGGTGAGGTATTTTGGGGGGGAGGGGGAAAGTGTGGGGTGAGGTATTTTGGGGGGGAGGGGAAGTGTGGGGTGAGGTATTTTGGGGGGGAGGGGGAAAGTGTGGGGTGAGGTATTTTGGGGGGGAGGGGGAAAGTGTGGGGTGAGGTATTTTGGGGGGGAGGGGAAGTGTGGGGTGAGGTATTTTGGGGGGGGGGGGAAGTGTGGGGTGAGGTATTTTGGGGGGGGGGGGGGGGGGAGTGTGGGGTGAGGTATTTTGGGGGGGGGGGGGAAGTGTGGGGTGAGGTATTTTGGGGGGGGGGAAGTGTGGGGTGAGGTATTTTGGGGGGGGAGGGGAAGTGTGGGGTGAGGTATTTTGGGGGGGGGGGGGGGAAGTGTGGGGTGAGGTATTTTGGGGGGGGGGGGGGGGGGAGTGTGGGGTGAGGTATTTGGGGGGGGGGGGGAAGTGTGGGGTGAGGTATTTTGGGGGGGGCGGGGAAGTGTGGGGTGAGGTATTTTGGGGGGGGCGGGGAAGTGTGGGGTGAGGTATTTTGGGGGTGGGGGACTGAGGGGTGAGGTATTTTGGGGGTGGGGGAGTGAGGGGTGAGGTATTTTGGAGGAGGGGGGGGGGGGGGGGGGAAGTGTGGGGTGAGGTATTTTGTGGGTGGGGGAGTGTGGGGTGAGGTATTTTGGGGGTGGGGGAGTGAGGGGTGAGGTATTTTGTGGGTGGGGGAGTGTGGGGTGAGGTATTTTGGGGGTGGGGGAGTGTGGGGGTGAGGTATTTTGGGGGTGGGGGAGTGTGGGGTGAGGTATTTTGGGGGTGGGGGGAGTGTGGGGTGAGGTATTTTGGGGGTGGGGGGAGTGTGGGGTGAGGTATTTTGGGGGTGGGGGGAGTGTGGGGTGAGGTATCGAGGGGGGGCACCCAGAGGGACTGGGGCGGTGGGGGCTGTGGCTCAGTGTTGTCGGGAGGGGTTGAGGGAGAGACAACGGATCCCGACTGATTATAATCAGGGGGTCAGGGGGTTCGGGGGGGGGGGGGAGGGGGGGGAGGGGAGGGGGGGGGGGGGAGGGGGGGGAGGGGAGAGGGGGGGGGGAGGGGGGAGGGGGGGGGGAGGGGAGAGGGGGGGGGGGAGGGGGGAGGGGGGGGGAGGGGGATCGGGGGGGGGGAGGGGGATCGGGATCGGGGGAGGGGAGAGAGGGGGTCAGTCTGTGAATTGGGGGGTCCCAACCTGGCATCCAGCTGTTGCTGGGGGGGGGGGGAGAAAGACCAGCCCCCCCCCACCCCTGAGGCAGACCCGAGGGGGGGAAACTGGGGCAGTTTCACCCCACCCCAGGGAGAGGCCTGAGCGGCTGGAGGCCCAGATCCCACCCCCTCCCCATCAGCCGGGCCCCTCTCCCCTCAGAAACCCTTCCCCGAGCTGGGGAAACACCGGGGACTCTCCAGGCCCGGCCGGCCCCTGGCAGCTCCTCTCCCCACCCGGATGGCTTCCAACTCGAGCCCGAGGCTCCACGCCGGGCCTTGTCGCCTCTTCCTTCTCTCCCCCCACCCCGGCGCCCGTCCCTCCCCGACTCACTCTCCCTCCCTCCCTCCCCCGCCCCACCGCCTGTCCCCTTCCCCCTGGAGCCTAGGCCGCAAGACCCCCCGAGCCTCGGCCGCTCCCGCCCGCGGGGCCCCGGCCTCCCGTTACCTTTCTGGATGCGGAGCTGGGCGGCCGACGCCTTCTTGGTGCCGGTCTTGGCGGCTCCGGCGGCGTCTTCTTCCTTCTTCTGCTGCTTGAGCGAGAAGAGCTTGATCATGGTGCAGAGCCGGGTGCGAGGCCTCGGGAGTCGGGCTCGGGTCGGAGCGAGAGACGGAGCCGCCGCTCGGGCTGGGGATGAAAGCGCAGAGCAGCGTGGGAGCGGGGTCAGAGGTCGGGGGGGAGGGGCTGGGTGTGTGTTAGGGGGGGGGGGGGGGTCTGTGTCTGGGTCTCTGTCTCTGTCCATCTGTCACTGAGTGGTAGCACCCTGGGGAGACACACTCGGGGGTGTGGGAGACACACTCGGGGTATGGGAGACACACTCGGGGTATGGGAGACACACTCGGGGTATGGGAGACACACTCGGGGTATGGGAGACACACTCGGGGTATGAGAGACACACTCGGGGTATGGGAGACACACTCGGGGTATGAGAGACACACTCGGGGTATGGGAGACACACTCGGGGTATGAGAGACACACTCGGGGTATGGGAGACACACTCGGGGTATGAGAGACACACTCGGGGTATGGGAGACACACTCGGGGTATGAGAGACACACTCGGGGTATGAGAGACACACTCGGGGTATGGAAGACACACTCGGGGTATGGGAGACACACTCGGGGTATGAGAGACACACTCGGGGGTGTGGGAGACACACTCGGGGTATGAGTGACACACTCGGGGTATGGGAGACACACTCGGGGTATGAGAGACACACTCGGGGTATGAGAGACACACTCGGGGTATGAGAGACACACTCGGGGTATGGAAGACACACTCGGGGTATGGGAGACACACTCGGGGTATGAGAGACACACTCGGGGTATGGGAGACACACTCGGGGTATGAGAGACACACTCGGGGTATGAGAGACACACTCGGGGTATGGAAGACACACTCGGGGTATGGGAGACACACTCGGGGTATGAGAGACACACTCGGGGGTGTGGGAGACACACTCGGGGTATGAGTGACACACTCGGGGTATGAGAGACACACTCGGGGTATGAGTGACACACTCGGGGGTATGAGAGACACACTCGGGTATGGGAGACACACTCGGGGGTATGGGAGACACACTCGGGTATGGGAGACACACTCGGGGGTGTGGGAGACACACTCGGGTATGGGAGACACACTCGGGGGTGTGGGAGATACACTCGGGGGTATGGGAGACACACTCGGGTATGAGAGACACACTCGGGGGTGTGGGAGACACACTCGGGTATGAGAGACACACTCGGGGGTGTGGGAGACACACTCGGGGTATGAGAGACACACTCGGGTATGGGAGACACACTCGGGGGTGTGGGAGACACACTCGGGGTATGAGTGACACACTCGGGGTATGAGAGACACACTCGGGGGTGTGGGAGATACACTCGGGGGTATGGGAGACACACTCGGGGTATGAGAGACACACTCGGGGGTGTGGGAGATACACTCGGGGGTATGGGAGACACACTCGGGTATGGGAGACACACTCGGGGTATGGGAGACACACTCGGGGTATGAGTGACACACTCGGGGGTGTGGGAGATACACTCGGGGGTATGGGAGACACACTTGGGTATGGGAGACACACTCGGGGGTATGGGAGACACACTCGGGGGTATGAGAGACACACTTGGATATGGGAGACACACTCGGGGGTATGGGAGACACACTCAGGGGGTATGAGAGACACACTTGGGTATGGGAGACACACTCGGGGGTATGGGAGACACACTCGGGGTATGAGTGACACACTCGGGGTATGGAGGCACACTCAGGTATGGGAGACACATTTGGGTATGAGAGATACACTCGGGGGTATGGGAGACACACTCGGGTATGGGAGACACACTTGCGTATGGGAGACACACTCGGGGGTATGGGAGACACACTCGGGGTATGAGAGACACACTTGCGTATGGGAGACACACTCGGGGGTATGAGAGACACACTTGGATATGGGAGACACACTCGGGGGTATGAGAGACACACTTGGATATGGGAGACACACTCGGGGGTATGGGAGACACACTCAGGGGGTATGAGAGACACACTTGCGTATGGGAGACACACTCGGGGGTATGGGAGACACACTCGGGTATGGGAGACATTCAGGGGTATGGGAGACACAGGGGAGGGAAATGTAGAGTTGGGGGATGTGTGCTTGTGGGTCTCCGATGTGTGGGGTACATGTATATTTGGGGGTATCTCATTCCCACAATTACCAGCAAGGAAATATTAATAACATGTTGTTTGTTGACCATTGAGTGGCCATTGTTCCATTGAGTGGCTTCTCTCCCCCTCCCTCCGTTTCGAGTTTAAATCCTTTCCTCTTGCTTTGCGCATGTTCAATCTGAAAGTACCACAATCACTACTTTTACACTTTGATCATGTGATCTCAAAACCACTTCCTCATGACAGTTAGTAGGTGCCTAAAAGTGAAGGTTCTCACAACTCAACGAGGCTGAGCGTTTCTGCTAATTTCGAGACAATTGTGCGGCTCGTCAACTTTTAACTAAAGGGCCACATTCACAACGTGCAAATAATCGATATTAGAGTAGGAGAACAATTGGGAAATAGCAGCTACAACGTAGCTAGGTTTTAACGTCAAAATAGAAAAGGATAAAGAGGAATCAAAGATGAGGGTGCTGAATTAGGAAAAATGCAGAGCTTCGTGAGATAAGAAGGGATCTGATCCCAAATAACTGGGCAGAAACGTTAGCAAATAGGACGACACATCAGCGGTGGGGAACCTTCAAACATGAGGTGGGTGGAGTACAAAATAAATATATCCCTATAAGGCAAAAAGGGAACTACTTCAAAGAGTGGAATTCTGTGGATAAATAGAGATATTAAAATTAAACTGAAACTTAAAAGATATCTGAAAAAATACTACAAAGGCTTGCATTTATATAGCCCCTTTCACGGCCTCGTGACGGGCAAAATTAAGTATATTTGAAGTGTCGTCACTGTTGTAATGTAGGAAACGTGCAACCAATTTGTGCACAGCAAGATCCCACAAACAGCAACATGATAATGACCTGATAATCTGTTTTAGTGTTGTTGGTTGAGGGATATAACATTTCACAGGTTATTCTATTTCTTTTCCTGCATGTGTGTATGTTTTTTTTTTCCTTCCCCCTTTCCCTTCTTCTGTTCCTTGCTGTCCATCTGTAATATCTTCCAGTCCTGAGTCCGGGTCTTTAGACTCGAAACATCGGCTGACTTGTCTTGTGTTTCCCTGCAGAAGTTGCCTGGCCCGCTGAATATTTCCAGCATCTGCATAATTTTGCCTTTTGTTCAGATCAGCTGACTCTCCGAACAGCGGGGATTGAACCTGGAGACCTTCCTGTTCTCGTTGGCAAGCTGACCGAGGAGACTGGGTTCCGTCCTTCCATGGCCCACACGTGCTCACTCTGACAAGTACACAAGATGCTCCATAGCTTCACCCGATGGTTAAATGGGTGAAACACCCAGGCCAGTGCTGACTTGCCTGATACTCAGCTGGGACACAATTGGCCTTAGTGCCATTGGGTCAAGGTGGGCGAGAGGGAAAGAGGGAGGAAACAAAATGTCAGCCAGCATTCCTGCTCCTTATCTCTATCAGTGACTTCGGCTGCCAAGTGCGTGCCACGTAAAACGGCAGACTTTTCTTTGCGCGAGGTGAGGGACGCTCCCCAACACAGCTATAGCGCAGTCAGCCCTCTGCTCTGCCCCAACAACGTGCCTCAGTCCCAACTTCAGAAGAACATCCCCTACTATACTAGAATCATACAGCGCAGAAGGAGGCCATTTGGCCCATCGTGCCTGTGCTGGTGCGACTAGTATGACTTTTTTCCACTTCCTACACCGGCCATCTGTGCCCTTTGACTGAGTAGCCATTCAGAGCCAAATCAGAGGCAGGTTTGTGCTGTGGACCCCTGGCCCACTTGGAGCTGATTGAGACTTTATAAAATAATTTCATATTGGATTCTTATAGCCAGCAGACAGGGACTTTCATCCTATTAACAGTCTGGATTGGATTCTGAACCCAGGTCCGAGAGGTAAAAGGCCAGTGTCTGACCCACTGCACCACCCAACTCCCAGACAGGTCTTTTTTCTTGGATATCAGTACCATTGCAGACCTGTCTTAGGGGAAACACCAGGTCATTGCTCTAATATTAGTGGATATGGGCAGCCTGCACAGTTAAGGTGCATCATACTCAAGATGGAAAAGGGTTTCATCTCAAAGCTCAATGATTGTGTCAGATTGTTGGAGTTTCTGAAACTTCTGTTGTGTTTCTTGGGCCAGGAACCAGCAGTTATGGGCTTGGAGCCTGTGACCGATGGTGAATGTGCTGAGATTTATCAGTGTGCTCAGAACTATCCCATCAAGCTCTCCCTGGTCAGATACATTTAACCTCTCAAGAGCACTTCCCGCTATAACACGAGCCTCCTTCAACTCACCCTATCAACATATCCTTCTATTCCTTTCTCCCTCATGTCCTTACTCAGCTTCCCCTTAAATATATCTATGCTATTCGCCTCAACTGCTCCACATGGTAGCAAGTTCCACATTTTAACCACTGAGTAAAGAAGTTTCTCCTGAATTCCTTATTGGATTTATTAGTGATTATCTTATATTTATGGTCCCCAGTTTTGGATTCCCCACAAGTGGAAACATCTTCTCTACCCTATCTTAATTATCATTATCTTAAAGACCTCCATCGGGTCACCTCCCACCCTTTGCCTTGCTAGAGAAAAGAGCCTCAAATGATGCCATAGCTTTGACAGATACTTGGCTTCAGCTGGGGAAGGGGCTGGGAGAGAAACCATGCTGAATATTACAGAAGGGATAAATAAAGAGGGAGGAGGCATTGCATTACCAATTCAGCATTGGACAGAAGGGATGTTATTGAGGGTACTGTCCAGACTGCAGGGTAGATCTTGACTTTGTGCTATAGTGTAAAACGGGTATGGTCAAAGACGGACACTGTGTCTTCAGCTGGCTGTTTTGAATATGATATCTTCTCCAAGAATTTTGGAAATCTTGCAAGAACGCTTCACCGTGCTGAATTACTACAATGTCAAGGCTAGGAATGGAACGTGTATGTTAGTCATTTGTTCAAATACTGATGATAAATTAATATGTTCTAACTTTAATATAATTAAGTTGCTTTTAGTATGTTTAGTTTAATCGAAGCCCCACCTGCCTGTTCAGGACATAGCACTTTGTCAAAGAAGACATGGGTGTTTTCCCGGTGTTCTGGCCAACATCCCTCCTGCAATCGGCACTAAAACTAGATTATCTGATCAATAAACACATTGCCGTTTGTGGGGCCGTGGCTTCCTATCTGCACATTTTAATTAAAATATTGGATAACAAAAATCTACCCACGAACATATATTTTATTCATTAAAAAAAATTAAAGTGACATCAGCATCAGACAGGATGCTGGTTAAGGAAAAATAAGCCTCAGCCGCGCTGCACAATATAACTGATGGTGAGAAGAGAGCTGTTCCCTTTAACAGTGAGAAGACTGGAAACAACTGCATAGATCTTCAAAGCCCCCTTTTAAACCTGATAACTGTAATTGAGATACAGATCAGTTGTGTGTGTGTGTGTTTCCCTCTGTTGTCTCAGTGGCTGCACTGAATGATGCACACAGAGTTGAAGATCCCTGGCTATACTGAGCTGGCTCACCTCCGTCAGGGGCAGCAGTTGGCCTCAGTGCCCCCTTGGCTAGGGCTGGGTGGACGGACAATCAGAGGTTCCCATTCCCGCTCACCGACCGAGCCCAATCCTGTCCTTTGCGTAAGAACAGGAGCAGGTTCTCCTTCAATGCCAACACTCACTGCCTGGGCTCACGTGAAGAGTGGCCAACCTGGGGGTATAGTACACGACAGCGGGCAGTATCTTAGAACCATACTCCAAGCATGTCGAGGACGGGGAGGGGGGAGATTAGGAAATGAAGAGAGTCTGGCAATCCCAACATACGTGGATTTTTTTTTATTACTGAGTGACATGTAGGATTCCCCCTCAGAGAAATGAGTTTATTTCCTTTTTTGTTTTACTATGATCCAGTATGAATTTCAACATGAAATACAGACAATGTATATTACACATTATCGAATTCTTTAATACATACAGTTTACACATAGAAAAAAACAACTCTGGCTCTGACTTCTGCACGTAAAAGTCTCAGTAATGCCAGGACCAAGAGAACAAAACTATCTTCGCACTCATTCTCCAGTAGGACTCGAACCCAACACTGGACGTTTCTGAAGCTGAAAAAGTCCTTTATGTAGTAGCTCCCAGGCTCAGGTTTATACTTTTTAAACTTAAAGTCTTTTCACAACGTCATGGTAGCTGAAGACAGCCGGGGCTCCGTCGTGTATTTACAGTCTCGTCGAAAAAGTCATTCCAACAAGATCAGTCCGAGCTGCCTGCTCTCAATCTGTTGTCAACCATTCATCCAAAGTTAGCAGTCTCCAAAACACGAGCTTCTGCTCCAGAGTTGCTAGTCTTCATCAAGCCGACGTCTTTTAGCTGGGCTGCTGTCGAGGTCACCTGTAGGACAGGCCGGCTCCCTTGCGTCAGTTTGGTCACAGTGTCTGCTGTCCCTCTCCATCTCCTCATCGTCCACCGGGGGGGTGGCAAAGGTTTTGTTGCTGAAGACGTCCATCAACTTCTCCTCGAAGTACGACTCGAGCGTCTTCACAGACTCGGCCACCTCCTTGTCCTTAAAAAGAATTCAATTGGAAACAATTGTTTTTAAATCACTGTAATCAAATGAAAAAGGACCAGCTGAACATAAACTTTAAAAAAAAAAATTCTCCTGTGTAAATAAATCCCATAGATAATCCAGTGGTTTAGTGAACACAACAACTTGCATTTATATAGCGCCTTTCATGTTGTAAAATGTCCCAAGGCACTTCACAGGAGTGTTAAAACAAAATTTGTCACTGAGCCACGTAAGGAGATATTAGGACAGGTGAGGTAGGTTTTAAGGAGCGTCTTAAAGAAGGAGAGAGAGGTAGAGAGGTTTAGGGAAGGAATTTCAGAGTTTCGGGCCTAGGTTGCTGAACGCACAGACACCAATGGTGCAGCAATTGGGGGGCGAGACCCTGCACGGATTTGAAAACAAATATGAGAATTTTAAAATCGAGGCGTTGCTGGACCGGAAGCCAATGCTCTATCCAGGGTGGAACTGAGCCATAAAGGCCAGGAAGGTCCTGGGTCTGTGCTAAGTTGGCAGATCTTAGCCTGGGCTATAGTTGGCTGCCAAAATTGGCCTCAGATTCGTGGACTAAGGAAGGGGGACAAAAGAATCAGCTAGGGTTTCTGCTGGAAAGTGTCTGCGTATCTATGTCAGGTATGGACAGGACTGGGCTCTACTGGGGTGCCCTCCAGTTGAAAGCTTTCTGGCACTCAGTGGCTTGGCTCGTCAGCAAAAATGGTCACTTGGGCAAGTGACCAAAGGCAGCCAGCAACCCCAGCGTCTTCAGATACATTCTCAATAATCTTCATCTCTCACTGGTGCTGATGGCTAACTGCAGGGACCTGGACTGCCTCTCCAAACTTGTCTCCCGTGAATAACCCTCCTTGCAGGCTTTTTAACAATCTCCTGGCTTTCCCCAACAGTCCTCAGGCAGGACTTGAAAAGCATCTGAAAATACAGAGATTCCCTTATCTGCCACATTTATCATTTGGGAACAGGGAGATATCACGCATCATATTGATCTTGTGGTTAACAAATGCTAATGTAAGAAATAAAGAACAAACTTTTATTGAAATGACACTTATCACGATCTCAGAATGTTCCAAAGCGCTTCCACAGCCAAATAAAGTACTTTTGAAGTGTAGTCACTGTTCTAATGTAGGGAAACGCAGCAGCCAGGTCCCACAAACAATAATGAGATAAATGACCAGTGTTTCAGTGATGTTGGTTGAGGGATAAATATTGTCCAGGACACCGGGAGAACTCCCCTGCTCTTCGAATAGTGCCATGGGATCTTTTATGTCCACCCAAGGGGGTAGTTGGTTTAACATCTCATCCGAAAGATGCCACTTCTGACACTCCCTCAGTACTGCACTAATGTGTCAGCCTAGATTATGCGTTCGAGTAGCTGCAGTGGGAGTTAAACCGACAACCTTTTGATTCAGAGGCATGAGTGTTATCTACCCACTGAGCTGAGGCCGACACAAACGTTCACAGAGAGAGACACTAGAAATTTTTTTTAAAACAATATCTATTTGTGAATCTGAGTCGATTCAAGCACTGTACTGTGTGCTCCCTGTCCCCGGCCTGCAAACAAATCTATCTACAAACTTACCCAAAGAGGCAACAAGGATAGAATGCAGGCAATGGAAAGGTGATGTTGCACTTCAAACATTGGGACTGATGTTCTCAGCTCACTAGGTTAGCTTCCAACTCGTGGCATTTCTACAAGAGTGCAAAAGTGTTCTGTCCATCAAAATCACCGTGCATTTATACAGTGCCTTTACCATAGCAAAACATCCCATGGCACTTCGGCGGTGTGAAGAAAATGGACGTCAAGCCAAAGATGGGCGGTTAAAAGTGTGATCAAAAGCTCGGTCAAGAAGATGGGTTTTATGGAGTGTCTTAAAAGAGAGGGAGGTGGGAGAGGCAGAGGGGATCAGGGAGTGAAAAGTGGCCACATCTTTCTCAAGAAGCACAAGTAAATGAACCATCAGAAAATGAAGCAACAGGAAATAACCAGCTGGCCCTTTCCCTTACCTGAATCAGTTTGCCAAATGACTTAAACATTAATCGAGCCTCCAGCACAAACTCATCAGGTGAGGAGTAACGGGGTGAGCTCGTCTTCTCAAGTTTTGCTCTGATGGAAGGCAGGTCTACTCGCTGATTTTTCAACTGTAAAAGAAACAATGACAAGAGCAAGATTAACTTTGGGTCCAGGGCAAGGAGTGGATTAAGTAAGGGCCTTGGAAAGTAGAGGGGCTGGAGGAAGAATGAAGAGAATTTGCTGAAGGGCAGCCTGTGGTTGAAGTCTTGTATTTATAATGGGAAAAGCTGACAGGGAGTGCATGCAGACAAAGAAAGAACTTGTATTTATATAACACCTTTCACAACCTCAGGACTTCCCAAAGTATTTTACAGTCAATGAAGTACTTCTGAAGTGTAGTCACTGTTGTAATGTAGGGAACACAGCAACCAATTTGCGCACAGCAAGGTCCCACAAACAGCAATGAGATAATGTCCAGATAATCTATTTTACTGATGTTGGTTGAGGGATAAATATCAGCCAGGTTACCAGGGAGAACGCCCCTGCTTTTCTTCGAAATAGTGCCACCAGATCTTTTCAGTCCACCTGAGAGCAGGCGGGGCCTTGGTTTAACGTCTCATCCAAAAGACGGCACCTCCGACAGTGCAGCACTCCCTCAGTACTGGCACTGGGTGTGTCAGCCTTGATTATGCGCTCAAGCCTCTGGAGTGGGACTTGAACCCGGAGGAGAGAGTGCTACCACTGAGCCAAGGCTGACACTTAGACACGAGATTCTTGATGTATTATAGAAGACACAGATAGATATATTTGACAACTTAATTTATAAACAAGTTGAGCAAGAGAGTCACACAAAGAGCTCACTGAAGGGATATTCTTCAAATGCTTACTTGTGAGAATCCAGTGGGGTTTTGGAGGGCCTGACTCAGCTTATGAGAGAGCAGCAGCAGCAGCAGGTGTTCACATCTCTGTAAAAACATGCCACAATGAGACACACAAAACTGGCATCGCTGTGACACCTACATAATGTGTATAAACACTAACACGCCTCCACTCCGAGGACACACTTTCTTTTTCAATGGTGCTGCTTTTTCTTTTCTGCCGTTATCCCTCCACCCCTCGAAGGCCGACTCGTGTTGGTTGACAGTTTCACAGGTACTGGCCCAAGTGGCCACTGCTTGTGCGTGATCCTCAGCCAGTGAATGTTGGCAGGCTAGGCACTGATTTCAAGCATCACCTCCAGTCTTCACCCAATGTGCGCACACACGCGTGCACCAAACAGCAATCAAGGGCAGGAACTCTGGCTGACATTCCCGTCCCTGGTCCCCGCTGTCAAACAGCTTCCAGAAACTCACCGTCAGCCACGCATGTGAGGAACAGTCACTCTGGTACCTCTCCAAAGTAGTCACTCTTCATGCGTTAGCCCAACAGCAAGTGCCAGCAGGCAGTTTGACAAATACCACAGCCGAGCCAATCCTGATCGCACCCAGTGTCTTTCAGTGGGGTACACTAGACCGCGATCAGCGGCATGAACCCAGACTGATTTTTCCTTCCCTAGTCAAGGGCCAATGAGGGTTAATTGCTGCTCCCCCAATGGAGAACAGCTAACTCAGCATAGACTGAGATTACAACCTGGGACTTTCTGGTCTGAGTGAATATGTTGCACTCTCTAATTTATCTATCAATCTTAACAAATCACAGAGGGAGAGGAATCCTGCTCATATGTCATATGTATTTCCAGTTTCAGTACAAACCCTCTGATCGAGAGGGCACAGGCCCTCCACTGCAGCACTACTGCTGCTTTCTAATGCTGCTGGTGAACTTTCAGTCTGTACTTCAGATGCTGCCAAATCCACACATATCGAACATGTCCATTCGACACTGCAGAAAAAGAAACAAAGAGGTCACTCACAATGAACTTCACCCGAATTTAAAAACATATAATACTAGCAGATATCCCATGGTGTCGTTCAAGATGTTATGATATTTTACAATGACAGGAGCATTGTAATGCACCGTATTAGAGCAATGTGCACAGTTCTGGTCACCATATTATAAAATGGATATAGAGGCACTGGAGAAGGCGCAAAAAAAGATTTACAAGGTTGCTACCAGAAATGAGAGGTTGTACCTATCAGGAAAGATTGAACATTTCTGTATAAAATGAGAAGGCTGAGGGGTGACCTGATAGAGGTTTTTAAGATTGATAGGGTAGATGTAGAGAAGATATTTCCACTCATGTGGGAGACCAAAACTAGGGGCCATAAATATGACTATAAGATAGTCACTAATGAATCCAATAGGGAATTCAGGAGAAACTTCTTTACCCAGAATGGTTAAAACGTGGAACTCAGTACCACAAGGAGTGGTTGAGGCAAATAGCATGCATTTAAGGGGAAGCTAGATAAACACATTAGGCAGAAAGGAATAGAAGGTTATGCTGATAGGGTTAGATAAAGAGGGGAGGGAGGAGGCTCGTGTGGAGCATAAACACCAGCATGGACCAGTTGGGCCGAATGGCCCGTTTCTGTGCTGTACATTCAATGTAATTCTACAAAATATATTATTCTGCTGCTGATGGGAGTTGTGTTTAAGCTGGCCTCTTCTAAGGCTACAATATCCAACTGATGTTAAGTAAACACAGCCTGAGGTCACTCAGTTTAATTGTTGTTTGGTCAGGGAACTTTGCGGACTGGACTGGAAGTTTCAGGTTGCAGCTCAGTAACACCCAGCATTTTAAGATTGTTTTGCATCTTTAATGAAGTGTGACTTGTGAAATGTGATGTACTGTTTTTAATATTTCTAAAAATTGCAGATACATTTCCAAATAATCTCCCCTCTTCAACTGCTGGTGTTGACTCTTGTTGGGTATAGTTGAATGGATGCTGACAACACTCCCCTACTTCACCCAAATACTCATTCTTCATCTGCACGCCCAGGAAGTGAGTGGCAGCAGGCGATTCCACCTTGGAGGACATCAATATTGAGCTCAATCTTGTCAACACCCATGCACTTTCAAGCCAAGATTACTGAATAAGTAATCAGGAGTAGGAATCTAGGTTCAATATTACAATCCCCAGCTCAGAGTACTGAGGGTAACTGTAGGGCCCGACTGCTACCCCAGCTAATTCAGCAGCCCGGGAGTTGTAACTGGGATCTGCTCAGCTGTAGGAATTAGTACCACACCCAGACTGGACCTTGGATCAATTCCCTGGCCATGGCTTTCGCTCCTAATTGCTTTCCCATAACATTTGCTGGAAAATGATCAAATGCACGTCGCGTAGGGGAAAGGGTGGGATAAAGAGCTAACTCAGATCAGATGGGGGTTGCACCAGAGACCTTCCTCCTGGGCAGTACGGCTCAGCTACTCACTGCCTTAACCGGGCCATCAGAGTTCACCCATCGTAAGTTCAGCACTTTTTATTTCGACCCGTTTCACGATGGACTCACCTGGGCACACTCAGCAGAGCAGGAACGTGGCAGTCAACGTGAAACACCTTCAGGCAACGACTACAACATGCCAGCTCGCCTCCTTTCCGACAAACGACGCAGACGACCTCATCCGACTCCTCGCCTTTCTCACTGACGCTGCACAGCGGAGATGACTTCAGGTCCGGTATGCTTCCGGGCGACTTTTCACTGGGGGAGGGCGTGGGGCTCAGGGCATGGTGGGAACGCTTGCTTGCTACCTCAGTCCTCTCGTTAAACACAAATTCGATTTCAGTTTCTGACGCGGGAGAGGCCGAGTTTGGTGGGGTCAGGGTGCTCTCCAGAGTCGGTGCCTGCAAGTCAGAAACAGAATTACTACTTCCTCTGGTGGGGGGGGGGGGGGGGTGGAGTCCAGAACAAGGGGGGCATAACCTTAAAATTAGAGCAAGGCCATTCTACAGTGATGTCAGGAAGCACTTCTTGGCACAAATCTGGAACTCAAATGCTACTGAGGCTGGGGGTCAATTGAAAATTTCAAAACTGAGATTGATAGATTTTTGTTAGGCAAGGGTATTAAGGGTTACAGAACCAAGGCTGGTAAATGGGAGTTGAGATACAGATCAGCCATGATCTAATTGAATGGCAAAACAGGCTCGAGGGGCTGAACGGCCTCCTCCTGTTCCTATGTTCCTAATTGTTTATTTTACATTGCCTTGTGACCCAGCTTTTTCCCTTTTTCGGTTCCCTTCAGCTACTCTTCCTGTCAGGCATGACACAGTGTACAGCAGTCAGCAGGAGCTGCCTCCTCTGGAAGTACACAGCAGGGTAACCCGAAGACAGCTATTTCCTCCACGCAGTGCCATGATGGTGCACAGATGGAGGTCAATAACCCCCCCCCCCCCTCACCGAGCACGCGAACGTCTCCGTAGCCGAGGCAGCACTGTGTTTGTCTCCACAGTACCGCTCCAAGCTTCTCCCGCTGAGAGCGATTCCTCAGAGAGGCTGGAGTTTCAGAGTAGTACTTGGAGTATGAATGCATACCCCTGCTATACATTAGTCAAAACATTTCAGAGGAAAAGTTAAGCCTTTTAAACTGTAGAAAAATATGCACACAATTTTTAAAATAATGAAATAATCCAGCTTTCATTCCCAGTGATCAATCTGTACACTGTTCACATGTAGACGTTTGTGAGGTTATTGCCCCTCTGATTATATTGCTTCAATTAACCGACCTTCCAGCTTATTTGCTACAAATACCAATCTATCTATTTGGGCGAGTTATAGCTTATTTTTTAATGATGTTTGGAGAAGGGGGAAGCAACTTTCCAATAAGACTGAACTGTCAGTCAACATAGCAACACCTCCGGAGTCCTGGGCACTGATGGGTAAAAGGAACGTTTCCTGTGCAGAGAAACGATTTATGTGGCAACTTTCTTCTGGCGATATTCTCTCTCCCCCCCCCCCCACCCCCCGGCCGAGTCCACCTCCTTTCCTGAAGGTATTGACGCTTCCATGAGCACCAGGCACCCTCCCACACCTGTGAATTAGCCTCGATACCGATTGTTAGGCTATTTGAACAGCAGGCAGTACAGTTGAGCACTGTTCTGCCCTCCACTGACATTCACACGTGCACTTTCCAACAGGTATCACTGGATAGAGATCAGGAGTAGGAGCCCTGACTGATTTTTCCCTCCTTGGCCCGGGTGACGGAGCTCAGTCGTAGCACCGTTACTGCCACACCGGCTGGTAAGTTGATAATTGAAAGTGGCAGCACTGTGGGAGCACCTTCACTACACGGACTGCAGCGGTTCAAGGAAGCTCATCACCACCTTCTCAAGGGCAACTAGGGATGGGCAATAAATGCCGGCCTTGTTAGCGATGCCCATATCCCGAGAATTAATTTTTTAAAAAAACATCCCATCCTTCGAGTCTTGTGAAAATATGATGCATATTTTGCATAATAGGAGAAAAACTTCTTTGGTAATCTGATTTACATACTTTAATTAGCATAATTTATGATATCCCCAAAGGCATAATTATACTCTCCAGGTTTCTTAAAAGGTAAGAAATGCAATCTGAGTAATGTAGAAAACCCTATTTCGTAATGAACAGAATTTATATTGGGTTTAATATACTTTAACAAGTTACTTCCAACAGAACGATAATTACAAGGGGGGCGGGAGGAGGGAGAAGAGAAATTCCGATCTGGAGTGCATGCAAAATTGCCCGTGATTCATTAAATGGACGGAAAATCCACTCCCACCAAATGCCAAGGAGCAGCGCATCAGAATTTTTATCCCGATATTTTAAGTTTTATGAAGATTCAATTTATACTTTTGAGTTACAGGGAACGTATTTTCTAATCGACCAAATCAGCAACTGCAAATTCAGTTTTATTAACTCAACCCGTCAGATAACGATTATTCTCCGAGGCCGCCTAATGCTTGGATTTAATGATATTAAGAGGTTTTCTAGGATGCCAGCAATTCTACACCAATGTGAAAAGAGCGACCGTATTTGCTTTGGCGAAAGAGGAGACTTTTGAAGTGACCTAAACTGGAGGTCACGAGGGTAACGGACAAAAGTTGACGCGAGTAAAGCCGCTCTCCGCGGTGAAGGGTTCACATAGAAGCGGCAACATACCAAGTTAAAAATGAGCAGGCTACGAGCACGCAATAGTAGAAATTACAGCACAGAAAGAGACCACTCAGCCCATCGTGCCTGTGCTAGTTCTTGAACTGGAGCGAGCTATTCTAATCCCATTTTACTTCTCTTTCTCCGTATCCTTTTATAACCTTTTTCAAATACGGCCTACTCCTGATAATTCAAAGTCATTTATGGGCTTCAAAGTGAATTATCCAATAATTTGACTTGAGCAACATAAATAGCAGAACAAAATGAGAAATTCGTGAAGAAAGAAATTTGCTTTAAATGACTTTGAATTAAGAGCAGACTGTAATTATCCAATTCCACAATTTCAGATAAACAAATGTTTAGAATATAAAAAGTTTGAGAGAATGGATTTGCAGGGCTGGAAACTCTGTCATTCCAACGAAGAAATATTTAAAACAAGTCCATATATACCGTGAAGGATGGATTCAAAGGCAAGCCATCTCCTTCGATGATGATCAGGCTGAACTCATCCTGGCCACTGCCTGGTAACAGTTTGAAGGTTGGGAGCTCAGTGTCAGTGGACAGATCAATCTGCAATCGCTCTAACCGCACATACGGGACCTTCATCCTCAATTTCGGTTTAACGCTGGAGTTTGAACTAAAATTGGGGGGAAAAAAAGGTACACAGCTTTATGCAATGTCATCAAAACCAGAATTTAAACATGATGTGGAGATGCCGGTGATGGACTGGGGTTGACAATTGTAAACAATTTTACAACATCAAGTTATAGTCCAGCAATTTTATTTTAAATTCACAAGCTTTCGGAGGCTTCCTCCTGCCTCAGGTAAATGTACCTGAGGAAGGAGGAAGCCTCCGAAAGCTTGTGAATTTAAAATAAAATTGCTGGACTATAACTTGGTGTTGTAAAATTGTTTACAAGAATTTAAACAATTAGAAAAGTGAGCTGATGCAGTATGCTTTCATTTCTGGGGCTCGGTGATGCAGTGCATTGGTATTCTGTCCTTTACCTATGGGACTGGGTGCAGAGACCAGAAACGATTCCCATTTGGTGCACCCAGTGTCAGCATCAAGTACTCCCAGGTCAGGTAAAGCATGCGAGATGCAGAGTAAAGTTCCCTTTATTCTGCCTCAACCTCGGAAGAACAATCCCTACTGAAGCAATGTGACATTTTTCTATTTCCCACACCAGTCAATCTGCAGCTTCTCTGAGTGAGTGTATCAATTTAAGGACCGTTGTGTATGGTGGGACTGTGTCCCCTAGGATCTGGAGTGAGACTTGAAACTTGAGATAGTTTCCCAGTCTCATTGGCAGGTGCTTGCTGGTGAGGAACAGTGCACAACATGGGAAAAACAAGAGATAGGAAATACCATCGCCCCTCCCACTCCACTCCACTCGGCTCATTTGGTAAAGCCAATGTGAAACTAAAAACCACACAGACCAGAAGGTCCCAGATTCCAAGGCTAGGGCTATGCTGATCTAAGCCAGGAGGGGCAGTACAGTGCACCTGGCCTTGAGAATTGAGTATCTGCCAAGGTTTTGATATCTGACTGCTGCCCATTGACTTCTGCAAGAAAGTGCCTCTTCTGGCCTCTTGTGCATCCCCGATTTTAATCGCTCCACCGTTGGCGGTCGTGCCTTCAGCTGCCTAGGGCCTAAGCTCTGGAATTCTCTCCCTAAACCTCTCTGCTTCTCCCTCCTCATTTAAGATGCTCCTTAAAACTTGACTCTTTGACCAAGCTTTTGGTCACCTGTCCTAATATCTTATGTGGCTTGGTGTCAAATTTTGTTTGATAATCGCTCCTGTGAAGCACCTTGGGATGTTTTACTATGTTAAAGGCACTATATAAATGCAAGTTATTGTTGTGTAAACACCAGACAAGGGCAAGATTTGGACTCAGTTCTGATGAACGTCTTGGCTCGTGCATGAGAAATAGCTACTTTGCCAAGTTATCAGAAGACAATCAGCAACAGGGGAAGTCAAATCCTCGCATGAGTGCGAAGAAAATTGAGGGGGGAGGTGGGGAGTTAGGCAATGGAGAAAATAAATAAATTTTTAAAAAGAGCTTAAGCCTCAAACAGGAATCGCTTAAGTGCCTTGCAAAGTATAGTTTGTAGTTCTATCCTCCAATGGATCTTCCTGCGTCTAAAAACTGAAGTTTATTAGGAAAGCAGATTGTGAAATGCTTATCCTTACCTGCCACCATCGTGCTTAAGGGTGCACGGCAAAGGGATGTGTCCAGACACTGTAAACAGGTAAAGACAAATGCAACTGGTCAAAGAAGAGGCTGTTAAAATAATAATACAGGATTATATTTTACAGTACTACAAAGAATACACCAGGCAGGAAGTGGTTAATGCTCCATGTACACAATTTTTAAGACTTGGCTGTGTTTTTAAAACCACACACACACACACACACACACACACCTTTTGTACGGAATTACAGGAGCATTTAAGAAAGCAAAGCCCCAATTTGCTGCTATGGGCCTATTCTTGTTCCTATGTGTCGCTGGGTTTACGACTGATCAATGCAGTCTCATGGATATGGCACCACATTCCAGAAGTGAAGGAACACCATTGGGGATGCTCCTGATTTTCTGCCCTCCTGTCCTGAAGGTACAGACTTACACTAGGGTACGGTTCACCCTCTGGCACCATGCCCAAGTGGCCAGTCATCACGTGTGAACCCAGTGAATGTTGGCAGCCCGTTTGACCATGCATCAAAACCAAGCTTGATCTTGTCCTCACCCAATATCCACATACACGCACTTGCCAGCAGGGGTCTCTGGCTGATCAGTAGAGGGAGCTCTGGCTGGTTTTTTCTCTCCTTAGCTCAGGGAAGCCAACTGTGGGGCTTCTCCAGCTACTCAAATGGATCAATGCCCTTTTAAAATAACAGTCCCAAAAATTGCCCAGAATATTCAAAGTGTGACCTCACAGTCATACAGTGTTTAAGTAACTAGTCTTTGACTGTTCCTTCACCCTTCAACGCGGGAACAAATAGCGAACCCTACCACCTAATCCCTTCCTAGATTGTTCCAGGCCTCGGTCAGTAACGGTCTCACATCTGGTTCCCTTTTGGGGCAAAAATCACCAATCCCCACTCGCCTCATGTCATATTCCACTCCCGCTCACCCCTGATGAGAGGCAGGAAGTGAATTTCCCAACTTAAGTCAAGGATCTGCTGTGCCAGGAATCCCAACAACCCATCCCACCTCACAACAGCAACAGTTTTGATACTTTACATTTATAAAGTGCTCCTCACATAGACCAACATTTCCGTTATACAAGGGAGAGAAAGGTGGGCACTGGGTAGAAAGTGAAGGAACCTTTTGTCTGAAGACTGAAGACACGATCAAAGGGAGAGGTTTTTGAAAGAGAGAAAGGCAGGAAGACATAAAATCTGTTGCTATACTGAGGTGGAGAGAGTTGTTGGGATTCCCAGCACCTATGTCACACTTTGTGGAATGAGAGGATGCTCAGTACTTCTCCAAAGATTGGTAGAAAAGATAAGTAGCCACATGGGATCAATCCTCTTGGGAAATTCACTTCCTGACAGTTTCATGGTAGAGTGAGCAGGAACAATGTGTGTGGTAGACAAAAATAGGTATTTAGAATTTTTTAATGCTTAAGTGGGACTCCTTGTAAAATTCTTTTGCAGTGTAGTTTTCGGTCATCGGGTCGCACGTATATTTTTGTGATCTCATAGGCTTAGGATGTGATGCCTTCAACCCAGGATATTCTTTTTAAAAATATGTTTTGGAGAAGCCGGGGGGTGAAGGGGGAGGCCTAGCAGCACCATGGTTGAAAAGAATAGAGAGAAGGTGACATGAATCAGGTAGCAGTGATTAGATGATGAAGCTTGGGTATTAAATGCCTGTACTTGTAGAAAGAAGGGAAGAATGAGGGATGTAAGAAGATCTAGTTTGGGGGTGGGGGAAGAATTGGACAGGGTAGGAGACGGTGCGACGAGTATTGAAACAGACAGAATTGATGGAGAATAAAAGGGGGGGAAAAATTGGATAAGACCTCAGGAATCTAAAAGATTGGGGTATGGGATGGAAAAAGGAGAGAAGGATAAAAGTTCAAGAATGTGACTGATTATAAGTAGGAGTAGAAAGGGATAGATCGGGAAAAATGGCAAGAATTGAAGAAAAAGAGGCACTGTGTAAAAAAAAAGCCCCAGGACATGGGAACTTCCTTGTACTACTCGTGGCTGCAGTATTATGCAAGGACATTCAGGGTTTGCAAAACACATTTTTAATCAGCTGAATGGCCATGGAATGGCCTCAGCAGCCTGGATATTTCTATTCACGGGGTGGCCAAGGCACAGCAAGTAATTTATATCGATGCCAGTTACCTGAAGCTCCCTGCAGTTCCTTGATGCGATCTCTCTGCTCCTCTTGCTCTGTGCTGCTACTGGTATCCGACAGCTGTTAATAAGGCAGAAAAATATAGTGAAGCCATTCTCCCTGGGCACTTAGTTTCAATCTGTAAAGCATCAAGATGTGACGTCACCGCAAGCAGCTGTTTATCAACGGGTAGGATTCTACGGCCTTATTTTAGGGGGAGGGGTTCGGGGTTCGGGGTTCTCATGCTGTCTGTGAGGGGACAAGGAGAAATTAACGTGTCCAACTGGGGAAGGAGCAGCGTAGTAAAAACATTCCGACACCGTGACAACATCACAGCAGCTTTACTCTGACACTCAACAATACATGATTAAAAAAAACCCAATGAATTTTATGCCCGCAGTCATGCAGTCACCCCCCGTCCCCTGGGAGCGGGGCCCCATCAACCCCCCCCCACCCCCAGCAAGCAGGGCCCCGTCACCCCCCCACTCCCAGCGAGCGGGGCCCCGTCACCCCCCCCCCACCCACAGAGAGCGGGGCCACGTCACCCCCCCCACCCACAGAGAGCCGGGCCCCGTCACCCCCCCACCCCCAGCGAGCGTGGCCCCGTCACCCCCCCAGCGAGCGTGGCCCCGTTACTCCCCCACCCCCCCCCAAGCGAGCGTGGCCCCGTCACTCCCCCACCCCCCCCAGCGAGCGTGGCCCCGTCACTCCCCCACCCCCCCAGCGAGCGGGACCCTGTCACTCCCCCACCCCCCCCCAGCGAGCGGGACCCTGTCACCTCCCCCGCTACCCCCCCACCCTCCCAGCGAGTAGGGCCAGTCTATATTTCCAGTTCTAATGGTCTCTAAGCAGCTGGAGACAGGAAGAATGGAGAAGCTGGCTTTGAACCACTGCGTTCAGTAACTCATTAGACAAAGAAATGAATGTGATATGATGGTGTATCTGAGTTGAAATGTATGTAGATGATCCTACTGCCCCCTCCCGCCATAAAAATAATACTGTGGGGAGATATGGTTAATTGAAGATGGAATGAAGGGTCACTTGTCCTCACAACGGGAACAAGACATGAATTTGGCACAATTTGTTTTCCGCTAACCTTGAAGGGCACACCCCTCCTTGGTTCTGAAAATTCACGAGGAACGTGATATGCAGGCTGCCCTTCAACAAATCCTTCCGCACCCGACTCAGACCACGACAATGCTCCATCGGAGGTCAGAATCAGAGAGTACAGTAAGCTATCATCTCTACCAACCTGCTGTGGCACCAGAGAGGGGCCCGGATAGGAATACTGCAACAGAAGACAGCATTTGGTAATGAAATAAGCAAAAAGAAAAACGCTGCAGAAGAGGGGTTAACTGAATTATACACTGGATATACAGGAATAACCAGGTTAAAATCAGGCCATTTCACTTTCCCAGACATAGCAACAGGGATCTTGCCCCGAGGACTTCCCTCCATCATGACCTCAATCATCTCTAATGCCATCTGGCTTCTGACCATCACCGTTGCAAAGTATCTCACTCCAACGCCACCTGCCTTTCCTTATTCATCCCCACTGGGCACCTTAACCTAATATCACAGGGCTTCCGCCACCCTCCTTACCAGTTCCCTGGTACCTCCCCCACCCCTGCCCTTACTAGAGATATTCCCACTTTTCCAAGGTGGTGCGTGCCCACGGGTGAAAGATGACCGGGAGCTCTCTCCCGGCCCACCCGCCAGGCTTCTTGAATGCAAGGGGCAGACTTCAGAACAGCCGGGAGCTGGAACCTTGCTGACCATTTCCTCCAAAACTAGGTCATGCAGCAAAGTAAATTTCTAGTGCATAGTATCCAATTCATTAAAACAGGGCCTAAGCAACAGCTGTAGTCACCCCTTCACAGTTGTCGACTGGGAATGAGAGGGTGTAAACAAACACCTTCTAACAGCACAATAGTAGTTTTTTAAAAAATGCCAAGTGATCAAGCCATGAATTCAGCCAAGTTTATTAATCCCCCCTTTTGTGAATTTTGTGCTCAAAGTGAGGAATAATAGTAATTTAATCTAGTTCCTTTTTAAATTTCTTTCCTTGTTTAATCTCCTACCGTTAAAGGGAGTTCTACTTTCAATTCAGCACCATATGCCGGGGATGCCTCTTGCTCTGAAGGAGCCAGAGGTTGAGGAGCAGTTGCAGAGGAATCAGACAGGTCGCACAGACTCACTGTTACCCAAGTGTGTGGGTCAATAGACCCTACCAGAGCTACCTGGGCATGTCAGAGGAAACATGCCTTTGTCACCTACACTTCACCAAGGAGGTGCGGCTGCAGGTTGGGATTGTGCCCTCGATGGGCCGTCTTGCTTTACAAGCAGAAAAGTCGTCTCGAGATGCTGGAAGTTGAAGGAGCACAGCACAGGGACAAGACATGCACGACCTGCACGCTAACCTGGATGTCAATAAGTGACTGTGCATCACGTGGCTAGGTTATTTTACAATAACCTGAGGCATTATGTCCTTGGAAGATGCGAGTATGAAAAGACTTTCATTGTATGTTGCATCTTGAAGGCGTACTCCATCGAGATACGGGTATGCTTAAGATGCTGTTATAAACACAACTGAAGTATAACTTCGAAAGACTCTACGGTCATTCTATTTATGTCGCTTCAACTCACAGATTCTCCTCGTACAGCAATGCAGCTCACTAACAACTCGCAGGACTTTGTTGTAATAAAATCCTAGTGGGGACCGAGGTGGGAAACCCTGCAAGCATCAGTCATGGCGAAACAAGCCAGCCCCTCCACACCTGCACCTTTTCCTTTCTTTCATTGCTGTTTTTGAATCGATCAGTAATTACCTGTTTCTGCGCAAGATCGTGGGCATTGGCCGGACCATCTCTGTGGGGCAGTATGACACGGGGATACGAGGTTGCCTGCTGCACCAACATCTTGAGTTGGTCAACCGGGCTGTTGCCAACACGACGGGTTGATGTTGGAGACCTACGGCAATTTGCACCAACCTGAGTCTGGAGAATAGAAAATCGAGATAAATGTTTTAATGAAGGTGGGACACAAGCTCAATGAAGCCGTGAAGCGTTAACCTGCCGGGGGGGGGGGGGGGGGGCGGGCGGGGGTTATCTGTAGGGGTATGTCTCCTCCTTTACAACTCTTCTTGTGTCTAACATCTGGCTCATCTGCCCATTTCGGCCCTCGTGATGTCAGCAATATAAAATCTGTGGCCAATTTTTTCTTTTAATCTCTTGTACTATTTCCAGGTGGTTCCCACGTTTTGCAGGAAGGCCATACGATTCCCACCAAGTTGGGAACTAAAATCTTATCAGAGTCTTAAAAAAGAAACAAAGCAGTGCGTGATATCTGGCCTTGTTCTAGTGCACAATGCTGCCTCCATGGGTTGGCCTGGAATGCACATACCATGGACACTTGCAGCTTGGCAGGCACACCAGGAACTGGAGGTTCAAATATTGGCATGCCTGGCTGATCCAATGGATAAGACACAACCTGCAACGCATTGAGAAAGAGTGGAATTCAGGGCGGCACTTGGGGGCCCAAATCCACTTTATGTTAGAAACAGTAAATTGGCTGCTTTTGCAGATTTTTGGAGTCTTGCGTACTGCTGCTGCTTTTCTCAGAGTTTGGGATCTCCTGACTGAAATGGAACAGCTGAAAGGTACTGGATCCAATACCAGTCCAAGTCTGTGACAACACATTTATAAAGCAGTGATTGGGGGGGGACGGGGGGGGTGGGGGGAGACAGGGGTCGGGGGGGGTGGAAAACTTGTTGGCTAAAAAGGTGAGCAACTAAGCCATGAAGGTCCCAGGTTCGATCCCCGCTTGGTGCAGAGTTACACAGAATTAGATAGAATTTACAGCACAGAAACATGCCATTCTGGCCAACTGGTCTGTGCCGGTGTTTATGCTCCACCTGAGTCTCCTCCCACCCTATCAAGATATCCTTCTATTCCTTTCTCCCTCATGTGTTTATCTTAACAGCTCTCAGCACCAGTCTACAATAGGGACAGTGCAATCAGGTTTGAAAGAGGCAGAAAAAATCCGCCAGGGTTCCTGCTCTTGATCACTATTTGGCAATCCCTGCCAAAAAGTTCGCTTGACCACTGAGGCGAGGGCATCAGGCTCAATCGTTACACACCCGTGATTAAATAGCCATGGGTCAATTTTATGAACCCATGCTCCTGGTGGAAAATAATTTGGGATGAGTGGGAGGATTCCTGGTATGCATTCCTGGAGGAGAGGAGAGCTCAATGCGTGAATTTATAAATTAATTCCATAACAGTAGAAATCTGGAACTCTCTTCCCCGAAAAAGCTGTTGAGGCTGGGGGTCAATTGAAAATTTCAAAACTGAGATTGATAGATTTTTGTTAGGCAAGGGTATTAAGGGTTACGCAAACAAGGCAGGTAGATAAGAGTTGAGATACAGATCAGCCATGATCTAACTGAATGGCTGAACAGGCTTGAGGGGCTGAATGGCCTACTCCTGTTCCTATATTCCCAACAGTCCAGCTTCCACATGAAGAATCATGACTTGAGCAAGGTACTAAAAGGGCATCTGGTGGCCATAGAATCTGCCTTCAGGAAAGGATGGGAAAAGCTAGCAGAAATAAATTTCTGAAATTTAACCTCTTTTTTTCTCCCAGGTACAAAGACAACCATTTTATCAGACACCGCATCAGTTGCTCACACTGGCCTCAACTCAGATTCCCTTGGCTTGGGTGGCGTATCGATGTACCAATGCTGTACACTTAACCATTAAGATGCAACCTCATGCCTGTGACTTGCTGCACTATGAGTTTTCGTTGAGTGGAAGCTAGGTGCTTTACAACAGGAAGGGACCGACAGTCAGAGGGTGAGCCACCCGTCTGTTCTCACACATCTGCACTGGCTGCACTGCAACACGCCGAGGCCATGCTGAATGTCACTGAATCAGATGAGTGACACGTGAGAAGACAAAGAAGGAAAAAATTAACCAGAAACTTGGGAGATTTATGGATGCAAAGTGGCTTGATGCATATGTGCACACCCGGCACAATACAAATTACACAAAATCTATTCACAGTAACAGGGACATAAAGCTGCCAGTACATCACCCTACCGGCATTCAGTTACCGGCTTGGCACATTTACAGTTGAAAAAAACACATATTTCCTCCCTTTGTCTCCTGAAGACACCGACTGTTGCTGTGGTACAGTCCCCAGCGACACCGACTGTTGCTGTGGTACAGTCCCCAGCGACACCGACTGTTGCTGTGGTACAGTCCCCAGCGACACCGACTGTTGCTGTGGTACAGTCCCCAGCGACACCGACTGTTGCTGTGGTACAGTCCCCAGCGACACCGACTGTTGCTGTGGTACAGTCCCCAGCGACACCGACTGTTGCTGTGGTACAGTCCCCAGCGACACCGACTGTTGCTGTGGTACAGTCCCCAGCGACACCGACTGTTGCTGTGGTACAGTCCCCAGCGACACCGACTGTTGCTGTGGTACAGTCCCCAGCGACACCGACTGTTGCTGTGGTACAGTCCCCAGCGACACCGACTGTTGCTGTGGTACAGTCCCCAGCGACACCGACTGTTGCTGTGGTACAGTCCCCAGCGACACCGACTGTTGCTGTGGTACAGTCCCCAGCGACACCGACTGTTGCTGTGGTACAGTCCCCAGCGACACCGACTGGCTTCCAGTACCTCACCCAAATGGTAAATCTGGGCAGTGAATGTCGGCAGAGTATTCGATCACACAGAACATCAACCCCCTTTCTTATCTGATGATAACACATGTATCTTCATGTGTAAGCCGAGACAATGACTGTTAGGAGAATATTCAACTATAGAAACCATCACAGACAAGTCCAATCCTGCTTTCACTCAATTCTCACACACGCGCACTTAACAGCACGAGACACTGGGGCCAACTGCACCCCAACTAAGGTCAGCAATTTTTCATTGGTGAGAAATTAAAACTGGGACCTTCTGGTCTCTAGGACTTAGTTTTACACTGGACTGCATCTTCAACCACTGGGCCATCAGCAGAGGCTTTATACAGGAACTTTACTCCAAAAGTGTGGCGTTTAGTCACAGTTTCAGACTAGTGTGAAAATAGTAGTGTTCACTTGCAGCAGCAGCAATACTGAAGTAAAGTAGTGGAATTATTCAGGACACTGCATGAATGTTTACCGAGAAAGTATTGCTTGCCTGTGGTATATTTTATACCCAGAACATCAGAAAATAAAGAAATCGATTAGCCAAGGTGTAGCATATTATCACTTTTCTCAGAAACATATGCTTCAGATACTTTGGAGGTGCAGTGACTTTGTTATGTGGACAAACACAGCAGTCAATTTGCACACAGCAAGATCCTGCAAGCAGTGGGATAAATGACCAGTGAATCGGTTTTGTTTGGGGGCACTGGTTGAGGGAGGAATGTTGGCCGGGACAGCAGGTTAACTCATTACTCTACTTTGAATAGTGCCCCGAGATCTTTAACATCCACCTGAGTGGGTAGATGGGATGTCAGCTTAACATCTCATTTGAAAGAATAAGGCTCGGACAATGCAGTGCTCCCCAGAGTGTCAGCCTAGATTATATCTTCAAGTCCTGAAGTTTGCGCCTTGAACCCGTAACTTTTGAAATTCCAAGCCATAAGGACATATGAGGAGCGAAAAATATCGGCACATATATACACACATATACACACACACACACTTAAAAATGGCACAGGGCTGTTCAATACTGGCTTCTGCCTCGGGAGTTTTGTTGTCAGTGGTGGTTAATGCTGGCACTCCTCCTAGTGACTAGAAACAGGTACGGCAGCAATACAATTTACTGATCACCATTTCCCAAACTTCACTCCCTGTCCCAGACCCTGCGTCGCCAGAATTTCTAACCAGAGCAGCACTCGCTGAAGAGCGGCTAAAATGAGCTGTACATAAGACTCCCAATCGACAAGAAAGCCTGATCAAACTGGGAACAGTGCCGTCACTGGTATTCCAGTAAGGTGTAGAGATGGCCATGCGGCATTTATGTACTGTGTACACTCTTAAATTTTGCCATGTAATAAGATCTTGTTCTTCCAAACTTGCCTTGTGTCTAGAGCGCATTCTGAGTTATCTAACCCAAGGGTGAAGTATTGGTGGCTGGGGGTCTGTTGCTCATCAATAGCTGTGATAGAGGAAGATTCACGGCGATGAATTAAGAGAATCATACAAGACGCCGACAGGCACAACATTAAGCACATTACTCAAGTGTAAATATTCTGATGGAAACTGGCACTGATATGGTACATAAACCTGATAACAATGCATTAAACAAGCAATGTGCAATCAACACACCTATTCAATGCACTTACACTTAGACTGGCAGCAGGAATGCTGGGATGCACTTGCTGGGGTGCAGCATTTGTTAGCAACTGTCGGCTGGAAGTAGTATTTGATCTGAGTGCTTGCTGCACTGGAGGAGAAGGTCGGCTGACGGGAGCGTTTGGCTGCCCGATAGACGCAGATACTTGCGGCACCGGTGGGGACGGTCCACTACCAGGCGTGCTGAGTCCAAAGATTGGTTGCTGCCGCTGCGTTGGGGAAGGCAGTTTGTTAACAGCAGTAGGCTGCTGGACGGGCATTTGCTGGTATAGAGTAGCAGGCTGCTGTCCATTGATCAGTTGCTTGGCAGCTCCCTGAGTATGTCCCTGAGGCTGGTGGACCTACATTGAAAGGGTTCAAATTGTAGATACAAAAGGAAAAACTGCACGTTAGAAATTT
Source organism: Heptranchias perlo (assembly GCF_035084215.1). NCBI lineage: Eukaryota > Metazoa > Chordata > Chondrichthyes > Hexanchiformes > Hexanchidae > Heptranchias > Heptranchias perlo. The sequence continues at coordinate 4,850,512 of NC_090364.1, forward strand.
GAAATCAAAAACAGAAATTGCTGGAATAGGTCCTCCAGCACCTGAACGGATCAACAATTCAGCTGGAGACCCAAAGGGCCACAACCCACAACACAAACCTAAGTTCTCTCCTCAGATGCTGATAGACCTCCTGTGTATTTCCAGCATTTTGTTTAATTTCAAACAGAACTGCATCCATTTCACCCGCTCACTGATGGGGCCAAGCCACAGTCAGTAGTGATGATAATTTTCTGTTGGACCATTTACAGTGGGATGGCCAGTTGTCTCAAACACCGTAGTGCTCAGCTTCCAGCTCTCCAGTTGGTTGAATGCTGTCACGTACTTGGCCAAGCCTCAAGGACTGCCACATGGTTGGATGTGGGCAACAAGGGAAGGCGAAGCTTCCCCTCCCGCCCTCCTCTCCTGAAGGTGCTAATTCTTGCTGTCCCACAGGTACTGACAGCCCTTTGATACATCGCCCAAGTGGCCATTCTTTGTGAGGGAATCAACAACAAAATGCTGGCAGGCTATTTTACCAGGGAGGGCATCACAGCTGAGCACAATTCTGTTCAGAAAACCGATCAAAATCTGTGTACAGCAATAAGGGGGTGCATCAAAAGAGAGTTCAGTAAGTAAATAGGGATTAAAAGTAACCTGAAACTTAAAAGGAAGGATATGATAAAACTTAGACCAACAATAAGGAAGAAAATCATTAGGAATATAGAAAGTACAGTGTGCAGATTAGAACAGTTAAAAGGGAATATGAACAATAAAGGCTTTTATAGGCATTTTAAAAAGAAAAGAATGGTCAAAGAGAGGATAGAGCTGCTCAGGTCACAGTTAGAGTACTGTGGGCAGTTTTGAGTGCCCTATTATAGAAAGAACATTAAAGCTGGATGAAAATTAGTTATGAAGAGAGATTTGAACATTATCTTCCTTGGAGCAGAGAAGCCCAAGAGGAGATTTCATAGAGCTTTATAAAATTATGAAGGATTCTGACAGGGTGATTAGAGGGAAAATAATGTCATCTGGTTTGAGGGAGGGGTCAGTGATTCAGGGTTATCAATTTAAAATGAAAACTAACAAACTTGCATCTATACAGCACCTCCCACGACTTCAAGACATCCTAAAACAGTTAACAGCCAATGAAGTATTCCTAAAGTGTAGTCACTGTTGTAGACAAATGCATACAGCAAGTTCCCACAAACAGTAATGGGATAAATGAATTAGCTAATCCGTTTTAATGATGTTGGTTGTGGAATAGACACTAAGACAGTGAAGAGAGAGGCCAGAATAAATGTCTTCACTCAGGGCTGTTGGGAGCATTGGATGCTTGGCTACAGGGAGTTGTTCACACCGACACTATTGCACCTTTTAAGGGAAAGCTGGATAAAAACTTGAAGCCGAGGGAGATACAGAGCCATAGGGAGAGTGCGAGGCAGTGGGATTAGTTCTCGATTGCTCTTGCAAAAAGAGGGGGGAAGCCAAAAATTATTTCTAGATAGCTAACTTACTTGTACTCCGTTCATCTGTGGCAGTAATAGCACCTGACCCACGAGCTGTTGCTGTTGCTGTTGCATCTGCACAATGTTCCCTTGTTGCACCACTTGCACTTGCATCTGCTGCAGGTACCTCCCGTTAGCACTCGGCATCGCGGCCGTTGGCCTCACCAGCTGCACTGCTTGCTGCATCCGTGTCTGTCCACTCACCGGGGGCCACGGCGGAGCTGGGTGAGGCTGGCGCATGAGCGCCTGCTGCGCATTCTGTTGCGGAGGGGGCTGGCGGGGGGGCGGGAGTTGTTGCTGCTGATAGTTGGGCGGGGGAGGTCGATGGACGGGCTGCATAGGTACGTGGCTTCGCCAAGAGTTTCCTTGGGTCGCGATTACTCGATTGTGAGGCTGGTGCTGGGGGTTGGGTTGGGGACAATGGCCAGACATTGAAGGTTGCTGAACTGGAACATGCGCCGACAACGTTGGAGGGACTTCAATCACAACATTGCCTGTTGGGAAACAAACCACTTGTGAAAATGTGTTTATATTTATGAAGGGGCTATTATTGCAATATTACAATTACAAGAATCTACACATCACAGCATTGGGAAATCTGAACACGTACTCCATTTTGAATAGGATTGGCATGTGAAACCTGTAATGTGCTACTTACCAAAGTTGGCCGCGTTCTTGGTCCAGAAAGCAGAGTCCCAGAGAAATGTAATAATGTCGTTCTTCAACTCCTCCGTGTTAACCTTGGATTGTAACCCTCTTTGCAACTGAAAGAAGATCTGCAAAAGCGAAGCAAACATCCCCTGATCAACCAAGTGTCTTAAGTAGTGATCATTTGGGTCTCAAAAGTGAATCCTTTTATCTGCAGCACCTGACTTGATTATTGCTGTACAGGAAGGTTTAACAGATGGCAGCCTCATCCCGTACACTGGGTTATGATGTTTCCTTAACCTTTGGCTGCTCCAACATACACGGGATGCAATGTACAAGCAATAATAAGAGTAAAAATTACATCAACTCCCCCAATGATCTCAGGGGTGAAGGCACAGCCCAGTTGTGATGGGGACAGTTACCTCTCGCTGGCAGCAGTATGATGTAATTTTAGGGTACTTTAGTGAGATGTCCCCTCAAGCCACAGTCTTGCTGCACTTCTCATAAGCTGACCTCACTAAGAATCAGAAGTAGCATATGAGCTGGGCCCACATTCTGAATTAATTAATCAGGTTTACTTACTTACAGACACAAACAGAAAAGCACAAGTGTATGTACAATGACAATACAGTTGCCTCATCTTTTAAAACTACATAACTGTGCTCCTGACAATGAACACGGTCAGAGTCTCTTTAGCAACAGAGTCCCTCAAGTGGCATAATCCAAATAGTGCAGCATTTCATTCCTAGGAGACTTCACATTTTTGTTAACATTGTCTGATTCCGGGATGGCTGTGTCCACACAATGCCTACAACATACTTTCGACTCCAACAATGGTCTAACCACTGAAGTAGTAATCTGCGCAGATAGACAGTGGTTAAGCTCTTTAAGCAGAAGTACTACATACCAATTTCTTGCAGAGCAGCAGGGCTGTGCTGTTATCAGTGCTGATGGCCCAGGAAGCAAATTTTAAGACATGGTCCATTTGCCGGTGCAGTTTGGACATGGACAAGTGCTGCTGCTCCAGCTTCAACTGTCGTTCCTCCGCCAACCTCTATCGGAGAGCAAAACAAAAAAATATAAATTCTCAAATATACCTATCCCTTGCCCGCCTGCTCACTAAGAGGGCAGGTACGAGATCTGACCCCAGGCATCTGCTAACGCTACCCTGTAACACATCTCTCTCACTCCCATGGGGGAAGCACCTTAGAAAATGTGCAAGTATCATGAACGCATCAAGGAGGGAAATAACCGCACAAACTTGTGTCATGTAACTTGGGGAATGGGAGGGGCGGGGTGCAGAACTACAGAAGGGTTATAGCATTTGGCCCATTGTGAGGATTAGGTTGTCAGAAAACTCACAGATTGGATGCTTTAAGATGGGAGGGGGAATAAGACAAAAATTAAACTTCTAGGGTTTAAATAAGAGTGAACTTATATTTTGTAACAGCTTAACATGCAGGCTTTTTGCCCCTTTCTCTTGAAGGTGCCAACTCCCACTGCCATACAGTTCTATGGCATGGCAACTCTCTAAGCCCATTCTTATAAATTAGGCTAGGCAGCAAGTACAGACAGGCTATTCCAATATGGGGGAAGGCATCACAGCCCAGCCTGATTCTGTCCTCGATCAACATCCACTTGAGTACTTTTTAGCGAAAGCCACTGGCCAACAAGGAATGGGAACCCTGGTTGAGTTTTCCACTCCCAAGGGGTGCTGAAATCAAATGCAGTGCTCCAACAGCTGCCGTGGCTGCGATCAGCTTTTTTTTTTATTCGTTCATGGTGTGTGGGCATCGCTGGCAAGGCCAGCATTTATTGCCCATCCCTAATTGCCCTTGAGAAGGTGGCGGTGAGCCGCCTTCTTGAACCGCTGCAGTCAGTGTGGTGAAGGTTCTCCCACAGTGCTGTTAGGAAGGGAGTTCCAGGAATTTGACCCAGCGACGATGAAAGAACGGCGATATATTTCCAAGTCGGGATGGTGTGTGACTTGGAGGAGAACGTGCAGGTGGTGTTGTTCCCATGTGCCTGCTGCCCTTGTCCTTCTAGGTGGTAGAGGTCGCGGGTTTGGGAGGTGCTGTCGAAGAAGCCTTGGCGAGTTGCTGCAGTGCATCCTGTGGATGGTACACACTGCAGCCACTGTGCACCGGTGGCGGAGGGAGTGAATGTTTCGGGTGGTGGATGGGGTGCCAATCAGGCGGGCTGCTTTGTCCTGGATGGTGTCGAGCTTCTTGAGTGTTGTTGGAGCTGCACTCATCCAGGCAAGTGGAGAGTATTCCATCACACTCCTGACTTGTGCCTTGTAGATGGTGGAAAGGCTTTGGGGAATCAGGAGGTGAGTCACTCTCCACAGAATACCCAGCCCCTGACCTGCTCTTGTAGGTAGCCACAGTATTTATGTGGCCGGTCCAGTTAAGTTTCTAACTCAGCTTGGACCAGGGCTTGAATCTTGTACCTTTCGGTCCAAATGGCTCAGTACGATAGCAGGCTATACTTTCCTGGCTAAGTCACTAGGGATGTAGCGTTTTGAAATGGCAGCGATAACTATGATAGCTGGGATTTTCTGGAACAGAATCAGTTGTAAGCATAGTGGTTACCTCCACTCTCTGGATGAGTGTTTTGCCTCGTTTATTTAACTCTCTCATTATCTGCAGGATGGCCATCTTGATCTCCACCTGGACCTTCTTCTGCATGTCCTGAACATCTCTTAACCTGACAGGAGAAATTAGAACCACTTTGAATCAAACACAGTCAAAACAAAACACCTACACAGTGTACTGTTACCCCAGGTTATTTTGGGGGTCTACAGAATGACTAAACCCACACAGTAAGACGGAAGGTCAGCAGAGGGAAGAAGCCTCATTAATCCCCTGCTGTAACAGGTTGCTTTGGTGCCATTTTAGAGAGGCAAGTTTGTAGCCATCACAAGGAAATGTCCTCTTCCTGCCTTGAACAGTTTGCAAACTGAGCACAGGACAATGCTTTGAATAAACAGAAGGCTACATCCTAGAAAAAATATCCTCAATAAACTTTTTTTTTTTAAAACTTGTGGTATTGGCATTATATCCAAGTTAAAGTCTGTTCTCTCCCTGCCCTCCAAAAATGAGATTGCTTATTTAGCTAAACTCCTGTAGGATTTTTAAACCCAACAAGATGAATGAGAAATCAGACAAAATGTTCAGTCTTAACACCCTCTAGCATAGCTTTCAACTTGCATACGGTGGGAATTTTCTTCAGGTTTGAGCCTAGAGAGTGAGTGTTGGCAGGCTGCTAAACTATGGGGGGGGAATCATATCATGGCCTCATCCGAAGACCACGTATGCACTTTTCATTCAGCAGGGACTCGCTGGAAAGCAATCAGGATTGGGAACCAGGATTGATTTTTCCTTTTTCTTGTCGCATGGGAGTTGAACCAATTGCAGTCCTCAGCTGACATCAGCTAAGTCGTTGGAGACCAGGAATCAACCCTGGGCTGCCTGGCCTGTATAGTTTAGTATTACACAGGGCTATTGCTTTTACTCGCTAGGCTATCAGGGACATAACGTTTGAAATGGCAGCTGTAACCAATTTTGCGGTTTGCGAGTCTTGCTGATCTCTGCTCCCTTTCTCAATGGTGGTGTTCAATGTTGGGACTTCCCAGTTAAAGCAGGGTAGTGGAGGTGTGTGTCCCCAGATCAGGCACCGTGGTAATAGCATTCCTCCACCTACAACAGGAAATATACCTGGTGCGCACTTGCTTGGTGGTCACTTGCAGCTGGGCTTTCTTCTCAGTCAACCTCTTCACTAGGTTTTCTAGCGTCAACTTCTGGTTCTTAATGGCTTCCTCTAGAAACTGGTACCTGTAACACAATGAAGGTTTCCATCAGTTGTTACGATGTCATTACTTGTGAATGTAATTTTGTACACTGGTCACTGAATATAACCAAAGGCCGCCCTCAGTTCAGATACATTATAACTACTTACTGAAGATAGAATCCCACTGAAATGAAGTTGATGACCCATGTTTCTTTTTTCGGTCCAACTCTGCAAAAAATCTTCCCTTTAAACCCAGTCAATGAGTGCTGCATCATTGCTGTACAGAACATTGCCCTAGTATGCAACTGTTGCCACTGAATGGTACTGTCACAGATTTCTACTGTATTATTTACTGGCAGTCATCAGTGCTAAGCACAGAACATAAATTAGGTACATGACATTTAAACAGGCAAACTTTAGACGAACGAAGGATGAACTGAAAAAAGTTAACTGGGAAGTACTGCTGAAGGAGATACCAGTCCAGGATAAACAAACATCTTGAAAACCATAATGCTGAACGTGCAAGATAAGTGTATTTAAAGAATAATGTACTGAGGCTCAAGATGTGTGGGGAATGAGAAAGTAGATATAAACGGCCCAATGGAGAGCTGAAGCTTTGAAATTCACTTCCTTAGTGGTTGAGGCAGAAAAGTCAACATTCAAGATTAGATTAAAGAGATTGATGAGATCCCGGTTCAAGAAGGCGGTTCCCCACCACCTTCTCAAGGGCGATTAGAGATGGGCAATAAATGCTGGCCTTGCCAGTGACGCCCACATCCCGTGAACGAATAAAAAAAATAAGCGAAGAGTGTGGGTGATGTATCTCAATTTTGAATTTTTCAACTGACTCCTTGAAACACCACCATTGACAATGTTGTTACGTTTTCTACTGATCATATATCAGTGATCGAGAACGACAAGTCATCGCTGTTTTTGTGCACTCCTTCTCCCTCCTCCTCCTCCTCCTCCACTTTCACATCCCCCTCTCAGGAAGGTGCGGACGTGCATAAATATGCCTCACCGGTAAGGTGTTATTTCTGGTCCCTGGTCCCTGCCCCCCCACCCCAGAGCCACCCATGTCATGGACTGTACTTTCCCAAGGTCCAGGGAGCTCCAAAGTGGCCCATGTCAGTTTGAATTTGTGGCTCTATTAGGAGAAAAAGATCTCTCCAAGATGAATGTAGCTCCTTTCTGGCAGTGATACCCCTGGAATATCTTTGGAAGGAAGGACAGCCAAAATAGTGGGTCTCCATCAATTAATTCATATCTATTGTGCATGCATTTGTTTTTTTTTCATCTCATAGCATAAGCAAATTTTCACAAACCAGCTAAGGGATTAATTAGGCTGAAGAAACCAGATATTCCAACTTGGGAAAGATAAGTGGACATCTGAGCACAGCCTATTTTCAACTATGCACAAATCACAAGTACTAAGGACAATGATCACAGAGTCTGCAATGTGGCTTGCAGCCTTCATGCGAAGAAGCAGGAGGAAAACGGAGTGAGCAAGAGGAGGATGAATGGCTGTGAACTGGAGCAAATCACCATACCTGTGATCTTTGTGCGTGAGCAGCTGACAGTCCCGGCAGGTTAGTGTGTCGCACGTCTCACAGAACAGCTTCAGGGTCTCCTGTCTGTGAATGGAGCAGAAGATCGGCCGTTCACAGTTAGTCGTTCCATCACCTAGATGGATGAATGAGAGCAAGAGGCAATCAGAGCATTACAAAGACAAATTCTCTATCCCACTTTGTCAAAGATGGCCACCCATACAGATGTGAACACTGGCAATTGCAGTGCTCTATAAATAAAGGCAAGTTCTTTCCCTTTCTAATCAATTGAACATTTTTAAAATCACAAATGCTTCAAATGTTTCACCACATTTGAACCTGCGGTGCTTAATGCAAAAACTAGCTCTTCAAACGATTGGCTGGTTAGTTAAACCTAAGCCAGTCACCAAACCAAAATGCCATTTTTTGAGATACTCAGAACACCAGGTTGCCGTGTGATAGCTCAGAAACTGCCCAACACCTGACTGGATTACTTCTGGACTGTTCCATGGAATGCTGTCGGCATAAGAAAAAAAAGCCCACGATCGGCTTCTGCTCTGTAGCAAAGTCACCAGGTCAACTTACATTGTACATCTGGTGAACATGCCTGGATTCAGCAAGGCATTAACACGTTGCTGTGCGACACACCGAGGGGCACACTTAACTAGGAAGCGGTTGTTTTGATCAGTCGGCTGTGTCCCAGTAGGTTACCCATTCTTCAGTGACCGTGCGAACATAGGAACAGAAGTAGGCCATTCAGCCCCTCAAGCCTGTTCAGCCATTCAATTAGACCATGGCTGATCTGTATCTTAACTCCATCTACCAGCCTTGATTCTGTAACCCTTAATACCAGGCGACAACAGGATGGAGTCACACAGCGATGCCTCATGTTTTAATATTCTGCCAACATTCACTGTCTCAGCTCATGTACAAGGTATTTAGGTAAGATATGGAACGATATCCCAACAGGACTCGATGGCTTCAAAAAGGGAAGAGGGAAGAAAATTAAAAAATATTTCCCCCCGAGCTTAACACAACACCTCACAAAGAATCTAAAGACAGGACTGGTGCACACACACTGAAATCTAAACTTTACATAAATGCTCGAGTACTTCTCTGCAGTCCTCCATGCACTAAGCACTACTCCCTGGTTGAGCACACGAGCAACTGACCCTATTCACTGACTTCCACTTTATACCACCCAGCTAGATTGGCTGAAGTTAGCAATTGGAAACATTGGGAACTGAGGGGAGAAAGATCCGACAACTCCATGGCGCAATGCATGATGTCCACTCGTCAAAAGAAACCTACGACAGCACTTGGCCAGCAGTTTTCAGACGTCCTGCAAATATAAACACCTCCCTCCCAGTACCGCTGCAAACACTGATATTCTGGGGAATCCTCCTGCCACTGTCCACCCACCCCAACCTCCAAAAGACAGTGTCTGCTACTCAAAGGAAAACAATGCTACCACTGAGAATAAAACACATTTTACCAGCAACATCAATAATATGCTTGCAAGCCAACAAATGCAGAAATCTGATGACCTCAGGGACTTCACCCAAGGTCCAGGAATGAGCTAGACTATCACACTAGACTGCAACAAAGTCAGCCAAGACTTTTGATTGCTAGTTAAGAACGGCCATCAGAGAGCTTTTACCATTAACCAAATCCATCCCATGGCAGCAGCTGTTTCACCTGCATTGAGCCATCCCCCAGCATTAACTTTGAGGAAACTATTCTTTTTAAAAAAAATCTAACCACCAATTACAAAAATTTGTTTTGCCACTTGATCTTTTCATAAACACAAGCCCGTGAGTTGGAAAATCCTCCAGTCCTGCTCTGAGCATCTATACATATAAATTGCCTTTAATGTTCATTGCCAACAGCAACAAAGTCTATTAGCATAAATTTCACCACAAATAACCTTCACCTTTTCTGCTATAGAGCCTCTTATGGTTCAGCTATACCTCTCTACCCAACATATAAGACAAGATACAAACACCACATCCGCCCTCACAGCAGCTCATCTATTAACTGACAAGGAAATAGAAATGGTTATTCTTGTAAGCATTCTAGAAACACTCGCTGCTCCTGGAATGTTTTGTGTTCCGTTGGACACTGTCCAGATCTTGTTGATAGTCACGTAGACAGAGCTTACTCTTTTCTTCCCATCAAAGCAGCCATCACGAGGTACCAAATATGAGTTGGTGCAGTGTATCCATCGAGTACGTGGCTAAGAGCAGGGGGATCAACTGGAATTTGACCCTAAGATTAGAGGTTTTGAACACCATTTATTCAGAGTTTTAAACTTTTAATTAATAGAATGTTAAAATAAAAGTCCACGGTTAAAATATTTGAAATTAGTAACTCAGATTGTTTAAAATAAGGTTAAAAAACTAATGTCTAAAACTGTTTATTATAAGAAAAAGAGCAGAATTCAATTCTGCAGTAGTTCATTGGGTAAATGCACCATGTGCTGTGGTACTATGTCATTCAGAGCAGAGTGTCACAGGTTCAATACCTTGACTGGAAATCAGTTGACACACTACAGTTACCCTCAGTGCTCCTGAGCCAAAGAAGAGGAAAAAAGTCACCCAAGGTTCCAGCTCCTGATCACTATAAAATGACCCTTGCTGGTAAGTGGATGGATAGGATTGGACTTGACCGTGACCACCTACATGGTTGAATAGGCTGCCAAGACTCTCAGTCCATGCTAACAGCAGAAAAAAATGGCACCTTGGGTGAGGACCATGATTGCTCCCTGTGGACTACAAACCTAGCAAGATTCAGTACCTCCAGAAGAGGAGAAAAAAGTTGGATTTATAACCGTATAGGCTGGCTTATTTTGTCAGGTCATGCGCACACACACAAAACAAAGTTTTAAAAGTCTGTACCCATGAGCCCTGGGTTTTTCTTGCTCATGGTGTGGTCCTTTGTGAATTTCACTCTCTGGTGAGCCTCTACGCAGGCATCGCACAGCCACTCAGCGCACTCAACACAGAAGCTGGAGGACACAGCATTGTCTTCACAGCTGGTACACACCTGGGGGGACAATGGAAGAAAAATAATCAGCACACAGGTCCAAGTGCGACCACTTACTCTACGGGCAAGCTTCCTAAATCCTACTCGAGGAATATGGGTTGGTCATTCGATTTTCAGAATTGTTGCTGAATTTAGAAGACCCAATGTTTTAACGTATGCTTGCACTATACACTGTTTATACATCAGCTGGAATCACCATGTAGATATCACTTTACTTTTTAAAAACAGTGAAAGATCACGCATGGATGTGTGTGTGGGGGTGGGGGTTCTTATCCTCAGTATAATTAGATGCAGCACCCATTCAGACATGTATTGAACCCAGTATAATCACACTAACCAGAAACCACTGGTACCCTAAAAGATAATGTTTAATCAAATTCTCAGGCAAAGACAGACTATAGGGAAAATGGGAGCGGAGAAAAGGGAAGATGACGCCTTGTAGATATTTGAGAGAAGGAAAGTCATGGGGAAAGCCATGTGAGTAAAAAGAACTCCCCATTTTATATTTAAAAACACGTTCATAAAAATGTTGACTTGTTTTTAAAGTCTCCTGCTGAGACCCTCCAGGTTGCTTCATGACATCACTAATGAAATTTGCATCCCCAGCCAGTAAGCATGCTTTGCCATGGTCAGGTGGTTACACATCAGCTGAAAGGCCCCTCCAGAGTCGTAGCTCCCTTTTTCCCAATGGAGCTTCTCCAGATGATTGATCGGTGACCTCGTGGAGCAGCCCAACAAGGAGGGGGAACTATGTGAAGCAAATTTGTATTTTCAACCGTAAAGAGCTTGCCAAATCTCTTGACTTCCTGCTCATATGTTCTTATGATAAAGTAACATCACAGTGACGAATTATTAATTCTCTCCACAGCCAAACACAGATCTCCCACCACCCCAGTTAAACTATCTACTTAATTTTACAAGTGCTCCTGCACCTTAAGTCCTTGCCATCAGACTTACTCTGCCAACTCCCTCATTCATCACAAATCGCAATGCCCCAGCAATCACAAAGCAGCTCATGTAGCCCATTTTACAGTGATCTGAAAAAAAAATTCAGTGCGCTGATATCTCAGTGAGCAGCCTAGTAGTATTTACAAATAAACATCCTCCTATGGCCCTACAAACCACCCCCCACCCCCACATAAAGAACTGTTCCTCTAAATCTGACCTCATGTGTAATCCCCCCCACCTCCATCCAGCCATTATCCCACCATTGGCAGCTGTGCCTTCAACCAACCATTCTCTGGAATTCCCTCCCTAAACCCCTTTGCTCTCCAATTTCCACTCCATCTATAAGACACCTCTTTGACCAAGATTGTGGTCAAGTCTCCTAATCTCTTTGGCTCATTGTCCATTCCCCTCTCCAGCCCCTCTGTGAAGTGCCATTGCACTATTTTGTTTACATTAAAGGTGCCATATCATTGCAAGTTGTTGCTGCTGTTAAGCATTTTTTTCTTTTGGTACAGTTCCATCATCTGCACACTAGTTCCTTACCCAAGTGGTTATTTTTTTAAAATATATTTTTAAAAATATATATAGGTGAAAGCCTGAACAGTGAATAATAATTGAACAGTTCACAATAGGGACATCAGACGAGCCTGATCCTGCCTCGCAATATCCACACATGCATACCTCCAACAAGGACCACTGCATACCAATAAGGAGGGGGTATCCTGTTCAATCCACCGCCTCCACCCCCACCCCGCCACAGCTGTGGGACTGCAGGGAGCGTTAAGCTATTCGTCTGTTTGGGGTGGGGGGTGAAAAGGAGGGACACTGCAGCACAACTTAATCCATCTTTGCCCAACTTCCAAATACCCGCACTTCGTAACAAGGATTCTATATTTCCCTTAGCAGAGAGGTCAATAACCAGGGGGCATAGATTTAAAGTGATTGGTAGAAGGATTAGAAGGGCGCTAAGGAAAAATTTTTTCACCCACAGGGTGGTGGGGGTCTGGGACGCACTGCCTGAAAGGGTGGTAGAAGCAGAAACCCTCATCACTTGGATACACACTTGAAGTGCCATAGCCTACAAGGCTACGGACCAAATGCTGGAAAGTGGGATTAGGCTGGCTGGCTCATTTTCGGCCAGTGCGGACATGATGGGCTAAATGGCCTCCTTCTGTGCCGTAAATTTTCTATGATTCTTCTACGATTCCATGATTACCAGACAGTGACCTGGAATGGGAACCCTGGCTGGATTTTCTCTTGCTTAGCCTGGGGACACTGAAGCCACTTTTAGTGCCCTAACTGCTGGTGCTGCTCAGATCAGCGGTGCGTGCAGTTCGGTTCAAATGAGCAAGTGAACCTAGTTCTACCATAATGACTTTTGGGTAACTGGGCAGATGCTCAAGTTCATGGAAGAAAAATATAAGAGTGGTTCAAAGTAGAGAGAGGTGGAGGCAGGACTGCATTCTACTGGATATCAATCTAACAGAGGGTAGATACACTGTTATGTTTAAGATTAAATATTTGAGTGCAACCAAGCATGCAAGATATTCTTGTTCCAACATTTCACTGAATTCCTGATTAGCAAGCCCTATGAAACAGTACACACTAATGAAATGGGAACAATGAACAGGTCACTGGTAAAACCAGTCACTCGGGAGAAATTACTCCTAGTCATTTAAACTGCAACAGGTTCTTTAGGAAAACTGAACTGTAAATTGAAGTTATTCATATACAAATATGGCCCATTTTGCTTATACAAATCATCTTCTGAAACAGTTTCAGGATATGAAAAAACAAGCAAATCTCTCCATAAACAGTGTCCTCCTTCAGGAAAAGTATAGTCAGCTGCCCATCAAACATGGAACAACCAGTGACTAACAGAAACCACATGTACATACCCTGCTAAAGCAGAAGAACTATGTAGATGCCGGCAAAGTTAACTGTGTGGGAGGAAGGCTACCTCATCAACATTTTTTACAGGCTACAATGAAAACTTCCAGCAAGATCAGCCGGGGGTGGGGGGGGGAGGAGGAGATAAAGTTCGAGATATGGAAGATCCAATGACCGAGCATAAGAATAGAAAGAAATGCCAAACAGTAAGGCAAATCCCTGCACCACCTACTGGTTACTGGGACACAGGGGAGTTCCATGAGCTTCTCCGCAAGACTGACTTTACTGATGCTGCATGTGTCATAGGTTCTGAGACACCTGGAGAGCAAGCGGGAGACAAACACAGAAATTACTGGAGATGACTCTCTGTATTGAAGAAAGTCTTCCCTAATCTTTCCTACATTTTCAGTGACTTTTGAGTGTTCCTGTCCTCAGAACTTTCCTAATCACTATCGTTTTGGGATTTACTAAGCAATCAATTTGCATTTATAGAGCTTTCACAACCTCAGGATGTCCTAAAGCACTTTATGGCCAATGAAGTATTTCAGAAGTGTAGGTATTGTTGTAATGTGGGAAACATGGCAGCCAATTTGGACACAGCATGGTCCCACAAACAGCAATGAAATAACGACTAGGATAATCTGTTTTAATGATGTTGGTTTGAGGGATAAATATCAGCCAGAACAATGGGGAGAACTCCCCTAACTCTGCTTCAAAATAGTCCATGGGATATTTTACATCCAGCTGAAAGGGCAGGCAGGATACATACATAGTGGTTTGTGTTAGTCACTGGTTATTCATGTGGCTCCATGGTTTAACGTCTCATCCAAAATACGGCAGTTAAAATTAACCTGGGACTGGGCAGGAGGAGTTCCACATGTGGATCTCCAACCATGGAGTCGCCATTAAATTTGGAGGAACCCTTATGGTTGTGGGGAGGGTGTATACTTAGTGCTCTGCTACCTCGGCTTTGCATTGGTTCCTAGCTTCTGTTATGCTTGTGTAACTCTCAAATAAACTTGAAGAGAAACGGTTCCTTTTACAAGATCACTGGATCAGTTCTTTATTCTTGTTCCTATCATTTGGCGCAGCAAGGTTCACACTCTTATTCTCTCTCAACCACCTTACCCAACAAATGGCAGTCTTACCTTCAGGACAAAGTTCTCTCTACTAGATAGGCATGTAATAATAAAAACAATCGTAAAACTGCAGCTTCTACAATAAACATTGTAAGCAACTGAAAAGTGTCATTATTCACAACATATAAAGTTATCAAATTCTCTACAGTTTCCGAGATTATCCAACACTCCCTTTTTTACATGCACACCAGGTTCTAGGTTGGCATAACCAATGTTTTACTTAAGCTAGTTTCATTTGCAGCATGGTGGCAAAAGGCCAGGGACCAAATCCAGTCCTGCTTGATGACGTAGGTAGTTGTATTGTTGGCTCATACTTTCACAAGCTCATACTAAAGGGAAACCTGAAACAATTCAAGGCAAGTCACACACCTCACAGCTTGAGCCTGTTTTTTTGTGCCAAGTATCATGTGGGAGGATCCATTTCCTTGCTCGCAGTCTCTAAGTGGGCTTGCAGTAGGAATTTGGATGATTGCCCAATCAATGTGGGGATGTCTGCGTACAACTTGACCCAGTGAGCCTCAGAAGAGGCCAAAATCATCTGAAGCATTCCATCCGAGTAAAGCCTGTTGTATTGTGTCGAGTTGCTTCGACTCCTCGTGAGGAACTGCAGCTCTACTCTGAACAGCACTCTGTCTGGCCAGAAGACAAGCAGCAAGTGAGTTGATGGCTGGTTGCCTTCCAAAATAAGTACAAGCAGAGAAACCACAACCCCGCCCCCCCCTGCCACCACTCCCCCCCCCCCCCCCCCCCCCCCCGCTTAAGACTATGGTACGCACTACGGCCTCTGACTTGGTTGTCACTGCAGTTATCTGGAAGCAACTTTGCCTGATATTGTAGACCATGTAGCTCTCCCCCCTTCCCCCACCCAAAGATATCTATAACAGCAGTTATGGCATCTCTGCTCACTCCAGAACAGGCCTGCAGCTGGAACTCCCAAATAGGAAGCAACCCTGGCATGCACTGCTCAGATATATTCTGAAAATACACGTGAATCTCTTATGACATAGCTCATGGCAAGTCAGAGTACATGATCTTCCCCTCCACAGTCATCTTTGTGTCACTATTTTTTTCTGTTCCCGTCTACTCATCTCTGGTTTTCTCTTATCTTTTCCCTCTGTCCCTTTCTCTTCACCTTCGTTTGTCTTTGTTCCTTTTTTCTCTGTACTGTTCATTCTGATGTGTTTGGATTCTTATGTACTTTCAGAGGGGAGGTGGTGGGTGCATTGGCAGCGAAAGAATCATTTCCTTGTGGTACCAGCAGGGCACCAGGCAAGGGCTCTGGGCAATGCTGCAGGCCAACAAGGCATGGATGCTTTTTGGATTGTAGGTTTTGGTTGGGATGGGGAGAAATAGAGGTTGGAAGTTGTACTTCCTGGTCATGAATGAGAGTTATGGTCGGGGAGGGATCTGACCAGGAGTGGGAGGCAAGGGCAGAGAGTGAAAGATGGAAAGGAACAGGCAGGAGGAGAGTGACAGAAAGAGCGGGGGCAGACAGCAAGTAATGTATGCTTAGGTGGGAAGGAGTGAAATTCCTTCTCCAATCTTGCCTCCTGGGGAAGCTGTTCTTATGTAAAGTTTCTGTATTGTAAATAACAGGGGCTTCCCAAAGTGGGCAAGAATTTAAGGGAATTCCCTGAATATAGTTCAAAGCCAGTGATCCTCCTAAACTGGATCTGGCTTTTGAAGTGCAGGAGTAGGATTACTATTTTAGAGAAGCCATTATTTATACTGCAAGCACATTAAACAGGGGCTTCCCTAAAGTCATGAGGAAATGCTTTAGGAAATCCTGGTCCTGCATTTCAAAAGCCAGTACACAGTAAGGCCATGAATGGACTTTCCAACTGCAACATGGTTAGATACACCAAGCAGGGTAGATGCACTGCAGTGGTGAAGAGGGCTGCGGGAAGAACCCGTGAAAAAGAAGTGGGATGGGGGGGGAAAGTGCAACATTCAGGGAAATTTATCCCTGGAGACGGTTTAGAAAAAAAAAACAGGGCGGAGAAAAAGAAAATGGTGACAGAGATAGGAGGCTCACACCACAGTGCCACCAGCGGGAGGCCTGTAACGACATCATGACAGACAACAGCAGACATACCAAAATTGCATTATAAATGTCGACATATCATTTTTACATTATAAATGTTGCCACAAAGGCATGAGAAAATTACGTGAGGTTTGTGGACAGAAAGATTGTGCCATAAACAATACTTTCATAATGTGGAGATGCCGGTGATGGACTGGGGTTGACAATTGTAAACAATTTTACAACACCAAGTTATAGTCCAACAATTTTATTTGAAATTCACAAGCTTTCGGAGGCTTCCTCCTTCCTCAGGTGAATGTTGTGGAAATGAAATCCTCGAACCCTTCGCATTTATAAATCACAGAACAATACCTGGTGATTACAGATAGTCTTTCCAACTGCCCATTGCCAAGGCAATCACAGTGTGCAGACAGAGAAGTGTTACCTACAAGGCCACCAAATATACAAACAACCAAAAAAAAAGAGAGAGAGAGAGAGAGAGAGAGAGAGAGAGAGAGAGGCAGAAACATAGAAACATCCGGAAGGAAGAGAAAGACAGCAAATGACCCATTATATTAAAAACAGATAACATTTGTTCGCTGGTGGGGTAACGTGTAGTGTGACATGAACCCAAGATCCCGGTTGAGGCCGTCCTCATGGGTGTGGAAATTGGCTATCAATTTCTGCTCGACGATTTTGCGTTGTCGTGTGTCTCGAAGGCCGCCTTGGAGTACGCTTACCCGAAGGTCGGTGGCTGAATGTCCTTGACTGCTGAAGTGTTCCCCGACTGGGAGGGAACCCTCCTGTTTGGCAATTGTTGCGCGGTGTCCATTCATTCGTTGTCGCAGCGTCTGCATGGTCTCGCCAATGTACCATGCTCTGGGGCATCCTTTCCTGCAACGTATGAGGTAGACAACGTTGGCCGAGTCACAGGAGTATGAACCATGCACCTGGTGGGTGGTGTCTTCTCGTGTGATGGTGGTATCTGTGTCGATGATCCGGCATGTCGTGCAGAGGTTACCGTGGCAGGGTTGTGTGGTGTCGTGGACGCTGTTCTCCTGAAAGCTGGGTAATTTGCTGCGAACGATGGTCTGTTTGAGGTTGGGTGGCTGTTTAAAGGCGAGTAGTGGAGGTGTGGGGATGGCCATAGCGAGGTGTTCGTCGTCATTGATGACATGTTGAAGGCTGCGGAGAACATGGCGCAGTTTCTCTGCTCCGGGGAAGTACTGGACGACGAAGGGTACTCTGTTGGTTGCGTCCAGCGTTAGTCTTCTGAGGAGGTCTATGCGATTTTTCGCTGTGGCCCGTCGGAACTGTCGATCGATGAGTCGAGCGTCATATCCCGTTCTTACTAGGGCGTCTTTCAGTGTCTGTAGGTGTCCATCGCGTTCCTCCTCGTCTGAGCAGACCCTGTGTATTCGCAGGGCCTGTCCATAGGGGATGGCCTCTTTGACGTGGTTAGGGTGGAAGCTGGAAAAGTGGAGCATCGTGAGGTTGTCCGTGGGCTTGCGGTCGAGTGAGGTGCTGAGGTGCCCGTCTTTGATGGAGATTCGTGACATAGACACTTTCATAGACAGTGAAAATAAAGAAATTTGGCACAGAAAATCCCCAAGAGAGTCAGGAATGGGATCCATGCAAAAGTCAATTGATAAATTAGTAAAAGAGGCAAGAGGGATAATAGAGAGCAGCAAGAGGGATCCAAATGTTCTTTTTTTAATAAAAGGTAAGCACATTCCTACCAATTGATAAGTGAAATACTATAGAGAGCCAGGAAAGGAAAAAGTTCTGAATATGTTTAAGTCTAATGTGATTAATTCAAACAGGTAAATTCTGCATTCTTGTTTTAGCTTGGAAATGTATGACACATGCAGACATCATGAAGCAGCTCGAGTTAAAAGGTATTCACTGCACCTGGAACAGATCACCTATATCCTAGAATTCTCAAGGAAATGAAAGGAACAAGGCAAAGTTTTGTTTTGTATTTTTAGAGTTTCATGTAGGTGCTGTACTGAGGACCAGAGGATATCAAATAATATTAGAAGATGGTAGTCATGATGTGGTAGTCAACATTTACCTGAGGAAGGAGGAAGCCTCCGAAAGCTTGTAGATTTCAAATAAAAATTGTTGGACTATCACTTGGTGTTGTAAAATTGTTTACAATATTAGAAGAGTGAGGCATGAACCTGAGAATGTTTGACCAGTTAGCCCAGTAGGAGTGGGCAAAATGCTCAAGAACATTCTATGGGACAGTATCAATGGAATTCAACTGAAGAGCATAGAAGCCATAAAGAACAGTCAGCACTGATTTAGCTGGATTTAGGACTAAGTTATAAAGAAGACTTATCGAGAACCAAATTTGTTTTCATTTGAGTAAATATTAACAAGGGACACATATTAGGTCTTTGAAAGAGGAATGGATGATGCAGCTTTCATCTGAACCACGAGTAGAGAAGCAGAAGACACAAGTATAAAATCAACCAGAAGCAACACTCAGGGGTGACGAACAAAGGAACTAGACTCCCACCTTAGTGTGTCAATTATCCTTTAGAAAAGAGAACAAACCAATATCTGGTTAGTAACAGCATTGAGAGTTTGAAGGAAAAAGCAGATTTGGAGATAATGAAATACTATGTACACCAAGATGATTCCTAAATCGCTGCGCCTTGAAAATATCATACAAGGAAACCCACAGGACAAAACAAAATATGCAGGATGTAAAGTTAGAAAAGCACACTGGAGTTTTGCTCTATTTACCTCAGAGGCAGGAACAGACTCAGCAGAACCTATTCTCAGGAGATGAATTTGGCTCAGATCTCTGCTTCCTTATGATTTTCATATCTGGTTTATGTACCCCAGTCCTGATATATGTGGAGGATAAGTACATCTGGAAAAATAGGATATTTTCTTTAACTGATCCCCCAACACAGCCAGGGCACGTATGATACTGGTCAGATGAGAAGGCTTCTTTCTACACTGCCCATGGATCATTTCCAGGTCTGGAATATCAGGGATAAAGATGTAGGATAAAAAAGTCCTTTGTCATGCATGGTTGGCTCAATTTCATTCTGTACTGCACATAGTAAATACGATCCTAATCAAACGTTACAAACACACAGCGCTGCAGAGGGAAATATTGTTCACTGGTGCAATGGATGACGGAAACTGTGCGTTTGGAACCCTGTGATGAGGAAACCAATAAAAATGCAAACTACCTGGTTAGCTTTCCTGTTCGAGCCGCTTTCGAATTCGCCAGTGTTCCTCAAGAAGTAGTTCTCTACGATGTCCTTTACGTAACATTGCTGCCTGCACACTGGGCAGCAAATGAGCCCTAGAAGAGAGAGACACTGAATTCAGCAATATATATATTTTTTAAATAGGACAGTTCAGTACCATAATATCACCAAATCATTTCCCATTAATTTCTTTTCAGCATCACAAGGGTACATTTTCAATCTAAGTTATGTACATAATAAAAAAGACTTCAAACAAGGCCCTGCAGGTAGATCGGCAACAAAAGTTCAGTGTACTCAAATGTGTTTCAATGCATGCAAGTTCGATTTAAAGCTTCCCAGTGGCTTCAAACATACAAGCACTCAGAGTCAAACTTATGGTCTAAAACTTCACATTCTCAACCAGGACTCAGGACAGCCCATAGGTCAAGTGGAAAGACTGCAGGGCCCCTAAAAATGGTGGCATTTTTGGATCAGATTGATGCATCTTATTAAATTATTTCCACACACATCCCAAGTTGAGACCCAGAAAGAAACCCAGACTAACAAGACACATCTTCAAGAATGACAAAGCAGAAAATAGCTATTTAATTACAGTGACTAAGCACCTTTCATCTAATTTTAATATTTCACTCCTCTTGTGTCTTAACTCGGTAATTGTGTTAATTCCATTTTACTTACTGTGGTGGGGGAGACTTCAGTTTTATTCAAACAATTTTGTATGCCCTCGCCACCCCTGCCCCCAAATTAGGCATGTTTTACCCCTAACTCACTAGTATCTGGCACATGGGGCCAGCTGATAACCTATGTAAAGATTTCTAAACAGCCACTGCGAGGTGACCCGAGGTATCCCTTTCGTTGGAGATTTTCCATGTTTCCCCAAGATCAAAATTGGGAATACTTTCCAGATTACAGGTAGAAATCTGCATCCAAGCAGTCAATTGGTATACCAATGATGTACCCAATTGTAAACAATTTTACAACACCAAGTTATAGTCCAGCAATTTTATTTTAAATTCACAAGCTTTCGGAGGCTTCCTCCTTCGTCAGGTAATTTAAAATAAAATTGCTGGACTATAACTTGGTGTTGTAAAATTGTTTACAATTGTCAACCCCAGTCCATCACCGGCATCTCCACATAATGATGTACCCAGATTAGTTTATTTCTAATCTTACTATTGGTCAGGTACTGAGCTGACAGCTGGAGGGTGCTACCACACTCTGATGAATACTACTTGAAAAGAAAGTCAGAAAGATTGGCGGGGCGCAGGGGGGAACTCTGTCCACGCCCTCTGTATTCAGTTAACGTAGCTAAATTCAATTTATAAAGGATAAAGTAGTGCCTCACTGTGGAGCATTAGCTGATATGATCCTGTTCTCACTCCTTATTAAGATCTACACAAAACACACTTTTTGTGAAACTACAGTGGAGGTGAAATAATTGTATCAAAAACCCAAACTTTAGACTGTTCCAACACATCCTCCTCCACCGGATAAAATTCTTCCTGACGTCAAGAAACCATTTTCCATTGATAACATCACCCTACGATCGGATGAACCCCACCTGAGCTGAATCTGATGCCCCCTTTATAAACTGCTTCTAGTAGAAGTGGTTCTGTAATATGGCAGAGCTCCCAGTGGTATGGAATCTGCCGCATTTATGTTGCAGGGCAAATTCCACAGTAGCATTGGAAATGGAAACAAAAACCTGTCATGTTTAACACAACAGTTGTTTGAATGCTATGAATGCTCTGGCCATCAGAAAATTTGAACGTCTATACAGTCCAGTAGTGTGAAATTGCACCACTGGCCTATTCGGCCTGGCCTAGTGCTCAGCCCACCCAAAGGTACAAATTGCAGCTTGCACCATGTTTCTTCGCTACAAGAAAAATACCTCTTTAGGTGAGTTTCACCTCAAATGGAAGCTGGGATGCTACCTCATTTACAATACAGCAGTTCTGCCAGCAGAGCACCATCTATAAACACATTTAAAATCTTACATTTGTGTACACTTCCTGTGTACAAAACCTTATTCCTGTTCTCACACTTCTGTGCCGACTTTTTCCTTTATATAATAAATTCCTATGTCCACATTTATAATAGAAACGGTCACGTAAACTGGTCACACTGTGGTTACGTCCTCCGGCCAACGGTGGTGTAGTAACGCCTCGGTTTTACGTCTCCCAGTTCCTCAGCCAGTACTGTAGAGAAATCCCTACGCTCCAACCAACTCTACTTCTCTGTTTCCCAAATTTCTGCAAGTTTTGCTATTTAACTATAAACAATATAAAATCAAAATATTGTATAAAAATAAGGACAGAATGGATCAATTTAAAATGGGGACTGAATTATGTCTGCATGCTCTGGTCCAATTATCCCCTGCCCTCTAACCCTACTTCACTTGAAGATTACATATGGTCTTTATTCCCTTTGTGCAATGCTACAAGAGATCGACTACTATCAACGCAGTGTCAAATTTTTGTCTGAAAACGCTCTTGTGAAGCGCCTTGAGGTTATTGTAGTAGTAAAGTAAGGAAAGCCATCAAATCTTCCTTCCATCCATCACTGGGTCTTTAAAATAAATGATTGGCTTGCTCTGCGGGCTAAAAATGACAGAGAATCTTTCGAGGAAGATTTCAAACAGTGCAGTGGCCAGGAATGGATGTAAAAGCAGAGCACTATTACACTGATCTCCCACCAGGCCTGCCTCTTACTGAAAGAGAACCCAGACATTAACATTCTCTGCAATCATGATTTTCCTTTGGTTGTATACAAAACATGCAAATTAATAAGTGTACCAGATGGTACTTTACTACTTTACTTTATGCAAATTAGTTTAATTGCAGCCTGTCTGACTCCTCCCTCCCATGTCTCAATGTGACCATGGACTTCCAGTCCCATATGAATTGGATAAATCAGATTAAGTACTGCAGTGTGCACCAAGCATTCAAACCAGGAGAACAGGATAAATGGAGAGAAGGAAACAACATAAGTTGATCCAGCCCATCAACTCAGGGCAATGGGGGTGGTGGCAGTGGCAAGCAGGAATGGGGAAAAGGCAGACTTGGGGCAGTGGAAAAGAGCAGAAGGAACTAGTAGGGGGAGTGTTGAGCAACAAGTCTTTTTTTTAAAAAGAGGCCTCAGGTAGGTGACTATGTGGACAACAGCGTCACCTGCCTTGGAGATGGAGCTGGAAAGATTCAATGGGACGTAATCAATACGTTAGTTTAAATAGTTTAGAAATCCATTAGATAGGAAGACAAAAAAAGTGTGACAGGAAATGTGGCACTTACTGGATGTGCCCACTGGATAGGAGCAGCGTCCCACAAACAATAATGAGATAATGACCAGATGATCTATCTTAGTGATGTTGGTTAAGGGATAAATAATGGCCAGGACACCGGGAAGAACTCCCCTGCTCTTCTTTGAAATACCACCATGGGATCTTTTACATCCACCTGAGAAGGCTGATGGGGCCGCGGTTTAAAATCTTATCCAAGACGGCACCTCCGACAGTGCAGCACTCCCTCAAGTACTGCACTGGAATCTCAGCCTAGATTATGTGCTCAAGTCTCTGGAGAGTGATCTTTATAATACGATCTATTCCCTCATAAACCCTGTAGAACTTAAATCCAGGGAAAAAAATATACATTGACGACATGCAAGCAGCATCAACAGGACTATCTCTATTTGACAGAGACAATGTAAAAGATAGAGCTTATTTAAATAACATTTACATATTTTTTAATGCATGACAGTGCACAGAGTGGCTTTCAAACTTTTCTGCACAGAGGACCCCTACAAATATTGACAAATCCCTAGTACCCATTCCCTAATGTCTGAAAGACAATATCAGCTACCCAAAGGAAAACAGTGCTGCAATCGTAGAAGATTTTTTGTTAGTACAGTGGAACAGAAATGTGTTAGTAAACAAACAGAAAAAATATAAAATACAGAGTTCTCAAGGCACTGCTCACAATGAGTGATGTGCCCAGCCCCAGATATAAATCTGGTGACCTCTCGGGATATCCTCATGGACTTCCATTTGAAAATTTATGCTGTGCACAACCCCATAAAATCATATCAGTATTCATGTCACCTGCAAATTTGTTTTCTAAGAATAGAATTCATATCTGAGATACTAAGAGTGGTTTCTGGATTGATTTGCATATCCAAATTGGGTTAGATTGGTTTGCATAATTCATCTACATGTTTTTCAAGGATAGGACTTAACTTTGAGTTATCAGAGAGGGGTTTTTAAATTAACTTGATATGCTGATATCTAACAGAATTAGCATAATTCATTGCTGCCCTAGTAACATCCAAATACATTGTAAATACAGAACTGGCCATATCTCAGCTAATGAAATCTAGTTGTTCTCCCACGGCATTGCTCACAGACATTGCTCAACTTCCCGTTGTGTCTACTTTATCACCTACTCTCTAATTCATATCTATATTCCTCTCTTTTTCTCTGTCTTTCACACTTTTGTGATTCTTTCTTACCCTCTCCTTTTGTACAAGTCCCTCCCTGACTTTGTCTCTTCCACATGCCTCCTACTTTTCTCTGTATGCATCTCACACACATTTTGCTTTTCTGTAAGCATGTCTTTCTGTACATTTGGTACTCTGTATGTTACAAACACTTTGCATTCACAAGATGTGTCAGTTTGGTCCACAACTTCCTGATATTGGGTCTATGCAGGCTAGCGATAGTGGAAGTGCCCAGTGCCAGGCCCACCGGGGACGGTGTATCTGATCTAAGTATCACAGACAGTAGCCATGTATCTGTGCCACAATGAGTCAAAGGCACCTTGCAAAACTCCACCCAAAGAATGTTTGACAGTACTGGTGCCAGGTGGTTTACTTGGTTGCCTCCATTGGCATTCTTTTCACTGGCAGCAACCCCGGAAAATCAAAAAGTATAATATTCTGGCAGCACAGACACAAATCACGCTGCAAATTTAGTTTGCAGCCCAACACCAGGAATAGCACTGGTTTCTATTGTAGCACTGTGTTGCCAAAGAGGTTACATAACACTGGAACAAAGACTGTCTGGGTATGACAACTGATGCCAGGAGCTCAGAGTGAAGTCCAAAAAGAATTGCTTTCAACTTAAATAAGCATGGGATCAGGATGGCCCAGACTGCAGATTTACACTGAGTTGTGCCACATCACCTCATACAGCTGTAATACAATTGCCTACTAACATATGCACTCACCACTGATCAACTACTAAAATCAACAGGGAGATCCATGTCAACTATTTATATGAGCTGGACGTGAAACTCATGCATCAGTGCCCCAGATAAAACTGACAGAATAAGGGATTTGTGACTGCAGGTCAGAACTGCACTGGTTTCTACAGATGTTTAATATCTGCGCTTCTGGCTACACACTCATTTCTGATGTGAACACAGCAAAAGGAAGTAAAGCTCTTCACTGTTAAACAGACATAGCATAAAGATATAGAAGTCTTCACTATTAAACAGGATCATCAAGAGGGAAGGAAATAGTGGTCAGTGAAGTAACAGGAAAAACTTGAAACAGAAATTCAAAAACCAGGAAAACATTTGCCCCTCGAGTATAGTTTGGACTGACAGAAGCAGGTTTGCAATCAAACTTAACAGCAAGGTGGCTTTGTTTATATAAAAGCTATAAAACACCAAAAACTTCTTTAAAGCTGTGTTCTGTCTCTGGAAGGCCATGTGGATAAAGACATTGCTGCCTTATTACTGAGCCATTCCAGGTTCAATCCCTGGTCTGTGCTCTTAGCTGACTTCAGCTGGGTGGCAGAAGAGGTACTAGAACTGGTTTTTGTTGCTGCCTTGGGCAAGGAAGAGAAAATTGGTCAAGGTTTCTGTTCCTGATTGCAATCCAACATCATCCACTGGGGATGCCTGTGCAAATATCGGGCGATGACAGGCTTCAGATCAGCTGTGATGCCCCCTACCAGCATCCACTATCTAGGCTCACA
The DNA here is from genome assembly GCF_035084215.1 of Heptranchias perlo. Taxonomy (NCBI): domain Eukaryota; kingdom Metazoa; phylum Chordata; class Chondrichthyes; order Hexanchiformes; family Hexanchidae; genus Heptranchias; species Heptranchias perlo. Next base: position 4,876,235 of record NC_090364.1, read on the forward strand.
CTTGAAGAATGTCTACTTAGGCAAGACATCGGAAGGCGCTCAGCACCTGTGGAATCATACCCCGAGCACAGAACCACCTGCTTAACGAGAGGAAGGGATAGAAAACTGGTGGGGAAAAAATAAAATCAGAATTAACAAAGAGGCTCCTTCATTTCTATGAAAGCTAGGAAATAAAAAAATCTTTAAAGCGGTGTACAAGTGGAGAAGTCTAAAGTTGGAATGCATTCTAACTAGCTGCACATAGGTGGCAGCTATTATTTACTACAAACAAGCACACAGGAGATGGTAATTAACCCAGCATCAGGTTATTACATCCGCCTTCCTGCACAGTTCACTACACCTCCACATTTGCTACCAATTCTTGGAAAATTCAAATGGGGGGGGGGGGGGTGGCAGGAAGATGTAGAAAAAAAAGAGATGATTGAATATTAACTAATTTTTAGCACAAACAATGAAATACATTATTTTAATACTTAAACAACTTGCATTTATATAGCCTTTAACATAGAAAAATGCCTCAAAGCACTTCACAGAGGTGGCAGTCAGACACAAATGGACGCTGAGCCAAAGAAAGATATTAGGAGGGGTGACCAAAACCTTGCTCAAAGAGGCAGGTTTTAAGGAAGATCATAAAGAAGGCGGGAGCTGGAGAGACGGCGGTATTTTTGGAGGGAATTCCAGATCATGGAAACTAGACAGCTGAAGGCAAGGCCACCAATGGTGAGGCGAACGAAGGGATGTACAAAACGTCAGAGTCAGAGAGAAATCTGGAGGGGTGTTGGGTTGGAAGGGATTTAAACAGCAGGATAGAATCTAAATTGCAGATATTGGGTGACCAAGTAAGTCAGCAAGGATAGAGGTGATTGGTGCATGCATCCTTCTGCAAGATGTGGCCAGGAGTTTAGGGTGAGCTGAAATTAAGTGAGCATGGGAGACCAGCTGGGAGCATTGGAATAGTCAGGCCTGGAGGTGACAGTGGCATGGATGACATAAAATAAACAATGACAGTGACCGGCCATGTTGCACTGACTAGTTTATCAGTAATAATGAACCAACAATAAGGTCCATCACTGAACATCCACCAGCAGAATTTTTGTAAGCCAAGAACTTATCCATAATGTTGTCAAGTATTACACTACAGAGGTCATGATGTGGAGATGCCGGTGATGGACTGGGGTTGACAAATGTAAACAATTTTACAACACCAAGTTATAGTCCAGCAATTTTACTTTAAATTCACAAGCTTTCGGAGGCTTCCTCCTTCCTCAGGTAAATGTTCAGGAGCTCCATGAAGCCGACGCATTTATACATATAGAACAATACATGGTGTTTACAGAATGCCCCTGCAACTGCCCGTTGCCAAGGCAATTACCGTGTTCAGACAGAGAGGTGTCACCTGCAGAACCCCCGAATACACATTCAACAAAAAAACAAACAGGAAAAAAAAACAGAGAGAGGCAGAAACATCCGGAAGGCAGAGAAAGCCAGCAAATGACCCATTATATTAAAAACAGATAACATTTGTTCGCTGGTGGGGTAACGTGTAGCGTGACATGAACCCAAGATCCCGGTTGAGGCCGTCCTCATGGGTGCGGAACTTGGCTATCAATTTCTGCTCGACGATTTTGCGTTGTCGTGTGTCTCGAAGGCCGCCTTGGAGTACGCTTACCCGAAGGTCGGTGGATGAATGTCCATGACTGCTGAAGTGTTCCCCGACTGGGAGGGAACCCTCCTGTTTGGCGATTGTTGCGCGGTGTCCATTCATCCGTTGTCGCAGCGTCTGCATGGTCTCGCCAATGTACCATGCTCTGGGGCATCCTTTCCTGCAACGTATGAGGTAGACAACGTTGGCCGAGTCACAGGAGTATGAACCATGCACCTGGTGGGTGGTGTCCTCTCGTGTGATGGTGGTATCTGTGTCGATGATCTGGCATGTCTTGCAGAGGTTACCGTGGCAGGGTTGTGTGGTGTCGTGGACGCTGTTCTCTTGAAAGCTAGGTAATTTGCTGCGAACGATGGTCTGTTTGAGGTTGGGTGGCTGTTTAAAGGCGAGTAGTGGAGGTGTGGGGATGGCCATAGCGAGGTGTTTGTCCTCATTGAAGACATGTTGAAGGCTGCGGAGAACATGGCGTAGTTTCTCCGCTCCAGGGAAGTACTGGACGACAAAGGGTACTCTGTTGGTTGCGTCCCGTGTTAGTCTCCTGAGGAGGTCTATGCGATTTTTTGCTGTGGCCCGTCGGAACTGTCGATCGATGAGTCGAGCGTCATATCCCGTTCTTACTAGGGCGTCTTTCAGCGTCTGTAGGTGTCCATCGCGTTCCTCCTCGTCTGAGCAGACCCACGGCAAGGAATCACTAAAGAGACTACACGATAACATCAACAAGTTCCATCCCACCATCAAGCTCACCATGGACTACTCCTCAGAATCAGTTTCTTTCTTGGACACACGAATCTCCATCAAAGACGGGCACCTCAGCACCTCACTCGACCGCAAGCCCACGGACAACCTCACGATGCTCCACTTTTCCAGCTTCCACCCTAACCACGTCAAAGAGGCCATCCCCTATGGACAGGCCCTGCGAATACACAGGGTCTGCTCAGACGAGGAGGAACGCGATGGACACCTACAGACGCTGAAAGACGCCCTAGTAAGAACGGGATATGACGCTCGACTCATCGATCGACAGTTCCGACGGGCCACAGCAAAAAATCGCATAGACCTCCTCAGGAGACTAACACGGGACGCAACCAACAGAGTACCCTTTGTCGTCCAGTACTTCCCCGGAGCGGAGAAACTACGCCATGTTCTCCGCAGCCTTCAACATGTCATCAATGAGGACAAACACCTCGCTATGGCCATCCCCACACCTCCACTACTCGCCTTTAAACAGCCACCCAACCTCAAACAGACCATCGTTCGCAGCAAATTACCTAGCTTTCAAGAGAACAGCGTCCACGACACCACACAACCCTGCCACGGTAACCGCTGCAAGACATGCCAGATCATCGACACAGATACCACCATCACACGAGAGGACACCACCCACCAGGTGCATGGTTCATACTCCTGTGACTCGGCCAACGTTGTCTACCTCATACGTTGCAGGAAAGGATGCCCCAGAGCATGGTACATTGGCGAGACCATGCAGACGCTGCGACAACGGATGAACGGACACCGCGCAACAATCGCCAAACAGGAGGGTTCCCTCCCAGTCGGGGAACACTTCAGCAGTCATGGACATTCATCCACCGACCTTCGGGTAAGCGTACTCCAAGGTGGCCTTCGAGACACACGACAACGCAAAATCGTCGAGTAGAAATTGATAGCCAAGTTCCGCACCCATGAGGACGGCCTCAACCGGGATCTTGGGTTCATGTCACGCTACACGTTACCCCACCAGCGAACAAATGTTATCTGTTTTTAATATAATGGGTCATTTGTTGGCTTTCTCTGCCTTCCGGATGTTTCTGCCTCTCTCTGTTTTTTTTTTCCTGTTTGTTTTTTTGTTGAATGTGTATTCGGGGGTTCTGCAGGTGACACCTCTCTGTCTGAACACGGTGATTGCCTTGGCAACGGGCAGTTGCAGGGGCATTCTGTAAACACCATGTATTGTTCTATATGTATAAATGCGTCGGCTTCATGGAGCTCCTGAACATTTACCTGAGGAAGGAGGAAGCCTCCGAAAGCTTGTGAATTTAAAATAAAATTGCTGGACTATAACTTGGTGTTGTAAAATTGTTTACAACTACAGAGGTCACCAAGGCTCTGAAGTAGAATTGTGTTAGCATTCTATTACCCCAAATATGCTGGATCTTCTATCTCCACCCCATCCCCTAACCCAACCATGGTACAATTCTCTGAAGCCTTCCTTTCCTCTGAGTCAGAAACCATCTTTTTGCTCTTTACTGGGAAGAGATCAAAGCAACTTCTAAGTTTATAGCCAGAGTGGACAGTGTGACCCAGCAAACTAGTCACAGGTGTCTGTATAACTTGACTGGGAGCCTGTGATGAAACTCTTTCAATCCTTACAGTACTTACTTTAAACACAAGCACAAACATGCTATGCCAGATCCCCCAGTTCAAACTGATTAGGCTATAATCAATGGAACTCAAGATGTTTATCGGAATCTCTAGGGCATTTGTGATAAATCCCCACATCTAAGGCCACATCTCACTGTGAAGGCCTCATGAGCTCCCAAGGCAATCGGCAGAAATGCTTTTCTGCCAGGGCTGAGCGTATTGCAGCACTGGCAGCAGCCGAGAAACTCAACAAGCTGAAACTCTTTCGGCTAAAATATCAGCACATTACTACTGTGCAAGATACTTGGTACACACTAACTAGGAAGTGGTGCCGTTTCTGTGATAGTCAAATGCTTTTAAACGTTCAGCTGTTTCAATAAACATTGTAATGAATGTTCATTGCAACAATCAGTAGCCACAATCCTCATGGGTAAACACTAGCATTGAAGGCAAATGTTGAGATCCTTCCAATACCCCTGTGGCTATGTACAGTGATTAATGCAAGCTACAAGAACATCGGACCAAATAATGGCAAAGTTAGCAATTGAATAGATTTTATTACTGTATCTTACAAAACTAGGTTGTCATGCATTCTTGGATAAGGCTAATTGTTTGGCCATTAGACAGCACAAGCGGCATCAAGACAGTGACCGGAAGTAGGAAGAAAGGTGACAATTTTGAAGATGATGGGAGCATGTCTGTTTTTTCCTTAAAGGAAATTATTTATAGCAGACTGTAACTTAAAATTTCCTAAGCTAATTCAGGCTGAGCAATCCAACCAATTTGTAAATTTCTAAACACTTACCCACATTTTTGTCACTTCCGGACTCTATTTCTACAATGCCCCCCTTGGCCTGCCTTCCATCTTGTACAAACTTCAACCTGTCTAAAACTTATCCTGACCCACACAAAGTCCTGCTCTTGCACTACATTGGCTCCCATTCCCGAATGAATTTAAAATCCTCATCCTGACCTCCAAATCTCTCCTGCCGTGCCCAGATCTGCCTCTACAACCTCCTGCAGCCTACTGTCCCTTGCCTTCAGTTCTCCAACTCACCTTTTAGGAACAGAGGAACAGGAGGAGGCCGTTCAGCCCCTCAAGCCTGTTCCGCCATTCAACGAGATCATGGCTGATCTGTATCCTAACTCTATCCACCTGCCTTGGCTCCATATCCCTTAATACCCTTGGCGAGCTAAAATCTATCGAGCTCAGAGTTAAAATTATTAATTGAGCTAACTTTTTGTGCATCCTTCTCTACCCCCCCCTCCTCTCCTTCACCCATTAGTAGCAGAGACTGCTTCGGCCCCACTTCTCTGCAATCCCCTCCCTAAATTCCGTTCCACTTTTTAAAGCATTCTCAACCCTGTCTTTTTGACAAATTCCCCTGACCATAACTCACCATCAATTCCTTTACTGGTTTTATGTTTTTCTCCCTCTCCTCTCTAGTGTACCTTGGGATGTTTTCTAAGTTAAAGGCACTACATAAAAGCAAGTTAGAGATGATAATCACCACTCCATCTAGGAGTGGTGATTATCATGTAAAAGGCATGTAAAACAATCCTAACATAGCATAATGGTTCCACTAATAAACTTCAAAGAGCTTTTGACTGGAGTTGCTCTGCTCTAAATCCATTACTCTAAGGGCAGTGCAATAACACTGTGCCATAATGTTTGTAATGAAGCAGGTTGACTGCAACTTTCCTCCACAGGATGAGAGGTATCGACCTCAACCACACCAATGTGTATGGTTAAGTGTTTCCCCCATGGGAAGAGGGTGGGGGAAGAGAAGAAAAATGGAAATCCAGTTGTTCTTAGGCACTTTTGCTAACCTCTCAGCAGTTCAGAGACATTAACAGAACTGTAGGAACACGTCACGTACTCTCTCTGGTAGAATTAGTATGTGGCTTGGGAGACGGGCAAAGACATACTACAAAAACAAAAGAGTATCTGCAAATGCAGTATTACTCCTAAATTGTGCTTTAATGCATAAACATTTGTAACAGGTTAAAGTGCTCTTTCTCCTCACATACCCTCAGGCCAGGTAATAAAGCATATAATATTCTCATTACCCAAATCACTTGCCATAGCTCCTTGTTACTTGCATGGTTATTGAGCCCCGTGAGTACACTGCACATGTTGCCACATCACATTTGCAGAATCAGTACTTTTCAAACTTGGGAGCAACTAGTTTACAGTGACTAAGTAAGTCAAATTCTATATTTATTACCTGCAATTCCACCAATTTTTCTTTGGGAGGGGGAAGAAAATCACATTCTGCGATTCTCTCCATTTTTCTGTGATAAAAGCAAACCAGTGGCTTTGACTACAACTAGGAAGTAGATTGCAGAGCATAGGAGACATAGGAGACAGAACATCAATTCTTAGTATTCTTGAAATAAATTAGTAAATAAGCTGAAGTTTTTGTTTCAAACCAACAAGTCTAACAATCCTAGGTCTCCTTCAGTCTCTCCTCTGGCTAGCACATCACCGTTCATTAGGGCATCTCCCATTTTCTTGCAATGTAACACCTCTATAATTTGCCATAGTACTACCCACCCAAAAATTTTGTCTAGATCCTGCTGTAGTTTCTTGGCAGCATCAGATTTCACATCCCCCCAACCCCAGGTGTAGTATCTTCTGCACACGGTGGTTGGCCTTTTATTGCAAGTGGGTTGGAGTACAAGAGTAAGGAAGTCTTGCTGCAATTATATAGGGCTTTGGTGAGACCTCACCTGGAGTACAGTGCACAGTCTCCATACCAAAGGAAGGATATAATTGCCTTAGAGGCAGTGCCATAAAGGTTCACTAGGTTGATTCCTGGGATGAGAGGGTTGTCCTATGAGGAGAGATTGAGCCTATATTCTCTGGAGTTTAGAAGAATGAGAGGTGATCTCATTGAAACATTTAAGATTCTGAGAGGGCTTGACAGGATAGATGCTGAGAGGCTGTATCCCCTGGCTGGAGAGTCTAGAACTAGGGGGCATAGTCTCAGGATAAGGGGTCGGACATTTAGAACTGAGATGAGGTAGAATTTCTTCACTCAGAGGGTTGCGAATCTTTAGAATTCTCCATCCCAGAGGGCTGTGGATGCTCAGTTGTTGAGTATATTCAAGACTGAGATGGATAGATTTTTGGACTCTAAAGGAATCAAGGGATATGGGGATCGGGCAGGAAAGTGGGATTGAGGTCGAAGATCAGCCATGATCTCATTGAACGGCAGAGCAGGCTTGAGGGGCCGTATGGTCTACTCCTGCTCCTATTTCTTATGTTTGTGCAAATTAAAAACAGGAGTCGTCCCAGGACGAATTCCAGAGGCACTCAACTCAGTACACCAATCCATGAAAAGATCATTCCACTAGCTAGCACCTACTGTTTTTGCTCTTGCACGCAATTCCTTATTTTCCTATGTGTACCACGATGGACACTCAATGCCTGAAGCATATGTAGTAGCAGCTTTTATTGGGGAACCATATCAAAATCCTTCTGGAAGTCTAGGGGAGCCAAATGCTATAGTGTACCATTGCCAACTTCAGAAGTCACTTTTTCAAGAAAGTTGCTCACGCATGATCTCCCCCTTTATTAGGATCATTTCATACATCCTCCAGCTTGTTCCTGATGATTGACTTCATTATTTGCCAGTTACTTGGATAAGACTAATGGGTCTGCGGTTGCCCAAGTTTGTCTCGTGACTTTTTTTTTTGAAGATAAGCATCACGTTGGCTTGTTTCACATCCAGTCAGGGTTCCACTGTTTTCATCAACTCAATGTACGTGCCATCTGTACCTGGGGATTTATTTGTTTTCAGCCTGTCTACGATCTATACCAACTATGTCAAAATCATTAAATGTACTTGCAGCGCCTCCCATGACGAATTGGCATGTTATTAATAACTTCTTCACTGAATACTTCTAGGGAGTAATCATTTAGTATATTAACTATTTTCAGTTCAATCTCACTTTTAACTTGGTTTTCATCCTTATGGGATTAATTTTTTTTCTCCAATTAATACGATACTGCGGTATTCTCCAGTATTATACTAGAATTAAAAAAACAATCAAAACGCGCTACTTCTGCTCATGAGGCTTTGCCTCAAGATATTGGATTTGCCTCAAGGTTGGCCACAGTCATCTTGATAATATTCTACTCCAGCCAGAAGACTGAACCGTATCACAGCTCATGCTCCAAATGTGGCCTATTCCTTTCTGCACTCCTGATCTAGTTAGTTCTGCTAAAAAGTGCATCGAGTAAGGATAGGCCCAGACTTAGCTATGAATACCCTCGCAACACTTACTGTCTAGTGCCAACTGAAGAATGGACACTTTGGCAAGGTACATAGAGGACTGGTGTCCATGGAATTGCACAAGTACGAGTCAGCAGCTTCGTAGAGGGCATAAAAGTAGAAAGAAAAACAAGGCTCTGAATCACCTATAAACTTGTTGCAGAAAAGGAAAGAAATACCATGTTCATGTACCACTTCCCCCATTCAACCTACTGAGAACGAGGAAAAAGACACAGCTTCTTCTGGGAACCCGAAAGCAACCGATTCCCAATACCCTGATCAAAATAGCTATTAATTTTATTCATCCTCCATAAATGCTCTATCAGGGATCACAATCTAACCTTTCAAATGACTGTTACATTCCATGGTATCTTTACTATTCAGTAGTCCTGAGTAGTAACCAACATCCCTGCCAACATATTTGTTCTAAAGCCCTTGGCTTGACCTTTGCATCCTGCGTAGAATGTTCTAGTGATGTACACTCACCTCTCAGCCAATTTATAAGTAAATAATTCCAAGAATGTCCACATCTATTTTTTTTTAAGACACCAGATCCTCTGCTTGCCCACTGAATAAGGTGCCCTTTATAGCAGGGGTATCCACACGGCTGCTTATGGGCCATATGAAGTCCCTGAGCTCTGATGATCCAGCCCATGCAGCTCACTCTTACAAGTGTTTATTATTTCTTACTGGCTTGTCCTGTTTAAATTTTATGGGCCTGGAGATTTGGGAAGCATTGTTGTGTTATTGGTGGATAAATCCTAAATTCCTGAACAGCAAGATCAGATACTTAAGGTATATGTAAATTAACGGGAATGTGAAATTTAATGTTTATGTGGACCCCGAGGTTCCACGCACGATCCTATGTGGCCGACAAAAGGTAAAAGCTTGGATACCCTTGTTCTATGGAGGGACAGAAATCTAACTCTTCATCTCATTGTTAAAACAGCTAATTTTACATGCACTACAGTAAACAAGAGTCATGAGAAACAGCCTACATACGACCACGAAACCTCAAGCCATCTTCTACCACTTATGGTTTTGTGTTTAGCTTTCTTCCTGACATTTCATCTTCCCTTCCTGAAGATAACACAAAGATTGGTGGTATCGTAAGCAGTGTAGATGAAAACATAAAATTACAAAGCGATATTGATAGATTAGGTGAATGGGCAAAACTGTGGGAAATGGAATTCAATGTAGACAAATGTGAGGTCATCCACTTTGGATCAAAAAAGGATAGAACAGGGTACTTTCTAAATGGTAAAAAGTTAAAAACAGTGGATGTCCAAAGGAACCTAGGGGTTCAGGTACATAGATTATTGAAGTGTCATGAACAGGTGCAGAAAATAATCAATAAGGCTAATGGAATGCTGGCCTTTATATCTAGAGGACTAGAGAACAAGGGGGCAGATGTTATGCTGCAGCTATACAAAACCCTGGTTAGACCGCACCTGGAGTACTGTGAGCAGTTCTGGGCACCGCACCTTCGGAAGGACATAATGGCCTTGGAGGGAGTGCAGCGTAGGTTTACTAGAATGATACCCGGACTTCAGGGGTTAAGTTACGAGAAGAGATTACACAAATTGGGGTTGTATTCTCTGGAGTTTTGAAGCTTAAGGGGTGATCTGATCGAAGTTTATAAGATATTTAGGGGAACGGATAGGGTGGATAGAGAGAAACTATTTCCGCTGGTTGGGGATTCTAGGAGCCAGGGGCACAGTCTAAAAATTAGAGCCAGACCTTTCAGCAGCGAGATTAGAAAACATTTCTACACACAAAGGGTGGTAGAAGTTTGGAACTCTCTTCCGCAAACGGCAATTGATACGAGCTCAATTGCTAAATTTAAATCTGAGATCGATAGCTTTTTGGCAATCAAAGGTATTAAGGAATATGGGCCAAAGGCGGGTATATGGAGTTGGATCACAGATCAGCCATGATCTTATGAAATGGCGGAGCAGGCACGAGGGGCTGAATGGCCTACTCCTGTTCCTATGTTCCTATATCAACTCCTACTAGTTCTACTTGCACCCTTGGTACTTGGTTCAAATGTCGCAACGTTAAGTGCTGGCAAGCTAATCACAAGGAACCCTACCCTGTCCTCACGAGATGCCCATATGGGGCCACTGTGTACTGATCAGGAGCAGGAACCCTGACCGATTTTCCCTCTACCTAACTGGAGTGCTGAAGCAAATTGTCATACTCCTGTCACTCTCGGCTAAGAACTGTTAATTCAGCACAGACCGGGAATTGAACCTGACCTGCCGCTTAGTTACTCCGTGGATAAATAAACTGAGCCATTGGGGAAAATCTTAACACCATGCTATTAAGATACTTAAAATCTGTTTGAGAACTTCCATAGTTTACAATTTTTAGTAAAAATGTATCCCAACTAGTTCTTACTTCAAGAATCCCACTTGTCTCTTAATTTGTTTGAAGTCTAAAAACTAATTGTCTTAATTATAGAACTCATTCTGGCTGAGTTTCCCCCAATAGCACAGTTGTGAACACAACCTGTAACCAAGATATAAAGACCAGAAACTCCCAGGCCCGATTCTCAAACTGTGCTGAATTAGCTACTTCCAGCCAAGGTGGCGGTCGGGGGCAATACAATTGACCTCAATTCCCCATGGAAATTCCATGTGGGTCAACACCAGATGAGGACAGGATTATGCTGGACTGGAATGCTCTCCCACAACTGAACAGCCTGCCATCATTCACTGTCTAAGAATACAAATAAAACATTAGCCCATGAACAAGGTGAACGGATGACTGCTGACTATGGAACTGTGCCCCAGGACTGCTCAGATCAGGAGAAAAAAAATTGGCAAAAACGAGAGTGTGCAATATTGTTAAACTCACGCATGCGGCAGGAGTTAAAAGCAGAATCTCAAACACCAATGTTCTACAGGGCACACTTTTTCACAGTCAGTCTAATAGTTGTGAGACATCAGTCCTTGAAAACTGTGGTCCTGGTTTAATTTATTTTAGTTGGAGTGTGTGAACTGGTTGCTTTGGTTGCAGGGCTTATTCTGACAGAGTGAGGTTCCATTTCTCTGCAGCTTCATGTACCAATGATGTCAGAAGATATTCAGTAGGCTCAGAGAAGCCAGGAACTTACATTTTCCAGCAGACGGTTTTGGCATTTCCTCGACAAATTAGATGTAATTGGACAATCTTCAAGTACATATTTTTCAATAATGGCATTTATTTAAGATTGTGTGTTGAGAGCCATTCGAATCCATTCTCCCAGCTCTGGTTTTATTTGTTCACAGGATGTGTTTGACACTGGCATTTATTGCCCATCCCTAGCTGCACTGATGAGGTGTTAGTGAGCCTTCTCCTTCAACCTCTGTAGTCCTTGTGCTGATGATGTCCACACGATGGTGATAGATAGGGGATTCCAGGATTTTAACCTAGCCACGATGAAGCAGTGGTGGTATATGGCCAAGTCAGAACGGTGTGTGACTTGGAGATTATGCAATTTCCATAACATTACTGCTCTTGTCTTTCTTGATGGTAGAGGTCGAGGGTTTGGGAAGCACGGTCAAGGGAAGCTTGGCAAGTGCATGCTCTAGATAGTATTTACTACAGCCACAGTATGCTGGTGGGGGGTGGTGTACATTGAGTTCCATGGAAGAGATGCTGATCAAGCAGATTGCTTTGTAATGGGTAGTATCAAGTGTTGTTGCTGTTGCGCCGATCAGGTGAGTGCTGAGCATCCTATTGCACTCCTGTCTTGAGCCTTGTAGGAGATGACCCACGTCGCACACGAACCAGCCTCTGCTCTTGTAGTCACAGTGCTAAAATGGTTGGTCCGGTTAAACGTCTGGTCAATAGCAACCCTCTGAATGTTGATAGTGGGGACTCGCCAATGTTGGTACCACTGAATGTCAAGGCAAGATAGTTTGTGCCTCTTATTGGAGATGCTCAGTGCCTGATATTTCTGTGTTGCAAATGTTACTTGCCAATTTTCAGCCCAAGCCTGGGTGTTGCGCAAGTCCTGCTGCCGGCTCGCATGGACTGCTCCATTATCATGAGAGTTGAGAATGGTGCTAAACATTGCATGAATACTTACCTATGTACTGTAAAAAAAAAAGTTATTGCCATTGGCAACCAATTGGTCCTGGGGGAACGGCAAGATCATTAATTTCTTCTCGAGATGACTCAATAAAAAAAAATGCACCACAGGGTGTGGCAATGAATCATATAGACCAGAAAGTTCCCAGCGTTAACCCTGTTCATTAGCCCATCTCAACTGGGTGGCAGCAGGGTGCTATAAGTGGCTTCAGCATCAGAAGCTCAGGACGGGGGGGAAATAAATAGTCCGATTTCCTACTCCTGATTGCTACCCAGCAATTCCTGGAGGAAGTGCGCATGTACGAACAGGGGAGAATTCAGCTTGGTTCTATTAGGGCCATGATCGAATAGTGTGCTGAAGCTCACAGTGCAAGCTATCACAAAGAAATGCCACTTGTGAGTTATCACTGAGCATCCAATGCCCACAGAAATAAAGGCCAGCAACACAGGCACTATATTCAGACGGGAGAAGGGAAGGAAAACAGTAGGAAGAAAACCCTGTTATTAATTACATGATCGTGATGCCTTACTATCACCTGCACAAAATCAAACATGCTCAACGTCAATGGCATCATGAGGCTTAGAGGGTTGACACAAAAATACCAAATCTCACTTGGGCCTTGCTGTATGCTCTAATGTCGTACCAACACATTTCTTGTGTGATATTCAAATTGCTCCGCCACAACCACCAGTGACAGACCTACAATTACTAGTACTTCACCCTCGTGTCCTATAAAACAAAGAGCACTTTTCAGAAATAATACAACTTTCCAATGCAATGCCAGAACCTAACAATTGTAGCGCTGGACATATTTAAGAGTTCATTTAAACATTTTTTATTTCCAAGCTCCACCTTCTAGATCAAAACAAGTTGTTACTCAATATTTCAAAGTTGGTGCAAAAGATTGCAATTTTCACAAACCAATTATCAGCCAATAACAGGAACACAATATAGTGATATAGCATCCAAGTGCCCCGGCGTCTCATTCATAGACAGACAGTTGAAAGTTCCCTAACTAAAATACATATCTATAATACAAACTAGGTCCAGAGTACATTGGCAGACCACTCAAACCCAGCTAAATCCCTGGATTAGATTAAGGTCTTGTAATGCTATTCCACGTAGCAACCACTCAACGCCCTATATAGAGCAGTGGCAATTGTCCTATGAAAAAATGGTTTTGGACCAAACCCATGCAACGGCAATACCAAATGGCAGTGTAAAGTGCAGCAGTGGCATATTATATATTTTACAAAGCTACATCAATGGCTTTCCCCCCCCACTAGTGAAGTGTAATAATGAATATATGCTATCTTCCTATTGTAGAATCATAGAAAGTTATGGCACAGAAGGAGGCCATTTGACCCATTGTGTCCGTACTGGCCAAAAAAGAGCTTAATCCCACTTTCCAGCATTTGGTCCGTAGCCCTGTAGGTTACGGCACTTCAAGTGCACATCCAAGTACTTTTTAAATGAGTTGAGGGTTTCTGCCTCTACCACCCTTTCAGGCAGTGAGTTCCAGACTCCCACCACCCTCTGGGTGAAAAAATTTCTCCTCAGCTCCCCTCTAATCCTTCTACCAATTACTTTAAATCTATGCCCCCTGGTCACTGACCCCTCTGCTAAGGGAAATAGGACCTCCCTATCCACTCTAACTAGTCCAGTCATAATTTTATTCAATTAAATCTTCCCTCAGCCTCCTTTGTTTTGAAGAAAACAACCCCAGCCTAGCCAATCTTTTCTCATAGCTAATATTCTCCAGCCCTGGCAACATCCTCGTAAATCTCTTCTGTATCCTCTCTAGTGCAATCACATCTTTCCTGTAATGTGGTGACCAGAACTGTACGCAGTACTCAAGTTGTGGCCTAACTAATGATTTATACAGCTCTAGCATAATCTCCCTACTCTTATTTTCTATGATGTGGAGATGCCGGTGATGGACTGGGGTTGACAATTGTAAACAATTTTACAACACCAAGTTATAGTCCAGCAATTTTATTTTAAATTCACAAGCTTTCGGAGGCTTCCTCCTTCCTCAGGTGAACATTGTTGGAAATGAAATCCTCGAAATGAAATCGCATTTATAAATCACAGAACAATGCTTGGTGATTACAGACAGTTTTTTCAACTGCCCGTTGCCAAGGCAATCAGTGTGCAGACAGAATATACAAATCACCAAAAAAAAAGAGATAGAGAGGTAGAAACATAGAAAAGACAGCAACTGACCCGTTATATTAAAAACAGATAACATTTGTTCGCTGGTGGGGTAACGTGTAGCGTGACATGAACCCAAGATCCCGGTTGAGGCCGTCCTCATGGGTGCTGAACTTGGCTATCAATTTCTGCTCGACGATTTTGCGTTGTCGTGTGTCTCGAAGGCCGCCTTGGAGTACGCTTACCCGAAGGTCTGTGGCTGAATGTCCTTGACTGCTGAAGTGTTCCCCGACTGGGAGGGAACCCTCCTGTTTGGTGATTGTTGCGCGGTGTCCGTTCATCCGTTGTCGCAGCGTCTGCATGGTCTCGCCAATGTACCATGCTCTGGGGCATCCTTTCCTGCAACGTATGAGGTAGACAACGTTGGCCGAGTCACAGGAGTATGAACCATGCACCTGGTGGGTGGTGTCCTCTCGTGTGATGGTGGTATCTGTGTCGATGATCTGGCATGTCTTGCAGAGGTTACCGTGGCAGGGTTGTGTGGTGTCGTGGACGCTGTTCTCTTGAAAGCTAGGTAATTTGCTGCGAACGATGGTCTGTTTGAGGTTGGGTGGCTGTTTAAAGGCGAGTAGTGGAGGTGTGGGGATGGCCATAGCGAGGTGTTCGTCGTCATTGATGACATGTTGAAGGCTGCGGAGAACATGGCGTAGTTTCTCCGCTCCGGGGAAGTACTGGACGACAAAGGGTACTTATTTTCTATGCCTTGGCTAATAAAGGAAAGTATCCCTATGCCTTTTTAACCACCTTATCTACCTTTCAGGGATCTGTGGACATGCACTCCAAGGTCCCTTTGTTCCACTACACCTCTCAGTGTTCTCCCATTTATTGTGGACTCCATTGCCTTGTTTGCCCTCCCTAAATGCATCACCTCATACTTCTCTGGATCAAATTCCATTAGCCACTTTTTTGCCCACCTGACCAGTCCACTGATATCTTGAATTGAAGACTGAAATCCAAATCATGTTCACTTGCACTATGGAATATAGCTGGGAAAAAACGAATTCCTGGGTCAGACTGCAGCAGGATGGGATCAGATTGAACACTACTCCCACAATCATTTCTGCACCGAAGCTTTATGGGTGCATGCATTATGTTAATTTGACCTAATTTGCATTTTAAATAAGGTTAATTAGATCACAGACATTCTTATAAATCTTGAAGACCACAAGTTTCATCCTTGTGAAACATGAGCATATATTAGTTATACCATTAGGAATAAAGTATGAATATCATATGCTAATTATACATAATTTCACAAGCAAATGAGGTTAAAATTATACTTTCCACTATGCTCTATGAAACTTGAAAGCATAATGTTCTACTGGGGAGTAACATTAATTATGCTAATTAGATATATTTACATATGCTCTGTACTTCTGGCTGCAGTTATTTGGGGTGTTTTTTCCAATTAACCTCAGTTATATTCCAGTTTAAAAACTCTCAGTATCATATAGAATATGAGCACTTTCAATCATTTCAATGTAATCCTCCATAAATTGGTCATCCACTCATAACAGGAAAATTCTCTCATTTAACATGGCACCAAAATTCAACTTATTAAAAAATAGACAAGCGGGGGTGAGGGTGGAGGGCTCAAACCACTGAATCTAATTAAATATCACATGCTGCAGTTTACAATAGCACAGATCCAAACGTTTATTACTTTTCAGGTTGAGTTGGAATCACTTAAAGCAACACCTCCTCTTTTTCCTCTCCTGCATGTAATCTGCATAACACTAATTAAAGTGGGTGACTAGCGTTGCTAAATTAACTCAATTTGCATAAGTAAAGTTAGTCCAATTAGCATAGTATATTTCTCTAATTGCGCAATGACTTACACTTTAGGTTCAGGAAAGCTAGGAACGAGTTTATAAATTACATGGGAAGGTATTTTCTAATTAACCCAATTTACTTGTGCAAATTAGGTTTCATAATCATAATTTATTAGTAAATCCAAATGGTATTGCAGTTATACTCCAAGTTTCAGAAACACAGACTTGTGATTGAGGCTAACAAAAAGATGATTTTATAATTAACGTCATAAACTGGTGTAAAAGATACTCAACTAGGTTCAAACATCCCTCCAGTATCTCAACCATAAAAAAGACTTGCATTTATATAGTGTCTTTCAGGATGTCCCAAAGCACTTTACAGCCAATTAAGTACTTTTTGATGTGTGGTCACTGTTGTAATATAGGAAACGCAGCAGCCAATTTGCGCACAGCAAGATCTCACAAACAGCAATATAATAATGACCAGATAATCTGTTCTTAGTGATGTTGGTTGAGGGATAAATATTGGCCAGAACACCAAGGAGAACTCCCCAGCTCTTCTTCAAAATAGTGCCGTGGGATCTTTTACATCCATCTGAGGGGGCAGATGGGGCCTCAGTTTAATAGACCAAGGCACCATTCTTTATGCTGGCCTAGATATCGAAAAATGGTAGGCCATTACATTGAGCCCAATCCTGTTCTTATGTTAAATTCACAAAATGACTTTCCAGCCAGGATCACTGGGTAGTGATCAGCACCAGGAACCCTGGCTGCTGTTCTTCTGCCTCAACGACCTAGGGAACCGCAGGCCAATCATTGCATCCCACGTGAAATCAGCCAACTCAATCTTAAACCTAAATAAAGCCAATCATATAGGTACGAGGGGCGAGTTAGCTAAGGTAGATCGGGAAATTAAATTAAAAGGTATGACGGTTGAAAAGCAATGGCAAATATTTAAAGAAATATTTTGATATTCTCAACAAATATATGTTCCACTGAGAAATGAAAACTCCATGGGAAAAGTGATTGACCCGTGGCTAACTAAAGAAGTTGAGGACAGTATTAGATTAAAAGAGGCCTATAATGTTGTGAAGAGTAGTAAGCCTGAGGATTGAGTGTTTTAGAAACCAGTAAAGGACGACCAAAAAATTCATAAAAAGGAGAAAATAGAACATGAAAGTAAACCAGCAAGAAAAATAAAAATGGATTGTAAGAGCTTCCACAAGAACGTAAAAAGGAACAGAGTAGCAAAAGTAAATGTTGGTCCCCCAGAGGCTGAGACAGGAGAAATTATAATGGGGAAATCAGGAAATGGCAGATGCGTTAAACAAATATTTTGTATCTGTCTTCACAATAGAAGACACAAAACGCACACCAGAAATAGTGGGGAACCAAGGGGCTAATGAGAGTGAGGAACTTTAAGTAGAGAAAAAGTACTTGAGAAACAAATGGGACTAAAAGTCGATAAATTCCCTGGACCTGATGGCCCACACCCGTGGGTTCTAAAAGCGGTTGCTGCAGAGATAGTGGATGCATTGGTTGTGATCTTCCAAAATTCCCTAGATTCTAGAACGGTCCTACTGGATTGGAAGGTAGCAAACGTAACCCCGCTACTCCAGAAAGGAGGGAGAGAAAACAGGAAACTACAGGCCAGTTAGCCTGACATCAGTTGTTGGGAAAATGCTGGAATCCATTATTAAGGAAGTGGTAACAGGGCACTTAGAACATTACAATATGATTAGGCAGAGTCAACATGGTTTTATGAAAGGGAAATCATGTTTGACAAATTTATTAGAGTTTTTTGAGGAAGTAACTAGCAGAGTAGATAAAGGGGAACCAGTGGATGTAGTATATTTGGATTTTCAAAAGGCATTCAATAGGGTACCACATAAAAGGTTGCTACGCAAAATAAAGGCTCATGGGGTTGGGGGTAACATATTAGTATGGATAGAGGATTGGTTAACGGACAGAAAAGAGAGTAGGGATAAACGGGTCAGTTTCAGGTTGGCAGGCTGTAACTAGTGGGGTACCGCAAGGATCGGTGTTTGGGCCTCAGCTATTTACAATCCATATTAATGACTTGGATGAAGAGATCAAGTGTAGTGTATTCAAGTTTGCTGATGATACGAAGCTAGGTGGGAAAGTAAGCTGTGAGGAAGACACAAAGAGTCTGCAAAGGGATATAGACAGGTTAAGTGAGTGGGCAAGAAGGTGGCAGATGGAGTATAATGTAGAGAAATGTGAGGTTATTCACTTTGGTAAGAAGAATAGAAAAACAGAATATTTTTTAAATGTTCAGAGAGGCTTGGGTGTCCTGGTACAAGAAACACAAAAAGTTAGCATGTAGGTACACCAAGCAATTAGGAAAGCAAATGGCATGTTGGCCTTTATTGCAAGGGGGTTGAAATACAAGAGTAAGGAAGTCTTCCTACAATTGTAAAGGGCTTTGGTGAGACCTCACCTGGAGTACTGCGTACAGTTTTTGCCTCTTTGTCTAAGGAAGGATATATTTGCCTTAGAGGCGGTACAACAAAGGTTCACTAGATTAATTCCTGGGATGAGAGGGTTGTGCTATGAGGATAGGATGAGTAGAATGGGCCCATACTCTCTGGAGTTTAGAAGAATAAGAGGTGATCTCATTGAAACATATATGATTCTGAGGGGGCTTGACAGCGTGGAGGCTGAGAGGTTGTTTCCCCTGGCTGGAGAGACTAGAACTAGAGGGGGCATAGTCTCAGGATAAGGGGTCGGCCATTTATGACTGAGATGAGGAGGCATTTCTTCACTCAGAGAGTTGTGAATCTATGGAATTCTCTACCCCAGAGGGCTGTGGATGCTGAGTTGTTGAGCATATTCAAGGCGGAGATCGATAGATTTTTGTACTCTCGGAGAATCAAGGGATATGGGGATCGGGCAGGAAAGTGAAGTTGAGGCTAAAGATCAGCCATGATCTGAATGAATGGCAGAGCAGGCCCGAGGGGCCATACGGCCTACTCCTGTTCCTATTTCTGTTAATACAAACGGTAATACTCTTCCTCTGTCATAAAGCTATCAGTCACTCCAAACATTGGCAGCCCATCCACCACCTTAAATATCCACCCGCTCCACCACCGGCACACAGTGGCTGCAGTGTGTACAACCTACAGGATGCACTGCAGCATCTCACCAAGGCTTCTTCAACCAATTAAGTACTTTTAAGCACCTCCCAAACCCGTGACCTCCACCACCTAGAAGGACAAGGACAGCAGGTGCATAGAAGCACCATCAACTCCAAGTCATACACCATCCTGACTTGGATATATATCGCCGTTCCTTTGTGGTGTCTGTGCCAAAATCCCGGAACTCCCTACCGAACAGCATTGTGGGAGCACCTTCACCACATGGTCTGCAGCGGTTCAAGAAGGCAGCTCACCACCACCTTCTCAAGGGCAACTAGGGATGGACAATAAATGCCAGCCTTGCCAGCGACGCCAACATCCTGAGAATGTAAAAAAAAGCATTAAATCTACGATTTTCTACTTGGGGGGGAAAGCTGTAGCGTGATTAGCATTTGTGATGTACAGTTTAGTAGGGTATTTAAAAAAAACTAATACCAAGAGAATCTAATCAATATAATCAGTACTGATCAGTCCCTTTGATTCCTTCCGCCTAACTATTTTTCAGCCATTTCAAGATCACCAAATCAACTGCCATTACTACTCCCCTTTAATATCTTACTGAAGAGGTACAAATCCCACAAAACGGGTCCCAAGAAAATGCAGCATAGAGGAAGACTGGAGGCAAGAAAACCAGTCTTCAGCTACCTTCTCAAGGTTGAAGTTGAGTATCTATACATGCAATAAACAAAGTTGACAGCACGTAGCTACCCCAATGGCACAGATGGGAACAACAATCCCAGAATGTCTGAGGTTCAATTCCTGATTTGTACTGAGTATGCTGATTTCAGTCAGTGTGGGAGCAAAGTGCAACAATTGGCCCGAGTGCCACTAGGCGAGAGGGAACAATCCATCAGGTGCTCACACCCAATCTCTATCCAATGGCACCTGCTGCAAAGTACACGTGTAGATGTCAGATGAGAGCAGGATCAGACTTGACTATGATGCCCCACGCCCCACCCCCTGGTCAAACACGCACTAAGTGCACGCACATGAAGAATGACAACTTGGGTGAGGTATTGGAGGGCACCCAGCAGGAACAAGGTGATAAAACTGGAGGGAAGAATAAGGGAGGTTGAGAGATACAGATCACAAGTTGCATAGTTCCACACAAGTAAATTATCTAAAATTTTGCATACAGTCTGCGCATATTTCCTGTCTATTACAGCTCACCTTTTAATTATATGCAAAATTTTAGGCGATTTTTGAACACTTGCACCTGATTGGCCAATGTGCATATGTCTTCCAGCTGATATGCAAATTTAATCATTGTAATTTGAGTGTATTAATTGTAATTGGTTCAATATGCAAATGTCTACAGTGAACAAGCAAATCACTCAAAACAATTTTTGAAACAAGATTTTAACAATATTAAAATGATATATATTGCCACAGTAAAAAGATTAAACTTTCATATAAATTATGTGTCTTTGACTACCTGAAGGCATCAGCTCCTCTCAAAAGCCTGGGTTTGAAGTTTACATATTTCCCATAGCCATTACTCTGCCAAGTGAAGGAAAATGCCAGACTTTGCGTGTATACAATACCCACCATGCAAGGCTTTATCTTTCCACATTGTGCATCAGAATTTCTGACTTTGTCTATTCAAATAATTTCCAAACAAGCTACAAGAATTTTCATTTTCTTAAGTAAATTCAAATTATTTAAGCTGTTATGGACTGCTTTAATGTTACTTCAGACAGACAACAGATTAACAGATGCGGTATTTTCTATTGTTTATAGTTACAAAATCTAAAATCCTCTACAAAAATATTTATTTTTTCCCAGTGGAAAAGTTGATGGTTTTTCTAAGTTGGAAGATGAACTTGACTTAGGCTTGGCTTCTCCTTATTAGCTGCTGATTATGTCAATCATGGCCAATACCTCCTCTTTTCATTTTTAGCTCCAAGTGGGGTTAAGAAACTTCCTCTTCTGGGTCAAATTTGCTTACCAGGCACTGTTTATAAGCCTTGGTGTCAAGTGGAAAAATCTGAAAACAGGTGAGGTAATCAATTGTTTTGCGCTGAGTATAAACCATAAATTTTGGAATTTTTAATCAGACACGTGATTTTTTTTCTGAGATAAAGTTTTGCAATTTTTGTATGACTTGTCAGCAAGATTTGCCATAAGCAGTGTATCGCGGGTGAGGCTTCCCACAACAAGCGCCACACCATCAGGTCCCGGGAGATCCAGACCCTTGTGCGCCTGCCGCTGCCCCGGGGAGCTGGCCAAGCACATGCCGTGTCGGAAGGGAGAAAGGCAGTGACCAAGTACACCAGCTCCAAGTAAAACTCCACAATGTATTGAAAAAAGAGTGTACACTGTTTGAAGGCCCCACTTTCCAAGAGTTGCAAAAACTGATGAAAATATTGTTAGTTTAAAGTAAACGTTAATTTATGAAAGCAGACCCGTGTTTATTTACTGTGGCAGAGAGCGGAATGTTTATATTTATTTAGGCAGCTGTTCAATTTATTCAAAGGAAAACTGTATTTATTTTCCAGGAAAACTGTATTTATTTTCCAGGAAAACTGTATTTATTTTCCAGGAAAACTGTATTTATTTTCCAGGAAAACTGTATTTATTTTCCAGGAACCAGTCAAAAAACACTTAATTCAATGCCTCTTACAAATCAGTGTGTTGCCAGATCCCAGGACTCTGAGCTTAATGCCCTTCACTCCACATTCCAGGTCCCAGTTCTACCAAATTCCAGGTTGCCTCTCCGTATTGCTTCCCTACCACAAGACTCCACCTCTCACCAATATGCTCCTCACTTAAGTAGCATCAAACCCAACAGCCTTCCCTTATGCTACTCAAGGTCTTCAAGGTCCCATCCCAGTCCTGTCCTATCACATATCATTCCTCAGTGCTGCTAAACACAAAGTACAACACCATCTTGCTCTGCATCCTGGGCTTTAAAAAGAGAGATAAAAAGCAAGTCCACTAGCAGATTTCTCAATGCATTGCACACAGTGAGTCAACAGTTTTATCAAAGGGATGATATGCCAAGCAGTATTACCAAAGGACAGTGAAGTATCAGGCACTGGTAGCAGCCTTGGAATCTCAAAGCCCTGGAATCTGACAGTACTGAGATGAGGTTGTGGGGGGGGGGGGGGGGGGGGGGGTAGGTCTCACAGTACTTTGAGATGATCCCAAGGTCTGGGAGTGTGAGGTTAACGGAACACTGAAGAGTGAGATTCTGGGAACACTAATCAGGATAGAGCCTCGGATCAGGGATCAGAGAGAGCAGTTCTGGGATCTGGATGAATTGGAGAGATAACACAATCTGGGGGGCACTAGGGGTGGCCCTGAGATCAGGGATGAATGCAGAGAGTGGCTTGTAAGAACTCGGGGGGGACTGTCTGAGGTCCAGCAGGACTGGCAAGGAGCTTGAGAGCACTGCTGGGATCTGGTAATACTCTAAAACAAAGACCAGCAGCCTTTTGGGGAGGGAATCCAAGGAGAATGGGAACCAAACTGTCCGTGGCTCCTTGCAGACCGTAAGTCATTACCCTCCCAATGCAATCCTGCCCATCAGCCTTCTCCCCTGACCCATCCACAACCCCTTTTACACCCTTATGTATTCCCCCCCAAACACTGCTTTTCCCATTGTCAATAGTTCCTGTCTTAATAAGAACACAGGAACAGGAGTAGGTCATTCACCCTCTCGAGCCTGCTCCTCCATTGGATCAGATCATGGCTGAGCTGAACCTCAACTCCATTTACCTGCCATTGCTCCATATCCCTTGATACCCTTACCTAACAAAAATCTACTGATCTCAGTCTTGAAAGCTCCAACTGATCCCCAGCAACCGCGGCATTTTACAGCCTTTTACGGGAGAGTTCCAGATTTCTACTACCCGTTGTGTGATTTCCTCGTTGTGCTCCTGAATAGCCTAGCTCTAATTTTATGTCCCCTTGTTCATGATTCCCCCAACAGAGCAATCAGTTCCTGTACCCTATCAAATCCTTTTAACATTTTAAACACCTCGATCAGATCACTCCTCAATCTTCTATACTCAAGGGAAAAGAAGTCAAGTTTTGCATCCTGTCCTCATAATTTAACCCTCTAAGCCTTGGTATCATTCTGGTGAATCTGCGCTGCACCCCCAAGGCTAATATAAGAATTTGCATTTATACAGCACCTTTCATAACCTCAAGATATCCCAAAGTGCTTTACAGCTTACTTTTCAAGTGTAGTCACTATTGTAATGTAAAACTGAATGCAGTACTCCAGGAGGGGTCTGACCAACAACTGAAGGATAATTTCCTCCCCTTTGTATTCCAGCCCCCTTTGAGATCAAGGCCAACATTCCATTAGTCTTTTTGATTGCTTTTTGTACCTGTCTAAACTACAAATGTAAGTCCTTTGATTTCAGCACACCCTCTTCCTCACCCCACTCCTGCCAAGCCCCGAATCAGCCCTCCCCACATCTGGCCCTAACTCCATTCCCACCTAGCTGCACTCTAAAATTCTGTTTCTTCCTTCCACCAAAGTTCCAGGCCAGACCCCAGCCTCGCTTCAGAATTTACAGGGGATCAATGTGAGAGCTTAAACAAAACAAAATAAAGGTAGGAACACCATCCGGTCTGAACGGAGAAACGATTCCTCTAATGAAACAGATGTGTCCAACACAGTTACAGCCACCAAACAGCTTGATTAAAACAAAATAAAGGTAGAACCGCAGCCCCAGTGCAGGAAATGGCTCCTCAAAAATTTCATTCACATCCCTGCACCAGAATGTGTAGATATCATTTGTCATTCTATTTACTTCTACCCAAGAGGTCATGTATTAGACAAAATCTTACTTCCACCAACATACTTTTAGCATCGCCTGTAAAACAATCAAAGAGATCTCTTCAACACAAAGCTCTTCATATTACCTCAAGAGGGCTGGGATCAATATCCTCGCGGGGAGATTTTCTAGTGTTGTTGGGGAGGGTTTAAACTAGCTTGGCAGGGGGATGGGAACCTAAGCGTAGATTCAGAAGGGATAGAAGCAGAGCTGGACATGGAAGGCAGAAAATTAGTGAGTTTGGAAGGCAGAGGAAACAAAGGTTAGAAACTAGACATCACAGGAGTTTGGCAGCGCTTAATGGTACATACCTCAACGCAAGGAGTATAGTGAATAAGGCAGATGAGCTAAGGGCACAGATATGACATGTGGAAGTACGATATCTTAGCTATTACAGAAACATGGCTGAAACAGGAGCAGGAATGACAGCTCAACGCTCCTGGTTACAGGGTTTGCAGACGAGATAGAGAGGGGGATAAAAAAGGATGGCAACATTGGTTAAAGAAACAATTACGGCCGTGAGGAGGCATGATATGTTAGGAGGATCATTAAATGAGGCCATATGGGATGAGCTAAAGAACAAAAAAAGGACAGTCACACTGCTGAGAGTGTACTAGACTCCCAATCAGTCTGAGGGGGATAGAAGAGCAAATATGTAGGCAAATTTCTGAGAAGTGCAAAAACAATAGGGCAATAATAGTAAGGGATTTCAACTACCCTAATATTTACTGGGATACAATCAGTGCAAAAGGTATAGAGGGCGCAGAATTCTTAAACCGCATTCAGGAGAACTTTTTTAGCCAGTACATGGCAAGTCCAACAAGGTGGTGGGGGGGGGCGTGCAGATCTGGGTTTAGTTTTAAGAGAATGAAGCTG
The DNA here is from genome assembly GCF_035084215.1 of Heptranchias perlo. Classification (NCBI taxonomy): domain Eukaryota; kingdom Metazoa; phylum Chordata; class Chondrichthyes; order Hexanchiformes; family Hexanchidae; genus Heptranchias; species Heptranchias perlo. The sequence goes on from NC_090364.1 coordinate 4,901,424, forward strand.
GGCAGGTGGAAGGAGTATCAGTGGGAGAGTAAGTATTTTGGTGGCAGTGATCATAATTCAGTTAGATTTAGTATAGTTATGGAAAAGGACAAAGATAGAACAGGAGTAAAAGTTCTAAATTGGGGAAAGGCCAATTTTACTAAGCTGAGAAGTGATTTAGCAAAAATGGACTGGAAACAGCTACTAGAAGGTAAATCAGTGTCAGAGTAGTGGGAGTCACTAAAGGGGGAGATTCAAGGGGTTCAGAGTAAACATGTTCCCACAAAGAAAAAGGGTGGGACTGCCAAATCTAGAGCCCCCGGGTGACATGGAGCATACAGGGTAAGATAAGGCAAAAAAGAGAAGCTTATGTCAGACACCAAGAGCTCAATACTGCAGAAAGCCTAGAGGAGTCTAGAAAGTGTAGGGGTGAAATTAAAAGGGAAATTAGGAAAGCAAAGAGAGGGCATGAAAAAATACTGGCAAGTAAAATTAAAGAAAATCCAAAAATGATTTATAAATACATAAAGAAAGAGTAGGGCCTATTCGAGACCAAAAAGGTAACCTGTGGAGGTGGAAAATGTGGGTATGGTTCTTAATGAATACTTTGTGTCTGTTTTCACATAAGAGAGGGACGATGCAGAGATTGTAGTTAAGGAGGAGGAGTGTGAAATAGTGGATGGGATAAACATAGTGAGAGAGGAAGTATTAACGGTTGAGCATCTTTGAAAGTAAATAAATCACCAGGCCCGGATGAAATGTATCCCAGGCTGTTAAGAGAAACAAGGGAGGAAATAGCAGAGGCTCTGACCATCATTTTGCAATCCTCCCTGGCTACAGGCTTGGTGCCAGAGGATCGGAAGACTGCTAACATTGTATCATTGTTTAAAAAGAGAGAAAGAGATAGACTGAGTAATTATAAGCCAGTCAGTCTAACCTCGGTGGTGGGAAAATTATTGGAATCGATTCTGAGGGACAGCATAAATCGTCATTTAGAAAGGCATAGGTTAATCAAGGACAGTCAGCATGGATTCAATCCAGAGAAGTGTGAGGTAATGCATTTAGGAAGGGCAAACAAGGCAAGGGAGTACACAATAAATGGGAGGATACCGGTGTAGAGGAACAAAGGCACCTTGGAGTGCGTGTCCACAGGTCCCTGAAGGTAGCATTACAGGTAGAATAGATGGTTAAAAAGGCATACGGGATACTTTTTTTCTATGCCTCAGCTAATAAATGAAAGAGCAGGGAGGTTAGGCTAGAACTGTATAAAACATTGGTTAGGCCACAGCTTGAGTACTGCATACAGTTCTGATCACATTACAGGAAGGATGTAATTGCACTAGAGAAGGTATAGAGGAGATTTACGAGGATGTTGCCAGGGCTGGAGAATTTTAGCTATGAGAAAAGACTGGATAGGCTGGGGTTATTTTCGTAGGAACAAAGGAGCCTGAGGGGAGTTTTAATTGAGGTATATAAAATTATGACTGGACTAGATAGAGTGGATAGGGAGTACCTATTTCCCTTAGCAGAGAGGTCAATAACCAGGGGACACAGATTTAAAGTAATTGGTAGAAGGATTAGATGGGAGCTGAGGAGAAATTTTTTCACCCAGAGGGTGATGGGGGTCTGGAACTCACTGCCTGAAAGGGTGGTAGAGGCAGAAACTCTCAACTCATTTTAAAAAGTACTTGGATGTACACTTGAAGTGCCGTAACCTACAAGGCAACGGACCAAGTGCTGGAAAGTAGGATTAAGCTGGATAGCTCTTTTTCGGCTGGCACGGACAAAATGGGCCGAATGGCCTCTTTCTGCGCCGTAACCTTCTGATTTCTGGTTACACCCATTTAGCATTGTTCCTATAGTTTAATGCCAATTATTAATGCAATGGCTATAAATCTGCAGTTAATCAAATGCAGTAAAGTAACTTCCACGCATATTCATTTCAATCTTCACACTTAATGCACCCTCACTCATTTCCCCAAACATTGGACAAATTGTTTTTCTCCCTTCCACTAAACAATACATTCGGTATTACATGATGAAGTTCTAATGTGATGCAGCAGTATGGCCTCTGAATCGCCATAAGCAATGCCACAGATCTATTGGTATGTAAATTAATTATGTGCAGTGAGCATCACATGATTTGCCTGTGCTAACCACATGAACATTACTTCTCCCACAGTGACTGTCTTATTACAAGGCTATCAACATTTGTGGGCTCTGCTAGAAGTTTGGAAGACACATTACTGTCAACTGTTTCTACAAAGTCTTGAAAACAGCAACAGCAAAACAATTCTTCTGATTTTTAAAGCTTTGTTCAATAAAATATTACGTTCAGAATTAGTTTATAAATTAAGCCTCAATACTTTGGTATTGTGGAACTCCTGAGATGGTGCTACTTAAAATGTATTACAGTACATTCACTTTTATGTTTATCTGACCATCCATTCATCCAACACTGTACATTTCTAGTAATGACTGGGTTATTGGGACCATGGCTCCTGGTAACCTTGCATTTGATGCTGTTGCCTGGCAGCACTTCTCACCGTTAACACTGTTCCCGTCATCCAGTGATCCTATTTCACATCATCAGCATCAGTTGTTCCCAGAACAACTCCACATCAAGCCTCCTGCTCCAAAACTGATTATGCCCACATCCAACTCAAAGGCTAGCTTCAACCTCAGCCTAGGTCTTAACCTAGACACTCTCCCTGCACCCACTATGCTCACAGCCAACCCAATCACACCTCTAGCCAGAAGATCAAGTTAGTTAAAATGAAGTGTTGTTAAATATAATCCTCCAACTCCTAAGCTCTCTGTCACATAGTTAGCAGCATTAGGAGGATGGTTACACCCAAATATATTAAACATTACAAATAATACTGCATTAAGACACATGAAAATATTTATTGCTTCATTAAGAAAATGAAGCCATTAACACAAAAATATTGTAATGAAATATTCATTTAAACCGAGCTGTTTTTAAACACAGTCACATTCCCGAGACATCCATCAAAGGGTTTGCAGCTTTAGCAAGATGGATAATAAGCTAAATATTAATTTCAAGATTCTTTAAAATAACCAATTTGTATCAAATAATAAAGAAATATCACCATTAAAAATCTTAGTCACTCCCCTAATACAGAACAACTTGCATTTTTATAGCACCTTGAACACAGTAAAAACATCCCAAGGCGTTTCACAGCAGCAATTTAGTATACCACCATAGCATAAGATATCAGCCTATATGTACAAGTACACATGGTGAACTGAGTTCAAGCTCGATGTCTGCAGTCTGACTATGGTGGATGATGCTATAGCTCATTCCGAGAACAGATTCATTGGCTTCTGATCTAGTATCACTCTCGTGTCCCCTGGACTCCAGTGCAGATCTCCTATTCTTCTCTCCGGGTCCCGATCTCACATCACTGATTATGTCTGTGTGCAGATCAGTGGGATCAGCAAGGCTGCAACCCAGCAGCAGCAGGTAGGCTCTAATAGGAGAGAGAAGTAGGCCAATGCTAGAGTCCAAGAAAGCTGAATCAGGCCAGTCATAGGTATCAAGTTTAAATGTTTATAACCAGCATTGTTTCCAAACTAAAATTAGCTATACCATGGATTTCATTATATTGCCACCTTTTACTTGGATCACCAAGAGTAATGTTAGAATGAGGCTAGACTATATTCAATGGTTAAACGTGTTGGCTTATTTAACGTTATGCTGCCAATATACTGTACAAGACATTGTACTTAAGCCAGTAGACCTTAATGTTTCAAGATATACTTCCTGTGATACTCAAATTCCTCCCACCACTCCACCATCAGTAAAAGACCTGGAACACAGCAGTACTTCATCCATCATTTCACACTTCCTAATCTCTCTCTCCTGGTTCAGCATCCATTCCCCTATGAAGCCTGTGGGGACTTTTATTCTACATTACAGACACCATATAACTTCAAGTTGTTGGTGCAGTACGCAACTCTAGATGCTCTCCCTAAGCACAGTCCAACTTTAGGAGAAAATTCGTTACTGTATTGATCATTTTCGCAGTTCAAGTGGATCTAATAACAACTTTTCACTTTATTGAAATTCCAGCTGTTAGTGTCTGAGTTGAACATCTATCTACCCACTAGTCTCACAGAAGTAGCTGGTGTTAACAATCACCCGTGATGCACCAGTTACCGATAGCTCTGTACAATCAATCTCACTGTATACAAACAGGGCACAATGGGGCATGAAGTTGTCACATTAGATCCATTTGAACTACAAAAAGGATAAGCACAATTATATAAATCTTCTCCTAAACTTGGATTATGCCTGGAGAAGCTATGTTAACACTACAAAACTTGCATTTATGTAGTGCAAGCACTGAATGAAAGCACAGTAGGAGCTGGAGCTCCCTCAGCCCTCCCTGCAATGTCCCACAAGCCTACATTGTTCCCAGTTGCATGTTCTCCCCTCCCCCCAAGTACTTCTCAGTGCACTTAAAGGGTGGAATTTATGTCAGCACTTGGGACCACAGCAGCTTTCTGTGGAACAACAATATCAGCTGATTCTGCCCGCTCGGCAGTCCTGTGTGCTTTTGCTGCTTTCCTCAGCGGCACAGTTTAATATTGGGATATCTCGATCAAAACTGGACGGTTGAGCAGTATGTACTGTTCAAACACTCTGCGTAGCAATACATATTTATCCCACAGTTTACCCAGAAGTGCGGTCAGTCCTTACCCCTCTAGGCAGTGTGGATGCAGGTGGGATTCACACTCAGCAAAACTGGAACACTTTCTTTTGCCCAACACATAAATTCCAGAGTAGTGAGATACATCCAGCATCGCTGTGCAAAATACTTTTTCATATTTCATGCGGGATTAAAATCACAACTAGCAAAAAAATTGTGGAAAAAAAGTTCTCGCATCCAATCAGGAATCTGCACAATGCAATTTAATATATAGCTGTTATGTATGAAGTTTAACACCAATCATTTATCCAGTGTATGGTATAATAGGGAGGGCTGGGTTTATATCCCACGCGCTGCTTACTGTAACTTATAGCAGACTCAGGGTCTTATCAGGTTACTCGTTCCAGACATAACGTGCATGCAGCAGGCTGCTCATATTCACTCCACACTTCACCCAGTAATGGGCACCAATCTCACGACCAAACCGTCATTTCCAAGCACATGCATTGCAAGAAAATCACCCCAACCGCAATTCCCCTAACATATAACCAATCACCCTGCCTCTCCTCACTTAAGTACCAACTCCCTTCTCACTTCCAAGTGTCTTCTTCCACTCCTGAACCGTGCCACTTTATTCCCAAAGCGACATTTCTCTCCTTTGCCTACAGACTCCTCCAAATCTCAGATTTCTCCCTTACTGCACAGTCTCTGGCCCCTTCACTCCTAATGTCAGGGTTGGCCATCACCCTCACTACCTGTCCCTGTCCTTCAATCTAACCTCCTGACAGCACTTTGACCTCACTGCTGGGCCTCTGGCCAATACCTCTGTCACTCATAATCACCCTCCTCCCCCAGAATGCTTTTCCCACAGAATCCCCTCGATTGCCCAAATCCTTACCACCACCATCCCAGATCCCCTGGACTCCTCACTCCCAGCCCCCCAGAATCCCCTCACTCCTTGCCCTAAGACCCCCACTCTCACCACCCCCAGAATCCTTTCTCACCCAGCCTCACAGAACCTCATTCCCAGCTCTAGAACCTCTCACTCCCCAAAATCCCCTCATTCCTACTCCAGGAACCCTTTTTCACACACCCCACAATCCCCTCACTCCAATACCCCAAGAATCCACTCATTCCTACTCCCAGATCCCTCACCCCCCACAATCCCACTCCCAGACACTTCCCTCCCCACACTCCCAATTCACAGATTCCCCTTCACTTCCCCGTCCACAGATTCCCCTTCACTTCCCCGTCCACAGATTCCCCTTCACTTCCCCGTCCACAGATTCCCCTTCACTTCCCCGTCCACAGACTCCCCCCCACTCCCCCAGTCCACAGATTCCCCCTCACTCCCCCAGATTCCCCCTCACTCCCCCGTCCACAGATTCCCCCCCATTCCCCCAGTCCAGACTCCCCCAGTCCACAAATTCCCCCTCACTTCCCCGTCCACAGATTCCCCTTCACTTCCCCGTCCACAGATTCCCCTTCACTTCCCCGTCCACAGATTCCCCTTCACTTCCCCGTCCACAGATTCCCCTTCACTTCCCCGCCCACAGATTCCCCTTCACTTCCCCGCCCACAGACTCCCCCCCAGTCCACAGACTCCCCCCCACTCCCCCAGTCCACAAATTCCCCCTCACTCCCCCGTCCACAGATTCCCCCCCACTCCACAGACTCCCCCAGTCCACAAATTCCCCCTCACTCCCCCAGATTCCCCCTCACTCCCCCGTCCACAGACTCCCCCCCACTCCACAAATTCCCCCTCACTCCCCCAGATTCCCCCTCACTCCCCCAGATTCCCCCTCACTCCCCCAGATTCCCCCTCACTCCCCCGTCCACAGACTCCCCCCCCCCCCCCCCAGTCCACAGATTCCCCCTCACTCCCCCAGATTCCCCCTCACTTCCCCGTCCACAGATTCCTCCTCACTTCCCCCATTCCCAGATCCCCTCTCATTCCCTTCACTCCCACACCCCGCCCCTCCTCCTCCTCACTCACAGCCCGGGCCTTACCTTCACTAAGCGGGCTGAAGTTGGCGTTGGCGCCGCCGTGCAAGCAGCCCTTGCACATCGAGTGCAGGCAGGGCAGCAGCCGCGGCTCCCGCTCCCGCAGCGACTCCCGGCAGACGGCGCACCGCTCCAGCTGGTTCACCTCGAGCAGCGTCACTGCGTCAGGCGGCACCTCGACGGCAGCCCCGGGCCCCGGCAGCCCATCCGCCAGCCTCCCGAGGCCCGCCTCCCCGTCCCGACAGCCCTGCGCCGCCGTCGTGGTCGCTCCTCCTGCGGCTGCCTCCATCTCACGGCCTTTCCTTCGCTGCTCCCCCCGCCGCTTCTCTCCGACGGCCGCTCAGCAGCGCTCCAGCCCATTGTATTCGGCTGCCATTACAACCGCTTCAGCGCGTCCTCCGAGCTATCGCGAGAGCGGCGACGACGACGGCCGCGCGCGGGCGAGCTCGAGGGGCGCGTAACGTCACAGGCCACGCTGACGTCACCGTCGGTGCTGACGTCGCGGCCCCCGCATGACGTCACCGTCAGGCTGACGTCGCGGCCCCCGCATGACGTCACCGTCAGGCTGACGTCACGGCCCACGCACACACACACTCGTCCTCATTGCTCAGCGTGGGGAAACACCTCCCCCACCCCACCCCCTCCTCCTCCCCCACCCCACCCCCACCCCCTCCTCCCCCACCCCACCCCCACCCCCTCCTCCCCCACCCCACCCCCACCCCCTCCTCCCCCAATCCACCAAAAAAAATCAATAGAAAAAGGCAAAATGCTGCAGGTGGGATGGTAAGAAATGGGAGTCGGCCCCTCGAGCCGTTCAATAAGATCGTCACGGCTGATCTTCGACCTCAACTCCACTTTCCCGCCCGCTCCCCATATCTCTTGATTCCCTTGGCGTCCGAAAATCTATCGATCTCAGTCTTGAATATGCTCAACGGCAGAGCCCCCGATCCCCTCTGGGGTAGGGAATTCCAAAGATTCGCCATCTTCGAAGTGAAGAAATTTTTCCTCGTTTTGGTCCTAAATATGCTCAACGACAGAGCCTCCGATCCCCTCTGGGGTAGGGAATTCCAAAGATTCGCCATCTTCGAAGTGAAGAAATGTTTCCTCATTTTGGTCCTAGATATACTCAACGGCAGAGCCTCCATCGCCCTCTGCGGTAGGGAATTCCAAATATTCACAACCCTCTGAGTGAAGAAATTTTTCCTCATTTCGGTCCTAAATGGCTGACCCCTAATTCTAAACTCTCCAGCCAGGGGAAACAGCCTCTCAACATCTACCCTGTCAAGCCCTCTAAGAATTTTATAGGTTTCAATGAGGTCACCTCTCATTCTTCTAAACTCCAGAGAACATGGGCCCATTTTACTCAATCTCTCCTCATAGGACAACCCTCTCATCCCAGGAATCGATCTAGTGAACCTTCGTTGCACCCCCTCTAAGGAAAGTATATCCTTCCTTAGCTAAGGAGACCAAAACAGTATTCCAGGTGTGGTTTTACCAGAGCCTTATATAATTGCAGATAGACCTCTTTACTCTTATACTCCAACCCCCCCCCCCCCTTGCAATAAAGGATAACGTACGATTTGCCTTTCTAATTGCTTGCTGTACCTGCATGTTAACTTTCCGTGATTTGTGTACAAGGACACCCCAATCCCTCTGAATACCAACATTTCTTAGCCTCTCACTTTATAAAAAAAAATTCTGCTTTTCTACTCTTCCTACCAAAATAGATAATTTCACATTTCCCCACATTATACTCCATCTGCCACCTTCTTGCCCACTCACTTAACCTGCCTATGTCCCTCTGCAGCCTTTTTGCATCCTCCTCACAGCTTACCTTCCCACTTAGTTTTGTATTGTCAGCAAACTTGGACACGTTACACTCGGTCCCCTCACCTAAGTCATTGATACATATTGTGAACAGCTGAGGCCCAAGTACTGATCCCTGCGGCAAATGCTGGCAAACGTGAGATAAAAAACAATCAAATCACCCCTTAAACATCTGTATCCCAGGGAATACAAGCCTAGTTTATGTAATCGCTCCTCATAATCTAACTCTTGGAGTCCTGGTAACATTCTGGTGAATCTGGGCTGCACTCCTTCCAAGGCCAATATATCCTTTCTAAGGTGCGGAGCCCAGAACTGTACACAGTCCTCCAGAAGTGGTCTAACCAGGGCTTTGTATAGGAGATCATGGTGACTGGGTGACACATCCCCCAATACCAAGGCCCACCCCCCCCCAACCTTCTATATAAGGTTATGATGGCTACGTTCAGGAACTTACCCAGCTCCATTTTGAAAGTGTGCAACAATTCCATGCTCACTGCACATGCCAGCAACTTGCTCTGGAGATTGGCAATTCTGCAAAAAGAGCCTCCTAACATCTAACCTAGCTCTTGCTTGCGTAATTTATGTTTATGCCACATGTTCCTCCCTAATCTATCTGGTGCAAATAGCCCATCCCCATCGACCAAGTATAATCCTTTCATCAAATCCCCTTAATGTCTATGTTTATCTAGAATAAAAAGCTCCAGCTTTCGAAGCCCTATTGTGGTAATTGAGGGTCTTTTAAACTAGATACCAATCTAGTAGCTCTCCTCTGAACCTTTTCCAGGGCCTCTACATCACCCACCACATGAGGGGACCAAAACTGGACACCGTATTCTAGATGAAGCCTGACCATGGTCTTATACAGAGACGGTACGGTATTTTTTTGTTTGGTGTGTAATTGCACCACACTGGTCATGGACCTCACTCTACACTCAGAGTCAAAAGGTTTTGGGTTCAAGTGTCACTCCACTTGACCACATACTCGAGGCTAACACATCAGTCCAGTACTAAGGGAGTGCTGCATTGTTGCAGGTGCCGTCTTTTGGATGACACATTAAACCGAGCCCCCATCTGCCTGTTCAAGTGGAGATAAAAGACCCCATGGCATTGTTTGAAGAAGCGCATGTGAGTTGTCCCAGTGTCCTGGCCAATATTTATCCCTCCACCAAAAAAACAGGTTAACTGTTGGTTGTGCACAAATTGGGTGCTGCATTATCGTACAGTGGTTACCCTTCAAAAGTAATTCATTGGCTGTGAAGCATTTTGAGGGAAAATATGTCACAAAAAAGAAGGCTTGGAGATAAATGTATCCAACACCTCTGGGAAGGGTGCAAAGGTCACGAAGAGGCTACGGAACAGATTCAATAAGATGGTACCAGGGATAAGAAGCTTTAGTTTTGAGGAGACACTCGAGAAACTTGATTTTTTTTCAATGAAACAAAGAAGTTTAAGAGGAGAGCCGATAGAGGTGTTTAAAATTATGAGGGGTCCTACAAGATAAAACTGGAATAACTAATTTCCACCAGTCAATGAGTCAGCAACTGGAGGGCTTAATTTAACATAATCACCAAAAGAACAAAGAGAGCAGTTACAAGAATGTATTTTTATGCAGAGGGTCATTAGGACATTGAAGGTCCTACCAGAAATAGTGGTGGAAGCAGAATCCATAATAGCTTTTAACAACTTACATTTATATAGCACCTTTCACGATCTCAGGACGTCCCAAAGCACTTTACAGCCAATGAAGTACTTTTGAAGTGTAGTCACTGTTGTAATGTAGGAAACACGGCAGCCAAATTGCACACAGCAAGATCCCACAAACAGCAATGTGATAATGACCAGATAATCTGTTTTTTGATGTTCGTTGAGGGATAAATATTGGCCAGGACACTGGGGAGAACGCCCCTGCTCTTCGAATAGTGCCAAGGGATCTTTTACATCCACCTGAGAGGGCAGACGGGGCCTCAGTTTTAACGCCTCATCCGAAAGACGGCACCTCCGACAGTGCAGCGCTCCCTCAGTACTATGGAAGAGTCAGCCTGGATTATGTGCTCAAGTCCCTAGTGTGAGATGAACTCACAACTTTCTGACTCAGAGGCGAGAGTGCTACCACTGAGCCACGGCTGACACAGTAAGACGTGGTAAAACATCCCAAGGCGCCTCACAAGAGTGTAATCAGAGAAAATTTAACACCGAGCCACATCAGGAGACATTAGGACACCGAATAAATGGATGTGAATACATTTTGGAGCTGAAAATAATTAATTAGAGGGATCTGCGGAAAGGGCAGAGAAACGGAGGTAAGCCATCGTGTGGGGAGGTGTCAGGTGGAGTAAAGATGCTTTCCCATGGGGTGGGAAGAATCAGAGGGAATGTCACCCCTGGAATGCTGCGGTCCCATCTTAGCAGCGGCCTTGGAGAAGGGTTGGTAGCCACGTGAGGGTCAGGCACCTAGCAACTCAGATTGTGCCTGTTGCAGGGAGAGCCAAGAAGGGATGAGGGGTAGGTGAAACTTAGTTAGTTGTCGCTTTTCAAAGGTAATGTGCATCATGTGAATGTAATATCGCTGTACCTTTAAACTAATATAGTCTTCTGGTAGCTGGCTCGTGGGGCCACTATTAATTTTTAGTGCCTACGTGCCTATTGGCAGGAAATTCTTTCGTGCAAGACTCAAAGCCAAAGCCAATCAATGCTATTCTCACCTGATGGAAATGTTCCAGCTTGAGTCATTGAATAACAATCCCAAACAGGAACTTGGCTAATGTTGCCTTTCTCAACCCAGGTTACAGTCCAACAGTTTTATTTGAAAATCACAAGCTTTCGGAGGCTTTCTCCTTCGTCAGGTGAGTGTGAATTCCACACTCACCTGACGAAGGAGAAAGCCTCCGAAAGCTTGTGATTTTCAAATAAAACTGTTGGACTATAACCTGATGGTGTTGTAAGATTCCTTACATTTGTCCACCCCAGTCCATCACCGGCATCTCCACATCATTTCTCAACCCAGGGCACGAATTGAGGATGAAACCTGGGACATTTAGGCTCTACATGGCCGAGTGTGATTTACACACTCAACGAATCGTGGAATCTCGGGTTTCAACAAGGTTCCCTTTCATTTCTTTCGGCCATGCATGGAATGAATTCGGGTTGGTGCAGCGATATAAATGCTGTGTGCACCACCGTAAAAGAAAATCACAACTTTAAATAGAACATCTATTTAGAAAACATTATTCAGGATAAATAACAAACAGAACGAATGTACAAAATAATGGATAATTGTAACAATTTAATGTTATATTGGCTGATAAATTTATATAGTTTATGAAATGGGTTTCTTAAGTTGCACTAGGATTGAGCAGACCAGTCTTGTTATATTTTATTAAAAATTATCTGATGGGAACGATTCCAATCAGCTTTTCGTTGATTCAGCTTAATGACTCTGATTCAAACAGAAATAAATCATGTGCAATCAGAATTTTTAAATTGAGTCAGAAATACTGTCAAATCAGTCAATGTGAATTTGGGGATAGGGAACAGTTTAATAAAAGCTCCCCCCTCTTCCCCATTGAATCCTCAGCAGGGTTTAAAAAATTATTGCATTCCAATTGTCCATCTTGCAGCTCTCTTTAGTTTAGGCTGCCTCTATGTAAGGGCCCCTCATCCGTGATTGGGTGGAGGTGCCTGGTCTCTGATTGGGTGAAGATGCTTGGTCTCTGATTGGGTGAAGACGCCTGGTCTCTGATTGGGTGAAGACACCTGGTCTCTGATTGGGTGAAGATGCTTGGTCTCTGATTGGGTGAAGACGCCTGGTCTCTGATTGGGTGAAGACGCCTGGCCTCTGATTGGGTGAAGACGCCTGGTCTCTGATTGGGTGAAGACGCCTGGCCTCTGATTGGGTGAAGACGCCTGGTCTCTGATTGGGTGAAGATGCCTGGTCTCTGATTGGGTGAAGATGCCTGGTCTCTGATTGGGTGAAGACGCCTGGTCTCTGATTGGGTGAAGATGCCTGGTCTCTGATTGGGTGGAGATGCCTGGTCTCTGATTGGGTGGAGATGCTTGGTGTGATTGGCCACTGACGAACGCATCGGTTCCATTTTACTTCCTGGTCTGGTTTCTGCCCAGCCAATCAGCTGCTCGCTGACTGCATTTCCTAGCAACGCGGTAAACAATGCAGCGGCTGGGGCCGGAGCCGTGGGATTGGACACTCGGACCTCCGGACACGCCCCAGCACCAGAGGCAGAGCAGCCTGCTTGGGGCTGGAGCACTGGGGGCTGGGGAGGCAGAGCTGGAGAATGGCCCGGGTCTGGGCACTGGTCATTGTGAGAGAGGGGCCTGGGGACTGGTCGGTGTGAGAGAGGGGCCTGGGGACTGGTCGGTGTGAGAGAGGGGCCTGGGGACTGGTCGGTGTGAGACAGGGGCCTGGGGACTGGTCTGTATGAGAGAGGAGTCTGGGGACTGGTCAGTGTGAGAGAGGGGCCTGGGGACTGGTCAGTGTGAGAGAGGGGCCTGGGGACTGGTCGGTGTGAGAGAGGGGCCTGGGGACTGGTCATTGTGAGAGAGGAGTCTGGGGACTGGTCAGTGTGAGAGAGGGGCCTGGGGACTGGTCAGTGTGAGAGAGGGGCCTGGGGACTGGTCGGTGTGAGAGAGGGGCCTGGGGACTGGTCTGTATGAGAGAGGGGCCTGGGGACTGGTCAGTGTGAGAGAGGGGCCTGGGGACTGGTCATTGTGAGAGAGGGGCCTGGGGACTGGTCATTGTGAGAGAGGAGTCTGGGGACTGGTCAGTGTGAGAGAGGGGCCTGGGGACTGGTCGGTGTGAGAGAGGGGCCTGGGGACTGGTCATTGTGAGAGAGGAGTCTGGGGACTGGTCAGTGTGAGAGAGGGGCCTGGGGACTGGTCGGTGTGAGAGAGGGGCCTGGGGACTGGTCAGTGTGAGAGAGGGGCCTGGGGACTGGTCATTGTGAGAGAGGAGTCTGGGGACTGGTCGGTGTGAGAGAGGGGCCTGGGGACTGGTCGGTGTGAGAGAGGGGCCTGGGGACTGGTCAGTGTGAGAGAGGAGCCTGGGGACTGGTCAGTGTGAGAGAGGGGCCTGGGGACTGGTCGGTGTGAGAGAGGGGCCTGGGGACTGGTCAGTGTGAGAGAGGAGCCTGGGGACTGGTCGGTGTGAGAGAGGGGCCTGGGGACTGGTCATTGTGAGAGGGGCCTGGGGACTGGTCAGTGTGAGAGGGGGGCCTGGGGTCTGGTCAGTGTGAGAGGAGTCTGGGGACTGGTCATTGTGAGAGGGGGCCGGGACCACCGGTTTGGTGCGCGGACGGAAGGTTTAAGTGCGCGGCCCACAACAGACTGCTGCATGGCCGCGCACGCGCACGGCTTTGGGGGAACAGTGGTTGCCAACTCCAGGATTGTCCTGGAGTCCCCAGGAACGAAAGATTAATCTCCGCTGCAAGAAACCCGGGAGAGAAAAATCACATCGGCATTTAAAAAAATTGTGTGTGTTATTTTTTCATTTTCTTGAAACAATTTCAGTTCTTAGTTATAAAAATATTGGCGACGGCGGGGGCGGGGGGGAGTTGGGGGGAGGGGGGTGGCGGGGGAAGGCTGTTTTACTGATAGTCAAGAATCATGCAGTTGAGTAATGAAGAGTCTATTCACTTTCCAATTTTGGTAGGTACGTGGTGCACTGCGAGTATGGACATGTCGGGCGACCAATGGCAGGTGCGTGGGGGCAGGGCGGCTGGAGGTGGGAAGTCATGTGACGAAACCTCCTGGAATAGGCCGAACCAAAGTTGGCAACCTTACAGGATGTAATGTAATATTTTGCCAGTATGACTAGTCCAGCATTTGGTACATTTGCAAAACAATTAATCTATAGTCAGCCGTGAGTGGCGTTTAATGTTAAACACGCAGATAATCTGATACTTGTTGGAGTATATTTTACGATGTCCCTCTCACCTGTCTGCACTCACTAAAAGGAAGACAATTAATGTAATAATTGTGATAAATACCAAGAACGTGACTGTGGGGAACCAAACCCTTGTTAGCCGGTGCTCTGATGAAGTAACACATTCCGAGCGACCGTAAGGAGTTGGGATTGTATCAGGGTGACTTGGTAGGAAAAGGATATCCTCCAAAGATCGAAAGCCACAACCTGCAAACATTAACACGCTCTCGGAGGGATCGAACTCCCAAACCCAAAGCCAGCGATCACGACCACTCGCATCCTGCATTTGAGAGCGACGGTATCTGAGTATGGAGGTGTGTTCATTTGGTGAAAGAGTAACACAATAATGGCGGAATGCATATAACCGATGGGGTCCATGTATACCGAGAGCTGAGGGCCTCACCCTCTCTGAGGTTGTGAAAGACACTATATAAATCTGAGTTCCTTCCTTCTTCCTCCTTTCTAAATTTGCTTCCCACTCCAGGTTCCTGCCCCATTGTGTTTTTCTTTTGAAGCCTCCTACTTGTGTTTTTTTTTGTTTTCCGTTTTTTACTGTTTTTGAAAGGTCTCTTTTCTGTAGCACCGTGCCCACACCGACTCTGCCCCACCAACCCTCCAGCACCCCCCCCCCTCCTCCTCCTTTCCCTCACACCACAACCCCCACTGGGACCCCAGGCCCACCATCTGCCCATGAAACAGCCCAAAGTCCAACTGTCAATGAGCGGAGATCACAAGTCCCCTCCTGCGCCCGTGTTCTCCCGGTCAGCTGCGCTATGTGGGAGGAGTCAGTGCAGAGCACGTGAAATCCAACATGGGACTAATTCGTACAAGAAACAAAGAAATAGTCGAGACTCGGCTATTCCAGTGCTCTCCTGGTCGGCCTCCCACCTTGCACTCTCCATAAACTCAAGCTCATCCAAAACGCTACTGCCTGTATCCCAACTCACGCCAAGTCCCCTACACCCATCACCCCTGTGCTCGCTGACCGACATTGGCTCCCAGTCCGGCAATGCCTCGATTTTATTTTCAAATCCCTCTGTGGCCTCGCCCCCCTCCCTATCTCTCTTACCTCCTCCAGTCCCACAACCCTCTGAGGTCTCTGCGCTCCTCGAACTCTGGCCTCTTGCGCGTCCTTGATTTCCTTCGTCCCATCATTGGCGGCCGTGCCTTCACCCGTCTAGGCCCTGAGCTCTGGAGTTCCCTCCCTAAACCTCTCCGCCTCTCTCTCCTCCTTTAAGGCGCTCCTTCAAACCCATCTCTTTGACCAAGCTTTTGGTCACCTGTCCGAATATTTCCTTGTGTGGCTCGGTGTCAAATTTTGTTTGATTAACGCTCCTGTGAAGCGCCTTGGGACATTTTAAAGGCGCTATATAAATGCAAGTTGTTGTTGTTAAATGAGGCTCAATCTGGTCAGCGAGATGGCATCCAATAGAAAGCACCTTTGAAGGCGTTGCAAGTCAGCCACTCTGACCTCTGCACCCGATTCTACGACCTGAGCCCTCTCTCCACACCTCGAGCAGGGTTTTGCGGATTTTGCTCTGAGGTCCTTACCCAACAAGGGCTGGATTATCAGTTACTTTTACAGAACAATATCCTGGGGAAGAGGGGGAGGGGGGGAGAGAGAGAGAGAGGGGGGGAGGGGGGGAGAGAGAGAGAGGGGGGGAGGGGCAGAGGGGAAGAGGGGGAGGGGGAAGAGGGAGAGGGAGGGGTGGGAGATGGAATGGATGCAATTACAAGCATTCCAAGAGATCCCATTTTTTATTGACGGTTTCAGTATCCACTAAGGTTTGAATGGTGATGGTTGATTCTGACCCACAACCTGTGCGCACTGTTTCGTCAGCCCCTGCAACAGAAAGATTACTGTTAGGTCAGGGTATTGAGAGAGCAAAGGCAGCTAAATGGGGTTGAGGTACAGATATGGAACAGGCTCAAGGGGCTGAATGGCCTACTCCTGTTCCTGTGAAATATGAAAACCTCCCCTTATACTGTTTTTGGAGAACAGGCAAAATATTTTAACACAATAGTTAGATTGGACGTTTCTTTTTTCTCTCTGTGAAAGACTTTAGGTAGTGAGCGTTTGCAGAGACTCAACTTGCCTGGATCTTGGCCATCTGTTTGGCCAGCTTCTCCCTCAGCTCCTGTAGTATTACTGCCTTGCGGACTCTGATTAAGCGCTCAGCGCCTTCTTCGATCCCCGTGTAGCTGTGCACCATGTGAGGCGACTCGATGCTGTAAAGCTGTCAACCAAAATGAGGCAAACGGAAGACAAAGCTAATTGTATTTCATCACAAAAAGAACTTGCATTTAGATAGCGACTTTCACAACCTCAGGACGTCCCAAAGTACCTTACAGCCAATGAAGTACTTTTTGAAGTGTGGTCACTGTTGTGATGTAGGAAACGCAGCAGCCAATTTTGCGCACAGCAAGATCCCACAAACAGCAATGTGATAATGACCAGATCATCTGTTTTAGTGATAAATATTGGCCCAGGACACCGAGGAGAACTCCCCTGCTCTTCTTCGAAATAGTGGCCGTGGGATCTTTTTCGCCCACCTGAGAGGGCGGGCGGGTCCTCGGTTTAACGTCTCATCCGAAAGACGGCACCACCGACAATGCGGCGCTCCCTCAGTACTGGCACTGGGAGTGTGGGCCTGGATTACGTGCTCAAGTCTCTGGAGTGGGGCTCGAACCCACGACCTTCTGACTCCGAGGCGACCCGAAGTGACACCTCAAAAGCACCGACCTCGATTCAAGTTGTGAGGACACCCTCGGGTGACAACCCTCAAGCTCCTTTCATAGTGACCCTCGGATGCTGGCCTCCCCCGGCCCACGGGCGAAAGCAGAACTGCCAGATTTTGTTGCCCTGGCAACCAGGGAAGCGGGGTCAGCTCCTTCAAATAATGTTTGTGGCGCTCCCACCAGGTAGTGCAAGGTGAGCTGGGAACGCCTTGGGGTTTCAGGACCGGAATTTCAGATGTCAGCAGCCGGTAAAGGGCTGCTGCCCACCTGTAAAGAGCCACCATTTTTTGTGGGGTTAAAAACACGCACCAAAGCACAAACACCCTAAAAGAATTGGCCACCGGAGATCAACAAACGGAGGAGCAGGCGTCCCGGATGGAACCTCCTGCCGGGAAAGGGCCATCTGGAGAAATATTTAGGTTTAACAGGCAGTGACCTTTGGTGATGGGTCCTGAGTGTCTGGAGCACAGCTTATGAGTTTAGTCACATTATGGAGCTGGGGGTTAGGGGGGGGAGGGGGGAGGGGGGGAGCTCTGGCCTCATTTCAAGCCGTGGCCATAACGAGCAGTCCCAGCGTGTGAGGTGCTGCCCGGCTGCACTGGGCCACGCTCAGTACCTCAGGTGTGGAGTAGGCCGCAGGTCTCTGCCACCCGATGGCGCTGGGCCCTGGCTCTGCGGCGCCTCAGCACCCGCGATTGCCTTGCCCGCTCTAACATAAGAAAATCCAGAGGAAGAGGAGGCCTTCGACCCTCCTCCTTCCATCGTAGGCTTCTCTCCCACACCACCTGTCACATGCATAGAATTACGCAGAAGCAGGCCATTTGGCCCAACTGGTCCATGCCGGTGTTTATGCTCCGCTCAAGCCTCCTCCCACCTTATTTCATCTGAGCCTATCAGCATAACCTTCCATTCCTTTCTCCTTCATGTGTTTGTCTAGCTTCTCGTCAAATGCGATTCGTCTCAACCACTCCTTGTGGCAGTGAGTTCCACGTTCTCACCGCTCTCTGTCGATTCCCTATTTTAT
The DNA here is from genome assembly GCF_035084215.1 of Heptranchias perlo. NCBI lineage: Eukaryota > Metazoa > Chordata > Chondrichthyes > Hexanchiformes > Hexanchidae > Heptranchias > Heptranchias perlo. The sequence goes on from NC_090364.1 coordinate 4,919,608, forward strand.
GAAACACCTACCCCCCATGAAGGGGACAATCAGGTGCTGCTGTTAATATCTCCGTAACCCTCCATCCCCTCCTTGACAAATACCGATTGTTAAAAAGCATCAACCTTCCTTCACCATCGCTGGCTCACGATCCTGGAACTCCCCATCTAACAGCACCGTGGGAGCACCTTCCCCTCACGGACTGCGGCGGTTCAAGAAGACGGCCCACCACCACCTTTGCCAGGGGCAACTAGGGATGGGCAATAAATGCCGGCCTTGCCAGCGATGCCCATAATCCCATGAATGGATAATAATTTAAATAAATGGACCCCCCCCCCCGAAATCAGCTCCCTTCTCTGGGAATCTTGTGGTGTGCCGACGCATTGACGTTGCTCGAACAATGGCATTCGGCTGCCCCCCCATTTGTTGCCTACCATCATCTCCGTCTCCGTCATCTGCTTGATGCTGAGGCAATCGTCCTCGAGCTGCTGCTTCCACTCGAAGTCTTCAACCGACTGCAAACAGAGCAAGGGAGAAATCAGGGGATCAGTGCAGTTCTGCGTCCCCAGTCACAACGTTCGAGACGACCTCCCTCGCCCCCCACCACCGACGTCTTACTGATTAACGGCGCTGACCAGGGTAGCGCTAACCGGGCAGGTCGTACCAACGTGCAGAAATGGCGGGCAGGTAAAGACCAGCTAGTCCATCGAGCCTATCCGATATCATCAAGGTGCAACTGAGCAGCACGACCCCCATCTCCTTCCTCCCCCTCCCCCCAACCAGCCGCCGCCTGGTCTCCTGGGAGAACCTGGAATGTACAGCACAGAAACAGGCCATTCGGCCCAACCGGTTCATGCCGGTGTTTCTGCTCCACACGAGCCTCCTCCCACTCGATTTACTTAATTTCTCCCTTTCAATATATCCCTCCCACCTCACTGCTATTCCCTCTCTAATTCCCTCCCACCTCACTGCTATTCCCTCTCTAATTCCCTCCCACCTCGCTGCTATTCCCTCTCTAATTCCCTCCCACCTCTCTGCTATTCCCTCTCTAATTCCCTCCCACCTCTCTGCTATTCCCTCTCTAATTCCCTCCCACCTCTCTGCTATTCCCTCTCTAATTCCCTCCCACCTCTCTGCTACACCCTCTCTAATTGCCTTCTACCTGAAATAAAAGAGGTGAATAGTGAAGAAGCATTTACCCACCAGATACTTATTCTCTGTCTGTTGGAAGGTGTCCACATCTCTCAGGCCCCTGTGATGGAAGTTTCTGTAGCATCTCCACCAACTGAACAGCACCACTAGCTGGTCCAGCGAGCAGTGCAGCACCCAGGGGATGTACAAACCCTTGGGCAGTACTGGGGCGATCAGTAAGAGCCCCCAGTAGATGAGGATACACAGGAAGTAAGGGATTTGGGTGGGGGATTCAATGAGTTTCTTAAAGGTCCTTTGGGACTTTCTTTTCACATCTGTTAAAAAAAAGAGAAAAATAAAATCGATAGTGTATTATACATGGGAGCATTAAACATAGTAATGTGCTTTATACTTTGACCTAGGGATGTGGGCAAACTGTTCGCAAGCTTGGTGACCGATTTGATCCTGAGATGAGCTTCTGACCACATATCTGCTCCATCACCAACACCGCCTACTTCCATCTCCATAACATCGTCCGTCTCCGGCCCCTGCCTCAGCTCGTCTGCTGCTGAAACCCTCATCCATGCCTTTGTTATCTCTAGACTTGACTATTCCAACGCTATCTTACCGACCTCCCATCTTCCCCCCTCCATAAACTTGAGCTCATCCAAAACTCTGCTCCCATATCCTAACTCGCACCGAGTCCCGTACATCCATCACCCCTGTGCTCGCTGACCGACATTGGCTCCCGGTCCAGCAAAGCCTCGATTTTAAAATTCTCATCCTTGTTTTCAAATCCCTCCATGGCCTCGCCCCCTCCCTATCTCTGTAACTTCCTCCAGCCCTACAACCCTCCGAGATCTCTGCGCTCCTCCAATTCTGGCCTCTTGCACATCCCCGACTTTAATTGCTCCACCATTGGCGGCCGTGCCTTCAGCTGACTAGGCCCTAAGCTCTGGAATTCACTCCCTAAACCTCTCTGCCTGTCTCTCCTCCTTTTAGACGCTCCTTAAAACCTACCTCTTTGAACAAACTTTTTGGCACCTGCCCTAATATCTCCTTATGTGGCTCGGTGCTATATAAATGCAAGTTGTTGTCAGCCATGGCTCAGTGGGTGGCACTTTCACCTCTGAGTCAGAAGGTCATGGGTTCAAGTCCCACTCCAGAGACTCGAGCACATAATCCAGGCTGACATTTCCAGTGATCAATGGAAAGAAAATTCATTCCACAGAAAATTGAACAAAGTAAAGGGGGAAAACCCAACCCTGTCACAGGGAGTCGGTCAGTATTTCACCTTTGAACCTGCAGGCTGCCGATCCAAAGCGGGCCTGCCGCTGGAGGATTTCGGCCTTCTTGGTTGTCATGGTGTAGACTTGCCTGATCCCGCAGGAGAGGATCCCGATCACTGAGCTGATGCTGTAGATGAGCTCCTCGTCAAAGATCACCGTTGGCAGGTAGAAAAAGACGATGAGGCCCAGGTAAGGCTGGAGCAAATCCATCGCTGTCCCTGCACGAACACAGAATTGGCTGTTACTGAGGAATCTGGCCAATGGAATAGCCATGGCATAGAATCTTACATCGCAGAACGAGGCCATTCGGCCCATCGTGCCTGCGCCAGCTCTTTGATAGAGCTATCCAATTGGTTCCTACATTACAACAGTGACTACACTTCAAAAGTCCTTCATTGGCTGTAAAGCGCTTTGCGACATCCTGAGGTCGTGAAAGGTGCTATATAAATGCAAGTTCCTTCTTTCACTCCTCTTGCTCTTTTCCCACAGCCCTGCAAATGTTTCCTTTTCAAGTATTTATCCAATTCCCTTTTGAAAGTTACTATTGAATCTGCTTCCACCGCCCTTTCAGGCAGCGCATTCCAGATCAGAACAACTCGCTGCGTAAAAAAATTCTCCTCATCTCCCCTCTGGTTCTTTAGCCTTAAATCTGTGTCCTCTGATTACCGACCCTCCTGCCACTGGAAACAGTTTCTCCTTGTTTACTCTATCAAAACCCCTCATAATTTTGAGGACAGCTTATATTTAACGTGGCTAAACACCCCTCAGGTGGACTGGACATTGAGTTAGGGGGAGAATTATGTGACAAAGAGGTAGCCTAGTGGTTATGGTACTCTGCCAGCAACCTCACAACGTAGGCTTTGAGTTCAAATCCCATCATGGAAAGTTGTGAAACTTGTAGTCATTTATGGGTTAGCAGCAAAAAAAAACCATGATTGGTTATTATCATAAAAATATGCTCTGCTGGGAGAGTGGGATTTGTGATCGTTGAATGAGGATTGAATCAGGTTTGGCTTCAGTGCTCACTGTGATTTAAGTAGCACACTCACACTCACTGGCAAGGGTCGCAGACAAAAATGGCCCCTTGGGTGAGGTGCCAGGAGGTGTTCGGTGGAACTGTACCGCTGTGAGAGTCAATGCCTTCAGGTTACAAGATTGGTCGGAAAATAACAGAGAAATGATGGAGGGCTTCAAAGCCGAGTGTAATTCTGATTTCATCTGGTGTAACCACGTGCACACACACTCACGTGCGTACACACTCACGTGCGCACACACACACCCACGCGCACACTCGTGCATACACATGTGCGCACACAAACTCACACGCACGCTCGCGCACACACACACACTCACACACACACACGTGCGCACACACACACATATGCACACACAAACTCACTCGCACACTCGCGCATACACAAACACACAAACACAAAGGATGGTGATTAGGATTGGCCACTCTTGACAATCCCCGCCTCTTACCCAGCCCGAGGGAATCAAGGCCAATTTTAACACTCGCACTGTCGCCATGGCTGAGGTTTTGAAGACGAGTTTGCAGTTGAAACATCAACTTGTCTGTTCTGTCCAAAGATGCTGACTGACCTGCTGTGTTTGCAGCTCTTGCTGATTGGCATAGCCCTGGGACCGAACCTAGGATATTGGTCTTTATGGCTCGGTAGCCAAACTGCTCAATGCATCTCCTTCCCTTTCACCAGACTCCACTTTCCTCTCTCACTAAGTTTGCCTCCTTCTCCTCTCTGGGAATATAAGGCCAGATTTTCCACACGCTGACTGCAAATGGATGAGATGCTTGTTGAACTGTGCCCTTTGTTGGGCCTGAGTTGCTGAGGTCAAAGGGCAGAGTTCAAACTCAACCAGAATGAACCCACATGGTTGATCTAGCTCAGCTCAAACTCTTTAGTGTGAGACAAGGATCTATGGCCTGTGAAAGCCCAGGTGCCTCCTCTGGAGATATTTTGCCCAGTAACTGCCTCACGATTATAAAAAGAGCAGTGACGTCATAACAGTAGATTCTGATTCACATCAGTCGGATCCTTGTATCCATGGCGATCTGCATTTGAATTAATCCTATCTGTTGAGGTCACAGCTCACTAGGTGTATAACAGAGTCATATACACCTCATCTGGCGTGTTGATACTCAACCAGGGTCACCTACAGACCATGGGGTTTGTATACATGCCACAAGAGTCATGTACATCCCAGCAGGACTGTGTACACTGCACTGAACCTGTGTATAGTCCAGCAGGACTGGTGTACACTCCACTGAACCTGTGTATAGTCCAGCAGGACTGGTGTACACTCCACTGAACCTGTGTATAGTCCAGCAGGACTGGTGTACACTCCACTGAACCTGTGTATAGTCCAGCAGGACTGGTGTACACTGCACTGAACCTGTATAAAATCTGCACTGCACTGAACCTGTATAAAATCTGCACTGCACTGAAACTGTGTATACTCCAGCAGGACTGTGTACACTGCACTGAACCTGTGTATACTCCAGCAGGACTGTGTACACTGCACTGAACCTGTGTGTACTCCAGCAGGACTGTGTACACTGCACTGAACCTGTGTGTACTCCAGCAGGACTGTGTACACTGCACTGAACCTGTGTGTACTCCAGCAGGACTGTGTACACTGCACTGAACCTGTGTGTACTCCAGCAGGACTGTGTACACTGCACTGAACCTGTGTGTACTCCAGCAGGACTGTGTACACTGCACTGAACCTGTGTGTACTCCAGCAGGACTGTGTACACTGCACTGAACCTGTGTGTACTCCAGCAGGATTGTGTACACCTCACTGAACTGGATCTATGGGGATAAGCCAGGGGAAAAGGGACTATGTAGGAATGATCGGAGAAGTCTCCTTCTGTGCTGTAAAAATCAATGATGTGGAGATGCGGGTGATGGACTGGGGTGGACAAATGTAAGGAATTGTACAACACCAGGTTATAGTCCAACAGTTTTATTTGAAATCACAAGCTTTCGGAGCTTTGCTCCTTTGTCAGGTGACTGTAGGATTCCATAAAAGCACAGCATATATAGTCAGAGAACAATGCCTGGTGATTACAGATAATCTTTCTAACTGCCCTTTATCACACCTCGGCAGAGAGATCATCACAGCAATCAAAGGAGTGAATGGTGTTCAAACAGGTTAGTCAGGGAAACATTACATCTAAGAATACTGAATACACAAGGCGTCAAATCACAGAGACAGAGAGAGAGAGAGACCAGAAAGGCAGAGAGAGAGAGAGAATGACCAGTTGTATTAACAACAGATAACTTTTTTTCACTGTGTATGGAGAACAAGCCAACTACGGCTTGAGTCTGGATGACTCTACGTCAGGTGGGGTTACATGTCACGTGACATGAACCCAAGATCCCGGTTGAGGCCGTCCTCATGGGTGCGGAACTTGGCTATCAATTTCTGCTCGACGATTTTGCGTTGTCGTGTGTCTCGAAGGCCGCCTTGGAGAACACTTACCCGAAGATCGGAGGCTGAATGTCCTTGACTGCTGAAGTGGTATCTGTGTCGCTGATCTGGCATGTCTTGCAGAGGTTACCGTGGCAGGGTTGTGTGGTGTCGTGGACGCTGTTCTCCTGAAAGCTGGGTAATTTGCTGCGAACGATGGTCTGTTTGAGGTTGGGTGGCTGTTTGAAGGCGAGTAGTGGAGGCGTGGGGATGGCCTTAGCGAGGTGTTCGTCGTCATCGATGGCATGTTGAAGGCTGCGAAGAACATGGCGTAGTTTCTCCGCTCCGGGGAAGTACTGGACGACGAAGGGCACTCTGTTGGTTGTGTCCCGTGTTTGTCTTCTGAGGAGGTCTATGCGATTTTTCGCTGTGGCCCGTCGGAACTGTCGATCGACGAGTCGAGCGTCATATCCCATTCTTACCCAGCTTTCAGGAGAACAGCATCCACGACACCACACAACCCTGCCACGGTAACCTCTGCAAGACATGCCAGATCATTGACACAGATACCACCATCACACGAGAGGACACCACCCACCAGGTACATGGTTCATACTCCTGTGACTCGGCCAACGTTGTCTACCTCATACGTTGCGGGAAAGGATGCCCCGGAGCATGGTACATCGGCGAGACCATGCAGACACTGCGACAACGGATGAACGGACACCGCACAACAATCGCCAGACAGGAGGGTTCCCTCCCAGTCGGGGAACACTTCAGCAGTCAAGGACATTGAGCCTCCGATCTTCGATCTCCAAGGCGGCCTTCGAGACACACGACAACGCAAAATCGTCGAGCAGAAATTGATAGCCAAGTTCCGCACCCATGAGGACGGCCTCAACCGGGATCTTGGGTTCATGTCACGCTACATGTAACCCCACCTGACGTAGAGTCATCCAGACTCAAGTCGTAGTTGGCTTGTTCTCCATACACAGCGAAAAAAAGTTATCTGTTTTTAATACAACTGGACAATCTCTCTCTCTCTCTCTGCCTTTCTGGTCTCTCTCTCTCTCTGTCTCTGTGATTTGACGCCTTGTGTATTCAGTATTCTTGGATGTAATGTTTCCCTGACTAACCTGTTTGAACACCATTCACTCCTTTGATTGCTGTGATGATCTCTCTGCCGAGGTGTGATAAAGGGCAGTTAGAAAGATTATCTGTAATCACCAGGCACTGTTCTCTGACTATATATGCTGTGCCTTTATGCAACCCTTCACTCACCTGACGAAGGAGCAAAGCTCCGAAAGCTTGTGATTTCAAATAAAGCTGTTGGACTATAACCTGGTGTTGTACGACTCCGTAAAAATCAATGATTGTAAAGGCTAATTCTGCCGCCTTCAGCCTGGGAGCAGGATCGCAGGCCCCGTTCATCGTGGATCTACAATTCCAGGGCGGGATTTAACCTTGTGAACTCACAACATCAGGCCCAAAGAATCCCAATAAAGACGAGGCCAATATAAAAGCTGCCTCCACCCGTTGTTGGGCAGTTGTTAACAGAGCTGAAGAATTGGACCTGTGCACAAAATATACACGTACGATGGGCGACGGGCTGAGACTACATTATCGAGTAATTACTCTCAGCCGCCAGCCGTTTAAATTTATATTTTTCTACATTTAGCACCTATCATTGTCTCTCCTAAATGAGAATGTTCGGGACACAGAAACAAAGTTTCAGCCCATCTAACACATCCTGTCCTTTACATTAATGCTCACCATGTAGTCTAGGTGTCATTCCCACATCTTTAATTCCCCCACATTAACATTCAGGGTTTTAAAAAAACAAATCTGCCTTAAACTGATAAACAGCCCACCTGAGAAATGGCATTAAACCTCGTTCAGACCACTGTGGCCAGTTGGAATGGAACTCAAGCCTAAATTGCAACATTCAAGTCCCAAACGCTGTAATAACCATAACAGAGACACAATTTAAACATGGCAGGGGGCTGAAATTGGTCCACACCCATAGTGTAAAAGGGGCTCTTTGCCTGAATGGATGGATGGGGCCAGTTCAACAACAACTTGCATTTATATAGCACCTTTAACATAGTAAAACGTCCCCAAGGAGCTTCCCAGGAGCGATTATCAAACAAAATTTGACACCGAGCCACATAAGGAGATATTAGGACAGGTGACCAAAAGCTTGGTCAAAGAGGTAGATTTTAAGGAGCCTCTTAAAGGAGGAGAGAGAGGCGGAGAGGTTTAGGGAGGGAATTCTTAGGGCCTAGGCAGCTGAAGGCACGGCCGCCAATGGTGGAGCGATTAAAATCGGGGATGTGCAAGAGGCCAGAATCGGAGGAGCGCAGGGATCTTGGAAGGTTGTAGGGCTGGAGGAGGTTACAGAGATAGGGAGGGGGCGAGGCCATAGAGGGATTTGAAAGCAAGGATGAGAATTTTAAAATCGATGCCTTGCCAGAACGGGAGCCAATGTAGGTCAGCGAGCACAGGGGTGATGGGTGAACGGGACTTGGTGCGAGTTAGGATACTGACAGCAGAGTTTTGGATGAGCTCAAGTTTACGGAGGGTGCAAGATGGGAGGCTGGTAGGAGAGCATTGGAATAGTCAAGTCTAGAGATAACAAAGGCATGGATGAGGGTTTCAGCAGCAGTCGAGCTGAGGCAGGGCCGGAGACGGGCGATGCGATGGAGGTGAAAGTTGGCGGTCTTAGTGATGGAGCAGATATGTGGTCGGAAACTCATCTCAGGGTCAAATAGGACGTCAAGGTTTCGAACGGTCTGGTTCAGCCTCAGACAGTGGCCAGGGAGAGGGATGGAGTCGGGGGGCCTAGAGAACGGAGTTTGTGGCGGGGACCGAAGACAACGTCTCTGTCTTTCCAACATTCATCCTGTTCGGATAGGGTACAGTTCCTGTATAAATTAGTATAACCTAACAATCTCTACGTTCCTAAAGCAATTCCTTATGTGAAGTAGTTTGAAGAATTTCAATATATGAATAAATGATCAATTATAGTATCTGACTGCACTTCTGATTTACTCTGACTGAATAAATCAAACTCTTTTGATTACACGGAGTTTTGGGAACTTTTACCAATGTCTTTTGGTGGATTTTATTCCACGATTCCATCTGTTTATAATTAGGCCCACTGACATTCGTGACGGATGATTTAATACGTGGGAGTATGGGAATGAGATTGACCGTGTTTCGGGATTGTAGTCTGCCGATTGATTGCACTTGGTAATAATCCCAAACCATCTGCAAAACGTCACTTCCCAAACGAGCCATTAAGTGGCAGCAAAACACCAGTGAGAAGTGTTCAAGATGGAGATATATTTTCTAACATATTTTTCTTGCTAGTTTTCTCGCCATCTCCTTCCAGGTTTGCCCTGGAGTCTCCAGGAAATAAAGACCGATCTCCAGGACACTGCTGCGAGCAACCCAGGTTAAAACATCTGAGATGGGAAAAAAAGACAGTTTGACTGACGGTCAAAAATCATCCAATTTGGTAACGAAGAGTCCATTCGCTTTCCGGTTAGCTGTGGGAAGGCCGGGCACCGCGAGGATGGGCGTGTTGGGCGACCAATGGCGGGAGTGTGGTGGGGGGAGGGGCCTGGCGCTTGGAGGCAGGAGGTCATGTGATGAAACCTCCAGGAATACGTCCGACTAGAGTTGGCAACCCTGATCTGGTGGGGTACTATTCCGCAAACACCAATAGTCCTTTGGTACCTCTCCTTCAGCCCCCACCCGCAGTGCCCGTTCATCACGTGGGAGCCCAGACAGTGAGTGTTGGCAGGTTAGTCAAACATGGCCGCACAGACGGGTAGACAAGAGTTAACGCCAGTTTAAGGAGCTTAAGAAATTTATATAGCGCCTTTCATGACTGCAGGACCTCCCAAAGCACTTTACAGCAAATGAAGTACTTTTGAAGTGTAGTCACTGTTGTAATGTAGGAAATGTAGCAGCCAATTTGCGCACAGCAAGATCCCACAAACAGCAATGTGATAGATGACCAGACCATCTGTTTTAGTGATGTTGGTTGAAGGGAAAATGTTGGCCTGGACACAGAGGAGAACTCCCCTGTTCTTCTTCGAATAGTGGCCGTGAGATCTTTTACGCCCACCTGAGGGGGCAAGACGTGGCCTCGGTTTAACATCCCATCCGAAAGACGGCACCCATCTGCCCCTCTCAGGTGGACGTGAAAGATCCCATGGCACTACTTCATTGAAGAGCACTGGGGATTTCTCCCCAGCGTCCTCCCGGAAACCCGTTCCAGACTGCTGGAAATTTAAAATTCTGCAAGTTATTTTTCAATTTTCACAAGTCTATTGGAGCTGGACCATGAGGTAACGGTGAAACAAGAGAAAGAAAGAAAGAGAGAGAGAGAGAGAGAGAGAGAGAGAAAAAAGAGAGTTATACACCAAGAGCAAACTCAAGGAAAAAATGAGCAGTAATTGTCCTGGAGAGCTGCCCGAGGTCAAAGGTTACAGATAGGCCCATGTCAGTGTGAGTGAGCGATTACCTTTGAGCTGTTAGATGCCTGGTTAATGTGCGAGTGAAGCTGGTGCATGTCCCTGTACCAATTGTTCCCACATCTTTTGTCCCACAGATGCATCAGAAAAGAGGCATTGCTGAATATTAATGAGGGCAGACGACCCCCCCCCCCCCCGTCCCCCCATCCCCCACTCTCCAGCCCGCCCCGCCCCCGCCCCCCATTCACACATTACTTCAGGCCAGTGAACTTGAAGCAGAAGGACTGAAGGTAGAAACCACCCCCTTTTCTCCTCTCCCCTCCACCCCCCCCCCCCCTCGGGAGACGAGACTCCCGCACAGACGGACAATCCGTCCCCCTGGGAGAGCGAGCCGGAGAAAAGGTCGGGGGGGGGGAGGCACGAGCTGGCAAGAACAAATTGCAAACTAGGATCATTTCATTTCTCCATTGTGTTGCCCTGACAGGGAACGGGTGGCTGCTACTTGTGGGGAGGAGGGTGAGGTCGGGGGGGGGGGCGGGGGGAGATCGGTCGGGGGGTGAGACAACAGGTGGCCATATTGTTTCCGCACGATCGCCTCACTGGTGGATTCTCTCCTGGGATTGGTGCGCGTGACGTGGGCGTTTCCCGATGTGTGGCGACAAAGAATGTCTCATTGATTAATTAATCATTGGGGTTAAGTCAGTCGGTAACGAGAATCAGGACCCCCCCTCGGGGCCCCCCTGTGACGGACAGTTTACTTACTGACGGCCTGTTTAATCCACACATTCCCACTGTCCGGTGTTTTTTGGTTGTTGCCGGTTTTCTCAGCTCCCCTCCCGTCGGCTCTGGTCGGGGTCCAGTTCCACTGGTGACAGCGACCGGCTTTGCCCCAGCGGCCGAGTCTGACCCTTGATAGTGAGCGTTGCCAGGCAATTTGACCTTTGGCGAGGGAGCGGTTTATAGTCAAATAATCTCCTCCTCAATTCACACTCACACTCACTCACACTCACACACTCACAGACATTCGCATACACTCACACACATTCATTCACACTCGCACACGCACATTCACTCACACACACTCACACACGCTCACACACGCAGACACACACTCACACAGACATTCACACAAACTCACACTTGCACACAGACACACCCTCAAACACACACTCACAGACACACTCACACACATTCCAGTGCGGTACTGAGGGAGTGCTGCACTGTCGGAAGTACCGTCTTTTGGATGAGATGTTAAACCGAGGCCCTGTTTGCTCTCTCAGGTGGATGTAAAAGATCCCGTGGCATTATTGCAAAGAAGAGCAGGGGAGTTCTCCCCGGTGTCCTGGGCCGATATTTATCCCTCAACCAAACATCACTAAAAAAACAGATTATCTGGTCATTATCACATTGCTGTTTGTGGGATCTTGCTGTGCGCAAATTGGCTGCCGCGTTTCCTACATTCCAACAGTGACTACACTTCAAAAGTACTTCATTGGCTGTAAAGTGTTTTGGGACGTCCTGAGGTTGTGAAAGGTGCTATATAAATGCAAGTTCTTTCTTTGTAACAATCAACATCTTGATATTCATGTAACACCTTTAACGTAGAGAACATCCCTTCAGACAGGAAAAACAAACAAACCAAGAGAGGAACAGTGCTCCTCTGCACTGACCTATCACACCTGACTTCATTCCTCCTCCTCTCCCAAAGGTCGGGGGTCAGTCACTTGTGCACCAAGACCGCTGGTATGTCGTCCAGCAGGCCACAGGCAGAGAGAATGCCAACGCCGAGCTCATTAAATCATACAGCAGAGAAAGAGGCCATTCGGCCCATCGTGCCTGTGCCGGCTCTTTGAAAGAGCTATCCAATTAGTCCCACTCACCTGCTCTTTCCCCATAGCCCTGCAAATTTTTCCCCTTCGAATATTTATCCAATTCCCTCTTGAAAGTTACTATTGAATCTGCTTCTACCGCCCTTTCAGGCAGTGAATTCCAGATCATAACAACTCGCTGCGTTAAAAAAAAAATTCTCCTCATCTCCCCTCTGGTTCTTTTGCCAATTATCTTAAATCTGTGTCCTCTGGTTACCGACCCTCCTGCCACTGGACACAGTTTCTCCTTGTTAACTCTATCAAAGTGCCTTCATAATTTTGAACACCTCTGTTAAATCTCCCCCTAACCTTCTCTGCTCAAAGGAAAACAACCCCAAGCTTCACTAATCTCTCCACGTAACATCTCACCCAATGTTCACATCTGCGGTGCCTTTGGTAGCCACCAAGAGCAGGAATCTTGGCTGATTTTCTGCTCCTTACCCGGGGACGCTAAGGCAGAATGTCAGGCTCTGCGCTGCACGAGGTGGTCTTGGACAGGGGGCCTCTACAATTGGCATCAGTCCCCTTTGGGCCAGAGAGGGGACAACCAGCCCGATGGCAGAGGTGAGAACGGAGGGCTGGAATTGCAGGGTTAAACTGGGATACCCACCATGGTCAAATAGCCGGCCTCACACTAGAAGAATGGCCGGAGTGACCTATGACCCCATAACTCACTCTGGGAAATCGCACTCCTGGTCCGGTTCTGGTCTCCTCTCAATTCTGGACTTACCAACATCACTTGCTGCTGCCTGCCTCCAACCAGCTCTCAGTCTCCCTCCGCCTCTCCCCGAATCAACTCCCAATCACCCTCTCCCCAATCCCCCCCGACTCCAACAACCAGCTCTCAGTCCCTCTCCCCACTCTAGGTATGTTTTATATTACACAGAATTACAAAGAAGTTACAGCACAGAAACAGGCCCTTCGGCCCAACTGGTCCATGCTGGTGTTTATGCTCCACATGAGCCTCCTCCCTCCCCTCTTCATCTCACCCTATCAGCATATCCTTCTATTCCTTTCTCCCTCATGTGTTTATCTAGCTTCCCTTTAAATGCATCTACGTTGTTCGCCTCAATTACTCCTCGTGGGAGCGAGTTCCACATTCTCACCACTAAAGAGGTTTCTCCTGAATTCCTTATTGGATTTATTATATTTATGGTCTCTAGTTCTGGTCTCCCCCACAAGCGGAAACATTGCCTCTACCTCTACCCCATCGAACCCTTTCATGGTGTTAAAGACCTCGATCAGGTCACCCCTCAGCCTTCTCTTTTCAGGAGGGGAGGGGAACACACAGTGGGGAAACGGTATGAAAATGGAATCGACCAATCCTCCCTCCCGCACAAAGCGCAGCACCCAAGACAGAGTCGGCAGAGTACGGCCACCTGCCGACACAGCACAGGGAGTCTCCGACCCCAACCCTCCGGGGATTGTGAAGGCCGCAGGCTGGGACTCGCTGCCCGTACGACACAATGGAGGAACAAAGCAAATCTGTTTGCACTTTGCCCACCCTCCCAAGGGGACAGGTCGTCCGTCTGTGCGGGAGTGGGAGGTGTCGTCTCCCCGGGGGTGTGTGGGGAAGGGTGTGGGGGGGAGCCCAAGCCTTCAGTGCGGCTGCTTCAAGTTCACTGGCCTGAAGTAATGTGTGAATGGGGGTGTGGGGGGGATTTTGTGGCGGGGAGGGGTTGCCCTAATCCATATTCAATGTGGCCCTTTTGTCCTGTGGGTTGGGACAATGGACGTGAGCACAATCGGGGAGTGGACACATGGGCGAGCGTCAGCTTCACTCGCTCGTTCACCGAGCCTGAAAGATTTAACGCAAACAACGTCCACCTGCAACCCTCCGCAGCTACTTCATCTTTCAATCTCTCTCCCTCTTAAATAAATGCAAGTTCTTTCTTTCTTTCTCGGCATAAATACTTTTGCCTGCAACTATGCAACTGGCCATTCTTCACACATGAGCCTAGAGGGCCATTCAACCATTGGGGGCATCACCGTCACGCCTTCTCCTGTCCTCAGCCGGTGTCCACACCTGCTCACTTTCCACTGACTAGCCATCAGGAGCAGCAACAGTAATGATGTTTCTGTTTTCCTACATTACAACAGTGACTACATTTCAAAAGTACTTCATTGGCTGTAAAGCGCTTTTGGGACATCCTGAGGTCGTGAAAGGTGCTCCCTCAGTACTACACGGGAGCGCAGCCGAGATATTGTGCTCAAGACTCTGGAGTGGGACTTAAACCCACAACCTTCTGACTCAGAGGCGAGAGTGCTGCCACTGAGCCACAGCTGACACTGTGTAGCTTTATGTGTGTGTGAGCATCTGTGTGTATGTGTGTGTGAGAGTGTCAGTGTGTATGTATGTATTGTGTGTGTGTCAGTGTGTATGTATTGTGTGTGAGTGTATGTGTGTGTGAGTGTCAGTGTGTCAGTATGTGTGTGTGTGTCAGTATGTATGTGTGTGTGTCAGTGTGCGTGTGTGTCAGTGTGTATGTGTGTGTGTGTATGAGTGTGTGTATGTGTGTGTGTGTGTGTGAGTGTGAGAGTGTCAGTGTGTATGTATGTGTATGTGTGTGTGTGTGTCAGTGTGTGTGAGTGTCAGTGTGTATGTGTGTCAGTGTGTGCGTGTGTGTCAGTGTGTCAGTATGTGTGTGTGTCAGTATGTGTGTGTGTGTGTCAGTATGTATGTGTGTGTGTGAGTGTGAGTGAGTGTGTGAGTGTGAGTGTGAGTGAGTGTGTGTGTGAGTGTGAGTGAGTGTGTGTGTGTGAGTGTGAGTGAGTGTGAGTGTGAGTGAGTGTGTGTGTGAGTGTGTGTGCGTTCACCGTGCTTCTATCACTTATGTTGAGATGCAGCTGCTTCACAGCTAGAATAAAACCCAGAAACAAGCTGCCAGTGCCCCAGGACAGAACTGTTCGCTTTGAATGTGTAAAAAGGCCTCTTCACAAAACCATTCAACAAAAGAGGGAATCTGTTGAGATGTTAACGAGAGAAACCTTACAGCACCATGAATATGATGAAAAGGGGCGGGAGGTGAGGCCGGGGCAGGCAAATAGTTTTCAAATATCCAGCTAATGGTGTTTGTAACAGGCCCAGGCAGAGAAAGAGTAACAGAAGTTACATTGAAGGGTGTGAGAGCAAAGCAGCTGCTTCACCTCAGCCTGGCTGCAAGAGAGAAAGAATTGTGACGATTTGAGGTTCCTTGCTGCCCATTTAACAAACACAATGCCATCCCAGGATCTTGTCCTTTTCAAGAGTAATTGCAACAGACTGAGAGTCACATGGAAATATCGCAGAGTCCCCTCCTCTCCCCTCCCCCGACTGAAGTACTAGTTTCTTTCATACAACAACAACAACCTGCATTTATATAGCGCCTTTAACGTAGTAAAACGTCCCAAGACGCTTCACAGGAGCGATTATCAAACAAAATCTGACACTGAGCCACATAAGAACATATTAGGACAGGTGACCAAAAGCTTGGTCAAAGAGATGGGTTTTAAGGAGCGTCTTAAAGGAGGAGAGAGAGGCGGAGAGGTTTAGGGAGGGAATTCCAGAGCTTGGGACCAAGGCAGCTGAAGGCACGGCCGCCAATGGAGGGGCGATGAAAATCGGGGGATGCGCAAGATGCCAGAATTGGAGTTTCACTCTGCGCAGTCCTGGTGTCAGGGTCCCACACAGCCGATGGCAATTCCAAAGCAAGCTCGCCGGATTTGCAAAGACAGGCGGCCTGGGAAAGCCGCACGGAGCCAACATGGAAGGACGTGTGTCACTATTTCACTTTTCTCCGGCCTCGCCCCTCCCGATTTCTGTAACCCCCTTCAGCCCTACAATCCGCCTGTCCTGAACTCTGTTTCTTTGACTCCAGCCTTTCACCTATCCTCTCCCTTCCCTTTTGTTAATTGTATCATGTGATTTTTATCAATTGGTGTTCATTTTATTTTAAAAACTTTTTTTTTTTAAAAACCCACTGAGTTTTAAAAATATAATTAACACTAATCGATATAAATCACATGATGCAATTCACACCTTTGTTCCTCCATTGACGGCCTCTCCGCCTCTCCCTCTCCCTCAGATAATAAACAGATTATCTGGTCATTTATCTCGTTGCTGTTTGTGGGATCTTGCTGTGCACAAATTGGCTGCCGTGTTTCCTACAATAGTGACTACACTTCAAAAAAGTACTTCATTGGCTGTAAAGCGCTTTGGGACGTCCTGAGGTCATGAAAGGCGCTATATAAATGCAAATTCTTTTTTTTAAAAAACCCAAACTTGTGGCCATCCTGCCTAATATCTCTTCCTTTGGCTCAGCGCCCCTCTTTCCCTGTCCCTCTGTGAAGTGCTTTTTTTTTTAGCGTGTTAAAAGGCACTGCATTAGACGCAAGTTGTGTTCTCTGCAAGCTGCCTGCGTACTTGGCATCGATGCCATTCCCTGCTTCCTTGGGCTGCTCGTTCAGGCCGAACGGGGCTGCACAGAATCTCGGTCTCTGTCTGACTACTTTAACAAAGGTTGCCGACCCATTTGATTAGAGTAGGGAGAGGCACAGGAGCAGGCAGTTATCCCCGGTGACTCCCGTGTGTGAGTCGGGGGGGTGGGGGTTAGTTTCTGACGGACATTTTAACCCTGGCCCTTCCCGCACTGGGGGGGGGGGACAGGGTTAGTAATCGCTCCTTTTGATTTCCTTCAACTTTGACCTGTTATTTTTCATTCTCTTCCCTTAAGTTGCTTTTCAACGGCCTTTGCACTGAAGGGTTTGGGTCGATGCCCAGAAACATTGTCCCCATTCCCCCACCAAGGTCTTGTCTCCCGGTCCGTAGTTATCACACAAAGCAACTGGAATTCAGTGTGACTCACAGTGAGTTAGCAAGACTGGATTGGAATCAGCCAAAGTGTAAAAGATTATACACTGTACAAACAGCAGGTCAAAGACCTGCCCAGCACGGCCTCTATATCTTACATCAGAACCGCTTCTAGTTATTTGAATTCATGGTGAATTTACAAACTACAATATTTGTTGGAAGCCTTTCAATTCGCCCAGACACCAGCTTATCCCACCACTCCCTCCACCACCAACGCACGGTGGCTGCAGTGTGTACTATCTACAGGATGCACAGCAGCAACTCACCAAGGCTTAGAATCACAGAATGATGCAGCACAGAAAGAGGCCATTCGGCCCATCGTGCCTGTGCCAGCTCTATCCCAATTAGTTCCACTCCCCCTGCTCTTTCCCCGTAGCCCTGCAAATTTTTCCACTTCAAGTGTTTATCCAATTCCCTTTTGAAAGTTATTATTGAATCAGCTTCCACCGTCCTTTCAGGCAGTGCGTTCCAGATCGTAACAATTCGCTGCATATATTTTTTTTCCCCTCATGTCGCCTCTGGTTCTTTTGCCGATTATCTTAAACCTGTGTCCTCTGGTTACCGATTCTCTTGCCACACCACCCAAACCTGCAACCTCCACTATCTAACAAATTTATTTTAAAATCACAAGCTTTCGGAGATTATCCCCTTCGTCAGATGAATGACGAAGGGGATAATCTCCGAAAGCTTGTGATTTTAAAATAAATTTGTTGGACTATAACCTGGTGTTGTAAGATTCCTTACATTTGTCCACCCCAGTCCATCACCGGCATCTCCACATCATGTCCACTATCTAGAAGGACAAGGGCAGCAGGGCCATGGGAACACCACCACCTCCAAGTTCCCCTCCAAGTCACACACACCATCCCGACTCGGAGATATATCGGCCGTTCCTTCATCGTCGCTGGGTCAAAATCCTGGAACACCCGACTTAACAGCTGCAGTCCGTGGGAGAACCTTCACCACACGGACTGCAGCGGTTCAAGAAGGCGGCTCACCACCACCTTCTCAAGGGGCAACTAGGGATGGGCAATAAATGCCGGCCTTGCCATACCCTAAGAATGAATTGAAAAACATTAGTCTGTGTGCAAATGTCCTGGGGGAACACTGGCTTTAGACCCAACCTGAGGACTAAAGCCATTGGAGATACATGTTGGCAATTTGCTACCTCTACCTGGGTGGTTTGGCATCATTGGTGCTTGGCACAACCCTTGGACAGTATCCGGCACCCAAACGTTCATGGTTGCAACCAGCTACGCGAGACCCACACGATGGGAGTCAGGAACTAATCCAGTTCTCACTCAACAACAACTTGCATTTATATAGCGCCTTTAACATCCCATCATGGTAAAAACATCCCAAGGCGCTTCACAGAAGCGATTATCAAACAAAATTCGACACCGAGCCACAAAAGGAGATATGAGGAACAGGTGACCAAAAGCTTGGTCAAAGAGGTAGGTTTTAAGGAGCCTCCGAAAGGAGGAGGAGAGAGAGGCAGAGAGGTTTAGGGAGGGAATTCCAGAGTTTAGGGCCTAGGCGGCTGAAGGCACGGCCGCCAATGGTGGTGCGATGAAAATGGGGGATGCGCAAGAGGCCGGAATTGGAGGAGCGCAGAGATCACGGAGGGTTGTAGGGCTGGAGGAGGTTACAGAGATAGGGAGGGGGCGAGGGCCATGGAGGGATTTGAACACGAGGATGAGAATTTTAAAATCGAGGCGTTGCCGGACCGGGAGCCGATGTAGGTCAGCGAGCACAGGGGGTGATGGGAGAACGGGACTTGGTGCGAGTTAGGATACGGGCAGCAGAGTTTTGGACGAGCTCAAGTTTACGGAGGTGTGGGGGGGGGAAGGGGAAGATGGGAAGGCGGGACAGTGTAAAAGCAGTAAGTCCTGAGGCCCAGGGGAGGAATGGCCACTTGAGTGAGGGGCCAGAGAGCAGTCGGTGCCTGAAGGAGTGAGTCAACTCCCTGACGAGAGCAGAAAATATTTGCAGTCTTGCATGAACTGCTGATGTGTTTATCAGTCTCTCTGAGACCCATTTGCATTTCCAATCAGCGCTGATCCCAGTCAGACTGCTCCTTAATCTTCCCATTGTTGGAGACAGACAAGAGATCAGTAATGGATTCAGATTTGTGTGGACTGGAGGTTCAGTCTTGGCTCCTGGTCCAAAAGGAGGTGTGAAATATCTGAGAAGGAGTCTGTAGCCCTCAGAGACAGTGTTGGCAAAGTCAATGAAATGACCTCGTTTTGCAGTCATGAAACTTAAAACGAGATGGACAAGGTTAGTGCTGGAGATAACGCAGTGACCTCATGACCAAACCCTCCTCCTTGGATTGATTGGACATATTCATAGTATCATAGCAGGTAAAGCACAGGAGGTGGCCATTCGGCCCATCGTGCCTGTGCTGGCTCTTTGAAAGAGCTATCCAATTAGTCCCACTCCCCCGCTCTTTCCCCACAGCCCTGTAAATTTTTTCCCTTCAAGTATTTATCCAATTCCCTTTTGAAAGTTACTATTGAATCTGCTTCCACCGCCCTTTCAGGCAGCGCATTCCAGATCATAACAACTTGCTGCGTAACAAAATGTTTCCTCATGTCGCCTCTGGCTCTTTTGCCGATCACCTTAAATCTGTATCCTCTGGTTACCGACCTTTCGGCCACTGGAAAGAGTTTCTCCTTATTTACTCTAGCAAAACCTCTGTCAAATCTCCCCTTAACCTTCTCTGTTCTAAGGAGAACAACCCCAGCTTCTCCAGTCTCTCCACGTAACTGCATTCCCTCATTCCTGGCAACCATTCCAGTAAATCTCCTCTGCACCCTCTCCAAGGCCTTGACATCCTTCCTAAAGTGCGGTGCCCAGAATTGGACACGATACTCCGGCTGTGGCCGAACCAGTGTTTTATAAAGTTTGTTGGAGGTTTCACCACATGACCTCCTGCCTCCAACTGCCACATCCAATCAAACAGCCTTCTTTCCCATCTCCAATATTTTTTATAACTAATAAATAAAAGGATTTAAAAATTCTCTATATGTGACTCCAGTCTTGCGCCAACATGGCCGCCCCATCTGAAGTGGCCCCGACTCTGAGTCCTTTCAAAGCTGCTATGAAAAATTTGCCACAGCAGGTCAAGAAGAAGGCCCATCACCACCTTCTGAGGGCAACTAGGGGACGGGCAATAAATGCCAGCCTTGCCAGCGACGCCCACATCCCGAGAATGAATAAAACAACGTCGTCAGTAGCCTGGTCGGGAGGTGCTGAGTGAGTGCAGACAACATACCGTGGGTTTGTGAAGTGTTAAATCCAGACCTGGGCTCCCCGTTATCCGATGAGCAGCAGATCAGAAGGCCCCGGTCCTTGTCTGAGTTAACTGAGCTGAGCACCGGGGCTAGACGATCGGCCTTAGTGCCCAGGGTTAGAGAGAGGGGGGAAAGTCAGCCAGGGTTCTTGACGCTGATCGCAATCCAGCGACTGCCTGTTTGTATGTGTGTGTGGGTGTGTGTGTGTGTGTGTGTGAGGGGGTGAGTGTGCAAGGGGGTGAGCGTGCAAGAGGATCAGCTTTTTGTGTGACTCCTCCCCCTCCCACACCCAATGTCCGGACTCACGATGGACGAAGGGCCTTTACCGATGGGCGTCGGTCCTGCCCTGCCGG
This sequence comes from Heptranchias perlo, assembly GCF_035084215.1. Classification (NCBI taxonomy): domain Eukaryota; kingdom Metazoa; phylum Chordata; class Chondrichthyes; order Hexanchiformes; family Hexanchidae; genus Heptranchias; species Heptranchias perlo. The sequence continues at coordinate 4,940,289 of NC_090364.1, forward strand.
AGTGTCCCGGGGAGAAGACCGCACCTTCAGGGGAGGAATGTGAGAGAGAAATGATCGGCCTTTAAATGTCTGTCAGATGAACAGCTGAGAAAAGTTTCTGAAGGACTGAGCATGTGTGAGAGAGGGGGGAAGGGGAACCAACCAAACTCTCGGGAATTCAGTGACTGACACTGGGAACGATTCTTCACAGGGCGGAGTGTGAAGTTATTTCATCTAATTGGACAGAGTGACAGGCCCGGTGGGTTGAGGGAGTGAGGGAGGGGCTTGGGCTGTGTGTGTGTGTGTGTGTGTGCGGGGCACTGGGTATATAAGTGAGGGGGCTGAGGCAGAGGCTGGAGGTTTAAAATAAAGTTTGAACGGACATGGATGCGGAGGGGGTCCTGCTGTGCAGTGGGTCGGAGAGGATCTGTCGGGGTCGGCCAGACCCCTGCCTGCTACAAGAACGCGTTCTGACAAAGTTACTGGAGTCGGAGGAGAGATATTTACCGAATGGGAGGTCCCTTTTTTCGATACAGAAGGAGGTTCAGCCCCACATGAGAAGCACGCTGGCTGGATGGATGTTGGAGGTTGGTATTTACTGATCAGGGGGACGATACTGGGGCTAAAAGGGTTAATTGCGAGGTTGCATAGACTCGGCTTGTATTCCCTCGAGTGTAGAAGATTAAGGGGTGATCTAATTGAGGTGTTTAAGATGATTAAAGGATTTGCTGGTGTAGATAGAAATTATTTCCTCCGGTGGGGGGAGTCCAGAACAAGGGGGCATAACCTTAAAATTAGAGCCAGGCCGTTCAGGGGTGATGTCAGGAAGCACTTCTTCACACAAAGGGGAGTGGAAATCTGGAACTCTCTCCCCCAAAAAACCTGTTGAGGCTGGGGGTCAATTGAAAATTTCAAAGCTCAGATTGAGAGATTTTTGTTCGGTGAGGGGATTCAGGGTTACGGAACCAGGGCGGGTAAATGGAGTTAAGATACAGATCAGCCGTGATCTAATTGAATGGCGGAGTAGGCTCGAGGGGCTGAATGGCCTCGTCCTGTTCCTGTGGGCGTGCAGGGGGGGCGGTTCTGCTCAGTCTCTGTGCGAGCGTTTTGGTCAAAGCCGCATTTGAGCAGGTGACGTTTGGCAGTTCCTTCCCCCTCCTCTCCTGAAGGTGCGGATTCGAGGCGGGGTGGGGGGTGGGGAGGTAGGGTGGGTGTGGGGCACCCCTTTGCTACCTCGCTGCAGTGTCCGTTCACGTGTGAGCCCAGACAGCGAGCGCGGGCCGGCTATTTGACCACGAGGGGCATCGCAGCTGAGCCGGGCACTGTTTGAACCACCTCCCTGGATCATCCACCCCACAAGTCTGTCCAACAGAGTCTTTTTCTTTTATAGGAATTCTCATTTAATTAGAGGTACTTTGTAACAAATTAATTTAAATATGAAAGCAAAGTAGAGGTAGCTCTTCGAATGGGTGAGAAAATTAAATTTTTAAAACAAAATTAAAATGAATGATCTGCGAAACCATTTTTATTGCAAGGAAGCAAAGTTAGTAACTTGTCCAGCAACAATGACATCATCACAGATTTAAGGTGATTGGCAAAAGAACCAAAGGCGATGTGAGGAGAAACCTTTTTATGCAGCGAGTTGTTACGATCTGGAACGCACTGCCTGAAAGGGCGGTGGAAGCAGATTCAATCGTGGCTTTCAAAAAGGATTTGGATAAATACTTGAAGGGAAAAAATTTGCAGGGCTACGGGGAAAGGGCGGGGGATACGGGACTAACTGGATTGCTTTTACAAAGAGCCGGCATGGGCTCGACGGGCTGAATGGCCTCCTTCTGTGTTGTAACGATTCTCTGATTCTATTCTATGAGTGCCCACCGTGGGTTTTGCTGCGACACTGTGATATTTGCCTGCTACAGGCTTGGGCTTCTGCAGATAGTCATAGAATAGAATCATAGACTCTTACAGTGGGCAGCACTCTCACCTCTGAGGTCAGAAGGTCGTGGGTTCAAGTCCCACTCCAGAGACTTGAGCGCAAAATCTAAGCTGACACTCCCAGTGCAGGACTGAGGGAGTGCTGCACTGTCGGAGGTGCCGTCTACTCATGATGAGATGTTAAACTGAGGTCCTATCTGCCCTCTCATGGAAAAAATCCCACAGTCATTACTTTGATGACGAGCAGGGGAGTTCTCCCTGGTGTCCTGGCCAATATTTATCCCGAAAACAGATTATCTGGTCATTATCTCATTACTGTTTGTGGGATCTTGCTGTGCGCAATTTGGTTGCCGTGTTCCCTACATTACAACAGTGACTACACTTCAAAAGTACTTAATTGGCTGTAAAGCGCTTTGGGCCGCCCTGAGGTTGTGAAAGGTGCTATAGAAATGCAAATCTTTATCTTTAAAGCACAGAAGGAGGTCATTCGGCCCATCGGGCCTGTTCCAGCTCTTTGAAAGAGCTATCCCAGATCGTAACAACTTCTCATAATCACAAACTCCAGTCATTTCCAGACAGCTCCCAAGACAAACCTGTCACCGCCCCCTAAATTCAAACGCCCCAGAAATAAGGCAGAGCTCGTCTTCCTCCAGCGGTTGCTCGGATTCATTGGCTGCTGAGGTCCGGGGGGGGGGATGTGCACCCCCACCTCTCCCCAACCCAATAAGAGTGTACGACTAAGGGGTTGCCAACCCTCCAGGATTGCCCTGGAGTCTCCAGGAATTAACAATTAAATCTCCTGGACACTGCTGCGAGCAAACACCCAGGAGGGGAAAAAAAAAACGTTGGGGCTTTAAAAAATTGTGTGCGGTTTATTATTAAAAAGTATTGGCGTGGGATTAAAAAAAAAATGGCTGTTTGACTGGGCAGGGCGGTTGGAGGCGGGAGGTCATGTGGTGAAATCTCCTGTAATGCGACCAAGTAGAGTTGGCAACTGCTATGTGTGACTCACACAGGTTTATAAAAAAACACATTTGGCTAAATGTGGCCACGGACCTCGGAATAAAATGGTTGAGGGGAGATGGTGTTAAAGGAGAGGCCTGGACAATGACGCCCTCTGCAGGTTCCTCACAGCTTCAAATTAGAACAGATTTTTGGGGCAATTTCCCTTTTGGGGGAGAAAGAGTTTTCCAGATTTCTGATGCCCTTTGTGTGATTTCCTGATTTCGCTCCTCGACTGCCTGGCTCTAATTTTAAGTTTGTGTCCCCTCGATTTCCCCACTATAGGAAATATTTCTCTCTATTTACCGTATCAACTCTGCATAACATTTTAAACAACTCGATCAGATCGGCCCTCAATCTCCTAAACTCAAGGGAATACAAGCCAGGTTTATGCAACCCGTCCTCGTAATTTAACCCTCTAAGCCCTGGTATCCTTCTGAATGACTCACGCATCTGACTGCGGTGAGTGGGATCAAAGATGGATCCTCCATGGCCCTCGCCCCTCCCTATCTCTGTAACCTCCTCCAGCCCCGCAACCCTCCACTCCTCCAATTCTGGCCTCTTGTGCATCCCCGATTGTAATCGCTCCACCATTGGCGGCCGTGCCTTCAGCTGCCTGGGGCCCTAAGCACTGGAATTCCCTCCCTAAACCTCTCCACCTCTCTCTCTCCTCCTTTAAGACGCTCTTTAAAACCTACCTCTTTGACCAAGCTTTTGGTCACCTGTCCTAATATCTCCTTATGTGGCTCGGTGTCAAATTTTGTTCGATAATCGCTCCTGGGAAGCTCCTTGGGGATGTTTTACAGCCGTTAAAGGTGCTATATAAATGCAAGTTGTTGTTTGTTGCTGTTCAATACTGCGGAACTTGTGTCTCTCGAACTCCAGGTTTGCGAAGAGGAGAAATGTGAGAAGGAGGTGTTCCCACTGGCGATGAATTACCTGGACAGGTTCCTGTCGGTCGTGCCAGTGGAGAAATCCAGGTTCCAGTTGCTGGGCTCCGCTTGCCTCTTGCTGGCGTCCAAGCTCAGGCAGACGCTCCCGCTGTCGGTGGAGACCGTCTGCGCCTACACTGCCCGCTCGTCCAGGCCCGAGGAGCTGAGGGTAAGTCACTCCGGGCAACGGCCCCGCCTTCCATTTCGAAAGGGGCCTGGTTCGATTCCCGAGTCTGCGGCGAGTTCCCTGCGGCCAAAATCCCTCCCCCCCCTCCCCCGGGGGACCCACGACCTAACGGCACTGTGGGGGGCACCTTCACCGCATGGATTGCAGTGGGTTCGAGGAGAGGGCTCGAGGGGAAACTAGGGATGGACGATAAATGCCGGCCTTGCCAGCGATTTAATAAATAAAAAAGTTGATCGCAGCCAGGGGAGGTAGTGTAGGGCGGGGGTGGGGGTGGGGGTGGGGGGGAGAGGAATAATCATCGAATCAAACAGCACAAAGGAGGCCATTCGGCCCATCGTGTCTGTTCCAGCTCGTTGAAAGACCTATCCAATTAGTCCCACTGCGCTTTCCCCATAGCCCTGCAAATTCTTCCTTTTCAAGTATTTATCCAATTCCCTTATTGAATCTGCTTCCACCGCCCTTTCAGGCAGCGCATTCCAGATCATAACAACTCGCTGCGTAAAAAACATTTCTCCTCATCTCCCCCTCTGGTTCTTTTGCCAATTATCTTAAATTTGTGTCCTCTGGTTACCGACCCTCCTTCCAGTGGAAACAGTTTACAGCACGAAAACAGGCCATTCGGCCCAACTGGTCTATACCGGTGTTTATGCTCCACACGAGCCTCCTCCCTCCCTACTTCATCTCACCCTATCAGGATATCCTTCTATTCCTTTCTCCCTCATATGTTTATCTAGTTTCCCCTTAAATACGTCTATGCTATTCACCTCAACTACTCCTTGTGGTAGCAAATTCCACATTCTAACCACTCTCTGGGTAAAGAAGTTTCTCCCTATTTACTCTGTCAAAACCCTTCATAATTTTGAACACCTCTATTAAATCTCCCCTTAACCTTCTCTGCTCTAAGGAGAACAATCCCAGCTTCTCCAGTCTCTCCACATAACTGAAGTCCCTCAACCCTGGTACCATTCTGGTAAATCTCCTCTGCACCCTCTCCAAGGCCTTGACATCCTTCCTAAAGTGTGATGCCCAGAATTGGACACAATACTCCAACTGAGGCACACACATATATATATAAATATACACACACACATATACATACACATACCTAGACACACATATGCACACACGTACAGATACACACACATATACAAATACACCTACACACATACATACAGACACCCAGGCATACATATATACACACACATACACCCAGAACACATACAGATACACACACACCCATACATACTCATACCCACACACACACCCAGACACACACGTGCATCTTTCCACCAGGCGTCACTGGACAGCGATCAGGCCGATTTGTCCCTCCCTAACCTGGGGGCGCTTAATCGAACCCTAGTGATTCCCCGGCTGAGATCAGCGGACTCTGCGCAGACCAAGGACCCCGATGAAGGGAGTGGGGAGTTGGGGGGACCTGTACCTCAGGTCAGGGCTCACCTGGAACATTGCTGGGTTCTGCCCGCTGTGTGTTGCGACGAGTTTCATTCTCCGTCTCTCTCTCTCTCTCTCTCTGCAGACGATGGAGTTGCTGCTCTTGAACAAACTGAAGTGGGACATCGCTGCTCCCACAGCCCAGGAGTTCGTGGAGCATTTAATTGGAGCGATGGGCTTGCCGAGGGCTAAGGAGCAGGTTGTCCGAAAACACACGGAGACTTTCATCGCACTCTGCACAATAGGTACCCAAAAAAACACCTGGACAGTCCACTGACCAGAACAGCACCCTCACATGACATGGACCGTTTGGGGCTGGGGCGTTCAGCCAGAAGCAAGAACTAAAAAACATCAGTGTCTCACCTGTAAATTTCAGGGTCTCACCTGTAAATAACTGGGGGTCTCAGCTGTAAATAACTGGGGGTCTCAGCTGTAAATAACTGGGGGTCTCACCTATAAATAACTGGGGGTCTCACCTGTAAATAACTGGGGGTCTCACCTGTAAATAACTGGGAGTCTCACCTGTAAATAACTGGGAGTCTCACCTGTAAATAACTGGGGGTCTCACCTGTAAATAACTGGGAGTCTCACCTGTAAATAACTGGGAGTCTCACCTGTAAATAACTGGGAGTCTCACCTGTAAATAAATTCAGGGTCTCACCTGTAAATAACTGGGAGTCTCACCTGTAAATAACTGGGAGTCTCACCTGTAAATAACTGGGGGTCTCACCTGTAAATAAATTCAGGGTCTCACCTGTAAATAACTGGGGGTCTCACCTGTAAATAACTGGGAGTCTCACCTGTAAATAACTGGGAGTCTCACCTGTAAATAATTGGGGGTCTCACCTGTAAATAACTGGGGGTCTCACCTGTAAATAAATTCAGAGTCTCACCTGTAAATAACTGGGGGTCTCACCTGTAAATAACTGGGGGTCTCACCTGTAAACGCGAGTGTTTCTCGGGGCCGGAAGAGACAGGGATTTGAAAAGGGATGAAAACATCGTGCGACTAATTCCTGGGATCTTTTCAGATTATGAATTTGCTTCGTACCCACCGTCCATGATCGCCGCCGCGAGTCTCGCCGCTTCGGTGACCGGCCTCCATCTTGGGCCGCTCGGACATTCCCTCGCCAACCGGGAGTTCACAGATCGCCTCGCGCACTCCATCGGCTGCGATCCTGTAAGTACGACCGCGAAACCCAACGCTGACCTCAACCCAACACCTGGTGCCGCAGAGCGGGATCTTCATCAACCCTCGCGCTCTTCGATTGGCGATGGAAACCATTGCGTTAGATTCCCCCGGTCTTTACGCTCTTACTGTTGGCTTGTCCGCAGCCCTCCTGTACCTATCGCCGTTCCTGGCTTCAGTGTCCCCATTGATCTCACTTCCCTCTTCCATGCTGAACACTTCCCTTTCCCCCTTCAGCAACTCTTTCTCCACGTGAAGCCCAGAGGGTGCGGAGAAAGGTGGTTCTCTCCCTCTCTCTTTTCCTCCTCCTTCCTTCTCCCCTCCCACTCTAGGGACTTGAACCCACAATCTGGGCTGATACTCTCAGTGCAGTACTGAGGGAGTGCTGCACTGTCGGAGGTGCCGTCTTTCGGATGAGATGTTAAACCATCTGCCCTCTCGGGTGGATGTTAAAGATCCCAGGGCCACTATTCAAAGAAGAGCAGGGGAGTTCTCCCCGGTGTCCTGGGCCAATATTTATCCCTCAACCAACATCACTAAAAACAGATGATCTGGCCATTATCGCATTGGTGTTTGCGGGAGCTTGCTGTGTGCAAATTGGCTGCCACGTTGCCTTACGGTCACCTGAGAGGGCAGAAGGGGCATTGGTTTAACGTCTCATCCGAAAGACGGTACCTCCGACAGTGCAGCACTCCCTCAGTACTGGCACTGGGGGTGTCAGCCGAGATTACGTGCTCGAGTCTCTGGAGTGGGGCTCGAACCCATGACCACGAGCAGTCTGGTGGTTGGAACTTTGCCGTTTGTGGGATCTTGCTGTGCACGAATTGGCTGCCGCGTTTCCCTACGTCGCAACAGTGACTGCACTTCAAAAAAGCACTTCATTGGCTGTAAACCACTTTGGGACGTCCTGAGGTTGTGGAAGGCGCTATAGAAATGCAAACCTTTCTTTCTTTTGTTGATTAGCACATGAAGAATTGAGTAGAGAATTAGCTCTGAGACGATGAGAGTGAGGAGGCCTAACATCAAGTCTGCTCTGTGTTCCTCCTCCCCCCCCCCCCGACCAAGGAGTGTTTGAGAACCTGTCAGGAGCAGGTGGAGGATGCCGTCCAAGTCCGGCTGCAGCAAGCACAGCGGGACGCTGCACCCCAGCACGTGAAGTCCGAGGAGCTGGAACGTTCCAGAACACCCACGGATATTCAGGACGTCAGCTTGTGACGACAGTCGAGACACCGCGGAGGAACTGAGGGAGCTCCAACCCGGTGGCAGAGACGCGGCGGCCTTGAAGAGAGGGTCCGGGTTCCCTGGGGCGTACCACCCTGTCCGATCTTGGGCCGTCTATGGGCGGGAATGGCTGTGAGGAAACCTGTGGGGCTGGGGGGTGTGACGGATGGGATTTTACTGGGCAAGGCGGCAGGGTCTGGAGGGAGGGGGGGAGGAATTACTGGGAGACCCGGACTGCTGCCACCTGGTGAATGGGCAGTAAGGGGGTAGGGGAGTGTTGCTGCATGAGGGAGACTGGGCTGTGCGGAACTTAGGAGGCCATTCAGCCCCTCAGGCCTGCTCTGCCATTCATTTAGATGGCATCTGATCTGCACCTCATCTCCCTTTTACCCTCCTCTGCTCCAGATCTCTCGATACCCTTACCCAACAAAAATCGATCAATCTCAGTCTTGAAAGCTCCAATTGTCCCTCAGCATCCACAGCCTTTTGGGGGGAGAGAGTTCCAGATTTCCACTCCCCTCTGTGTGAAAAAATGCTTCCTGATTTCACTCCGAAATGGCCTGGCTCTAATTTTTAGATTATGTCTCCTCGTACTTGATTCGCCCACCAGAGGAAATAAGAACATAAGAAATAGGAGCAGGAGTAGGCCAATCGGCCCTTCGAGCCTGCTCCGCCATTCAATAAGATCATGGCTGATCTGATCCTAACCTCAAATCTAAATTCATGTCCAATTTCCTGCCCGCTCCCCGTAACCCCTAATTCCCTTTACTTCTAGGATAGTTTCTCCGTTTCTACCCTATCGAATCCTTTTAACATTTAAACGCCTCGATCAGATCACCCCCTCAATCTTCTACACTCAAGGGAACGGAAGCCTGGTCTCTGCAACCTGTCCTCATAATTTAACCCTTTAGTCCCGGTGTCATTCTGGTGAATCTGCGCTGCACCCTCTCCAAGGCCAATACATCCTTCCTGAGGTGCGGTGCCCAGAACTGGACCCAGTATCTCCAGATAGGGTCTGACCAAGGCTTTGCACATGGCCGACATCAGCATAGAACTGGGAACTGAGCTGGAATAGGGCTGGAGCCGGGAGACAGGGATACGACTGCCTCAAGGCTGCGGGACTGGGAGCGAACTCCTCAACCCATTGAATTTCCAGATCAGGGAATCGGCCCGATGAGTCTCCCTGCCTTACGAGGGAACTCTTATTCCCAAACCACCTACAGTGTCTCCCTCCACACGAGCAGGTGGGACAAAGACACTTCCTCAAGTCCCCGATTCATTGAGTTGAATCAAGGTCGGGGCCTCAAGGGCACGCACTTCTCATTGGCCAAATCGAGGGCCAATCCCTTGAGGCCGTCCCACCCGCCTGACCCAGGAGCTGGTGGCAGTGGGCGGGGCCTAAAAGCAGGAAGCCGGGATTACGATTCGCCCCTGTCAATCATCCCTTACCATCACCGTGGAAACCATTAAGTGGCCACTTCAACTGTTTTGTTATTTAACTATTTATTTTAGATTTTTTTTAATTTAAAAAAAAGTCTGCATTTAAGTTAATGTTTAAATTAATGTTAATTATGTTTACTGCTGCAATAAAGTACTGACTCAGTATGTTGGTGGTCTACCAAACTCTAAGCAAACTTGGGCTGGTCTGTACTTAACCACGTCAGTCTGTTCCCTCCCCTACCCCTTCCTGAAGGTGACGGGTACCCCATTAGCCGCCCTCGTGCTCCCTCTCCCTTGCGAGACCAGTCCGAGCAGGGAGTGTGGTGAGACTATTCGACTCTGGGGGGCATCACATTGGATCCTGTCTGCACCTGACTTGCATTTTCCGGCAGAAGGTCCCCGGATAGCAATCAGGAGGTGATTCCCCCACAGCCTGGTCGGACTCCAAGATGAGATAAGTTATCAGAGCAGCAATCAAACCTGGTCTGTACAGGTCACTCCCAGTCTTGGCTGTGCACACCCACCAACAAGCTGGCACCTTTAATCCTGAATGGTGTGCAGAACCAAACACTATTGTTTGGCACACTTGAGCACATAATCCAGGCTAACACTCCCAGTGCAGTACTGAGGGAGTGCTGCAGTGTCGGAGGTGCCGTCTTTCGGATGGAGACATTGAACCAAGGCCTCTGGACGACTTGTAGTTTATGCTGGGTGGAAACAAGGAAGCCAAATGGGAGAGTGGTGAGAAAGGCACGGATTAGGGTCTTACAGCAGATCTAGGAATCGAGGCGACCTCTAACTGACCTCAGGAGCACACAGTGACTAGAGCTGTGCCTGTTAGGAGGTGCACACGGTTATACAGTCCACCTTAACAGTAGGATATACTGCATGATACTTGCTAGAATGTCCCTCTCCTTATTGAACACTGTATCCCCCAACATACCAGAAGCAACACCCAAGGAGAACCATTTGTACTTTTATGATCGCTATACTGTCCATTGATTCCCTATAGAACTATAATCAATACAAACTCTTAACTATTCTATATTTCTCTATATCAAACCTTTATGTGAAGTTCTGATACTTGTATTGAGGCAGTAATATCTTCACACACCACAAGGTGGTGCTGTTTCCGTCCAATTCAATCAGGCAGCAGTAACCTCATTTGTCCACATGGCGGCGATGTCGCCTCACCCATTGCGGAGTGTCCATTGACACCACCGTGTCAGCCAATGAGTTAGAGGTGGAGGTGGGACTTACGGCAGGACTCACAGCAAACTGTGAATTTTACAGCAAAGAGCAAAGCAAACAAAATGTCCATTTAAAAAGAGTCTCCATCAACTGCAGCAAACAGGCCTCGTGACTGAAACTGCAGCAACTTCTCCCAATACAAGCAGGATTATTTCTCCAACAAGGTGCAGTGAGTGGAGGATAGTTACAAAACAACAACTTGCATTTATATAGCATTAACGTCCCAAGGTGCTTCACAGGAGTGTAATCCAACAAAATTTGACACCGAGCCACATAAAGAGATATTAGGACAGGTGACCAAAAGCTAGGTCAAAGAGGTAGGTTTTAAGGAGGAGAGAGAGAGAGGCAATTCCACAGCTCAGGGCCTAGGCAGCCGAAGGCACAACCTCTAATGGTGGAGCGATGAAAATCGGGGATGTGCAAGAGGCCAGAATTGGAGGAGCGCAGAGATCTCGGAGGGTTGTAGGGGCTGGAGGAGGTTACAGAGATAGGGAGGGGGCGAGGCCACGGGAGGGTGGGGGGGGGGGATTTGAACACAACACCTCATTACAGCCTTGATCCAAACATGGACAAAAGAGCTGAATTTCAGAGGTGAGGTGAGAGTGAATGCCCTTGACATCAAGGCAGCATTTGACCGAGTGTGGCACCAAGGAGCCCTAGTAAAATTGAAGTCAATGGGAATCAGGGGGAAAACTCTCCAGTGGCTGGAGTCATACCTAGCACAAAGGAAGATGGTAGTGGTTGTTGGAGGCCAATCATCTCAGCCCCAGGACATTGCTGCAGGAGTTCCTCAGGGCAATGTCCTAAGCCCAACTATCTTCAGCTGCTTCATCAATGACCTTCCCTCCATCATAAGGTCAGGAGTGGGACTGTTCACTGATGATTGCACAGTGTTCAGTTCCATTCGCAATTCCTCAGATAATGAAGCAGTCCGTACCCGCATGCAGCAAGACCTGGACAACATCCAGGCTTGGGCTCATAAGTGGCAAGTAACATTTGCACCAGACAAGTGCCAGGCAATGACCATCTCCAAAAAGAGAGGGTCTAACCACCTCCCTTTGACATTCAATGGCATTACCATCGCTGAATTCCCCACCATCAACATCCTGGGGGATCGCTGTTGACCAGAAACTTAACTGGAGCAGCCGCATAACTACTGTGGCTACAAGAGCAGGTCAGAGGCTGGGTATTCTGCGGCGACTGACTCACCTCCTGACTCCCCAAAGCCTTTCCACCATCTACAAGGCACAAGTCAGAAGTGTGATGGAATACTCTCCACTTGCCTGGATGAGTGCAACGCTCAAGAAGCTCGACACCATCCAGGACAAGGCAGCCCCCTTGATTGGCACCCCATCCACCATCTTAAACATTCACTCCCTCCACCACCAGCGCACCATGGCTGCAGTGTGTACCATTCACAAGATGCACTGCAGCAACTCGCCAAGGCTTCTTCGACAGCATCTCCCAAACCTGCGACCTCTACCACCTAGAAGGACAAGGGCAGCAGGCACATGGGAACAACACCACCTGCACGTTCCCCTCCAAGTCACAAACCATCCCGACTTGGAAATATATCGCCGTTCCTTCATCGTCTCTGGATCAAAATCCTGGAACTCCCTTCCTAACAGCACTGTGGGAGAACCTTCACCACACGGACTGCAGCGGTTCAAGAAGGCGGCTCGCCATCACCTTCTCAAGGGCAATTAGGGATGGGCAATAAATGCCGGCCTCACCAGCGACGCCCACATCCCGTGAATGAATAAAAACAAGGATGAGAAGTTTAAAATGGAAGTGTTGCCAGACCGGGAGCCAATGTAGGTCAGCGAGCACAGGGGGTGATGGGTGAACGGGACTTGGTGCGAGTTAGGATACGGGCAGCAGAGTTTTGGATGAGCTCAAGTTTACTGAGTGAGATGGGAGGCCAGCCAGGGGAGCATTGGAATAGTCGAGTCTAAAGGTAACAAAGGCACGGATCAGGGATTGAGCTACAGATGAGCTGAGGCGGGGCGGACACGGGCGATGTTATGGAGGTGGAAGTAGATTCAATACAGATTATTTGGGTAAAATCAATCCTAGCCACTTACAGCAGTGCGGTCTCTAAAAGTGATTGATGGGGGAATTACCCAATCATCTCCATTCTGGCCGGGACGAGTGGTGTCACTGTGCAGCCAATAAATTCTGCTGAGATGCTCAGACACTCTCACTTTACAACAACCCTTGGTTTAAGTATATAACTAGCAGCTGTTTTGATCGTTAAGGAAACTCACAGGGTTATTGTTGGGTGACTCACCCACTGCCATTCCAGTAATTCTTCTCGTTCAAGAGGTCTGTTCTGAGGAAAGAAGGGAGATAATTGGCCTCTTCGACCTGAGGAGGAGGCGCCCGAGAGGTGATCTTCGACAGAGGGGTGATAAGGGAATGGAAAATGTAACCTGGAATATTACTTTAAATTAAACTCCACAGAGTGTCGGCCAGAGCTGTGATTTTTAGGCAGATTGTTCCTGTTTTGGACTGTGTCCCCCTCCAGCACAGCCTCCCATCTGCAGACCCTCTTCCGAGTTGAGAGTTCGAGGGTTGTGATTCCATTTGAGTGTGCAAATGCAGCTGATGGCACGAGTGTGCAGCCGCAGCTCACGCGAGCGTGCAATCGAAGCTCACGCGAGCGTGCGACTGCAGCTCACAAGTGTGCAATCGCAGCCCACACGAGTGTGCAGCTGCGGCTCACTGCACGAGTGTGCCTGTCAATCCTGGTGAGGAATAGTGATCAAGAGGCTGGATGGAGCGGAGTTACACACCAGCATCGGCCGTCACTGGCAGGAGCTGCTTCAGTTTCGTATCTGCATGAAACCTGGAAGGGGGGGGGCTTCCAAAATGAGTCTGTTCACCCACGGGATACAGAAATAAATTCCCTTGCGACTGTGTTGCTTGTGGACAGAAGGTGAAACACCCCATGGTTCCCTCCCCCCAGTTGTCAATCGGTCTATAAATAAACTAACGGGCGACTTTTCGGCTTCAGGTGAGTGAGAGACGGACACTGGACCAGAATCAGAGAAAGCGGACCCTGCACACGGAGAGAGTGGGGCAGTGGGCACTGACCCCCTGGGGCACTGGGCACTGACCCCCTGGGGCACTGGGCACTGACCCCCTGGGGCACTGGGCACTGACCCCCGGGGCACTGGGCACTGGACACTGACCCCCTGGGGCACTGGGCAATGACCCCCTGGGGCACTGGGCACTGACCCCCGGGGCACTGGGCACTGACCCCCTGGGGCACTGGGCACTGACCCCTGGGGCACTGGGCACTGGGCACTGACCCCCTGGGGCACTGGGCACTGACCCCCTGGGGCACTGGGCACTGACCCCCTGGGGCACTGGGCACTGGACACTGACCCCCTGGGGCACTGGGCAATGACCCCCTGGGGCACTGGGCAATGACCCCCTGGGGCACTGGGCAATGACCCCCTGGGGGGGAGCTGAACATGGATTTACATCTGGAACAGCTGTCCAGTTCTGGCAGCTCGCAAACGTGCTCGGATTAAACGCAGAGTCGCTGTGGTTTTGGGGAAAACACATTTGACAATAAAGGTACCAGGTGCATTTCCAAGTTTCGACACAGACCTTTATGTGGATACATTAAAATACAACGGCACTCACCTGGAAACGGGCGTGGCACGAATAAATTAAATAAAAACAGACGGGACAATGGGGTGTGTTCAGGACAATATAAAAAAGGGAGTTTCTTTTCCTCATCGGATGTAATAAGTAAAAATTAGCAAGAAAAATTCCAAAGAATGTTCCAGAACAATGACAGAACATTACACGAGTTAAATAAATACAGTAAACATCCATTTACAAAAAAAACACCTCAGGGTTTAACAGCTTTCAATGCAATGACTGCAAAGCTTAATTTACATTTTAAACAGGGATCGAACAGACCATATTTCAGATAGAGTCTCCCTCCCCCCTAGTTTGGAGCGAGCGTTTAAACAGTGGATGGTCCTGGGGAGTCCCGGGGGGGGGGGGTGAGGGAGGGCGAGGGGAGAGAGGAGTGAGGGATCCTGGTGTTTGGTCTTACTGGGATGAACTGGCACTGTCTTCGGCGAGTGTGGGCAACTGGTGGGTCCACGGCGTTAACACTGAGCAAGGGAGCCCAGTGTATAGTCCCACTGGGCGACAGAGGGACCGTCATCCCAGAGCAAGACAGCCTAGTGTGCTTGGTCCCACTGCGATACAGAGGACCATCGGAGCGGGAGCTGGTCTGTATTCAGTGATCCGGTCGCGGCCTCTGCCTTCCCCCATCCCACCGTCTCCTTCCCTCGACATCCCAGCTGCTGCCTCCCAAGCACCGATCACCGGGGTGGGGGCAATATGGTCTGTTGGATTGCTCCGACGTTATTAAAACAAAGCTCTTTTTTTAATATCGAGAGTCCTTGCGAATACACACATGCTCAATATCAATATAAATAAAACCAACACTCTGCTTCGCAGGAGGTCACAAACCACTCAGTGAAATAATTAAAATTAAAGAACGAGCTAAAGGGGGTGCTGATTGAATCTGGGAACACAGCCCGAGCTGGGGGTCGGGTCAATGGATTGGTCCTTGAGTCGGGGGAGAGAGGGAGAGCAACTAAGTTGCATCGTACGAGAGCTCCTGCAACAGCCCCACTTGGAGCAGCAGAGTACCCATAGGTCTGTTCGTTCCTGTACAGTTTTTAGTGCCAAGTTCTCGACCCGGGACTGCAGCAATCTCAAAATCTTTTTTCTCCCTCTCTCTCTGTTTGGGAGCTTTAATCAATGACAACACCAACTCTCACCGTCACTCCCAAAGACAATAGGGGACCGGAGGACTAGGGGAGCTCTTTACTTGGTTCTGGGGGGAGGTGAGAGAAGGTGAGTGAGAGGGTCAGGTACAGCACGGGTTAGATACAGAGTAAAGCTCCCTCTACACTGTCCCATCAAACACTCCCAGGGCAGGTACAGCACGGGTTAGATACAGAGTAAATCTCCCTCTACACTGTCCCATCAAACACTCCCAGGGGCAGGTACGGTAACTTCAGTATAAAATGCTGGCTCTCCAACTAGTTGGTGTTAGTTTGTGCCTCACAGCCTGTATCGGGGGCCCACGTGTGTCCACTCGGTCATTGGCGCAGAGTTCCATTCTGGACAGAGGAGACTCTGACAAACTCTGCACTTTGTACCGTAGCCGGTGAGCCTGACAGTGCGAGGGACGGGCCCACCTCCACGCCCCCCCCACCTCCACCCGGTGCGACCCAAGGAGACGAGGGGGGGGGGGGGCGGGGGGGGAGGGCAAAGTGCGGGGTCAAGACTAGCAACGGGATTCAAAACAAGAAAAAACTTCTCAAAAGACAAGATTCTCCAGCACAAAACAGCTTTGAAATTCACAAAAAACCCCCCCAAAAAACATTGACTTGGGGGAACGGGGAGCTGAGCATCATATTTACATTCAGATCCAGAACTGGTCGACGCGCTAAACTCGTTGTTGCAGCTTCTCCTCCGTCCTGCCCCCGGGTACCCCACTGGTCTGTGTCCAGAGCTGGCGCTGCACGGCTAACAGTCAGGGCTCCGACCTTTGACCTGGAGCCCACCGAGTCACAGGAAAAATAAAAACAAGGCAGCGTCGCAATGGGAATGAAGAGTCTCTCCGGCCTCTCGCCCGCCCGCCTCGGGTGCGGCGCGAGTCCCTCGGTCGTAACAGTCGGGTCAGTTTGGTTTCTTTATTGGCTCTTCGATTCTTCCAACCCACGATAACTTCCGCAATGGCTTCTTAACCCAACACCCTCGGATCTGCTCAACAACAACAACAACATGCATTTAGATAGCGCCTTTAACGTCCCGAGGCGCTTCACAGGAGCGTTAATCAAACCAAAGTTTGACACCAAGCCACATAAGGAGATATTAGGACAGGTGACCAAAAGCTTGGTCAAAGAGGTAGGTTTTAAGGAGCGTCTTAAAAGGAGGAGAGAGAGAGGCGGAGAGGTTTAGGGAGGGAATTCCAGAGCTTCGGGCCGAGGCAGCTGAAGGCACGGCCGCCAATGGTGGAGCGAAGGAAATCGGGGATGCGCAAGAGGCCAGAATTGGAGGAGCGCAGAGATCTCGGAGGGTTGTGGGGCTGGAGGAGGTGACAGGGATCGAGAGGGGGTGAAGCCATGGAACACGAGGATGAGAATTTTTAAAATCGAGGCGTTCCCGGACCGGCTGCCAATGTCGGTCAGCGAGCACAGGGGGTGAAGGGTGAACGGGACTCGGTGCGAGTTAAGATACGGGCAGCAGAGTTTTGGATGAGCTCAACTTTACGGAGGCTGGAAGATGGGAGGCCGACCAGGAGCGCATTGAAATAGTCAAGTCTAGAGGTAACAAAGGCATGGGTGAGGGTTTCAACAGCAGATTTTTTTTTTTTATTCGTTCACGGGATGTGGGCGTCGCTGGCAAGGCCGGCATTTATTGCCCATCCCTAATTGCCCTTGAGAAGGTGGTGGTGAGCCGCCTTCTTGAACCGCTGCAGTCCGTGTGGTGAAGGTTCTCCCACAGTGCTGTTAGGAAGGGAGTTCCAGGATTTTGACCCAGCGACAATGAAGGAACGGCCGATATATTTCCAAGTCGGGATGGTGTGTGACTTGGAGGGGAACGTGCAGGTGGTGTTGTTCCCATGTGCCTGCTGCCCTTGTCCTTCTAGGTGGTAGAGGTCGCGGGTTTGGGAGGTGCTGTCGAAGAAGCCTTGGCGAGTTGCTGCAGTGCATCCTGTGGATGGTACACACTGCAGCCACAGTGCGCCGGTGATGAAGGGAGTGAATGTTTAGGGTGGTGGATGGGGTGCCAATCAAGAGGGCTGCTTTATCTTGGATGGTGTCGAGCTTCTTGAGTGTGGTTGGAGCTGCACTCATCCAGGCAAGTGGAGAGTATTCCATCACACTCCTGAGTGAGGCAGGGACAGAGACGGGCGATGTTATGGAGGTGGAAGTAGGCCGTCTTGGTGATGGAGCGGTTATGTGGTCAGAAGATCATCTCGGGGTCAAATAGGACGTCAAGGTTGCGGACGGTCTGGTTCAGCCTCAGACAGTGGCCAGATCTCGGCGTTTGTGGGGCTGGAGGAGGTTACAGAGATAGGGAGGGGTGAGGCCATGGAGGGATTTGAAGACAAGGATGAGAATTTTAAAATCGAGGCGTTGCCGGACTGGGAGCCGATGTAGGTCAGCGAGCACAGGGAGTGATGGGTGAACGGGACTCGGTGCGAGTTTGGTGAGGAGTTTTGGATGAGCTGTTACCAGGAGACGGGAGAAAGGGTCAGGGTGAGCAGGGCGTTTACGACACTAGTGCGAGATGCTGCTCGGCCCATCGGATCTCTGCTCAGAGACCCCTCATCACATTTTACACACTTTGTATCGGGGTAAATATTCGGGTTCTGCCCCACCCCGACATGACGAGAGCACATCGTGGGGTTCTGGGCGCAAAGGTCAGTGCATCCAATTTGCGACCTGTAAATTTCCCGTCCAATTGGGTGCACTGACCTCTGCTTGAACTCCCAATGCACGAAGCTCGGTTAACCCTAAAACAACCCCTGGTTGATGGAAAATGAAAGAACCAAATCAGATATCTGGGAGGTTGAACTACTGATCTACAGGAGATGATACGGGGCCCATATGGGTAATTATTTTAGGGCCTTGTAAGGACATGCCTGGGTAGAGACCAGTGGAGTTATCTCAACAGAGCCACAGGTCAGGGAAAAGAAAGAACTTGCATTTATATAGCGCCTTTCATGGACGTCCCAAAGCGTTTTACAGCCAATGAAATACTTATGAAGGGTTGTCACTGTTGTAATGTAGGAAACGCAGCAGCCGATTTGCGCACAGCAAGATCCCACAAACAGCAGTGAGACAAATGGCCAAAGCGTTTTACAGCCAATGAAATACTTTTGAAGGGTTGTCACTGTTGTGATGTAGGGAAACGCAGCAGCCGATTTGCGCACAGCAAGATCCCACAAACAGCAGTGAGACGAATGGCCAGATCACCTGTTTTAGTGATGTTGGCTGAGGGATAAATGTTTGGCCACCGAGGAGAACTTCTTCGAAAAGTGCTGTAGGATCTTTCACATTCACCTGCGAGGGTGGGTGAGGCCTTGGTTTGATGTCTCATCTGAAAGGCAGTGCAGCGCTCCCTCAGTACTGGCACTGGGAGTGT
Organism: Heptranchias perlo; assembly: GCF_035084215.1. Classification (NCBI taxonomy): domain Eukaryota; kingdom Metazoa; phylum Chordata; class Chondrichthyes; order Hexanchiformes; family Hexanchidae; genus Heptranchias; species Heptranchias perlo. Next base: position 4,959,072 of record NC_090364.1, read on the forward strand.
CAGCCTAGATTATGGTGTTGAAGAGTTTGGAGTGGGACTCGAACCCACGACCACGAGCAGTCCGGTCATTATCTCAGTTGCTGTTTCTGGGATCTTGCTGTGCGCAAACTGGCTGCCACGTTTCCCTACGTCACAACAGTGACCACGCTCCAAAAAGTACTTCATTGGCTGTAAAGCGCTTTGGGACGTCCTGAGGTCACGAAAGGCGCTACGTCAATGCGAGTTCTTGCTTTCTTTGTCCAGCTTTTCCTGCCAGTTGCACCAGCTGTTTTCCAAGACTTAGATCAGAGGCGATTTACCGACCTGAGGAACCGAGCGACTGACCCTCCCCCCCCCCCACCGAGGTGGACAACCCCTAGCAGAGCAGGTGAACAGTTCACACTTACTTGCTGCGTGTCGCTAGCATGAATACGTCCGGATAGATGGGGTGTCGGCCCGCGGAGTCCCTGAGGGGTTACCTAATAAAAAAAACAAATAACATTCGTGAGAAAAAAACTAGTTACTTGAATTCTTGAGAAACACACGGCGTTAATTTAAGGAAGGATAAAACTGATCAATCTCAGTACAGCTGGTTAGCTCTCACCTCTAACCTCTTGTGTGTCTCTCTCTTTATGTTCAATCAGTTCTGCTCTGATGTTTGCTCCTCTAAAAGTTCCTCTCTTGTTCCTTCCTGAGCTGCCAATACCCCATCTCCCAGCGCAGTACTGAGGGAGCGCTGCACTGGCGGAGGTGCCGTCTTTCAGATGAGACGTGAAACCGAGGGCCCGTCTGCCCTCTCAGGTGGACGCTAAAGACCCCACGGCCACTATTCCGAAGAGGAGGAGGGGGAGTTCTCCCAGGTGTCCTGACCAACAGTCATCCCCCAACCAACATCGCTAAAAACAGATTATCTGGTCATTTATCACATTGCTGTTTGTGGGATCTTGCTGTGCGCAAATTGGCTGCTGCGTTTCCTACAATACAACAGTGACTAAACTTTAAAAAGTACTTCATTGGCTGTAAAGCGCTTTGGGACGTCCCAAGGTCGTGAAAGGTGCTATATAAATGCAAGTGCTTTCTTTCCCTCTGCCTGTGCACTCAACTGATATCCAAGTCTCACTATCTCTGCGATACCCCATCACCCCCAATATCCCATGGTATACGTGCACCCCCACATCCGGTCCCCACTGCCCGATGATGTCCACTCACCCCCAAATCTGACCCTCATTGCCCCAAACACCTGTGCCCCACCCCACCCCCAATCTCTTGGTCCATGGCGCAGGCAGAAATGTAGAGACCGAGCAGTTTCAGAGAATCTTGCCGCATGTCCTCATGCACTAACACCACACGAGGCCGGGAATCAGCGCTTACTGTCTGGCTGCATCTTCCGTAGCTGCACGCTCTGTGAGGTAATGGCGGACGCCGTCACCCGGAAGTTGGCGGGAAGGGTCTCGGATGTATCCGAGGTCATGTCGCGCATCTCCTTCGCCCGAAACCTCTTGCGCCACGAGGGGGCTCGGCTGAAGTTCTTGGCGTCGTCCTGGAAAGAATCGGAGGGGAACAAAAAAAAAATAGCCGTCGTTTCTCAGCTTAAAACCCCAGAGCAGTCCGAGAAAGGGGAGGAGCTTGTTCAGAAACCCTAACCCCATTAAACCGCAAGGTATGAACATCGGCTGCATACAGTGACACCACTATTCCCGGCCAGAATGGAGATGATTGGGTAATTCCCCCGTCAATCACGCCTGGAGACCGCGCTGCTGTAAGTGACTGGGATTGATTTTACGCACACAATTTGTATTATGTAACTATCCTCCACTCACTGCATTTTGCTGGAGAAATCACCCTGCTTTTATCGGGAGAAGTTGCTGTAGTTTCGGTCATGAGTTCTGTTTGCTGCAGTTCAAAGAGACCGTTTTTAAATAGACTCTGTAGACTGTTTGCTGTAGTGCGCTGTTTAAACAGACTGTTTGCTAAGTAAGTAGACTTTGTTTGCTGTAAAATAGACTGTTTGTTGTGAGTCCTGCCCCACCTCAACTCAACGGCTGACACAGTGGTGTCAATAGACACTGCAATGAAAGATGAATTTAACAGTAGGGCCCTAGTCAACGCAACATTTTCTCCCCCAATTCTCTCCCCCTCGTCTCCAGAAGTTGCCCACTCTTGCTGTGGTCTCACAGATTCGATATTTCTCTTAAGCATCTATTCATGCGTCGGCCGAAACAGTGAATGCTGGAAAGCTATTCTACTTTGGGGGGCATCACGGTGAAGCTGAGCCCCACCCTACGTCCCCGTCAGTCCTGTCCTCGCCCAGCTCCACTGACTCTAAGACCCTCCTCAGCGCTTTTGGCCCCTCCTGACACTCTCCCTTCCCCCTGCTTGCTAATGCGTCACCCACCAAACTGCTCAGAGGCACCCTTTTTGGGTGCAATGAGCACTACATCAATATAAGTTATCGTGACTTGGTACAGGCAGGCAGGAGACCAGCCGAGTTTACACTAACCTCTTCGTGGCGTCGATCAGTTCCTTGAAGCAGCATTTTGTTGAACTCATTCTCCAATATCTGACGGGCCTATCAGACAGAAAACATCCTCGTCAGTATCTCAGAGCGTGTAGGTATGAGGCTACATATAGCGGAAGCTCTACAGAAAATCTCAAGAACGGAGAGAGATCAATCCCTCCTGTCCTAATGATCGTATAACTAATGTGCGTTTCTTCAAGCTTCTTGGCCAACTTGACCTTGCCATTTATTTCCTGTCCCTAGTTGCCCTGAGGTGATGGTGGTGGGCCTTCTGCTCGAACCACTGTGAACTGGTGATGAATGTGGTCCCACAACTTCCAACAAAGGCTGTTCCAACAACCAAATACCCACTCAGTGACGGGATGCTTCCTTACCTGAGCCTGAATTAAACTCTTCTCAATTCAAACAGTACTTACCGATACTCCACCGCAGAGTCTAATGTGAACCTCTGTCATGACCTCCCTTCAGTCTTCTCTCCATGAGACGTGAACCTGTTCTTTGAGCTCATCCTTATGTCTTTTGTCCTCTAGTCAGTCAGTAGCTTTCCCAGCTCAGCTACATCCTTTCTGTCGTGAGGGCTCCAGAACTGCACACAACACTCCAGATGGGACCTCATCAATGCGCCACTCTGCTCTTTGGTACAACCCTATGTCGCTTTACAGACAGCAGCCAGGCGTTGGCTCGATGTCACGAGGGACCCAGATACTATGGCCTGTTTCTGTGCTGTAAATTCTATGTAACTCCCTTCATCGGGTATTTCTGTACCACGTGTACAAAACTAGAATTCGGGGACTCTCTATTATCCAAGCTTCCCCCTCTGTAACGAGGAGGCTGCAACGTGTATGTGATTAATCCAAACCATCCCGGGAAACAGCCGAAGGGAGAACTTTGAAAAAGACTGCACTCCCGAGTCCCTTATTCACCTCTAACCCCCTGACCCAGACAAACAATCTCCAATACGCTGGTTGTGTGAAGCCCAGAATAGATGGCAGTTCCTCCCTTCTCTGCAGACACTGCACCAGCCTTTCAAGCGAACAGAAGGTGTAATCATTACTAATCCTTTGCACACAGTGACTCAGTGACAGAACCGATTATCATTCCCTTCCCCATCCAATTCACTCCCTCTCCTCTCCTGATGATACTGACTTATGTTGGGAAACAGCTCCACAGTGGCGACAGCCAGCCGGTACCTCAACCCAACTGAATGTTGACAGCTATTCAACAATGGAGGGCATCATACCGAGCCAGTCCACATCTCCCAGCGGGAGTTACTAGTTAGTGATGAGCGGGAAACCAAAGCTGATTTTATTTTTGATCCCCTATCCGTGCCCAGGCAGGTGCAGGGAGTACATGCAGCCTCCCAATTACTGCCCCAGCTCGGATCAGCAGACTTGGTAGAAACTGGAAATCCAACCCAAAACCTTCAACTGGCTCACAGGCGTCAGCAGTGGCTCAGTGGGTAACACTCTCACCTCCGAGTCAGAAGGTTGTGGGTTCAAGCCCCACTCCAGAGACCCAGGTTGACGCTCCCAGTGCCAGTACTGAGGGAGTGCTGCACTGTCGGGGGTACCGTCTTTCGGATAAGACCTTAAACCGAGGCCCCGTCTGCCCGCACAAGTGGGTGTAAAGGATTCCCAGAAGAGCAGGGGAGTTCTCCCTGGTGTCCTGGACAACATTTATCCCTCAACCAAATTCATTAAAACAGATTATCTGGTCATTATCACATCACTGTTTGTGGGATCTTGCTGTGTGCAAATTGGTTGCTGTATTTCCTACATTACAACAGTGAATACACTTCAAAAGTCCTTCATTGGCTGCAAAGTGCTTTGGGACATCCTGAGGTTGTGTCACCTTTCTTTCTCTGAATTCCTGGTGCTCATTCTCATCTCTATCAGTCTGCCTGAATCACACTGCTCAAACTCACTCCCCCAAACTCTCCATTACAATATTTCATGTTTTTAATTTTAAATCGATAATAACTTGCATTTATATAGCGCCTTTAACGTAGTAAAACCAAGGCGTTTCACAAACAAAAATCAAACAAAATTTGACAGAGCCACATATTCGGACAGGTGACCAAAAGCTTGGTCAAAGAGGTAGGTTCTAAGGAGCATCTTAAAGGAGGGGGAAGAGAAAGAGAGAGAGAGAGAGAGAGGGAGCCGGAGAGGTTTAGGGAGGGAATTCCAGAGCTTAGGGCCGAGGCAGCTGAAGGCACGGCCGCCAATGGTGGAGCGATAAAAATCGGGGATGCGCAAGAGGCCAGAATTGGAGGAGCGCAGAGATCTCGGAGGGTTGTAGGGCTGGAGGAGGTTACAGAGATAGGGAGGGGCGAGGCCAAGGAGGGATTTGAAAACAAGGATGAGATACATTAGTGGTCCGTGATGAACTTTCTTCTCTTGTTTCTTCTAACCTGCAGCTACATTGTCGTACATGCTCTACCCCCTCAGGGTCATGACAGTCCCCCGACTCCAATTCGTCCTTTCAAAACCATGGAACTCCTTCCCACCATTAGGCTTCCCTTTCCTCCTACAATCGGGGTTGCCAACTCTGGTTGAACATATTCCTGGAGGTTTCATCACATGACCTCCTGGCTCCAACCGCCCCACCCAGTCAAACAGCCCTTTTTCCACCCAGCTCCAACATTTTTATAACTAATAAATGGAAGTGTTCAAAGAAAATGAAAAACCACAAATTCCCCAATGATTTTTCTCCTGGGTTTGCTCGCAGCAGTGTCTGGGAGATCAATGTTTAATTCCTGGAGACTCCAGGGCAATCCTGGAGGGTTGGCAACCCTATCTACAATCCATAGGCCTTTAAAAAAGAACAAAGTTTGGTGTCACTTCCTCATCTTCTCCCCTGCTCTTTACAATGTCGGTGGAGTCCTGCACTAAGGGTCTAGGCTTCTGACTGGCGGCCGTGCCTTCAGCTGTCTCGGACCTAAAGCTCTGGAATTCCCTCCCTAAACCGCTCCGCCTCGTCACCTGTCTCCCCTCCTTTAAGATGCTCCTTAACATAGGAACAGGAGGAGGCCATTCAGCCCCTCGAGCCTGTTCCGCCATTCAATTAGATCATGGCTGATCTGTATCTCAACTCCTTCTACCTGCCTTGGTTCTCTAACTCTAAATACCCTTGCCGAACAATTTTGAAATTTTCAATTGACCCCCAGCCTCAACAGCTTTTTTGGGGGGGAAAGAGAGTTCCAGATTTCCACCACCCTTTGTGTGGAGAAGTGCTTAAAAATTTACCTCTTTGACCAAGCCGTTGGTCACCTGTCCTAATATCTCCATTATGTGGCTCGGTGTCACATTTTATCTGATTACGCTCCTGTGAAGCGCCTTGGGACGTTTTACTACGTTAAAGGCGCTATATAAATGCAAGTTGTTATTACCGGGGCGGATCTCAGCTTTCCCTGCCCCCCACCCCCACACCTGCGTGTTCTGCGTGGGGATCTGCAGCAACAGTGCGACGTCGTTGTGGTCAAAGGTGTCGTCCAGTGCAATGAGAGCCCCGTGGACCCCGCTCTCCTGCAGGTTGTTGCTGTACTCTTTCAGCCCGATCGTCTGCACCCAGCCCATCATTCGGTCGTTCGTCCACACCATCACATCTGGAAAAGGACGCAAAGGGAAAGATGTGAAATCACACTCGGAAATCTACAACTTAAATGTCGTGCTTCGGGAGTTAAGACTGAGCGTAGTCTTCAGGTGAAGTGGGGTTAGAGGGCGCCTCTCACAACCTCAGGGCACCCCAAAGTGCTTTACAGCCAATGAAGCGCTTTTTTTGACATGTTGTCACTGTTGTAATATAGGAAACGCGGCGGACGATTTGCGCACAGCAAGATCCCACAAACAGCAATGTGACGATGACCAGATAATCTGTTTTCAGGTCTTGGATGAGGGATGAATATTGGCCACAGCACTTGGAGAACAGCCCTGATCTTCTTGGAAATAGTGCCATGGGATCTTTTACATCCACCTGAGGGGGCAGATGGGGGCCTCGGTTTAACGTCTCATCTGAAAGAGGGCACCTCCGACAGTGCAGCACTCCCTCAGTACGGGCACTGGGGGTGTCAGCCTGGATTCTCTGCTCAAGTCTCTGGAGTGGGACTCGAACCCACGACCTTCCGACTCAGAGGCGAGAGAGTGCGACTCACTGAGCCACGGCTGACATCTTGGGGGATAATCGGCCCAAGATGTGCAGATGTGATTGGGTTTCCATTTTCAAGTTGTACATTCAGTCCTTATTCATATATATCTCCATTTATAACAGAAACTGTCTGTGTAAACTTGTCACACTGTAATTACATCCTCCAGCCAGTGGGGGGGGGCAGTGTAATACCCCCAGTTTACAGAGACAGCATCCATTATAAATGTGGATGCAGGAATTCATAATCCTCGAGAAAAGAGACGGCTGATTGGAGGCCTGAGGTCTTTAAGATTATGAAAGGGTTCGATAGGGTAGACGTAGAGAAGATGTTTCCACTTGTGGGGGAGTCTTAAAATAGGGACCATAAATATAAGATCGTCACAAATAAATCCAATGGGGAATTCAGGAGCAACTTCTTTGCCCAGAGAGTGGTGAGAATGTGGAACTTGCTACCACAAGGAGCAGTTGATGCGAATCGCATAGAGGCCTTTAAGGGGAAGCTGGATAAACACATGAGGGAGAAAGGAATAGAAGGATATGCTGATAGGGTGAGATGAAGAGGGGTGGGAGGAGCCTCGTGTGGAGCATAAACACCGGTGTAGACCTGTTTCTGCTCTGTAAATTCCATGTTACAATGGAAAAACAATTGACAGGAAGTGTGTGGGGATCTAGGATTTTTAATATGTTACACATATAGACTCTTTTTCAACACGTCTTCTTTCATTTTCTCTTCACCCGAGGGGTGAAACCTTTCGCAGGAAGCTGTGTCTCGGTCGGAGACCGTCTCTCTGTCCAAAAAGCTCCGCCCGGCCGCCTGCCTGTAAACTAACCGAACTCCGCTCTGTACAGCAAGCCCAACACACACTCACCCTTGACCTGAATGAGGCTCTCCTCTCGTTTCCTCTCCAGCTCCTTCTTGTCGTAGTTCAGTCGCTTCAAGCACATGATGCCGTAGTGGAGACTGATTCTGCAACACAGAAGCATTCAGATCAGGACAGGAGGGAACCTTTGATGCATTTAAGCTGCTAGAAGCATTTACTTACATTGCTACTGCTTACACAAAATGGGCACGAGCTGCACTATATATAAAAAAGAATTTGCATTTATATAGTGCCTTTCACAACCTCAGGATGTCCCAAAGCGCTTTACAGCCAATGAGGTACTTTTAAAGTGCAGACACTTGTAATGCGAGAAAATACAACAGCCAATTTGCACACAGCAAGATCCCACAAACAGCAATGAGATAAATGACCAGATTATCTGATTTAGGTGTTGGTTGAGAGTTAAATATTGGCCAGGACACTGGGAAGAATTCCCCTGCTCGTCTTCAAAATATCGCCGTGGGATCTTTTAGGTCCATCTGAGAGGGTGAACTGGCCCTCGGCTTAACGTCTCATCCGAAAGGCGACGCCTCCGACAGTGCAGCACTCACCTTAGCGCTGCTTTAGTGATGTTGGTTATTGAGGGCAGTGCCCAGTGAGGGACAGCACCATGAGTTAGTATTGAAGGCAGTGCCCAGTGAGGGACAGCACCATGAGTTAGTATTGAGGGCAGTGGCCAGTGAGGGACTGCACCATGAGTTAGTATTGAGGGCAGTGCCCAGTGAGGGACTGCACTATGAGTTAGTATTGAGGGCAGTGTCCAGTGAGGGACAGCACCATGAGTTAGTATTGAGGGCAGTGTCCAGTGAGGGACTGCACTATGAGTTAGTATTGAGGGCAATGCCCAGTAAGGGACTGCACTGAGTTAGTATTGAGGGCAGTGCCCAGTGAGGGACTGCACTATGAGTTAGTATTGAGGGCAGTGTCCAGTGAGGGACAGCACCATGAGTTAGTATTGAGGGCAGTATCCAGTGAGGGACTGCACTATGAGTTAGTATTGAGGGCAATGCCCAGTAAGGGACTGCACTGAGTTAGTATTGAGGGCAGTGCCCAGTGAGGGACTGCACCATGAGTTAGTATTGAGGGCAGTGCCCAGTGAGGGACTGCACCATGAGTTAGTATTGAGGGCAGTGCCCAGTGAGGGACTGCACCATGAGTTAGTATTGAGGGCAGTGCCCAGTGAGGGACTGCACCATGAGTTAGTATTGAGGGCGGTGCCCAGTGAGGGACTGCACTGTAACGATAGTATTGGGGCAGTGCCCAGTGAGGGACTGCACCATGAGTTAGTTTTGAGGGCAGTGCCCAGTGAGGGACTGCACCATGAGTTAGTATTGAGGGCGGTGCCCAGTGAGGGACTGCACTGTAACGATAGTATTGGGGCAGTGTCCAGTGAGAGGCTACAGCACAACTATACCTGTGGAAACTGTCTACCATCTTCAGTTGGCCTCGAAGCTCCTTCTTGGTCAAATGGTCCAACATGCGGGCATCAACCAGCGACTCCATGAAGTAACTCCGGTACTGCGGGAGCCCGAGGCTGGGTAGCCAGTCATTCCCCACCCACTCATGGTTCATATCTCCGTAGGCCAAGATCTAAAGGATCAATACTCCAGAATTAAACCTGGTCTAAAAAAACAATTGAGACCAATTGTACATTTGAAGCAGTATCGGCTACCCTTCTATCAAACTGAACAAGCGTAGTTCTAGATTCACTGACAACGTAATAGGTCAAAGCGTCCTCTCAGGGTCAAAGGTTACAGAATGTTAAAGGCAGAATGAATGAAGCCTCCGCTGATGTTCAGCGGGTCATTTGAAGGTCCTGTTGTAATTCAACAACAACAACAACTGGCATTTATATAGTGCCTTTAGAACCATAGAAAAGTTACAGCACAGAAGGGGGCCATTCGGCCCATCGTGTCCGCGCCAGCTCGAAGAACAACCAGGTGCCCATTCTAATCCCACCTTCCAGCATCCGGTCTGTAGCCCTGCAGCTTGCAGCATTTTAGGTGCAGGTCCAGGTACTTTTTAAAAAGAGTTGAGGGTCCCTGCCTCTACCACCAATTCGGGCAGCGAATTCCATACACCCACCACCCTCTGGGTACAAAAGTTTTTCCTCATGTCCCCTCTAATCCTTCCACCAATCAGCTTAAATCTATGTCCTCTAGTTCTCAAACTCTCTGCTAGGGAAAACAGGTACTTCCTGTCTACTCTATCTAGGCCCCTCATAATTTTGTACACCTCAATCAAGTCTCCCCTCAGCCTCCTCTGCTCCAAGGAAAACAACCCCAGCCTATCCAATCTCTCCCCGTAGTTATCATTTTCAAGCCCTGGCAACATTCTTGTAAATCTTCTCTGCACTCTCTCCAGAGCAATTACGTCCTTCCTGTAATGTGGTGACCAGAACTGCGCACAAAACTCCAGCTGTGGCCTTACCAGCGTTTTATACAGTTCCATCATTACATCCATCCTTTTGTATTCTATACCTCGGCTAATAACGGAGAGCATTCCGTATGCCTTCTTCACAATCTTATCTACCTGTACTGCCACCTTCAGGGACCTGTGCATATGCACTCCAAGGTCTCTCACTTCCTCTACCCCTCTCAATATATTCCCGTTTACTGTGTATTCCCTTTTACTGTTTGCCCTCCCTAAGTGCATTACCTCACACTTCTCTGGGTTGAACTCCATTTGCCACTTTTCCGCCCACTCCACCAACCCATTGATATCTTCTTGGCGTCTACAGCTATCCTCTTCACTATCAACCAAACGGCCAATTTTTATGCCATCTGCAAATTTGCCAATCATGCCCCAAATCATTAATATATACCACAAATAGCAAGGGAACCAACACTGAGCCCTGTGGCACACCACTGGAAACGGATTTCCATTCACAAAGACATCCATCGACTTTTACCCTTTGTTTCCTGTTACTGAGCCAATTTTGGATTCAATTCGCCACATTTCCCTGTATCCCATGGGCTTTTACCTTTCCAGCCAGTCTGCCATGTGGGACCTTATCAAATGCCTCACTAAAATCCATATAGATAACATCCACTGCACTACCCTCATCAATCCTCCTTGTCACTTCCTCAAAGAATTCAATCAGATTTGTAAGGCTTGACCTTCCCTGAACAAATCCATGCTGACTATCCCTGATTAAACCATGCCTTTCCAAGTGACAGTTTATCCTATCTCTCAGTATTGATTCTAATAGTTTGCCCATCACCGAGGTATGACTGACCGGCCTATAATTGTTCGGCCTTTCCCTCATACCCTTTTTTAAACAATGGTATTACGTTTGCAGTCTTCCAGTCCTCTGGTACCTCCCCTGCAACTAGTGAGGATTGAAAAATGATCCTCAGAGCATCCGCTATTTCCTCCCTGGCTTCCTTCAATAGCCTAGGAAACAATCCATCCCGCCCTGGTAACTTATCAACTTTCAAGGATTCCAGTCCCTCTAGTACTTCCTCTCTCGTTATGTTTACCTTATCCAATATTTTGCACCTCTCCTCTTTAACTACTACATCCGGATCATCCCTTTCCTTTGTGAATATGGAGACAAAATATTCATTTAAAACCCTACCCACATCCTCTGCTTCTACACACAAGTTACCCTTATCATCCCTGATAGGTCCCACCTTTTCCTTAGCTATCCTCTTGTTCTTAATGTACTGATAAAACATCTTTGGGTTTCTTTAATCTTACTAGCTAATATATTTTCATGCCCTCTCTTTGCTTTCCTTATTTCCTTTTTTACGTCATCCCTGTACTTTCTATACTCCTGTAGGCTTTCTGCAGTATTTAGTTTTCTGTGACAGTCATAAGCTTTCTTTTTCTGCTTTATCTTGCCCCGTATACTTCTAGACAACCGGGGGGCTCTAAATTTGGCAGTGCCACCCTTTTTCTTTGAGGGGACGTGTCTGCATTGTACCCGTAGAATTTCACTTTTTAGTGCCTCCCACTGGCTTGCCACTGATTTCTCCTCAAGTAGTTGTGTCCAGTCCACTTCTGCCAAATCACCTCTCAGTTCTGTAAAATTTGCCTTCCCCCAATTTAAAACGTTTACTCCTGATTTAACTCTGTCCTTTTCCATAATAATGCTAAAACTAAGTGAATTGTGGTCACTATCCCCAATATGGTCACCCACTGTCACTTCACCCACTTGCCCATCTTCATTTCCCAGGACTAAATCTCGAATTGCATCCCCTCTTGTTGGCTAAAAAAGTTCTCCTGGATACCGATCAAGAACTCATACTGTTTGAATATAGTAAAATGTCCCAAGGCGATTATCGAAGAAAATTTCACACCGAGCCACATAAGAAGATATTAGGACAGGTGACCAAAAGCCTGGTCAAAGAGGTAGATTTTAAGGAGTGACTTAAAGGAGGAGAGAGCGCATTTTTTCCCCGTGTCCAATATTTTTGTAACTAGCTAACAAAAGTGTTAAAAGAAATTTTTTTTAAAAAGTACAATTTTTTTTAATGCCCCGATGATTTATCTCTCAGGTTTTTGATCGCAGCAGTCGTCCTGGAGATCAGTCTTTCATTCCTGGAGACTCCAGGCCAATCCTGGAGGGTTGGCAACACCTACTGCCACTAGGGTGCGCCCTATGCACCACTCAGCGATACAGGTGCCTGCTCCCAGCGGCAAGAGGCGACACCAAGGTGCACCCCCTCCCCACAGCACACAGGGACACAAGGGTCGTCTTCTTCCTTGGCAGCACACTGCAGCACAGGGCACTGCCCCCCCCCAAGGTGGCATCAGACTGCCCCTCCCCTCTCCCCACCCAGGTCCAATCTACAACATCTTAAACTGGATTTAAATGGGAGAAAGACAAGAATAGAAAACCCACCTGGTCCCAGCTGATTTCCTTGGACTCCTACCATCGGAGAGGTTAAAGGTTAGTGAGGCAGGAGGTGAAAGGATGCAAGAAAACAGTTAGTACAGTGGTTAGTGCGAGGTTAGTGCTGTATTCTACAGGCTAAGGGAGAGTAACAGTGCAGGGATTGGGACACTTCAATCAATTTGGACTCGGGGGTCAGCATGAGGAGAAAGCTGTTAGATACAAAACAGGCCCAGCACAACGCTGGGAAACCCACAGGATACCTTACCAGCTGTGCCTGGTACTGGCTCTGCAATCTCACCCCAACAGCCTCCACTGCTCCATCAAACGACCATCAATAAGGGACTCCTACCTGGACTGCCTCCCACTCATGGCCAAGAAGGTGCAGATTGTTATTTATTTGTTCTTGGGATGTGGGTGACTCTAGCAAGGCCGCATCTATTGCCTGTCCCTAGCTGAGTAGCAGTTGTTTTTACAAATGGGTAGCTTCCTTGACCACTTCAGAGGGCATTAAAAAGGTGTGTGTAGGCCAGACCAGGTAGGAACTGCAGGTTCCCGTACCTTCCCCCCATTAGTGAACCAGTTGGGTTCCCTTGCCATCCAGCCATTGTGCGACACCAATGCCCACACTATCTAGTTGACTCTTAATGCTCTCTGAAGTGGTCTGGCAAGCAGCACAAACAAGCTACTGGATAGCTCACCGCCATCTCCTCAGGGCAGCTAGGGATGGGCAATAAATGCGGCCTTTCCAGCGTCTTTCACCTACCGAGAGTAAATGCAGAATAATTTTTAAAATCTTCGTGCCTGTCAACTTTTTCCATTATAAATTCGTGTCCACATTTATAATGAAAACTGCCTATGTAAACTTGTCACGGTGTAATGACACTCTCCCACCAGTAGGAGACACTGCAGTACCACCACTGGCAGGAGGATGTAATTACAACGTGACAAGTTTGCATCTGTAGTTCCCATGATACATGTGGACATAAGAACTTATAATGGAAAAATATAAAAAGTAAGAATAGCATGTAGGACTTCAAAACTGAATAATCTGTGCGTCCTGGTCCAATTATCCCCAGCCTCTAATCCCACTTCACCTGAAGACTACCCTTGGTCTACATTCCCCATATTCAACATCAGAGAGATCGACAAATACTAAAAAAACATCGTCGATAGAGGTCTTCAAGATTCCCATGGGTTTGCAGAATTTGGATCCAGGAATCTTATTTCTGTCGGGCTCAGTATTCGAGGACTAAGGGACACAGTTTAAAGTCAAGGGTGTCAGAGGGAAAATAGGAAATTAGGCAACATTTTTCAATAAGAGAGTGAAAGAACTGTGGAACAGATTACCAGCGGAGGCGTGGGAGAACAGAACACCATGGCACGGTTTGAGAAAAAAAAGGAACTGGGTGAATTCCTGTTAGTAAAAGGGGAGCCAGAACTATTAATTCCAGAATCACGGGGAGGAATATGATGGAAGGTTTGGATGGGTCGGCCGCAATGGGCCAATGCCCAAACCATTACTCCCTTACTACGTAAAAATAAGAACAATCATCTCTCCGAACACGACTGCACTCCGAAAGAGAAAGAGACCCGAACTTTCAGCATCAGAAACATCCCATGCCGCAGGTTTGTTCCGCAGGAGCCTGTTGTCATAGCGACCTACCGTCCCCTCCAGGGTAAAATTCAAAATGCGATTTTAATTCAGCTTACTTAATTTTACATTGAAATGAAACACTTCTTAATCCTGAAAGAAATCGGTGGTAGCTTTTGTGGTTATGTCGGATAAAACCGTTTCTTCCCTGTTGCGTCAAATTTATTTGGCAAAGTTGTAACGTCGGAGATAAATAATCGAATTTAACTTAAAACTCGCTAAGGATATCAGCGTCTCGGCCTAAACGGACCGTGTGGCTCCAGGTGTTTACAGAACGAATGGCTCATCGTTCACGCCGGCGAGGACCCCGATGAAGATAAACGAAGATGACAAGACGTGGTCACTCACCGTCTTTGTTGCTGCCGTCAGGGTCTCCATCTCCTCGTGTGTTACCCAGACGTTGCCCGTGTTCTGGTCACACGGCCCAGGATGAAGGTCACGGAGATGGCAACGGAGAAAAAGAGGGAGGCACAGATTCAGAAACTTTACAACACGTAGAAATCGAGACGTATATAAACATCTAGCTAAAGAGATATCCTGTGCGCTGCCGCCTTTTAAACATGCTTGCATGGAGGCTGGGAGAGAGAGACAGAAATATATATGCACACACACAGAAATAGAGATAGAAAGAGATATATATATATATATATATATATATAGATATATAGAGAGTGAGATATAGAAATATAGAGAGAGATAGAGAGAGACAGAGGGAAATAGATAGATAGATAGATGGATGGATGGATGGATGGATGGATGGATAGATAGATAGATAGATAGATAGATAGATAGATAGATAGATAGATAGATAGATAGATAGATAGATAGATAGAGATATAGAGGGAGAGAGATATAGAGGGAGAGAGATATAGAGGGAGAGAGATATAGAGGGAGAGAAAGGTATAGAGGGAGAGAAAGGTATAGAGGGAGAGAGAGGTATAGAGGGAGAGAGAGGTATAGAGGGAGAGAGAGGTATAGAGGGAGAGATAGATAGATATAGAGAGACCGATATACAGGCCGTGATTGAATCAGACATGAACTGTGGATGGAGTGGGGTTGATGGACTGAATGGCCTATTCTCAGTCTGGATTTCCCTCTGTTTTTAACTCTCTATGTAAGGGTTAATCCAGCGCTCCCAGAGAACGCATCTCGGAAAGTTGCAACATATGCATTCCCCAGGATGGTGAATTCGCTCCTACAGTTCCTTAAGTTTGTGCTGCCGGGGGTGCTCAGCGCTCCGATGAAATTGCGTACCATTCGCGATGTGGTCGGTGCAGAGGGGCTGGTCAGGGACACCATTTCCTGGATCGCTAACCGAAGCTTCAGCCTGTGCAGGGGGTTACTGATTCCAATCTCGCGCTGGATCTCGGTGTCGGACAAGGCTGACATGATGGCGCCACTCTTGACGTTGGCTCGGCAGGCTGCCACGTACCAGGCGGGCATGCCTACCCACAACTATAGAGAGAGAGAGAGAGAGAGAGAGAGAGAAAAACACCTTCCTTAAACACAGAACCACACACCCAGCAGGTTACAGACAAGGCTCCCTACCCACTGCAGGCCCGTTTTTCCTTCCTTGTTTTTCTCCGTAGAGAGGCAAAGAATTTTACAGCAATAGAAGGAGGCTGCCATTCAGCCCATTGCACCCATGCCACCTCTCTGAAAGAGCTATCCACCCCTAAGCCCCAGCCCCCTCCCTCGCCCCATTCCCTTTTAAATGTTTCTTTTTCAAATATTTATTCACTTGCTTTTGAAACACTACTGTAGATTCTGCTTTCACCGCCGTTTCTGGTTGGACATTCCATGTCCCAGTAACCCTCTACATAAAATAATTTCTCCTAATCTCTCCCTTTCTTCCTTTTGGTGAGAATCTTAAATTTATTGCCTCTAGTTACTGACTCCCCAGACCAGTTAAGATAGTTTCTTTTCCCCTCTTGAGCTCATCGTTTCGAGCATCTATCAGATCTCATCAAGGAGACCTTAAAATTAGAGCCAGGCCAGTTCAGGGGTGATGTCAGGAAGCACTTCTTCACACAAAGGGGAGTGGAAATCTGGAACTCTCTCCTCCCAAAAAGCTGTTGAGGCTGGGGGTCAATTGAAAATGTAAAAACTGAGATTGATATATTTTTGTTAGGCGAGGGTATTAAGGATTACGGAACCAAGGCGGGAAGCACATCAGCCCCAATCCAACTGAATGGAGGAACGGGCTTGAGGGGCTGAATGGCCTTCTCCTGTGCCGATGTTCCTAAGGTGCTGCCTCTTTGCTGGGACGCAGCTCCTCGAACACCACCACTCCCTCACACAAGTGGCTATTGTTCAGGAGCGAGCAGTGTCAGCGAGCTATTCGACTGTGGAGGACATCATCCCCAATCCTGTCCTCCCATGCCATTCACGCAAGGGAGCTTTGCAGCAATCCGGACTGGAACCCCTGGATGATTTTCTTTCCACTCCCCAGCTCAGCGGTCAGTTGCAGCACCCATCTGCTGCTCTCGGCCGAGCTCACCCTAAGTCAGCACAGCCCACAGATTCAATCTGGGACCTGCGGTCTGTCCGGCTTAGTATATATATAATGAGCAGGGACCTTACCCAAGAGACCATGGAGGATTGATGGCTGCTAGTCCCCTTATCTACGTTTAGATTTAATAAAATACCTGTTGCACGAATCTACTCAACACGAGGCAGCTCAGATTACTGTGAATCTGGGACCTCCACAAGCAAAAAGGGTACTGATTACAGGAGACTGGAGGAAGCCAAGGGCAGTGATAAAGTCCCAAACCTGTGACTTCCACTGCCTAGAAAGACAAGGGCAGCAGGTGGCCATGCCTGCTCTCCCTTTAACTCCTGGACTACATACTTCTACAGAAATGAGATCGTTTCACCTCCAGCCACGCCACGACAGTGGGCCCGTCCCACGAAGCAAACGGGAGACCCTGCCGACATGCCTCCTCCAACAGCTCGTGCCTGCAAAGCAAATGTTTCATTCTTTTACTGAGAATGCTTTGAAACGGTTAAAAAATTAAAAGAACTTGCATTTATAAAGCGCCTTTCACCACCTCAGGATGTCCCAAAGCACTTTACAGTCAACGAAGAACTTTTTTGAAGTATAGTCACTGTTGTCATGTAGGAAACTCGGCAGCCAATTTGCGCACAGCAAGATCCCACAATCAGCAATGTGATAATGACCAGATAATCGTTTTTTTTTAAAGTGATGTTGTTTGAGGGATAAATATTGGCCAGGACACTGGGGAGAACTCCCCTGCTCTTCTTTGAATAGTGGCATGGGATTTTTTATGTCTACCTGAGAGGGCAGACGGGGTCCTCGGTTTAACGTCTCATCCTAAAGACGGCACCTCCGACAGTGCAGCACTCCCTCGGTGCCGCAATGGGAGTGTCAGCCTGGGTTACGTGCTCAAGTCTCTGGAGTAGGACTGGAACCCACGACCTTCTGACTCGGAGGCGAAACTGCTACCCACTGAGCTAAGGCTTTCATTAAATTAATGAAATTAAATCTCACTCTGGGGTAGGGATGTGTTTCTGAATTCTGTGTCGAACGAAGCAGCAAAAAAACGAAAGTGGGGCTTGTCAGTCAGAACTTAGCTGAGATATTCTGCAGTGAGGAGCAATCCAACTTGGGATCCAGTGACAGGAAGGTGTGACGTCACAGGCGGGTTAACGTTATCACGCGTGCCTCAAATATTCAGCACGTGAGGGGTGGGGTGGGTGGTGTCAATGTATCGTGACAGAAACTACACAGTAGGACATGTTTTACTGGACCAGAACAGTAACAAGGTTCATTATCAAAAGATATTATTTTATATATTGGAGTAGAATTCCTGAGCAGAAGATCAGAGGACCAAAAACACAAAGTCACACCCACATCACGCCTGTCAGTAGCTGAGAGAAGCCGGGAACTGGAGAACTACACTCCTGGAGTTACACTGCCCAGGGATAGTACTTACTGTACTCCTGGAGTTACACTGCCCAGGGATAGTACTTACTGTACTCCTGGAGTTACACTGCCCAGGGATAGTACTTACTGTACTCCTGGAGTTACACTGCCCAGGGATAGTACTTACTGTACTCCCGGTGTTACACACTCCAGTACTGCTCCTTCCTATCCCTCTCCATGCCCTACAGTCAGTAACACACAGCTCCACAATCACCATTCTGACTGATATTAGAGTCCAGCTCACTTATTTTCCCAACCAAGTTTCTGAGCACCAGCCAGTGTGACTGAACAAATGAATAAAACTGTCCAAGAGTAATCTGGTTTCCCAGCAGTAATAGTAACGCAGAAACTTACTTTTTCTTATTTCTCCGGTCCTTGTCTACTGGACCCCCCAATTTCGAGAGTCCCAGAGGGTCTTGAGGGGACATCTCCGTGTCTGGCGTCCCAGCTGAAGAAGAGACACAATACAGTCCGTTAGCCTCCTGTACCTGGGGTAAAGAGAGAGAGCGGCTCGGGATTTGCGAACATCTAGATCACACGCACGGTTCCAGGGCGTGCGCTCTGTTCTACTTTCCAGCCAGCGCCCGGTGACTGGGACGGACTGGAAGGAACACGATACACTACAAACACGTATACAGCCTGAGTTCCATCACAGGGCGAGAGAGTCAAAGGAGTTTACAGCAGAGGAGGCCATTCGTTCCATCGTGTCTGGGCTGACTTGTTGCTAAAGGAATCCAAAATTCATGGCACTACCCATAAGCCCTGGATATCCCTGTGTTTCGCTCACAAATGATTTGTGCTCAAATCCCTCTCCCCCTCCCTATCTCCGTAACCTCCTCCAGCCCTACAACTCTCCGAGATCTCTGCGCTCCTCCGATTCTGGCCTCTTGCGCATCCCTGATTTTAATTGCTCCACCATTGGCGGCCGTGCCTTCAGCTGCCTAGGCCCTAAGCTCTGGAATTCCCTCCCTAAACCTCTCCGCCCCTCTCTCTCCTCAAAACCTACCTCTTTGACCAAGCTTTTGTGGCTAATGTGGCTCGGAGTCTAATTTTGTCTGATTACACTCCTGTGAAAGTGAGGAACTTAAAGTAATTAATATTAGTAAAGAAAAAGTACTGAAGCAAATAATGGGACTAAAAGCCGACAAATCCCCTGGACCTGATGGCCTACATCCTAGTGTTCTCAAAGAGGTGGCTTCAGAGATAGTGGATGCATTGGTTATGATCTTCCAGAATTTCTTAGATTCTAGAATGGTTCCAGCAGATTGGAAGGTAGCAAATGTTACCCCGCTATTCAAGAAAGGAGGGAGAGAGAAAACAGGGAACTACAGGCCAGTTAGCCTGACATCAGTCGTTGGGAAAATGCTGGAATCCATTATTAAGGAAGTGATAACAGGGCACTTAAAAAATCATAATATGATTAGGCAGAGTCAACATGGTTTTATGAAAGGGAAATCATGTTTGACAAATTTATTAGAGTTTTTTTGAGGATGTAACTAGCAGGGTAGATAAACGGGAACTGGTGGATGTAGTATATTTGGACATAGAAACATAGAAAATAGGAGCAGGAATAGGCCATTTGGCCCTTCGAGCCTGCTCCGTCATTCAATATGATCATGGCTGATCTCTATCTCAATACCATATTCCCTCGCTCTCCCCATAACCCTTGATGCCTTTTGTGTCCAGAAATCTATCTAGCTCCTTCTTAAATATATTCAGTGACTTGGCCTCCACTGCCTTCTGTGGTAGAGAATTCCACAGGTTCACCACCCTCTGAGTGAAGAAATTTCTCCTCATCTCAGTCCTAAATGTCCTACCCCATATCCTGAGACTGTGACCCCTCGTTCTGGACCCGCCCCTGCATCCAGTCTGTCTAGCCCTGTCAGAATTTTATATGTTTCAATGAGATCCCCTCTCATTCTTCTAAACTCAAGTGAATACAGACCGAGCAGACCCAACCTCTCCTCATACGACAGCCCTGACATTCCAGGAATCAGTCTGGTGACCCTTCGCTGCACTCCCTCTATGGCAAGTATATCCTGTCTTAGGTAAGGAGACCAAAACTGCACACAATACTCCAAGTGTGGTCTCACCAAGGCCCTGTATAACTGCAGTAAGACATCCTTGCTCCTGCTTAAATCCTCTTGCAATGAAGGCCAACATACCATTTGCCTTCCTAACTGCTTGCTGCACCTGCATGTTTGCTTTCAATGACTGGTGTACAAGGACACCCAGGTCCCTTTGTACATCAACGTTTCCCAATCTATCACCATTTAAATAATACTCTGCCTTTCTGTTTTTCCTTCCGAAGTGGATAACTTCACATTTATCCACATTATACTGCATCTGCCATGTATTTGCCCACTCACTCAACTTGTCTAAATCGCCTGAAGCCTCTTTGCAACCTCCTCACAACTCACAATCCCACCTAGATTTGTGTCGTCAGCAAACTTGGAAATATTACATTTGGTTCCCTCATCCAAATCATTGATATACAATGATTTTGGCACAAATCATTGGACTTGCAAAAGGCACCCGATAAGGTGCCACTCAAAAGGTTGTTACGCAAGATAAGGGTTCATAGGTTTGGGTGTAATATATTAGCATGGATAGAGGATTGGTTAATGGACAGAAAACAGAGAGTAGGGATAAACGGGTCTGTTTCAGGTTGGCAGGCTGTAACTAGTGGGGTGCCGCAAGGATCAGTGCTTGGACCTCAGCTATTTACAATCTATATTAATGACTTAGGTGAAGGGACTGAGTGTAATGTATCCAAGTTTGCTGATGATACAAAGCTAGGTGGGAAAGTAAGCTGTGAGGAGGACACAAAGAGTCTGCAAAGGGATATAGACAGGTTAAGTGAGAGGGCAAAAAGGTGGCAGATGGAGTATAATGTGGGGAAATGTGAGGTTATTCACTTTGCTAAGAAGAATAGAAAAACAGAATATTTTTTAAATGGTCAGAAACTATTAAATGTTGGTGTTCAGAGAGATTGGGGTGTCCTTGTCCACGAAACACAGAAAGTTAACATGCGGGTACAGCAAGCAATCAGGAAGGCAAATGGTACGTTGGCCTTTATTGCAAGAGGTTGGCATACAAGAGTAAGCAAACCTTGCTACAACCGTACAGGGCTTTAGTACAGTTTTGGTCTCCTTACCTAAGGAAGGATATACTTGTTTTAGAGGCGGTGCAACGAAGGTTCACTAGATTGATTCCTGGGATGAGAGGGTTGTCCTATGAGGAGAGATTGAGTAGAGTGGGCCCAAATTCTCTGGAGTTTAGAAGAATGAGAGGTCATCTCATTGAAACGTATAAAATTCTTACAGGGCTTGACAGGGTAGATGCAGAGAGGCTGTTTCCCTAGCTGGAGAGTCTAGAACTAGGGGGCATAGTCTCAGGATAAGGGGTGGGCGATTTAGGACTGACGTGTGGAGGAATTTCTTCAGAGGGTGGTGAATCTTTGGAATTCTCTGCCCCAGGGGGCTGTGGATGCTCAGTCATTGAGTATATTTAAGGCTGATATCTATGGCGAGCAAATGGTAAAAAGTTAAAAACAGTGGATGTCCAAAGGAACCTAGGGGTTCAGGTACATAGATCATTGAAGTGTCATGAACAGGTGCAGAAAATAATCAATAAGGCTAATGAAATGCTGGACTTTATATCTAGAGGACTAGAGTACAAGGGGGCAGATGTTATGCTGCAGCTATACAAAACCCTGGTTAGACCGCACCTGGAGTACTGTGAGCAGTTCTGGGCACCGCACCTTCGGAAGGACATATTGGCCTTGGAGGGAGTGCAGCGTAGGTTTACTGGAATGGTACCCGGACTTCAAGGGTTAAGTTACGAGGAGAGATTACACAAATTGGGGTTGTATTCTCTAGAGTTTAGAAGGTTAAGGGGTGATCTGATCGAAGTTTATAAGATATTAAGGGGAACAGATAGGGTGGATAGAGAGAAACTATTTCTGCTGGTTGGGGATTCTAGGAGTAGGGGGCACAGTCTGAAAATTAGAGCCAGACCTTTCAGGAGCGAGATTAGAAAACATTTCTACACACAAAGGGTGGTAGAAGTTTGGAACTCTCTTCCGCAAATGGCAATTGATACTAGCTCAATTGCTAAATTTAAATGTGAGATAGATAGCTTTTTGGCAACCAAAGGTATTAAGGGATATGGGCCAAAGGCAGGTATATGGAGTTAGATCACAAATCAGCCATGATCTTATCAAATGGTGGAGCAGGCACGAGGGGCTGAATGGCCTGCTCCTGTTCCTATGTTCCTAAGTATATCCTTACCTAAGAAAGGATATACTTGCCATAGAGGAAGTGCTGCAAAGATTCACCAGACTGATCCCTGGGATGTCAGGACTGTCACATGAGGAGAGATTGGGTCGACTCGGTCTGTATTCACTCGAGTTTAGAAGAATGAGAGGGGATCTCATTGAAATATATAAAATTCTGACAGGGCTAGACTGGATGCAGGGAGGATGTTTCCCCTGGCTGGGGGGTCCAGAACGAGGGGTCACAGTCTCAGGATACGGGGTAGGACATTTAGGACTGAGATGAGGAGAAATGTCTTCACTCAGAGGGTGATGAACCTGTGGAATTCTCTACCACAGAAGGCAGTGGAGGCCAAGTCACTGAATATATTTAAGAAGGAGCTAGATAGATTTCTGGACACAGAAGGTATTAAGGGGTATGGGGAGAGAGCGGGAATATGGTATTGAGATTGAGGATCAGCCATGATCTTATTGAATGGCGGAGCAGGCTCGAGGGGCCGTATGGCCTACTCCTGCTCCTATTCCTTATGTGAAGCACCTTGGGACGTTTCACTACATTAAAGGCGCTATATAAATGCAACTTCCCATTGTTGTTGCTTCAAAAATTTATCCAATCTTTCCTTAAAAGATTCTGCCTTGACCACGTGTGTACCAAAGAATCCCATGCTCCAACAGTCCTCTGCATTAATCCCTACACTATGATGTGGTAGAATCTCTCATCCAGGGAAGCAGCGAGGTCCCTCAGACTTCTTGTCTCAGTGGGGGGGGGGGGGGGGTGGAGTTCGAGTCTGGGGGGGGGCGGGGGGGACTGTCCAGCCTTCAGATTTGTTGTCCGTGTCGTGGGGGGGTGGGGTAGCCAAGAGTGCAAATCTGGGGACCGCCCATCACGGAGTCGCTGCCTCAGTCAGGGGAAGGGGGCAAAGGCCAACCTCCTGTGCAGTGGATTGGTGGGAGGAGAGGCAGGCAAAATCGAGTCCAGTCACCTTTGACCCAGGTCCCCGTGCCCAAACCCCCCAAACCCTCCAGTCCCAGCTCTCCAGGGTGAAACGGGATTATGGCTGTGGGGATCGCACCTTGTGACGAAGGCTCCCTCACGCCGTGTCCCAGGCGCCCTTTCTCTTTCTTCCCAAACAGGCGGCCAATGGATGACTTGATGCTCTTCTTCTTGGGGACCTTGTGCAGGGAGTCCTGGCTGCTGCTGCTGCTGCTGCCCAGCCCGTCCTGGAGAGCTGACAAACTGGCAACGCCACAAAAATATTACACGTTCAGTCATTCAGATATAACCACCACCCCCCCAAACCGGCACCTCTGACCGAGGTCTCTCACGGCCCCACAGCCTTCACTGGGCGAAAGTTGTCTACAACTCATCAGCAACAAAACCACAATAAAGTAATCAGGGTCCTTTTTTTTCCTTAAAAATATAATTATCTTTTTTGTTGCCTTTTATCTCCTTTCCTCCTCTCCTGAAGGGGTTCAATCTTGCCGAGGTGTCGTGGATGCCAGCTAGTACCTTACACCAAACCGCCAGCAGCATAATCACAGAGGCACAACACGCGGGGGCCCTGTGCCAGGGTGGGTATCGATACTCTTATTTCCCCACGTGATGAGCTGTTGATCCTGGCTGTAGAAGGTGGCAAAATGAACCCTAGCACCTGCCAACAGAGAGGGAGTCACCCAGAGCTCCGGCAATCGGCCTGGGATCGGTTCCCTGCGCTCCCCTCGCCCCCATTACTGGGGAAATGATGTGTGGCGGAGGGGGGCACTGAGGAGAGGGAGTTTTGATAAATCGACACTGGGGCAGTTTTAAATCCATATATTAAAAAATTGCATAGGCTCACGGACACTATACAAACAAATGCCACGTGTTGTCTCCAAAGCTGTCAGATTTGCCCCGTACAAAACTTGCTATTAATACCAAAGAAACCAGCACAATAAAACGCAGTCCCATTCCCCACAAACGGTAGAAACACATTGTGCATCTCGTCCATTATCCAGAGACGGTCACTGAAGGAACATCACTGCGGTCACAGTAACTCCAGGTGCCTCCGCTACACATACCACAGGTTCAGAGACGACACCCGCCCATAATTTGCGGCATGACTGGGCTTCCGATCATTCTGACATTACATAGAATGTACAGCACAGGACCGGGCCATTCGGCCCAACTGGTCTATGCCAGCATTTATGCTCCGCACGAGCCTCCTCCCTCCCGACTTCACCTCACCCGATCAGCATATCCCTCTATTCCTTTCTCCCTCGTGTACATATCGAGCTTCCCCTTAAATGCATCTACGCTATTCACCTCAACCACTCCTTGTGGGAGCGAGTTCCACATTCTCACCACTCTCTGAATAAAGAAGTTTCACCTGAATTCCCTATCGGATTTGTTAGTGACAATCTTATATTTACACAGTTCTGACGAAAGGTCTTCGACCTGAAACGTTAACTCTGTTTCTTTCTCCACAGATGCTGCCTGACTTGCTGAGCTTCTCCAGCATTTTCTGTTTTTATTTCAGATTTCCAGCATCCGCAGTGTTTAGCTTTCGATTTATATTTGCATTTTGATCTGCCCCACAAGTGGAAACATCTTCTCTACATTTACCCGATCAAACCCCTTTCATAATTTTAAAGACCTCTATCAGCTCACCCGCCCCCCCCTCCCTTCCTTCTCTTTTCTAGAGAAAAGAGCCCCCGCTGGTTCGGTCTGTGCCACTTACCTGCGGACCTCTCGATTGTCATCCAGAGCGCTGGCCTGCAGAGCCTGGGTGACCCTCTCCAGTCGGACAGCCCGGGGCGTCAGAGGCGGGGACGTTTCGCACTGGATGATAGCCTTATCCTCGCGCGCATCCTCCTTGGTGAGGGAATTCTGGGAGAGGAAAAAGCATTCACCCGTTAATAATCTACTGGTAAAGAGGCAAAAAGTGACAGATTTGGAAAACTGAACAACTTCCCTTGTTGCACCCGCTAAGTATCGAGTGTTCCCAGGCTCAGATACAAAGACCAACTCTGCTACATAACTAGTTAAAGCAACACCCACTTTCAGACCAGGCACAGAATGGTCCCAATCCATGGGCTTTTCTCATTGTTATCTCATATAGGTCTCAGAAGAAGCACTCTATTCACAACAGTACATTTCCAGTTTGTTATCATTTACCAATATAACCTCGCTTATGATTGCCGAAACAATTGATATCACACCTAATGAAAACCCATCAAGACCAACCAAGCTCATGGCCCTGTAGAGGTTTATTTTGCCTTTTCCATGATTAAAGGGTTAACTGCCCGAGTACATTGTAGAAAGTAATAATTCCCAATCCAGGTGACAGATGCGCACAATTTTGCTCCTTATGTTTTCATGCCATCCCAGATGGTTAGCACCGAAACTGCAGTTAGGTTCTATAAAAGGCAAATATCCCATCCATCCAGCTGAGGACTAACAACAACAGCAACAACCTGCATTTATATAGCGCCTTTAACTAGTAAAACATCCCGAGGTGCTTCACAGGAGCGATTATCAAACAAAATTTGACACCGAACCACATAAGGAGATATTAGGATAGGTGTAGGTTTTAAGGAGCATCTTTAAGGAGGAGAGGGAGATGGAGAGGTTTAGGGAGGGAATTCCAGAGTTTAGAGCCTAGGCAGCTGAAGGCACGGCCGCCAATGGAGGGGCAATTAACACTGCGGATGCGCAAGAGGCCAGAATTGGAGGAGGGCAGGGATCTCGGAGGGTTGTAGGGCTGGAGGAGGTTTCAGAGATAGGGAAGGGCGAGGCCATGGAGGGATTTGAAAACAAGGATGCGAATTTTAATATGAATGCGTCGTCGGACCGGGGGCCAACGTAGGTCAGCAAACAATGTAGGACTATGCAAAGAAGGAGCAACATAGAAGCCATGTGGTTCTTCCATGGACCAGGACATTGAGGTCCTAATTTGGAAAGGGCAAATCGACTTATCCACCCACAAACCTCCTCTGTACTGAGAAGCCTCACAATAAGTGGCCGTGGCACAGTAGGTAGCACTCTTGCACTCCACAGACTTCAGCACATAATCCAGACTGACACTCCCAGTGCAGTACTGAGGGAGTGCTGCACTGTTGGAGGTGCTGTCTTTCAGATGAGACGTTAAACAAGGCCTCGTCTGCCCTCTCAGATGGACGTAAAAGTTCCCACGTCCCTATTTCGAAGAAGAGCAGGGGAGTTCTCCCCGGGGTCCTGGGCCAATATTTGTCCCTCAACCAACACAACTAAAAAAAAAATTATTATCTGGTCATTACCACATTGCTGTTTGTGGGATCTTGCTGTGCGTAAATTGGCTGCCCCGCTGCCTACATCCGAGCAGTGGCTACACTTCAAAAAAGTACTTCAATGGCTGTAAAGCGCTTTGGGACGTCCTGAGGTTGTGAAAGGCGTTATAGAAATGCAAGTCTTTCTTCCTTTTAGGTCATCGAGCAGGTCAATTCAGGGTCAACCACTGAGAGGTCCTGAGAGGAGATGGGGACTGGGCTGCATGGCACGGGCTGGGCGTGGAGTGCCTGCTGTTTGGGGGGGCGAACATCAAACCCGTGATAGAGTGGGGGAGCGAGGGGGCGGAGCGATACCGGCCGGACTGCGGACCCTCCAGCATCCCGCTGCCCACTCGACTTTAAAAGACTTGAGACAGAATGCTACGGCAAGTACATCTCGCTAGTCTGAAATGGAATGAAGGTGATACAGACGGGCCATGCTTTTAACTGTGACTTGATAAAGATATCAGTGAAAAAAATGGGAATGTTCATACAATCAAATTAGTGAACGTAATACCAGGTGGCACATGAGATTATCTTTATGTGGAGCTGATTATATGGCCTTGATTTTATCTAGAACATTTAATATATTATATACCTCAAGAGAGAGTCTAACCACCTCCCCTTGACATTCAATGACATTACCATCGCCGAATCCCCCACCATCAACATCCTGGGGGTCACCATTGACTAGAAACTTAACTGGACCAGTCATATAAATATTGTGGCTACAAGAGCAGGTCAGAGGCTGGGTATTCTGCGGCGAGTGACTCACCTCATGACTCCCCAAAGCCTTTCCACCATCTACAAGGCACAAGTCAGGAGTGTGATGGAATACTCTCCACTTGCCTGGATGAGTGCAGCTCCAACAACACTCAAGAAGCGAGACACCATCCAGGACAAAGCAGCCCGTTTGACTGGCACCCCATCCACCACCCTAAACATTCACTCCCTTCACCACTGGCGCACCGTGGCTGCAGTGTGCACCATCCACAGGATGCAATGCAGCAACTCGCCAAGGCTTCTTCGACAGCACCTCCCAAACCCGCGACCTCTACCACCTAGAGGGACAAGGGCAGCAGGCGCATGGGAACATCACCACCTGCACGTTCCCCTCCAAGTCACACACCATCCCGACTTGGAAATATATCGGCCGTTCCTTCATCGTCGCTGGGTCAAAATCCTGGAACTCCCTTCCTAACAGCACTGTGGGAGAACCTTCACCACACGGACTGCAGCGGTTCAAGAAGGCGGCTCACCACCACCTTCTCAAGGGCAATTAGGGATGGGCGATAAATGCTGGCCTCGCCAGCGACACCCACATCCCGAGAATGAACAGAAAGAGGTACCCCATTAACCACTTCCTCCCTGGACTGTACTGCTTGGACTTCTCCAATGGTTTTGTCAAAGCTCATCCCCTTTACACAGGTTTCTTGCTTTCTTTTTTCGCTTTCCTTTTCTTCTCTTTCTTTCTTTCTTCTAAAACTCATGGGCTCGACAGTCTGTTCTGCTGATGCATCGTAGCATTTTATTTACTTTTTAGGAACGAATTTGGCTTTATAACTTAAATGGACTATTCCGATGCTCTCTTGGCATTGGCCGGCCTCCCATCATCCATCCTCCGTAAACTTCAGCTCATCCAAAACTCTGCAGCCCCGTATCCTAACTCGCACCAAGTCCCGTTCACCCATCATCAGCCCCCCCCCGCCCCCCCCCCCCGTGTTCGCTGACCCTCATCGGCTTCCGGTCCGGCAACGCCTCGATTTTAAAACACTCCATTCTCGCGTTCGAATCCCTCTGTTGGATGGTGGAAAACTTACCGTGTTTCCGACACTGAGCCGATCACCCTCTCGGGCGGGGCTGTGAGGCACCAGTCTGGGTGTGGAGTGCCCGCTGTTGGGGGGCGAGGGGCTGGCAAGCGTCGAAGCCGTGACGGAGTGGGGGAGCGAGGGGCCGGAGCGGTACCGGCCGGACTGCGGACCCTCCAGGGTCCCGCTGCCCACCCGACTTTCAATCTCTTCCGCTCTCAGTTCCGTCGTCTCCTTCTCCTCTTGAATCATTCTGAAAGTAAACAAACGAGGAATTCACCAACAACAACAACGTGCATTTATATAGCGCCTTTAATGTCGTAAAAAACAACTAAAGGCGCTTCAGGCGTTATCAGGCAAAATTTGACACCGAGCCACCCTAGAGAGAGATCAGGACAGGTGACCAAAAGCTTGGTCAAAGAGGTAGGTTTTAAGGAGCGCCTTAAAGGAGGAGAGACAGGCGGAGAGGTTTAGGGAGGGAATTCCAGAGCTTAGGGTCTAGGCAGCTGAAGGCACGGCCGCCAATGGTGGAGCGATAAAAATCGGGGATGTACAAGTGGTCAGAATTGGAGGGGCGCAGAGATCTCGGAGGGTTGTAAGCCTGTTACCTGTTTGCTATCAAAATTCTGCAGGTGGAACTCATTCCTTCACTTATTACAGTAGCAGTTATGCTGTGTTGCTGCAGCTGACACATCCCCTCTGTGTCTCCGGCAGGGTTGGGTAACGTACTATAATCGGGCACTACTATTCCTCTTTGGGACCCGGGTTCACATGCAGCACCAACAGAGGGCATGAATCATAGCATCATACAGCACAGAAGGAGGCCATTCGGCCCGCTGTGTCCGTGCCGGCTCCAAGGAGAACAATCCCAGCTTTCCTAGTCTCTCCACATAACTGAAGTAAGTCTGCTCCCCTGCAAAGCCTCTTAACAAAAGTAGTTTGGAAAACCGCACTCTAAAATCCTTGGGGAAATAAAGAGAGAGAGAGAGAGAGAGAGGAATAAAAAGAGAGAGAGGGGAATAAAAAGAGAGAGAGAGAGAGGAGAAGAGAGAGAGGAGGGAAGAGAGAGAGAGAGAGAGAGGGGAATAGAGAGAGAGAGGGGAATAGAGAGAGAGAGGGAAATAGAGAGAGAGAGAGAGAGGGAAATAGAGAGAGAGAGAGAGGGAAATAGAGAGAAAGAGGGAAATAGAGAGAGAGAGAGAGAGGGAAATAGAGAGAGAGAGAGGGAAATAGAGAGAGAGGGGAAGAGAGAGAGAGGGGAAGAGAGAGAGAGGGGAAGAGAGAGAGAGGGGAAAAGAGAGAGAGAGGGGGCAATAAAGAGAGAGAGAGGGGGCAATAAAGAGAGAGAGAGAGAGAGAGAGGTGCAATAAAGAGAGAGAGAGGGGCAATAAAGAGAGAGAGAGGGGGCAATAAAGAGAGAGAGAGAGAGGGGCAATAAAGAGAGAGAGATGGAAATAGAGTGTGTGAGAGAGTGTGTGGGGGAGAGAGTGAGTGATTGTATGTGCTGTCTTGGTATTGCATCGAACCCATGCTGCACCGTGACTTAGGAAGACTTAATGCTATCCCTGGGTCCCCAGAAAGGAAACATTTTTATTCACTCGTGAGTTCATCAGCAGGTTGCTATGTACACACACATTAATACATACACATACTTACTCCCACACTGAAACATAGTCACTAATTAATGGAAAACACTGCTCGATGGTGTCTAGTACTGTTCGAACGGCCAGCCCGTTTCAGATGATACTCTCACCGTATTTCTTTGTTGATGGCCTCCAGCTGTTCCTGAAGCATCAGGGCGAGTGTCTGGACATCCGTTTGGCCACTTGGGGACAGGATGTCAGCGGAGCTGAATATCGTCTCCCGGTCCTCATCATCAATGTCCGAGCCATCCACGTCACTCTCAAAGGCTTGGGCTACATTGGCCAGGACGTTGGCCTGCTGGGCACGCTCCCATTCCTGCTCATTCAAGGTCTGCACCTGATCATGAAAGGCAATATATAAGTAGCAGAATTTATTCCCAATGAGTGGCGCTTGTACGATTTTACAGCTCCCTGACACACTCACACTGCACGAGATCCAACTCCCTGACACACTCACACTGCACGAGATCCAACTCCCTGACACACTCACACTGCACTAGATCCAACTCCCTGACACACTCACACTGCACTAGATCCAACTCCCTGACACACTCACACTGCACTAGATCCAACTCCCTGACACACTCACACTGCACTAGATCCAACTCCCTGACACACTCACACTGCACTAGATCCAACTCCCAGACAGACACACTGCACGAGATCCAACTCCCTGACACACTCACACTGCACTAGATCCAGCTCCCAGACACACTCACACTGCGCTAGATCCAACTCCCTGACACACTCACACTGCACTAGATCCAACTCCCTGACACACTCACACTGCACTAGATCCAACTCCCTGACACACTCACACTGCGCTAGATCCAACTCCCTGACACACTCACACTGCGCTAGATCCAACTCCCTGACACACTCACACTGCGCTAGATCCAACTCCCTGACACACTCACACTGCGCTAGATCCAACTCCCAGACACACTCACACTGCACTAGATCCAACTCCCAGACACACTCACACTGCACTAGATCCAACTCCCAGACACACTCACACTGCACTAGATCCAACTCCCAGACACACTCACACTGCACTAGATCCAACTCCCTGACACACTCACACTGCACTAGATCCAACTCCCTGACACACTCACACTGCACTAGATCCAACTCCCTGACACACTCACACTGCGCTAGATCCAACTCCCTGACACACTCACACTGCGCTAGATCCAACTCCCTGACACACTCACACTGCGCTAGATCCAACTCCCTGACACACTCACACTGCGCTAGATCCAACTCCCAGACACACTCACACTGCACTAGATCCAACTCCCAGACACACTCACACTGCACTAGATCCAACTCCCAGACACACTCACACTGCACTAGATCCAACTCCCAGACACACTCACACTGCACTAGATCCAACTCCCTGACACACTCACACTGCACTAGATCCAACTCCCTGACACACTCACACTGCACTAGATCCAACTCCCAGACACACTCACACTGCACTAGATCCAACTCCCTGACACACTCACACTGCACTAGATCCAGCTCCCAGACACACTCACACTGCACTAGATCCAACTCCCAGACACACTCACACTGCACTAGATCCAACTCCCAGACACACTCACACTGCACTAGATCCAACTCCCTGACACACTCACACTGCACTAGATCCAACTCCCTGACACACTCACACTGCACTAGATCCAACTCCCTGACACACTCACACTGCACTAGATCCAACTCCCAGACACACTCACACTGCACTAGATCCAACTCCCAGACACACTCACACTGCACTGGATCCAACTCCCAGACACACTCACACTGCACTAGATCCAACTCCCTAACACACTCACACTGCACTAGATCCAACTCCCTGACACACTCACACTGCACTAGATCCAACTCCCTGACACACTCACACGGCACGAGATCCAACTCCCTGACACACTCACACTGCACTAGATCCAACTCCCAGACACACTCACACTGCACTAGATCCAACTCCCAGACACACTCACACTGCACTAAATCCAACTCCCTGACACACTCACACTGCACTAGATCCAACTCCCAGACACACTCACACTGCACTAGATCCAACTCCCAGACACACTCACACTGCACTAGATCCAACTCCCAGACACACTCACACTGCACTAGATCCAACTCCCAGACAGACACACTGCACTAGATCCAACTCCCTGACACACTCACACTCCACTAGATCCAACTCCCAGACAGACACACTCACACTGCACTAGATCCAACTCCCTGACACACTCACACTGCACTAGATCCAACTCCCAGACACACTCACACTGCACTGGATCCAACTCCCAGACACACTCACACTGCACTAGATCCAACTCCCTGACACACTCACACTGCACTAGATCCAACTCCCAGACACACTCACACTGCACTGGATCCAACTCCCAGACACACTCACACTGCACTAGATCCAACTCCCTGACACACTCACACTGCACTAGATCCAACTCCCAGACACACTCACACTGCACTAGATCCAACTCCCAGACACACTCACACTGCACTAGATCCAACTCCCAGACACACTCACACGGCACTAGATCCAACTCCCAGACACACTCACACTGCACTAGATCCAACTCCCAGACACACTCACACTGCACTAGATCCAACTCCCAGACAGACACACTGCACTAGATCCAACTCCCAGACACACTCACACTGCACTAGATCCAACTCCCAGACACACTCACACTGCACTAGATCCAACTCCCAGACAGACACACTGCACTAGATCCAACTCCCAGACACACTCACACTGCACTAGATCCAACTCCCAGACAGACACACTGCACTAGATCCAACTCCCAGACACACTCACACTGCACTAGATCCAACTCCCAGACACACTCACACTGCACTCGATCCAACTCCCAGACACACTCACACTGCACTAGATCCAACTCCCAGACACACTCACACTGCACTCGATCCAACTCCCAGACACACTCACACTGCACTAGATCCAACTCCCAGATACACTCACACTGCACTAGATCCAACTCCCAGACACACTCACACTGCACTAGATCCAACTCCCAGACAGACACACTGCACTAGATCCAACTCCCAGACACACTCACACTGCACTAGATCCAACTCCCAGACACACTCACACTGCACTAGATCCAACTCCCAGACAGACACACTGCACTGGATCCAACTCCCAGACACACTCACACTGCACTAGATCCAACTCCCTGACACACTCACACTGCACTAGATCCAACTCCCAGACACACTCACACTGCACTAGATCCAACTCCCTGACACACTCACACTGCACTAGATCCAACTCCCAGACACACTCACACTGCACTAGATCCAACTCCCAGACACACTCACACTGCACTAGATCCAACTCCCTGACACACTCACACTGCACTAGATCCAACTCCCAGACACACTCACACTGCACTAGATCCAACTCCCAGACACACTCACACTGCACTAGATCCAACTCCCAGACACACTCACACTGCACTAGATCCAACTCCCAGACAGACACACTGCACTAGATCCAACTCCCAGACACACTCACACTGCACTAGATCCAACTCCCTAACACACTCACACTGCACTAGATCCAACTCCCAGACAGACTCACACTGCACGAGATCCAACTCCCTGACACACTCACACTGCACTAGATCCAACTCCCTGACACACTCACACTGCACTAGATCCAACTCCCTGACACACTCACACTGCACTAGATCCAACTCCCTGACACACTCACACTGCACTAGATCCAACTCCCAGACAGACACACTGCACTAGATCCAACTCCCAGACACACTCACACTGCACTAGATCCAACTCCCAGACACACTCACACTGCACTAGATCCAGCTCCCAGACACACTCACACTGCACTAGATCCAACTCCCAGACACACTCACACTGCACTAGATCCAACTCCCAGACACACTCACACTGCACTAGATCCAACTCCCAGACACACTCACACTGCACTAGATCCAACTCCCAGACACACTCACACTGCACTAGATCCAACTCCCAGACACACTCACACTGCACTAGATCCAACTCCCTGACACACTCACACTGCACTAGATCCAACTCCCAGACACACTCACACTGCACTAGATCCAACTCCCAGACACACTCACACTGCACTAGATCCAACTCCCTGACACACTCACACTGCACTAGATCCAGCTCCCAGACACACTCACACTGCACTAGATCCAACTCCCTGACACACTCACACTGCACTAGATCCAACTCCCAGACACATGCTGGGAGAAAGAGAAAAGAAAATCATCAGGTTACACTTCAGTAAACGAATCAGGCTCAGAGAACTGACCTGTGCTCCAGACAGGAGGCTGCTGACACTCACTGTCTAGCCTTACATGTGACGAGCGACTATAGGAGGGAGGGAGGCAGGGGTCAGGGTCCATGGAACCGGGAGGCCAGGCAAGCCCTTTCCAGGTTTCTGTCAACGTTGCTCTCCAAATGGAGTGCGCATGGGGCTATCCCAGGTCAATAGTACATCACGGGCACCTCCCCCTTAAACATCGTGGCCACCTCCCCTTTAAACGAATACCATTATCGACACAACCAGAAACATCGGGGGGGGGAGGGCGGGGGAAGAAAAACTGAATTAAACGAAAAAAGAAACCTTGCTTTTGTATTTGTTGAAGAACATCCAAATCCCGACATGAAATCTTTCTGCGGGAATTGGGCAGTGACAGTCCGTGCTATCGCAGGTATTGAAAGTAGTACTGCTCGCATTCAGAATGTAAAAGGGACGCAAGGCTACTAAATGTTAGTGTTGAACACAGGCTGCCTCCAGCCTTCCTGCGAATGACCTCACTCTGCTGTACAGTGCTGGAGGTCATCAGCACTGACTGGGAACAGCCTGTTCCACACTAGCAAGCACGAGATACGTAACACAGAAAGCCACTGATCTGTACACTTACGTGCTGCAGAGTCCGTACGAAAGCAGGAAGAGAGGGGTGAGAGAGTGAGAGAGAGAGAGAGACACACACGGCCTGTTAACATTTAGTAACATAAAGAACAAGAGTGGGCCATTCAGCCCCTCAAGCCTGCTCCTCCATTCAATTAGATCATGGCTGACCTGTACCTCAACCCCATTTACTTGCCTTTGCTCCCTATTCCTCGATGCCCTTACCCAACAAAAATCTATCAATCTCAGTCTTGAAGGCTCCAATTGACCCCCAGCACCCACAGCCTTTTGGGGGAGAGAGTTCTAGATTCCCACTATCCTTTGTGTGAAGAAGTGCTTCCTGATTTCACTCCTGAAAGATCTAGCTCTAATTTTGAGATTATGTCCCCCTTGTTCTTGATTTCCCCCACCTGAGGAAATAGTTTCTCCGTATCGACCCTATCGAATCCTTTTAACATTTTAAACACCTCAATCAGATCATAAGAACATAAGAACATAAGAAATAGGAGCAGGAGTAGGCCAATCGGCCCCTCGAGCCTGCTCCGCCACTCAATAAGATCATGGCTGATCTGATCCTAACCTCAAATCTAAATTCATGTCCAATTTCCTGCCCGCTCCCCGTAACCCCTCAATCTTCTAAACTCAAGGCGTATATTTCACAACGTTGGTTTTCAAACTTCTCCCCAAGGTTCTCCAGAGCTACTACCCTCTGAAGACTGAAAGGCCTTTTGTGTTTTTACAGTCTGCATCCCAATTCTTTCATGTAACAAGAAGATGATGAAGAGAGCTTCCCTCTCGATTTCTGAAGGAGAATGAAACAAACGGACTTAATACGCCCCAACCTATGAGGATTTGTGCCTGCCTCCTCCCCTCCCCTCAGTAAATGACTTCTGCTTCAGGGAGGGGAAAGGCAGGGATATCAGCACCTCCTCAATCTGAGGCAGAAATGTCGACCCCATACAAGCCAATGCCCCAACAGGTAGCTGGACAAGCAGCAGGAAGCTTGCCAGTACTTTGTACTGGTAGGTAGTGTGGGTTAAGCTAGTTAAACCCCAACAGGACCTGCGCTGCCCTAAGCTTTAGTTCATGCCAACCAGCACCCGAACCTCGGGCAAACAGAGACGCCACCTGTGTGAATTCCTCAGCAGTTTTATTTGGAGACTCTTAAACATGGCGATGGGTTCCTGCACGTCTTTAAGATAATCGGCAAAAAAGAGGGGGAGATGAGGAGAAATGTTTTTTTTACGCAGCGAGTTGTTACGATCTGGAATGCGCTGTTTGAAAGGGCGGTGGAAGCAGATTCAATAGTAACTTTCAAAAGGGGAATTGGATAAATAATTGAGAAGGAGAAATTCGCAGGGTTATGGGGAATGGGACTAATTGGATAGCTCTTTCAAAGAGCTGGCACAGGCACGATGGGCCGAATGGCCTCCTTCTGTATGATCTGTTTGTATGATTCTATTCTATTCCACATGGCAGACATCCAGCTGACCAAAAACAATTCTCCAATCTATAGGAATTGGTTTATTGCCTTGTCACTCATTTGCTATCACTGCAACTAACCTGTGTCGATACAGGGCTACACACACATGGTTTAGTAAACTAATTCCACTGAAAAAATTGCTGTTTGAGGATGTCACCTTCAGCTTCAGAAAGTAGCTGATGTTCAGAATCATGTTTGAGCCAATTTCAAAGAGCGTTTTGAGACCCAATACTTTTAACTGACAGTGGCTGTTCATAGAATCAAACAGCACAGAAAGAGGCCATTCAGCCCATCTTCCCTGTGCCGGCTCTTTGAAAGAACTATCCAATTAGTCCCCGCTCTCCCGCTCTTTCCCTGTAGCCCTGCAATTTCTTTTCCCTCTTCAAGTATTTATCCAATTCCCTTTTGAAAGTTATTATTGAATCTGCTTCCACCGCCCTTTCAGGCAGCGCATTCCAGATCATAACAACTCGCTGCGTAAAAAAAATTCTCCTCGTCTCCCCTCTGGTTCTTTTGCCAATTATCTTAAACCTGTGTCCTCTGGTTACCGACCCTCCTGCTGATGGAAATAGTTTCTCCTTAATTACTGAGTCACCAAAAAATCTAATCGGGGATTCAGGAGAAACTTCTTTAGCCAGAAAGAAGAACTTGCTACCACAAGGAGTAGTTGAGGCGAATAGCATAGATGCATTTAAGGGGAAGCTAGATAAGTACATGAGGGGGAAAGGGATAGTTTATGCTGATAGGGTTAGATGAAGTAGGGAGGGAGGAGGCTCGTGTGGAGCATAAACACCGGCATAGGCCTGTTGGGCCGAATGGCCTGTTTCTGTGCTATAAATTCTATGTACTTCTATTTACTCTATCAAAACCCCTCATAATTTTGAGCACCTCTTACTAAATCTCCCCTTGATCTTTTCTGCTCTACGGTTATTCACATGTTTCTGAAAACAGCCCAGTGTAAAATAACGCAACGCTCGGTAGCGACACCTAGTGCTGCGAAACATTCACTGCTGACGAAGCTTTGTAAACGGGATTCTGGAGCCCGAGAGACTTTAAGTGCTCAATCCCTCATTTTACCTTCGAGGGGTCATCCTTAAGTGCTGCCCACCGTCCTTTGTGGGGTCTTCGAAGGACCCCCGTGGTGCTATAGATGTCCACGTGGCTGCCCATGGGAATGCCGGAGCTGTGGGAGTAACGCAGCTCTGACGCACTGCCCGGGAGTGACCTGTTATTCCAAATAATAAATAAATAAACAGCAGTGCAATGGATAAGAAGACCCGAGTCAGAGAAAAACTGTGTATTTTTTAATATTTATGGAAGGAAAGAAAGGACTTGAATTTATATAGCGCCTTTCACAACCTCAGGACTTCCCAAGGCGCTTTACAGCCAATGAAGCACTTTTGTCATTGTTGTAATGTAGGAAATGCGGCAGTCAATCTGCGCACAGCAAGATCCCACAAACAGCAATGTGATAATGACCAGATAATAACCAAATATTGGCCAGGACACCGGGGAGAACTCCCCTGCTCTCCTTCGAAATAGTCCCATAGGATCTTTTACGCCTGCCTGAGAGGGCAGACGGGGCCTTGGTTTAACGTCTCATCTGAACCTCGGCACCTCCGACAGTGCAGCACTCCCTCAGTGCCGCACTGGGAGTGTCAGCCTAGATTTTGTGCTCAAGTCTCTGGAGTGGGACTTGAACCCACGACCTTCTGACTCAGAGGCGACGGTGTGTGGACACCTGTTTCACTGCAGGGCATGGCCTCTCTGGGTTGGGGTAGAACTCACAGTCCTTGTCAGTGGGTTGGAAATGGCCATTGGTCAAGAGCTGTTCACAGAAGGAGACACCGGGTTAGAGTTTCCTTTATGGGCGCCCAATGAGGCTCCTACCTGCTGGCAGAGTCTTTGGTATTAGAGACCCCCAGGAAATCCCCATGGTGGTTGGGGGGGGCCCCGAGGGCAGAGACCCCCGTTTCCACTTCCAACAACAACTTGCATTTATATAGTGCCTTTAATATAGTGAAACGTCCCAAAGCGCATCACAGGAGGGTCATCAGATCGAATGTGACACCGAGCCACATAAGGAGATATTAGGACAGTTGACCGAAAGCTTGGTCAAAGAGGTTGGTTTTAATTAATGTCTTAAAGGCGAAGAGAGAGGTAGAGAGGTTTAGGGAGGGAATTCCAGAGCTGAGGGCTGAGGCAGCTGAAGGCACGGCCGCCAAAGGAAGGCACATCCGGGGAATGTCAATTCCTCAGGAACAGTGAATAGGAAAATCCGAGTGGGGGGAAAAAGCCTGTTTTACTGACGTGAGAAGGCCATGCGCCTGGAGGATGGACCAATGGCAGTCGTGGGGGGGCCGGGCGGTTGGAGGCAGGAGGTCATGTGATGAAACCTCCAGGAATCGGCCCAACCAGAGTTGGCAACCCTAGTTACTTATCTGCTCGGAAGGAGGATCACAGACCTGGGAGCAATTCAACTTGTTGCTAACGGCAGGGGTGGAGGGGGGGAAGTGGCTAACTCTTTCATCTCTCCAACTTTGGATTGAAAAACATATCTGGTGCCAGCGTGATCGCAGTATATTCCTTTTACCTTGAATACGCATCGCGAATACCGGTCTTTGTTCTCAACTGTTCCAGCTCCGTCTGCATCCTCTCCACCTCCGCCATTAACTGCTCCTGTGAGGAGAAAACAGTTACTCACCGCACACCAAAATACCCGAGATAATAAAACGGTCAACCCAACTCCGCTAGGGTGGATTCAAAGGCACGTTTGTCAACATTCATAGAACCTTCCGGCAAAACCCAGAGAATATCATCAAGCAAACATGCAGGGCGGTGGTAGAAGTGTCAGTCTTGGCTCAGCGGGTAGTACTCTGACCTCTGAGTCAGAAGGTCACGGGTTCAAGTCCCACTCCAGAGACACGAGCACATAATCTAGGCCGACACTCCAGTGCGGTACTGAGGGAGTGCTGCACTGGTGGAGGTGCCGTCTTTCGGGTGAGACGTTAAATCGAGGACCCGTCTGCCCTCTCAGGTGGACATAAAAGATCCCATGGCACTATTTCGAAGAAGAGCAGGGGAGGTGTCCTGGCCAATATTTATCCCTCAACCAACATCATTAACAAAAACAGATTATCTGGTCATCATCACATTGCTGTTTGTGGGATCTTGCTGTGTGCAAATTGACTGCCGCGTTTCCTACAAATCAACAGTGACTACACTTCATAAGTACTTCATTGGCTGTAAAGCGCTTTGGGATGTCCTGAGGATGTGAAAGGTGCCATATAAATGTAAATTCTTTCTCTGTTTCATTGCTTAGGTAACTAATGCAAGTTGTACAGAGCAACCTGTGCACCTCTGAGTACCAGCAATGGGCAGGTCTGTGTTATATTCCGCACATGCAAAACCAAGTATAGCTCTGTAAACACCTGAACAAATATTTAGTCAGTTAAATAAAACGTCAAAGGCACCGAACACACATTGGAGCTCAGTGCGGCGCCGGGAGCATTTCAGTGAAATCCACTCCAATTGCCTTTCAGAGCAACGACCTACAGTAAGGAACAGGAGGAGGCCATTCAGCCCCTCGAGCCTGTTCCGCCATTCAATCAGATCATGGCTGATCTGCACCTCAACTCCATTTACCCGCCTTTGCTTCGTATCCCTTGGTCCCCTTTACCCAACAAAAATCTCTCGATCTCATTGCTGAAAACTCCAATTGCCCCCCCCAGCATCCACAGCCTTTTTGGGGGGGAAGAGAGTTCCAGATTTTTTACTACCCTTTGTGTGAAGATGTGCTTCCTGATTCCACTCCTGAACGGCCTAGCTCTAATTTTAAGTTTGTGCCTCCTTGTTCTGGACTCCCCCCACCAGAGGAAATAGTTTCTCTGTATCTACCCTTAAGGGCTCACGTGCGGGAGAGTTATTTGATAGTGGGCATGAGTGGTATGTTTGAAAAAGCCTTAAAATCGTAACAAGTTGATGCCTTCTTTACAGTGCCAGACAAGTATAACGGGCGTGTGCGTGTGAACGCCATTTGCCCACCTGGCCGTTTTAAGTTAATAAAATTAAAAATCATTGAACGAATAGCATTTCCCCACCAGAGGGTATGGTTTCTCCCTATCTGTTCTATTGAATTCTTTTAAACATTTTAAACACTAGTTGGAAGACCAGTTGGCATTAACCGTGGAGAAAGAGCAAGCAGCAGAGCAAGAGGTGCAGATCCTGCCGCACGATGGTTTCTCCTTTTGTTTACTTTCACACGGAGAAGGAGAGTAAATGCATCGATCGCCTCGGTGACTCATTCAGTGAATGGGACAAATGGTTTCCTTTGAACAAATGCAGGTCATTGCACAGAAACCCACGTATAGGAAGCCTGGTGCGCTCCATCACACCAGTGGTGTGAGGCACCACGTAACCCTCCTCACAGTCAGAATCCAAGGGCAGTCAGTCCCGACACAGACACAGTCAACAGCGGGCAAGTTAGTCCGCTAATGACAGCTCGAGGTGCCAACCCTCCAGGATTGCCCTGGATTCTCCAGGAATTAAATACTAATCTCCAGGACACTGCTGGGAGCAAAAAAAACCAGGAGAAAAATCGTAGGGGCAATAAAAAAAAGTGTTTTAAAAAAAAAATCTTTGAATACTTTTGCTTATTAGTTACAAAAATATTGGACATGGGAAAAAGTGCTGTTTGACTGACAAGCCAAGAATCATCCAATTGGGTAATGAGTTTATTCACTTTCCGATTGGCCGTGGGAGGGCAGGGCACCGTGAGGATGGAAATGTCGGGCGACCAATGGCGGGAGCGTGGGGGCGGGGCGATTGGAGGCAGGAGGTCATGTGATGAAACCTCCAGGAATACGTCCAGCCAGAGTTGGCAACCCCTAATGATGGGCCTGGACAGTCGCCATCACAAAAGATACAATCGGCAACAGGGTAATGGTGGACACAGTTTGGTTGACGGGACAGTCAGTCCCATCACAGCCACATTCAATGGGTAAATCAGGCCTGTCACTTGATTGCTCGGTAACTCCCTGTGCAAGCAACAGGTTTTCATCATGCCATATAGGATTCTGAGGCTCTGGGCCTACCACAGAAGGACTTTGCGTTACTTTTGGCCGTACGCAGCCCAAATGGAGAAGTGCAGACTGGAAATACCTTGTTCAGCAGCACTTCTTCCTGGACTTTTTTGATGTTAGAGAGCTCCTGACTTAGTGTATTCTACAAGGCGAGGGGTTAAAGGGGGAAAAAAAGAGACAGAAAAGGAAAGGCAGATATTAGAATATCTTAGCAGTCAGACAACGGAGCAGAAAGATCCACACGAAATGTACAGCAGACAAAAAACATTACAGAGACAGCCAACCCATTGTTCCTATTTCAGTGTGCCTAAAACAAGTACATGGATGTGAATTCCCGGCCTCATTGTACTGTATACATCTCAGCAAGTGTACTCTCACCGCCTTCTGCATGTACTCGGCCCATGTGCCCTCACTGGCTTCTGCAGATCCTCAGCACCTGTCCCTTCATCTTGTTAATCGTATTCCCCAACCAGCCAGGCCACTTCAATATTCATGTTGTGGCCAAAGCAATCTTTGGTTTCCTTAAAATTACATTTTGTTTCATCAGAGGGAAATTTTTTGGATTTTATGCCCGGGTGGCAAAGGGCTGCTGATCAGAGGATCTGACAGCACAGAAGGAGGCCATTTGGCCCTTCGTGCCTGTGCCGGCTCTTTAAATGAACAATCCAACATCTGATTGTCTGTCCAAAAGCAGCAAATGGCTCCTCTCTCAGCAACAATTCCCAGGTACTCCTTGCCAAGGTGGGGGGGGGGGTTACTGTGTTGAACAGCAGTTTGAACCCTGCGACAGCTGCCATTGCCCCCCGCTCTCTCCCCACATTGCCCCCCCCCGCTCGCTCCCCACATTGCCTCCCCACTCGCTCCCCACATTGCCCCCCCGCTCGCTCCCCACATTGTCCCCCCCACGCTTGCTTCCCACATTGCCCCCCCGATTGCTCCTCACATTGCCCCCCCAACTCGCTCCCCACATTGCCCCCCCCGCTCGCTCCCCACATTGTCCCCCCCACGCTCGCTCCCCACATTGCCCGCCCGCTCGCTCCCCACAATGTCCCCCCTACGCTCGCTCCCCACATTGCCCCCCCGCTCGCTCCCCACAATGCCCCCCCGCTCGCTCCCCACATTGCCCCCCCTGCTCGCTCCCCACATTGACCCCCCGCTCGCTCCCCAAATTGCCCCCCGCTCGCTCCCCACATTGACCCCCCGCTCGCTCCCCAAATTGCCCCCCGCTCGCTCCCCACATTGCCCCCCCGCTCGCTCCCCACATTGACCCCCCGCTCGCTCCCCACATTGCCCCCCCCGCTTGCTTCCCACATTGCCCCCCCCGCTCGCTCCCCACATTGACCCCCAGCTCACTCCTCACAATGCCCCCCCCCCCCGCTCGCTCCCCACATTGACCCCCCGCTCGCTCCCCACATTGCCCCCCCCCCCCCCACTCGCTCCCCACATTGACCCCCCGGCTCGCTCCCCACAATGCCCCCCCCCCGCTCGCTCCCCACATTGCCCCCCCCCCCCCACTCGCTCCCCACATTGCCCCCCCCGCTCGCTCCCCACAATGCCCCCCCCCGCTCGCTCCCCACATTGCCCCCCCCCCACTCGCTCCCCACATTGCCCCCCCCCCCACTCGCTCCCCACATTGACCCCCCGGCTCGCTCCCCACAATGCCCCCCCCCCCGCTCGCTCCCCACATTGCCCCCCCCCCCCACTCGCTCCCCACATTGACCCCCCCCCCCCCGCTCGCTCCCCATCACGTGTTCATCGAGGGCAATTCTCACCTTCTCTTCCAGCGCGGCCATCCTCTCCTTCAGGTGGAGCTGTAGCCGTTCGTTGGATTCGGAAAGGAGTTTGTCGACTGTCTCTGACAGGCGCTTGTTATGCTCGTCATTCATTTTCTCCCTCTGCCGAGCCTGTCCGTAATAAAGACACGTTTCAAACACACAGTTAGGTGGGTCATGAATTGTGTGCAGGGGCAAACAATGTGGGGGGAGGGGGGGTAACAACTCCTCCTTGGTAACCCCAGGCCTGGGGAGGAGAGGGGCAGAGGGAAGGATAAAATCAGCCAGGATTTCTTCTGGATTGTCGGCATGTGTGGATATCGGATGAGGGCAGGATTACGTTCCTTCATGATGTCCCCTTCCCACGGGCTCTCCACAGTCGGCTGCTACTTGGGCTTAGATTTTCCGACCGTAAGGCCCATTTAAAACCAATGGGAGGTCGAAATGTCCAGGGCTTACCGTCTAGGTTCACACCTATGGGGCTAAGTTGCAGATCTATGCTCCTGGTGTGGAGCCTCACTAGCAACGAGCGAGGAATGGATAATGGGGACTGGAATGTTGTATCCCTCGCTCCGCTGCTGTGCTCCCCGCAGCTCCGTGCCGGGAGC
Organism: Heptranchias perlo; assembly: GCF_035084215.1. NCBI lineage: Eukaryota > Metazoa > Chordata > Chondrichthyes > Hexanchiformes > Hexanchidae > Heptranchias > Heptranchias perlo. The sequence goes on from NC_090364.1 coordinate 5,002,960, forward strand.
TCAGCTTTGCAAAATTACCCACATGAACAGAAATTGGAGAAGAGATTTGGGGCGGGGGGGCGGTGCTGAGAGAACCTGCGGAAACACCAGCCCCCCACCTCGTGTGGAACGACAACTCCCCCGTGAACCACGCTGCCCCCCATGAAACAACCCCCCACTTCCGCCCCGGCGGACCCACACGCCGTTGGTGAGCTACCATCGGAGGAGAGGAAAATTCAACCATGTGTGTTTTTCCTGATCGTAAAAAGAGTCGCATTTGGAAGACTTAAGTGGGGCTAGTCTAAATCATCGATTTAATCTAAAAAGAAACAGCAGCTTCTCTTACACTTTTTTTAGAATCTGCAGTTTAGAATTCTGATTTTTTTTTTAAAAAGAGGTGAGCGAGTCCACAATATTTAACATAAATATTCTCAAGTATCGCTGTTCCCTTCACTCACTCCAGTGACATTTCAATTATCAGGGATAAAGCAATTCCTGCTGTGGGGTATTGGGGGACGTTACCCGTTGCAACTCCTGGTTTTTCTCCTCCAACTCTGCTTCCAGCTGGCACAGCCTTTCCTCGATATTCCCGTGCCTTTCCTCAGCCTGAGGCGGTAAAAGTTCTGGATTAGTAGGATCCAAATACATAACAACAACTTGCATTTATATAGCGCCTTTAAGGCAGTAAAACGTCCCAGGGCGCTTCACAGGAGCGATTATCAAACAAAATTTGACACCGAGCCACATAAGGAGATATTAGGACAGGTGACCTAAACCTTGGTCGAAGAGGTAGGTTTTAAGGAGCGTCTTAAAGGAGGGGAGAGAGGCGGAGAGGTTTAGGGTGGGAATTCCAGAGCAGCTGAAGGCTGCATCGGGAATGCACAAGAGGCCAGAATTGGAGGAGCGCAGAGATCTCAGAGAGTCGTAGGGCTGGAGGAGGTTACGTAGGCAAGGCCATTGGAGGGATTTGAAAACAAGGATGAGAATTTTAAAATCGAGGCAAAGGCCGAGGCACAGAGGGCAGGAGCCGAGGCCTGGTGCCGCAGGGGCTATGAGAGCCCGCCCTCTCCAGACGCAAGCAGTCAGTGCACCCTCACCCACGAGACATAACAGGCGCCGTCGCAGAATCAGCGGACACGTGCTACCCCGACGTGCCTCACAACTATTTTTAAAATTTCAAAGAGGGTGGCTCGTATCGTAAGGTGTCAGCTGTGGCTCAGTGGGTATCATTCCTGCCTCTGAGTCAGAAGGTCGTGGGTCCAAGTCCCGCTTCAGAGACTTAAGCACAAACTCTAGGCTGACAGTGCAGCACTGAGGGAGCGCTGCACTGTCGGAGGTGCCGTCTTTCGGATGAGACCTTAAAACAAGCCCTCTCGGGTGGATGTAAAATATCCCTGTGGCACTATTTCGAAGAAGAGCAGGGGAGTTTTCCCCGGTGTCCTGGGCCAATATTTACCCCTCAACCAACATGACTGAAAACAGATTATCTGGTTATTATCATGCTGATGTTTATGGGATCTTGCTGTGCGTATATTGGCCACCGCGTGTCCTACATTACAACAGCGACCACACATCAAAAAGTACTTCGTTGGCCGCAAAGCGCTTTGGGACGACCTGAGGTGGTGAGAGACGCGACAGAAACGCAAATTCTTTCTTTCACGCTGCACCGAGTGTCGAGCTTCTGGTGAGCGAGAGAGAGAGAGAGAGAGAGAGAGAGACAAGCCATTCGGTCGCCCGGCGCCTGGGCTGTTACCTTGTTCAGAGCAGCCACTCGCTGCGCCAGCTCCGCCTCGACCTCCGGGAGAGTCTCCGCCTTTCGCATCGTCTGCTGGAGCTTCTGTTTGGAGGAATCCAGCCACTCCTGGAGCTGACGGTTCTTCTCCTCACTCTGAAAGGGGAAACACATCTCCGGTGAGCGGCAGGGCGCGGCTCGCTCTTACCGCGCCAGCGAGGAAACCGTGGCAACGCACGAATGCCTCGGCTTCCTACTTTCGTGCATATGGGATCTTGGGCTTTAAAAATAGAGGCATAGAGTACAACAGCAAGGAGGTTATTACTAAACCCTTAATAAAACACTGGTTAGGCCTCAGCTGGAGTATCGTGTCCAATTCTGGGCACCGCACTTTAGGAAGGATGTCAAGGCCCTGGAGAGGGTGCAGAGGAGATTTACTGGAATGGTACCAGGGATGAGGGGACTTCAGTTATGTGGGGAGACTGGAGAAGCTGGGATTGTTCTCCTTAGAGTGGAGGAGGTTAAGGGGAGATTTAATAGAGGTGTTCAAATTACTTGGTGTTTTGATAGAGTAAATAAGGAGAAACTGTTTCCACTGACGGGAGAGTCAGTTATCAGAGGTCACAGATTTAAGATAATTGTTAAAAGTACCAGAGGGAGAGATGAGGAGATTTGTTTTTACGCAGCGAGTTGTTATGATCTGGAATGCACGGCCTGAAAGGGCGGTGGAAGCAGATTCAATAGTAACTTTTAAAAGGGAATTGGATAAATACTTGAAAAGGAAAAATTTTCAGGGCTATGGGGCAAGACTTGGGGAGTGGGACTAATTGGATAGATCTTTCAAAGAGTCAGTACAGACACGATAGGCCGAATGGCCTTCCTTTGTGCTGTAAGATTCTATGAGCTGGCGAGGGGCTTTCAAGTCTTCACCGTGGGTTGCCCACAGCGGGACAGGCCGCCCAGGTGCCCTGCAAGGTGAGGGTAGCCCGAAGTTTGGCTACTCCTGCGAATTGGCTCCTCGGCTGAAATCGAAATCATCTGATACCTAAACCTATATTCGCGCGCCACCTGGTCAAAGGCCCGAATAACTCAATGGCATCATGCACATGTTGTGACTAGTACCGCAGGCAGTAGGTCACTTGTTTTGTGTCCGGACTGATGCCATGGACATTTCATTCTTACATTTGGGCAGCAGATCAAGAAATTACAACCGCATTAAATATTCTACTTATCTAGTGACCATTTTAATTGGTCCAAGACCATTATCTTATGGGAAGGGATCCAACAAGCCGGAGTAATTTACTGATAACCAATATGGAACAATTCCAGTAGCTCCATCAACCAACAGTTGGAGTCATCATTCGGGAACTAAATGAAAGGAATAAACGACTGAATCTGGAAACTTGGTTTATTGTCAAGGCCTTGGAGAAGGGGCAGAGGAGATTTACCAGAATAATACCTGGGATGAAGGACTTCAGTTTTGTGGAGAGTCTAGAGAAGCTGGGATTGTTCTTACAGCAGAGGAGGTTAGGGGGAGATTTAATAAAGATGTTCAAAATTACGAGGGGTTTTGATAGAGTAGATAGGGAGAAACTGTTTCCAGCGGCAGGAGGGTCGGTAACCAGAAGATACAGATTTAAGATAATTGGCAAAAGAACTAGAGGGGGAGATGAGGAGTAATCTTTTTACACAGCGAGTTGTTATGATCTGGAATGCACTGCTTGAAAGGGCGGTGGAAGTGGATTCAATGGTAACTTTCAAAAGGGAATTGGATAAATACTTGAAAAGGAAAAATTTGCAGGGCTACGGGGAGAGTGCAGGGGGGAGTGGGACTAATTGGATGGCTCTTTCAAAGAGCCGGCACAGGCGCGATGGGCCGAATGGCCTCCCCCTGTGCTGTATGATTCTATGAAGTGGATTGGTGATGAAGAGGAACGTTTTCTAGCATCTGACTCCATGCATGGATTGCACCCTCCCATGGCCCGAGCACCATGAAGGAGGAGCGGGCCATTCAAACACGTGGTGCCTGTGGTTCCCTCGGCAGAGTGTGTAGCGCAAGAGCGAGGCGGGGTCCTTCCATCTGCCCACCATGTGGTCATGTTCTACTCCTCACCCTCCCCAACTCAACAACAGCTTCATGGAGACAAAAAAAATAAAATTGGAGAAAAGTTCGGTGACCAAAGAGGTAGGTTTTGAAGCAGGAGAGGGTTTAAAGGGAGTGTGGGCCAAGAAGACTAAAGGCCCTGACACCAAAGGAGGAGTGCAGGTTGAGGAGGAACGTAAAGGAGGCCAGAGTCGGAAGAGTGTTGGGCTGGAGCAGATTGCAGAGGCAGACCATGGCGAGGCCATGGCGGGTCATGTATAAAGACTAAGATGCTGATTTCAGTGCACTGGGGTCAGGAGCCAACGGAGACTGCTCAGGGCGAGGGTACAAGGGAAGTGGGATTTAGTGCAGGACAGGCTGTGTGGGAGAACATGGGAACAGGAGGAGGCCATTCAGCCCCTCGAGCCTGTTCCGCCATTCAATTAGATCATGGCTGATCTGTATCTTAACTCCATTTACCCACCTTGGTCTGTAACCTTAACACACCCTTGCCTAACAAAAATCTAATTCCAGATTTCTACTATGCTTTGTTTTAAGAAAGGTGTGACATCACCACCGAATGGCCTAGCTCTAATTTTAACAGCCTAGCCCCCTTTTTCTGGACTCCTCCCACCAGAAGAAATAGGGGGTGGGGGGGGGGAATTTTGGATGAATTGTGGAGTTTACATTGGGAAAGAACAAGGGGAGCATAAACATAAAATTAGAGCTAGGCCGTTCAGGGGATATGTTAGATAGCAATTCTTCACACAATGGGTAGTGGAAATCTGGAACTCTCTCCCCCCAAAAATCTGTTGAGGCTGGGGGTCAACTGAAAATTTCAAAACTGAGATCTATACAATTTTTGTTGGGTAAGGGTATTAAGGGATATGGAACCAAGGTGGGTAATTGGAGTTGAGATACAGATCAGCCATGACCTAATTGAATGGTGGAACAGGCTCGAGGGGCCAAATGGCCTCCTCCTGTCCCTAAGAAAGCTCCAGTGGAAAGATGCTGGAAACTGGCTCATGACCAGTGCACTTGGCCGGTTGTAAAAAGAGTTAACTCAATTGTCCCTTTCGCCCAGCTCGGTGGAATACTGAGGGAATCTGGGCTGGGTAGTTCCAATGCTCCAAACTCCTGAAGTTAAGAATAAAAGAGGAACAGCTACCTGCTTGAAGAGGGACTCCTTGCTGGCCAGCTCGTTCTCCAGCTTATCGTTGGCATCATGAAGCGACGTAGCTTCGCGCTGTGCACTGAGGTAACGTTTCTCCAGTGTCGTTATTCTCTCCTCCATGTCTTCTCTCTGTGCTAAGGCCTAAAGCAGGAAAGCGATGAGCGACAGCCCATAAAGAGGTACAATGTCTGGAGCAGTGGTAACAACAACAACTTGCATTTATATAGCGCCTTTAACACAGCAAAAATGTTCCATGGCACTTCCCAGGAGCGGTGTCAGACAAAAATTTGACACCGAGCCACATAAGGAGATATTAGGACAGGTGACCAAAAGCTTGGTCAAACAGGTAGGTTTTAAGGGGTGTCTCATTGGAGGAGAGAGAGGCGGAGAGGTTTAGGGAGTGAATTCCAGGTTTAGGGCCCAAGTAGCTGAAGGCACGGCCGCCAGTGGTGGAGCGATGAAAATCGGGGATGCACAAGAGGTCAGAATTGGAGGAGAGCAGAGATCTCCGAGGGTTGTAGGGGCTGGAGGAGGTTACGGAGATAGGGAGGGGCGAGGCCACGGAGAGATTAGAAAACAAGGATGAGAATTTTAAAATCGAGGCGTTGCCGGACCGGGAGCCAATGTCGGTCAGCGAGCACACCTTCAGTTGGAGCATGCACTGGGCAGCAGTTTAGCAAAGGCATGAGGTTCCCAACTTTACAGTGTCAGCTGTGGCTCAGTGGGCAGCACTCTCGCCTCTGAGTCAGAAGGCTGTAGGTTCACAGTCCCACTCCAGAGACTCGAGCACAAAATATAGGCTGACACTCCCAGTACAGTACTGAGGGAGAGCTGCACTATTTGACGTGCCGCCTTTCGGATGAGATGTTAAACTGTAGGCCCCATCTCCCCTCTCAGGTGGACCGTAAAAGATCCCGTGGCTGCTATTTCAAAGAAGATCAGTGGAGTTCTGGCCAATATTTATCCCTCAACCAAACAGACGATCTGGTTTTTATCTTATTGTTATTTGTGGGATCTTGCTGTGCGCAAATTGGCTGCTGCGTTTCCTGCATCACAACAGCGACTACACTTCAAAAGTACTTTATTGGTTGTAAAACGCTTCGGGACATCCTGAGGTCATGAAAGGCGCTATATAAATGCAAGTTCTTTCTTTCTAACTCAGAAAAGCACAAATTTTAAATCGTTACCAATTTCCAAAGTGGACGTTCGAGCGACACAATTGTGCTCACCCGAGAGGGACCAGAAACAGGGGGGGGCCTGAGCCCCCTTCCCATCTCCTCCGCGGAAGGTCCACCATCAGTTGATTCTCCTATTCTCCTGGCTGAAAGAGAGAAAGTCAGGCAGGAAGCGGTCATGGAGGTCAAGATGGAGTGGACAGACAGCGATGTCAATCCATTACTTTTCATCCACCTCCAAAATCAAAGCAAGTTTCCTTCCAGTCCCGCCTGCAGTCAATCGGTAAATAGATCAGTCACTTCACCTGCAGGGAAACCTTATTAAAGTCAATAGTCTAGAAACCACTGTTGGTCTTCGAGGGTCAACGCTTAATGAGTTCATATGACATTCCTTTGTGCAATATTTGGAGGGAGGTATTAACTCATTTGAAATGAAACATGTTAATGTTTCCTTTAAAATAGCGAACAATGGAATCGCCATATATTGCCGATGGTCCTTTCTCGGCTTTTACCTCACCTCTGCCACTTGATAACAAACGTATTTGGCAAACGAAATGATTGCCACACAAAGGGGCAGCACTTCATTCAACTCAACCCGTTAAGAAATCAACATTTTGCCTCGGAATCTGGCCACCCCTCACTCGACCTTTAGCGTTCCGAGCATGATGAGTCATCGCCAAGCTCAGAAGCTCGCAATATTCCCACGGCTAGTTAAAGTTCACCAGATGCCAGGCTCTGCTCAGTCGCACTCGGTACCTCTTTTAAATCCCGCTGGAGCTTGGCGTTCGCCTCCTCTGACTTGATTAGGTCCTTCTGCGCCGTGCTCAGCTCCTCCTCCACCTCAGCCACCTTCCGGCAGAGTGCGGCCAGTCGCTCTTTCATCTGGAGCAGCTCCGAGCTCTGCCTCTCGATCTGGTCCCGACACTCGGAGTCGCCGTCTCCAGACAGCACTGTTCCGTTCGTCAGCCTCTGCATTACGGGAAGGACGAAAGGGGCTCCGTTAATGGTCGATGTTCACCCAGCCCCCGCACCGCACTCCATAAAAACCCAGGCCAGCCTTTCCACGTGCGCGTGCCACGGGTCGATTCTGTGTCATCGCGAGCATGACCTTATGCATTGATGCCAATGTTCAGCATCACATGGGACCGGTTGCCCGCTCTGGCCGAGGAGCGACGCTGGCAGGGAGCACAGGTCAGGAAATTGCGAGTCTCTGATTTTCCACCCATTTAGATTAACAGACGGAAAATCAGGACAATCAGGCCCAGAACTTCTCACCGTGTGTGTGTGTGTGTGTGTGTGTGTGTGTGTTCGCGCGCGCGTGCTTTATACTCCACACGAGCCTCCTCCCACCCCACTTCATCTCACCCTATCAGCATATCCTTCTATTCCTTTCTCCCTCTTGTACTTATCGAGCTTCCCCTTAAATCCATCTATGCGATTCACCTAATCTACTCCATGCGGTAGCAAGTTCCACATTCTAACCACTCTCTGGGTAAAGGAGTTTCCCTTGAATTCCCTATTGGATTTATTACTGTCTATCTTATATTTATGGCCCCTAGTTTTGGACTCCCCCACGAGTGGAAACATCTTGCAACTTGAACTCCACTAATTTTCTCCTCTTCTCTTCTCGAGGCGCTAACGTGGGTTGGGCTCTGATTCTACGGGCACGGACGGTGCGCCAGGACTGTGCCAAACTATGAACCGGGACAGTTGAGTGCCAGCAGGCTATAGTTGGGGGCACGACAGTTAGGCCTGATGCCAACAGCAACACACACACATGCACCTTCCCAGCCAGGACTACTGATCAGGAGCAGGAAGCAATGGCTTATTTTTTTTTATCTCTTCTCTAGCCCAAAAGCCAATTGTAGCACCCCAACTGCTGCCTGGTTGAGATCAAGAAGCTGATGACCCCCATGTTGATGACCTTTCCCCGCTCCCCACACCCCCGCCAAAACCCCAACAAATTCATATTTCTACTGAGATGCGGGATACTGTCTTGCTTGTGGTACTGGACTAGCAACCCAGAGGCAAATCATGGACGAGCTCCGAATTTAATAAATCTAGCAATTTATGGGCGGCCACTACTAAAGAGCGACCGTGGAGGTCGTCAGAAATGCCCAACTGGTTCGTTAATGTCCCTCAGGAGAGTGAGCCTGCCACTCCTACTCAGTCTAACCTCCATGTAACTGGAGTCCCATTAGATTCATTTCACCCTCTGGGCAACGAAGGACGGGCAATAATTGTTGCCTCACCAGCATTGCCCACATTAGTGACCGAATAAGTCAAAACTCCATTTTTATTGCATGGGATTTTTGAACCAGTGGTTGCATTCCATCATCGGCCTGTTTATAACACGTCCCGCTTGCTTATGGCGACCGAATCATTCAAATCCAAATTTTAATACACAGGACATTTTTTTTTTATTTGACTTTTATCGGTATTTGGGGCAGATCTGCATTCTGCGATTCTGTCCTGTTTTTCTCGGTGAAAATCTGCAATACGGCCAACGGGTTCAAGCCTTGCCCGAGCCAGAGGGGATGGGGTTGGAGATTTCCGAGCGTGCGTTTGAACCTAGATGGGACGGATTTCTTCCCGCACAACGCTCCACTTTTCCAGTACAGGCCACTCACGTCCTGGGCCGATGTTTCCAGCTCCTCTTCCAGTATCGAGACTCTTTCCAGTGCCACTCGCAGCCTCTCCCGTACCTGCCAACCAAACATTGGGGAATTAACACGTTTTCCCCCAATACCCCAACGGGTGAGAACGCGAAAGTGCACAGAGACCCGGAAGAATAATCCAGGGAACGCGGCTTTATAAATAGAGGCATAAGAGTACAAAAGCAAGGAAGTTGTGTCAAATGTTTATAAATCACTGCTTTTGTATTGTATCCAATTCTGGGCACCACACCTTAGGAAGGGTGTCAAGGCCCTGGAGAGGGTGCAGAAGGGATTTACTAGAATGGTGCCAGGGATGAGGGGACTTCAGTTATGTGGAGAGCCTGGAGAAGCTGGGATTGTTCTACTTAGAGCAGAGAAGGTTAAGGGGAGAATTAATAGAGGTGTTTAAAGTTATGAGGGATTTTGATAGAGTAAATAAGGAGAAACTGTTACCACTGATGGGAGGGTCAGTAACCAGAGGACACAGATATAAGATAATTGGACAAAAGAACCAGAGGGGGGGGATGAGAAATAGTTTTACTCAGCGAGTTGTTGTGATCTGGAATGCACTGCCTGAAAGGGCGGTGGAAGCAGATTCAATAGTAACTTTCAAAAGGGAACTGGATAAATACTTGAAAAGGAAAAATTTGCAGGGCCAAGAGGAAAAATGCAGGGCAGTGGGACTAATCCTTCAAAGAGCCGGCACAGGCACGATGGGCTGAATGGCCTCCTCCTGTGCTGTGTCATTCCATGAAAGCGTGAGTTCAAATCCCACCATGGCAGTTTGAGACTTTGAATTCAGTTAAAAAAAAATTCTGGAAGCAAAAAGCTGATACCAGTAATAAAGTGACCGTGAAGCTGTCGGATTGTCGTAAAAACCCAACTGGTTCACTGATGTCCTTTAGGGAAGGAAACCTGCCGTCCTTACCCGGTCTGGCCTACCGGTGACTCCAGTCCCACACCAACGTGGTTGACTCCTAACTGCGCTCTGAAGTGGCCTAGCAAGCCGCTCAGCCGTATCGAACCTGGGCAACTAGGGAATGGGCAATAAATGCCGGCCTTGCCAGCGATGCCCGCAACCCCCCAAAAAAAAAAATTAGATCTACACAGATACTGAACCCCCGGAAAATAGAACCTTTCAAAAGAAAAAGAAAAACAATTCCTTTTTCAAAGTGTCCAGCCTTACCCGAGACGCAAATTCTCGTCCTCGAAAGGGCCCCATTGGTAGGATTCGTATGAAGGAATATGAAACTTGCATTTCTATAGTGCTTTATTGCATTTCTCAGAGATGTCCCACATCAGCTCACGTACAACAAACCACTTTGAAGGGCAGCGAACGAGGTAATGTCGGCAAACATGAGAACAGGACTTGAAAAAGGAAAAAATTTGCGGGGCTTTGGGGAAGGAGCAGGGTGGGGGAGTGGAACTAATTGGATAGCTCTTTCAAAGAGCCGGTATGGGCACGATGGACCGAACGGCCTCCTTCTGTGCGGTACGATTCAATGACTTCCCCCCTCAATGCATTCACTAGACGCGTCATTGTTCACCACACCGCGAGCACCTTACACGGGGCCCAGAAACAACACACAGTCGAAACACGAGAGAAGAGACTGGAGACCTTGAGAGCGGGTACCTTTTCGTCTAAAGCTTTATGGTGCTCGAAGAGCGACTTCAAGGCCTTGAGCACTTCGACCTCGCTGGAGACGCCGGCGGGAGACTGCGCTTGACGTTTCACCACCGTCATCCTGAGGGAACGCTCATGACGTGACACCAGGCACTCCAAGTGTTCCAACAACAACTGTGGACAACAACAACTTGCATTTATAGCGCGCCTGTAACGTAGTAAAAGCGTCCCAGGGTGCTCCACAGGACCGTCATCAGACAAAAATTTGATACCGAGCCACACTAGGAGATATTAGGACAGGTGACCAAAAGCTTGGTCCAAGAGGTAGATTTTAAAGCAGCATCTTAAAGGAGAGAGAGGTAGAGAGGCGGAGAGGTTTAGGGAGGGAACTCCAGAGCTTAGGGCCGAGGCAGCTGAAGGCACGGCCGCCAACGGTGGGGCGATGAAAATCGGGGATGCGCAAGAGGCCAGAATCGGAGGAGCCCAGAGATCTCGGAGGGTTGCAGGGCTGGAGGAGGTTACCAGAGATAGGGAGCGGGCGAGGCCAGGGAGGGATCTGAAAATGAGGGTGATAATTTTTTTAAATCGAGGCGTTGCCGGACTGGGAGCCAATGTAGGTCAGCAAGCACAGGGGCGACGGGGACAGCAAATTACAATTAGAAAACAATCGGAAAGGTCAGCGGTACGAGTCTTTTCTCACTGATGTGGAGATGCCAGTGATGGACTGGGGTTGACAAATGTAAAGAATCTTACAACACCAGGTTATAGTCCCAACAATTTTATTTGAAAATCTTTTCTCACTGACTGAGGTGGGGGGAGGGGCTGGACAATGTAGTACTCAGAAACCACGACCTTTCACCTTTAGGATCTGGCTTTAAATCTCACCCCAGCAGAGAGACTGGAGACCTCCTCTACTGGATGTCAGACAAGGTGGGAACCCTGTTTTCATTAAGGTCCCGCTCCTGGGGAACCATAAAAATGCACATTAATCAGCAATCTAGACAAGTAACTCAGACTGCTGACGCTCAGGGATCCACTTTTATCACCTCGCTGCGATTTAAATAGTTGCTTTTCCAAACAACTACTGTTTATCTGTCGGATAAAAACAGAAAATGCTGGAATCGCTCGGCAGGTCAGGCAGCATCTGCGGAGAGAGAAACAGAGCTAACGTTTCAGGGTCGACGACCTTTCGTCAAGAACTGTTCTTCTCTCGTTCGGCTACCGACGTCCGCCTTGGAGCCAGTGTGGCAGGGGAAGGAGGGAGCAGGAGAAGGTTTGGGGCTGAGGATTCCTGCAGGCAAGAAGGGCAGTTGATAGGGACAAGAGGAAGGCTGCAGCTTTAGAAGTTTGGTCTCTTTCCCTTTGCAGCATTGGGTGCTGATTTTACTCACCCGCGTGTTGTTCCTCTCCGCCTTCAGCTCTGCAATCTCCTCCTCCCTCTCCAGCAATTGTTCCCGGCACAAGTTCAGCTCCTTCGTAAGCACTGCAAATTCCTGCACAGGAGTAAGAAGGTATTTTTTTTTTAAAAAACGAGCAACGCAGAGTGGCAGAGGGTGAACATGCTTGTTGGAGAAAAGAGAGAGAGAAAGCTGGAGAAAACGAGTGCCTCCATGAGAGCACGACCTAGAGACAAGAGAGAGAGATAGAAAGCTGGAGAGAACGAAAGAAAAGAGCTAGAGATCATACAATCATGCAGCACAGACGGAGGCCATTCGGCCCATCGTGCTTGTGCCGGCTCTCCAATCAGCCCCATTCCCTTGCTCTTTTCCCAAAGCCCTGCAAATCAAGCCCTTCAAGTATTTATCGAATTCTCTTTAGAAAATTATTATTGGATCTGTTTCCATTCCCCTTTCAGGCAATGCATTCTAAATTGTAACAACTTGCCGTCTAAAAAATATTCTCCCCATCTCCCCTCTGGTTCTTTTGCCAATGATCTTAAATCTGTGTCCTCTGGTTACCGACCCTCCTGCCACTGGAAAGAGTTTCTCCTTATTTACTCTATCAAAACCCTTCATCATTTTGAACATCGCTATTAAATCTCCCCTTAACCTTCTCTGCTCTAAGGAGAACAATCCCAGCTTCTCCAGTCTCTCCATGTAAACTGAAGTCCCTCATCCCTGGTACCAGTCTGGTAAATCTCCTCTGCACCCTCTCCAAAGCCTTGACATCCTTCCTAAAGTGCGGTGCCCAGAATTGGACACGATACTCCAGCTGAGACCTAACCAGTGATTTATAAAAGGTTCAACAGAAGACTGACTTGTATATTTTAAAATCACAACAGGGGAGCACCTGCAGAATGAGTTTTAAATATTGTCAGCTCCCGAGAAGCATACGGAAGCCAAAGTGACACAGACATCTTGAAGCCAACCAGATCTTCCTGGTGGCTCTCAAGTCCTGGTCACTTCCTTACACTGTTAAGAGGCCATCTTGTGTGAAACTAAAGCAAGGAATTTCACTCAACTTATGGCCGTGAGATCACTCAACCTGCATGAAATCAGAAAATGGAATTTTACCACAAAAACATATTTGATGCTGACGGACCAGAAAGAATTAACAAAAAGGTTTTTTTTTCTAAGAAGAGATGGTGTCGCCTATAGAAGAAGTCCTTGTCAGTAGATAATGAGCAAACAGGAGAGACTCAGAGTTAAGACAAAGAGATCCTGAGTAAGATTCAAGAGCACACGTGAGGGAGTCGGAGCTGCAGCCCCGCTGTTTTGGGGGCATTTAGGAGATTACGCTAGTGCGTCCGTGTGTGTTTTTTTAAGCCAATGAAGGTCAAATCAACAAACGTGCTATGTTTTTAAATAAACAAAAAATTCCAACATCCTGGCTCTCGGATACTGAAAGTGGTTATAGTCCTGGGCCTTGCACAGGTTCTCAGGCTGGAGAAATGTTTACTCAAGGGCTCGTGGGGCTCGTCACACTGCTCCCAGTCTCAGGCTGTGGAATGTGGTTAATATCCTGTCAGCCCCGAAAACTAAAGTGTGCCACGAGAGACCCGAGACACAAGCTCGAGCTACTGGCTACTGGTAGTGAGCACACACACACACATGTGCACGTATACCACACACACACAGACAGGCGCACGCACACACACACACACACACACAGACACACACACACAGACATACACACACAAAGACACACGCACAAAACATGGACCAAAAAAAGCATATAGGAGCAAACAGATGCATCATATACAGACAAACAGACACAAACACCTATATATGCCACACACAAACAAACCATTAACCTGTCTCTTTCATAGAAAAATTATAACACAGTAACAGGCCATTCGGCCCAACCAGTCCAAGTTGGTGTTTACCCTCCACACGAGCAGGTTCTTAACCTGTTCCCATTTCCCTTCTGTCCCCCCTTTTCCTTCAACCACTTAACTGACCTCTTCTTCAATGCTAACATGATCTCCGCTTCAATCAAAGAGACCTGCAGTGTATTTCAGCATTTTCTATTTTGATTTTAGGATTCAGATACTTGCGTTTTTTCTCTATATCTCAGCACCACGCACAAACTCGCAGCCAGGAACACACCAACACGCACACAGGCGTGCACAAGTGCTCACACATAGACTCGTACACAACTGTGTAATGCACAAAGGTCTTTTTTGGAGAAAAAAAACATGAATTGAAACTGCTTCATCAAAACCTTATTTGTACAATCACAGAATCTTAAAGTACAGAAGGAGGCTATTCGGCCCATCGTGCCTTTGTCAGCTCTTTGGAAGACCTATCCAATTAGTCCCACTCTTCCGCAAATTTTTCCTTTTTAAGTATGTATCCCTTCTGAAAGTATTTTTTGGTCTACGTTCAGATTGTCTGACATTCTGCGTCTTTTCAAATCTACATTACAATTGTGTTAGTCGATAGAAATCTCATTTATGAATGAGGTTGTGGGTTTAAACTCCATTCCAGGACTTAAGCACGTAAACTAGGCTGACACTCCAATGCCAGTACTGAGGGAGTGCTGCACTGTTGGAGGTGCTGCCTTTCTGATGAGATGTTAAACCGAGGCCCCATCTGCCCTCTCAGGTGGATGTAAAAGATCCCATGGCACGATTCGAAGAAGAGCAGAGTTTCCCCGGTGTTCTGGTCAACATTCCTCCCACAACTAACATCACTAAAACAGATTAACCAGTCGTTTATTGCAATGCTGTTTGTGGGATCTTGCTGAGGGCAAATTGGCTGCTGCGTTTCCTACATTACAACGTTGACCACACTTCAAACTTCATCATTGGCTGTGAAGTCTCCTGGATTGTGATCAGGTGCGATATAAATGCAAATTCTTCCTTTGACATTTGAAAACACAGCTGTGACCCAGAACATAACTTCATCTCGGTGAAATACACATGCAGCTTTTACTCAACGCAAAGCTGATTAATGCATGAGCCAAGAGCTGTGTGAGCTAAGTGAGAGACCCGGAACCTGGAGCAAACTAGCTCAGGGGCTGAGTGACGTCATGGGTTAGCACTCTGTCCTTTCTCCTCTGAGACCCGGTGTCCACTCCAGGCCAGAGAGAGGAGACAAAGACCAGTCCTGCAAGGGTTTTATCTGACACCAGGTTGGGACCATCACGGACCTGTGTCTGGTTGGCAGGAACTCGCAGTGCAAAAACTGCCCACGATTCAGGACGGATCAGCAATCTCACTTAAGAAGCCACAATAAGGACTGCAGTGGAACACTGGAAATGTCACACTGGTGCAATAGAGCAGGCTGTCCAACACGTTAGCCATTAGCCACATGTGGCAAATTGGGAAATTCAGATGTGGCAAATTGAAATTCCAGATGTGACAAATTGCATTTCCGATTAGTAAATAAAAAAATGAGTGTACAAAATCATGAGGGGCCCAGATAGAGTAGACAGGAAGTACCTGTTTCCCCTAGCGGAGAGTTCAAGAACGAGAGGACATAGATTTAAGCTGATTGGCGGAAGGATTAGAGGGGACAGGAGGAAAAACTTTTTTTTACCCAGAGGGTGGTGGGTGTATGGAATTCGCTGCCCGAATTGGTGGTAGAAGCAGGGACCCTCAACTCTTTTAAAAAGTACCTGGACCTGCACCTAAAGTGCTGTAAGCTGCAGGGCTTGGAACCGGGTGCTGGAAGGTGGGATTAGAATGGGCACCTGGTTGTTCTTCGAGCCGGCGTGGACACGATGGGCCGAATGGCCCCCTTCTGTGCTGTATCCTTTCTATGGTTCTAACAGACCCTGTCGTTAAGTGTGTGATCTCAATACTCATATTCGCACGACGTATGCATGTGAACCTTTTGTGTGCTTGTTGGTTAAATGATAAGACAAAAAGCAGAGAATACGAATGTTTTTAGATTGTTGTGACTGCTTTACTTCCTTGGTTACTAAACCACTCTCGCCTCTGAGTCAGAAGGTTGTTGGTTCGAGTCCCACTCCAGAGACTTGGGCACATAATCTAAGCTGACACACCCAGTGCAGGACTGAGGGAGTGCTGCACTGCCGTCTTTCGGATGAGATGTTAAACCGAGGTCCCGTCTGCCCTCTCAGGAGGACGTAAAAGATCCCACGGCCACTATTTCGAAGAGCAGGGGAGTTCTCCCTGGCGTCCTGGGCCAATATTTATTCCTCAACCAAAATCACTAAAAAAAAACAGATTATCTGGTCATTATCACATCGCTGTTTGTGGGATCTTGCTGTGCGCAAATGGGCTGCTGCATTTCCTACATTACAACAATGACTGCACTTCAAAAAGTACTTTGTTGGCTGTAAAGTGCTTTGGGACGTCCTGAGGTTGTGAAAGGCACTTCATCAAAAATAATCTCCTCGCCCCCCCCCACCCCCAAAATTGTGATTATTCGCTCAATTTCTACTTCCCAATTTTTCAAACAGTCCCAATTCCTATCTGGTCCTTTATTTCCCTCACGGAGTCTCTCCTGCAGATATTCTCCGTCTACGGCAAGGAACGGGTTCCAGTGCCCCTGCTGCGGAGCCAGCCACTGGGAGGTGAAGCAGATCTCCGGTTGGGGGTTCCCCCCCCCCGCCCCCCCCCCCCACTTTCTCTGAGGAAGCCTGTAAGACCCTCAACACCGGAAGAGGTCGCCGGCGGGAGCCTGGTGTCACGCCTGCTCTGCCTCAGGCCCGTCCACCGTCTTAAAAAAACAAGTTTCATTCGGGAAAACAATGTCATCATTTGCCAGTTATGGGCATCTTTAAAACCCACTCCCACCCCACCTCTGCCACACACGTGGGCCGTGTTCTCTCACGGTTCAGATCTCTGTGTGTCACACAGCAGCTGCTGCTTTGTGTGGGAGGCTTTCCCACGTTGAGCTACAAGTTACTATTTAGGGCCTTTATTGATTAAGACCTGAGAAACGGTGTAAGAAGACTTCAAATTAACAAAGCACTGACAAGCTCCCCTCCTCCAATCACCCAACAGACTCTGCTCCCCACCCCCCCACCCAACCCCCCACCCCAATCAGACAGCTCATCGATTAAATGTACCATTAATTGACGATCTGTCCCCCACCCCCCCCCCCCTAACACCATTGGTTATTGACGGTCTCTCCTGGAGGGAAGTGTTGACCAGCGGCTGAAAACCAGGCAGGCGGAGGGAGAGTGGTGAAGGAGATGTGTGCTGTGCAACAGAAGTTGATACCCCACCCCTTCCCCCATCACGGTACAACACACCACATAAAAGAAAAATATCACCACTTCCCATTAAACACACCGTGAGACTTTTAATCCCCATGCTGGGATCCTGCACGGAAAGGAAGGGATTTTGGTGAAATGGTGGAGATTGCCAGTTCCACCATTGGCGGCCGTGCCTTCAACCGCCTGGGCCCTACGCTCTGGAATTCCCTCCCTAAACCTTTCCGCCTCTCTACCTCTCTCTCCTACTTTAAGACACTCCTTGACACCTACCTCTTCCATCAAGCTTTTGGTCACTTGTCCTGATACCTCCATATGTGGTTCGGTGTCAAATTTTGTTTGATGATGTATCTTGTGAAGTGCCTTGGGACGTTTTACTACGTTAAAGGCACTACATAAATACAAGTTGTTGTTAATGGCAGTCGAAAGGAGTCCTCGCAAGTACGTTTCCTGAAATGGCGACCTCTCCCAAATGGACGCTTCACTTTATTGACTCTCGAGATGTGGACGACATTGGCAAGGCTGCATTTATTGCCCGTCCTCAGGTGCCCGGAGGCGGTGCTGGGCTGTCTCCGTAGCGACTGTTTTTACAACTGAGCGGTTTGCTCGGCCTCTTCGTTTAAGAGTTAACTGCTCGAGGTGGGACTGGGATCACAAGCAGACCCAGACCGGGTAAGGACGGCAGGTTTCCTTCCCTTAAAAGGGACTTCAGTGAACCAGTTGGGATTTTTTTTTTACGGCAACCCGACAGCTTCATGGTCACTTTTACCGAGACCATCTTTACTTCCAGATTTTTATAGACTGAATTCAAATTCTCAAACTGCCATGCTGGGGTTTGAACTCACGTTCACTGGATTACTAGTTCATTCACACAACCACTACACTACCGTACCCCCTAATGCCAGCCCAGTTAACTCAGCAGAGACAGATCATCGATTGGGAACCTTTCTGGTCTGGTTCAATACCATAGCCAGCAGTGTATTTACACATTAGGCCACCAGGGGAGCTATCCCTGTGATTTTAACTCAATTATCATCGATTTTAGAGATCAGGGCACAACAGCCCCCAATCTGAAGCCCAACAAGTGGCTCCGGGTACAAGCAAGAGTAGGTTTGAAGAAATAAGAAGGGAACATTTGCGTTCCTTTCACTAGGGGTTGCCAACCCTCCAGGATTGCCTCCAGGAATTAAAGCCTGATCTCCTGGACACTGCGACGAGCAACTCAGGAGGAAAATTAGAGAGGCAATAAAAAAATATTGTTTGAAAAAAAATTTTCTTTAAACACTTTTGTTTAGTAGTTATAAAAATATCGGACATGGGGGGACAAAAGGGCAGTTGACAGACAGTGAAGAATCATCCAATCGGTTAATGGAAGAGTCAAAGCACTTTCTGATTGGTGTAGAGAGGTGGTGGGTTATGAGGATGGGCGACCAATGGCGGGAGTTTGAGGGCGGGGCGGTTGGAGGCAGGAGGTCATGTGATGCAACTTCCACGAATCTGTCCAACCAGAGTTGGCAACCTGAACTTTCACACCACCACCAACAACGCATTTATACAGTGCCTTAAAACGTCCCAAAGCACTTCACAGGAGCGTAATCAGGAGGTCAGAGCAAGGGCAGCAGGCACATGGGAACAACACCACCTGCACGTTCCCCTCCAAGTCACACACCATCCCGACTTGGAACTAGATCACCGTTCCTTCATCGTCGCTGGGTCAAAATCCTGGAACTCCCTTCCTAACAGCACTGTGGGAGAACCTTCACCACACGGACTGCAGCGGTTCAAGAAGGCGGCTCACCACCACCTTCTCAAGGGCAATTAATGCTGGCCTTGCTAGCGACACCCACATCCCATGAACAAATGTAAAAAAAAAATTGACACCGAGCCACAAGAGGAGATATTAGGATAGGTGACCAAAAGCTTGGTCAAAGAGGTAGGTTTTAAAGGAGGAGAGAGAGGTGGAGAGGCAGCGGGGTTCAGGGAGGAAATTCCAGAGCTTGGGGCCTAGGTAGCTGAAGGCACAGCCGCCAATGGTGGAGCGATTAAAATCGGGGATGCGTAAGAGGTAAGAATTGGAGGAGCTCAGAGATCTCCGAGGGTTGTAAGGCTGGAGGAGGTTACAGAGATCGGGAGGGGGCGAGGCCATGGAGGGATTTGAAAACAAGGATGAGAATTTTAAAATTGAGGCGTTGCCAATGCGAGCCAATGTAGGTCAGCGAGCACAGGGGTGATGGGTGAACGGGACTTGGTGCGAATCAGGATACGGGCAGCAGAATTTTGGATGAGCTCAAGTTTATGGAGGATGGAGGATGGGAGGCCAGCAGGAGATCATTGGAATAATCGAGTCTAGAGGTAACAAAGACATGGATGAGGGTTTCAGCAGCAGATGAGCTGAGGCAGGGGCGGAGACGGGCGATGTTAGGGTTAGAGATACCGAGAGCCTGATGAGTTTCGTGGCTGCTCATTGCCCAGGTAAAGAGGTGTTTATGCTGAGACAGTGAGCGATGAGGTTGAGCTCAGCACAAGCGATGTTGCTCGGTACAATGTACAGCAGGAGCTCGATGGGCCGAAAGGTATGATCAGAATCAGCGGTTTTCCCTTGGCTAGTTCCCTCGGGTGTTTGTGCTGAAATAACACGATTTTCTGCAGCAAAATAAACATTGATGAATAAAGAATTAAAAAATATTGCAGCACTTTGGGTAACGAGCATCGAGTCTGCAAAATGGCCAGAATCCAAGAGAGTTACCAATCTGATACACCACATATAAAAAAAAAATTGGCCTTTTAATTAGAGTAATGAATGAATATAAAACAAGACAGGGGCCCCAGTCATTTGGATTCTGAAGCTGAAGAACAAATTGCTGCAGGCAAATCATTACTTGACTGGCCCAGGGCCAGAATCACACCGTCCTGGACCCACAAAAGGAGATCCCAAGCACACTTCCTAAACGCAAAAGTCATTTTCCACAGTTATAAAATCAGACAGCACAGAAGGAGGCCATTCGGCCCATTGTGCCTTTGCCGGCTCCTTGAAAGAGCTATCCCATTAGTCTCACTCCCCTGTCCTTTCCCCACAGCCCTGCAAATTTTTCCTTTTCAAGTATTTATTTTCTTCCCTTTCGAAATTTACTATTGAATCTGCATTCACCACCCTTTCAGGCAGTGCGTTCCAGATCGTAACAACTCGCTGCGTAAAAACATTCCTCCTCATCTCCCCCCTAGATTTTTTGCCAATTATCTTAAATCTGCCTCCTCTGATTACCGACCCTCCTGCCTGTGGAGACAGTTTCTCCCCATCCATTCTATCGAGACCCCCCCACACAATTTTGAACACCTCTTTTAAATCTCCCCTCAACCTTCTTGGCTCTAAGGAGAATAATCCCAGCTTCTCCAGTCTCTCCACATAACTGAATTCCCTCATCTCTGGTACCATTCTGGTAAATCTCCTCTGCACTCACTCCAAGGCCTTGACATCCTTTCTAAAGTGCGGTGCCCAGAATCGGATACAATACTCCAGCTGGGGCCTAATCGGTGATTTATAAAGGTTTAGCATAACTGCTTTGCTTTTGTACTCTATGCCTCTATTTATAAAGCCAAGAATCCCGTATTCTTAACTCTCATCCTGGGTATAATCGTGACAGAAGCCTTCACAAAGACTGACGCAATAATGTAAGTAATATTTTCCTGTCATTTCCAAATTTATATTGGAAGATAAATATTGAAGAAACAATGTCATATTCTACAAATGGGAAAATATCAACTTTCGTTCATGTGGCTCCATCGCAGTCAGCAGCTGATGGAAGCATGCCTATAAGTGTCAGCCTTGGCTCAGTGGGTAGTACTCATGTCTCGGAATCGGAAGGTTGCAGATTCGAGTCCCACTCCAGAATTTGAGCACTAAATCTAGGCTGGCACTCCAGTGCAGTACTGAGGGAGTGCAGCACTGTCGGAGGTGCCGTCTTTCGGGTGAGACGTTAAACCGAGGCCCCGTCTGCCCTCTCGGGTGGGCATAAAAGATCTCGCGGCCATTATTTCGAAGAAACAGAGAGTAGGCATACATGGGTAATTTTCAGGTTGGCAAGGTGTAACGAGTGGAGTGCCACAGGAATCAGTGCTTGGGCCTCAACTATTTACAATCTATATCAATGACTTGGATGAAGGGACCAAATGCATGGTTGCTAAATTTGCTGATGACACAAAGGT
The DNA here is from genome assembly GCF_035084215.1 of Heptranchias perlo. Lineage (NCBI taxonomy): Eukaryota > Metazoa > Chordata > Chondrichthyes > Hexanchiformes > Hexanchidae > Heptranchias > Heptranchias perlo. Next base: position 5,024,217 of record NC_090364.1, read on the forward strand.
AGGTAGGAAAGTAAGTTGTGAAGAGGACATAAGGTCTGCAAAGGGATAGAGATAGGTCAAATGAGTGGGCAAAAATTTGGCAGATGGAGTATAATGTGGGAAAATGTGAACTTGTCCACTTTGGCAGGAGGAACAGAAAAGCAGTATATTATTTAAATGGAGAGAGATTGCAGAACTCTGAGGTACAGAGGGATCTGGATGTCCTAGTACATGAATCACAAAAAGTTAGTATGCAGGTACAGCAAGTGATTAGGAAGGCAAATGGAATGTTGTCATTTATTACAAGGGGAATGGAATATAAAAGTAGAGATGTTTTGCTACAGTTGTACAGGGCATTGGTGAGACTACATCTAGAATACTGTGTGCAGTTTTGGTCTCCTTATTTAAGAAAGGATATAATTATTTGGAGGCGGTTCAGAGAAGGTTCGCCCGACTGATTCCTCGGATGAGGGGGTTATCTTATGAGGAAAGGTTGGACAAGTTGGGCCTGTATACACTGGAGTTTAGAAGAATGAGAGGTGATCTTACTGAAACATATAAGATCTTGAGGGGACTGGAAGGGGTGGATGCCGAGAGGATGTTTCCCCTTGTGGGAGAGACTAGAACTAGGGGCCACAGTTTAAAAATAAGGGGTCTCCCATTTAAGACGGAGATGAGGAGAAATTTTTTCTCTCCGAGGGTCGTGAGTCTATGGAACTTCCTTCCCCAGAGAGCAGTGGAGGCAGGGTGATTGAATATTTTTAAGGCTGAATTAGATAGATTGACAAGGGAGTCAAAGGTTATAGTAGGTAGATGGGAAAGTAGGGTTGAGGTCACAATCAGATCAGCCATGATCTTATCAAATGGCAGAGCAGGCTCGAGGGGCTGAATGGCCTACTCTTGCTCTCAATTCGTATGTTCGTTTGTAAGAGCAGGGGAGCTCTCCCCTGTTATCCAGGTCATCCCTTAAAAAAAAATGTTCTGGTTATTATCACATTGCTATTTGTGGGATCTTGCTGTGTGCAATTTGGCTGCCGCGTTTCCTACATTACAACAGTGGCTACACTTCAAAAAAAGCCACTTCATTGGCTGTAAAACACTATGAGGTCATGAAAGGTGCTATGTAAATGAAAGTTCGTTCTTTCCTTGCATTAGGTCTGCATTGGGTCCAATTGGGGTTTTGTTGGGCTGGAATAGACCTGGATTGAGTCCAATTGGGATTGTGTTGGGCTGGATTAGGCCTGGATTGCATTGGGCCGAGCTGGGCTGCTTCGCCGGACGGTGTCTATTTACAACCCAAGTCCCCGTGTTCCTCAGCTCTGACATTATGCGGCCAGCTGGAGAGCTGCAGGTGGCTTTTGCTCTTTTGAAAGTTGAGCAAACGACAGATCGAATCACCGTCAGAAATCGGCGCAATCTGTTACCAGCGTCACTGCTCGCTCGACGGTGCCAATATTGGAACTGTCCCAGAATTCCCAAGGCAACAAACAGAACGTATACAGTCGACCACAAGTCTTAACAAAAGCCCCGACACAAACACATACCTCGAAACATACTTCCGGAACAGATTCCCCACATGCACTGATGAACATCTTGCTGTGTACTTCCAATAAAACATACATTGCCTGGTGCTCTGAGGTGTGCATCTTCAAGAGCTAACAGCAGGCAATGGGTCTTCCTGCTACAAAAGAAAACAGTGTATAACCAGTTCCTCACTTGGGCGCTTCAGCCCATGCTCGGAGATCAACGTTGCTCTTTGATCTGGCTGAAGGAGGGCTCATTTGAAAAGATTTTATTTTTTTTTTGTTCGTTCTACACCGTAAAACTCTACAGACTCCTTTTCAATAGAGGATCCAGGGAAGAGTCTGCAGGTTTGTAGCACACCTCAGCTATCTGTGCAAGAGGAAAGCCCTGCTGGGCTTGCTATCTGGTCCAGCACAAGATTTAGCAGCAGGAATCTGTCATGTTAGGCTCACTGCCAAGATATGGCAGGATAAGAGCTAGAGTTCCAATATCGACAGGTATCGCATGGACTGATTAATGTGATGTTCCATGAATAATTTTCATGTTACGCCAGTGCTCTGTAAAAGATGAGTTTAAAATCCCTTTCCAATGCTCTCCCGACCGGCCTCCCACTCTCCGTAAACTTCAGCTCATCCAAAGCTCTGCTGCCCGTATCCTAACTCGCACCAAGTCCCGTTCTCCCATCATCCCTGTGCTCGCTGACCTATATTGGCTCCCGGTCCGGATTTTAAAACTCTCATCCTTGTTTTCAAATTCCTCCATGGCCTCGCCCCCTCCCTATCTCTGTAACCTCCTCCAGCCCGACAACCCTCCGAGATCTCTGCGCTCCCCCAATTCTTGCCTCTTACGCATCCCCGATTTTGATCGCTCCACCATTGGCGGCCGTGCCTTCAGCTGCCTAGGCCCTCAGCTTTGGAATTCCCTCCCTAAACCTCCCCGCCTCTCTGTCCTCCCTTAAGACGCTCCTTAAAATTTCTCTCTTTGACCAAGTTTTTGGTCCTAATATCGCATGTGGCTCGGTGTCAAATTTTGTCTGATAAAGTTCCTGTGAAGGGCCTTGGGACGTTTCACTACGTTAAAGACGCTATATAAATGCAAGTTATTGTTGTTGCCTAAGCTGCCTTGTTAAGGTTCAGAGGCTGACAGATTACTTTGCGGGCAGGCAGCTGGAGGTCAACTGCAAAGACACTGTTGTGCGATCTACAGGACACGTAGAGCAACACACAGGTATCAGGGTGGAGGATCCCGGGCCTTGTTAAAAAGAACTTAATCTCAGTGAAGTGATGTTCAACACATTCACGGCTACAGCAGTGCAGAGGAATATGGTCCTGGAATAGCAATCCAGAGGTCGCAAGTTGAAATCCCACCATAGTAAACTGTGAAATTGAAGTCAATAAATCTGGTACTTTGTGGGCTGGCTCCTGGGGGGAGGAATTAACTGCAAATGCTGCCGATTGTCATAAAAACCCAACAGGCTCACTCACGTCCTTCGAGGAAGGAAACCTACCGCCCTGATCTGGTCTGACCTACGTGCAACTCCAGTCGACTACGTGGTTGACTCTTAACCAACGCTATACACCAGATACATCGACGACATTTTCTTTCTATGGACCCACGGCGAAGAATCACTAAAGAGACTACACGATAACATCAACAAGTTCCATCCCACCATCAAGCTCACCATGGACTACTCCTCAGAATCAGTTTCTTTCTTGGACACACGAATCTCCATCAAAGACGGGCACCTCAGCACCTCACTCTACCGCAAGCCCACGGACAACCTCACGATGCTCCACTTTTCCAGCTTCCACCCTAACCACGTCAAAGAGGCCATCCCCTATGGACAGGCCCTGCGAATACACAGGGACTGCTCAGACGAGGAGGAACGGGATGGACACCTACAGACTCTGAAAGACGCCCTGGTAAGAACGGGATATGACGCTCGACTCATCGATCGACAGTTCCGACGGGCCACAACGAAAAATCGCATAGACCTCCTCAGAAGACTAACACGGGACGCAACCAACAGAGTACCCTTCGTCGTCCAGTACTTCCCTGGAGCGGAGAAACTACGCCATGTTCTCCGCAGCCTTCAACATGTCATCAATGACGACGAACACCTCGCTATGGCCTTCCCCACAACTCCACTACTCGCCTTTAAACAGCCACCCAACCTCAAACAGACTATCGTTCGCAGCAAATTACCCAGCTTTCAGGAGAACAGCGTCCACGACACCACACAACCCTGCCACGGTAACCTCTGCAAGACATGCCAGATCATCGACACAGATACCACCATCACACGAGAAAGCACCACCCACCAGGTGCATGGTTCATACTCCTGTGACTCGGCCAACGTTGTCTACCTCATACGTTGCAGGAAAGGATGCCCCAGAGCATGGTACATTGGCGAGACCATGCAGACACTGCGACAACGGATGAACGGACACCGCGCAACAATCGCCAGACAGGAGGGTTCCCTCCCAGTCGGGGAACACTTCAGCAGTCAGGGACATTCAGCCACCGATCTTCGGGTAAGCGTTCTCCAAGGCGGCCTTCGAGACACACGACAACGCAAAATCGTCGAGCAGAAATTGATAGCCAAGTTCCGCACCCATGAGGACGGCCTCAACCGGGATCTTGGGTTCATGTCACGCTACACGTTACCCCACCAGCGAACAAAAGCTATCTGTTTTTAATATAATGGGTCATTTGCTGGCTTTCTCTGCCTTCCGGATGTTTCTGCCTCTCTCTGTTTTTTTTCCTGTTTGTTTTTTTGTTGAATGTGTATTCGGGGGTTCTGTAGGTGACACCTCTCTGTCTGAACACGGTGATTGCCTTGGCAACGGGCAGTTGCAGGGGCAGTCTGTAAACACCATGTATTGTTCTATATGTATAAATGCGTAGGCTTCAAGGAGCTCCTGAACATTTACCTGAGGAAGGAGGAAGCCTCCGAAAGCTTGTAGATTTCAAATAAAAATTGTTGGACTATAACTTGGTGTTGTAAAATTGTTTACAATTGTCAACCCCAGTCCATCACCGGCATCTCCACATCATGACTCTTAATAAGTCAGCTGTGGCTCAGTGGGCAGCACTCTCGCCTCCGAGTCAGAAGGTTGTGGGTTCAAGTCCCACTCCAGAGACTTAAGCACAAAATCCAGGCTTACACTCCAGTACAGCACTGAGGGAGTGCCGCACTGTCAGAGTGTGCTGTCTTTCGGATGAGATGTTAAACCGAAGCCCTGTCTGCCATCTCGGGTGGGATGGAAAAGATCCCACAACACTATTTCGAAGAAGAGCAGGGCAGTTCTCCCCCAGTGTCCCGGCCAATGTTTATCCATCAAACAAAAAAAAATTATGTGGTCATTTGTCCCATTGCTGTTTGTGGGACCTTGCTGTGGGCAAATTGGCTGCTGCATTTCCTACATTACAACAGTGACTACACTTCAAAAAGTACTTCATTGGCTGTAAAGCGCTTTGGGATTTCCTGAGGTCGTGAAAGGCGCTATATAAATGCAAGTTCTTTCTTAAGGGGCCTAACGAGGCAATAAATGTGGCCCGCCTGCTTATATCTCCACACCACAGGCATATGGAAGGTAAGAAGCAGCATAAAGCTGCTCGGAAATGCTGGCGCTCCCCAGTAGATTCCATACGCAAAGAGGTCACAACCTCGACTAGTTCGTGAGAAGGACAGAACAATGGGGTCAGGGCAGAGGAACACTGCGTGCCACAGGGATCCTAAAATGAATGGGGTTAAAATTAAATCAATTTTATTATTTAAAAAAAAATACCGGTGACATGTCCCTTTTGTGCTGCTATCATCCGATGCGATGTTAAACTGAATCAAATGGCACTCCATAGAACATCGCCTGCCCCAGCGTCCCCTTCACTCCTCCGAGATCGCGGCATTCCTCCAACCATGACCTCTTGCGCATCCCGCACTTCCTTCGTCCCCCCATTGGCGGCCGTGCCTTCAGCCGCCTGGGCCCTAAGCTCTGGAATTCCCGCCCTAAACCTCTCCGCCTCTCTCTCTCCTCCTTTAAGACGCTCCTTAAAACCCATCCCTTCCCCCGTCCTAATATCTCCCCATGTGGCTCGGTGTCAATATTTGTCTGCTAACGCTCCCATGAAGCGCTTTGGGACATTTCACGTGCCTTAAAAAGGCGCTATATAAATGCAAATTGTTGTTGTTGCGGTTGCGGTGATCAGCCTGACCCTTCACCACGGCGCCCACTCAGATCTCACCCACCTCGGCAACTGCTCAAACCCCATCCCGCTGCACAGTGAAATCACCCACCACCTATGTATTATTCATGATTTATAATCATTCATGCCCAGAAATATCAGTGGAAATAAAAAATAACACGTTTCCATAGCGATGACATGATTACACTGAATGAAAACAACCTCCACCGAGTTCCTTCCAGTTACAGGAATAACGCAAACGTTCACTTTCAGCTCAAGGTTTTTTGCTTGTTTAAAAAAATGCACTAAAAGAATCAGTCTGGATAATGCTGTCCTCTAGCGAGGCCCACCATAGCCCACTCTGATGAGTTATGCAGCCCGACACATTTGGGGAGACCTTTTTCCTTATCGAAAACTGCCGGCGACACAACCCGTTTCAATCCCAGACAGAATCCAGAGGGACACTTGATCAGAGGGCACGTTATCTGCCGAACAACACAGGGTATGGAATCTCTTAATTTAATCACAATGGGAGGCGTAACCTCAAAATTAGAGCTAGGCCGTTCAGGGGCGATTTCAGGAAGCACTTTGTCACACAAAGGGCAGTGGAAATCTGGAACTCTCTTTGTGCCAAAAAGCTATTGAGGCTGGGGGGGGGGGGAGGTCAATTGAAAATTTCAAAACTGAGATCGATAGATTTTTGTTAGGCAAGGGTATTAAGGGATATGGAACCAAGGCAGGTAAGATGGAGTTAAGATACAGATCAGCCATGATCTAATTGAATGGCGGAACAGGCTCGAGGGGCTGAATGGCCTCCTCCTGTTCGTACGTTCTTAAAATAAAAAGAGTTTATCTGCCGACAAAGCTGCTGTATTTGAATGAAGCTGTCTCTGTCTCCGCCTCCCTGCTGATGGTTACTTCGTCCTGGAATCAATCAGGAGCAGTTTAATGTTCACTGCCTCCAGGCAGGGAAGCCATTCAATCAGCCGGCCCCAGCATGGACCCTGTCCCGAGAACACCCTTCACGCCTCACAGAGTTCCCTGGCTTTGCTGAGCCTGTGGATTCAGCGCGCGTTGTTAAATTTACACCGAATTGCTTGTTGCGTTCCATGCACAGGAAATTATTTACCAAAACGTGGAATCCGCAATTAAAAAAAAAATTGCAGCAACCCCGTACTCCGGTTCCTACATGTCTCACTTAGATCCTTTACACTCGTCACTGAACAGAAAGTCAAATTGAAAGACTAGCTGCAAAAAAAAAACAGGCCCGGAAATATTTACTCCGAATATGGGGAAATTCCCCAATTCCGGGAATTCGGGGAGGGGAGTAGAACAGAACTCGCAGAGAGCGCATCTCAGCTTCCAGCCTGCGATTTTCCAACCATGCTTAATTTTAATGTGCATCAAACAGTGTGGTCTAACTTTAATTGTTTAATTATGATGTAATTCTAAAATTTTAATAATAAATTAATTTTAATGGACATTTTAAGGTCATGGGCTGCAAGCCCCCCAGTTCCAGCCGCTTCGGATTGTGGGATCACCGCCTGAATCCACACCCTAATACAAATCCCAGGACAAGTCTACAGTCCAGTGCAGTGCTGAGGGAGGTGCTGCACTGTCGGAGGTGCCGTCTTTCGGATGAGACGTTAAACCGAGGCCCCGCCTGCCCTCTCGGGTGGATGTAAAAGACGCTGTGGCACTATTTCGAAGAAGAGCAGGGGGAGATTCCCCCCCAACCCCGTGTCCTGACCAATATTTATCCCTCAACCGACATCACTAAAAAACAGATTATGTGGTCATTATCACAGTTGCAGTATTTGCGGTTTTCTTGTGCGCAAAATTAGGTGCCGTGTTTCCTACATTACAACAGTGACTGTACTTCATTGCTGTAAAGAGATTTGGGACGTCCGGAGGTCATGAAAGGCGCTATATAAATGCATTTTACTTCTTTCTTTTTTACATTCAATGCAACACAGAATCCAGATTAATAATAATCCGCAGCCCTTGCTTTTAAGGGCTGTTCGTTTATTGTATTGTTTGAAAACTTTTAAGAGCGACTTTTAATGCTTTTTTTATTGGTGTAAAAGCACTTTCCACTGTCGGCACCTTGGGGGTAGACCTCGACTTTGTGCGATGGTGTAAAAACGGGTGATAGCGAGTTGGCAGCCTGTATGACATCTCTCCCCCTTTTTATTTCCATTGACTTGTATCAGCATCGAAGGTCGCTTTGACACACACACACACAAGCTGATTTAGGTCGGATACTGGGAGACCAGCAACCACCTGCGATTTCCTAGCAATTTATACTATTAAATTGGCTCCTCTAATCCTCCCCACCCCCCCGCAGGATCATAGTCCCACAAACCAGGGGGCACAATTTTAAGTTGTATGAGGCCAGATCGAGGTTAGATGTCAAGAGGTGGTTCTTTTCCCAGAGAATAGTGGGCCTCTGGAACAGGCTGCCGGCTCGTGCGATGGATGTTGATTCTCTGAATTCCTTCAAGCGAGAGCTGGACCTGTTCCTGTTCCCGGCTGAGGCGGAGATCACCTCGTACAAAAGGTCGGTACAGCATAGCATTATCAGGGCCAGAGTGGTCTCCTGGAGAGGAAATTTCCCAGATCATTTCCCCCCACAAATTGACCTGGGTTTTTAAAAATCTGTTTTTTCTCCTTTCCCAGGAGATCACGTGGTTTCGGGTGGGGTGGGGTGGGGAGCATGTATGTTGTGATACACGAGGTATCACGGTTGTGTGGGACAGGCTGGATGGACCAGAGGGTCTTGTCCTGTCCGTCATTGTTTGCATGTAAAAAAAAAATTGGCCCTCGGAGTCTTCTGTCGGGATTAGGACTCAGCGATGGAAATATCAGGGCTGCCTCATGACTCCAGTCTCCGGAAAAACCCGGTGTAAACAAGCACCAGTCTTAAAGTAGCTCAGCACTCCCAGATCAGGAACAGCACAGGTTAGAAGCAAACTCTCGTTACACTCCCCCGACCTCACAGCAGTTTCCCAGTCCTCTGCCGATTCAGCAGCAAATTTAGGGAGCGTTCTGTGCCCTGGATCCATGCCTACTTTGGACTGGGTTCAGACTTACCAAATCCGAAGGTGCAGACTTTCCAAACCCATTTCACACAAGGAGTTGGCAGGCAGCCGATAGAACAGATATTCATCATCTCTTTGGGTTGGATTGGAACCCAGGTCCCAGGAGATGAAAGACCAGTGGACGACCCAGGCCAGATCAAGAATAATAATTAGTCCAACATATAGACCGCTATTAGTATCTTGGTTCACTCGATCTGCTTTTGTTTGTTTCTTTGTTACAAGGTCATTTCCACATTTTGGCCAACCCGCGACTTCTGAACTGACGGTTCTATTCCTTGTATTCGGGGTTTTATCAATGATCTGTTGGCTGAGCCTGGAATTTCTGAATGGGAACATTGTATTTGTTACATGGCGATACCAACATGGACTTGAACTGAGATTTACAAAGAGTTTTCCAGGAAACAGAAGAGCTCGTTTCTGCCCAAAGGAAAGAGGAACCTGCATTTCTATAGCACCTTTCACGACCTCAGGATGTCTCAAAGTGCTTTACAGCCAATGAAGTACTTTTGAAGTGTAATCGCTGTTGTAATGTAGGAAACGTGGCAGCCAATTTACGCACAGCAAGCTCCCACAAACAGCAATGCGATAATGACCAGATAATCTTTTTATTAGTGATCTTGGTTGAGGGATAAATATCGGCCAGGACACCGGAGAGAACTCCCCTGCTCTTCTTCGAAATAGTGCCGTGGGATCTTTTACGTCTCATCCCTTGGTACTGCACTGGGGGCGTCAGCCAAGATCGTGTGCTCAAATCTCTTTTGTCCCCAAGCATCGACCTCTATCATCCGCAATGTTCCCTTTGTCACTTCCCGCTTCTCCTGATAACACGGGTCTCCACCCAGATCCTGTATTTGGGAGGGCTTTAGCGTCACTGCCCTCACATTCAAACGCTTCCAAGAGAAACAATTGTCATGATCGCTCCAGACTTGCATCCCACAGTCAGCATGCATCATGCAGGACCAACACCATCACTGCGTGGGCAGATTAAGCCACTCTGAGCTGTTGCTATAATCACAGCTCCCAGGCTGGGTGACAATCTGCTCCCTACAGTAATTTGCATCCACATCAATCAGATCGCCCTCTCCTCCACTGGGTGGCAATCAGCGCCAGGGGGCGATGCCATGGGCACCTGCCATTCTTCATGTGCAAGTACTCAGGGAGTGTCGGGAGGGCTATTCCGCTTTGGAGGGCATCACAGCCCACCCTGACCCCGTCCTCGCCCATGGTCCGCATACACACACAGCAGCAATCCATGCGTTGCCAGCCCTGGCTCACTTGTTCCTTCCTTAGCTCAGGGGCAATGTGACCAATTGTATTGTCCCAACCGCTGCCTTGTTTTAAGTTCAGCGAAACTCAGCACAGATGGGGCTTCGAACCTGGGACCTACCGATCCCTGTAACTTAGTGCTAGAGTAGGCAGTCATCTGTACTAGTTCCAAAGCAATTGACACCAGACAGGTTACCGACATTAATGCACAACGCGCAAGATAATTTCTCAGTAATCAACTGCAAGTTAGTGCCAATTATCAATCTGACAATTCTTAATAATCTTGCGAGAACGTGACTCAAAATGAAAGGAACTGGGCACAAGCATCCAGATCCTGAACAGAAGGAAATCCAAGAGACCTCGTGTGCTGGAGCCCGGGTGCCAACTATAATTCGAAAGACGCAACAATTGAGAAATGGGATTGGTGGTGATGGAGGGACCTGGTTCGTTACCAAAGATGGAAAAGGAAAATGATCTGGTTGTGATTATAGAGAATTCATGGAACGTTTCCCGTCAACACGAAGCTGTCATCAGCAACACCAATCAAACGTTGGGAGAGTATTTGGCTACAGGTTGAAGCAAGTCATTCTAATCTTGCATAGATCAGTGGTGTGGTTACACTTGGAAGGCTGTGAGCAAACATCCTACCTTTAAAAAGGACGTTGATGCATCGAACAGCATTCAGAGAAGAGTAGTAAAGATAGTTCAAGGAATTCGAGTTCCAAATTAGAAGGAAAGAACCGCAAAGCTAAATGTGTTTTTACTGGGTAAATGACTGAGGGGGTGACATGATCCACGTCTTCACGGAGAGCGTCGAGAAGCATTGATAATGTTCATGTGACTGGGATTGCGAGCACAGAGCGAGGGGGCACGGTTCAAATTTCATAAACAAAAACAACTTGCATTTCTATCGCGCCTTTCACGACCTCAAGATTTCCCAAAGCGCTTTACAGCCAATGAAGTGCTTCTGAAGTGTAGTCACGGTTGTAATGTAAGAAATGCGGCAGTCAATTTATGCACAGCAAGATCCCACAAACAGCAATGAAATATGTGCCCAGTTGTTTTTAGGTGATGTTGACTGAGGGGTAAATATTAATCAGAAATATTCTTCTAAATAGTGGCTGTGGGATCTTTTACGTCCATCTGAGAGGGCAGACGGGGCCTCGGTTTAACATCTCAACCTAAGACTATAGATCAGGAAAGAGGTATCTGCAGATATAGGGAACAGGCCTAGCAAAAGCAATCTTTGATTTGATTACCCCCTTAAAAAGCAAGAGCTTGGATAAGTAGTACAGATAAAAATAAATTTAAAATACTGCAAATGCTTAAATAGAAACAGAAATTGCGAGGAATACATAGCTGCTCTGTCAGCACCTTAAAAAAGTCAAACCAACACACAGAGTGGAGATCGCCTGTCAGATCCAGGACTGCAGCTAAAACGCCAACCTGTTTCCCCTCCGCTGCCAACGGACTTGCTACATGCCTCCAGTGATCCAACCTTGGGAACAGGACTGACGATTGTAGCAATAGGTATCACGCGAGAAATTCAAAAACTCCACTGGGGCTGGACATCACGTGCAATAGGCAGCAAAAGTGGGTTGAATAGTTTTGGGGAGGGGGATGGAAAGAGAAGAGAAGAGTTATCCTGGAGTTTGCTCGTTTGTCTTTGAGGATCTGGGAGTATTTATGCAACATTTTCTCTTCAATTGACTAAACGTGCAGGGTAGAGTCCGTGATCTGTCTTTCGGATGAGACGTTAAACTGAGGCCCTGTCTGCCCTCTCAGGTGGACGTAAAAGATCCCACGGCCACTATTTCGAAGAAGAGCAGGGGAGTTCTCCCCAGTGTCCTGGCCAACATTACACCTTCAGCCAACAGCACCAAAAGAAAAGATTAAACTGGTCAGTCATCTTATTTGAAGCCTGTGGGCCCTTGCTGTGTGCAAATTGGCTGTTGTGTTTGCACCTTAAAAATAACTAATTAGCTATGGAAGGCTTTGGGATGTACATGAAAGGCACTATATAGATGTAAGTTCGAAGTCTCAGTATCATCATTGTCAAGTTATTCTGAACCTCCTCAGTACAACAATGTCCTTTTGAAATTTTCATCTTTGTTTTCAAATCCCTCCATGGCCTCGTCCCTCCCTATCTCTATAACCTCCTCCAGCCCTACAACCCTCCGGGATCTCTGCGCTCCTCCAATTCCGGCCTCTTGCGCATCGCTGATTTTCATCGTTCCGCCATTGGCGGCCGTGCCTTCAGCTGCCTGGGTCCTAAGCTCTGGGATTCCCTCCCCAAACCTCCCCGCCTCTCTACCTCTCTCTCCTCCTTTAAGACGCTTCTTAACACTGACTTCTTTGACGAAGCTTCTGGTCACCTGTCCTACTATCTCCTTATGTGGCTTGGTGTCAATTTTTGTTTGATAATCGCTCCTGTGAAGCCCCTTGGGATGTTTTACTACGTTAAAGGCGCTACATGAATGCAAGTTGTTGATGGATGGGTGCTCAAATTACAGTTATAGGACTTACTGCTCATCATCGCTGAGCAAAACGTTCCTTTGGTTTTCTGAACTGGATAAAACATTTTTCTGTCGACCATAAAACAAAAGTTTTATTTCCAACATGCCTGGCTAAAGACTGGCGCTTTGTATAATGAGGCACTTATTGTAAAATTTTCATTCGAGGTGGTCATAATTAACGATGATGTAAAAATTTCATACTCCAAATGGCTGCTGCTCTTTTTATAAAAAAAACCTCACTCTCCCTTCATCTCATTCATCGTATTATTTATGGACTGGTAAAGAGGGGCAGCAAGAATAACCAGGAAAGAAAACCTTTTGTTCTTTTGTCCCGGCTCAGATGCAACATCCAAGGTCCAAATTCCACCAAAGAAACCGACACACAGTCAAGAAGTTTATATGAACACAGGATTAAAGTAACTAGTTTTAATCAAATGCCCTTGAGATGTATCCCCATACTTGATAGGGTTGTTGATAACTGCTTCACACTGATCCGTGAGGCTCGTGTGGAGCATAAACACCGGCATGGACCTGTTGGGCCGAATGGCCTGTTTCTGTGCTGTACATTCTATGTAATTCTATGATTGAGTATCTTCAGCGAACAGCCAATAATCACACATAAAACCTTCTCCACCTTTAAAAAAGAAACAACTTGCATTTATATAGCGTCTGTCACAACCTTACGATGTCCCAAAGCACTTCAACAGTTACTGAATTACTTTTGAAGTACAGTCACAGTTGCTATTAGGTAAACGTGACACCCAACCTACACACTGCAAGGTCGCATAAACAGATGAATGGCCAATTAATCTGTTTTAGTGATGTTGGTTGAGGGATAAATATTGGCCAGGACACCGGGGAGAAGTTCCCTGTTTTTCTTCGAATTGTGCCATGGGGTCTTTTACTTCAACCCTAGAGGATTTAACATCTCATCAAAAGACGGCACCTCCGACAGCATCCCCTCTGTACCGAACCGGAGTGTCAGGCTAGATTTTGTGCTCAAGTCCTGGAGTGCCACTTGAATCCATGAACATCTACCACTGAACCAAGCTGACACTTTACGAGTGGACACCAACCCAATTTACAATTATGCTGGACAAAGTGTTTCATCGACAGAGGAAGACATGCTCAGCTTTTGCTACTGCTAGAAGTAAGTATGGGGTGAATTTGGACTGAAAATCAAGACTTAAGGCAGGTCTCCATGGCTGTGAGTCTTGGCTACCACAGCTAAGATCTTGAAACTTCTACCTCCAGACTGTCTCCACTATCTTAAACTCCGTGGCATTGAAAAGGAACATACAGAACGGAGAGATCAGTGTGGAATCCTGGGAGCAGCTTGCTACAGACAGAGTCAGTTGGCAGAAAGCCATTCACCAAGGCGAATGCCACTTTAGCAGCTTGTTGAAACTGCACAGAGAGAGAAAAGAAAATAAAGAGAAAAATTAACTGGGATCCAAAACGCAACACCTGTCGACCAAATGCAGATGTGCTTGCCTCTTCCTTGCCCGGCTGCTGAGCCGACACATGAACTTGTGAGAGGAGACAAGCCCCCTCAGCAACCCAGCCAACCTGATCAAGATGTCACTGCCAAGCAAACACATGTGCCTCATGCTTCCTGTTCCAATATGCATAGCCTTACAGCTACCTACATTAACATCCATCTGCATTCCTTAGCCCATCTGCTAAACTGATCCAATACTAATCTCTGCTACGTTTCCCACCCTAGCTCTGTAAACTCCTCCAGCCCTACAACCCTCCGAGATCCCTGCGCTCCTCGAATTCCGACCCCTTGCATATCCCCGAATTCCACTGCTCCACCATTGGTGGCCGTGCCTTCAGCTGCCTAGGTCCTAAGCGCTGGAATTCCCTCCCTATTCCTCTCCGCCTCGCTCTCCTCTTTCAAGACGCTCCTTAAAACCAAACTCTTTGACTTCACCTGTCCTATTATCACCTTATGCGGCTCGCTATCAAATTTTGTCTGATAATCGCTCCTGTGAAGCGCCTTGGGACGTTTTACTATGTTAAAGGCGCGATATAAATGCAAGTTAGTGTTGGCCACATTACTTAGTGTCATCACTGAGTTTTATATTAAATTTAAAGAGTACCTTCCCCCAAATTGTTTATGACACCCTCCACTGTGAGAAGCACAAATAGTTGATGGTTATGAAAGGCGCCTTCAAGAGGCATGAAGCTGGGTCTGAATTCTCCGAATTGACCCCAGTGGCTCGAAAGTCTAGTTGGAGAAGCACACTGATCCTCTCCAGACAGACCTGTGTTTGGAGTAACACCTGTGTGAAGGTAATTTCCTCTCACAGACACTATGCAGTCACAGCGCACTGTGACTTCATAAACTGTGTATAGAATCATAGAATCTTACAGCCATTCGGCCCATCGTGCCTGTGCTGGCTCATTGAAAGAGCTATCCAATTAGTCCCACTCCCCTGCTCTTTTCCCATAGCCCTGCAAGTTTTTCCATTTCAAGTATTTATCCAATTCCCTTTTAAAAGTTACCATTGAATCTGCTTCCATCACCCTTTCAGGCAGAGCATTCCAGGTCATAACTGCTTGCTGCGTAAAAATGGTTTTCTTCACCTCCCCCCTGGTTCTTTTGCCAATTACCCTAAACATGTGCCCTCTGGTTACCGACCCTCCTGTCAGTGGAAATAGTTTTTCCCTATCTACTCTATCAAAACCCTTCATAATTTTGAACATCTCTATTAAATCTCCCCTTAACCTTCTCTGTTCTAAGGAGGACAATCCCAGCTTGTCTAGTCTCTCCACGTAACTGAAGCTCCTGATACCATATGGGGAATGCACACTCATAGAATATGGATGTTAATGTACACCTAAATATACAAAGACCTCATAAAATATAATGGTGTACCCTTAAATCATAAAATGATTTCATAAAATATATAATGTGATGTCAGGAAAGACTTCTTCACACAAAAGGGAGTGGAAATCTGGAACTCTCTCCCCCAAAAGCTGTTGAGGATGGGGGTCAGTTGAAAATTTCAAAACTGAGATTGAGAGGTTTTTGTTAGGCAAGGGTATTAAGGGTTACAGAACCAAGGCAGGTAAATGGAGTTAAGATACAGATCAGCCATGATCTCATTGAATGCGCAACAGGCTCGAGGGGCTGAATGGCTTTCTCCTGTTCCTATAGGTGAATGTACACATACATGCATAATTACATAGAATTACATAGTATTTACAGCACAGAAACAGGTCATTCGGCCCAACTGGTCCATGCCGGTGTTTATGCTCCACACGAGCCTCCTCCCACCTCTCTTCATCTAACCCTATCAGTACAACCTTCTATTCCTTTCTCCCTCATGTGTTTATCTAGCTTTCCCTTAAATGCATCTACGCTGTTCACCTCAACTACTACTTGCGGTAGCGAGCTCCACATTCTCGCTGGGTAAAGAAGCTTCTCCTGCATTCCCTACTGGGTTTATTAATATCTCTCTTATATTTATGGCCCCTAGTTCTGGTCTCCCCCATGAGTGGAGACATTGTCTCTACCTCGACCCTATCGAACCCCTTCATAATCTTAAAAACCTCTTTTAGGCCACCCCTCAGCCTTTGCTTTTCTAGAGAAAAGAGTCCCAAGCCTGTTCAGTCTTTCCTGATAGGCATAACTTCTCCATTGTGGTATCATCATTGTAAATCTTTTTTGCACCTTCTCCAGTGCCTCCATATCCTTTTCAGAACATGGAGACCTGAACTGTGCACAGTACTCCACATGTGGTCTGACCAAGGTTCTATACAAGTTTAAACGTAACTTCATAGTAGTTTTAGAAAACATGAAAAAAAAACACACACAACTGTCCATCACCGACCCACCATTGTGCAGTTTAGTCTGGTGGCCTGTCCAATGACCTCAAGACGTGAAAGGGTTTCTCGTACCTGCGGTAGCGCGATGCTGAGCTGTCGCTGCAGGGACTCCTTCTCGTGCCCAAGTTCCCGCAGGCGGAGTTGGGCCCCGGCCAGGCTCTCCTGGGTTTCCCGCAGGCTCTCCAGCAGCCGCTCGCGCTCGTTCAGCATGTTCACCATGAGCTGCTCAAAGTTGGCATCGTCCGACCCATACTGAGAGCCCCTTCGGTTGTCCTCGTTAATGGTCGGCATCACTTCGCACATCATCTTGCCCGGGTTAGACCATTGGAAAAACTCAAGAGATACGACGGCAGCCAGTGGCAGCGGGAACAGAAGAGTAATGGACAATTTCCCAGTCAACGTGTGCGGGGAACAGTGCTAAAAAGACAGAAACAATCAAAAATATTAATGAAAGGAGATCATACAATCATACAGCACAGAAGGAGGCCATTCGGCCCATCATGCCTATGCCAGCTCTTTGAAAGAGCAATCCAATTAGCCCCACCCACACTCTTTCCCCATAGCTAGGACTATTAGTTTTATATTTGTATGTTGATACGCAAGATCAGAAATTCACTACATTCCAGAAAATGCAAGAAATGTTTCATGATTTCATAAGTTACTGGAACTCAGAATCATGTAACTTGAGGACGTCACAGAAATTGCTCCCACTGGCTCAGAACAAGGCTCCTGTGTTTCTCTTGAAATGGCCAACGGGGCTGCTGCTTGCGCCGGCAAATTATGGCTGTCAAGGTTACTGACTCCGTTCACCGCCGTAGCCGACTGCAAACTTGGCAACTGGAACTCAGCACGGCAAACCCTACATCCTAGATTGCTAGAGCACCGGAGTTGAATCTTTACAGCGAGAATTAGTGAGGTGATCGGTCTGCATCGCAGCTTGGAAAATGGGAGTGGGGTGACCTTAAAAGCTAAAGTTCCTTCACAACCCATCTGAAATCCCACAGTGGAATTCCCTCCCTCTGCCTCTCTAACTCCTTTGCCTCTTTTGAGGCAACAACTTGCATTTATATAGCGCCTTTAACCCAGTAAAACGTCCCAAGGCGCATCACAGGAGCATTTATCAAACAAAATTTGACATCGAGCCACATAAGGAGATATTAGGACAAGTGACCTAAAGCTTGGTCAAAGAGGTAGGTTTTAAGGAGCGTCTTCAAGGAGGAGAGGTAGAGGGGCGGACAGGTTTAGGCAGCTGAAGGCACGGCCGCCAATGGTCGAGCGATGAAAATCCGGGATGCGCAAGAGGCCAGAATTGGACTCCTAAACAGTGCCTTAGTCCACCAGCCCAACAAAGAAGCCAGGTCACACGTTTCTAGGGATTCAGAGTTAGCAATTCCAAGCCGATCCAGCTGAGCTCATGACGACAGCTGTGTTTACATAGGTAACACCAGATTGAATCCACTTGAAGCAGCAGTGCACACACACACACACACACACACACACACACACAGAGATCGTACTGGGTCCATCCTTTCCCCCTTTTCACCACTACCAGAGGGAAAAAAAGCATCAAGCCAGAGTGGAACGTCAGAAGAAAATGCCCCCTGTGGTTTTCCTCACCGGTCGCTCACTGGAGTGTCCGGGAGATTAATCTTTAACTCCGAGGAGACTCCAGGAGTGTTGGCAACCCTACCGCACCAGTTGAGATAAACTGATGCAGTCCAGACCTGGATTGAGTTGGGAACTCTCCTGGTCTGTGTGGCTCAATGTATTTTAATGACCTGGACTTGGGTGTACAGGGCATAACTTCAAATCCTGCAGATGACACAAGGCTTGGAAATGTAATAAACAGTGAGGAGGATAGTAACAGACTTCAGGAGGACATCTGGTGAAATGGGCAGACACATGGCAGATAAAATGTAATGCAGGGAAGTGTGAAGTGATGCATTTTGGTAGGGAGAATGAGAAGAGGCAGTATAAACTAAATGGTAAAATTTTGCAGGAACAGAGAGACCTGGGGGTGTAGGTACACAAATCTTTGAAGGTGGCGGGACAGGTTGATAAAGCTGCTAAAAAAAGCATACGGGATCCTTGGCTTTACAAATAGAGGCATAGAGTACAAAAGCAAGGAAGTTATGGTAAACCTTTATGAATCCTTGGTTAGACCTAAAGTGTGGTGTCCAATTCTGGGCACCACACTTTAGGAAGGATGTCAAGGCCTTGGAGGGAGTGCAGAGGAGATTTACTAGAATGGTACCAGGGATGAGGGAATTCAGTTATGTGGAAATTCAGTTATGTGGAGAGACTCGAGATGCTGGGATTGTTCTCCTTAGAGCAGAGAAGGTAAAGGGGAGATTTAATAGAGGCGTTCAAAATTATGAGGGGTTTCGAAAGAGTAGAGAGGGAAAAACAGTTTCCACTGGCAGGAGGGTCGGTAACCAGAGGTCACAGATTTAGGATAATTGGAAAAAAAAAACGGGGTGGGACGGGGATTTTTTTTTTTACGCAGCGAGTTGTTACGATCTGGAATGCGCTGCCTGAAAAGGCGGTGGGAGCAGATTCAATAATAACTCTCAAAAGGGAACTGGATAAATACTTAAAAAGGAAAAATTTGCAGGGCTATGAGGAAAGAGCAGGGGGAGTGGGACTAATTGAATAGCTCTTTCAGGGAGCAGGAACAGGCATGATGGGCCGAATGGCCTCCTTCTGGGCTGTATCATTCTGTGATTCAACCACTCAATCCCCTAAACTAGCTGGGGGTTGGGGGAAAACCCATCGCTGACACTTCTCCATTCAGAGGAATGGGACACAACGTAGGATAAACGGAGCAACAGGCAGGGCTTGCTCAGAGAGTCCGAAGAATTGGCCACGAGTGACTCTGCTCCAGTTCTGCGTAGTTTTTGACTTCACTGCCCAGTTGCAAGCGGCAGCAGAGACGCCAGCCCGGGCTGCAGGAGGACAGCGCTCTGAGGGAGAGAATTCTGTGCAGATACATTTCACACAGTCTCTGATCCTTTTTATTTGGAGACTCCTTGCTCACAAGCCCTGCAGGTCTCTCAGTAACTGTGTGATAATTAATATTTTGATAAGCCCTCCGGTTAAGCTTTCTCACTTACTTTAATTATATGACGACACGTGACAACGGTGAGCCGCACACGACAATGACGCACACACGACACGCACACACAGACGCGCGCCAGACACACACACACACACACACAATGAGAGATGTACCAGTGTTCAACCTTGATAAACTGCCACTGCCACCTCAAAAGACACCATCTGTTCTGCGCTCAACTGCTTCACTCTGCCACGTCAGGTTTTGTACCGTGTGCACGTTTGCTCACAACCCATGTCATTCCAAAATCCTTTTTTATTTAAATTTCCTTTATAGGATGAGGAAATGGGATGGGGAAAAAAAATAAAGCAGCAATACCCTCCCAAACGCCTATAAAGCTTTTTTTGGTTTGATTCTAACTGAGGAGTCAGTCGAACAAGGGGTGAACAAGGCAACAGCCCCCCAGCTAAGTGCAGAGGTGGGGATGGAAGGACAGAGTGAGGTAACAGTCCCAGCTGAGGGAGAAGGGTCGTTGACCAATTGAGACAATAATGAACAAACTGTGACCACCCTGGAAGTGTATTGTTGGGAACAGAGGGACCAACCCAAGGGGAGAGGCAGACCGACCAACGTAGCAGAGCATAGGTGCCAACAATTCCCTGCAAATGGACGGGTGGTTGAGATTTGAGACAACAGCCACAGGGAGGGAGAGGGGTAAATAGGGAATGTACGGATAGTGACTTGGCATCGGTTAGGGGAGTTTTATCCAATTCTTAGCCTTAGAGATCTTCGTTCACAAGACAAAAAGTGACGATGGGTGTGGAACGATAGTAACAGCCTCTCCTTCCCTCTCTCTCAGGTAGTTTGTCTCGATGTATCTGGGGAGCAAGTTAGCCGCTTTGTGTGACCCACAGCAGCTAGTGGGTGGGAAAATTCAACTTCATTTTTATTTGCTGGGAGTTTGACGAAACATGATAATGAAAACAAACATGTTGTAAAACACGGGAATACCTACAAGACTGAACTCCGACTTGCCTCTCCCTTTCCTTAATCACTTACATATTTGGCTTCAAAGAGCTCAGTGTCACCTTGCAAACCTTTATACATTGAATACCATAGTGTCTCTCCTCTATCCTCCACTTCATATTTCTGGTATCTTGGGAGGGTGGTAGGAGGGAGGGAGAGAACATGGGATTGGCTAGTACTTACCTAGGCGTGCACTGAACTATGACACAACTGCAACATGGAGCTTGGCTCCCCTTGGGCAGCTCACAGCTGCCCCGTTCTTACTTATGACTCGATTTATACTCAACAATAATAACTTGCATTTTTATGGTGCCATTAACATAGTAAAAGGGCTCGATGCGCTTCACTGGAGTGTTTATCAAACAAAATTTGACACAAACCACA
This sequence comes from Heptranchias perlo, assembly GCF_035084215.1. Classification (NCBI taxonomy): domain Eukaryota; kingdom Metazoa; phylum Chordata; class Chondrichthyes; order Hexanchiformes; family Hexanchidae; genus Heptranchias; species Heptranchias perlo. The sequence continues at coordinate 5,045,090 of NC_090364.1, forward strand.
TAAGGAGATATTAGGACAGGACTTGGTCAACCAGGTTTTAAGGAGCGTCTTAAAGGAGGAGAGAGATGCAGCGATGAAAATCGGGGGATACACAAGAGGCCGGAATTGGAGGAGCGCAGAGATCTCGGAGGGTTGGAGGAGGTTACACAGATAGGGAGGGGCGAGGCCATAGAGGGGCTTGAAAACAAGGATGAGAATTTTAAAATCGAGGCTTTGCCGGATCAGGAGCCAATGTCGGTCAGCGAAACCCACTTGAAATGAATGACTGCTTTTTCTATTGTATCATTTTACAGACACTGCACGTGTGTCATGTCTCACTACATTCAACTGGAGTAAAGTATCATTAAAATTGCAGGTGATAACTGATGATTAAAAATTGAATGACAGAAAATGATGCATTTGTTCAAAATGTCAGTAGGTAAACAGGATACAGCAAGTGGAGATACAATGTAGAGTGGAACAATTATATCCTGCCAGCTGTGCACATTGTGTTCCATCAATATGACCATCAGATTAGCATGAACCACCACTCTCCCAATCTTTACTGGACTGACTGGTGCTCATCTGATATTGGGAGAATTACCAAAAATTGATGATACTTTGTAGAGGGAGCTCTACTCTGTATCTAACCCGTGCTGTACCTGACCCCGGGAGTGTTTGATGGGACAGTGTAGAGGGAGCTCTACTCTGTATCTAACCCGTGCTGTACCTGACCCTGGGAGTGTTTGATGGGACAGTGTAGAGGGAGCTTTACTCTGTATCTAACCTGTGCTGTACCTGCCCTGGGAGTGTTCGATGGGACAGTGCAGAGGGAGCTTTACTCTGTATCTAACCCGGCCTGTACCTGACCTACGAAACCTAGACACTAACAGAGTGCCAAAATTGGAAATATTTTCCATCCCCAACACTTGGCATTTTTCACCCTGGTGACTATAAAAAGATTCACCAATAAAAATACATAGAAAAAAAAACAAACTTAAGAAAAAAAACAACAGGCAAGAATAGAAAGGAAGGAGAAAATAAAACAGTCAGAAGGACAGTTCCCTGTGACACCGTTTGTGACGAGCGACATGAACAGGGCCTCATGGGTCAGAGAATGGTGGGTGGGAGAGGGGTATAAACAAACAAGTCCTATGCAAGGACACACTTCCTCATTCATTTCATTAGAGGCTGTTTTGTCAGTGTGATGAGGTGGGATGCAGCCACATGGACAGATAGAGCATAAGGTGGCTGATAGTGCATATCAGAGTAATGAACACACCGAATGCTGTTCTACTGCTTCTACACATGCCTGATAGTGATTCTTCAACACTAAGTACTGCAAAAACCATCTTATGCTGGCCCGTTATTGCAAACAGCAGTGTTTTCAGAAGACACTTACATAGATCCTTTCTATTTGCTTCTCGATGGTGGCAAATTACTTTGACATTTAACAGGGGCGTGGGGTCTGGATTGGGTTGTGCTCGTCTCATTTGGTCTCCCAAACCCTCCCTGCTCGTCTCCAAGTGAGGCATCATCCTCCACCCAAGGGCAAGTATATGGTGTGCCCCCTGAATGCTTTGCCAACACCAAGCGCACAAAGAGGTGCGAGAGCCCGCACGTGTTCACTCACTCCCTCAGACCGCGTGACTATGACTGAGAACGCACAGTGCTGCTAATCGCAAGCACAAATGCACAGTTGTGCAACTTCTCCCCAAAGCACTTCATTCCACTTGACTGCTTCAAGATGCAGATGCATCAGCAAAACAGGTTCTACACCAAACTGATCCTGCGCTGTCACTAGGCAATCTCCCATAGTGTTGCTCGTGAATAGTCTGGTGTCTGAAACATGGAATGGACGTTGAAGTGAAGCTGCATTGAACCTAGTCTGTCCCTTGAACGAGTACTTGTTAAGAGATCTGAGCATCCTGAGGTCAAGTTAATGCTAATTGCTGTTGCTCAGGGAAGATTCTCTACATTGGCAGTTGCCCTATCTCCTCCTCTTGGGTCACAGAAATGAACAGGAAATTAGTACCAGCTTGGCACGGTTGGTGGCACTCCGCTCTGAGTCAGAAGGATTTGAGCATATAATCTAGGCTAACGTTTCACTGCACTGGTGAGGGAGTGCTGCAGCATCAGAGGCGCTGCCTTTCAGATATTAAAACTGAGGCACTGCTTGCCTGTCTGGTGGATGTAAAACATCCTACAATACCATTAGAAGAGCAGGAAGTCATCAAAAAACAGATTAACTAGTCACTGATCCCATTTGTTGTTTGTGGGATCTTGCTATGTCCAAATTGGTTTGTCTACATAACAACAAAAGTAATTCCACGGATTGTGAAGCACCTTGGTTTTTTTCTTCACTGTCCTCTCGCTATTTTACACTTTTTACAGGTCTTCAGTTAGGATTTCTTGCACCAATCAGGTGCAAATGTGATACAGACTTTGCACGTGACAGATGGGACGAGATGCAAGACTTTTATATCACATCAGTATTATACAGGAAAAGTCACACATGCCAAAACACTTCAATTTTGTGTTAGTCCCAGTTCATCATCTCAAACTGCTTCCACTGCTACCACACCCAATGATGTACTGGTGGCCATAGGTTTTCACCCTGGTCCTATTTAGCTCAAAAAACTTTCTTCAAGCACAACTCAAGTTTGGAAAGACAAAACCTATAACTGCTGCTCAGGGGTTTTTTCACAGTTCAACTGGGATAATTATATGGAAGTATCACCATCTATCCTATACTATGTTCTGGCCTTGCCTACCTCCTTTGGCACCCTATCCCTCTGCTCATCAAATTCCTCCAGCACCTCATCCCGGTCCTGCATCCCTGCTCACATCCTGCACTCTTCCGGACTCCGGTCCTTTGTTCAATTCCCCCTCCCTCCGCTCTATGATGATGGCAAAGCCTTCAGCCAACCCGTCCCAACACTCTGGAATTCTCTCCCTGAAACCCTCTGCCTTGCTACATCTCTACCCACCTTCAAAATCCACCTCCTCGTCCACATCTTCAGCCACATACCTTAGTTAAAGAAAGAAAGAACTTGCATTTATATAGCGCCTTTCACGACCTCAAAGCATCCCAAAGCGTTTTACAGCTAATGAAGTACTTTTGAAGTGTAGTCGCTCTTGCAATGTAGGAAACACGACAGCCAAATTGCGCACAGCAAGGTCCCACAAACAGCAATGTGATAATAACCAGATAATCTGTTTTTTTTGGTGATGTTGGTTGAGGGATAAATATTGGCCAGCACACCAGGGAGAACGCATGCTCCTGCTCCTCTTCGAAATAGTAGCGTGGGATCTCTCACATCCACCCGGGAGGGCAGACGGGACCTCGGTTTGACGTCTCATCCGAAAGACGGCACCTCCGGCAGTACAGCACTCCCTCAGCACTGCACTGGGAATGTCAGCCTGGATTCTGTGGTCAAGTCTCTGGAGTGGGACTTGAACCCACAACCTTCTGACTCAGAGGCGAGAGTGCTACACACCGAGCCACGGCTGACATCGTTCTGCTCACGTCTGCTCCTCGGATGTTCCACTACATTAAAAGGCACTGTATAAATGCAAGTGATTATTGAGATTTAGCAAAGTCAAAAGGGGAAAAAAAAATAATTTTATACCTTCATTATTGCACTTTCCTGAAATCATAGTGACAACACCATGGTTCTTTGGGCTGCCTAACACCCTCCTTTTATCAATGAATACTACGTCACCAGTATTATTTTCGAAAAATTTTGGTTTGTTGAATATTAATGTAAATTGTCTACAGGTTGATCTGCCAGTAATGAATTGCAACACAAATTATTTTATCTCAAACACGATTTGTTTCACAGAAGTCAGGAACACCTTGACGTCTTACGGACGAACATTATCAGTGCACTGCACGATAACAGGTTAACAGCATACAGAACACACGGTCATTGTTCCTCTGGAATACGTGTCAATAGCTGGTTAATAAACTAAAACTCACTTAGTGCGTACTTTGTTTTGGACGGCTGTCAGAACAAGATCTAAACCACCCAAGTAGACAGGCAGATACGACTGCACCATCCTTGCACCCGTTGACTCTGACACAATCACACTATTCTCTTACCCGCTAGGAGTACCTTCTCTGTGAGCCACAGAGAAGAAGCTACGTTCACCGAGACACTACCTGAAAAAGACGCTGACTACACATTTATTTATTCATTCAAAATGAATGAATTAATCATTAAATGAGCAGAGAGAACCGTGAGGCATTGGCTACAGCACTGAAGTATTGGACTCACGGCTTGGACATTTGAGATCAAATCCCCGACATTCCCATTAGGACAGCTCCTGGAAGGGCAGCTTCAAAGCCCCATTGGAGGGGGAGGGGGGTTCTCGGAGACAAGTAAGAGATCAGGGAGCGGTCTCTCACTTCATCAAATTTGCCTCCTGGAAGACTGACTGCTGATAGCATCCCTGAAGATGTCTGCATGCTAAACCACCCTATTCATCCAGTGGAGGATACCAGGAAATATTACACAGATAGAATTACCTGCACAGAAACAGGCCATTCGGCCCAACTGGTCTATGCCAGCGTTTATGCTCCACATGAGCCTCCTCCCACCCTACTTAATCTAAACCTATCAGCATACTAGAAAAAGATTTTCCCCTTAAAAAAAATCAATTGCTAAAATAATTAACCATATAAGATGAGTAATTTCATAAACCTCAGTATTCAACTAACCCTATCTGTGAATTTTTAAAGAATGACATATGCAATGATAAAACAGCAAATAATTACTCTGTGTATTTAATGCAAATTCTCTGTTCAGAATGTCACTATATGTCAAATGTCCAGTATTCAGATATACAAATGCTGCGTGCACATACATGTACACGTGTATCCATTATGTATCGGTTCGCCTACAGACCCAGTCTATAAGTGTTCGTCTCCACGAGTGGAGGGACCTGAATCCTGACACTGGTCACCTTATAAAATGCATGTACAGCACTCTAATTGCTTCTGAAATACATCGATCATATGGCCTGCAGACCAACACATCACAATTATCTACCGACTTAATCACTGCAGAGACGCCGTCCACATACCAGTGAAGCACTATATATATATATATAAAAACCCAGCTCATCAGAGGGAATCATATATGGTTATATAGTTGCCGTTAATGATTTGCTTGCCTACAGATCGCGATTAGCGGATAATCATTGAGACGAGTTCTGTGGAGATAGCTAGACGAATTCAAATCTGTGCATCCTGAAGTAGGAAATAATTTGCTGATTTTTAATATATATATATATATATATATAAACACTGTATTTTAAAGGCAATAGTCCGTTCCTGATCACCACCAGTAATGGAAGCAAGCCAACGATATATAATGTATATAAATCACTGGCAGTAGGTGTTGGTACCAAGGCGGTACACCAAATGCAGGTATTAAAAAAGCATCACGTTTTAACAAGGCTGTACATTTAAATACACGGGGGGAAGGGGAGGGGGGGTCGCCCCCTGCCCTCTCCCCAGACCCCAGTCATTCCTTACCTAATCACTGAAACGCTGCATCTCTTTTAGAACTAGACTAAATTTTCTGGGTGCACAGGAACCTGAAACCTAGCCCATCTTTACATGACAGGGATCCAGTTGAAAATGTAGGGTGTTTTTAAAAAAAATTATTGCAACATAGTCTTGAGTGGCTGCATCCCACACATTACTGCAAATTCTAATATGAAACTATTTTTATTTCCAAAAACATATATGTGTGTGCTGATTGAATCTGGGTTTGTTGACTACAGATGTGCTTGATCAAATGCAAAGTGCATTTTACATACGGAAATTCTCTCTCTCTCACCCTCCCCTCCACTCCAAAAAAAAAAGGCAAGCACACCCGTCTCCAGCCCCACTGTATTTCCCTTCATTCTAAATCAGGGTCGGGAACATCTCCCTTAGCAGAATGTCAGGGAAAGAGATGGGAGGGAGGGGGGAGATGCAAAAAAAAAATACACACACACACATGAAACGAATCCCAAGCTTCCAGCAAGTGGTCACACTTTTCTGCACCTTTTTTTTTTGCAAAAAAAAAAGAAAAAAAAAATGACATCGTGATCATGATGGGCACAATGTACAAATCTCTGCCTCCAAGCGTCACTAACCCCTCTCTCAAGCCTGGGCATCAAGTGATGGTGTTTGCAGTGATAATCATTTAAAACGCCTCTTTATCAAACCATATTTTTTTTTAATAATAGAATTGCATGCATCTATATATATATATATACTCACATCTGCAATCTGGAAGCCGGGATCCCAGCTTCTCGCCCTCTCCTGCTCCCTTTTCACTTTATCCTAGTAGTCCTCCCCCAAAGGTCCCTTAACCTTAAAGGGGAGGTGGAGGAGTGGGGGGGGGGGAAGGAATAAAAGGCAATCAAAATTAAATTCCCCCCCCCCCCTCCTCCTCCTCCAAAGAAATAAAATCCCTCTCACTCATCCACTACTTCCCATTGAAAAAAAAGGGAGACCAGGTTCCCAGAATCCGTCCCTGCAATTCCCGCCCACATTTACTCCAAAGGAAAAGAAGTTGGAGCCATTTCTGATCAGCCGCGGACACCCCGGGACGTCAATCACCATGATTGACAGCCGCAGCGACCAATCGCCCGCGGAGACGGCCTGTCCGCTCGCAGGCACTGCAAGATGTAGGCGGGCGAGAGGCCGGCGACGGGGTTGATTGACGTCGGTACCGGCCTATGGGGTGGGTGGGAAGGGGCGCCAGCTAGCCAATAAGAGCCGGGCGTGGGGCGGGACTTCAATAGGGATGATGTCATGCTAAAGTGTGTGATGTCATTCCAGGGCTTGGCCAGGTGCGGTAACCTGGGGAAAATTAAAAGCTGAGAATTCCTGCAGCCGGCCATTGTCTGATATTCTGCAAAGCAAATACACCCAGGGTTAAAAAGTATAGGATATAAGGGGTGGGGAACATGCTTATATTTTTTTTTTAATTGCCACCCTTTTGCATGCTGCCAGCCTGAATTTCCCATTCAAAACAAATGAGTTCTGTGGAGGGGACATTCAATGAGAGTTTCTTTCCCCACATGGAATGCACTGATTCCTTGGAACAAGTGTTGGAATAAATACTTTTGACATTCAATGTACTTGAGCTTTAAAATAATCCTGGACAAAGGCAGCTCTGTCAGTACCTGAAAAGAGAGAAGATGGGTTAGTGTTTTGGGCACAAACCAAAGGGTCAGTACACAAAATCTTAAGCAGTGTTTCCTCTTTTCAGGTGTTGCCAGACCTGCATCTCCACATCATATGTATTTTCCAGCATTTTCTGTTTTATTTCAGAATATCCAGCATTGGTAGTATTTTTTTTTAAAAACCGCACTTCACTTTAAGATTGTTGTGCTGCACAGACTCCTAGTAACATCAGTGTAATTTAAGAGATCCAACCTAGTACACACACTGCAATACAAATCAGTTCTGTCATGTTGTCCCCTCTCCCTCCCCCTTCCTCTTTCCAATCTTCTGATTGGCCAGGATTCTGTCACAGTACTGTGAAAACACCTGGCAGTTTGCAATGTATTATTTCCACTAATCACCCATATTTAATCTGCTTTATTTATTCTGGTTAGTGTATTACTGCCATTTGTGGTGCAATCATCGTTCCCTCTCTTCCTAACACCATTTTCTGGAAACGTTTTCTTGAATGCTCCCTTTAATCATTACCATGATCATCATGTACAGCAGAGCACTGAAAGTAAAAAAAATAAAATACTGTATATATTATTTTTGGAACCGTGCAGCAAAACGTTCTTAAAGTGAAGTGCAAATATACTTTTCAAAAACCTGCTAATGCCGGGATCCTGAAATAAAACAGAAAATGCTGGAAATACATATGATGTGGAGATGCCGGTGATGGACTGGGGTGGACAAATGTAAGGAATCTTACAACATCAGGTTATAGTCCAACAGTTTTATTTGAAAATCGCAAGCTTTCGGAGGCTTTCTCCTCCTGACGAAGGAAAAAGCCTCCGAAAGCTTGAGAATTTCAAATAAAACTGTTGGACTATAACCTGGTGTTGTAAGATTCCTTACATTTGGAAATACATAGGTAGGTCTTCAGATGAGACATGAATGTAAAAGAGCCCCCCACGGGGTTATTTCGAAGAAGAGCAGGGGAGTTCTCCCCGGTGTCCTGGCCAATATTTATCCCTCAACCAACATCACTAAAACAGGTGATCTGGTTATTATCAGATTGCTGTTTGTGGGACCTTGCTGTGCGCAAATTGGCTGCCCCACATTACAACAGTGACGACACTTCAAAAAGGTAATTCATTGGCTGTAAAGCGCTTTGGGACTCCCTGAGGTCGTGAAAGGCGCTATATAAATGCAAATCCTTTCTTTTTTTCTTTCATCCAACATCCACTTTCCAGTAGGGACCACTGGATAACAATCAGGAGTGGGAACCTCGGCTGAATTTTATCCTCCCTAGCTCAGGGAAGCTCGGGACAATTTTTAGCTCCGCAATTGCTGCTCCGGCTCAGTATGGGTGACAAACTCAGAGAAACTAATTAACATCTCAGGGTAGAAACTCTGACCTGTAAACTTCGTGTATAAACACTTAATACACTCATTTGAGATCCTAGGTGAAAATATGACATGAATTTCAGGCACACATTTAGCAAATAAAGCGACCCACGTGCCCGACAAGATCATTTTTGTGTGATTCAAGCAGCAACGTGCATCTTTCCACAACACAACACAACTCGCATTGATATAGTGCCTTTTTATGCAATGAGTTGTTCTGATCTGGAACGCACTGCCTGAAAGTGGTGGAAGCAGATTCAACAGTAACTTTCAAAAAGGAATTGGATAAATAATTGAAGGGCAAAAAACTGCAGGGCTATGGGGAAAGAGCAGGGGAGTGGGACTGATTGGATAGCTCTTTCAAGGAGCCGGCATAGACGCGATGGGCCGAATGGCTTCTTTCTGTGCTGCATGATTCTATGATTGTGTTCCTATTGATCGATTATTTCAACTAGATTGGGGAAGTCCCAGCGGTCATGTGTATAAGTTACGCGAGGGTAGGGCCAGGTTAGATGTTAGGCAGTTCTTCTTTTCCCAGAGGATAGTAGATCTTTGGGACTGGTTTTTGACCACATAAGGGGGGGACGGAGAGGGATTTTCCAGATTTTTTTCCCCCTCTAACTGGCCATGGGTTTTTATCTGGAGATTACCTGGCAGCTGGTCAGTATAGAGTGTGAAAACATGATGCTTCAGGCTGTGTAGGGCAGGCTTAATGGACCAGGTGATCTTTTCCTACCCATCATTTCTGTACATACATAAAATAATAGAAATTAACACCAGTCGTTAAGTTTGCAGATCAGAGTTTCTACCCTGAGATGTTTAGAAGTGTTCAGATCCCTAATCTGTTGTGAGTTCATTCATCTCAGTTGGACCAGCAATTAAAATAAACAGGTTAATACCTGTCGAAAAATAATACACACAAGGATATAGTATGAATGCATTTAGGGTTGATACTGTGAAGCTGCCAATGGAAATTTCATGGAATCAGGGGATGTAACATCAGAGAAACAGGCCCTTTTAACCCGTCAAGACTGTGCCAGTGTTTTAGTCCAAGTGGCCGCCTGGTCTAATCCCATTCTCCTGCATGCTCCCCATATGCTTTAATATTCCTCTTTTTCAAGCACCTGTCTAATTCCCTTTCAATCCTGTCCAAACCTCTTAAAAGCACAAGAGATAAGATTAAAAAGTGCTCAAGAGGTCCAAGGGATCCACCAGCCCAATCTGGAGCACCTTTTCTTAAACCAGATTTGACACTGTAGTGGAATTATACTCCAGTCACACATAGCCGGGCTTGCAATCTGGTTGACCCCGACTTTAGCATCACTAAACAACTTCCCAACCACCCTTAAATTGCAGCATAAACACAACCTAGGAATAGTTATCGTGGCAACTGTTATAATTACCAATAATGGGCTGGGTATGGGTTACTGTGTATTGGGATAGGATAAAATGGGTCATTTTAGGTTATCATAGATTAAACCGAGATAAAATGGATTACTGGTCACAGGTTCTGAACCTATAATTGATTTATAATGGGCTATTACAGATTATCATGGATTTAGAAGGATTAGAATGGGAAACTATGAAGGGTTTTGACAGGATCAACAGGGGAAGGCTATTTCCTCCGGTAAGGGAGTCAGTGATGAGGAGTCATCAATTTAAAATTGTCATTCAGAGAGTGAGGGGAGAGATTAGGAGAAATTTCTTTATGCAGATAGTTGTCACAACAAGGAGTAACTGAAACAAAGACCGCAGCAGCTTTTCAGCAAAGATCAGATAAACGTTTGAAGCAGAGGAAGATACAAGGTAACGATAATTCATTTTGGATTGCTCCATCAAAAAGCCAGCACAGACATGATGGGCCGAATGGTCTCCTTCTGTGCTGGAATATTCTGTGGACTTAATTAAAGCACACAAGAGCGCATTAAGGAAAAAATCTTCTAAGCAGAGGTTACTTGACTGAAAAGCGAATCTTCAAAAAGGCCATCGCTGTTTATTTCTGTAACCGAATCGCCTCTGAAGAGTGAGTTGTTCCTCAGTGAACAGATCATTCTTTTCGATAGCTACAATACTCTTGAAGATCCAAGATAACCGTCCATCCTTGTGTCTCGAGTGTCAAGTCTGTAAGACAGACCCTCACCCCACACTGAAGATAATGACTCCCCCTAGGGTGCCAGCAGCCCTCATTCTCCATCTATAAGCCTAAGCAGTCAGTGTCATTGGGCTGTTTGACTATGTAGTCATCACAACCAAGCCTGATCCAGGTCTCATCTGATGGCCACGCAAATTCGCTTCCAGCAGGGGTCGCAGCAGTGCAATTAGGAGCAGGCTGTTTCCCCCCCACCCCGCCCCACTCTCCCCCCACCCTCCCTAGCCTGGGAAGTCAGAGGTTAAGTCTAGCACCATGAAGAAAGAAAGACTTGCATTTATATAGCACAAAATCTAGGCTGACTTTCCGGCGCCATACTGAGGGAGTGCTGCACTGTCGGAGGTGCCGTCTTTCAGATGAGACTTTAAACCGAGGCCCTGTCCGCCCTCTCAGGTGGACGTAAAAGATCCCATTGCACTATTTCAAAGAAGAGCAGGTGGAGTTCTCCTCGCTGTCCTGGGCCAATATTTATCCCCCAACCAACATCATTAAAAACAGATTATCTGGTCATTATCACATTGCTGTTTGTGGGATCTTGCTGTGCTGTGCGCAAAATTGGCTGCCGCATTTCCTACATTGCAACAGTGCAAAAAGTACTTCGTTTGGCTGCAAAGCGCTTTGGGACGTCCCGAGGTCGTGAAAGGCATTGTATAAATACAAGTTTTCGTTCTTTAGGACCAGGGCACATCCACGGGGATGGAGTTGGCCCCATGTGCAAGGTTTCTCGGTAGAAGAAAATCAGGGAAACAATAATGGATAGGAAGAAAATTGCGTACGGAATAAGTACCATTATCGTACTCCCACTGCCAGTAGCCCATTATGAAAAGGCCACAAAATCCACATCTCCTTTGGTATCTGGGTGATCTTCCTGTGGGTCCCAAAAGTGGCAGTGGAAAATAACAACAACAACTTGCATTTCTATAGTGCCTTTAACGTAGTAAAACGTCCCAAAGGTGCTTCACAGGGAGTGTCAACCGGACAAAATTTGACACCGAATCACATAAGGGGATATTAGAACAGGAAAAGCTTGGTCAAAGAGGTAGGTTTTTTGAGGAGCTGCTTAAAAGGAGGAGAGAGAGGTAGAGAGGCGGAGAGGTTTCGGGAGAGTTTGGGGCCTGGACAGCTGAAGGCATGGCCGCCAATGGTACAGCGATGAAAATCGGGGACGCGCAAGAGGCCAGAATTGGAGGTGCGCAGGGAAAACAAGAGGCTCCTTACCGCAGGCTTCAAGGGGTCAACAGCGGGACAGTAATGAAGTAAACCAGGAGTATGGTGCTGCGATTCACTGCTTTCCCCTTCATTGCCACTGTCGTTTGTGACAATGTAAAAATGTTTATAGTCCTGCCTCGTGGCGTATAGAATTACATACTGCAGTGTATATTTTTTATAATGGGCTTTCTGTATGGAACAGTCAGTGCGCTTCCAAACTGAAAAATAGTTTGTTTATTCTAGCTTCATATGAATCAGAAGGCAGTATCGTTCTGTTGTGGTGACACCACGATAACTTCCCACAGTGTTTCCCTGTGATTATGGTCTCGTGTTCCCTATCATTAGCATGTTTTTGATTAATGAGGGCATAATATTTTTGTAAAAAATAATTCGTAGATGGGAGTGAGTAACAAGGTAGTCATGTAAATGCGGCATTCAGATGGTATCTATAATCCACTTGCAGCGCTCGAGTGTTTCATGACATCAGCTCACTCCCTTGACTAAATTACAGACACTAACTCACTCACAACCATCCATAACTCTACCTACCTTCACCGTCATCATCCAACTTTATTCACAGTGAAATACTAGGTTAATTATTTCCTGCTAAGACATTCCTTAAAATCCACCTCTTTGACCAAGCTTTTGGTCACTCCTCCTAATCTCTCCTTTGGCTCAGCATCATTTTTTTAATTACACCCCCGTGAAGTGCCTTGGTATGTTTTTCTACGTGGGCGACGCAGTCCTTTTCATGGAGAAGACTTAAAAGCCCCTCGCTAGCTCATAGAATCATGCAGCACAGGAGGAGGCCATTCGGCCCATCGTGCCTGTGCCGGCTTTTTGAAAGAGCTATCCAATTAGTCCCATTCCCCCGCTCTTTCCCCATAGCCCTGCAATTTTTTCCCCTTCAAGTATCTATCCAGTTTTCTTTTGAAAGTTACTATTGAATCTGCTTCCAACACCATTGCAGGCAATACATTCCAGATCACAACAACTCGCTGTGCAAAAAAGCACTCTACGAATGCAAGTTGTTGTGTTGTGGTAAACATACTGTGTAGAAAGATGACGATGCTCCCTGATTCACCATCAAAATATCTTATCAGGCACTTGGGCTACTTTATTTGCCAAATGTGTGCCTGAAATTCGTGTTGTGGTTTCACTGAGGAACTCCAATGACACATCCAGGCAGGCAGGAAGGAAGAAAGGAAAGAATGAAAGGAGGAAAGAAAGGCTTGTCTTTATATTGCGCCTCTCACGACTTCAGGACGTCCCAAATCGCTTCACAGCCAATGAAGTACTTTTGAAGTGTAGTCACTGTTGTAATGTAGGAAACGCGGCAGCCAAATTTGCGCACAGCAAGATCCCACAAACAGCAACGAGAAAATGACCAGATAATTTGTTTTAGTGATGTTAGTTGAGGGATAAATATTGGCCAGGACACCGGGGAGAACTCCCCGACTCTTCTTCGTAAAGACGAGATTGATAGAAGTTTGCCAAGGGCAATGATTGGGGATATTGTGAAAAAGGTGGATAAGTTAGTACAAGGAGTGGGAGATGAGCCAGTGATGGTTGTATGTGGGGATTAAAGACTTAAGTAAACTTAGACACCTTGCATGAAAACTGAAAAGTTTATGTTTTCTGGGCTACTATTAATGTTTCAAATGGTAATGAGTTCATTAGTAGAATTTTGAGGTGAATAAGTGGTTTTCCAGATGGTGCCCGTGGAAGGCGTTTGAATTACAGATAACTGGGACTCAGGATTTTGATCAAAAGACAACTTGCATTTATACAGCAATTTCAATGTAGGAGAATTCCCCAAAGTGTCTCTCAGAGCCACAGTCAAAAAATGGATGCAGAGACAAAGAAGGTGAGTGAGGAGGGGTGACCAAAAGAGGTGGGCTTTAAGAAGGGTTTTGAAGAAGGAGAGGGAAGTGGAGAGGCGAACAGGCTTGGGGAGAGAATTCTGGAGCGACGGGCCAAGATGGCAGAAGGCACAGCTTCCAATGGGGGGGCGGGGGTGAAGGGAGGGGGAATGCACAAGAGGTTGATACAGGACTTCCTCGTTACTGCACTGGAGCGTCAGTCTAGGATATATGCTCAAGCCCTGGAATGGGATTTGAACTCACAATCTTCTAACTCAGGGGCTTTTTAAACTCTAAAATGTAGGTTTCATCGGCTTATGTAAAAAATAGCAATAGGCAGGAATGGACAATAAAGTTGCATATACATTTTTAAAACTTAGAAGAGTATAAATACGATAACTTCCACATATAGAAGTAAACACAAGTACCTTCTTATCTCATTTCTTTTTTTTTATTCATTCATGGGATGTGGGCGTCGCTGGCGAGGCCAGCGTTTATTGCCCATCCCTAATTGCCCTTGAGAAGGTGGTGGTGAGCTGCCTTCTTGTTGTTTTAAAGAGGCAAAGTGAAAATAGACCACAGTTTTGACCGATACCCAGTGAACGTTCATTTAAAAGAAAATCTTCTCGTCTAAAATCTGCTTCTTGCAGCGGTTTATTCCTGAAAAAAAAATTGTACCTAAAACTCTGGGACTTGCTCTCTCATGATCCCACAGATTACGTAGCGGTGTAAGTGTTTAAAATTATGAAAGGAGGGGTCAGGGTAGATCGAAACAGACTGCTTCCAGTAGTAAAGGTCTGGAACGAAGGGCCGCAGATACAAGACTAAATGTAAGAGATTTAGAACAGAGAGCAAGAGAAACTTCTTTGTACAGAGAGTTGTGAGGATTCACTTCCAGAGTTGGTGGTTGAGGCAGAATCTATATCAAAATTCAAGATTAGATTGAATAGGTGGATGAAGGAAGAGGGGATAAAGGGATATTGGAACTAGGTGGTTAGGACCAATTGTTCACATGGAGGGTAAACGGCAACACAGACTGGTTTGTCCAAATGGTCTGTTTCGGTGTTGTAACCTCTACGTATTTCTACGTCTCCTTGCCAATGCTTTGCCTTAAAGCCATTTATCCTTTCGATATAGACGTGAATTGGATTCTGTACGTTAGATTATCGATAGATTTAAAAATCCTCATCCTCGGCCCCCTCCATCACTGTAACCTCCTCCAGCCCTAAAACCCTCCGGGATCTCTGCGCTCCTGCAGTTTTGGCCTCTTGCGCATCCCCGGTTTTAATCGCTCCACCATTGGCAGCCGTGCCTTCACCTGCTTAGGCCCTAAGGTCTGGAATTCTCTCCCTAAATCTCTCTCTCCCTCTCTCTCCTCCTTTAAGACACCCCTTAAAACCTACCTCTTTAACCAAGCTTTTGGTCACTGTCCTAATATCTCCTTATATGGCTCGGTGTCAAATTTTGTTTGATAATCGCTCCTGTGAAGCGTTTCACCACATTAAAGGCGCTATATAAATGCAAGTAGTTGTTGTTGTAGATGGGTAAGACTTTTGTGAGCAGGTGTCACAATTCTTTGGCTGTGGATACTGAGGCGTTAAACCAACTAAGATTCCGGACAATGTGTATCTACCTCCTCATTAGCATCACTGGGAGCTTCTTCATGATACTGCAATCCTAGAGAAGATTAAGAGAATCTGTACTATTGTCACTTGTCAAAATAATATTGCCGCTTTGATCTTCAGAGAACAAAAGATATAAAAGTGGATCTTTCTCCATTCTTGCACAACCAGCGATTTCTGAAGGATGCCCAGGCTGAAGATCTCGAGTGTTTGCTTTACATATTTCACAAGAAAACCTCTATCTAATTGATATAGCCAGTGGTACTCCAAGAGGCTGCTGAAGCTAAACAAACACAGAAGCAAAATCAGTAGGCATGTACAAGACAGTGCAAGATAACGGTTTCAAGATAAGCCCACGAACACAGATATATTGGCTTGTTTCCAATCCAGTTTGTGGAATCACACTGCTCAGACCAATTTGAACTGAGATAATAAAAGTCAACTGATATTTATACGGAGGGAGCCGGAGGCGGGGGAGGCGTAGCGGCCTGGAAACCCGGAAATATGTGTTTCCCCGAGGTCCTGTTGAATTTAACGGCAGGACCTGCCTTAAATGTTTTGACTCCATTTTCCGGCCGGCAACCAGCCAGTTTGAGAGGTTGACTGTCAACGCGTAGGCCTGCAGCACCAGGCCACAGACGGGGAGCGGAGCCGAGGGGGGGGTGGGGGAAGAGCAGGGTGGGGGGCTATAGATGGGGGAGGGGCAGAGAAATCGGGGGGGGGGGAGTCCGTGGATAGATCGGGGTGGGGGAGGGGGTACAATCGCTGGGATCCAATCGCGTGGAGGGAAACAGGTTTGCTTGGGTGGGGGGGGGGGCCGAGGGGGAGCACTCCTGCTCCTCCTGACCCACAAGCAGTGCTGGAAAGGCACTTAGCTGTTGGACGGGCCCGTTCTCGCCTCCCTTCATCTGCCCAGTTTCCCGAGCCCAGGGAAATCCAGCCCGCGGCCATTAAATTTAAAACAGAGCTAAAACGCGAGGCAAGCAGCCTCATTAAAATATTTAAATTCGGAACCCGCCTCTGGAGAGCTGGTTAGTCGCCCGCCCCCCAATCTGCCTGTTAAAACCGAAAGTGGGCGCTTGGAGGGGGCTTGGGGTCGGGTTTCCCACTTTTTAATTTTTAACCCCCCTTCCCTGCTCTTGGGGGGGGTTAAAATTCCCCCCATTAAATCAGGATGCTTCCCATTCATTTTGAGAATAGTAGGAGATGATTTCTGGGGAGAGGAAGAGAGGTAGCTGGATTTATTGACAGGCCCACTGAATGGGGAAGAAGTTTTTTTTTGGGGGGGTGGGGCAGATTGTACTCACAGAAAATGGGAGGGCTGAGAGAAAAAGGTCGAAGGAACATGCGACCGTCAGTCCAGTTTGGGCTGGGCTCTGACGCTGATCCATTGAGAGAAAGCCTGCTCACCTCAAACTCGCAGACGATCAGAGTCAGAAAACAGACCATAAAAAACAGCCAACGTAGGCCACTGACATGCAGTAATCGAGTATGGCTTATTATTTTTCCAATGGACATGGAGAGAAGTGAAATTAAGCACTGAGATTCAATTATAACTGCACATTCACTTGCTGCCTGTAAAATAAAGCAGCCAAATATTTCCTATCTGGTCTCGTTTCACTAAAATTATTTCAGTTCACTTACTAAAAGCTTAGTGAAGCACACATGAAGGCACGTGTGAGAGACACAATGTCCAGTTCAGAGATTGGTTCGCTCTGGGATATTACTGAATTCTGACTGGAATCCAACACATCGGTGAAGATGGAAACATCAGTAGATGGAAACATCAGTAGATGGTGGGTGGAAGAACGTTCATGTTCCTGAGGAGTTTATCAATCCAAAGACCTTTGAAGGTATTTGATTGCAAATTTGATCTCTGCGCACCTCCAATTCTGGCCTCTTGTGCATTACCGATTTTCATCGCTCCATCATCGAGCCTAAGCTCTGGAATTCCCTCCCTAAACCTCTCCGCCTCTCTCTCCTCCTTTAAGACGCTCCTTAAAACCTATTTCTTTGACCAAGCTTTCGGTCACCTGTACTAATATCTCCTTATTCACCTGAGGAAGGAGGAAGCCTCCGAAAGCTTGTGGATTTTAAAATAAAATTGTTGGACTATAACTTGGTGTTGTAAAATTGTTTACAATATCTCCTTATGCAGCTCGGTGTCAAATTTTATCTGAGAGCGATCCTATGAAGCGCCTTGGGACGTTTCACTACGTCAAAGGTGCTATACAAATGCAAGTTGTTGTTGTTGATGCCGACCTATGCTTTGAACACAGGAAACACTCCCACCAACTTCACTATAGTTCTACTGAATGGAGGCTATATTCTTTCATTATTCCAATGAGAGACAGGGTCAACCATTTCCTGGAATATAAGATTATTTGCAATGAGTTTGAAGACTACTTCCGTGTATATATCATAGTTGTACAAATTGAGGCTGACATGCTAACACAAGTTGCTGGGAGGAGCACCTTTGCATTTGCCTCGGGCTATAACAAAATTCAGAGTCTGTTGGAATGAAAACATTGCGAGAGCAGAGGAGAAAGACATGTCCAAACATACTGAAGCTCCAGAGTTACTCACACGCGTTCACCGTAACAGATTTTCCAACTTCATGAAATGTAATGGATCTCACATTTCACAAAAGCCCATATTTTAAGTTTAGGAAGGGCGGTTTATTTTGAAGATGTAATTACTATGTAGGAGAAAAGTCCCCCGAGAGGGGGAAAAGAAAAACAACAAGAAGAAAATAGAGAGAAAGAGAGGCAGTGCGAGGGAAAAGAAAGAGCGCGAGCACAAACTAGCCATGGTGATTACACAATGTGAGAAAGGAAGTCTGAATGTCAGAGCGGCAGGAAGGCTGAGCACAGGGACAAAAGACTAGGCAATGATCAGGAAAGGAGAAGGAAGAAGAAAGAAAACAACAACAACTTGCATTTATATAGCGCCTTTAACGTAGTAAAAACGTCCCAAGGCGCTTCACAGGAGCGATTATCAAACAAAATTTGACACCGAATCACATAAGGAGATATTAGGACATGTGACCAAAAGCTTGGTCAAAGAGGTAGGTTTTAAGGAGCCTCTTAAAGGAGGAGAGAGAGAGGCGGAGAGGTTTAGGGAGGGAATTCCAAAGCTTCGGGCCCGGGCAGCTGAAGGCACGGCCGCCAACGGTAGAGTGATGAAAATCGAGGGATGCGCAAGAGGTCAGAATTGGAGGAGCTCAGAGATCTCGGAGGGCTGGAGGAGGTTACAGAGATCGGGAGGGACCAAGGCTGCGGAGGGATTCGAAAACAAGGATGAGAATTTTAAAATCAAGGCGTTGTGACAGGGTCCAACTCGCTCGCAGGGATGCTGCCGAGAAGCCCACCCTGCACACGTAACGACCCCCACCGACCCAGCAAAATGGGTTAAGATCGTGGCTGCGTCTGAGGTCGGAAAAGGAAAGCCCAGGCCAATGATTTTGACATCACTTGTAAGGAGATCCCAAACATGCTCAAAACCAGTAAGTTCCCAGGGACGAACGGTATATAATCAATAGTGCTAAATGATACTAGGCATAGACGGTCATCATGGGAGCGCCAGTGAATAAGAGAAGGTGCCATTGGATTGGAAATAAGCCAATATGCTCCTTATTTTCAAAAACTTCAGTAAAACAAACCTGGACGACGACAGAGCCATTATTCTTACATCAATAGCTGGGGAAAATGATCACAGAATCTTAGAATGATGCAGCCGTTCGGCCCATCGTGCCTGTGCCAGCTGTTTGAAAGAGCTATCCAATTAGTCGCACCCCCCTGCCCTTTCCCCCTAACCATGCAAATTTTTCCCCTTCAAGTATTTATCCAGTCCCCTTTTGAAAGTTACGACTGAATCTGCTTCCACCGCCCTTTCAGGCAGTGCATTCCAGATCATAACAACTCGCTGCGTAAAAAAAAAATTCTCATCTCGCCTCTGGATCTGTTGCCAATTACCTTAAATCTGCGTCCTCTGGTTACCGACCCTTCTGCCACTGGAAACAGTTTCTCCCGATTAACTCTACCAAAACCCTGTATGATTTTGAACGCCTTTATTAAATCTCTCCTTAACCTTCTCGGCTCGAAGGAGAACAATCCCAGCTTCACCAGTCTCTCCACATAACTGAAGTCCCCTCATCATTGGGAACAAATTTGATGGAAATAACCCAAATGGCAACCAACATGATTTCAAAAAGGTGAGATCATGCCTGACTTGATTTTTTTTTTTTGAAGAAGTGACACAACAAATGGATGATGGGACGTCCTGTGTGTGCACTCACTTCCAGAAAGCCTTTGATAATGTTCCACATGAAAGGTTGCCGCACAAGCTCAAGGCAGTGGGTATCCTCGGTAAAAGCTGGAGGTGAATAAGGAATTGGTTGAAAGAGAGAAAGCAGTGGATACTAATTAGGTCTGTGATGTTGGGCTGTGAAGATGAACTAAGAGGAGTGGGACTCCCGACTGTTTCTAAACTATATAAACAACCTGAATTCAGAAAAGCAATGCAAGTTAGCCAAACTCGCCAAGAACTACAAAATGACTAAACAAAATTTGACGGTGATATTAAGTACGGTAACCGCAAGGTTATTATACATTGCAAGAAAAAAAAGTGGAGGACATACTCAGTGAATGGAGTTGACCTAGCTAAGGGAGAGGCTGATAAACATCTGGGAGTGTTAGTAGACTAAATATTTAACATCTCCATTCATTATGGAGATGCAATCAAGAAAGCACACAGAATGCTGAGTTATACTAGTAAATTAGTCGAGTATCGGCCTGAGGTCATCATAGTGAAACTGTATAATACTCTGGTCACTAAGGAACAAGGGAAGCATTGCAAAGAAGGGCCAAAAAGGGGCTACAGACTCTTGTGCCAATTTACATTTCAAGAGACTCCATTTCTTCACTCGGTGTTTAATTGTTTGGTCATGGAGTTTGTGGATTTGAACGCACTCATCAAATCTCAGGCTGTAGCTCAGAAGCACAGCCAGTGTTTAAGATTGTTTTGTCTGCGTAATATCAGTGTGTGCTGAGCAAACTAATTTTAATTTATTGAAACGTATAATTGATGAATTGCAGATAAACCCCCGTCACAATTACGTTTTTTTTTGTTAGAAGTGAATCGGAGGATAATGTATAATGAGACAATTCGGCCTGCTCAGTCCTGCAGAACCTGCTCAGTCCAGTTTATTTTCTACCTCAGCCCATAAATACTGTTTCTGTTGAATCAGAAATTGATTGTAAAATGGATGCTGTGTTTGCCTATATGGCTAGCATTGCACTTCAAAGTAATTCACTATACTTGAATTGCTTTGAGATGTTTTGAGATGTGATAAAATGCAACTTCTTTCTTTCTTGATCCAATTTCCTTCTGAATGCTTGAACGGTGCCAGAATCCACTACATTAGGGGAGCAGTTTGTTTTCTAAATCAATGGCTAAAAGTTGACAATGTACTTCTTAGTCCTTAGATTGCCGGCAGTTTCAGAAAGTGCCTCTTGTGCCAATCCAATTTGGAGGCTTTCCATTGCGGGCTACGGCTTGTTTCATCTCAGGCTTCCTAAGTTTAGAACCAAGTCCTCCGTCTCCTCAACTACCTTAGCCCTACTCTCTTGGAACTCCCTAAATCCCTTCACCTTGCTGCCTCTTCCCCACCTTTATAAGGTTGCAAAAAGCTTTATTTTTTGGACTATGCCTTCTCCTACTGCTGCTCGATGTCTGTTTCTCCTCTGAAGCACCTTAAGTTGTTTTCTACATTAAAAGGTGCTATATAAATGCACGTCATTGCTGTTTATGTCATCTCCTGTACAGGTTTGGTAGAAATTATTCTTTCACTGTTTCCTTCATATTTTAAAATGTCGATGACATTTCCCTTTAGATTTTTTTCTCCTCTTAATTCAATAATCTAAAGCTTGGGATAAATCTTTATTTCCCTCCACTGAATCCTCCCTACGGCCCAGTATCTCTTCCCTAAGTGCAGCAATAGCACCCGAGCGCAGTACTTCAGGTGGGGTGTCACTGATGCTTTACACAGTGCCACTTCCTTGGGTCTGTGTTCAATGTGTTGAAGGATATGCTGACAGGACGAGATAAAGTAGGGTGAGAGGAGGCTCGTGTGGAGCATAAACACGGGCACCGACTGGCCAAATGGCTTGTTTCTGTGCTGTAAATTCTATAAGATTTATTTATACAGCCCTACATCATGTTATTAATTTTCCAATAGGTAATCTGCACGGTGACATTTTCTGTTCTCTGGTTCTCTCTCTCTCTCTCTCTCTCTCTCTCTCGAGGGCATTGCTCTCGCTGAGGTATGTTTAGGGACGGATGGAAAATCAATGGAAACCCCCCCCATTAAAAAATGAAGGGCTTCCCCCTCTCAATTGCTAGTCAGGAAAATACACGTGCAGATATCACGAGAACAGAATCAGGTTTGGCTGCGAGGATCAACCCCCCCCCAAACAAAATGAAGGAACTAAAAGGGTTAAATTATGAGGACAGGTTGCATAGACTAGGTTTGTATTCGCTTGAGTATAGAAGATTAAAGGGTGATCTAATTGAGGTGTTTAAGATGATTAACAATGTTAGGGTAGATAGAGAGAAACTTTCCTCTGGTGGGGGGGGGGGGGGGGGGGGGAGGAGTCCAGAACAAGGGGGCATAACCTTAAAATTAGAGCTAGGCCATTCGGGGGTGATGCCAGGAAGCACTTCGTCACACAAAGGGGAGTGGAAATCTGGAACTCTCTCCCCCCAAAAAGCTGTTGAGGCTGAAATTGAAAATTTCAAAACTGAGATTGATAAGACTTTTGTTAGTTGAAGCTATTGAGGGATATGGAACCAAGGCGGAGTTAAGGCACAGATCAGCGATCATCTAACTGAATGGCGAAACAGGCTCGAGGGGCTGAATGGCCTCCTCCTGTTCCTATGTTCCTAAGTAATCATCTGATACTCACTACCGAGGCTCACATATTAAGAATTGGATAAAGCAGCTAGAGAACGACAACCCCAAGCAAGAAGCACAGCCTTCAAGCAAGAAGGAGAGAACAAAACTTATGAGAGACAAGACGTAACAAATGGTTTGCAATAGCATTTATAAATGCTGCAGTTTATAAATGATTATGGTTATACTTACCTCTTCCGTGGTGCAATGAGTTCATACAACTGTGCGCTGCACTACTCTACTGCACCCATAAACACCCCCAGGTTGATGCTGCTGAATTCTTCCTTTAATGTATTTAAAATAAGAAACAAAAATACATCAAATCACACTTCCAGGTACTGGATAGAATCGCTGGCTTTTGTTTTGTCTCCACTGCCCCCTGCTGGCTCGAGTGCAAATATCTCCGTCCCATCAACTATTCAATTAGCATCAGGATACTTAGCTCTGGCTTAATAGATGTTTGACATTGACTAGCTGCTAACGTACAAATGATTGTAGGCGATGGTTCTGATCCATGACGCAACGATTACATACACAAACAGGCCGATTGGCTTATGCCGGTGTTTATGCTCCACACAAGCCCCCTCCCACCCCCCTTCATCTAACCCGATCAGCATATCCTTCTATTCCTTTCTCCCTCATGTGTTTATCTAGCTTCCCCTTAAATGTATCTATGCTATTCACCTCAAGTACTCCTTGTGGTAGTGAGTTCTACTCTCTGGGTAAAGAAGTTTCCCATGAATTCCTTATTGGATTTATTAGTGACTAACTTATGGCCCCTAGTTTTGGTCTCCCCAAGTGGAAATGTCTCTACATCTACCTTATCAAACCCTTTCATAATCTTAAACCACTTGGGACAAATTTGAACTCACACTGTAAATTTAACCAACCAGCCAGCCAGGCCATGTGTTACAGATCATCGATTACAGAATCGGAGAGCAATATCTCACCAGCGGGCTGCATGGACGAGGATTTAAAACACTGATGTGCCAAGTTTGAGATACAGGAGTAGTTCACTCAAACGTTTGGTGCAGAACAGATTATGTTGAGGGAAATACTCCGCGTTAGCGTTCCGAATCACTCAGAGACTGCATTTTAAATAAGACTGTCTCTTCCTACACCACTAGGTCTCATGGAAAAGAAACATTTGCCACTTCATTTACTGTTTTAAATAATTATATATTATTTTTATTAGGCAATAAATTAGGCAATAGCTATATGAAAGGATTATGGAAACACTTAAGACTTGAGCTGCTTACAATATACATCAGTGCATATTACGTCAGTACAGTAGTACATTTACAGTACATACAGGATTTACAGACATCCCAGATCTATTTCCAGTTAGCACACAAGATATGTTCAAGATATACAACAATATTTCACAACGTTAAGTTAGGAAGGAGTGACCCAGCATCCAGCTTGCCCTCAATTAAATCACTGGTGACACAGCATTGGCATTTATGGAAGGGGGAGGTATAGCTTGCAAGGGAGGCACATAGTTTGTAGAAAATCACCCAACTTAAAGATACTGCATTGATCAAACATCCCGATTGCCCAGAGCAACTGAGCATTTCAACCCCATCTGTAAAATTTTGCTTTAAACTCGGAACTGGGTGACAATTGATTTCACTTGCCTCGTGGGAAGGAGAACAAGTGAGGAGAGTCCAATGACAGACATGCACTTAACCTCACCCACATTTCAGGGCTCTAGCCAGTGCTATCTCCTTTAAGTTATCCCTGCCATAGCAGTGGGATAAGTACACGTCCTGGTGTTTATCTTCTGGCGAGCAATGCCCACTTGTCCAGTAACCGTCCCCACCCGTGCCACTGCTGCTTCTACCCTGGCTTATGTTGATGGCCTGTTACCAAGATTCAGGTTACCAACGGAGCTTGCAGAAAGCACCAAATCTCCTGCGCTGGTCAGCCAAATGTTACACCAAGTAAACAATGAGACAGTGACTTATTTTGCTTGCCCTTCCATTTTTACACACATACACACATGTAAACGATTCCTTTCAGGTCTCACCCCAAGCATTAGTAGAAACAAAGATCTGCGTCATAACCATTTCATTGTTAATTTGAATATACAACGTACATTTTCAGTAGTTTGCTTAACATCTTATAGATTAAGGTTGTGACTGATTAGAAATGATCATTCCTAAGGCCCCTTGACGACATAGTAGGTGAAGGCACAACTCAGTGTAGTACTAAAGCATACAGAGCAGAAGGTTCCAGGTTTGGTTCATGGTCTGTGTGAGCTGATCGCAGGCAGGATAGCAGTGGGGCACTGCAAATGACAACACCCCCTTCGCTAAGGGAGAGAGAAAAGAAAAAAAAAAAACAGGATTCCTGATTGGTATCCAGTAACTTCTACTGGAAGTGTGCATGACAAGACAGCAGGCGAGGACACAGATTGGGTTCGGCTGTGATACCTACCATGGTAGAATAGCCGGCTGCCACTTACTGTCTTAAGCCGTGCACACGACGAACATGTATCGGGGGGCAGCCTGAGTGCATGTGGAACAGCACCACGTCACTTTCAGGGGAGGGGCGAGTGTAAAATGGTCGGACAGGGAGGGAGGGAGGGAGGAAATGAACATTTCTGAAGATACCATAGACTTGAAATACAAAATGGGAACTTCCGTTCATCCTTAACAAATTTTCATGCCTCAATACCAAAAAGAAAAGTCCCACAAAAAGCGAGGAGGCACGTTCCTCTGTAAACACAGCTTCAGGAAGGCTGCGGTGCTTTTTGCATTGAAATAATTAAAAAGAAACAAAACCTTTCGGGCACCGGCCTAGTTGACTTGTCGAAGTGACGTTGGGCTGTGGAGTCACTCACGAGTTTGCTTATCTGCAGCAACACATCCCGGTTCAGACGCAACTTTCTTATCAAAGACTGACCGGGTGTGAGGCCTTTGTGTCAATCTTCAGAATATGGATAAACCCTTTTGTTTTGGGTCCCATCTCCAAAGCAGATGGTAGCAAGGTGCCAGAAGAATAAAATTAAAGCATCTTAAACTTTAAAAAAAAGTAGGGAAAACTGAGTTCAAGTAGGTAATGAATAAAACAAAAGTTAATTTTTTTTTTAAGGACAGAGAGAGAACATAGGAACATGAGGAGGCCATTCAGCCCCTTGAGCCTGTTCTGCCACGGGAAAATGGGGAAGAGAGAATAAGAGGGGAAAGGGGCAATAGGACGGAGGATGGTAGTGTTCAGATCTTTTTATTTAGTCAAAATTGTGTATTATGTATTCTTAGTATCTGATTAGCTTTATTACTGTAATGTTAGGGCTTACTTTAGCACTAGTGTGCTAGTTAAAAAACAAAACTGGTCATCCCAGGGAGACAGATATTTTTCTCGAACCTGTCAGTGGTCAAAGGGTTAAAATCCAGAAAGTAGTTTGATCTTGGAACACTGTGTTGAGAGACGTCTACATTTCTAGAGTGCCACAACACTCAGCATGCGTTTTTAAAGAGCGCCATTCCTATCGGGAGCGGCTTGAGAAGATGGAAAAAGCAGACTCTGGCTAATCCAAACTCCCCACCCAGCCCCCACACCACCAACCAACTAGTTCGGAGAAAGCAGAATCTGAACAACCGCAGGCAGCAATCAGAGCTCAGTTGGAGTGAGAAATAAGTATAGCAGAACTGTCAGGAAAGACTGAACAGGCTGGGGCTCTTTTCTCTAGAAAAGAGAAGGCCTATTAGAGGTTTTTAAGATTATGAAAGGGTTTAATAGGGTAGACATAGAGATGTTTCCACTTATGGGAGAGTCCAAAACTAGGGGCCATAGACAGAAGATAGTCACTAATAAACCCAATAGGGAACTCAGGAGAAACTTCAACTTCTTTACCCAGAGAGTGGTTAGAATGTGGAACTCGCTACCACATGGAGTAGTTGAGGCAAATAGCATAGATGCATTTAAGGGGAAGCTAGATAAACACATGAGGGAGAAAGGAATAGAAGGACATGCAGATAGAGTTAGATGAAGAGGGATGGGAGAAAGTTTGTTTGGAACATAAACACCAGCATAGACTTGTTGGGCCGAATGGCCTGTTTCTGTGCTGTACATTGTATGTATAAATCAAGGTGCTCAGCACTGCCATTTACTGTGAGCTATAGTCTGCCCGTCAGTATTCTGAAAGGTGCTGGAAACATTCAATGCTCTGGTGTTAAAGTGAAATGAATAGCAGCTGCCTTGAAGACTACCACAGTCAAAACATACATCAGAACTGGGGTGCAATATAATGTGAAACAAAATACCACAGGGAATGTTTGTCCAGAATGTTCCCAATTGCATTTATAGCTCCTCCAAAGTTTTGGCTGTGATCTTGTCATTTTCTTTTAAAGAAATTACTTTTAAAGTGCTGACTGCAACAACCATTATCATTGTGGCAGCAGCACTCCCTGCCAGCTTCACTTCAGCTCTGAAAACATCACTTGTCTTATTTTTTAATCAGACAAGCAGACACACTGGTCACCACAATAACCACCAGTCAAGTGGGCTCACTGGTCACTAGCCAGGGAGGAAGCATGCTGTCCACTATAACTAGTAATAGCTAAATAGCCACCAGGCTTCAGATAACCAGCAAGGAAAGATAAACAGGTTAAAACAAGGAGTTCCACAGTATTTCCATAATATTCAAAAACAAGATGGAGAGTGACGATCCCCTCAGCATCATCGCTGCTTAGTAAAAGAATATCAGATACAAGAGCAACCCAGACCGAGAGACACTTCAATACACACAACTACGCGCATCGTAAGTGGGGACAGTTCAGACTGCGGATCTGGGTTCAAATCCAAATTCCTAAACGAAGTTACGAAGGAGTCCCCTTTCTGCTGGTCATTGAGTGCCCAGAATCAGCCAATTTTGGGGCAGTTCAATCCTTTTTCAGGTAAACTGCAATCAGTTACATCAAAACTTCCCACACAAGTTAAAATTAATGGTGTGACAATTACGTGATTGCTCACCAGATATTTCTGCCCAAGGTTTGAGGGGCGGGGGTGAAAGAGAGAGAAGAGATTGGTTTCAATTAGCCTCTGGGAATGAAATGGTTCACTATAAAACCTGGCACGTAAATAAGTCTTGCTGTCAATTTGACATCTAAAGGGTACCCCTGGTAAAGTAGCAATTCCCTTCAGACTTGCAAGTTTTTCAAGTATTCCCACTGCAAATTCCAATAGAAGTTAACAAATTTCGGATAACCAGGCCTCATTTGGGGCACTCTGACCCCTACCACTCTGAGCCTGGCCATTGGGATCTCCCCCCCACCCCCCCCAACAATATACTAATGAAGTGGCAACCTTATACTGAGATGAATATGAAAACTCAAATTGAACACACAGATAACCGCTCGTTTACTTGTTAAATCACAACATTTTAAAAATAGATGATAAACACGAACTTTCAATCCTATTCCCAAACGCATCCTTTAATCCAACTAAATATTTAACCAGTGGAGCGTAAAAAGTTGAACAGATAACGCAAATTATAGAACTTAAAATTTCGCTTTAGACCTCAACATGAAACAGCCCATTCAGAGCAGGGGAAGCAATAGAAAGAAATCAGTCAATAACCAGGATCTATGCACATCAAGAGTTTTAAGTAAGTGACCTGTAACTTGTCACAATTGTAGATTTTTAGCTGCTTTTAGCTCTGAATTTAAAGGGACATTACCTTCAATGAAAAATGCCCCCTACTTTTGCCACTTGTTTGCAAACCCCACAATGCAATGACATAATTGCGTTGAAAAACGTCATCACACATTATCTGCGACTCAAATGGCTCTTCTCCCTCCCCAAACAATACTTGCCGAACATTTATTCGCAAAAAAAGGTGATGCCCCTTCACAGTTTAATTAAGCTTGTATCTATTCTCGTGGTCAGACCTACAGTACGGGGTCACTCGGCTACACGCACAACAGCTGCATCACATGCTTGGCACCACGCCCACCGCTGGAAACAGGAGATCAGACTGACTAGCCTCTGGATTCCAGTGACCTGGCAGAGAAAAAAGAAAAGAAAAAGCTGCACAGTATGCTTCGGATAAACGCACTTTTTTTTTTCCAAAAATAACATCTGTAACAAAAATCATAGTTGGTGAAACGCTTACCATTCTATAGATTTAGGATGATCTAAAATGTGGAAATAAGAAAATGAATTCCATATAGATCGCAAGTGAGTCATAACATTTGCATTATTCTTATTATATATGTTATAATAAATTGGGTACCACTTCATGTTAGTGTTCGATTCTGTACTGATGAGGAGGAAATCCCAGTCTACCTATATTACAACAGTGACTACACTTCAAAAAGTATTTAATTGGCTGTAAAGTATTTTGAGATGTCCTGAGGTGGAGATCTTCCTATTTATTTCCTTCCTATATAATTTTTGGTGCTCCAAAAAACCCTCTTCCAAAACCATTGCTCGTGAAAGCGATGCCCTTATTTAAAAAAAAACATTTTCTATTATTTTTCCCCCTTTTCGCTTTCCTAAAGCCTCCAAGACTTGCTGGGAGATGATTCCACGGTTGCCCTCCAGTACTTCAGCCAAGTAGCCATCCGTACTGTCTGAGCTCAAGACAGCGAGGGTTGACAGGCTACTCGACTGTGGAAGGCAGCACAGCCTAGCTCAATCCTGCCTGCGCATGTGCGCTCTCCAGCACGAGCTGCTGGACAGTGATCAGGAGCAAGGACCCTATCTGATTTTGAATCGCCCTCCTGAGCCACAGGTGCCGAGGCCAATTATGGAACCCCAGCCCCTGCCTCAGCAAAGATTGGGAATCAAAGCTGGGAGCTTGTGGCTTAAGGCTGCAACAAGCAGTGCCTCTACACACTAGACCATTTACGCTCCATTTGCACCACAGTTGCACAAAGCACTATTTTGAAATTTACTAATAATGAACCTTAGCTACTCAGATAGGCTTAAGGAGCTGGGTCTATTTACTTTAGAGCAGCGTGGACTTAAAGGTGACCTGAGAGAGGCTTATAAAATAACGAAAGGGCTGAATTGCGTGCCTAGTGATAGATTATTCCAGTTTAACAGATTGGGGAAGGCATGGGGACATGATTTCAAACTACGCAAGCGTAGGAACAGACTGGATGTTGGGCGGTTCTTCTTTTCCCAGAGAGCAGTGAGCCTCTGGAATACGTTGCCGGCTGGTGTGGTGGGTGCCGACACTCTGCCTTCAAGAGGGAGCAGGACTGGTTCTTGACTGGAGCAGAGAGAGCACATCATCTAGAAGGTAAGCAGCTTTACACCATAACACATGGTCCCGTGTGATCTCGTCGACTGGTTTTGATCACCCGAGGGGGTCGGAGAGGAATTTTCCAGAGTATTTTTTCCCTTATTGGCCCTGGGGATTTTCCTCTGGGTTTTTTGCCTCTCCCGGGAGATTACATGGCTGCGGGGGGGGAGTGGGGGAAAGGAGTGGGGGAGGAAGTGTTTAGTCATGATGAGCGTGGGGCAAGCTTGATGGACAAGTCTTGTCCTGCCCGCCATTTTCAGATGTTTGTACAATGACTTACACAACGCATTCACGACTTTGCCCCACGAGTTATGAGGCCACCATTACCAGTAAAATATTAAACGTTTAACTTCAATTCCTGCTTCCTTCCCAAGACCTACGAGTAGCTGTTGTGTTGATGTCTGCGTCGGGCGGTCCTCATTTTCTCAAAGCGCGCCTCCATCTCTTCCAGGACTTTGGGTGTGTATCGCACGACCAATTTCACCGTGCCTTGTGCAGCTTTCAACAACTCCACTGCCTTCTCATGCTGCTCTCCCTCCACACTCTGAATACAAAGAAGAGACAAGAGAAAAACCAACCCGTGAATCTCAGCAATACACTGGAGCAAAACGTGTCTTCTAAACGTAAATTCTGTTTTCCCTCCTCCACGTTGCTTTCAGTGTCCCTTATGTCTCACGCACACACACACGGGATCAGGTAGAAAGTAACAGAAAGAATCTCTATTATAACTACTAAACAGCCCAGGAATAAATAAATAGGATCTAAACTCATCTGATTTGGCTGCATATCCAGCAAAGTAGTCCATCTAGCCCCTATGGTTATATGCACAACCTGCCAACCCAGCTTTGTACACAAAGGATATGTCGGGGCTAAAATCAGTAGAGTCAAAAATCCAACCCTGCTCAGGCTGCCCCAGAGTGGTGACTGATGTTACCGCCTGTCAATTCACGGGGAAAATCCACTCTCTTTACCCTCCAGATGTTCACAAGCCAAGGGAGGCCACATCACTGTGACAACTCACCAAAAGGAGAGGAGACACAAAGAAAGAAATTGGATTTGTATCATTCTTTGCGAAGGCTGCAAGGCAGCGCCATGCCCTTCACATTGCCCGCCTCGACAAATAGCATGGCAATAGCCAAATCTATCAGGCAATGCAGGCAGAGCTCAGGTAGGCGAACCAAACCCCAGCTTGGGTCAGTGCCTCACCAGTCTTTAAGTTGTTATATGAAGCTCTGGTTAGACCCCATTTCAAGTACTGCATTCAGTTCTGGGCATCGCACCTCAGGAAGGATATATTGGCCTTGGAGGGGGTGCAGCATCGATTCACCAGAATGATGCCAGGACTGAAAGGGTCAAATTATGAGGACAGGTTGCATAGAGTAGGCTTGTATTCCCTAGAGTCGAGATTATGGAGTGATCTAATTGAGGTGTTTAAGATGATTAAAGGAGGCGATAGGGTACATAGGGAGAAATTATTTCCTCTAATGGGGGCGTCCAGAACAAGGGGGGAATAACCGTAAAAACTAGAGCTTGGCTGTTCAGGGGTGATGTCAGGAAACACTTCTTCAGACAAAGGGTGGTGGAAATCTGGAACTCTCTCCCCCAAAAAGCTGTTGAGATTGGGGGTCAATTGAAAATTTAAAAACTGAGATTGATCAATTTTTGTTAGGCAAGGGTATTAAGGGTTATGGAACCAAGATTCCGGGGATGAGAGGGTTGTCCTATGAGGAGAGATTGAGTATAATGGGCCCATACTCTCTGGAGTTTAGAAGAATGAGAGGTGATCTCATTGAAACATATAAAATTATAAGGGGGCTAGACAGGGTAGATGCTGTGAGATTGTTTCCCCTGGCTGGAGAGTCTAGAATTGGGGGCACAGTCGCAGGGTAAGGGGTCGGCCATTTAAGACTGAGATGAGAAGAAATTTCTTCACGCAGAAGGTTGAGAATCTTTGGAATTCTTTACCCAGAGGGCTGTGGATGCTGAGTCATTGAATATATTCGAGGCTGAGATAGATAGCTTTTTGGACTCTAGGGGAATTAAGAGATATGGGGATCGGGCAGGAAAGTGGAGTTGAGGTCGAAGATCAGCCATGAACTGATCGAATGGGAGAGCAGGCTCGAGGGGCCGTATGGCCTACTCCGCTCCTAGTTCTTATGTTCCTACTTTCTTATAAGATGCATAAATGGGGTTAAGATACAGATCAGCCATGATCTAATAGAATGGCGGAACAGGCTCGAGGGGATAAATGGCGTACTCGTATTCCTGTGATGTTCAAGTGTATTCTCTGACCAGCGAAGACAAAACAGTGCATTAAACCCGACGTACCCTTTGACCAGCTGCACTGTTACCGGTCACAACCACCAGGAGCAGAAATAAATATATCAGATAAACCTTAGCACCCACCACTCCGTTAACTGAGAGCAGCTGGTCCCCCCGTTTAAGTCCTCCGTGTCTGTCCGCTACTCCGCCGGGTATGATTCGAGATATATAGATGGGCGAGTTCTGTTCCTTCCCGCCCATTATGTTGAAGCCAAGCCCCTCTTCTGTCTTCGGAAGTTCCACAACTCGAGGGTGGGCATGTCCCTCGCTGGCTGCGAAGGCCGCGACCGTTGCCTAGGATACAGAACGAGAGGAAATAAATCAACCGACACTGTTGGGAGTACTTTCTCCACCGGGAGCGGTGGTTTGATGCTGCCGCCGATTTTTTACCAGTAGTCGCGGGTTTGCAGGTTACAACCACCAGCGTGGATACGTGTCCTCGGCACAACGTTTTGGTGGAGTCGTTGCAATTGTTACAGATTTCTAAATTAAGTTCAACCTTTTTTCCTCCCCCTCCTTCCCTGAAGCTCCGACTTGTTCAGATTCACCATATTCACACTGGGGCTAAAAGGGTTAACTCATGAGGACAGGTTGCATCGACTAAGCTTGTATTCCCTTGAATATAGAAGATTATGGGGTACTTTGATTGAGGTGATTATGATGATTAAAGGAGTCGAAAGCGTAGATAAGAGAAATTATTTCCTCTGGTGGGGAGGAGTCCAGAATAAGGGGGCATAACCTTAAAATCAGAGCTAGGCCGTTCAGGGGTGATGTCAGGAAGCACTTCTTCACACAAAGGGGAGTGGAAATCTGGAACTCTCTCCCCAAAAAGCTGTTGAGGCTGGGGGTCAATTGAAAAGTTTAAAACTGGGATTGATGGATTTTTGTTAAGCAAGGGTATTGTGGATTACGGAACCGAGGCAGGTAGATGGAGTTAAGATACAGATCAGCCATGGACTAATAGAATGGCAGAACAGACTCGAGGAGTTGAATGGCCTCCTTCTGTCCCCAGGGTTCTAATGGATGCAGATTGGCTAATGCCTAATAGTTCACGGTCCATAAATTTTTTAAAGATTTGTGTTAAGGGGTCTGGACAAGCTGCTACGGCCTGGATTAACCCGGTTTTACGTACCTTGGCTGTTGCATGCGCTCTGATCTCAGGGCTGCCATTGATGTCGAGTGTCTCGTAAAGCTGCTCGTATACCTGTAACGATAAACACACAGTCCATTATTGACCCCTCCCGTAGCCCACGCTCTGCACCTGGCCAAAGTACAGCCTACCAAGTGATAAGATTCCAGGAGGAAAGAAAAAAACAATCAGCCAGAGAAAATTCCCAAAATAACAGCTGTTGGTGACAACCGCACGGTCAGTGACAACAGCAAACATCCACCCACGCAGATGCAAACCCCTTTGTACGGTTGTGACCTGCCAGGAATTCCACGCACTTGTCTGCAAGTCTGTGGTTCCCAGCACACCAACAGTGAACTTCAAAAATGTTCCAACTTCTGCGCTCAGCACTCCCACATCACCCTGTGTCATTATGGAGCAGAACAGTGCTCTCAAAAATTAGTGGAATAGACTAATAACTATAATCAGCCCAGTACAAAGGATAGTCACTAGCGGATTATAATCTAATACCATCAGATCTCTCATGGTACCTTCAATGGTATAATTATAACGATAGGGCTGTTAATCAAGTGTGGAGGGAAGAGTTCTGCAGGAAGTAGGCGTCACACTTACATGAAGTGCGCTACACCCAAGACTTTTAAAATATTACCAGTTGACCCCCATGTAGAGTCAAGATCACGTGTAGGCTTCAAGCGAATCAGGGCGAGAAGGCGAGAGATAATTGGACCCAAACACGCAGATTTTTAAAATTCCGTCCTTATTTTTCTGCAATACGTCAACTTTTCTCACTACAAATTTCTACATCATCATTTATAACAGAAACTACCTATTGTATTCTGTATTCTGTATTGTATACCGTATAATTACACCTGCTCAGCAGAGATGGTCCTGCAGCATCTCCACTGGCTGCAGGGTGTAATTACTGCGTGACATTTACATAGGCAATTCCCATTATAAATGTGGATGTAGGAATTTACAAAGGAAAAAGTTGACACAGAAGTGTGACAACAGAAAGTAAGCTTTTGTAGACAGAAAAGTATGCAAACGGTGCATTAAGACCAAGTGTATTTTTCAGGTGAAGCTTAGCGAGCGGGTTTCTCTGCAGTACAGGCTGAGGAGCTGGGAGACACACAACCGAGGCACTATGGCACCACCACTGACAGCATGTAATTACAATGTGACAAGTTTACATAGGCAGTTCCATTATAAATGTAAACATCGGAATTGATAGGAAGAGTTGAGATTTTTAGTATATTTCTAGATACAAGATAGATAATTCAGGCACTTTACAATTACATAAAATTTACAGCACAGGAACAGGCCATTCGGCCCAACAGGTCTATACCGGTGTTTATGCTCCACACGAGCCTCCTCCCACCCTACTTCATCTAACCCTATCAGCATATCCTTCTATTCCTTTCTCCCTTATGTACTTATCTAGCTTCCCCTTAAATGCATCGATGCTATTCACCTCAACCACTCCATGTGCTAGCGAGTTCCACATTCTAACCACTCTCTGGGTATAATTTTAATTTACATTTTAAGTTTAAAATTCATTTCTAACCAGATGTTAAGATAAAGCTCACAAATAAGCTTATTCCTTCAAATGCTGTACACACAGAAAGACAGTCGTTGCTGATGAAATTGTATGTTTTGAGTTTAGGGAACACAATCACAGACACAGACTGATCACTAACCTCTCGGATGGCGGAGCAGAACTTGCTCTGTAGAACTCGCTGCAGGGCCTGCAGTTTCTGTGGAGGGACATTGCCGCTTCGCTGTAACTTCTCCAGCAGCTCGATCGCTCTGGCAACATCTGGAACACACAGAAAGCAGGGGTCGATACTCAATCAGCTGCGCAGAGTGTGGTCAGGCACGAGGTCTTGGGTCCCTTGCCTCTCTCGGCACGAGGTTTTGGGACGCTTGCCTCTCTCGCAGCAGCTTATGAACGTACGAGCTCCGTCTACCCTCCCAAGTGGAAATAAAAGATCCTGCGGCACTATTTTGAAGAGTAGGGGAGCTCTCCTCTGATGTCCTGGCCAATATTTATCCTTCAACCTACACCTAAAACAGATTATCTGGTCATTATGTCATTACGGTTTCTGGGACCTTGCTGTGTGCAAATTGGTTGCTGCAATTCCTACATTGCAACAGTGACTGCACTTCAAAAGTACTTCATTGGCTGTAAAGCGCTTTAGGACATCCTGAGGTCATGGAAGACGCTCTATAAATGCACGTTCTTTCTCTTTCTTCTTCATTACATGCTCTGCGGGACCTGAGATCAGAGCGTTCATGAGGGCTACTAACAAGGAGACCATTATCATTCTGTTTCTACACCTACTTTAGGGCCTTCCACTCGAGTAGAGAACAGCCTGCCTGCGCTCTTCAACCAAATGTGCATTCAAAACAGACATTTTAAACTCTCTTGTCTAGCCAATGCTCCCAGTCATGCTGCACGACTACACAGCAGTGGAATATTGCAGTCTTGCACCAGAGCCTCTCGACTTTATCCTTTTATGATAAATGTTCTTGTGGACTTTATTCTCGAGCGAGGGATCTGGTGTTTATTTGTTTATTTGCACTCTTGGTCAGCCATGGTGTGTGGTGCAGGGAAATCAAAAAGGAACACAGAATTAACACACACGGATGCCCAAAGTCAGCAGAAATCAGGATTCAATCAATGATCTGGTCCCGTCTCCATTATTCATTTCATTTCCCAGAAACAGAGACTCACTTCAAACCATCGAACCAAATGAGGGGAGAGAGAGAGAGACTGAAGCTGCCAGACCTTCTGAGTGTTCCCAGCAGTTTCTGTTTCTATTCTAGTGATTTGACCAGATTTGGTCTAAAGAAAGAAAGACATCCTTTGTTCGTTGGTGCTGGCCAGGGTCATTCCTTTACAGCAAAGGAAGACAAAAAAGATAGCAAAAAGGAATACGAAAAGAAACTTGCAAGGGATATCAAGATTAACACAAAAAGTTTTTACAATTATATTAGAAGAAAAAAGGTAGTCAAGGGTAACGTGGGCCCTTTAAAAACAGATGCGGGTAATATTAGAAATGAAAATAAGGAAATGGCAGACTTGTTGAATAATTACTTTGCGTCAATCTTCACAGTAGAGCAAAAGGATAATATACCTGACATTCCAGGGAAACTAATAATGAATCAAGGACTGGAACTCGCTAAAGTTAATGTAAACAAGAAAACAGTATTATATAAAATAAAGGCACTAAAGACTGACAAATCCCCAGGACCTGATGATTACCACCACAGGGTTTTAAAGGAAGTAGGTGAGGAAATTACAGATGCTTTAGCCATAATCTTCCAAAGCTCTCTCGATTCAGGAATTGTAATTTTTAGATTGGAAAACTGCAATATTTAGGAAAGGTGAGAGAGAAACCAGGAAATTATAGACCTGTTCGTCGAACATCTGTTGTAGGGAAGTTATTGGAATCTATAATTAAAGAGAGAATGACTAAGCACTTAAGAGAAATTTGAGCTGATTAGAGAGAGCCAACATGGATTTGACAGGGTAGATGCTGAGAGGCTGTTTCCACAGGCTGGAGAGTCTAGAACTAAGGGGCATAGTCTCAGGATAAGGTGTTGGCCATTTAGGACTGAGATGAGGAGAAATTTCTTCACTCAGAGGGTTGTGAATATTTGGAATTCTCTACCCCAGAGGGCTGTGGATGCTCAGTCATTGAGTATATTCATGGCTGAGTTCGATAGATTTTTGGCCTGTAAGGAAATCAAGGGATAGGTGGATTGGGCAGGAAAGTGGAGTTGAGGTCAAAGATCAGCCATGATCTGATTGAATGGCGGAGCAGGCTTGAGGGACTGTATGGCCTACTCCTGCTCCTATTTCTTATGTTCTTCTTAGAAACAGATGCAGAGTTCAAAATAAACCAGGCATTTGTAGCTGCACTACATTGTGATTATACTAACCAGACATTGATCTCGATGCTGCTTGTGCGATCTTGCTCTGCGTAAAACAGCTGCCACGTTTGCCTGCACAAATCTCAGCTGTGGCTCAGTGACTCTCGCCTGAGTCAAAAGGTTGTGGGCTCAAGCCAGAGACTTGAGCACAAAATCTAGGTTGACACTTCACTGCAGTATTGAGGGAGT
The DNA here is from genome assembly GCF_035084215.1 of Heptranchias perlo. Taxonomy (NCBI): domain Eukaryota; kingdom Metazoa; phylum Chordata; class Chondrichthyes; order Hexanchiformes; family Hexanchidae; genus Heptranchias; species Heptranchias perlo. Next base: position 5,082,272 of record NC_090364.1, read on the forward strand.
GCTACATTGTTGGAGGTGCTGCCGGATTAGACATTAAACCGAGAGCCTGTCTGCCCCCTCTCGGGTGGATGGAAAAGATCCCATGGCACTATTCGAATTCAAAGGTGGCCTCGGTTTAATGTCTCATCCAAAAGACAGCTCCTCCAACAGTGCAGCACTCCCTCTGCGCTGCACTGAAGTGTCAGCCTAGATTACGTGTTCAAGTCTCTAGAGTGGGACTTGAACACACAACCTTCTGACTCAGAGGCGAGAGTGCTACCCACTGAGCGAAGGCTGGCGCCTTTATCTGCCTTACTTTGCTTATCCAAGCCAGCATTAGCCCTGGAACTGGCCAACAAGTTCACAAGTACACCCGTCAGACGCTTTTTTTTTCCCTAAGCAAATGCACAGGAACCACCATAGAGCTCAGAAATGCAGTGTCACACAGCGTGGACAGATGTGGATCTGTGCCAATGATTGCTCGTGATCCCAAGCTCTCAAATCGCTACAGTTCTGTTGGGAGGAACGCCGAGGCGAAGCTAGGTATCTTCCTATAACATGGAGCAAATATCATGCCAGGTCACTCTGGAAAAACTCACGGCAGTTACACTCCCCAACTCCAGTGGCTCACTTGAGTTTATCCGAATCACCGGTCGCCTCTCCCTCCACTTTGTGTTCGAATCCCACCAGTCCAGCTCCTGTCCCGTCCATTGCACCGAAACCCCACCCCCCAGTCAAAGTTGCCAAAGATATCCATTGGAAACGTGGCATAGACTTTCATACTCTCCATGCCGTTTGATACACCAACCTCTCCATCCTCCTCCACTGCTGTACCTCTGCGATCCACCTCCAGACACTGGCCTTTTATGCTTCCATTGCTACCTGTGCCAATATAGGCAGCACATTTCCCTCACCCGCAAGGCTTAACTCCAGCAGCACCCTTCAATTCCTTGTATACATTCTGCCTCTTAGACAACAACTTGCAGTTATATCACGCCTTTAACGTAATAAAACGTCCCAAGGCGCTTCACAGGAGTGTTATCAGACAAAATCTGACACCGAGCCACATAAGGAGATATTAGGACAGGCTAGGTCAAAGAGGTAGGTGTAAAGGAGCGTCTTAAAGGAGGAAAGGTGGAGAGGGGATTCCAGAGCTTAGGACCTAGGCAGCTGAAGGCACGGCTGCCAATGGTGGGGCAATAGAAATCGGGGATGCGCAAGTGGCCAGAACTGGAGGATGCAGCGATCTCGGAGGGATGTAGGACTGAAGGAGGTTACAGAGATAGGGAGGGGTGTGGCCATGAGGGATTTGAATACTAGGATGAGAATTTTAAATTTTAACGATTTTGAATTTTAAAAGACATCAGCCGTAAGTCTGGGGTCAACATCCAATGACCTGCAGCTTCACCTTTCCACTACCACCGTTGACTCCACAGCTGTCGTCGTGTTACTCAACTCCAAGATCGGAGCTATCATGTCCTGCTCTCACCAGAAACTCCGCACCCTAGCCTACTTCCATTCCCTCTCTCCTGTTGCTCACTTGGGTTAGACCTGTGAGTGAACAACCCCGATGTCCTGTTCAACCCTGAGCCGACCTTCAAACCCTCACATCCAGGCCATCACCAAGACTATCGACATCCACCTACAAATCAACAGTGACTACATTTCAAAAACAACTCATTGGTTGTGAAGGATTTTGGGATGTCCTGAGGTTATGAAAGGTGCAATGTATGCAAGTTCTTTCATTCTCTGTAATATTGCCTGCATCTATCCCTACCTCACCCCCACTGAAATCCTCATCCATGCCGTTTGTCAACTCCAGGCTCAATTTTTCCAAAGCTCTCCTTGCTAACCTCCTGAATTCTACTTCACACAAACCATAACCTTGTCCAGAATTCCAACGCTTGCATTCCCATCATACGCTAAGTCCTGCTTAAAATCGGAGCCTTTGGCAACATCCGCTGCCCAAACGTGACAAATTCTCATCCACAAATCACTCCATGGCCTCATTTCATCCCATCCCTGCTGTAGCCCCAAATTCCAGTTCTTAGCTCAGCTTTGGTGAATCTAGATTATTACCAGTGGAACACGGGTCCATAGAATTCCCCAAACATCAAAGGGTTTCTCCCCTACACTTTACAGCTCCTAGTTTTAAAGAAATATCCGATGAGTCGCCACGAATTAGGGAGGAAAATAAGAGGGAAGGAATCCTTGACAGGATAGCATCTGACCTCTGCATCTAACTCATACTGTCTCTGACCTGGAAGCACAATGGGTGGCTAAAGTGGGAAAGGTGTGTTCCATTCCCAGTACTGACATCCCACACCTTGAAGAGCACCATTTTAAAAAAAATATTTGACACGGTGAACATTGGATTGGGCATGGAATGTCCCCTTTGACTGAACGGACAACAACCTCTTGGTTTCAACCAAACCACTAGGGAGTGATCCCCTATCCAGCCCAAGTGACCATTTACAGAGCAGAAGTGTAGGATCAGCTCACCTTTCACTCTCAAACTGGAACAGTCAGGAAATAAATAACTGGAGGGAAAGTTCATCTGTAGAAACTGCAGCATCCATTTAGCTTTATATCAGAGTAACTGCACTTCATTTCATTATATCAGGAGGATAGAATGAGAACACATTGCTTTGAAAGAGATACTTGCATTTATATAGCACCTTAACAGTATAGGCTTTTATTTAGGGAAATGCAGCAGCCAATTTGCACAGAGCAAGGTCCCACAAACAGCAAATGAGATAAACCTGTTTTATTGGTGGGTGTCAGCTGTGGCTCAGTGGCTCTCACTTCTAAGTCAGAAGGTTGTGGGTTCAAGTCCCACTCCAGAGACTTGAGCACACAATCTAGGCTGACATTTCCGGTGCCAGTACTGAGGGAGAGCTGCACTGTCGGAGGTGCCGTCTTTCGGACGAGATGTTAAACCGAGACCCCCGTCTGCCCTCTCAGGTAGATGTAAAAGATCCCACAGCTACTATTTCAGGAAGTTCTCCCCACTGTCCTGGCCAATATTTATCCCTCAACCAACATCATTAAAACGGATTGTCTGGTCATTATCACATTGCTGTTTGTGGGAGCTTGCTGTGCGCAAATTGGCTGCCGTGTTTCCCTACATTAAAAGAGCGACTACACTGCAAATAAAAACACTTTGGGCCGTCCTGAAAGGCGCTATGCAAATACTTTCTTTGGTGAGGGATCAATATTGGCCAGGACACCCAGGAGAAGTCCCCTGATCTTCCAATAGTGCCCTGGGGTCTTCTATATCCACCCAGACAAGGCCTCAGTTTAACATCTCACCCAAAACACAGCGCAGGACTCCCTCAATGCTGCCCCGAGGTGTCAGGGTAGAGACTGGGCCCAAACCCCTCATAAAATGGGGGGAAATTAGAAATCTTTCTCCAACCCAACAGCTGTGCTCAGCCTAACCTGCTAGGTCCACTCCACTGAAGGGCACCGCCCCCGCCACCTCCCATTGGTTCTACCGCCTCATGAATATTAATCAGGGCCCTCCCTCCTCCCATCCATTGGCCCCACCTGCTGCCAATCATTAGGCAACCAAGTTTGGTTGAGCAGACGAATAGCGGGCTCCTCATTCATTAAAAAGAACAAATAAAACTCCGCATCCAACACCAACAGCCGGCTCCCGGCGACGACATTTCCCGGCTACTTAACGAAATAAGTCGGCGGCTGCCGAACGCGAACGGGCCGCGGTTTCGCCATCCCGCGTCCCCTCACCTCTCTCCAGCGATAGAGACTCCGCCAGCGCCGCCATGGTAGAGCCGGTGTCACCTGACCAGCAACCATGGAGGGGCACGTGACCACCCCTAGCAACGCGTTGCTCCGCCCCCTTCTCCCGGAGGCGAGGCGAGGGGCGGGGTCCGGCCGCTTTCCGGCAATGGCCGTATTTAGCCACTGGGGGTCGCTGCAGCCGCTGGTGGGGGAGAAGAGGGAGGGAATGAGGAGTGATGGAGGGAGTGGGAGTGAGGGTGAGGGGAGGAGTGGGGGAAGGAAGGAGGAAAGGAAGGAAGGAGGAGGGAGTGGAGGAAGGAAGGAGGTGTGGGGGAAGGAAGGAGGGAGTGGAGGAAGGAAGGAGGAGGGAGTGGGGGAAGGAAGGAGGAGGGAGTGGGGGAAGGAAGGAGGAGGGAGTGGGGGAAGGAAGGAGGAGGGAGTGGAGGGAGTGGGGGAAGGAAGGAGGAAAGGAAGGAGGAGGAGGAAGGAGTGGGGGAAGGAAGGAGGAGGGAGTGGGGGAAGGAAGGAGGAGGGAGTGGGGGAAGGAAGGAGGAGGGAGTGGGGGAAGGAAGGAGGAGGGAGTGGGGGAAGGAAGGAGGAGGGAGTGGGGGAAGGAAGGAGGAGGGAGTGGGGGAAGGAAGGAGGAGGGAGTGGGGGAAGGAAGGAGGAGGGAGTGGGGGAAGGAAGGAGGAGGGAGTGGGGGAAGGAAGGAGGAGGGAGTGGGGGGAGGAGGGAGTGGGGGGAGGAAGGAGGGAGTGGGGGAAGGAGGGAGTGGGGGGAGGAAGGAGGGAGTGGGGGAAGGAGGGAGTGGGGGAAGGAAGGAGATGTGGGGGAAGGAAGGAGGAGGGAGTGGGGGAAGGAAGGAGGAGGGAGTGGGGGGAGGAAGGAGGGAGTGGGGGAAGGAAGGAGGAGGGAGTGGGGGAAGGAAGGAGGAGGGAGTGGGGGAAGGAAGGAGGAGGGAGTGGGGGAAGGAAGGAGGAGGGAGTCGGGGGAGGAGGGAGTGGGGGAAGGAAGGAAGGAGGCGGAGGGGAGGATGAGGAAGGAGGGAGGCGGAGGGGAGGATGAGGAAGGAGGGAGGGAGGGAGTGGGAAGCCCATCTGCCTCCCATATTGACTCCCATTCTCTGCTACTTTTCTTCCAAATAGAAAAAGCATTTATATAAAAGAAATAACTTGCATTATTATAGCTCCTTTCACGACCTGAAGCGCTTTACAGCCAATTAAGTACTTTTGAAGTGCAGTCGCTCTTGTAATGTAGGGAAACCTGGCAGCCAATTTGCGCACAGCAAGATCCCACAAACAGCAATGAGATAAATGACCAGATAATCTGTTTTTTAAGGTGTTGGTTGAGGGATGAATGTTCACCCAGGATAGTGGGGAGAACACCCCCGCTCTTCTTCGAAATAGCGCCAGGCGATCTTTTACAACCACCTGAGAGGGCAGACGGAGCCTCGGTTTAAAGTCTCATCCAAAAGACGGCACCTCCGACAGTGCAGCACTCCCTCAGTACTGCACTGGGAGTGTCAGTCCAGATTTTGTGCTCAAGACTCTGGAGTGGGACTTATCAATAGCATGAATTGGAGACTCTTACCTGTGGTGATGGGTTACCACACAGGTCAGGCACTCAACCAGCCATATAAATAATTCCTCAAGTTCCCTAATATGCTGCACACGGCTGGAAGCATTAACAATCACCAGAGGGCAGCAGAGCCCGTCTTTTTACTGCATACCAAAGGCATTAACATTTCTTTATTGAGCACCGTTTGTCCAAAATACATTATTTTTAATAAGAGTCGCAAACAACTGGAGCTGAGTGAACATCTTATTGAAACATATAAGGGGGCTTGACAGGATAGATGCTGAGAGGCTGTTTCCCCTGGCTGGAGAGTCCAGAACTAGGGGTCATAGTCTCAGGATAAGGGGTCGGACATTTAGGACTGAAATGAAGAGAAATTTCTTCACTCAGAGGGTTGTGAATATTTGGAATTCTCTACCCCAAGGGCTGTGGATGCTGAGTCGTTGAATATATTCAGGGCTGAGATCGATAGATTTTTGGACTCAAAACAAATCAAGGGATATGGGGATCGGGCGGGAAAGTGGAGTTGAGGTCAAAGATCAGCCATGATCTTATTGAATGGCGGAGCAGGCTCGAGGGGCCGTATGGCCTACTCCTGCTCCTATTTCTTGCGTTCTAAACAGCTTGCTCCCAGGCCTCTGCTGCCCAGTGCTGCTCTTAACCAGCTGCATGGAAACAGCCTCAGTCATGGATCTCCCTCCAATTTTCCCTTCTGTGGGGAAGCAGTCAGAATCATAGAATCACACAGCACAGGAGGAGGCCATTCAGCCCATCGTGCCTGTGCCGGCTCTTTGAAAGAGCTATCCAATTAGTCCCACACTCCCCTGCTCTTTCCCCCATAGCCCTGCAAATTTTTCCTTTTCAAGTAATTTATCCAATTCCCTTTTGGAAGTTACTAATGAATCTGCTTCCACCGCCATTACAGGCAGCGCATTCCAGATCGTAACAGCTCGTTGTGCAAAACAAAATCTCCCCTTGCTGTTTGCTGGGAATGGATCGGAGCTCAGAGAGGTGGAGGGCCAGAAGCAACGGTGTGTGACTCCGGGGTGACAGAAGGCCAGGCCGAAGAATAAACTTACAACTATCAGGAAAGGCTGAAGAGGCTGGGACTCTTCGTTCTAGAAGAGAGAAGACTGAGAGGTGACGTGATAGCGGTCTTTAAAATTATGAATGTCGGATAGATGCAGAGAAGATGTTTCCACTTGTGGGGGAGACTAGGGGCCATAAATTTTAAAATAGTCACTAATAAATCCAATAGGGAATTCGGGAGAAACTTCTTTATCCAGAGAGCGGTGAGAACGTGGAACTTGCTACCACATGGAGTAGTTGAGGCGAATAACATAGATACATTTAAGGGGAAGCTAGATAAGCACATGATGGAGAAAGGAATAGAAGGATATGATGATAGGGTTAGATGAAGTAGGGAGGGAGGAGGCTCGTATGGAGCATAAACACCGGCACAGACCTGTTGGGCCGAATGGCCTGTTTCTGTGCTGTAAATTCAATGTAATTCTATATAACAGAGGCTTTGAGGAAGCTTTTGAAGGTTGGGTCGCCAACTCTGGTTGGACATATTCCCAAAGTTTCATCACATGACCTACTGTCTCCAACCGCCCTGCCCAATCAAACAGCCTGTCCCCTTCATCCCCTATATTTTTATGACCAATAAACGAAAAATGTTCAAAGAAAATGAAGAAAACACACAATCATTTTTTAACACACCTATGCTGGGTTGCTTGCAACAGTGACCAGGAGATCCATCTTTAATTCCAGGAGATTAAATGACGTAAGCCGCAGCTAACAATATTGGTGCAAAGTTTCAGAGGTCCAGACCGAGAGGTTTCAAGTAAATAATTAATTTGTAAAATCAAAATGAAAGCAGAGAAAGACAGACTTGCATTTATATAGCGCCTTTCACGACCTCAGGACATCACAAAGCGCTTTACAGCCAATTAAGTACTTTTTGAAGAGTAGTCACTGTTGTAATGTAGGAAACGCGGCAGCCAATTTGCGCACAGCAAGATCCCACAAACATTAATGTGATAAATGACCAGATCATCTGTTTTAGTGATGTTAGTTGAGGGATAAATATTGGCCAGAACACGGGGGAGAACTCCCCATCTCTTCTTCGAAGACTACAGTACTGTAGTGGTTATGTTACTGGACTAGTAATGCATTGGACCTACACCAATAATCCAGAGATTGAGAGTTCAAATCCCCCATAACAGTTTGAGAATTTGAATGGCTACGGGGATAGGGTAGGGGAGTGGGACTAGCTGGATTGCTCTTGCATAGAGCCAGCACGGACCCGATGGGCCGAATAACCTCCTTCCATGCTATAACCTTTCTATGATTCTGAGTGCCATGGGATCTTTCACATCCACATAAGAGGGCAGATGGGGCCTCGGTTTAACATCTCATCCGAAAGGCGGCACCTCCGACAGTGCAGCACTCTCTTAAGTGAGGTGTCAGCTTAGACTTGGTGCTCAAGTCTCTGGAGTGGGACTTGAACCCATGACCTTCTGACTTAGAGGCGAGAGTGCTACCCTCTGAACTATGGCTGACATCGAGAAGGCCTGCATGTAGCCACTGATTTGATCCCTCTCCCCGGCCACTGACTGAGGCTGAACCAAGCCGTTCGCAACCTTGACGTCCAATTTGACCCTGAGATGGAGCTTCTGACCACATATCCGCTCCATCACCAAGACCGCCCACTTCCACCTCCGTAACATCGCCCGTCTCCGCCCCTGCCTCAGCTCATCTGCTGCTGAAACCCTCATCCATGGCTTTGTTACCTCTAGACTTGACTATTCCAATGCTCTTCTGGCCAGCCTCATATCTTCCACCCTCCATAAACTTGAGCTCATTCAAAACTCTGCTCCCCGTATCCTCACTCACACCAAGTCCCGTTCACCCATCACCCCTGTGCTCACTGACCTACATTGGCTCCCAGCTCGGGAACGCCTCGATTTTAAAATTCTCATCCTTGTTTTCAAATCCCTCCATGGACTCGCCCTCGCCCCCACCCTATCTCTGTAAACTCCTCCAGCTCTACAACCCTCCGTGAGCTCTGCGTTCCTTCAATTCTGGCCTCTTGCGCATTCCCGATTTTCATCGCTCCACCATTGGCGGCCGTGCTTTCAGCTGCCTAGGCCTTAAGCTCTGGAATTCCCTCCCTAAACCTCTCCACCTCTCTCTCCTCCTTTAAGACGCTCCTTAAAATCTATCTCTTTGACCAAGCTTTTGGTCACCTGTCCTAATATCTCCTTATGTGGCTCGGTTGCAAATTTTGTTTGAAAATCACTCCCGTGAAGCATCTTGGGACGTTTTACTAAGTTAAAGGCACAATATCAATGCAGATTGTGGTTGCGGGTTAGTCATTGGACTTCTACCCATAGGATCTGGGTTCAAATCCCGATCAGGTGAAAGTCTGTCTCGATGAAATAAGCTGGGCCGTCTCAGTCCGGGTACCCAGATTTTCCGATGAACTTCATTAGAGTAATACCAATCGGAGAATGTGAACCTGGGCCTCCAAAACAGAGAGTGTCCCATACCCTCAGCACTAACATCCTTCAGTTTGGTGAGTACAACATTCGCACAAGAAGGAGAAAACGTATCTCTACGCTGTGTCCAGGAGGCTGATCGTGAAGTGACAAACTCACGATTGACCTGGGATACATACTGCCGCTTTTGCCGTTAGTTTCAGCTGGTTCCCCGGCACTGTTGGGTTCCGAGTCTTGTGGGTCTGCACAGGCTCAAATTGTCATCTCACAACCCAACCCAAAGACCATCCTTTAGTCACCTTGAGTTATACCGGCAGCAAGTTCACAGCCTGTATTATATCGAGGCCCGTTTCCTTTCTTTCCTCCCTGATTGTGCCCTCCCTGAACTACGCAGCAACTCCTGGATGACAGAGCAGGCGGGTGTCCTGGGCTCCACGCTATTCCATGTTCCCTGAACAAGTTGGGTTATCTGCTCCCAGACCTCTGCCAATATCCTCCCCCAACTGGCCATTAGGGGCGTTACAGCTACTCGAGGAGATTAACTCCCTCCTGCCCCTTAAGGAGCCCTTCCCCCCCACACTGTGATTCATACCAATGCAGAAAGCCTCCCCACAGGTATAGAACCACCCCCTCATGGGGCCTATAGACCTGTCCATCCTTTGCAAAGCTGTGGCTGGATTCATAGGTAAAAAGTTAAAAACAGTGGATGTCCAAGGGGACCTAGGGGTTCAGGTACATAGATCATTGAAGTGTCATAAACAGGTGCAGAAAATAACCAATAAGGCTAATGGAATGCTGGCCTTTATATCTAGAGGACTAGAGTACAAGGGGGCAGAAGTTGTGCTGCAGCTATTCAAAACCCTGGTTAGACCGCACCTGGAGTACTGTGAGCAGTTCTGGGCACCGCACCTTCGGAAGGACATATTGGCCTTGGAGGGAGTGCAGCGTAGGTTTACTAGAATGATACCCGGACTTCAAGGGTTAAGTTACAAGGAGAGATTACACAAATTGGGGTTGTATTCTCTAGAGTTTAGAAGGTTAAGGGGTGATCTGATCGAAGTTTATAAGATATTAAGGGGAACAGATTGGGTGGATAGAGAGAAACTATTTCCGCTGGTTGGGGATTCTAGGAGTAGGGGGCACAGTCTAAAAATTAGAGCCAGACCTTTCAGGAGCGAGATTAGAAAACATTTCTACACACAAAGGGTCAAAATCCTGGAACTCCCTTCCTAACAGCATTGTGGGAGAACCGTCACCACACGGACTGCAGCGGTTCAAGAAGGCGGCTCACCACCACCTTCTCGAGGGCAATTAGGGATGGGCAATAAATGCCGGCCTTGCCAGCGATGCCCACATCCCGTGAACGAATAAAAAACAAAACAAAACAAAGGGTGGTAGAAGTTTGGAACTCTCTTCCGCAAACAGCAATTGATACTAGCTCAATTGCTAAATTTAAATCTGAGGTAGATAGCTTTTTGGCAACCAAAGGTATTAAGGGATATGGGCCAAAGGCAGGTATATGGAGTTAGATCACAGATCAGCCATGATCTTATCAAATGGCGGAGCAGGCACGAGGGGCTGAATGGCCTACTCCTGTTCCTATGGGTTCAATATCTTTTGCACAGATGTACCTAATCTCAGCAGTACCTGGAGACATCGGTGGAGTCGCTCGGATCAGAGTGCTAAACAGAGGCGTTCCACATTTATAATGGAAACTGCCTATGTAAACTTGTCACGCTGTAATTACACCTTCCCACTAGTGGTGGCACCATAGCGCCTCAGTTTTGCATCTCCCAACCAGGTACTGCAGAGAAACACTTACAATGCAAGCAGTTCTACCTCTCTGCTTCCCAAACCCGCTGTAGGTTTAGCAAACCAAAATAAGGACTGTGACACAGAGCCCGAATTACAACTGCGTACCCTGGTCCAATTCACCTCTGAACTCTAACCTCAAACCCTGGTTCACCTCAAGACCACACTTAGTCCTCGTGTGGCGACTGACCAGTTTGGGGGGACAGAAAACCTCCCGATTATATCGACTTTTTCCCATTATAAATTCCAGCGTCCAGGATAAGTGAAGAATAATATATTTCAGATACAATAAGTTAATACAAACAGTAGCAATATGTAAATTCAGGAATAATAAATACAGTAGTTCAATGTATAAACGTCATTTTTTACATGCAATCCATAAAACTTAGTGAAATAATTTATATATTTTATATATTTACAAACATAGAGATAACACCAAATAAAGGAAGGGGGGAGGGGGAAGAAAGTTGACATGTCACATCCTTCCAGTCCGATTGATCAATGTGCAAACGCATGAGGTGTCTATCCGTATCCAGCGCCAGCCCGCCCGTTTCTGGGCGTCCATGGTGAGCGCCCGCACATACGACTGCTTGGTCTTGCACGCGGAGATCCAGCGTTTCTTGTCGACGCCCCTGCAGCCTCCCTGGGCGGTGGTGGACTGCTCATTGCACTTTGTCTCGTAAAAGTACTGCTTGAGGGGGCCGGTGGAGGTGGGCACGTCGGTCAGCAGTGCCACCGTCTTGCCGTGGATGTCGACAGCCGCCCGCCGGTCGCTCACCCACCCGCTGCTGCTGTCGCAGACCGACAGGTCCCCCCTGCGGGAGGGGTCCACGCTGCTGATCCCCGACTGTCTCCTCATCCTCGCGGTCCGGTTCGCCACCTGGTTCTGGCTCAGGGACTCCTCCATGATAAAGAGCAGCGGGGGTGCCCCCGGAGGCTGGGCGGCCAAGGTCACCCTCGGAGAATAAAAGTCCCACTCCTTCCCCGAGTCCTCGGCGCCGAGACCCCGCAGGTCGGGGACAATGTCCTGGAGGAGGAAGTGGCTGTCGGACGCCTCATCCACCGGCTCGGTGTCGTTTGGTTGGGTCTGAGGCACCAGTACGTCCCGAGGAGATCCCTGGCCTTGGAGTGCGGTGTTTGATTGCAAAGGAGCAGCCTTGATGCCCCCGAGATACGAAACGACCATGGCATATAGGAAGGTGATCATTACTCTACTCACCTCGCAGACCTGCGGAGAGAGAGAACATGCCCGGCTTTAGACATTGACCGATATCAGGAGGCAGTAAAAGGGGTTTGAATTATGAGGACGATGGTGTACAGACTAGGCTTGTATTCCCTTGAATACAGAGGATTAAGGGGTGATGTGATTGAGGTGTTTAAGATGATTAAAGGATTTGCTGGGTAGATACGGAGTGAAACTATTCCCTCTGGTGGGGGCAGTCCAGAACAAGGGGGCATAACCTTAAAATTAGAGCTAGGCCGTTCAGGGGTGATGTCAGGAAGCACTTCTTCACACAAAAGGCGAGTGGAAATCTGGAACTCTCTCCCCCAAAAAGCTGTTGAGCCTGGGGGTCAATTGAAAATGTCAAAACTGAGATCGATAGATTTTTGTTAGGTAAAGCTATTGATACGGTAAGGGATGTGGAACCAAGGAGTTAAGATACAGATCAGCCTTAATCTAATTGAATGTTGGAACAGGCTCGAGGGGCTGAATGGCCTCTTCCTTTTCTTATGTTCCTATTAGTCTGCTGCAGCTCTTTAATAACGCAGCTACCCTGCAGGTACTGGTTAAACCCGATACCTGCTTTAAGAGAAGCAAACGTGGTCAGCACTCAGTTATACAGCCCCACTCGCAACTTCTCTCTGGTCAAGCATTGTGCAAGGATACTCACAATCCTCGTGCACAGCTCGGACTGCGTGTCAAATTACTACCAGAAATCTGTTTGCCCGGCTGGATTTTGGTTTTTGACGTTCAAGATTTAAAGAGCCAACCAGGCAGCACTTTAAATCTTTCATGCTCCAATTAGCTGCCACAGTATCTGGGAGACAGGGAGCCTTGCCTGAGAGGTTACCTCAACTCACGATCTCGAAAACAAGCGGCCATAAATATAAGATAGTCACTAGGAAATCCAATACGGAATTCAGGAGAAACTTCTTTAACCAGAGACTGGTGAGAATGTGGAACTCGCTAGCACATGGAGTGGTTGAGGCGAATAGCATAGATGCATTTAGGAGGGAGCTAGATATACACATGAGGGATGAGTTGATAGGGTTAGATGAAGAGGGACAGGAGGAGGCTCGTTTGGAACATAAACACCAGCATAGACCAGTTGGGCCGAATGGCCTGTTTCTGTGCTCTAAGTTCTATGTAATTCCCCTCCCTAGCCCAGGGGGACTGAGCCGAGTTATAGGACAACACCACAGATCAGCTAACTCAGCTCAGCTCAGGGATCGAACCTGCGATAAACCTTTTAATTATGGTCTCAGACTCCCGTGAGCAAGCAGACTGGAGAATGGGCCGACTCTTGGTGAGGAGAGACTCGTCTGTGTGTCCTGAGGGCGTTTTTTTGTGCCAATGGGACCACTGGGCACTGGAGTGAGACTCCAAATTCTCACCCCATCTCACCCCATCAATTTGGGCTGGATTCAAACCTAGACCCTAGAGGTGAGAGGTCAGCGTTAAACCACTGCTCGGCCAACCCAAACACCAAAATCACCCATGAACCAGTTCCTGAGGTGCTAGATGTTTAAAACCCGCCTTTATTTATGTACTATTTGTGTTACTATGGAAATGAGATCTTGCACCCAGTTGCTAAGCTCCTGTGAAATGTTGAAATACATTTTCTCACCGGCTTCCTGTAATTTTCCTGCCAACGCTGTTCGCACCACGGAAAGATACTGAAAACCCTCAAAAAGCAGTGGGGACTTCAAGTTAAAAACTCCCAAACCTGTAGACATAGGAACAGGAGGAGGCCATTCAGCCCCTCATGCCTGTTCCGCTATTCAATTAGATCATGGCTGATCTGTATCTTAACAACAACAACTTGCATTTATATAGCGCCTTTAATGTAATAAAACATCCCAAGGCGCTTCACAGGTGCGTAATCAAACAAAATTTCACACTGAGCTACGTAAGGAGATATTAGTCCAGGTGACCAAAATCATGGTCAAAGAAGTAGGTTTTAAGGAGGAGAGAGAGGTAGAGAGGCGGAGAGGTTTAGGGAGAGAATTCCAGAGCTTTGGGCCTAGGCAGCTGAAGGCACGGCCGCCAATAGTGGAGCGATGAAAATCAGGGATGCGCAAGAGGCCAGAATTGGAGGAGCGCAGAGATCTCGGAGGGTTGTAGGGCTGGAGGAGGTTACAGAGATAGGGAGGGGTGAGGCCGTGGAGGGAGTTGAACACAAGGATGAGAATTTTAAAATCAATCTATCCTCCTCTGCTCCATAATCCCTCGATAACCTTACCCAACAAAAATCGAGCGATCTCAGTCTTGAAAGCGCGAAACGACCCCCTTTTCGGGGAGAGAATTCCAGATTTCCACTACCCTTTGTGTGAAAAAGTGCTTCCTGATTTTCCCTCCTACGTGGCCTGGCTCTAATTTTAAGATTATGTCCCCTTGTTCTTGATTCCCCCACCGGAGGAAATACTTTCTCCGTATCTCCCCTGTCGAACATTTTAACCACCTCGATCAGATCACCCCTCGATCTTCTAAACTCAAGGAATTACAAACCAAGTTTATGCAACCAGTCCTCATAATTTAAGACCCTCTAAGGCCCCTGGTATCATTCTGGAATAAAAGGGAAAACTGCAAGTGAAGGAGGTCAGAAATAAAAATAGAAAATTCTGGAAATACACAGCATTTGAAACAGACAAAAAGAACATTCTGGGGTGTAGGCCACGCACTCTGGCCCTAGGGCCTCACACGACCCCTGAACCCTGACAGTCCAACCCCAGACGCCCAGGCCGCTCAGTCCTATTCCTTCTTGCTCACTGGTTTGTCGTTCGAAATTCGTGGGCCTGGGGATTTGGAAAGGGCTGTCCTTTTCACTCTTGCCTCATTGGAGGATAAATCCCAAATCAGAACACCCAGAACGCATTTATATAGCGCCTTTCACAACCTCAGGATGTCCCAAAGCACTTCACAGCCAATCAAGTACTTTTGAAGTGTAGCCACTGTTGTAATGTAGGAAACATAGCAGCCAATTTGCGCACAGCAAGATCCCACAAAGAGCAATGAGATAATGACCGGATAATCTATTTTTTTTAATGATGTTGGTTGAGGGATAAATATTGTCCGGGGACATCGGGGAGAACTCCCCTGCTCTTCTTCGAAATAGTGGCCGTGGGATCTTTTACATCCACCTGAGAGGGCAGACGGGGCCTCGATTTAACATCTCATCTGAAAGACGGCACCTCCGACAGTGCAGCACTCCCTCAGTACTAGCGCTGGGAGAGTCAGCCTGGAGTTTATGTGCTCAAGTCTCTGGAGCGGGGCTCGAACCCACAGATGAGACCAGGGAGGTCCCTGCCTGCCCCTAATATTCCAGTCACTCATCAACAAAGTCTTTTCTTGGGGGATGTGCTGGTGGAGTGACCGCCCGGGCCACACTAACCCCAGCCCTGTTGCCGTGGCAGTCAATCTGTCCCCGGGCTGCTTTGTTCCCTGAGCTGTCGACTCCCACCGTAACTGTAGCCCCAACCTACAGCTGGCCTGGTGAGCGTTACATAGAATTACACAGAATTTATAGCACTGGAATTCGGCCCAACAGGTCCATGCCAGTGTTTATGCTCCACATGAGCCTCCTCCCTCCCTACTTCATCTAACCCTATCAGCATATCCTTCTATTCCTTTCTCCCTCATGTACTTATCTAGCTTCCCCTTAAATCCATCCATGCGGTTCACCTCAACCACGCCCTGTGGTAACAAGTTCCACATTCTCAGCACTCTCTGGGTAAAGAAGTTTCTCCTGAATTCTTCATTGGATTTATTAGTGACTATCTTATATTTACGGCCTCTAGTTTTGGACTCTTCCCCCCACAAGTGGAAACATCTTTCTCTGCAATTATACCCCTGAAGGGGAATCACACATTAAGTCCGACAAGTTATGGAGAAATGGCAGGCTTTCCTTCCAGGGAAAATGCTCAGAATTCCAAAAATATTTACACCCCGCTAGTCAAAGCTCAGTCCAGCTAATTCCTGCCCAGTGAGGACCTTGTCTGCACTAACGTTCCATTCGCTCATCAGAACGTCGCAGCGTAATCAAAGGAAGGAGTCAAACTCTCGCGAAACTGAGCTGATTCTCACTGCGATAACCTAACACACGTCACGCCAAAGTTATGAGGAAAGAAAGAACTTGCATTTATATAGCACCTTTCACAACCTCAGGACGTTCTAACGCGCTTTACAGCCAACGAAGCACAAATAATGTAGGAAACGCAGCAGCCAATTTGCGCACAGCAAGATCCCACAAACAGCATTGAGATAATGAACAGATAATCTGTTTTAGTTGGTTGAGGGATAATTATTGGCCAGGACGCCGGGGAGAACTCTCCTTCCCCTCTTCAAAATAGTGGCCACGGAATTTTTACAGGTGGACGTCTCATCCGAAAGACGGCACCTCTGGCAGTGCAGCACTCCCTCAGTACTGATAGCGGGAGCGTCCGCCTAGAGGAAAAGTTAGAAAAGCTCAGACACTTGAAAAGAGATGAAGGAGAGGGGAACTTATACAAGACACCGTGAACAGAAAAAGGTTGATCCAGGGCAATACACCAAGTAAAACCAGTGCGGTGGGTCAAAGTGCAAACTGGTGAAAGGTGAGATCAGGACTGAAGTCAGGAAGCACTTCTTCACACAGAGTGCTCAATACCTGAAATGATCTCCAGGAAGCGGAGGCACAAACTTTGGAGTCATTCAACTGGCGGTTCGATGTGTGAGAGAGGGTTTGTCGGTCTAACAACAACAACTTGCATTGATATAGCACCTTTAACGTTGCGAAACGTCCCAAGGCGCTTCACAGGAGAGTAATCAGACAAAATTTGACACCGAGCCACATAAGGAAATATTGGGACAGGTGATCAAAAGCTCGGTGAAAGAGGTAGGTTTTAAGGAGCGTCTTAATGGAGGAGTGAAGAGACAGAGAGTGCGTGTGTGAGTGTGTAACTGAGAGTGCACATGTGTTTGAGTGTGAATTTGTATGAGTGGGTGAGAATGCGTGTGTGAGAGTATGTCTGCGTTTGTAGGAGTGTGCGAGCGAGTGAGTGTGCGTGCACGCGAGCGTACGAGTGTGTGAGTGAGAGTGTGTGTATGCGTGCGAGAGAGCGCGCGTGTGTGTGTGTGTGTGTGTGTGTGTGTGTACGTGAGAGAGTATGTGATTGTATGAGTGTGTAAGTGAGAGCGCGCGTGTGTGTGTGTGTGTGGACCCGATCAGGCTTGTTCCATCCCCTCCCACCCATGATCGAACAGCCCGCCAACACTCTATCTCGACTCACACGTGGAGAGAAGTCTCTTGGACAAGGTACAGGAGGTCTGCAGAACTGCTTCCAACACAAGAGTCGGCATTTCAGGAGAGCAGCCACCAAAATGACAGCAGCCACACAAATCCACAGTCATCTCACAGCAGCGGGATCTGAGCTCTCTTTCAGACACAGTCTGGGGCCCTCGCGAGCTTAATTCCCTCTCACTGCCACTCCCCGCTTCCAATACAGAGTTGAACAAAATGCCCTGGGACAGGGTTAAACGAAACAACATTCGCATTACGTAACTGTGCAAAACACCAGGGACTGTCGGAGCTCCACCTTCCCAGGGCACTCTTTTTTAAAAAAAAACACGAGGCTCTCAGAATAAAAAAGCATCCTTTATTAACCCAAAGAGAAAATCAGAACTCTTTCAGAAGCCCTCATTTCCCTCGCTGAGACCGCCCCCACTCAACACAGTTGCGACTGACATTTGTTTTGTTTCTGGGTTGAGAAACATCAGAAGGCACAACGTCCGGAGCAAATCCCTGGCTGCTTTTGAGGGGCTGCTGTCCTGCGTTGGTTAAACTACAAACCCATCCAGCTTCGCCTGCAGGATCCTGTTGTTCCCACCGAGTGGCAGCGGCGGCCGCACGAACCGCATGGGCAAACTTGGCACGCACTTGCGACAGACACTGCGGAGTTCTGCAAAGCAATCAGGCGGTTTTTCCAACATGTGTTGACGGTTAAGGGGACTGTTTCCACTCGAGGATCACAGATTTATTTTTTTGTTGGAAGCCGCAGTGGGCTGGCATTTCCCGGGTGCCACTCCTTCTGCCGAGTTGACATCGTCTCTGTGGCAATGGCTGTGGTTTCTCCCCGGCCTCGCCCACCACATCTGGAACCAGACAAACGTGCTGTGGATTTGCTGACGGCCGTGCGACACAACCCTCAATCATCGCAGACAGCCGGATTAAAGCTGCTCACCGCTCTGTTGTTTTACCCGCAGTCCAGGTGCTGCAGGGCTTCACACGTCCTTTGGCCTCTGACCAAAAATCGAACGCAGGGCGGAATAGGGAGCGGGCGGGAGGAGTACGGTCGTTGGTGGCTCAGCGGGTAGCACTTTGGTCTCAGATATCAGAAGGTTGTAGGTTCAAGTCTCTATTCCAGCCCATAATCTTAAGGCTGACACCCCCAGTAACACTACCGAGGGAGTGCTGCACTGTCGGAGGTGCTGTCTCTCTAAAGAGATGTTAAACTGAGGCCCCATCCACCCTCTCAGGTGGACACAAAAGATCCCAAGGCACTATTTCGAAGAAGAGCAGAGTTCTCCCCAGTGTCTTGAGCCAATATTTATCCCTCAACCAACACCAATAAAATATCTGGTCATTATCATATTGCTGTTTGTGGGATCTTGCTGTGCACAAAATGGCTGCTGCGTTTGCTACATTACAACAGTGACTACACTTCAAAAGTACTTCATTGGCTGTAAAGCGCTTTGGGATGTCTCGAGGTCGTGAAAGGCGCTATATAAATGCAAGTTCTTTTTGCCGAAAATCCTTTGTTAAAAAAAAAATCATCAAAAGCTTTAACTCCTCTGCGTATTTCCTGATGCCATTGTACATTTCGATTGGCTGCCGCTTGCTTTGAGAGGTCCAGTGTCCTCGGCGTGAATGTACTCGTGTGGAGAGCAGTGCGATGGGGACGGAGGGGGAGGCAGAGGGTCGCGTCTTTGCCCGGTGTGGACAGTAGGGGGTGATGTGGTGCTGGCGATCGGGGTGTGGACTTTACTCCACTGCTGAATAAGGAAGGAACTGCAGCAAGTAGAAGAAACAGATTTGCATATTTAAAAGAATGCCCTGGGGGGGGGGGACCAGGAAGCTCACACAAAAAGGGATTCCCAGTGTAAAGCCAGGTGCATGGGTTCGAGTGGTCAAAACAACAAGAAAGTACAGAATGGGAAAAAGGGCAACGAATCCAGCCTGAGAAACATGTCGGGGAGCATTCGCCCTGTCACGGCCCCCTCCCCAATATATTCAGTCTCCTGATGGTGGGGGAGGGGGGGGGGGGAACCAACTGCTGGATAAACCGTGTGAAGTTTCTTCCCCACCCCTGGCTCCACACCGTGGGTCAATAAGGTGCACTGTCCCTTTAAGGATCAAGAGATGGAAGGAATGAAGGGGTGTCGTGAGGAGATGGGATTGGGATCAACGAAAGGTAGACGGGCGAGTCCCACTGAGCTCATCTCCCCATATCTATATTTCCGAAAATTTGTATATTAACTTCTGTGACAGGGGTTTGAATCCAGTACAGATTGATGGGCCGAAAGGTTCGCCCCACCGCTGGCTCTGAGGGCCCGAGGCTGAGCTTAGGACGGAGTCGTCCTAGGTACTGGTGGGTGCGAGTGTTTTACACCAACGTGACGACGTCTGGTGAGATCTGTTGATAAAACGGAGCGGCTTTATTGTCACGTGTCGCATGTGTACATGAAGCGGGGGGGGGCGGGGGGCAGTCATTATTGGCAACGGTTGTGGAATTGCGACTGACACGGACTAAACGCACCCAGAGACGTCGCCACCTATAACATCACCGGCGCCACCTCACCAACAGTGAGCACGACAGGTGGCAACAGCTGGCATTGACTCCCCCAAGTAATGACAACCCTCTCGTCAATTGGTACAACACCCAGCGTTGGCATCAAACACTCCCAGGGCAGGTACAGCACGGGTTAGATACAGAGTAAAGCTCCCTCAACACTGTCCCATCAAACACTCCCAGGGCAG
This sequence comes from Heptranchias perlo, assembly GCF_035084215.1. Taxonomy (NCBI): domain Eukaryota; kingdom Metazoa; phylum Chordata; class Chondrichthyes; order Hexanchiformes; family Hexanchidae; genus Heptranchias; species Heptranchias perlo. The sequence continues at coordinate 5,102,121 of NC_090364.1, forward strand.
GTACAGCACGGGTTAGATACAGAGTAAAGCTCCCTCTACACTGTCCCATCAAACACTCCCAGGGCAGGTACAGCACAGGTTAGATACAGAGTAAAGCCCCTCTACACTGTCCCATCAAACACTCCCAGGGCAGGTACAGCACGGGTTAGATACAGAGTAAAGCTCCCTCTACACTGTCCCATCAAACACTCCCAGGGCAGGTACAGCACGTGTTAGATACAGAGTAAAGCTCCCTCTACACTGTCCCATCAAACACTCCCAGGGCAGGTACAGCACGGGTTAGATACAGAGTAAAGCTCCCTCTACACTGTCCCATCAAACACTCCCAGGGCAGGTACAGGGTTAGATACAGAGTAAAGATCCCTCCACACAGACCACTTGGAGAGGCTCACCAGCCCGACTACCCCAATGAAACTAAAAAATCCACCACTCCCGTCAATAACATGAAACTGACACAACCATTATCTTGTCAACAAAGTAACCAAGAACCTTAAAATTAGAGCTAGGCAATTTCAGCAGCAAAATCAGGAAGCACCTTTTCACGCAAAGAGTAGAAATCTGGAACTCTCTCACCCAAAAGGCTGTGGGTTTTGGGGGTCAGTTGAAGCTTTCACGACTGAGATCGATAGATTTTTGTTGGGTGAGGGTGTCGAGGGAAATGGAGCAATGGTGGGTCAATGGAGCTGAGCTACAGACCAGCCACGATCAAACTGAAGGGCAGAACAGGCTCGAGGGGCTGAATGGCCTCCTCCTGTTCCTGTCTATGTATGTCCCTTATCCACCAGATCAGAGAATCTGTTGACAAACCAATCTCACTGATTGATTAGCAAATAAAGCTCTGAACCTGCCAATAAAACTCACAGATAATTGTCATCCTTATCAAGATCAAAGTAATCAGCGACAACAGTTAAATGTAATGATGCAAATTCAATACTAGATTGTCAGCTCATTGAGGGAAGTCACAACAAGTGACTCCTGTGGAAAATACAAATGTTAACACTGGCAGAGTCGGGGGTGTAAGGTACATTTATTGGGCAGTGTAGAGGGAGCTTTACTTTGACTCTAAGCCATGTCATACCCGGCCTGGGAGTGCTTGATGGGGGAGCGCTGCGGGAGCTATACCCCGCAGCGATCCTGTACTGCATCTGACTAAACTGCAGGTGATGGGACAGTGTCACGGGAGCTGCCTCCTGCACCTGCCCTGTGCTGTCCCTGAGCTTGACGCTGACGCTAGATGCGTAAAGAGTGGAAAATGTTCTGCTTCCTGAGCACGATGATTCCCCCCTCCCCAAATCCTGAAAAAAAAAATCGGTCGGCGCCAGTGATTCTAAATATAGAAAGTCTCCGACTCACCGAGCTCAGGGAAGAGAACAAATGGATATGAGGCATTTCAAACAGGGAGGGAGGGAGGGAGGGAGAATTCACGCTCCTCCCAGCATTCCTGTTTATTCAGCAGGGTAAGGATCACTCACTGTGTAACTGTACAGAGTCACTGTTTATTCAGCAGGGTAAGGGTCACTCACTGTGTAACTGTACAGAGTCCCTGTTTATTCAGCAGGGTAAGGATCACTTGCTGTGTAACTGTACAGAGTTCATGTTTATTCAGCAGGGTAAGGATCACTCACTGTGTAACTGGACAGAGTCACTGTTTATTCAGCAGGGTGAGGGTCACTCATTGTGTAACTGTACAGAGTCACTGTTTATTCAGCAGGGTAAGGGTCACTCACTGTGTAACTGGATAGAGTTCCTGTTTAATTCTGTATAAAATGATTTTGTAATAGTCGTTGCTCTGATGTGCGGAATATAAACGTGACTGTTGATGTGCACGCCCAGTGATCAGACTGCGTAGAAAATTAACCTTGACACAAGCAAGGCAGCTAGAATAACTGAAGGGGTATGACAGTGGTGTGGAACTGGAGAGAACGTGAGAAAGAGAGATAGAATGCATGTAACAGCACACAGAAGTGAGAGTAAGAGACAACACAAAAGTGTGAGAATGAGCGAGACAGCTCAAGAGCGTGCAACAGCAAGAGTGCAAGAGTTCAAAGGTGAGAGAACAGTACAAGAGAGTGCGAGAACGAGAGAGAAACAGCACAAAGTGTGAGAATAAGCGATAGTACAAGAGAGTGCGCGACTGAAAGAGACAGCACAAGTGAGTGCATGAGTGAGAGAGACAGGAAAGAGTGTGTGTACAGGAAATTCGATGATTGATGGAGAGAGGGGTTAAGGTGAGAGAGTGTGTGTGGGAGTGTAAGCCAGATGCAGGGAGGCATTGAATTATTTACAGGATCCACACCCTACTTAGAAACACCACAATGAGCATGTTTTGTAAACACTGAAAGTTGTCTAATTGTGGCTGACAAACTGAAGCACACGTGTACAAAACACAAAACAGGACTTCTTTGCCTCCTGATAAGTCGATGGACAGAATACACTCCCAACACAAGCAGTTAACGTCAGAAGGGGCTGGATGAATCGAAAGGACTTTTCTTTAATCGCGGACCTCAGCAAGTCCCTAAGTGCTTCAAATTTAAAATTCTCTTCCTTGTTTTCAAATCCCTCCATGGCCTCGCCCCTCTCCCGATCTCTGCAACCTTCTCCAGCCCTACAAACTCTCCGAGATCTCGACGTTCCTCACCTCTTGCGCCTCCCTGATTCCCTTCGCCCCACCACCATTGGCGGCCGTGCCTTCAGCTGCCTGGGCCCTAAGCTCTAGAATTCCCTCCCTAAACCTCTCCGTCTCTCTCTCCTCCTTTAAGTCTCTCCTGTGAAGCGCCTTGGGATGTTTTACTGCTTTAGAGGCGCTACATAAATGCAGGTTGTTGCTGTTGTTGAAACCTACCTCTTTGACCAAGCTTTTGGTCACCTGTCCTAATATGTGGCTCGGTGTCAAATTTTGTCTGATAATCGCTCCTTTGAAGCACCTCGGGACGTTTTACTACATTAAAGGCGCTATATAAATGCAAGTTGTTGTTGCTTCACACGGAACAAACTATTTTAAGCACAATGGCTATGTAGAGGAAGGCAGCAGGATGAGATGACGGACCATTTCATCCGTTTCTGGTGTTGAGGGATGAATATTGGGCAGGAAAACTCCCCCCGCTCTTCCTCGTGAAGTGTCATGGGATCTGTTAACGCCCATCTGAGCAGTCGGAGGGATTCTCGGTAAAACAGCTCATCTAAGCGACAAAACTGGGTGATCTGGAGCTGCGATTACACGTCAAGGATTGTCCTCAGGCTACTTCAGTGTTTCCTCCCCGACCACAGACATTCCTCGGGTGCGAAAGCAGCTCAGAAACCTGCTCTCAGACGTGTAACCAGTATCAGAAACACATTTAGCAGTGGCCCTAGGGAAGCAGCTCAATGCAAGCTCGAGTCCCGTAACACCATTCGAGGATAAGTGGGGGAGTTTTCCTGGCCAATATCATACAGCACAGAAGGAGGCCATTCGGCCCATCGTGCCTGTGCCGGCTCTTTGAAAGAACGATCCAATTAGTCCCGCTCCCCCCTGCTCTTTCCCCATAGCCCTGCAAATTTCTCCTTTTCAACTATTTATCCAATTCCCTTTTGAAAGTTACTATTGAATCTGCTTCCACCGCCCTTTCAGGCAGCGCATTCCAGATCATAACAACTCGCTGCGTAAAAAAATTCTCCTCATCTCCCCCTCTGGTTCTTTAGCCAATAACTTGAAATCTGTGTCCTCTGGTTACCAACTCTCCTGCCAATGGAAACAGTGTCTCTTGATTTATTCTGTCAAAACCCCGCTCCCTTTTTCCCTGGCTTTATGTGTTTGTTTAAAAGCCGTTCATCGCCAGCATCTTCCAACTCTGATGAAAAGTCATCGACCTGAAGCGTTAACTCCGTTTCTCTCTCCACAGTTGCCGCCTTGACTTGCTGACTGTTTCCAGCACTTTCTGTTTTTATTTCGGTGGTTCCAGGAAGATGGACCGCTGTGGGATAGAACCTCTCCTGATAGACCCTGCAGGACTGAGAACTTGCCCCGCAATGAATCACTTCCAGGTCTGTCTGAATGATGAGCAGGCCTGGTACTCAAACTTAACAGCTTCTGTCTGATAGTGAAATGCCAGCCTGTTCTCAAGCACAATACCTGAGCTCGAAAGGAAGCACTTTAAAGAAAGAAGGAACTTGCATTTATATAGCACCTTTCACATCCTCAGGACATCCCAAAGTGCTTCGCATCCAATGAATTACTTTTGAAGTGTTGTCACTTGTGTTGTGGTGCAATCCAGTGACTTGAGCCCATAATCCAGGCTGACACTTCAGTGCCCGTACCGAGGGAGTGCTGCACTGCCGGAGGTGCCGTCTTTCGGATGAGACTTTAAACTGAGTCTGCCCGCTCAGGTGGACCTGAAAGATCCCGTGGCCACTGTTTCGAAGAAAAGCAGGGGAGTTCTCCCCAGCATTCAGGCCAATATTTATCCCTCAATCAACATCACTAAAAACAGATTATCTGGTCATTATCTCGTTGCTGTTTGTGGGATCTTGCTGTGCGCAAATTGTCTGCTGCATTTCCTACATTACAACAGTGACTGCATTTCAAGAAAGAAAGACTTGCATTGATATAGTGCCTTTCATGATTTCAGGACATCCCAAAGTGTTTTACAGCTAATGAAGTATTTTTTGGCAGTGCAGTCACTCCCTCAATACCGCACTGGAATATCAGCCTGGATTTTATGTCCCTGGAGTGCTACCCACCGCCACAGCTGTAAGGCAATCCTGAGGCTGTGTAAGGTGCTATATAACTGCAAGTTCTTTATGTGTATCTAAGTATTGGCAAATACAACAATTTAAGCAGCTGACAGCCAACACGCGCATCAAGCTGTACAAACACATTAGTAACTTTATGGAGTTCAGTCCAGGCAGGATACCATTCCAATTACAGTAAGAGATTTCAATCTCTACACATGAATCTATAACATATTATAACTGGGAAGACTGCCTGGTTAACCATGAGGTTTTACATTTGTTTGCAAATCATCTAAAGCTTTTTATTGTCACTTTCCCATGGTGGAGGTAATCGATGCTGACAGCATTCATGAAGGGACCACTAATGCTGCTCACGGCATTCACACCCGTGTAATAACTGCGAATGTGGATGATGATTTACCATGGGTGGCCTGGAGACAAACTGCACCTCTGCTGCATGGGACTGGAGACAAACTGCACCTCTGCTGCATGGGACTGGAGACAAACTGCACCTCTGCTGCATGGGACTGGAGACAAACTGCACCTCTGCTGCACAGCGCCAGCAGACAAACTGCACCTCTGCTGCACGGGACTGGAGACAAACTGCACCTCTGCTGCACAGCGCCAACAGACAAACTGCACCTCTGCTGCACAGGGCCAACAGACAAACTGCACCTCTGCTGCACGGGACTGGAGACAAACTGCACCTCTGCTGCACAGGGCCAACAGACAAACTGCACCTCTGCTGTAAGGGACTGGAGACAAACTGCACCTCTGCTGCACGGGCCCAATAGACAAACTGCACCTCTGCTGCACAGAGCCAACAGACAAACTGCACCTCTGCTGTAAGGGACTGGAGACAAACTGCACCTCTGCTGCACGGGCCCAATAGACAAACTGCACCTCTGCTGCACAGAGCCAACAGACAAACTGCACCTCTGCTGTAAGGGACTGGAGACAAACTGCACCTCTGCTGCACGGGCCCAATGGACAAACTGCACTCTGCTGCACGGGACCAACAGACAAACTGCACCTCTGCTGCACGGGACCAACAGACAAACTGCACCTCTGCTGCACAGGGCCAACAGACAAACTGCACCTCTGCTGCACAGGGCCAACAGACAAACTGCACCTCTGCTGTAAGGGACTGGAGACAAACTGCACCTCTGCTGCACGGGACCAACAGACAAACTGCACCTCTGCTGCAAGGGAATGGAGACAAACTGCACCTCTGCTGTCTGGAAAGAAACTGATACTTCGAGGAATTTTGATGGGAAATGTTCTGTGAGAATTCCCGGTCCAGATTGGGGCAGCTGAGCCAGAGGATGAACAAATGTTTGGGATTCTTGGCCAGGGATGGATAAGACGTACAATACGTGTGGTTTCATTGATTAGATTTCATAATGTTGGAAGTAATGTTTCATTATTTGCTTTAATTCTAATTGACAATGTAATGATTGCGTTCAGCAAGTTAGTTGCTTTTATTTAAATATTATTGTTTGGTATTATTTTGGGACAATGACTACAGGTCAATCATGGCTATACTCGCCCAGCAAGATCCCAAGCACAGAATCAAGGCAACGGATCTGCAATCTTCATAGAAAAATGGACAGCGTTGTGGAATATAGATGTTAGCTGTGGCTCAGTGGGAGCACGCCCACCTGAGTCAGAAGGTCATGGGTTCAAGTCCCACTCCAGAGGCTTGAGCACATAATTTAGGCTGACACTCCAGTGCAGTAATGAGGGAATGCTGCACTGTCAGAGGTGCCGTCTTTTGGATGAGGCATTAAACCGTCTGCCCTCTCAGGTGGACGTAAAAGATCCCATGGCACTATTTCAAAGAAGAGCAGGGGAGTTTTCCCCGGTGTCCTGGGGCCAATATTTATCCCTCAACCAACATCATTAAAACAGATTATCTGGTCATTATCACATTGCTGTTTATGGGATCTTGCTGTGCGCAAATTGGCTGCCGTGTTTCCTACATTACAACAGTGACTACACTTCAAAAGTACTTCATTGGCTGTAAAGTGCTTTGGAACGTCCTGAAACATATCCACCAATATAAATTTCCTTTATTTCTATTTGTCATCCCACAGGCTGCTTGAATGAATTCGATCGTGTACTGAGTCACTGCACCATCCAGTTCCCGCATCAAGGGGGGATTTTTAATTTCCCCCACGATGGGCGGGAAAGGGTCAGGAGGTGGGGGTGGGCGGGGACCGTCCGAGTAACCCGCTCTGGAAAGGCAGGTCAGTGATTATAATATGTAAATGAGGCTGCGTTCCTCAGATTTTGGCAGCCATTTGAATTTAATGGCTGCGAGCCGGGTTTCCCTGGGATCGGGAAACCAGGCAGCTGAAGGGAGGCGAGAATAACCGGATCCAACAGGTCAGTGCTTTTCCAGCACCACTTGTGGGTCAGGAGGAGCAGGAGTGCTCCCCCCATCCCCGGCCCCTTAAGCAAACCTGTCGCAATTTCTCTACCCCCCCCCACACTGGCGATCTCTCCCCCACCCCCGGTGATCTCTCCCCCACCCCCACCCCCACTGGCGATCTCTCCCTCTCCCCCACCCCCACCCCCACTGGCGATCTCTCCCCCACCCCCACCCCCGGCGATTTCTCCCCCACCGGCAATATCTCCCCCACCCCCACCCCCGGCGATCTCTCCCCCACCGGCAATATCTCCCCCACCCCCAGCAATCTCTCCCCCACCACCCCCCCCCCCCCGGCAATCTCTTCCCCCACCACCCCCCCACTGGCGATCACTCCCCCCCCCACCCCCACCCCCACTGGCGATCTCTCCCCCCCCCACCCCCACCCCCACTGGCGATCTCTCCCCCCCCACCCCGCCACCCTCGGCGATCTCTCCCCCACCGTCCCCGCCGATCTCCAAGACTTTCTTTCTGAAGTACTTAATTGGCTGTAAAGCACTTTGGGACATCCTGAGGTCATGAAAGGCGCTATATAAATGCAAGTCTGATAATAAAATAATTCCCAGAACATTGGTAGCAATCCCATATAATAAAAATAGAACCAGACTTATTGAGTCAGTGGTCATAATATTAATCTCCTGTGGTGATGCTCAGGGAATGTTGGAGGACGCACTCTTTAATATCGACAGCAGTGCTATAGCATTGTATCATCCCGCTGTGAAGGTGGGTCCCTATTCAACTTGCCCGTCCCTTTAAAGCCACAAAGTCTAATTGCCGTAAAGGAGGAGTATCCCGAGATCGCAGAGAGGCTCAGTGTTGTCCTGAGAGACGGTCCCGTTGATTGGCAACTACTTGTAGTTACACTCACGGTACTCGGCCCGATTTTAACTCCGTTTTCCGCCAGGCCGGGTGGGGCAGTTAAAATGAGGGCAGTCACTTACCCCTTCCGATCCCGCTGCCTTCCCTGCGTATCCCAATGTTAACCTCCTCTTTCGAGCAGGACGCCTGCAGGAAAGCAGCGGAGTCCTTCTTTACATTTGCAGGTCGGGTCCTGATGATGTCATCTAGACCTGACTGCGATTTTAATCGGAGGTCTGAGTGGGAGGAGCAATTTCGGCTTCCCTTCCCCCCCCTTCCTCCCCCCAGAGGCCAGTCCTGCCGGGAGGGGGAGCATGAGCCGGAAGAGACCCAGACAGGTAAAGTAAACAAAGAGAAACTGTTCCCATTGGAGGAAGGGTCAAGAACCAGAGGACACGGATTTAAGGTGATTGGCAAAAGAACCAAAGGAGACAGGAGGAAAAACTTTTTTACGCAGCGAGTTGTTATGATCTGGAATGCACTGCCTGAAAGGATGGTTGAAGCAGATTCAATGTGGCTTTCAAAAGGGGATTGGATAAATATTTGAAGGGGAAAAAATTGCAGGGATATGAGCCAGGAAATGGATTGTCCTTACAAAGAGCCGGCACGGGCTCAATGGGCTGAATGGCCTCCTTCTGTGCGGTAACCATTCTATGATTCTATAAGTAATTAAATTTAATTTCAGGTTTCCTTGTGGGCCAGGAGTCAGATATAGGCCCAGCACGGCCAGTTTCCTTCCCTCAAGAGACATTAGTGAACCAGTTGGGTTTTTACAATAATCCGACAGCTCCATGGTCACTTTTACTGAGTCCAGATTTTAATTTTGAACTGAAGTCAAGTTCTCAGGCTGCCATAGAATGGAACTCACGTTTTCTGAATTACTGGTCCAGTAACATAATCACTACACTACCAGATGACTGGCTGAGTAGTCTCAGCTATTTCTGTTCGTTATTTTAGTAGAAGGTCTGGGCGTGACAGTCTCACGTTCACACACATGGGCACCACACCATGCCAATTTAATATCTCACTATCAGTACAGAGAACGGGAGCTCTACATCACAGGATTGTGAGTCATTCATTGAGAAGTTTGATGCCGATTTGTGACCTGCTAAATCAGGTCGAAAGAAGGAACTTGCATTTATATAGCACCTTTCACAACGTCAGGAGGTCCCAAAGCGCTTTACAGCCAATTAATTACCTTTGACGTGTAGTCACTTTTGTAATGTAGAGAAACGCAGCCTGCAATTTGCGCACAGCAAGATCCCACAAACAGCAATGTGATAGTGACCAGTCGATTAGTGATCTTGGTTGAGGAATAAATATTGGACAGGACACTGGGGAGAATTCCCCTGCCCTTCTTCGAAATAGTGCCATGGGATCGTTCACGTCCACTTGAGAGGCCAGACGAGGCCTCGGTTTAACGTCTCATCCAAAAGACCGCCCCTCCGGCAGTGCAGCACTCCCTCAGTGCTGCACTGTGAGTGTCAGCCTAGATTTTTGTACTCAAGTCTCTGGAGTGGGACTTGAACCCATGACCTTCTGACTCAGAGGCCAGAGTGCTACCAACTGAGCCATGGCTGATACATCTAGACACGTTCTGAACAGAAATGTGCACTGCAGACTTGCTGTATGTAACAGGACGGGATGAAGAAAGTTACCCAAAAAACAGTCCTCTGCATCGTACAGTCCTGATCCCAGTTTTTGATCATGTCGGTAACAGGACAGGCCCGGGACTGATTGTCCCATTACTGATTGTGTCCTTAATGGCACTGACTGCCCTAGTGTTGACTGAGCACCTAGCAGGAGCCGCAGTGTCTATAATAAGACTGACTCTGGGACCGACTATCACATTACTTGACTGTGTCTGCAACAGGACTGACCCATCACTGACCGTGTGACTAGGAGGACTGACCTAGTGACTGTGAAAATAGCCGAACAGCTGACCATCTATAATAGAACTGATAAACATTGCCACCTGGAACTCTGTGAGGAAATGCAGAGCTTAACGTCAGCGGGTTACACCGCCCTGGAGGATATTAGGAATGAACGGTATTTCGTAAAATCCCTCTATCTGCTATTGCAACTGAGGTGTTAACGCTTTAGAAGCAAAATAAATGGGTCAATGCTTTTGTTATTAATTTACACAAAACACAATTTCAACCACACTCCCCTTCTGTTTATAACAGTGACTATACTTCAAAACGCTTCATTGGCTGTAAAGCGCTTTGAGAATTCCTGAGGTTGCGAATGGCGTTCTACTAAATGCAAGTCTTTTCTTTCATTTAATTTTTGCAGCATGATCTGTCAGTCTGTATGGATTCACTTGCCCATTGGTGCCCAGCACAGTTTCTCCCAGTCTCTCTGCCATCTGCCAGACTCCCACTTGTAGAACACCCTTGTTGCCACTTCCCTCCGTTTGCATCCTGCTAACGCCCACTCCCGCATAAAAACCCAAACGTGGAAACAGCGTAAAGCACGCGTGTGTGCGTGTGCATGTGTGCGTGTGCGCGTGTGTCTAAGGAGGCCAGAAGGGATTTGACTTTAGTCAGGTTCACGATACGAGTGGAGCTACAACGTGGAGGGGCAGGGACGCGCTCAGTCAAGCCACAAAAACGTGCGAGATGGCAAAGATGTTTCATTCCGGCCTGGTGCTTTCCTTCTGACTTCAGTGAACATACATCGTCCCAAACAGATGCAATCAAATCAGGAAAGCATGCTCATAACCGGCCTTGCACTCCCAGGAAGGGCTGCAGTTGGAGCCTTTCAGATCGCTCGGTGGGCAGCACTCTCGCCTCCGAGTCAGAAGGTCGTGGGTTTAAACCCCACTCCAGAGATTTGAGCACATAATCTAGGCTGACACTCCCGAGGGAGTGCTGCACTGTCTTTCGGTTGAGACATCGAAGCAAGGCCCTGCCTACCCTCTCAGGTGGACATAAAAGATCGCATCACACTATTTATCACTAGAACAGATTATCTGGTCATTATCACATTGCTGTTTCTGGGATCTTGCTGTGCGCAAAATGGCTGCCACGTTTCCTACATCACAACAGTGACGACGCTTCTAAAAGTACTTCATTGGCTGTAAAGCACTTTGGGACATCCTGAGATCGTGAAAGGCGTTCTAGAAATGTTCTTTCTTTCTATATTTCCTCCCACATGGTACTTGAATGAGTCGATCATGTGCCCAGTCACTGCACCATCCAGTTCCCACATCAAGTCTTTTTTTTTCTCTTCTTCTTCTACTTTCCTATCCCGGAGCTGCTACTCACCCATGGGGTACTGTTATCACGTCGCCCTGAGTGAGTTTCAACAGGCTGATCCACCACTGCGTGCATCGCAGTCGAGCCCAACCCTGCCCTCGGCCGATGCGGGGGAGTGGGAACGCTGGTCGGTTTCCCAATTCTCTCCGCCCAGAGGTCAATTCTCAAGCCCCTTCGTTGTGCCCTGCCAAGTTCAGGTCCTCCAGCTCACAGCAGGGTTTCAACGCTGGGACGTTCCTGGTGTGTCTGGTCTGTTAGCACAATGCCACATGACGTGCTAAAGCCACAGAGCCATCGAGGCGCCTGCAGCCAGCTCTGTTTGTGATTGCTGGCAAGTAAACATCTAGATTCGATGACAAGGAGCTGGAAAGTTAAGAGGAACTTCCAGCCGCACACATTTCTTTAATTCAGGCTGCAGCCAATCCCGCTCCGAGTGGGAACACTTCGTGAACTATTTCTGGAAAAATGCATAGAGACTGCACCGAGAGAAAAAAAAGCAAACTCCCCACCACCTGCCCCGGGTCTGGGCAGTAATCAAAAGCAGGTTCCCCATTACTTTGTTCTGCAAGCAGCCTTTGAACGTTCTATATGGGCTCAGGCGTCAAGAATCTCTTGCTGCAGTAAAATTGTCACGTTCCCGATACTAAAGGGCAGGCGCCTGGATCCGGCAGTATTCCTTTCCTTGGGAATGGCGAGGCGGCCATTGAAATTCATTGAGAGGCCACTTATGCCGCCCGCGGTTATCGAGGGCGACTGTTTATATCTGGCGGTCAATGTTAGCCCCGGTCCCCGATCGCCTCCAGTTTAAAATTCTCATCCTCGTGTTCAACTCCCTCCCTGGCCTTGCGTGCTCACTATCTCTGTAACCTGCTCCAGCCCTACGATCCTCTGAGATCTCTGCAACTCTTGTCCATCTCCCAACTTCCCTTTGCCCTGCCATTGACAGCTGTGTCCAGGATAAGATCTGAAACTCCCCCCCCCCCCAGCTAAATTTCTCCACCTCTTTCTCCTCCTTTAAGACCCTCCTTCACCTGTCCTAACACCTCCTTCTTTGGCTCGATGTCAATTTTTGTCTGATTACACTCCTGTGAAATGCCTTGGGATGTTTTACTATATTAAAGGCGCTATATAAATGCAGGTCGTTATTGTAAGCCATTTGTTATTCCCATAGATGTCAATTACAAAGCGACTGTCTGTAACGCATTAAGCACTGTAATAAAGGGTGTTTGGGGGGAGGTGTCACTGAGTGCCAGAGAGAAGGAGCTGGATTAACATCAGTAGAGATACAATCAGTAATAGAGGGCACTGGGGGGAAATGTTACTGAGTGCCAGTGAGAGGAAGCTGGAATAACATCAGTTGAAATACAGCTGTTGAAATGGGATGCTGTTGAAATGGGATGCTGTTGTTCATCTGTTCTCAGTTCTAATGTGAAAACAAACAACATTTAATAGATGTCACATCATTGAGTGCGCTGTAAAGTGGTTTCTGTTTGTGGGATCTTGCTGTGCGCAAATTAGCTACCGCTTTTCCTACATTACAACAGTGACTACACTTCAAGAGAGTACTTCATTGGCTGTAAAATACTTTGGGACGTCCTGAGGTGGTAAAAGGCCCTCTTTATTACTGCCAATTTTTGGTTTGGAGATCTACAATTTTTGAAGCCCCTTAAGAAACAATTTTGGTAAAGGCAAAGAAAAGACCCAAGTTTAAACATCGGAAAATGTGAAAAATACAAGTCCTAAATATGAGTGTTTGATTTTTAACAGTAACTGATACCGTGACTCTCTTTATAATGGTGAGACACCTCTCATTCTCTCCCGAAGGTGCTGACACAGTTCCATTGAGGCTGATAGGCCTCCATTAACTCATCAAAGTGGCCATTTATTGCACATCAGCCTGGGCAGTGGGCCTCGGGTTATTTGACCATGGGGAGCATTATGACTGAGCCCAATCTTCTCCTAATTTAATCAACCTCGTGTTCAAATCCCTCCATGGCCTCGCCCACTCTGTGACCTCCACCTACCCTACAACCCTCCGAGATCTCTGCGCTCCTCCAATTCTGGCCTCTTGCGCATCCCCGATTTCATTGCTCCACCATTGGCGGCCGTGCGTTCAGCTGCCTCGGCCCTAAGCTCTGGAATTTCCTCCCTAAACCTCTCCGCCTCTCTAACTCTCTTTCTCCTCCTTGAAGACGCCCCTTAAAACCTACCTCTTTGGCCAAGCTTTTGGTCACCTGTCCTAAAATGAGGAACTTCAGTGACGTGGAGAGACTCGAGAAGCTGGGGTTGTTCTCCTTAGAGCAGAGAAGGTTAAGAGGAGATTTGATAGAGGTGTCCAAAACCATGAAGGGTTTTGACAGAGTGAATAAGAAGAAACTGTTTCCAGTGGCAGGAGAGTCAGTAACCAGCGAACGAACATTCAAGGTAATTGGCAAAAGAGCCCGACGGGGGATGAGGAAACGTTTTTTAATGCAGCGAGTTGTTACTGAATCTGCTTCCCCTGCCTGAAAGGGCGGTGGAAGCAGATTCAATTGCAACTTTCAAAAGGGAATTGGATAAATACATGAAGGGGAAAAATTTGCAGGACTATGGGAAAGAGCAGGGGGAGTGAGACTAATTGGATAACTCTTCCAATGAGCCCAACACGGGCACGATGGGCCGAATGGCTTCATCCTGAGCTGTATCATTCTATGATTCTATATCTCTTTATGCGGCTAGTGTCAATTTTTTCTCTGATAACGCTCCGATGAGGCGCCTTGGGACGTTTCACTACGATAAAGACACTACATAAAATGCAAGTTGTTTTTGTAATCTGACATCCAAGGGCAACTGGGTAATGATCGCGAGCAGGGACCCTCACTGATCTTTAACCTCCGCTGCAGCCCAGGCGACAATGAAGTCATCTGTTTATCCCTACTGCCGCCCTGAGTCCATTTAACTCAGCATAGACCGAGGACGGACCCTGGGACCTCTCTGGTCTCTATAGCTCAGTACTGCCCATTGAGCGATCAGAAAGGCAGATACATTTTGCATAAAAGGGATCACAAGGAAGATTTAGTCGAGTTTAGCATTTTCAATCACTACATGCATGACAAACCAAATCAAACCATAATGGAGGGAGGGGACATTAGTCTCTATTCAGCTAATGCCAAATACATTTGCTAAACCAAATACTTAACCTCCATGAAGGGATTATGCCATTCAGTCCCTCGAGCCTACTCCGACATTCAATTAGATCATGGCTGACCTGCACCTCAATTCCATTTACCCGTCTTTGCTCCATATCCCTCGATACCCTTACCTAACAAAAATCAAAAATCTATCGATCTCAGTCTTGAAAGCTCCAATTGTTCCTCAGTATCCGTAGCCTTTTGAGGAGAGAGTTCCAGATTTCTACTACCCTTTGTGTGAAAAAGCGCTTCCTGATTTCCCTCCTAAACGGCCTGGCTCTAATTTTAAGATTGTGTCCTCTTGTTCTTGATTCCCCCACCAGAGGAAATAGTTTCTCCGTATCTACCCTATCGAGTCCTTTTAACATTTTAAACACCTCGATCAGATCACCCCTCAATCTCAAGGGAATACAAACCAAATTTATGCAACCTGTCCTCATAATTTAACCCTCTCAAGCCCGGTGTCATTCTGGTGAATCTGCGCTACACCCCCTCCAATGCCAATATATCCTTCCTGAGGTGCGGTGCCCAGAACTGAACACAGTACTCCAGCTGGGGTCTGATCAAGGCTCTGTACAACTGATGCATATCTCCCTCCCATTTGTAATCCAGCACCTTTGAGATTAATCACCACCTTGTATACAGCGCAATAATGGAGCTCATTAAAGCAGTTACCTTATTAATGAAACCATCACCTTTGATCATAATAATATTCTACAATCACAACTTATATACCACAACACAAGAAAGCCCCACACTGGTTAATGTGGTTATCAATGGGACTCCGACTAGATTTATCCATCCAGCCATTCCAGTACTAACCCGGCACGCTATTGCACCTCTCCAAACCTCCATAAGAACATAGGAACAGGAGTAGGCCATTCAGCCCCTCGTGCCTGATCCGCCATTTAATAAGATTATGGCTGATCTGTGATCTAACTCCAGTCCAATAAATCCCGTTTCCCCCACTCATATGCTAACCAGCATTGCTGGAAAGAAAGAAAGAAAGACTTGCATTTCTATAGCGTCTTTCACATCCTCAGAACGTCCCAAAGCACTTTACTGCCAATGAAATACTTTTTGAAGTGTGGTTAGTTTCGCAATGTAGGAAATGCGGCAGCCATTTTTGCGCACAGCAAGATCCCACAAACAGCAATGAAATAATGACCAGGTAATCTTTTTTTTTAGGGATGTTGATTGAGGGATAAATATTGGTCCAGGACACCGGGGAGAACCCCCCTGCTCTTCTTCAAAATAGTGTCATGGGATCTTTTACATCCACCTGAGAGGGCAGGTGGGTCCCTCGGTTTAACATCTCACCCTAAAGACAGTACCTCCAACAGTGCAGCACTCCCTCAGCACTGCACTGGAGTGTCAGCCTAGATACGATGCTCACGTCTCTGGAGTGGGGCTCAAACCCACGACCTCCTGACGCGAGAGTGCTAACCACAGAACTCCCTCAATGGGTAAATGCAGCATGTGGTGTGGAGCTAAGCCATGCAGACTAGAGGGTCCCAGATTCATGTTCCGAGGTCTCTACCGAATTAGCTGACCTAAGGGAAACAGAAAATCAGTGCTGGTTCACATTCCCAATCACTGTCTAATGATTCCTACCGGGAAGTGCATGTGTCAGGAGGCATCAGGTGGGGATAGAATCTGGCTCGGTTGCAATGGCCTCCATGGTGGAACAGTCTGCCAACACTCACTGTTTGGGCTCAAGGAAGAAGGGTGTCAACTTTGGCGAGGGCCCGGGAGGAGGGGGGCAAGAGGCATCTGTGGATCTGTTATTCCAGCAAGATCCAGCCCTTCAAGGAAGGGACCGGGTGGGATTGGGGGGAAATTGAAGGGAATTTTTTTATTACAATGAAAGAAGGTAAGATTAGGAGAGTTCCCGGTCTACATTCCTCTCAACATCCTTCACCGAAACCACCCCCCCACACACCATCCCCCAACAGCTCAACTGGTCATTCATTTCTTTTGCTGTTTGTGGGATCTTGCTGTGCACAAGCCAGTTGCTACATTTTGCCTACATAACAGAAGAAACGGGTTTCAAAAGTTAGTTTTGAAGTGATTTGAGACGTCCTAAGGATGTGATAGAATGTGCATTCAGGTATCACATCTTTTCTTAGATTGCTACAACACACGCGGTCCCTTCTAGTTTGTCAGCCCCTCTGTCCAGCTGCGGGGGGTGCTGTGTAAACCATACACACAGTGATCCTCAAACCAACACAGGGACTCAAATCCCTCTCCTGACACTTCCCGGCCCGTTATTTCCTGACAGAACGCAAAGCTAGTGCATCTTTCTGATGTTTCCCAATTATGTATTTCATTACAAATGTGGAAGACAGGGAAGAGGGAAACTCCTCATGGGAATCAGCCTTTCATTCCGGAATATGGATTCGTATTCCAAACTGAGTTTCCGCTGTGAAGATTCCCAATTACTTTAATATAAAATGTCGCAGAAACAGGTTTCTAATAGTACGCTGACATGGACCCAAAATTCACAGGCATGAAGCAAACACCCTCACCAGAAATGAATTGTGCATGACATACGGCTTACCCACAAAACAAGGCAGAATAAATCCAGGGACTTGAGCACAAAATCTAGGCTGACACTCCCAGTGCCAGTACGGAGGGAGGTGCCGTCTTTTGGATGAGACGTTAAACCGGGGCCCAACCTGCCCTCTCAGGTGGACGTAAAAGATCCCAAGGCCACTATTTCGAAGGAGAGCAGGGGAGGCCTCCCCGCTGCCCCGGTCAATATTTATCCCTCAACGAACATCACTAAAAACACAGATTATCTGGTCATTATCTCATTGCTGTTTGCGGGAGCTTGCTGTGCGTAAAATTAGCTCCCGCGTTTCCTACATCGCAACAGTGACAATGCTTCAAAAGTACTTAATTGGCTGTAAAGTGCTTTGGGACGTCCTGAGGTCGTTATTTCTGTCTTTAGATATGCCAGTGATGATAGTCTGCATAGAACAAAGATGTGGAGATGCCGGTGATGGACTGGGGTTGACAATTGTAAACAATTTTACAACACCAAGTTATAGTCCAGCAATTTTATTTTAAATTCACAAGCTTTCGGAGATTTTCTCCTTCCTCAGGCAAATGTTTCCGCAAACAAAGAGAGAGAGACACACACACACAGAGACCAGAGTATAAACCTGCACAAATCTGCAAAGGGAAGCAAACTTAACTTCCTGCTAATCTCCCTCCTGAATCTTTCTCCTTAGATCCATATTGCTGAGAGACAGATCATGTCAACAGTGGGTTTTACTGGTTGCAAATCGAAGCTAACTCTTCTAGCTCTGTGGGTCCCACCCGCTGTCAAAAGTCCTTGGTTTATGATACAAGTTGCCCGACTTCTGGGATGGGACATAATGTACTGCTTGTTCACCGAGTCTGCCTGCAGGCTCCTTTAAACACTGATTCTTGAAAAAATAAATACTTTTTTTCAAAACCAGACCTTTTGTAAAACCAAGGCGTGTTTGTATTCAAGCTGGAAACACATTCTGACTGAGGTATCACAGGACACTAAACGCTTGGTAAACAGGTGCTGAATAGCAGAATCCCAAAGGCAGGCTACAGCTCTCAATAGCTTCACATCAAAAGATCCTGAGGGGGAAAAAAAATGTCTGTTCACACAAGTCACAAAATGCTGCCCAAAACCTCATGTTCAGGCACAATTCTAGTAAAGGTAATCCGCCCACAGTCACTTCCCCAGAACAATTTGTAAACAAGAATCTGTCAATGACCCAAAAAAAAAATCCAACCCTAAATTTCCACAAGGAATTGGATCAACCCCGAGGAGCCAATTAATTGGAGGTTTTAACACCAATATTTACAGTCTCTTGGGGAAACTTTTGACGCAAGTCAGAGACTAGAATCTATAATCCAGACTTTAAAAATTATACAGCTCACATAGATGAAGTGTTTACAATGGTTAAAGTGTTCTAACCTTTTAAGTTTGGCAAACTGCATCAATGGGCACTGAGTGACGGTACCTGGGTCGCTGATGTCTCGCTGTCTGAGGGGGACTAAACCTCTCTCTCTCTCTTATAATTTCCTCATAACATCCCTGGAAGAGGTGAAATGGAAGTAAAAGTTCCTCAGGACGGTGTCCTCTGTCTCCAGGACATGTTTACAGCGTCTGGGTTCTGGCGAAGGGAGAGAGAGAGATTTTTTTTTTGGAGGTGTTCCCGCATAGGTGGGAGCCTGAACTGGGGCTGGGACCCAAAAGGGAAAAAAAAATGAGAGGGCGTCTCACATTTCCTATAAAATCTTTATAACTTGTGGCTCTTGCAGGGATCGGTTTCACACGGAGTTTTTTTTTTGAAAAGGGCTGAACGGAGACATCAAATAGTGTTTGAAGAAAAAAGGTGATTCACCGTTGACCAGTGTATAAAGTAAGAGAAATTGAATCAGATTTCCCCCCCCCCTTAAAAAGACAACAAAATTTACTCCTTATTTTAAAATCCATCTATTTCAACCAATATAAATCCATCTATTTCAACCAAAATATTTATTATATAAATATATTAAGAATGGACCTGTGAGATATTATTTAAAAATGCAGGATACAAACACAAGCTGATTTAAAATCAAATACTTTTTCCCCCCCTCTCCCCTTTTTATTTGGGGAGGGAACTTTTTAATTTAATGAGATATTCACATTTATTTTTGTTTGAACAGAAAGTTAGAAAGAGGGGGTAGGGCTTCTCCGACGTGTATTTGTGACACTCGATTAGGATAATGCATAATTAATGGCGATAAAAAACCCTCGTATATTTAGAAGTTCCATCCCTCTGGTTGTAAAGGTATTGATGTCTTCTGTAACAATCCCGTGTAGCTTTTTTTTTAAAAAAAGAATGCAATTAAATTAATGCATTCATTCCTTATTAATGAACCAGTTATCAGTTTCAAGTGTCATTAACAGACACTGACAGGAACAGTCAGCCAGTGTACATTTATTTATTGTAAAATAAAACACAAACACAAAATTACACTTATTAATTCTTACCGTCTGGGAGTTGATCTGACTCCAAAGCAGACTTGGGGGGAAAAAAACACACACAACACACACACACAAACGCTTAGCGTTGGACTCCCCCGGAATCCTGGATCTCGTGCAAGTCGATTAGAATCGATCCGATTGCCCTGTCAGCCCCGTGGGGTGTAGTGTCCAAGGTGAGTCTCTGCCTCTCTGCCATGCTGAGCCGAGCTGAGCCGGGTCCGATCCCAAAGCAAAGCCTCCGACCCGGGGCTCCCATGCATCTTTCTTAAACCCCCCTTTTTTTTTACGGCGCAGAATTAGGAGCTGTTTGTTTAAAGGGGACTTGGGGGGGTTTGGGGGGGGAAGTTTTCTTGCAGAAAAGAAGAAAAAAAAAGGGAGGGGGTACAAGAGAGAGAATTCTTGAGTTAGTTTCTGCCGGTGACGTGTCCTCCAAATCCGCCCCTTTTAAAACCAGGAAAAAAAATTATTTCATTCCATTTGATTTCGATTATTCCCAGGGACAGAAAGAAAAAGGAAAGATTGTTATAAATCATCAGGGGTTCCCGGGAGCTTTAACCCGCCCTCGCTGGTTAAAGATTTGAGAAAATTAAGTCACAGGGTTGCAAAGTAGTCGAGAAATTCATCCAGGGCTCAGTTTCACCGCCCCCCCCCCGGGCATTGACACTATTAAGCTGATATTTTTTGTTCTTACGTGAAATGAAGCAGAGAATCTGCACGTTTGTGGCAATCACCCAGAACCGTATTTGAGAAAAAAAGGTACTGTTTAATGTTAATCTAATACACGCGTCAGGACATGGAGATACACGCAACAAACTCCTCTCATATACCACCTGCCTGCAATACCCTCCCCTACAGACCACCTGCCTGCAATACCCTCCCCGACAGACCACCTGCCCGCAATACCCTCCCCTACAGACCACCTGCCTGCAATACCCTCCCCGACAGACCACCTGCCCGCAATACCCTCCCCTACAGACCACCTGCCTGCAATACCCTCCCCGACAGACCACCTGCCCGCAATACCCTCCCCTACAGACCACCTGCCTGCAATACCCTCCCCTACAGACCACCTGCCCGCAATACCCTCCCCTACAGACCACCTGCCTGCAATACCCTCCCCGACAGACCACCTGCCCGCAATACCCTCCCCTACAGACCACCTGCCTGCAATACCCTCCCCGACAGACCACCTGCCCGCAATACCCTCCCCTACAGACCACATGCCTGCAATAACCTCCCCTACAGACCACCTGCCCGCAATACCCACCCCTACAGACCACCTGCCCGCAATACCCTCCCCTACAGACCACCTGCCTGCAATACCCTCCCCTACAGACCACCTGCCCGCAATACCCTCCCCTACAGACCACCTGCCCGCAATACCCTCCCCTACAGACCACCTGCCTGCAATACCCTCCCCGACAGACCACCTGCCTGCAATACCCTCCCCGACAGACCACCTGCCTGCAATACCCTCCCCGACAGACCACCTGCCCGCAATACCCTCCCCGACAGACCACCTGCCTGCAATACCCTCCCCTACAGACCACCTGCCTGCAATACCCACCCCTACAGACCACCTGCCTGCAATACCCACCCCTACAGACCACCTGCCCGCAATACCCACCCCTACAGACCACCTGCCCGCAATACCCTCCCCTACAGACCACCTGCCCGCAATACCCACCCCTACAGACCACCTGCCCGCAATACCCTCCCCTACAGACCACCTGCCCGCAATACCCTCCCCTACAGACCACCTGCCCGCAATACCCTCCCCTACAGACCACCTGCCCACAATACCCTCCCCTACAGACCACCTGCCCGCAATACCCACCCCTACAGACCACCTGCCCGCAATACCCACCCCTACAGACCACCTGCCCATAATACCCACCCCTACATACCACCTGCCTGCAATACCCTCCCCTACAGACCACCTGCCTGCAATACCCACCCCTACAGACCACCTGCCTGCAATACCCTCCCCTACAGACCACCTGCCTGCAATACCCACCCCTACAGACCACCTGCCTGCAATACCCTCTCCTACAGACCACCTGCCCGCAATACCCTCCCCTACAGACCACCTGCCCGCAATACCCTCCCCTACAGACCACCTGCCCGCAATACCCTCCCCTACAGACCACCTGCCCGCAATACCCTCCCCTACAGACCACCTGCCCGCAATACCCACCCCTACAGACCACCTGCCCGTAATACCCACCCCTACAGACCACCTGCCCATAATACCCACCCCTACATACCACCTGCCTGCAATACCCTCCCCTACAGACCACCTGCCTGCAATACCCACCCCTACAGACCACCTGCCTGCAATACCCACCCCTACAGACCACCTGCCTGCAATACCCTCTCCTACAGACCACCTGCCCGCAATACCCTCTCCTACAGACCACCTGCCTGTAATACTTTCTCCTACTGACCACCTGCCTGTAGCCCCCACTCCCAAAAACTACCTGACTGCAGCCCCCACCCCTATGGACTTCCTGACTGTAGTGCACCCTCTAGAGGTACCTGTAGCACCCACCCCGACAGACCACTAACCTGCTATACCCACCTCTGCAGATGACTTGTCCAGAGGTCAGTCATCAGTCCCAAGCAAACTGCAGATCTCAGGTTTGAACCTGGATTGAGACCAACCTGAATATTCAGGCCCCATTAAACCAATCCCAAAGGTGACACCTACAGACACTCACTAAGATAAATATTTAATTACTCCCAGAATATCAATAGATATTTAATATCAACAGAATACCATTGAAGATGTTTATTAAATAATAAGATTACTCAACAATCTGAATAAATGAACTGTTAAAGATTAAACTGTGCACAGAATGCTGGGGTAATGGTCGGTGTCTATAATTTCCCCCCCCCCCCATGAAAATTCCGAAAATCAGTCAGGCAGTCTGGGGTCATTCCACACAGAGTCCATACACTGATTAGCAGGAGTTCCCCTATCCTTCCCTAAGGGAAAGTTAGGGAATTGAGCCAAATTGCACTTGTGACTTCTTGGCTTCTGGTTAGAGAACGGGTCGTGGTTTGGGAGCAAGCATTTCTGCCCAAATTCTCATCCAAGGAATGCCTTGTGACCCCAAGGGAAACTAAGAAAAAAATAGATACAACTATCAGGAAAGGTTGAACAGGCTGGGGCTCTTTTCTCTGGAAAAGAGAAGGCTGAGGGGTGACCTGATAGAGGTCTTTAAGATTATGAAGGGGTTTGATAGGGGAGATGTAGAGAAGGTGTTTCCACTTGTGGGGGAGACCAAAACTAGGGGCCATAAATATAAGATTGTTACTAATAAATCCAATAAGGAATTCGGGAGAATCTTCTTTGCCCAGAGAGTGGTGAGAATGTGGAACTTGCTACCACAAGGAGTAGTTGAGGTGAATAGCATAGATGCATTTAAGGGGAAGCTAGATAAACACATGAGGGAGAAAGGAATAGAAGGATATGCTGATAGGGTGAGATGAAGTAGGATAGGAGGAGGCTCATGTGGAGCATAAACACCAGCACAGACCTGTTGGGCCGAATGGCCTGTTTCTGTGCTATAATTTCTATGTAATTCTATGTAAAATGGTGAGTTGAATGAAGCGTTAATGCAACATCTTGATTAAAGGCCGGAGAGAGATCGCCAAGGGCAGAGAGACACGTTTTTGCATTCAGTTTGCCGAAACCCCATCTGGAATATTTTAACAACTGAGAATGGTTTTAATTTTTGCAGAAGTTCTGTTCGGTGTCATTTCCAACAAAAATGATTTAACCAACATGAAAATAGATAAAGTGAAAGCATCTTCTTCTAGCCACTAGAAGTCACTAGTTCATTTAGTAACCATAGTGCACTCTGATCACTGATAAATGGGTAAGGTGATTGCAGACTTACACCAATAATGGTGCAGTTTAGATTTATACAAATCATAATCATGCCATTCATATTTGTAGTGTGTTATCAGACAGCATGATTTTGACACTGACTCATTCCCACAAACTGAGCTATGTTATTGGAATGTGGGAGCAGAGTATTCCTGTATTATAGCGGGATAGGATATCCCATATTACAATCACAGCAAACCATTCCCAACCATATTGGCTCCAACAGCATCTCCTAAAAATAGATTGGGAGGACAGAAATTTGGGTTTCATTAATAAATGTAATCCAGCTGTGCCAGAGGATGGATTATCTCCTGAGCCAGCCAGTTTAGTTAATATTCGGTTGTAGGAGATGCAACAGAAACATAATATTAAAGAATAAATATTAGCAGCCTTTTCAAAAAAAGATGTTTCAACCCATTAAGAGGCTAATTAATGTGTCAGCCGTGCCTCAGTGGCAGCACTCTCACCTCTGAGTCAGAAGGTCGTGGGTTCAAACCCAGGCTGACACTTCAGTGCGGTACTGAGGGAGTGCTGCACTGTCGGAGGTGCCATCTTTTGGATGAGACATTAAACCGAGGCCCCGTCTGCCCGCTCAGGTGGACGTAAAAAATCCCACGGCCACTACTTCGAAGAAGAACGGCGGCGGTGTGGGGGGGGTGGTTCTCCCCGGTGTCCTGGGCCAATATTTATCCCTCGACCAACATCACTAAAAAATCAGATTATCTGGGCATTATCGTGTTACTTTTTGTGGGATCTTGCTGTGTTCAAATTGCCTGCTGTATTTCCTACATTACTTCATTGGCTGTGAAGCGCTTTGGGACGTCCTGAGGTCGGGAAAGGCGCTATATAAATGAAAGCTAACAATTTTCATAACATCTCAGAAAAACTATTTTTCAAAAAAAACTTTTTTTAAAAAAATGTAGTTTGTGTTATGTAAACAAACAAGGTAGCTGTGCTAATATTTCCTGACGTACTGCCACACAATGAATGATGGGTTAATGTTGTTTTGTTGGTGGTGTTGACACAGGGAGGGACATTGGCCCAGGAGACCAGGAGAACATGCTGCTCTTCTTCAAATGGTTCCTTGCGATCTTTTAATGCCACCCTGAAGCACCAGAACTAGATCTGGTTCAATGTTGCATCTGAGGCAGAAACCTCCAACCGTGCAGCTCCCCTGTTGCAGTTTAAGATGATTAAAGGATTTGCTGGGTAGATAGAGAGAAACTATTTCCTCTGGTGGGGGGCAGTCCAGAACAAGGTGGGGGCATAACCTTAAAATTAGAGCTCGGCCGTTCAGGGGTGATGTCAGGAAGCACTCCGTCACACAAAGGGTGGTGCAAATCTGGAACTCTCTCCCCCAAAAAGCTGTTGAGGCTGGGGGTCAATTGAAAATTTCAAAACTGAGCCTGATAGATTTTTGTTAGGTAAGGGATATGGAACCAAGGCGGGCAAATGGAGTTGAGGTACAGATCAGCCATGACCTAATTGAATGGCGGAGCAGGCTCGAGGGGCTGAATGGCCTACTCCTGTCCCTACACAGTGCTGCACTCGAGTGTGAATCTGGATTACGTGCTCAATCCCTGGTGCAGGGACACAAATCCACAATCCACCAACTCAAGAGGTGTGAGCACTACCAACTTAATGCAGGTCACACTCACTGTCAGAAGTAATTTTATTCATTTTAAAGACTTGAATTCTGCTCGCCCTCTCGTCTCTTTTGCTGCATTCTCTCCTCTTCACATTCTCCTTCTGTTATTTTACTTTCTTCAATATTAATCTTTTTACCTTTACCTGTTTCTCTCTATTCCTTATTTCACAAAAAAAGCGCTAACTTTTAAACACTACTTGTAGAATCATAGAACGATACAGCACAGGAGGAGGCCATTCGGCCCATCGTGCCCCGTGCCGACTCTTTGAAAGAGCTAGCCAATTAGTCCTACTCCCCTGCTCTTTCCCCATGGCCCTGCAAATTTCCCCTTTTGAATGTGACTGTTGAATCTGCTTCCGTCACCCTTTCAGGCAGCGCATTCCAGATCACGACAACTCGCTGTGTAAAAAAAATTTTCTTCTCATCTCCCCTCTGGTTCTTGTGGCAAGGAAGAACGGGTGGGAGGAGAGGGGGGGGGGTGGAGGAGGCATGTAAGGGGAGATGGGGGGAGGGAGGGGGCATGTAAGGGGAGATCGGAGGATGGGGACTAGCCATGGCAGCACATGAAATACACCGAGAACCCTCAGAATGTTGGAAAATAGCCAAAGGTCCAATTATTTTTTAAAAATCCAAAAGTATGATCCTGGGAATTGCAGCCTGTTTGCTTGACATCTATATTAGTGGGGGTAAATGGAATCTGTTTTAAGCACATTTAACAAGGGCAAAGAAAATAATTCTAAGTGAACATGAGTTTATGAAATGCTGTACAGAACTGGAGAGCATCTTGAAGGTCTTTTGGGATGTAATAGAGTTGGCGGACATTTGATATCTTGACGACGAGAAGGCACTTCATAAAATTGTTCACAAGAGGTGTTCAAGCTTTATTTTATCTTGTGTCTCCATGAGCTGCGCAGGTGGGGGCCTAACTGGTGTTTCAACAACAACAACTTGTATTTATATGGTGCCTTTAACGTAGTAAAACGTCCCAAGGTGCTTCACAGGGGGCGTTACCAGACCAAAGCTGGACACCGAGCCAAAGAAGGGGACATTAATACAGGTGACCAAATGCTTGGGTCAACAGTCTCATCCCAGGTCCTAGTGGGCACACAATGGGCACAAAATTGGCAATCTGACTCAGGAGCAATTGGAGTGCAAAATGGCAACACGTGACTTTGGCACAGTAAGGGGCTGAGGCACATTGTTGGGGCAGCGTAGAGAGAGGCTTACTCCACACACGGCCTTGGGGGCCACAAGTGAAGTTTAAATGAACATCTCGGGGCGTGGGCAGGTGGTGTTGGGAGGCAGGCTGCTGTTCAGAGCCTTCAAACACCCTTTGAAATTTCTCCGTGAAAAGAAAAATCGGACCACTCCTTCGGTATAGAGGACATACCTCAGGTCAGCTGATAGACACAGCGGATGCCCTTCCAGAGCTGTCAGTTCCGCAGTTGGACCACGAAAGCCGAATGGTTGGGTTTGAGCTTTTAAACGTTCATGGGATATTGAAGAGAATCGTTGCCAGGTTACTGACAGACCAGTGACACGTAATCTGCTCTTGGACTTTTTGCTTGTGTCCAACAAGACTGTCTTTTCTTTTCATTTGAATTGTTGAATTAATGGAAGTAATGTTTCTGTTTGAACCCCACTGTGAAATTCCTATTGGAAAAATAGACCTTTTGAAGTAGTTTTGTTTGGTCTGGCAAACCCACATCCAAAAATTCCACATGTCCAGGCCCACTAAAAAGACGACATATCAGCGGGAAGGAAAAATGAGCACTAATCGGACTGGGATTCTTGGTCTGCAGTGACCAGATCACAGGGCTGGAGTGGGGGGGGGGGACGGGATGGGGTGGGGAACACGGGGTGGGGGTGAGGTTGGGGGAGGGCCTGTGGTCCACTTTCCGCAGGCTGGAGAGGCCCTTCTGCTCCACCAGATTGCGACCGGAACAGGAGGGCCAGCGGTGTTGTTGGCGCTCACCTCGGTCCTCCGCATGCCTCACGCCAGAAGCCCAGGAACGCTGACACGGTCCAAAGGGAGACCGCACGGAACACCGGCGGTAAAACTTCACACGCCACTTCTCCTGACCGTGAGACTCCCTCCCAGACAATTCCGCCGCCCAGGAGCTCTGACCGCAGAGTTTGAACGCTGAGCTGATGGCCGCTTGCCGAACCAAGGCATCTAGAGAGTTCCACGAGGCTGTGAGAAAGCTGTTGACTGCCGGTATCCCAGTGCAATTTTTCCAAAGCCAGTTCTGTGGTCAAATTTATGAGGATCTATCCTGATCACAGATGTGTTTGGCCACACCCTGTTATTATGCTGCTCAATGCACAAAAAAACGACGATTCCAGATTTTAGAACATTGAATTCCAAAAAAATCCTATTCTCCTTGGAACAATTGGAGCGAGGGAGTCGAAAATATGATGAAAGTTTTTAGAATAATGACAGGAGTACCAATGTGGACGTAGCATGATATATTGTACAAAACTAGGAGGGGAGAACCACAGAAGATGGTTGGAAGCTAAAGGAGCCGCTATCTAAAAGAAACAACGTAAGACTTGCATTTATATAGCGCCTTTCACGACCTCAAGACCTCCCTAAGCGTTTTACAGCCAATTAAGTTCTTTTGAAGTGTAATGTAGGGAAACACAGCAGCCAATATGCGCACAGCAAGCTCCCACAAACAGCGATGTGATAAATGACCAGATAATCTGTTCTTTATTGATGTCGGTTGAGGGATAAATGTTGGTTAGGACACCAGGGAGAACTCCCCTGTTACACACAAGATAAACCCATTGATCCATCAGGGCAGTTTTAAAGTTCCAATTATTTACCTGCTCTGGTCTCCTGGCTGGGCGCCTCCGGAGTGACAGATCGAGCAAATTCAAGGAGACAGTCTTCATGTTATAATTAACAAGCCAGTCCCTGGTTCTGTGCTCTGGCCCTTTTTTCCAAGCAATAAGCCTCACATAAGGGCTGATCGTAGCAGAGAGTTTGATCAATAACTAGCTAACTACAAATGTTCAATAATACAACTTTGCCTAGAATTGCACAAACCTCAAGTTACTTTAACTTTTAAATCCAGTTCAGATCTGCACACAGAAGGAGGGTTTTACAGGAATTTCTCTGATTAACTCCAATCTTTAATCATTTTCACCTTGTTAGAGAAATCAGTCAAATCACTTTTTGACATTGAGGGAACACAGAGGTCACTGACATCAACCCTCTTCCCTCCCAAACCCCCTGGTCAACAAGAAACTCAAGGATCAAGGGGATTAAGATAATTTTTCTTGTTTAGTGACTACAATAAACTGAGATCAAGTTTCTGATTCAAGGGAACAGGAGTGAGTTGTGCATCATTTTCAATTGGTGAGACTTTTAATCAGTCTCAGAACTCGAGACACTAGGGCAGACTTAACCCCGTCAGGATCAGATGTCTTTTGGGTTTTCACTTCTGTATCACTTTAAAGTCATTTTGTTCTCCCCCCACCCTCTCCCTTTTAGGGCCCCATGCCACTCACCAGTCCAGTCAAGTTTGGGAAAGGAGATGCAAGTCTCGTTCACACCCATCACCTCTGTGCTCGCTGACCTCCCAGTCCGGCAACGCCTCGATTTTGAACTTCTCATCCTTGTTTTCAAATCCCTCCATGGCCTCGCCTCTCCCTATCTCTGTGACCTCCTCCAGCCCTACAACCATCCGAGATTTCGGCGCTCCTCCAATTCTGGCCTCTTGCGCATCCCCGGTTTTTATCGCTCTACCATTGGCGGCCGTGCCTTCAGCTCTGGAATTCCCTCCCTAAACCTCTCTGCTCCTCTCTCTCCTCCTTTAAGACGCTCCTTAAAATGTACCTCTTTGCCCAAGCTTTTGGTCACCTGTCTTAATATCTCCTTATGTGGTTCGGTGCCAAATTTTGTTGATAACGCTCCTGTGAAACACTGTGGGACATTTTACTACGTTAAAGGCACAGTATAAATGCAAGTTGTTGTTATCTATTTGCCATCTCTCCTGAGGTGGGGAATTTTCAATGTGCACTCACAAGTGTGTGTCCTTACTGCACTGCTTTAATAATCGACCCAGAGAGTTATGGACTTTGGCTACAGCTGGGACAGATACTGAGGACTGCTGCACTGTCCCACAGCTTGGTCAATGAGATCCAGTCTACAGATGCTAGTGGTCCCACAGCAATCTCCCCCATTAACAGTAAGTGACCTCAAAGTCTTGGACAACAGACTGCTAAGACTGTAGGCACAACTCCGTCATTCAGTAGACCATCATGTGGTGCTGCCTCGATGCCCCATCTGCTCAGCCTCGTCTCACTCAGTGCGGCAGCACTCTCGCCTCTGAGTCACAAGGTCAGGGGTCCATGTCCCACTCCAGAGATTTGAGCACAAAATCCAGGCTGACACTCCCAGTGCCAGTACTGAGGGAGTGCTGCATTTTGGAGGCGTTGTCTTTCAGGAGAGTCGTCAAACCGAGGCCCAGTCTGCCCTCTCAGGTGGACGTAAAAGATCCCATGGCATTATTTCGAAGAAAAGCAGGGGAGTTCTCCCTGGTGTCCTGGCCAACATTTATCCCTCAACCAACATCACTAAAACAGATTATCTCATCATTATCACATTGCTGTTTGTGGGACCTTGCTGTTCCCAAAATTGGCTTCTGCGTTTTCTACTTTACAACAGTGACCACACTTCAAAAATAATTTAATTGGCTGTAAAGCGCTTTGGGACGTCCTGAGGTTGTGAAAGGTGCTATATAAATGCAAATCTTTTTTTTTCTTCGTAGTGGATCAAGGATTTCACTTCAACTATGGTACATGCCTTTTTCTTTAAATACCTTATCAAATGAGATAGATTTCGATTAAGAAAGCCCCTTTGATTTCATCCTTTTACAACAGCAGCCCTGCCCATCTTCCCAGGTCCACCTGAATAGATTTAACATTTCATCCAGAGGGTGGCAGCTCTAACAATGCAGCACTCCCTCAATACTGCACTGAGTCTATGTACGTATCCAAGCCTTGGTGTGGGGCCTGAACCCAGAGATGAGCCAAGGGTTACACTTAGGGTTCAAAATCTCCATTTACATTACATTGTTACCCTCTAGGAATGGGAGCCAGTTGGCCCCTTCACGGCTGTTCCGCCATTCAATCAGATCATGGCTGATCTGTACTTCAACTTGTTCCATATCCATTGATACCCTCACCTGGCAAAAATCAGTCTTGAAAATTTAAACTGACCCAGCGTCCAGAGCCTTGTGGTGAAGCGAGCTCCAGATTTCCACTATCCTGTGACACACCTCCTACCTGACAACCAGATGTGATCCAGATTGGCACCTGGACCGGGGCGAGTGTGGCTTTCTGTAGAAGTGGCCGATAAACAAAATACGCATTTTCTGTAGAACCGACTCATTGGGGTGGATTTTGCTGAGAAAATAACGGCGTGTGAATGACGGACGCCATTATTAATGTGCAAATCGGCCAGCAGCTTGTGCTGAGGAAGAGATACTCTGTGAATTGCGAATCGCCACAAGTTGCTGGCCGATTTGTGCCGCTCTGCCATTAGCTTTGTGAAAACAGCATCTCGTCCTTAATCTCCCTGTGATTTTCATGGAGATGCCTAATTTGACATTGAATTCACCCACTCAAATTCACCCTCCTTCTCAGTCCTTCCTCTGTTTATTTCTCAATCCTTAAATCTCATTGTTTAAGGAGATACGCTGCTTGTCCCATTCTTCCCTAAGATCAAACATTTTTAAAAACCTAAAAATGTGCACGAGCAAATCTAACTAACAGGGCATGCTGCGAGATGCCCCACTCCAGCAAAATCTGGGCCAACCTTACTTCAAATAATATCCAGAAAAAAATATTTGCTTTTATATAGCACCTTATAATGCAACATTTCAGAGCACTTCACAGGATCGAATCGGCTGGCAGTGCAGTGACTCATTATGTAAACAAACATCTGAAGTATATCAGCCTGTTACCAAATACAAATACCAACGGTATCTTTGCTTTAAAAGAAAGACGTGCTTCTTTCACTCTTTCAGGATCAGTGCCAATGCTTCATTCACTGCTCTCGCTCCGGGTTATCTGTCTCTCCCTTTGATTCGTCCCGTTTCCACACAGGCTGATTAATGTTGCAGCTGATTGTTGCACAGGCCTATCTGTAGATCGGTTCCAGATGAGAACTTTAGCCTGAGCACTCCGCTGCCAAGTATTCTCCCTTCTTATAAAATAGCGGAACGAAATGTTGTTACTACCCAGATAATTTAGCAAGTACGCCCCACCGTGACCCTTACTATTGGCGCTCCGCTATAACCATCCAGGAGGAAAGCATTCCCTCACGAGCGGTCCCCCTATTGAGGGGAAACCTCACCAGGTTTTAATGCGACTGGCGTTGGAAATGCTGCGAAGTAAAGGAAGGGGCGCAGAGCAGGTCACACTGCGCTCACCAGATGCAAAGGTTTGCGAGGTGATCAACAGAATGGTCTTTTTCACTTGGCGGTTAATCCCCATCCCAGGAAGTGCTCTACCTCAGCATTGTCAAGCAGTGGAAGAGACCAGAATGGTCTCTTCCACTGCTTGACAATGCTGAGGTAGAGCACTTCCTGGGATGGGGATTAACCGCCAAGTGAAAAAGACCATTCTGTTGATCTCCCCTCAAGCATCGGCATTGCTTGGGCACGGTCTGACCTGCTCTGCACACCCATCTCCTTTACTTCCCGACTTTCATTTCATTTCTAGTGCCAGTCGCATTCACTTGGTGATGGTCAGCTTTGGCAAGATCCCGTCGATAGCCGGTTGAGGTCCACAAAAGAACCAGGCCAAGACCAACAGATGGATTCTCCCTGGAAGTTATTCCCAAAGAATCTTAAAAGAAGAAAGACAGACTTACATTTATATCGCGCATTTCACAACCTCAGGATGTCCCAAAGCGCTTTACGGCCAATGAAGTACTTTTGAAGTGTAGTCACTGTTGTAATGTAGGAAACGTGGCAGCCAATTTGCACACAGCAAGATCCCACCATCAGCAATGTGATAATGACCAGATAATCCGTTTTTTAGCGATGGTGGTTGAGGGATAAATATTAACCAGGACATCAGGGAGAACGCCCCTGCTCTTCTTCGAAATAGTGCCATGGGATCTTTTACGTCCACCCGAGAGGGCAGACGGGGCCTCAGTTTAACGTCTCATCTGAAAGACGGCACCTCCGACAGTGTAGCGCTCCCTCAGTACTGCCCTGGGAGTATCAGCTGAGATTTTGTGCTCAGGTCTCTGGAGTGGGACTCGAGACTAGGCTCCTCTCCCTGAGATGGAGCCCTCTGCCATCTAACAGAGCTCTTTCAGTTTGACATGGAGAGAGCTAAGAAGATTTGCACGTACATGCTTGCCTGTAGCGAATACCAGCCTGGGGCATGTGTTTGTACTTTTCAACTTAAGAGTCCGGGGTGATAGTGTTGCAGCTATCAGCTGCCGAGGAACACACTAAAGCTGCTTGTTTTAGTGCAGTCTCGCTTTTCGACCGGGGCTTTCTGACTGCCGTTGGTTAGTAAGAGCGCACTATTCGCCCATGTCAGCCTTCACTCAGTCAGTCGGACCCTCGTCTTGGAGGCAGAAGGTCATGGATTCAAGTCCTACTCTGGAGACTTGAGCACAAAATCTAGGCTGACACTCACAGCGCAGTACCGAGGGAGTGCTGCATTGGTGGATGTGCCCTCTTTCGGATGAGGCATTAAAACCACGGCCCCATCTGCCTTTGTGGGTAGCCCAAAGGTCCCAAGTTTGACTCCTAGTCTATGCTGAGCTGGTGATTTCAGCCAGGGCAGCAGCTGACGTACCACCCATTGGCTTCAGCGCCCCTGGGTCAGGAAGTAGTAGAAATCAGCTAAAGTTTTTACTCTTGATGCCAATTCAGTGACTCTTGCCAAAAACTACACGTGGATATTTCTTCACACACGGAGCAGTGGAAATCTGGAACTCTCTTCCTCCGACAGCTATTGAAAATATCAAATCTGAGATTGATAGATTTTTGTTAGGCAAGGATATTAAGGGATTATAGAACCAAGGCGGATGAATGGAGTTAAGATACACATCAGCCCCGATCTTAAAATTCAAAACCTGGTTTTCAAATCTGTCCATGGCCTCGCCCCTCTCTATCTCTGTAACCTCCTCCAGCCCCACAACCCTCCGAGATCTCAGCGCCCCTCCAATTCTTGCCTCTTGCACACCTGCAATTTTAATTGCTCCACCACTGGTGACTGTGCCTTCAGCTGCCGAGGCCCTACACTTTGGAATTCCCTCCCTAAACCTCTCCGCCTCTTCTGCTTAAGACGCTCCTTAAAACCGACTTTTGGCCAAGCTTTTGGTCGCCTGTCCTAATATCTCCTTATGTGGCTCAGTGTCAAATTTTGTTTGATAATCACTCCTGTGAAGCACCTTGGGATGTTTTTACTATGTTAAAGGCACTGTATAAATGCAAGTTGTTGTTGATCTAATTGAATGGATTATTAATTGATTGAATGTTCCTATATTGGATGGGTGATGGCCTCCGTGGCGGAACAGTCCAACACCCACCGTCTTTGCTCATAAATCGAGAATGAGCGCTTCGGAGAGGCACCAGGGGGCGGCTGCTACAGTGGGAATTATACCCAGTGCTTTGGGGGAGCAGAGGCCAGAGGGGGAGCAAACTGACAAACATTAAGTCAACCTAAGATAAAGCTTAAACTTTAGGCTGCGGGGGCAGTTCTCCAGACCAGCGGTCCCGTTTGTTTTTTTTTTGTGTGTGGCTGGATTCTTTTGCTTGATTTTCCCACTGGTATCACAAGAAGACGGACTCCCTGGGCGTGGTCCCAGCAGGGCCTTCTTTCCCAGTCCGAGGCACCTCACCTGATCAAAGAGCTGGCAGAATGTGCAGAAGGCAGCGAGGAGGCAACATGATCCGAGCCCGACACTCGATCTGACCAGCGATGACAGTGCGCACACACAAACAACTGTCAGTATGTGCTGTGGGCCCATGGAAATTAATATGGTTCAGTTGTGACAGATGCCTTGATTAGTGGGAGACTGCCATGTAATTATCTGTCTGACAACTCACTGGTTACCGGTGTAACACAGGTCGCAAATCTCCTTAAAAAAAAAGGGACCCTGGTCATTTACTTTGTGACAAATATCTTGCCCTTAAGCACGATACAGCCATGATGAGTGCAGCTCCAACAACACTCAAGAAGCTCGACACCATCCAGGACAAAGCAGCCCGCTTGATTGGCACCCCATCCACCACCCTAAACATTCACTCCCTTCACCACCGGCGCACAGTGGCTGCAGTGTGTACCATCGACAGGATGCACTGCAGCAACTCGCCAAGGCTTCTTCGACAGCACCTCCCAAACCCGCGACCTCTACCACCTAGAAGGACAAGAGCAGCAGGTACATGGGAACAACACCACCTGCACGTTCCCCTCCAAGTCACACACCATCCCGACTTGGAAATATATCGCCGTTCCTTCATCGTCGCTGGGTCAAAATCCTGGAACTCCCTTCCTAACAGCACTGTGGGAGACCCTTCACCACACAGACTGCAGCGGTTCAAGAAGGCGGCTCATCACCACCTTCTCAAGAGCAATTAGGGATGGGCAATAAATGCCGGCCTCACCAGTGACGCCCACATCCCATGAACGAATAATAAAAAAAAAATTCTGCGCACGCACGCACACACACAGTAGAAAGTAAGAACTTGCATCGTTTAGCACCTATAACTCATCCTCAGAATGTTCTAAAGCATTTCACATCCGATAGGTTACTTCTGAAGCACAGTTATCACGGAGACAAACCTATTTGCGCACAGCAAGGACCCGTAGGCAGCCGACAGCCGCACTCCACTGAATAAACGCCCAATTCCCTGTGATCCCGGAAGCTAAACAGAGTCGGGCCTGGTTAGTGCTTGAATGGGAGAGTGCTGGGGGAATACGAGGACCTGCAAACAGCAAACAAGGAATAATTTGGTTATGAAACCAAGACGGGTAAAGCTACATTTCAGCCATGATGTAATTGAATGGTGGAACAGGCTCAAGGGGCTGAATGGCCTACTCCTGTTCCTATAACCAGTTAATCTGTATTTGGTGTTGATTGAGGGAGGAATGTTGTTCACGACACAGGGAGAACTCCCCAGCTCTTCTTCAAAAAGAGCCATGGGACCCTTTACATTCACCTGAACAGTCAAACGGGGCCTTAGTTTAAGCTCTGATCCAAAAGCAGCAATTCAAACAACACAGCGCTGTAGTCAAGTGTTAACCTAGGTTACGTACTTAACTCCTTGAGTGGGGCTTGAACCCATGACCTTCTGACTCAGAGTTGAGATTGCTATCATTTAAGCCAAGCTGACATGCAGCTACTGCTCATCCTCTTAAAGACAGAGGTGAAACACAGAACACCATTCCATAAACAAGAGTAGGAATAGACTGAATGTTAGGCGGTTCTTCTTTTCCCAGAGAGTAGTGAGCTCCTGGAACGTGTTGCCAGATGGTGCGGTGAGTGCTGACTCTCTGCACATCTTCAAGTGCAAGTGTCTTTATAGATAACACTTGGTCCAATGTGATCTCCTGGACTGGTTTCGGTCGGAGAGGAATTTTCCAGAGTATTTTTTCCCTTATTGGCCCTGTGTTTTTTTCCCTAAGGAATAGGAGCAGGAGTAGGGCGTACGGCCCCTCGAGCCTGTTCCGCTATTCAATCAGATCATGGCTGATCTTTGACCTCAACTCCACTTTCCTGCCCGATCTCCATATCCCTTGAATCCCTTAGAATCTCAGGTATTTTGCCTCTCCCAGGAGATTACATGGCTGCGGGGGAGGGAGGGAGGGAGGGAGGGAAGGAGGGAGATGGGGAAAGTTTTTAGTCACGCTGCTCCAACCATCATGGTGTGGGGCAGGCTTGATGGACCGGCTGGTCTATTCTTGCCCATCAATTTTGTATGTTTGTATGAATCAAATATTGATACATATCTGCTCACCCCAATGGCTCAATTGGAACATTCAGTGTCCCACTGTGGAACTGAACCAGAGAGTCATTGAACTGGAGGTCGAGCTGCAGACACTGCAACACATCAAGGAGGGGAAGAAATACCTGGACATTCAGTTCCAGGAGGTGGTCACACCCCTTAGGATAAGGTCATCTAAATTGGTCAGTGGTCAGGGAGAAGGTGTGACTGCGAGCGAGGCAGGTAAGGGGATCGAGAAGGTAGAAGTGGAGGAGCCTCAGCCTTTGCAATTGTCCAACGGGTTTGAGGTGCTTGCAGCCTGTATGGACGAAAGTGGGGGCTGTAGGGTGGATGAGCAAACTGACTGTCACGCCATGGTATAGGAAGCCATTCATGCGGGGGGAGTTAGTAGGAATGTAGTGGTAGTCGGGGACAGTATAGTCAGGGGGATAGACACAGTACTCTGTAACCAAGATCGAGAGTCCAGAAGGCTGTGTTGCCTGCCCGGTGCCAGGGTTCGGGATATCTGCTCTGGGCTTGACAGGAACTTGCAGTGGGAGGGGGAGGATCCAGTTGTTGTGGTCCACGTAGGTACCAACGACATAGGACGAGGGAAGAGGTTCTGCTTAGGGAGTATGAGCAGCTAGGGGCTAAATTAAAAAGCAGAACCTCAAAGGTATAATCTCCGGATTATTACTTGAGCTATGAGCAAATTGGCACAGGGTAAAAAGATTAGAGATTAAATTCGTGGCTCAAAGATTGGTGTGGGAGAAGTGGGTTTCGATTCATGGGGCACTGGCACCAGTACTGGGAAAAGAGGGAGCTGTACCGTTGGGACGGGCTTCATCTGAACCGTGCTGGGGCCGGTGTTCTGGCGAATCGTATAACTAGGGCGGTAGAGAAGGCTTTAAACTAAATAGTGGGGGCGAGGGTTCAAGTAAGGGAAGATGTGATAAATTAAAGAAAGAAGATAAGAGAGCAAAGTAGCAATAAGGGAAATGATAATCAGAGAGTGGCAGGAAGGGACAGAGCGTGCAAAGAGTGCGCCAGCAGATAAGGCTAGAGATTGTAAAAATAGTAAAAAGGCAGCACTAAAGTCTTTGTATCTGAATGCGCGTAGCATTCGTAACAAAATGGATAAATTGACAGCTCAAATAGAAATAAATATGTCCGATCTGATAGCCATTACAGAGACATGGCTGCAAGATGACAAAGGCTGGAACCTGAATATTCAAGGGTACCTGACATTTCGGAAGGACAGGAAACTAGGAAAAGGTGGAGGGGTAGCTCTGTTAATTAAGGATAACATGAGTATAATAGAGAGAAATGACCTTAGTTCTAAAGACCAAGATGTAGAATCAGTTTGGGTAGAGATAAGAAATAGTAACGGCAAGAAGTCACTTGTGGGAGTAGTTTATAGGCCCCCTAACAGTAACCACACTGTAGGACAGGGGATACAGGACTAAATAATGGGGGCTTGTGAGAAAGGAACAGCGATAATCATGGCTGATTTTAATCTACATATAGATTGAAGATTCTGATTGACAAAGGTAGCCTGGAGGATGAGTTCATAAGAGTGCTTTCGGGACAGTTTCTTAGAGCAGCACATTCTAGAGCCAACCAGAGAGCAGGCTATTCTAGATCAGGTAATGTGTAATGAGACAGGATTAATTAATGATCTCATTGTGAAGGAGCCTCTAGGTAGCAGTGATCATAATATGATTGAATTTCGCATTCAGTTTGAGGGAGAGAAGAGTAAGTCTAAGACTAGTGTTTTAAACTTAAATAAGGGTAATTATGAGGGCATGAAGACAGTGCTGGCTAAAGTGAACTGGAAAATTAGGTTGAGGGATAGGTCAGTAGAGATGCAGTGGCAGTCATTTAATGAGATATTTCATAACTCAGCAAAGGTACATTCCAGTGAGAAAGAAAGACTCTAGGGGAAGGACGTCCCATCCGTGGCTAACAAAGGGAGTTAAAGATAGTATCAAATTGAAAGAAAAAGCATACAATTCCACGAAGATTAGTGGCAGATCAGAAGATTGGACAGAATATAAAAAAAACAACAAAGAATGACTAAAAGAATAATAAGGAGGGAGAAATTAGAGTACGAGGGAAAGCTAGCTAGAAATATAAAAATAGATAGTAAGAGATTCTAGAGGTATTTAAAAAGGAAAAGAGTAAATAAAGTGAGTGTTGGTCCTCTAGAGACTGAGTCTGGGGAATTAATAATGGAGAACAAGGAAATGGCGGATGAATTGAACAGATATTTTGCATCCATCTTCACTGTAGGAGATACAAATAACATGCCGGAAATAATTGTGAATCAAGAGGTGAAAGGGAGGGAGGAACTTCAAACATTTACAATCACCAAGGAAAGGGTTCTGAAAAAAATATTAGAACTAAAAGCTGACAAGTCCCCAGGTCCTGACGGACTTCATCCTAGGGTCTTAAAAGAAGTGGCTGCAGAGAAAGTAGATGCATTGGATTTAATTTTCCAAAATTTCCTAGATTCTGGAAGGGTCCCATCAGTTTGGAAAATAGTGAATGTAACTCCTCTATTCAAGAAAGGAGGGAGACAGAAAGCAGGAAACTACAGGCCAGTTAGCTTAACATCTGTCATAGGGAAAATGCTAGAATCTATTATTAAGGAGGTTATAGCAGGGCATTTAGAAAATCTCAATGCAATCAGGCAGAGTCAACACGGCTTTGTGAAAGGGAAATAGCGTTTGACTAATTTATTAGAGTTCTTTGAGGAAGTAACAAGCAACGTGGATAAAGGGGATCCTGTGGATGTGGTGGACTTGGATTTCCAGAAGGCTTTTGACAAGGTGCCATATCAAAGGCTACTACACAAAATAAGAGCTCATGGTGTAGGGGGTAACATATTAGCATGGATAAAGGAATGGTCAGCTAACAGGAAACAGAGAGTAGGCATAAATGGGTCATTTTCAGGTTGGCGAGATGTAACAAGTGGAGTGCCACAGGATCAGTGCTTGGGCCTCAACTATTTACAATCTATATCAATGACTTGGATGAAGGGACCGAATGCATGGTTGCTAAATTTGCTGATGACACAAAGATAGGTTGGAAAGTAAGTTGTGAAGAGGACATAAGGTCTGCAAAGGGATAGAAATAGGTCAAATGAGTGGGCAAAAATTTGGCAGATGGAGTATAATGCGGGAAAATGTGAACTTGTCCACTTTGGCAGGAGGAATAGAAAAGCAGTATATTATTTAAATGGAGAGAGATTGCAGAACTCTGAGGTGCAGAGGGATCTGGGTGTCCTAGTACATGAATCACAAAAAGTTAGTATGCAGGTACAGCAAGTGATTAGGAAGGCAAATGGAATGTTGTCATTTATTACAAGGGGAATGGAATATAAAAGTAGAGATGTTTTGCTATAGTTGTACAGGGCATTGGTGAGACCACATCTAGAATACTGTGTGCAGTTTTGGTCTCCTTATTTAAGAAAGGATATAATTGCTTTAGAGGCGGTTCAGAGAAGGTTCGCCCGACTGATTCCTGGGATGAGGGGGTTATCTTATGAGGAAAGGTTGGACAAGTTGGGCCTGTATACACTTGAGTTTAGAAGAATGAGAGGTGATCTTATTGAAACATATAAGATCTTGAGGGGACTGGAAGGGGTGGATGTTGAGGGGATGTTTCCCCATGTGGGAGAGACTAGAACTAGGGGCCACAGTTTAAAAATAAGGGGTCTCCCATTTAAGACGGAGATGAGGAGAAATTTTTTCTCTCAGAGGGTCGTGAGTCTATGAAACTCCCTTCCCCAGAGAGCGGTGGAGGCAGGGTCATTGAATATTTTTAAGGCTGAATTAGATAGATTCCTGATTGACAAGGGAGTTCAAAGGTTATAGTAGGTAGATGGGAAAGTAGGGTTGAGGTCACAATCAGATCAGCCATGATCTTATCAAATAGCAGAGCAGGCTCGAGGGGCTGAATGGCTGACTCCTGCTCTTAATTCGTATGTTTGTATGCCAGGTTTGATCCCTGAGCTGTGCCAAGTTGGCCGGTCTCGGTAGAGTTGGGGGTTGATGTATTACAATTGGCCTCAGCATTCCTGAGTCGGGGAAGATTAAAAGCAACCAGGGTTGCTGCAGCTGATTATTATACAGTGACTATCTCCCCCCAACCCTCCCGGCCTCCTCCCGAAAAGAGTCTGCATGTGTGTGGACGTCAAGCAAGGACATGATCGGTTTGTGCTGTTGCCCCCTCACCTCACCCCTCACCTCACCTCCCTCCCATCCCTTGGCCACAATCACCTTCCAGGTTCAGATGTGTAAAATGGCCACTGGGACGAAGGACTGGAGTTTATCTGGTATCCTCGACCCCACAGCCCATCAGGAGTCAATAGGGCCGATTTTCCTCTTGGGGTTCCTGCTGGGTGCCTGACAGGCCCAGGCCGAACCATTGGATCTCACATTAGGTCTCTGCCACCCCCCCACCCCCCAGGCCCGATCGTATCCATTAGGCCTCACAACAGGTCCCTCCCCATTTCCTCCTCTGCTGCTTCTGGGAACTGAGCACCCTCCAGGAGCAACAAAGAGGAAAATTGATCCTAAGGGCTTCGGGGAGGGGGCGGAAAACCGGTGGGGGTTGAGGCAAGGCCAAGAAACCGAAAAGAAGTTAAAAACGACTTCTTCTCTGATTGGAGATCATGACTAATCTCTCTCTCAAGTCGGTGTCGGGAAGAGAGCACAAGTCGGTTAGTAGATTTAAAATAGGATCACTGAGACCAATCCTTATATGTAGAGACCAGCCCAGAAGGGAGTTTTTGATGATTGATTTTTAAGCAAGAATAAATGGTGTAACACAGTCCTAGCTATCTCAGGGTTACACTTTCCATAAAGACCGCGCGTCTCTCCTGTTTTGCCTTTTCTCATTTTTTTTTGTGGATTGTTTTTCTCTCGGTTGTGGCTCAGCGGGCAGCACTCTCACCTCCGAGTCACAAGGTCATGGATTCGAGTCCCACTCCAGAGACTCGAGCACATTGTCCAGGCTGACACCCCCACTGCAGTACCGAGGGAGAGCTGCACTGCCGGAGACATTAAACCGAGGCCCCGTCTGCCCTCGCAGGTGGACATAAAAGATCCCAGGACACTAACTGGAAGAAAAGCTGGCCTGGCCAACATTTATTTCTCAACCAACATCACTAAGAAAAAAAAAAGAGATTATCTGGTCATTATCACATTGCTGATTGTGGGACCTTGCTGTGTACAAATTGGCAGCCGCGTTTCCCACATTACAACAGTGACTTTGCTTCAAAAGTACTTCATTGGTTGAAAAAGTGCTTTGAGACGTCCCGATGTCGTGAAAGAGGCTGAGGGAGGAAGGACTAAATATGTCAATGGGTTGAAGGAGACACAAGGAAACCGTCGCCTTGAAGAACTCAAAGCAAAATGCCCGGTGAATTGGCAGAGAGAGAGGTGGCCATCTTTGGTTGCAGTTTTG
This sequence comes from Heptranchias perlo, assembly GCF_035084215.1. Classification (NCBI taxonomy): domain Eukaryota; kingdom Metazoa; phylum Chordata; class Chondrichthyes; order Hexanchiformes; family Hexanchidae; genus Heptranchias; species Heptranchias perlo. Next base: position 5,143,543 of record NC_090364.1, read on the forward strand.
TAATGATATTCCTCCCCCCGCCCCCAACAAGTTAACAATCCTAAAAGCCTTTTACTCTACACCTGTTAAATCGAATGGCTGCTTCAGTTCCGTCTTTGATAACCCTTAACACGGATGAGGAAACACTGTATAATATTGTAGACGATTCAAGTGTTTCGTGCGAAAAGTCTTCTTGATGTAATCAGGTCGGTAGACAACTCGCATTTATATAATGCCTTTAACTTAGAGAAATATCCCAGGCAGCAATCACTCATTAAAATGTTTAACGAGCAGCTTTCCACAGAGGCCAACTTTCTTAAAATCCTTAAGCAGATACTGTTATTTGGCACCCTGGTGCCTCAGTTGCATCTTCAGACACGCTGTTTTGCTACAAAGTGCTTTTGAATCAACAACTGCAGTTCATCATTTAACGGAGGACACATCAATCAAAAGATGAAGTGCTGAAAAGTCTTTATACTTTCAAGTTGTTCCAGGACATTTTTTTTCTCATGGCAGTATGGAGCGTAATGGTTCACTTCAACATCACCAACAACTGGCCCTCATACAGCGCCTTTAACGTAATAAAACGTCCCAAGGCGCTTCACAGGAGCGCTATCAGATGAAATTTGACACCGAGCCACATAAGGAGATATTAGGACAGGTGACTTGGTCAAAGAAGTGGGCTTTAAGGAGCGTCTTATAGGAGGAAAGAGAGTTACAGAGGTGGAGAGGTTTAGGGAGGGAATTCCAGAGCTTAGGGCCCAGGCAGCTGAAGGCACAGCCGCCAATGGTGGAGCGATTAAAATCTGGGATGCGCAAGAGGCCAGAATTGGAGGAACGCAGAGATCTCAGAGTGTTCTCGGGATGGAGGAGGTTACAGAGATAGGGAGGGGGCGAGGCCATGGAGAGATTTGAACACGAGGGTGAGAATTGTAAAATAAGGTCGGGTGTCATTGCGGATAGGGAAGTGATTCTGATGGCACGTGATTTGGTACAGTGCGACATCCCTGTGGGTTTCTACATTGACTGCGTGTAACTCCATTTTCTGCCCAAGTAGCTCTTAAAAATTCTGGAGGCAGTGACCGCGGTGACATCTGAGCAATAACAAATCACTTGCCCCATTTGTTGGAGGACTATGGAGTGACACAGGCCTCTACACTTGAAGCCCAATAAGGACCGAGAGGCCGATTCAGTTGTCAAGTCACGTTCCCTCCTTTTGAACAGCGACTGCAAACACGGGGCTCCTCAATCTGGGAGCGTTGTGAAGGGAGAGGGACAGAAACCTCGAGGGACCACAGAACATTCCATTCGGGTGAATAAGCAGAAAGCTCCGTCGCTGTGTCTTTGAGGTCGGTTCTTGGCATGCTGGCTGAAGCCCTCAAGGGTGTTAGCAGCAGGGCTGGATGCAAACAGTCAACAATCAGCAAACCGTGAGGGTCTGAACAGTTAATGATTCATCGGCAATGCAATGGGATCTGTCCAGGAAGAGACCGTACAAGAATGAACCAGCTGGTCTTGAGCCAAGACTCTTTAGAAGATGTGTCGCTGATAACATAACTGTCATTGAAGGTTAATCCTTGCTGCTAAGCTCCATCTGTCATAAAGACTGCTCTTAGGAATTTGACGTGACTTTGGGACACCTGTGACATCAAGGAAAGTTCTCTCATAAATCATCAATAAAACCATCCAGGTGTTCTGGGTCTGAATTAACTGATCTCACCTAGGACAGCGACGATTAGCAAGTGAGTGGAGTGGGGGGAAAAAAAAATCACTCTCGAAAGCTTTTCAGCCCAGAGACTTGAGCACATAATCCAGGCTGATGCCACAGGGCAGTACTGAGGGAGGTGCTGTACTGTCAGAGGTGCCGACTTTCGGATGAGACGTCAGACCGAGGTCCTGTCTGCCCTCTCAGCGAAAGATCTCAAAGAGGAGCAGGGGAGTTCTCCCCGGTGTCCTGGCCAACATTTATCCCTCAACCAACATCACTAAAAACAGAATGGCTGGGACGTAGCAAATGTTGGCGAAATAACGATGAAAGCCATCGCTAACGGCCACTAAAGTCCCAGGAAATTGTGACAGTAGCGAATAATTATAGCGATGCCATAATTTCCATGGAACTTCAGCTCCTTCGCCCAGTGCGCTCGCTGACTCCCGGAAAGGGGTCGTTATGCAAAGTCTGCTCCCCCCCCCCAACCCATTGAAAATAGCGACAAGGACTAATTTGCTGCATTAAGGCCAGTTTAAACGCCACTCGTGAGATGGCCGTTTCAGAGTTGGGGTCAATAAATCCATTATTATCAGGACGGTTACGATATACTGTCAGTTGCGGTTCGAATATCCAGGTGACAAATCAGGACGTGGAAACAATTTATAATGCAGATTTTCGTATCACACAAAGCTCAGATCTTGGCACAGCCCTGCTTCGCAAATGCTAATTTTGATTTAGAGACAGCTGAGGAAACTTATTATGCACTGGATCAAATTATGTCATAACAACCCTGCGCAGCTGTTTTAATAATATATAATTTATAAAACAAAAATTACACACTTGCTGTGGGCGTTTTTTTTTAAAAAGTTTTAAATTACTTTATTCCGACGATGGTCCACCAATAACTTACATTTATATCACATCTTTAACGTAGTAAAATGTCCCAAGGCGCTTCACAGGAGTGATTATCAGACAAAATTTGACACTGAGCCACATAGAGATATTAGGACAGGTGACCAAAAGCTTGGTCAAAGAGGTAGGTTTTAAGGAGCGTCTTAAAGGAGGAGAGAGAGGTGGAGAGGTTTAGGGAGGGAATTCCAGAGCTTTGGGCCGAGGCAGCTGAAGGCACGGCTGCCAACGGTGAAGCGATGAAAATCGGGGGACGCGCAAGAGGCCAGAATTGGAAGAGCGCAGAGACCTCGGAGGGTTGTAGGGCTGGAGGAGGTTACGGAGATCGGGAGGGGGCGAGACCATGGAGTGATTTGAAAACAAGGATGAGAATTGCTTTGTTCGTGATCACTATTCAGGTAACGGAATTAATCTTCTCGAGATTTACCATTAGAACCAAGAAGGGAAAGGTACAGATTGAATTCAAATTACGCTCGTGATTTGGGCCCAATCATTGAGGATTTGCGAATCGTCAGCTGCACCCTGAAGATGGCATTTTGACAGGTGCCAAGTTCCATGGTCCACTGGTTTCTTCCGTTTTACAAACAGCGGAGGGATTCCTGTCAAGCAATAGCGCTGCAGTCTTCAAAAGAAACGGAGCTGAGTGTGGAGCTGGCCCTTTTCCTATCGCGAGGGGCCTCTTCCAAGCTCCTTGGGTCGCTACCATCCTCGCTGTGGCTCGTGACGACGAGTTTCCTGGCCGATTTTTGGTTTTGGATCGGTACTGGAGGATCAGGGCGGACGACGGTTTTACTCACGGCGATCGTGGGCAATTGCACAGTTGCAGCAAATTCCAGGCCGCGATTTGGTCCTTTATCTCATTCCTGATTGCGGGATCTTGCTGTGCGCAAATTGTCTGCAACGTTTCCCCACGGGACAACAATGACCACACTTCAAAAGTTCTACATTGGCTGCAAAGCGCTTTGGGATGTCCTGAGGTTGTGAAAGGCGCTGTAGAAATCAAAGCTTTTTTTTTTCTTAGGGACTCAGCACAGACTGGAGAGTGAACCTGGGACCTTCCTGGTCGATGGGGCTTTGCTACTGGATAAAGCCGCTGGACTATGGGGAGACTTCTCAAAATCAACTCTGCCATCTGCAGCACAATCCATTGCTGGAGACAGAGGTTTTATCTTCAAAACAATGAAAACCAACATCTCCTGGAATTCATTGATGTAATGCAATCTGTATTCAATCTGGGAGATAAGTGGAGCCAGGTTCAGAAATTGTAACTTTCTGACAAAAATGAAGCTTAGTGTTTTTTCCCTCCTCTGTGGAAGGCAATAATTCTTCCTGGGCACAGTTTAATGAGCACTACCCCCAACCCCACTCTCAACTTCACAACAGCCACCCTCTGGACTTCGCACCGGACATCCTCTGCGGGTCTTCCTCCGGCAATTGCTGCTGGATCATCCCTCAGCTATTCCAGACCTCACACCAACCCATCTCCTCCAGACCTCACCCAACCCATCTCCTCCAGACCTCACACCAACCATCTCCTCCAGACCTCACCCCAGCCATCTCCTCCAGACCTCACACCAACCCATCTCCTCCAGACCTCACCCAACCCATCTCCTCCAGACCTCACACCAACCATCTCCTCCAGACCTCACCCCAGCCATCTCCTCCAGACCTCACACCAACCATCTCCTCCAGACCTCACCCCAGCCATCTCCTCCAGACCTCACCCCAGCCATCTCCTCCAGACCTCACCCAACCCATCTCCTCCAGACCTCACACCAACCATCTCCTCCAGACCTCACCCCAGCCATCTCCTCCAGACCTCACACCAACCATCTCCTCCAGACCTCACCCCAGCCATCTCCTCCAGACCTCACCCCAGCCATCTCCTCCAGACCTCACCCAACCCATCTCCTCCAGACCTCACCCAACCCATCTCCTCCAGACCTCACCCAACCCATCTCCTCCAGACCTCACCCCAGCCATCTCCTCCAGACCTCACCCAACCCATCTCCTCCAGACTGGATCCTAGCTGTCAAGCTTCATACGAGGGTCTAGATGGTGAGAGTCAACAGACGATCCAAACCCAACGTCCGCGCAGGCGCACTCTTCATTGAAGGGGGTCGAAGTCACTGGATTGCTATCAGGAGCTGGAATCCAGTCTAATTTCTCCCTCCCTTAGCCAAGGGGCATGGTGACAAAATAATAGTAGCCTGACCACTGCCAACTCAGCATAAAGCAAGAATCTTAGCTAAGACCTTCCCATTCCATATGGCTCAGTTCTACACTGCACAATGGAGCTATCAAGGCAGCTCTCAAGCAACCCGAGGCAGAAATTTCAAGTTGGGGGGGGGTCTTAAAACAGTGATAACCAAGGGCAACTGTTAATATCAAAAATTTTAGGTCACACAAAGCTGCTCGTCAAAGGGGGAGTTGCTTGTGGAGACCAAGGTTGAGATCCCACGGTGGCATCAAGGGATGAATCAAAGATTTTAAATTTCACAGGCCTTTCAGACAACTGGATACCTAGGGATATTCCTCAAAAGATATTGTTGGTCCCTAACCCCTGCCCAAGGGGGGAGGTCAGTTGCAGCGAACCGAGCTGGTGATAGGCCTGTAAATGTAAACTGATAAGAGAACTTACTACTCACTAAATCAAAAGAATAATCCTGGTTCTCAAGCAATTCCTTTTGGTTTGGTATTGTGTTACCCAAGTGCAGAATATTTGAAGCATGCTGGAACAGTATATAATACCAAGAAGCCATTCCTCGAGAGACAGGTTGAGGCTTGGACATTGAATGAGAGCTAAGTTCCATTGAGTGGCAGAGCCGAAAGTTGTTGACCCTACTAACAGGTTAAAACCATAGTTTCTTTGTCCAACATAGGGTTATGAGAACCCCTTTAGCCTTCTCTATCCAAATCTCGTGAAGGCTCAACAGAACGAGAAGTAACGAGCGAGCGTACAGAAAAACAATCTCTTGGTCTCATGCAATGGAACATCAAGGTCTGCTGCTCATCTCCACCGACTCCTGGTTTGCTGTAGAGAGATGCGACAGTTGGAGCTGACCTCTCAGCCATGATGTCTACTGTCCCACTCTAGGGACTTGAGCACAAATTCTAGACTGACACTCCAGTGCAGTGATGAGGGAGCGCTGCACTGGCGGAGGTGCTGTCTTTCAGATAAGACATTAAAGCAAGGACCCATCTGCCTTCTCAGGTGGACATAAAAGATCCCTTGGCACTATTTTGAAGAAGAGCAGGGAAGTTCTCCCTGGTGTCCTGGCCAATATTTATCCCTCAACCAACACCACACAAAAAAAAATTATCTGGTGATTATCACATTGCTGTTTGCGGGACCTTGCTGTGCACAAATTGGCTGCCGGGTTTCCTGCATAACAACAGTGACTGCATTTCAAAAGCACCTCATTGGCCAAAGCTTTTTGGGGCGTCCCGAGTTCGTGAAAGGCGCTATATAAATGCGGGATTGAGGCTGCTGTTCTATCTCAAGTGGGGTACACCAGGCTGGTCGGGATGCTCATATTCATCAGCTCTCGAGCTCCTCCCTCACCGAACCCAGCGTCCTCACAGCTCCAAGGAACTGAGCTCAAGACGGCCTTCATTACAATCGATTGAAGCTTCCAGTCTTGGAGCCGGCCCGATATTTGTGCTTTGTGATTCGGTTTAAAAGCGAGCGAAGAAAAAAAAACAAAACCCAAAGGCCGATAGGAACGGGAGGCACTGGAGTCATGGCCCTCCATCCTGAAGTGGGTCACGTTGTTGGAATGAGCCAATTTGTTGCCTCATGACTACACCGCTGCCTCCAAACTTTGTTCAAATTCCCAAAGTGGTGGTGGGGGTGGGGGTGGCAGGTTCGTCTCCTTCCACAACTCTAACGGGATATTATTAAAAGGATATTATTAAACTAGAAAGAGTGCAGAAAAGATTTACTAGGATGCTACCGGGACTTGATGGTTTGACTTATAAGGAGAGGTTGGATAGACTGAGACTTTTTTCCCTGGAGAGTAGGAGGTTAAGGGGTGATCTTATAGAAGTCTATAAAATAATGAGGGGCATAGATAAGGTAGATAGTCAAAATCTTTTCCCAAAGGTAGGGGAGTCTATAACGAGGGGGCATAGATTTAAGGTGAGAGGGGAAGAGATACAAAAGGGTCCAGAGGGGCAATTTTTTTCACTCAAAGGGTGGAGAGTGTCTGGAACGAGCTGCCAGAGGCAGTAGTAGAGGCGGGTACAATTTTGTCTTTTAAAAAGCATTTGGACAGTGACATGGGTAAGATGGGTATAGAGGGATATGGGCCAAGTGCAGGCAATTGGGACTAGCTTAGTGGTATAAACTGGGCGACATGGACATGTTGGGCCGAAGGGCCTGTTTCCATGTTGTAAACTTCTATGATTCTATTTAGAATGTCTCAGGAACACTAGGCGTGAAGCAAATGCCGTTGGGACGCTTAAAAGAACCTGGCACCAATTCTCCTTTCGGAGATTTGGCTTAAAAAAAGAGCTTCGGATTTTGCCAGCAATTCTCACCACTACCACCATCTGAGGCGGAACACATCCTGTGCACCAACTCACAATGGATCAAACAAGTGGGTGTGGGGGGGGGGGTGGGGGGAAGAGAAACAGTTCTGTTGCTCTTTTGTGATTGTTACTACACTAGAGAATAGAGCCGAGTTTAAGAGCACTCAAAATATTTATAAGATTATATATTGGTGTGAAGGCAGACAAAATATTTCCCTAGTTCCCACATCACTTCTACAGTATAACTGTGGGACCAGGTCAATTTTCCCTCCGAAATTCTGATTCCGATCAAACTCTTAAGGTACGAGGGCTGAAACTGGACGGAATGGCAGTTAAAATGGCCTATGGACTTATCCACACCCATCCGATCTTAAACTGCTCTTCTGAGCATGCGAGAGGGACACCTGGCCAGAAGGCAGTGGGGTCCTTCTTTAAATGTGCAGATAGGGCTCCGATTACATCATTGGGGTCCGACTGCAATTTTAACGATGCCGTTGTGGCTTCCCTTGCAGGCCAGAAGAAGCCCAGAAAGGTAAGTGTATTTCTTTTTTTAACGTTTCCTTGTGGGTCAGGAGGAGCAGGAGTGCTCCTCTGGGCCCCACAAGAAAACTTTGGGCCTCCCCTCGCCATGAGTTAAAATTGGAGCTATCGACTCAGTAATATGCCCAATGGTCTTTCACGCTGCAAATAACACAATGGCATCACTTTACTGTAGTACTGAGCGCACAGACTCTGGCCTGTGTTGAGTTTGAATGGGACATGGCCCCTCTGGGCTTGGGACAGAAGGAGGGAGGGTGGTGGAAATCAGCTTATGTTCTTGATTGCTATCTGGTGACCTAGGGTTGCCAACCCTCCAGGATTGCCCTGGAGTCTCCAAGAATTGAAGATTAATCTCTCTTTTGCCAATTACCGTAAATCTGTGCCCTCTGGTTATCGACCCTTTTTCCACTTTTGTCATCCATTGTCAGCATCAAGTATCCATGATAAAATTAGCTGCAAGCTGCTTTAGTTCAGCCTCAGAAATACCTCCGACTACTCTTCCCATGACAGCATGTTTTTTTTCAAGTTCTTTCAACATTTTCATTTATTAGTTATAAAAATACTGGAAATGGGGGAAAAAGGCTAATTTAGTACGTAGGGCAGTTGGAGGCAGGAGGCCATGTGATGAATTCTCCAGGAACAGGTCCAACCAGAGTCGGTAATGCTATGGTGACCCCTCTGTGGACATTGGAGTGGGTTGGGTTTGTGATGCCCCCCACAGTCGAGATACCTGCCAGCGCTCGCCGGCCACGTACACAGACGCAGAATGGCCATTTGGGTAAGGTGCCAGAGCATCGCCAGTGCCTGTAGCTCTTCAACCCGACCTCAAGTCACTTGCCTTCAGGAAAAGGCAGAAATATGGGGAAGGAGACAGGCAAATTCCCTGAAACCGTGCCCACGTTTCATGGGAGAGTAATTCCACATTTTGGGAAAAAGGCACAAGTCTTCCTGTTTTAAGATCCCAGCGATAAATCAGAGATACAAACACTCCTGGGTGGTACTTGCAGTCCCCAAACGGCACATGTCAGCAGTTGGTGTCTCTCACACTTAAAATCATCTACAGGTGGTTTAAACTGAACGTTTCAGAAATGGTAGCACCAGACGATAATAAACTAAAATATTTTATATTAAATTGTGCCCTTGAGGCTCTTTGAAATAGATCCAGGCAAAACAAAGCTAAGTGTTTTTTTAAAAAAAACTTTTGGGCCATTTTTGAATGAGTAAAAACATCTAAGGTTTCAATTAAATGATGCTTGGCCCAGTGTGCATTTTATAAAAATCATTTTTATTCTGAAATATAACCTCCTCGACAACTGCAGTCATATTCCGGATATGTAGATAAGATTTAATAAATATTTGGCTAAAATGGGAGATTTTTTTTTAAAGTTAAGATTTCTATTTTACAGCAGATACCAATTGCGTCAGCCGTGTTTCAGTAGGTAGAACTCTTGCCTCTGGGTTTAAGTCCCCACGCCAGAGACTTGAGCACAAAATCCAGGCTGACACTCCCAGTGCAGCACTGAGGGGGTGCGGCACTGTCGGAGGTGCCCTCTTTTGGATGCGATGTTAAACCGAGGCTCTGCCTGCCCTCACAGGTGGATGTAAAAGATCCCACAGCGCTATTTCAAAGAGGAGCCAGGGGAGTTCTTCCCGGTGTCCTGGCCAATATTTATCCCTCAACCAACACCTAAGAACAGATTATTTGGTCATTATCTCATTACTGTTTGTTGGACCTTGCTGTGCGCAAATTGGCTGCCGCGTTTTCCAAATTACAACAGTTAGAGGGCAGACGGGGCCTCGGTTTAACGTCTCATCCGAAAGACGGCACCCTCCGCCATTGCAACACTTCCTCAGTACTGCCTAAGTTATGCGCTCAAGTCTCTGGAGTGGGGACCCACAACCTTCTGACTCAGAGGGGAGGGTGCTGCCCACTGAGTTACGGCTGACAGAGAGAGGGAGAGCGCTGGACGGCACTTCCAGCTGGTCGAGGGTGAACGTGACGTCACAAATGAAGAGAAACAAAAACAGTGTTCAGAAAAGAAAAAGAGTGGTACGTGGAGTCTGATCCATCTCATATGCTGGAAATATTCTGCTTACATCAAGAGCCAAATATGGTTTTATTTCTCAGAGAAGAATTAAAATTTTAAGATGGGCATGAAACTGTTCCAAGCGCGAGGAGTGTGTGGGAAACGGGGGTGATTTGGCTGCCAGTGATCAACCACAGCCTGGCAATGAGCATTGCAACCCCCTGCTCCCTCAGAAACTTCAAAGCTTTGCTGAGGGATTCCAATCCGCTGCATTCTCCCACCGACACCATCCAGAGACAGGGGAGGCTTGTTCCTTAACCTCTTTTTTTGGGTGGGGTGGGGTTTGTAGAAGGAGACCGTCACAATGGAAAATAGTGATTTTTTTGGAAACTAACACGAAGGCTTGTTAAGAGGAGTAAGAAGCAACTGAAACCTCACAAGAACAAGGGCACATCCAAGTAGAAAGCGTTGAGGTTGAAGAGGGCATCAGAAGCTGTCCTAGGAGTGGGGGAGTGGTAGGAAGAGGGGACATGGAATCATACAGCACAGAAGGAGGCCATTCAGCCCATCATACCTGTGGCAGCTCTTTGAAAGACCTATCCAATTAGTCCCACTTGCCTGCTCTTTCCCCATAGCCCTACAACTTTTTCCCTTACAAGTATATATCCAATTCCCTTTTGAAAGTTACTACTGAATCTGCTTCCACTGCCCTTTCTGACAGGTCATTCCAGATCATAACAACTGGCTGGGCAAAAAGATGGTCTCTTCGCCCCTCTGGTTCTTTTGCTATCGCCCATTTGAAAAAAAATTGGATATTGGGGGCGGGGTTGGACAGATACAAGTCCCACTTTAGTCCCCTCCCTTCACTGGTTGCGCTGAGGCATAGAAGGCGGCAACTGGTTGGCAGGCAGCAGACAATCAATGTAGTACGATGGTATCATAAACTGTGAGAATGAAGCCCAAATGATAGGCATATCACCTCCCAAACCCGCGACCTCCACCGCCTGGAAGGTCAAGGGCAGCAGGTGCATGGAAACACCACTAACCTTCAAGTTCCCCTCGAAGTCACACACCATCCCGACTTGGACATGTTCCTTCATGGTCGCTGGGTCAAAATCCTGGAACTCCCTACCTAACAGCGCTGTGGGAGTATCCTTGCCACACGGACTGCGGCGGCTCACCACCACCTTCTCAAGGGCATCTAGAGACGGGCAATAAAATGCCAGCGATGCCCTTGAGAAGGTGGTGGTGAGCCGCCGCAGTCGTTGTGACGAGGATACTCCCACAGCGCTGTTAGGTAGGGAGTTCCAGGATTTTGACCCAAAAAAACCCTAAAACTGGGAGATTATGCCGTGTAATCACCAGATGCCTACGATATTCATGTTGTACAGGGTTATTGGTCTTCTGACATTGTAGGTTACTGAACATCAAGGAACCTCACAGGATAATGGGTTAAAGAAGAAAGAAAGACTTGCATTTATATAGCGCCTTTCACGACCTCAGGACGTCCCAAAGTGCTTCAATGAAGTACTTTTGAAGTATCGTCATTATTGTAATGTCGGAAATCTATTAGATGGTGAAAAGTAGAAAAAGAAACAATTCCCCATGTAACATAATCCTCACTAGCAATTTGTAGAGAGAGAACACAAGCTGCATCTGAACAGACTACTCATTCAACCAAACAACACTGAACCATCTATGTTGCTTGTTCCTAAACAGTCACCCATTAACACCAGCTGGTACAGCCTTCAGCATTCCCAGTCTCACAATAGTTGCATACTTGTTAATGTGTTAGCCATGGCTCTGTGGTAGCACTCTCGCCTGAGTCAGAAGGTTGAGGGTTCAAGTCTCACTCCAGAGACTTGAGCACATAATCTGGGCTGACACTCCCAGTGCGGTTCTGAGGGAGTGCTGCACTGTCGGAGGTGCCGTCCTTGGGATGAGACATTAAACCGAGGCCCCGTCTGCCCTCTCAGGTGGACGTAAAAGATCCCAGGGCACTATTTTGAAGAAGAGCAAGAGGGTTCTCCCCGGTGTCCTGGCCAATATTAATCCCTCAATCAACATCACTAAAACAGGTGATCTGGCCATTATCACATTGCTGTTTGTGGAACCTTGCCATGTGCAAATTGGCTGCCGTGTTTCTTTATGTTACATGTCAAAAAGTACTTCATTGGTTGTGAAATGCTTTGGGACGTCCAGGGGTCATGAAAGGCACTATATAAATGCAAGTTCTTTCTTGTAGAACACGTGGTCTTGCTTTTGTTTAAAAAAAACCTCAAGTATGCAAACAATTCTGCAGTATGACGATCGCAGTACACACAGAATATGTCGCAAGTCAGGCTTGTTAGGGCCGGGTACTCACTGACGGGGAACACGTGCAATTTCGGAAACAGTGGTAGTCATGAAAGGGTTAAACGGACGGATCGGACTGCAACACGGGACATGGTTTATTGACCAATCAGTAAAACCATCTTCTGTGGTTTGGAGATTTAATTCAGTGTGCAACTCGTGTTTAGCCAAACAAAACATCCTTTGTTACGAGTACCTTTCAAGGGAAGACTTCAATTGACAAGAAACAAAAAGAATAAGCCAACACTGTATTTGAAAATGCCTGACAGTTTGCATAGATTTGCATCAGGAAATGCAGCCCAAGGGGATTATGTGTTTTTTTCTCCCTCTACATAAGGTATCGTGTTCAGTCTTGTCAAATCAAGTGCAGCGGAGTGTCGGCTCCCGTTTAATCCGCTACCTTTTACTAGATTGTTCAAGTATTCCTCTGGGATGAGTGACAGTTACCGTATTAGTCAGAATATAAGAGGTTTTTGTGGTTAATTTGGTCGTTAAAGAAACAAATAAGTTTTCAACTCACTGAATAGTTAACCGAATAGTTAAATTCAGAGGCTAGGCTCAATTTTCAGTCAAACTCCAATCCAGAACTGAAACCAAGCTCATCTCCACAACTCACTGTGAAACTGGAGTTAAAATCAAGGGGCACAGCCAATGCTACAGGCTCCAACAGTACCATCTCAAAGCTCCAAACTGCTTTACTCATCCCCCACCTGATCCGTGCTCTACTCTCCACTACTGGTCCCCAAGCCTGGTCGAGGATCTATACTCTGCTACTGTTCCCCACCTATCTGGTTTCACAAGGTGCTGGGACGCCCACAGCAAAGGTCAGAAGACAAATCGGGGTAGAGACAACGACCTTAATGCGCTTCTGTCATCTGACTTTTGCAAGGGTGGACCAAGGGACAGTTCCACAAAATAGATCAGAAGTTCTCTCCGTTCTTCCTGCACTTCCATTAGTTTGACAGCGGGGAGGTGACCAGTTCTCTTCTGCTTATCCTGCCCTGGATATTTTTCAATCGGAGGAGCCCAAATCTGGGACGTGTAAGCATTTGAGCAATGAGGAGGTCCTAGGCAGGGCAAAGTTGCAGACTAAGTTAAAGAATGGCGATTTGTGGTCGATCAGTCAATACATTTGGGTTGTTGCAGGTTGTTGACGCAAAGAGCGGCTTCAGAAATTCAGTGCTTTAAAAATATACTTAAACTCTAATTTTAATGGATCCTGCCTTTCTTATAAGTACAGTCAATGTGTCAAGTTATGAATAATCCACATATAACGTGTCAGCCAAGGCTCAGTTGGTAGCACTCTCGCTTCTGAGCCAGAAGGTTGTGGGTTCAAATCTCACTCTAGGGACTTGAGTACAAAATCTAGGACCTCGCTGTGCACAAATTGGCTGCCGCCTTTCCTACATTACAAGTGACTATACTTCAAAAGTACTTAATAGGCTGTAAAGTGCTTTGGGACGTCCCGAGGTCGTGAAAGGGGCTGGAAAATCCAAGTTCGTTCTTTCTCCTTATAGATCCTAAATTTGCCTTTTACTCCTATATCAAGAAGTTCACACAGTGTGATCAAGGATGAAATGGATTTTCAGATAGTGTAATGGAGGCAAAAACCCTGGAATCACTTAATAAACAATTAGATATTTCAAAGGGGGGATATGAGGGTCTTCCTGGATGAACAACCTTCCTCATCCGTAATTATCTTGACATAGGCACTGCACAATAATATTACATTTTACATTCAAAGAGTACTTAGTAGCACTGCTCAATTGCACCCATATTACAATGATACAGTATAGACCACGTACAGGCGTGTATAATAATATATTACATTACAACAAACTTGTAAAATGTCCTAAGGCGCTTCACAGGAGCGTAACCTGACCAAAAATTGACACCGAGCCAAAGAAGGAGCTATTGGGACAGGCGACCTGATGCTCGGTCAAAGAGGTAGGTTTTAAGCAGCATCTTAAAGGTGGAGAGAGAGAGATGGAGCGGCGAAGAGATTTAGGGAGGTGATTCCAATGCTTAGGGCCCAGATGTCTAAAGGCAAGGTCGTCAATGGTGGGGCGAAGGAAATGGGGGATGCACAAGAGGCCAGTGTTGGAGGAATGCAGACCTCTTGGGGGGTTGTAGGGCTGGAGGAGGTTACAGAGGTAGGGGGGAGTGTGGCCGTGGAGAGATTTGTACATTAGTACAGTACAGGTTGCAGTGCATAAGTTTTACAATGGAGTAAGCTAACCAAGACTAAAATATATAGCAGCAAGTTAAGGACTTCTTAAACAAACTTACCCAAAATTTGATTCATTCTATATCTAGAATGCAACTATTGGACAAATGAGCTACAAGGAGAAAAAAGGGTCAAAAATAATGGGCCATAATTTGCTGGCAAAATAACGGCAAGTTTAATGGCAATTTGTGGCGAGGAAGAGATACCCCGTGAATTGCGAATCGCCACAAATTGCTGGACGATTTGCGCCTCTCTGCAGTTAGTCTCGTGAAAGCGGGAGCTCGCCCTCAACCTCTCAATGAGTTTCAAGAAATTGCTGCATTTGCGCATTAATTACCCATTAAACGCGGAAATTAGGGCCGGTACTTAATAGCGTAAGGACCCTTTTAATGAGATTCATGTTCCTGCAATGGCACTGATACCTCTTCCACCCAGAAAGGGAACAATTGAAACTGTGGAGTCTCATCCTGCAGGTAGCAAATTGTTCTTACAGATTTATAAAACGTATTAATTTTTATTACTACTTTTCCTTTCAGTCTCTTTTTTTCTCTCTCTTAATCCAATCTTTCTTTCCCTCTCTTTATGTGTCTAATTTGACTGTAATTCACCCTATTTCCTACTCTGTTGTTCCTCTGTTTCTTTCTCAAATCTTGAATTGGTAAGGGAGATGGACTTTTGGTTCTGTCGCTCACCAAGGTCCCAGCTGCCCCATTGACCTCGCCGTTATCAGCTCGCACGTCTAGCCCAAAAAAACAACTAACCGGGCACGTCATGAAATGCCTCACTCCAGCAAATTCTAGGCCAATATATTTAAAGCTGCTACAATTTTACATACGTCACGCGTTTGCTTGGGGTCAGCTCCTGCTGTGGAGATTTACAGCAAGCTGGGGGTGGAGTCAAGGAAAGTGTCGGCCTCGGCAAAGGAGAGAGAGATAAAATTTGGTGTTGACAAGCCATGCTTGGTCAGACTTGGGTCTGCACTAAGAAAACGGCAGCACATAACAGAAGAGGGTGCGTATGGTGTCAGTTTGGGTACAGTAGCGCAGTGTTTATGTTTTTGGACCTGTAATCCAGAGAATGCGAGTTCAAATCCCACCATGGCAGTTTGAGGATTTGAATTCAGTTTGGTATTAGTTAAAGTGACCATGAAGCTGTCGGATTGTCGTAAAACCCCAACTGGTTCGCTACTGTCCTTTTAGGGAAGGAAACCTGCCGCCCTTACCATGACTCCAGTCCCACATCGACATTGTTGACTCTTAACTGCTCTCTGAAGTGGCTGAGCAAGCTCACTAAGATGTTCAAAGGATGTGGTCCATCTTCTCAAGGGCAACTAGGGATGGACAATAAATGCCGGCCTTGCCAGCGACACCCACATCCCGAGAACGAATAAAACAAATACAATTTTTTTTTTGCACTGGTCAACTTCAAAGCTCTCGGAATTGTGTGTGGAAATACGCATCTGTCAAGGTAAGTGTTTGACTTTTGTATTCAGCACTTCCCAACTGCACAAAGCAGTTAT
Organism: Heptranchias perlo; assembly: GCF_035084215.1. NCBI lineage: Eukaryota > Metazoa > Chordata > Chondrichthyes > Hexanchiformes > Hexanchidae > Heptranchias > Heptranchias perlo. The sequence goes on from NC_090364.1 coordinate 5,159,337, forward strand.
TGCGGATGTTAAACAGGTTAACTGAATTTACTGATGACTTCGGGGCTCCCGCAGTAACTCACTTACTGTAGAAGTACAGGGAGCCCCTGATGTTGATTTAATCCTTCCAGCAATTGGTCGAATACTCTATTGACAAAAAAAAAATAATCACCTGGAATGTCCCTCATCTGCCTCTTTGACATTTGCCGCATTGCCTCCTTTGTACTGTTCCAGTTTTACAACACGCTGCTCTATTTGTGGAGACGGAGCATCACATTATTCCCCCCGGAGCAAAGTCCAATGCCCCCTGATGCCTCAGACTTTTCAACAAACATTCAATAAACGCAAGAGGGGGAGGAAAAAAAAATAATGTACTTACCCACAATACTCCTCATCTAGAGCAGCCCTCTTTCCCACCAAGCTGTCCCTTTCTTTCTTTCTTTGTTTTCCCTGTGCATTAAACTTCACCTGATTGCAAACCCATTATGTTGCTGCCAGATGGAGTGTTGCTCCCATCATCCTTTGCATTAACAAGGAGGTTGCCCAAAGGGTGCCGGACAGTGGAGCTGATAATCGATATTCCAGCACAGGCTGGAAAAGCCACTGTTACAAACAGGCCTGTCACTTCAGCTTACTGTCAAGTGAGTGTGTTGTGAATAATCCGATTATTGCAATTTATTCAATACACAAAGCTGATTTGTGCATGTATTATTACAGATTTATTCACAAAATTTTTCGTTTACCAGAAACTATAGGAATTTTTTCAACATTCATACATGTCGTCCCTGTTCGTTAAAATTTCTCTCGCAAAAGTGCAGTGCAGAAAAACTCACATGCTGGTTACTCATTAGTGAGATAAATGGTATCCCTCCCACTGCCATGTATTGTAAACTCTCACTTTCATTTGTTAAATTAACACGTTTTATTGAAGTATTTGTTGCCACTATCCTTAAACCTCTCTCCCCTCCTTTAAGGCCCTCCTTAAAACCTACTTCTTTGACCAAGCTTTTGGTCACCTGTTCGAATATCTCCTTGTGTGGCTTGGTGTCAATTGTTGTCTGACAATGGCCCTGTGAAACGCCTTGGGACATTTTACTGTGTTAATGGCGTGATATAAATGCAAGTTGTAGCTGTTGTAGTTGTACTGGGTGTAAAGTATGTTTAATGGTCGAAGAATTTTTTCTTCTTGGTCCCTAAGGTTTGGTTGGACTGGCCAAGCTTTTGGCCACCTGTCCTAATATCTCCCTATGTGGCTCCTGTTGGCGAGGGGGCTGCTATCCTCGGGCTTAATCCCCCTCCCTATTTTCTCCTCCTGGGAGGTTGTGCAAGTGTTGTAGGGTGGAGTGGAAAGGGTACATACTCCGTTTAGAACTAGACCACAGCATAAGTTCATTTTAAAAATATAGATCTGGTAACTAAAGACTAGGTAGCTGTCTCTGCAGCGAGGCGAGGACGTAGTTAGGACCCAGTCCCGCTAATTCTCTGCTAGGCCTCTATTTCAGCTTGAGGATGAAATGCTGGCAGACTGCCCGCTCCTCCCTGTGCACCTCTCCCATTGGTTGACCAGAGCGACACGGTTGGTGATCATGTCGTGACGCTCTCTGAGGTGCTGTCCGACAGCACAGAGCGGCAGTTCTCAAGCCCAACCCATGCTTCAGACAAGACGTGCAGCCTTCGTGGACCAACTGTTCTGCCCTCCAGCTGACTAACCTAACCTCATTAACCCATGACTTCATCTCAACTGCTACACAAAATACTTCTAAACAAGTTTAGAGTTGCAATATGCATTGTGTCCTTGTGAAAGAGAGAAGTGCCTTTCTTAACAGGTTAAAATTGGTACAAAATATTCAGCCTGGGCTTTGATTAATGGTGGGGTACCTTCAAGAAACCAAATAAGTTCCATCTTTCTTCGTGTGATGATTAATGATCTGAATTTGGATTAGCAAACACTAAAATATGTTGCTGAGGCTACAATATTTGGAAATAAATCATTTTTTCAGATTGTCTTAAGGGCAAGTTTGATGTGTTTGCTGAATGATTTGAAGGGAATGAGATGGTTTCCATTTTTTTTTCATTACAAATTTTTTAAAAAAAAGTTTGGTAATAAGGGCCTTGTAGATGGCAAATACTTCTGCTGGGAAGAGAGAAGGAACAGAGTTGCATTCATATTACACCTTTCATATCCTTGGAACATTCCAAAGCACTTCACAAGCAATTGATCACTTTTGAAATGCTGTCACTGTTATGTAGGAAACCATGGCAGCCAAACTGTGCACAGCAAGATCTCATAAACATAGTAACATTAGGAACGAATAGGCCATTCAGCCCCTCGATCCTATTCCGTCATTCACTTAGATCATGGCTGGTCTGTACCTCAACTCCGTTTTCCTGCCGTTGCTCCATATCTCTGATACCCTTACCGAGCAAAAATCTATCGATCTTAGTCCTGAAAGCTCCAATTGTCCCCCAGCATCTACAGCCTTTGGGAAGTTGGGGGGTGGGGGGGGGAGAAAGAGAGAGAGTTTTCCAAATTTCCACCACCCTTTGTGAGAAAAACAGCTTCCTGATTTCACTCCTGAATTTTAAGATTATGTCTGCCTGTTCCTGAATCCCCCAGCAGAGGAAATAGTTTCTGCCCTATCGAATCCTTTTAACGTTTTAAACACCTCAATCAGATCAAGATAACAACAAGATTAACATTGGCCAGGACAGCAGAACTCCCCTGCTCTTCTTTTGAATAGAGTCAGGGAATCTTTTATGTCCATCAGAACAGGCAGATGGGGCCTCGCTTTAACATTTCTTCCAAAAGGTGGCACTCAGACAATACAGCACTCCCTCAGCACTGCACTGAAGTGAAACACACCGTCCAAAGATTGCAAAGAATGTAAACATGGAGAGGTCAGAAGAGGAGCAAACATTCATTCTAACCCTCCTGTGTATATACGCTCAGGTACAACATTTTTTAAAGGCATACAGCTAAAGCTCCTTAGTGTATACGAAGCCGCAGTACTACAGAGTAGCTGTGCCTTTAAGGAGCTAATGGAACCCATGTTCAAATGGTTCATTACCTTCACCAAGAACTACTTGCACTTATTAAGGCAGAAAATCCCAAAGTGCTTCACTAAAATAAGGTGGGAGACAACAGACAAAAGTAGGAGTTCGGGAGGGGTTGGGAGGGATGGCGGCAGTGATTAAAAGCCTGGTTGAAGAGGTCGGTTTCGAGTCGGTGGGGAGACGTGTAGTAGAGAGCTGGGGGGTGAGGGGGATACAAAATCGACCAAGGCCGGAGGAGATTGCAGAGGTAGGGTGCGCAAGGCCTTGATGGGACGTACTGGGGTAGATTTCCAACTTGCCGCCCAGGGTTAAAACTGCTGCTGGAGACCTGCCGCCTGCTGTAAAAACCGGCCAATTCCATTGAATTCAATGGAAATAAAAATTGTGCTGACCTGCAATGCCAGTTTTACGCCTTGGCGTCAAGTTGGAAAATCCACCCCATTAACAAGGACAAGGATTTTGAAGTCAATGCATTGGGGTATTTGACACATTGAGGTAGCACCGTGGCAAGTAGCAGGTACATTTACTAAACTACGCTCGGCTTGTCACATGATAAGGAGCTGGGTTAAGATGATCTTACAAAACTGCATTCAATGCTGAGATTTTATTGACTGGGTTCCGCCATTATTTCATCACAAGACTTTCTATGCCATTTAGTTAACTTAAGAAAGTGCTGGTCTTATTACTGATGATTTATGTTCTCATACAGATCAGCCATTACACCCAGTGTGCTTGCCAGGTCATTATCACATAGCTGTTTGTGGGAGCTTGCTATGAGCAAATTGGCTGCCGAGTTTCCTACATTACAACAGTGACTACACTTCAAAAGTACTTCATTGGTTGTAAAGCGCTTCGGGACATCCTGAAGTCGTGAAAGGTGCAAGTCTTTCTTTGTTGCAAACAACCTTCCAAACACTGCCCTCTGGACTAGGGTGTCTGCTGTTACGTCTTTAAGCCGTGTCTTTGATCGGATTCGCACACTTATTTTTAAAACTGTGGTAACACAGGGTTTGTTGTTTCTGCTTAACCTCACCTTTTGTTGCATTGGAAGCGTATTTGTCGGTGGTTTGGTTCCAGGTATTAATTCTCATATTTTTAACTTCAGCCTGATCTGATAAGTGTGATTTATTCACCTCCTACGGAAGACGTGTGAAGGGTAAGTCGTAGCAGCAATGACTTATTGTCAACCAAGAAAAACTGCATTGGGGTATAACATAAAGTCACATGTAACCTAAAACAACGGGTCGAATTGGATGCTTATTTTCAAAAAAAAACCAGACAGCGTTACAGATTTAGCTGTTCCTGATGGTCTTCACATGCACGACAGATTATTTCATTGCATTAGCTTATTTGTTTTATTACTTTAAAAAAATACTCCTGAAATTCACACTGTCTGTAAAAACTGGTTCCTTTTCTTTCAGATGCATTGAATAGAACACGACAGAAACTGGAGATTGCACAGGAAACCATTTCAGACTGTGAGATTTGAGCGTAGCTACTGTTTAAACACAGTGCAAAGTTAAAGGGATTGGCGGGGGTGGGGGAACAGAGAAAGAGTTAGCAGAGAGCTTAAAGCAGCCAGGGAACAAAATATTTATATAATATTTTATACAGATAGGAGAGATTGAGATTTAGATATAGATTATATATAATATTTAATGTATATATATTTCCTTTATTACAACAGTGACTACACTTCAAAAGTAATTCATTGACTGTGAAGAGCTTTGGGACGTCCTGAGGTCATGAAAGGCGCTATATAAATGCAAGTTCTTTCTTTTCTTTACATATTTGTACAAAATTAATGGTGTCCATTAACAAAGACGGAAAAGGATCTGGATCTGATTATTGTCCATTCACTGAAAGTATCCGATCGAGGTGAAGCTATTGTCAGCAAGGCTAATTGTGTACAAAACATCCGATTATAAGTTGAAACAAGTTATTCTAACTTCTTGCACAACATTTCAAATAACGTGCACAGTTTTGGGCAATCTACCTTAAAAGGAACATAAACAAGTTGAAAAGAGCTCAGTGAAGAGCAATAAAGGGATGATTGTGACATTTACTGCTCTAAATTATGACTCCATAGTTGAACGAGTTTTTATTGTGGAAAAGATTAAGTGGAGATATGATCCAAGTTTTAACAAGGTTGATAGGAGCAGATAATGTGGATACAAGCAAATTATTTATCTGAGCTGCAAGCGAACAACTACAGGATGGAAGTACAGAATTAACAGGTCTCAAGCAAGACTTGAGCTGAGAAGGAATTTCTTTCACCATAGAACCTAATGGGCAGAAAGGACTCCCAGCTTAATGCAATTAATGCTGTTAAAGAGGTTGGGAAAGAATTTATGAGTCAATGGATTGTAAGTGTTCTGTGAAGGAATGGGACTGATGGGTCAAACAGTCTGGTGCCATGCTTTCTTGTGCCTTTTCACCCAGATTATGAATTAATCACTAATAGCAGTCATTAACAATCACCCATTGCACTTTTCACCCCTTCTCTCACCCGCCTACATTGCCGCTTGTCTACTCGAAGGGGTTAGAATGCTTCTCTACATCAGCTGATGAAATGCACATTAACATGGGATAGGTTGGTCATTACCCCTTTCCTGCTGCTGGAGGTGTACCTAGCACTAACTGGCAGAGTAACGCTACATCAGACCACAAGTAGCAATGAAAGTTTTCTGTTGGCTCCCTGGACTTGCTACAAGTGACCAAGGTTTTGAGCAGGCAAGGGCACTGAGCTGTGAGCAAACAACTAGAGGACAGAAGTACAATTAATGCTGTTAAAGAGGGTCGTAGAATTCCAGGGCTTGCCTGTGGGTGTGGTCTCAGATGTTGAACCTGAGAAAAATATCATAGCATCATAGAAAGGTTGCAGCACGGAAGGAGGCTATTCGGCCCATCGAGTCCACGCCAGCTCTATGCAAGAGCAATCCAGCTAGTCCCACTCCCCCGCCCTATCCCCTTAGCCCTGCAAACTTTTTCCTTTCAAGTACTTATTCAGTTCCCTTTTGAAGTTCATGATTGAATCTGCCTCCACCACCCCCTCGGGCTGTGCATTCCAGATCCTAACCACTCACGAGTAAAACACAACAGAGGGGCTCCTCCTGAAACGTTAATCTATCGTTCACTTTCAGATGCTGACTGACCCACGGAGCATTCTAGAGCTTTGTTTCTTTCCCTCTTTGAAGGTGCAACATGCTCCAGTCTGTGTGCCAACTCCAATCAAGAGTTGCCCAACCACTCTGCCTGAAGGCTCACGAGACATTTAAGGACTTAAATGGGATCAGGTTAAAAAGGTTTAACTTACACGATAGGACATGCAACTCCTTCACCCTATCCAAGAAGTTCTCTGAACCTATGCGATGGCTTCAAGGCAAATCACATCACTATGAAAAGAAAATAAATCACAGGTAATACAATGCTCAGAGATAATGATGCTGTTATGCCACAATATCTACACGCACGCCTCAAAACACAGTTTGTTTCTAATTCAGATAAGCCCATCCACACAGTCTGTTTATTGTGAGGTTGCTCTTTGTGTATGTGTTCCCTTTGGGGAAGGGTGCAGTTATATGGTCACTTCAGTCCAGGAGTGGTGTTAGATGCAACAACAACTTGCATTTATATAGCACCTTTAACGTAGTAAAAGTCCCAAGGCACTTCACAGGAGTGTTATCAAACAAAATTTCACACTGAGCCACGTAAGGAGATATTAGGACAGGTGACCAAAAGCTTGGTCAAAGAGGTAGATTTTAAAGGAGCATCTTAAAAGGAAGAGAGAAGGGTGGAGAGGTTTAAGGAGGGAATTCCAGAGCTTAGGGCCTAGGCAGCTGAAGGCACGGCCGCCAATAGTGGAGCGATTAAAATCGCACAAGAATGATGAGTCAACATGGGTGATATAACGTGACAATGCCAAAAAATATTTTGAAGGATCTTCGGAGTGATGTAGAAGTGGCTGTACAAGTAGAGATTCAGGTCCAAACTAGAAGGTCGGTGTGGTGATGGTCCGGGCTTGAAATCTGTTGAGGAAGCCCAGTTTAAAAAGATGACAAGATAGTTTGCTCCCTTAAATGTGAATGCTGGCACAGCAGGCCAGTAGAGGTGGTTTTTAATGAGGATATTACACTATACTGAAATATACAAACTGGGGCTCAGAACAAGCTTCAGGTGGTACACAAAACCAAAAACAAGTGCCCCCGATTGGCTGGTTGAGAGGTGTGCTTAGTGAAATCTCAACAGATTTCGAACCCAAATCAAGTCGTTGGGAAATCCCTCCATGGCCTTGCCCTCTCTGTATCTGTAACCTCCTCCAGCCCTACGCTCCTCCAATTCTGGTCTCTTGCGCATCCCCGATTTCCATCGCTCCACTATTGGCGGCCGTGCCTTCAGCTGTCTAGGCCCTAAGCTCTGGAATTTCCTTCCTAAACCTCTCCGTCTCTCTACCTCTCTCCTCCTTTAAAACGCTCCTTAAAACCTACCTCTAAGACCAAACTTTTGGTCACCTGTCCTAGTACTTCCCTATGGGGCTTGGTGTCAAATTATGTTTGAGAAGGCTCCTGTGAAGCGCATTGGGATGTTTTACTACATTCAAGACGCTATATAAATGCGAGTTGTTATTGAAATACTTCGGCATTAACTCTTGAACTAAATAATAAACCTTTGCCACTTTTTTTGTGTATGATGTTCTAGACACTATCAGGGTCTCAACTATTGAGGGTAGTAAGCTAAGATAATATATAAATGCTGGTTTATGATGCCATATGTGGTCTTACAGAGATGGATCACCCCATGAAAGAGTGAAATCAGTGCAGTGGCACCCAGCTAAAGAATGTTTTGAGACCTATGGCTGCCTCAGCAACTACCATCCTGCTGCCCCTCTCCTTAGTATTCTGCATATTGAGGAAATAAAGGAACTACTTTTGCTAAGAAAAAGAGGGGGCAGCTGAGGCTGAGCTCTGGGGTCACTGTCCATTGAACAAAGCTAAGCAAGATTTGTCTTGCAAACAGAACAATTTCTGAACCACCCCCACCCTGTGATAGAAGATCCATCTTCTCAAGAGTATCGCATCCATTCACTGTGTACATGAACCTCAGCTTCCACACCATCTCTCTGCGCAGATATTGAACCAAGAGGATTGACTGCACCATCTGAAGTGTTTAGGCAAAGGGACTGGGAACCATTTTTTCCTTTGTTAGCAATTGTGATTGTTGTAGTAGTGTTTCTGCAGAGACATGCAGCCTGGAGGCAGACAAGATCTTGGAAATCCAGTAAAGGTTAACCATCCCAATCTTAGTTTCACTTTGCTTATGTTTCATTTAGATTTAGAGTTCAAGGAACTTGCATCCAGTTCCCTTCAAATCAATGCCTCCTCTTTGTTGAGAGTTTGTTAAGAGATTGCAATCTTTAATATGACAGAACATTCGCTCCCGAGTTCACTATTTCAAAAGTCAAAATAAAACTTGATCGAATACTGACTCCGATATTGCTAGATCATGGTGCTAGGAGATTGATGTGAAGTGGGCTCGTGAAACGTATTTATAGGTACTGAAATGGTGGTTGCCATGAGCTCCAGAATACAGAAGTAGCATTCTGTAGAAACTTTGGCCTAATGCTAATATGCTCCATTAGGTCAAGAATCATTCTGATGATGCTCCAAGAGAGATCTGAAAACATACGCCTATAAGCTGAAGATCCTGTACTGACTCCAGTTGAGATTCTCCAATATTAATTTCAAAGCCTCAGCTTTGGGAAGCTGAGCAGGATCTGTCAGGTTGTAGCCTTTACAGCTTTTTATGAGACACAACTGGCTCATGAGAGCTCTAAGTAGTGGCAGATGTTAAGCCTCAAGGATCTGCAATCGCAGAAAGGAATTTCAAACAATCTGGTGTTCAAGTGAGACCTTATTCCGGTAGACTTTTTTCTTTGACCTGGTACCTCAATACGTCTGGTGTTGCAGATAAACAACCATATGGAAATAATGCATTCTTGAGGTCCATGTCATCTGGCCAGTTTATAAGACAAAATTGCTTGAATGGTTTAGAGCTTTCCTTTCTAACTAACCCTTTGAACAACATTTGCACATCGCAGCCAGGATAGAAACTCTTTCTTTTGGAACCATAATTCTTTAGGAAACCATAAAGGTAACAAAAATGTCAGACTGTTTCAGAGATCAGAAAAGAATATTATCTTCCTTCTTCACAGGCTCCTCATCCTTTGAATTTAGTTAAACAGGATATAGAGGCACAAGGTGCAAAACAGATTGACAAGGATGATATCAGAACGGAGGTTATAAGTATCAGGAAATACTGAACAGGCTGGGGCTCATTCCTCCAGAAAAGAGAAAGCTGAGGTGTTACCTCAGATCTTTAAAATTAGGAAATTGCGGGGGGGGGGGGGGGGGGGGTCCAAAACTAGGGGCCATAAATATAAGATAGTCACCAATAAATCCAAGGAATTCAGAAGAAACTTCTTTACCCAGAGTGGTTAGAATGTGGAACTTGCTACAAGGAGTAATTGAGGCGAATTATAGGGTAGGTGCATTTAAGGGGAAGCTAGATAACTACATGAGGGAGAAAGGAATAGGATATGCTGACAGGGTTAGATGAAGTAGGGTGGGAAGAGACTCGTGTGGAGCATAAACACTGGCATAGACCAGTTGGACTGAATGGCCTGTTTCTGTGCTGCAAATTCTATGTAGTTGGTTCTCCATGTGCAAATGAATCAGATCTCTTGTCCAGCTGGGAAGCAGCTTCTGTAAATAGTGATCTTTGCTGTTTCTGACTGCACGTGAGATAAGTTCTAACATCCACCTCAGTTCTTTATGGGGATACAACAATCAGGGCAATGATTGTGGGGAGTTGTTCACCCTCCATTTGTAAAGCTACAACATTCCTTATAAAGTGAAGGGCAAGGCTGGTAGAAGTAGGGAACCTTGGATGACTCGGGAGATTGAGGCCCTAGTCAAAAAGAAGAAGGATGCATATGACATGCATAGGCAGCTGGGATCAAGTGGATCCCTTGAAGAGTATAGAGATTGCCGGAGTAGAGTTAAGAGAGAAATCAGGAGGGCAAAAAGGGGACATGAGATTGCTTTGGCAGATAAGGCAAAGGAGAATCCAAAGAGCTTCTACAAGTACATAAAGGGCAAAAGAGTAACTAGGGAGAGAGTAGAGCCTCTTAAGGATCAACAAGGTCATCTATGTGCGGAACCACAAGAGATGGGTGAGATCCTGAATGAATATTTCACATCGGTATTTACGGTTGAGAAAGCCATGGATGTTAGGGAACTTGGGGAAATAAATAGTGATGTCTTGAGGAGCGTACATATTACAGAGAGGGAGGTGCTGGAAGTCTTAACGCGCATCAAGGTAGATAAATCTCCGGGACCTGATGAAATGTATCCCAGGACGTTATGGGAGGTTAGGGAGGAAATTGCGGGTCCCCTAGCAGAGATATTTGAATCATCGACAGCTACAGGTGAGGTGCCTGAAGATTGGAGGGTAGCAAATGTTGTGCCTTTGTTTAAGAAGGGCGGCAGGGAAGAGCCTGGGAACTACAGACCGGTGAGCCTGACATCTGTAGTGGGTAAGTTGTTAGAGGGTGTTCTGAGGGACAGGATCTACAGGCATTTGGAGAGGCAGGGACTGATTAGGAACAGTCAGCATGGTTTTGTGAGAGGAAAATCATGTCTCACGAATTTGATTGAGTTTTTTGAAGGGGTAACCAAGATGATAGATGAGGGCTGTGCAGTAGACGTGGTCTACATGGACTTCAGCAAAGCCTTTGACAAGGTACCGCATGGTAGGTTGTTACATAAGGTTAAATCTCATGGGATTCAAGTTGAGGTAGCCAATTGGATACAAAATTGGCTTGACGACAGAAGACAGAGGGTGGTTGTAGAGGGTTGTTTTTCAAACTGGAGGCCTGTGTCCAGCGGTGTGCCTCAGGGATCGGTGCTGGGTCCGCTGTTATTTGTTATTTATATTAATGATTTGGATGAGAATTTAGGAGGCATGGTTAGTAAGTTTGCAGATGACACCAAGATTGGTGGCATTGTGGACAGTGAAGAAGGTTATCTAGGATTGCAGCGGGACCTTGATAAATTGGGCCAGTGGGCCGATGAATGGCAGATGGAGTTTAATTTAGATAAATGTGAGGTGATGCATTTTGGTAGATCGAATCGGGCCAGGACCTACTCCGTTAATGGTAGGGCGTTGGGGAGAGTTATAGAACAAAGAGATCTAGGAGTACAGGTTCATAGCTCCTTGAAAGTGGAGTCACAGGTGGATAGGGTGGTGAAGAAGGCATTCGACATGCTTGGTTTAATTGGTCAGAACACTGAATACAGGAGTTGGGATGTCTTGTTGAAGTTGTACAAGACATTGGTAAGGCCACACTTGGAATACTGTGTACAGTTCTGGTCACCCTATTATAGAAAGGATATTATTAAACTAGAAAGAGTGCTGAAAAGATTTACTAGGATGCTACCGGGACTTGATGGTTTGACTTATAGGGAGAGGTTAGATAGACTGGGACTTTTTTCCCTGGAGAGTAGGAGGTTAAGGGGTGATCTTATAGAAGTCTATAAAATAATGAGGGGCATAGATAAGGTAGATAGTCAAAATCTTTTCCCAAAGGTAGGGGAGTCTATAACGAGGGGACATAGATTTAAGGTGAGAGGAGAGAGATACAAAAGGGTCCAGAGGGGCATTTTTTTCACTCAAAGGGTGGTGAGTGTCTGGAACGAGCTGCCAGAGGCAGTAGTAGAGGCGGGTACAATTTTGTCTTTTAAAAAGCATTTGGACAGTTACATGGGTAAGATGGGTATAGAGGGATATGGGCCAAGTGCAGGCAATTGGGACTAGCTTAGCGGTATAAACTGGGCGACATGGACATGTTGGGCCGAAGGGCCTGTTTCCATGTTGTAACTTCTATGATTCTATGATTCAAACGAGGACGACTATGCTCATTTGCACATCTGTCAACAACCTACATTTCACATATATGCACACTCAATAAACACATCCATTCCAAATTTTCACACTGCAAAGCACCCATACACTTTTCCACTCAAACACACTGGCCCTTTCATATTCTCAGATCTCTGGAGCAAACATACGTGTGCACACACACGCTAGTCTGCATGTTCAATGTAAACTCAGTACACACACGTGTACACATCTCAAAGAAAACGTCACACCCATCCATGTTTCCAACACCGCCCCCCCCCCAATCTCCATTTCAACTTCAATAAACACTGTACCTGGTGATAACATTTACTACCCCATACACCGTAGAGGAAAAAAGTTCTGTAATCACAAATGTTTAATAAAATAAAATTAAAGGAAATGTTGAAAATCTTACACGTCAACATTTAAAAAAAAAGGAATCATACCTTGCTAAAATAATTACCACCTTCTGAAAGTTTTTGACAAAAGGTTATTCACCCGATTTTATTCGACTCATACAGCGCAGGCAGCCATTTGGCCCATCATGCCTGTGCCAGCTCTTTGAAACAGCTATCCAATTAGTCCTACTCCCCTGCTCTTTCCCCATGCCCTGGAAATTTTTTCCCCTTCAAGTATTTATCCAATTCCCTTTTGAAAGTTACTATTGAATCTACTGCCACCGCCCTTTCAGGCAATGCGTTCCAGGTCATAAAAACTTGCTGCGTAAAGTAAATTCTCCTCATCTCCCCTCTGGTTCTTTTGCCAATTACTTTAAATCCATGTCCTCTGGTTACCGACCCTCCTCCCAGTGGAAACAGTTTCTCCCGATTTACTCTATCCAAACCTCCCTATTCTTCAGATAACTCCTATTGCTTGAATAAGATGCAGTCCCCCCATCCCACCACCCAAAAAAATCATTGAGTTTCAAGTAATTTAAATTTTCCCCCAGGGTAACCTGGTATCTTGAGTTAAAGGTTTGGACTCCTGCCACTTGGTTTGGCGCACAGGGGTTGGATTCTAGCCAAGCTGAGGTACGGCGAAGGCTGTTGCACTCCTGGGACCTTGTGACGTACAGGGTTGGATTCCCAATTGCATGTAATGGTCACACACTGGAGTGCTTTTTTACTATTCTTGGAACATAGAAATTACCGTCTGTGTTGCTGTTTATCCACCACACAAGCAGTAGTCCCTCATGTTCCCATATCCTCCTTTCCTGCAACCACCTATCTAACCTATTCTTAAATGTTGACATGGTCTCTGCTTCAATCACTAACCGTGGTAGTGCATTGCATAGCCTCACAACCCACGTGTTTAAAAAAAAAATTCTCCTCCTCTCTGAACTAAATCTCTCACATTTAACCTTGGATCTGTGCCCTTACATACCGAGTGGGTGCTGCACTGTTGGAGGTGCCGTCTTTCAGATGAGTCATTAAACCGAGGCCCCGCCTGCATTATCACATCGCTATTTGTGGGAGCTTGCTGTGCGCAAATTGGCTGCTGTGTTTCCTACATTACAACAGCGACTACACGTCAACGTACCTCATTGGCTGTAAAGCGCGTTAGGACATCCTGAGGTTATGAAAGGTGCTAGAGATATAAAATTCTCTCTTTCTTTTCTGATGCCAGGCCTCCGTTCTGGATCTTACTGCGCAGGCCGTGTCACTGCAAACTAACATCACTGAATGTTGGCCCCCTTCAGGCCAGAAGAACAGTCTGAAGCTAGAGATTGTAGTAAATTGCACATAATTCCCAAACCCGCGACCTCTACCACCTAGAAGGACAAGGGCAGCAGGCACATGGGAACAACACTACCTGCACGTTCCCCTCCAAGTCACACACCATCCTGACTTGGAAATATATCGCCATTCCTTCATCGTCGCTGGGTCAAAATCCTGGAACTCCCTTCCTAACAGCACTGTGGGAGAACCTTCACCACACAGACTGCAGCGGTTCAAGAAGGCGGCTCACCACCACCTTCTCAAGGGCAATTAGGGATGGGCAATAGATGCTGGCCTTGCCAGCGATGCCCACATCCCATGAAGGAATAAAAAAAATTATTCTGTGCAATTCAAACTTAACTCCATAACAAAAAAAAAGCCAATGTGTGTCACCTGACATCAACGAATGTTATAACTTACTCGTGGCATTCAAGCCTAGTCAGTCCTCTGGAGAATCCATGGGAATGCCATGTTTTTCAGTGTTCAATACAGTATTATCCACATAAAAGTGGACACTGATGCACATACTACAAGTGTACAGCATAGCAGTGTTCACTACTTAAAATGTGTGACAAACACTGATCTCCAATGGAATTTACACGGTTTGCAGAAATACTTTGTACTACAGGAGTCACGAGTCATTTAGTACAAGCACGAGTTCAGCTTTTACTCCACTTTATCTCAATAGATTAAAAAGCTAAGCTTCGGGCACTATTACAAAGTTACAGGCAGAAAGCTACATGTAGGAAATACTGAACAGACTGGGGCTCTTTTCTCTCGAAGAGAGAAGGCTGAGGGGTGACCTAATAGAAGTCTTCAAAATTATGAAGGGATTCAATAGGGGAGACAAAGAGAAAATGTTTCTGCTTGTGGGGGAATCCAAAACAAGGGGCCTTAAATATAAGATAGTCACTAATAAATCCAATAAGGAGTTCAGGAGAAACTTCTTTATCTAGAGAGTGGTTAGAATATGGAACTTGCTACCATATGGAGTAGTTGAGGCAAATAGCATAGTTGCATTTAAGAGGAAGCTGGATAAGTACCTATGGGAGAAAGGAATAGAAGTTTATGCTAACAGGATTAGATGAAGTAGGGTGGGAGGAGGCTCATGTGGAGCATAAACACTGGTGCAGATCAATTGGGCTGAATGGCCTGTTTCTGTGCTGTAAATTCTATGTCTTCTCACTAACAGCTAAACACGAATGAAGCTATAAACCAAGCAGCAGGTTAAACTCTTCGAAGAAAAAAGTTCCATGCTTAAAAGAAACAATTTTGGAGTTTTGTCGATAAAAATGAAACGGTCCAAACCCGTTACTCTTTCGCTTGTTCTTTATCGCCAGTGGAGTACGTAAGGTTGGTTAAAATATTCTCGTTCAACTTTATATCTGTCCGAGGTGTTTAACCCTGAGGATGTCTATGTTAAACCACACCTGTCTCTGAAAGATAGCATCAGATTTTTATAGAAATTCTTGGGCGTGTTTATGCAGCAAGACATAGTTGACATGTTCCAATAGTATTTTTGAAAAATCTAAGATTTATCTAATAGAGCTTTTCAAAATTATGAAGGGTTTTAATAGAGTAGATAGGTAGAAACTGTTCCCACTGGCAGGAGGGTCGGTAACCAGAGAACATAGTTTTAAGACAATCGGCAAAATAACTCGAGGGGAGGTGAGGAGAATTTTTTTTTAAAAACGCAGTGAGCTGTTATGATCTGGGACACACTGCCTGAAAGGGTGGTGGAAGCAGATTCAATAGTAACTTTCAAAAGTGAATTGGATAAATACTTGAAGGAGAAAAATATGCAGAACGATGAGGAAAGAGGAGTGGAATTAAATGGATTGCTCTTTCAGAGAGCCAGCACAGGCAAGATGGGCCGAATGCCTCCTTCTATGCTGTATGATTCTATATCGTTGGCTGCACTGCGGCATAGCAAGTTAATGCACAAGTACTTTGTTTCAGAGCAGCAAGGATGAGTCTCCACTTTCTTTCCTCCAGTGGCAAGCTCACGGCCACATGTGGGCTTATTTATCATTTCTCACAAAAGTACAGTAAAATGGGAGGGAGAGGCAACCCACACCATTACTTCATGCCTCAGTATTTTTTAAGTGAAGTATTGGTAAAAGAAAAACAACGCTTCACATGAATTTGTTTTTGAAGCACAGTAAATGTTGATATGTAGGCTAACTTGGCAGACATGTTGCACACAGCAGTGTCTCAAATGGCAACGAGGAGAATGACCAGTTAATTTTGTTTTTGGTGGTGTTTCTGAGGGAGGAATGGTAGGCAGGACACTAGGAGAGCTTCCTGTTGTTCAAAAAGTGTCATGGCATCTTTGGTGCCTACTTGAACAGGCAGACGGGACCTCGGCTTAGAATCGTAGAAAGGTTACAGCACGGAAGGAGGCCATTCGGCCCATCGAGTCCAGGCTGGCTCTCTGCAAGAGCAATCCAGCTAGTCCCACTCCCCCGCCCTATCCCCATAGCCCTACAAACTTTTTCCTTTCAAGTACTTATCCAGTTCCCTTTTGAAGGCCACGATTTAATCTGCCTCCACCACCCCCTTGGGCAGTGCATTCCAGATCATAACCACTCGCTGGGTAAAAAAGTTTTTCCTCACATCACCTTTGGTTCTTTTGCCAATCACCTTAAATCTATGTCCTCTGGTTCTTGAGCCTTCCGCCAATGAAAACAGTTTCTCTCTACCTACTCTGTCTAGACCTTTCATGGTTTTGAATACCTCTATCAAATCTTCTCGCAACCGTCTCTGTTCCAAGGAGAACAATCCCATCTTCTCTAGTCTATCCATGTAACTAAGTCTCTCATCCCTGGAATCATTCTAGTAAAACTCTTCTGCACCTTCTCTAAAGCCTTCACATCTTTCCTAAAGTGCAGTGCCCAGAACTGGATACAATACTCCAGTTGTGGCCGAACCAGTGTTTTATAAAGGTTCATCATGACGTCCATACTTTTGTACTCTATGCCTCTATTTATAAAGCCAGGATCCTGTATGCTTTTTTAACCGCTTTCTCAACTGCCCTGCCACCTTCAACGATTTGTGCACATATACCCCCAGATCTCTCTCTTCCTGTACCCCTTTGAGAATTGTGCCCTCTAGTTTATATTGCCTCTCCTTGTTCTTCCTACCGAAATGTATCACTTTGCATTTTTCTGCGTTAAATTTCATCTGCCATGTGTCCACCCATGCCACCAGCCTGTTCATATCCTCTTGAAGTCTATCACTATCCTCCTCATTGTTTACTACCCTTCCAAGTTTTGTGTCATCTGCAAATTTTCAAATTGTGCCCTGTACACTCAAGTCCAAGCTATTAATATATATCAAGAAAAGCAGTGGTCCCAACACCAACTCCTGGGGAACGCCACTGTACACCTCCCTCCAGTCCAAAAAACAACCGTTCACCACTACTCTGTTTCCTGTCCCTTAGCCAATTCTGTATCCATGTTGCTACTGCCCCGTTTATTCCATGGGCCGCAATCTTGATGATAAGCCTACCATGCGGCACTTTATCAACCGCCTTTTGAAAGTCCATATACACCACATCAACTACATTGCACTCATCTACCCTCTCTGTTAGCTCATCAAAAAACTCTATCAGGTTAGTTAAACACAATTTGCCGTCAACAAATCCGTGCTGGCCTTCCCTAATCAATCCACACTCGTCCAAGTGACTGTTAATTCTGCCCCGGATTATCATTTCTAAAGGTTTCTCCACCACTGAGGTTAAACTGACTGGCCTATAGTTGCTGGGTTTATCCTTATACCCTTTTTGGTACAAGGGTGTAACATTTGCAATTCTCCAGTCCTCTGGCACCATCCCTGTATCTACGGATGCTTGGAAGATCATGTCCAATAGCTCCGCAATTTCCACCCTTACTTCCCTCAGCAACCTAGGATGCATCCCTTCTGGACCGGGTGACTTATCTACTTTAAGTACAGCTAGCCTTTCAAGTACCTCTTCTTTATCAATTTTTAGCCCATCCATATCTTTTAGCCCATATCTTCCTTTACTGAGACTCTGGCAGCATCTTCTTCCTCGGTAAAGACAGATGCAAAGTACTCATTTAGTACCTCAGCCATCCCCTCTGCCTCCATGAGTAGATCTCCTTTATGGTCCCTAATCGGCCCCACCTTTCCCCTCTCTACCCGTTTACTATTTATATGCCTGTAGAAGACTTTTGGATTCCCTTTTATGTTGGCCGCCAGTCTATTCTCATACTCTCTCTTTGCTCCTCTTATTTCCTTTTTCACTTCCCCTCTGAACTTTCTATATTCTGCCTGGTTTTCATTTGTGTTGTCAACCTGACATCTGTCACAAGCCCGTTTTTTCAGTTTCATCTTACTCACCATCTCTTTTGTCATCCAGGGAGCTCTGGCTTTAGTTGCCCTACCTTTCTGCCTCGAGGGAATGTGCCTAGACTGTGCCAGAACCATCGCCTCTATGAAGACCGCCCACTGTTCAATTACAGTTTTGCCTACCAATCTTTGATTCCAATTTACCTGGGCCAGATTTGTTCTCATCCCATTGAAATGGGCCCTCCTCCAATCGAGTATTTTTACTTTAAAGTGATCCATGTCCTTTTCCATAGCTATTCTAAACCTTATGATACTATGATCGCTGCTCCCTAAATGCTCCCCCATTGACACTTGCTCCACTTGGCCCGCCTCATTCCCTAGAACTAAGTCCAGCAATGCCTTCTTCCTCACTGGGCCAGAAACGTACTGATTAAGAAAGTTATCCTGAACACATTTCAAAAATTCCTCCCCCTCTTTGCCCCTTATTATTATTGTTATCCCAGTCTATATTAGGATAGTTGAAGTCCCCAGTTATCACTACTCTATAGCTTTTGCACCTCCCTGTAATTTCCCTGCAAATTTGCTCCTTACCACTAGTTGGTGGTCTATTGAATAGATACAGAAGTGTAATGGCACCTCTTATTTCTTATCTCTAACCAAATTGATTCTGTCCTTGACCCCTCCGGGGCATCCTCTCTCTCCAGTACTGCAATATTCTCCTTAATCAATAATGCTACCCCCCTCCTTTCTTTCCTTCCCTATCTTTCCTGAACACCTTGTATCCAGGAATATTTAGTACCAAATGCGGCCCTTTTTTGAACCAGGTCTCCGTTATCACCACAACATCATATTCCCATGTGGCTATTTGCGCCTGCAGCTCACCAGCCTTGTTTACCACGCTTCGTACGTTCACAAACATGCACTGCAAACCAGTCTTAGACTTTCTTGTACTCTCTCAGTCTGATCCCACCTAATACTGTACCATTACTTGCTCTAGTGCTAGCATTCTCCCCCAATCCTTTGTGCCCCTTGTTTCTCCTTTCCATTGCTACATCCCCCTGCCAAATTAGTTTAAACCTCCCCTCTCCCCACAGCACGAGCGAACTTCCCCGTGAGGACATTGGGCCCAGCTCCGTTGAAGTGCAATCCATCCGGCCTGTACAGGTCCCACCTTCCCCAGAACTGGTCCCAATGCCCCAGGAATCTAAAGTCCTCCCTCCTGCACCATCTCTCCAGCCACGCATTCATCTGCTCTATCCTCCTAGTTCTATACTCACTAGGGCGTGGCACGGCAGTAATCCGGAGATTACTACCTTTGAGGTCCTGCTTCTTAATCTCTTTCCTAACACCTTAAAATCTGCCTGCAGGACCTCATCCCTCTTTCTACCTATGTCGTTGATAGCAATATGGACCATGACCTCTGGCTATTCACCCTCCCCCTCCTCCCCCCAGAATGTTCTGCAGCCGCTCAGTGACATCCTTGACCCTGGCACCAGGGAGGCAACATACCAACCTGGAATCACGTTTGCGGCCGCAAAAACATCTCATCTGTAAGCTGGCACCTCCAACACTGCAGTGCTCCCTCAGTAGTACCTCAGCCCACAGTACGAGCTCAAGCCTCTGCAGTGAGGCTTGTACCCACAACCTTCTGACTCGAGAAGGATGCTACCAACTGAGCATGCTGATTCTGCTAGAGGTGTGGGAGCAATCATTCGACTCTCCTGTCAGGGGCATATGATACATGAGGCCAGATAAACTAATTTCTTTTTTTTTTTAAAAAGTGCATTCCCCCCCCGCCCTTCGTATGTTACTTTACCTGTCTTTAGGTCTCCTTATCATACACTGAAGGTAGCAAGTGGGCAAATAGCTCTCAGGGCTCTTTCAACATCGACTATCTGCGTAATATGCAAGAACAGGACGGTGGCATTGCGTCTCCTGATGGTTCTGCCCTCCTATGCCTATACAGCATGGCTGAGATTGGAACCACATGCCCGAAAATTACATGGATAGGGTTTTAAAAAAACATGGTAAGTATCCAAACACAACATGAAAATCAAATCAGCCAAGCAAAAACAATTTCCACTGAGAGCCCCCCTCATCAACACAACAGCACACTGAGGAAGCAATTTATTCAATCGCTATGTCTATAATCTTCTAGGAAGTATTCGGCTCTACTGGGACAGAGTATTCCAAAATGTGGTTTTCAAAAGCAAACAAACAGCAGTGGAAAATAGTTGGTGTCAAGGCCCCTGACTCTGCTGCCAGAGCTGTAAAGGGAGGATTTTTAAGAACCATTATTAATTTTGCTGTAGCAAATTATCAGGTCCTTGGGCGGCCGAAATAATAATTCACACCCAATTTGGGGGAGTGAGGCACTTTTTGTGGCCTCTTAGGACATTTTGCTGTAATGCAATATTTCCGATAACCTTACCCAAACACTTTTCTAACGTAATCATAATAACAACCATTTGTAATAACATAATCAGTACTGACAAAAATATCACGATAACAAGTTTGAAACCCTACTGAGTTCCAGGTTTAATGGGTTTTAAGTACGGCTAATGTAATATTAGAGCCAGATGTTTGCAAACAAAGCTACATTCTTCAGCCTTTTGACTTCTTAACCATTGGTCCCAGAGGGTGGTTGTGGATCATTTTATTGATTTTCTTTTTCACTAGACAAAGGAGGCTTCAGGAAATGCCACAGTCAAATACAGATGAATCTTGGTCAGTGAATAAAGCTTCAAATAAAATATTAATCATGTAATTAACAGGAATTCACACAGCACAGAATATGTATTTACATCATAGTAGAAGTTTCATTTATGCAAACCACTGCATTCAATTTTTCATCATAATGTCTACCAAAACAAGCCTGGAATTAGTAGATTCTGTTTTCCTTACCTTCATTGTCCTCCCCTTCTCATCCAAAAGGCAGTGGCTCATTGCAGAGCATGGCTCCATAGCACCAGTTGTTTTCCAGTATCTCACTCACATGCTCTTTCTTCATGAAAGAGCCCAGACAGGTAAAGTAGCCAAATGGTTTATGGTACTGGACGAGTAACCCAGGGGTTGAGAGTTCAAATCTCACTATGGCAAGCTGTGAAATTTGATTTAAAAAAACCAGGCTATCAAATTGAAAGCTGCTGGATTATTGTAAACAAAAAACCCCACTAATGCCCTTCTGGCTTATATGTGACTAGTTCCACACTATGTATTTGATTTTAAATGCCATCAGGGCACCTCGAGATGGGCAATAAATACTGCCTCGTCGGTGTCACTCA
This sequence comes from Heptranchias perlo, assembly GCF_035084215.1. Lineage (NCBI taxonomy): Eukaryota > Metazoa > Chordata > Chondrichthyes > Hexanchiformes > Hexanchidae > Heptranchias > Heptranchias perlo. Next base: position 5,180,641 of record NC_090364.1, read on the forward strand.
GACTCCAAGAACAAATAAAAACAGAGAGTTTTGGCAGGCTATTCAGCATCATCACAGGCAACCTCAAACTTGTTCTCACTCAACATCAGACATACATTTTTCTGGACAGCAAACAGGACCATGTCCAGCGATTGCAGTGGATAATTGTACCCAGCAAAGATCAGCTAACTCAGCACAGTCCATGAATCAAATTTGAGATGCTTCTGGTCTGTAAGAATCAAATTACACACTGCCTTCAGCAGGTGAGCAGTCAGTTAGATTGTCCAATGTTTTAACGAACTAGCAGCCATCTAAGGAAAAACTAAACAACTAAGAAAGGGACGCATGGATCAACATTCATTAAGGACAGGATCAGACTCCACTGTGATGGCCCCCCTTGATCAAATAGCCAAGGTACAGAGAGCAGCGGGCACCTGTATCTCAGCAGGAGTCACTGCTTCACGAGAAGGAGCAAAGAGACAATTTTAAAAAAAAATGCTAGTGTGCCAACTTGTAAAAAGATTACAGTGGTTAAACATATCCAATTGGCCCATGAAATACCTGCTCCTCCATTATCAACAATCTAATTTGTTATGAAATACAAGCTCCTAAGCCACGTATCTTAGCCTTATATGGAAATATGAAAATGACGGGCAGGAAAAGACCAGCAGGTCCATCAAGCCTGCCCCACACTCTCGATGCCTGGAGCATCATTAGACCCTTCCTATCCCCTTCGAAGCTGTGTAATCTCCTGAGAGGCAAAAATGAGAGAAAAACTCAGAGCTATTAAGGGAAATATACTCTGTAAAATTCCTCTCCAGCCCCCTCAGGCGATCAAAACCAATCCAGGAAATCACATGGACCATGTGTTATCTGTAAAGCCTTCTATATGATGCGATCTCTGCCCCAGTCCAGAAACGGTCCAACTCCTATCTAAACATTGTTACTGTCCTCATGATCTCAATCTGCAAGGTCAGGAGTTAATATCCCAGATTTCAAGATTTAAATTCACTTTGTGAAGGCACACTTGTATGGCCAGGGCTGTAAGATGGAAGTCTTGCATTGGTGGCCACAGTCCAACCATAGGATCCAGCTTTGCACGTCTATTATACGCTGCTCAGTTTCAGTCAACGTTTCAATAAAACACTGCTATAGTGCTCTATTATTCATACCTCTGTATTTAGGGGCATTAAAAGCATGCATTGGGATATGCCAGATTTTTACAGTAAGTGCACTATGACTTGACGTGGCTCAGAGACCAAACTATCTCGTCCTCCTGGCTAGAGGAAGCAGTGAGGGACATTAGAAGAAAATTAAGACATGCATCTCCATCCACAAAATAAAAATCATGCACAAAATAGTCACTAATAACAACTTTAATAAAAATTAGACACAAAATTTGACAAATTATCACCTTTGACAACATGAGAAAGGGGAGCAACCACCAAATGCAACTTTACTGCTTTTAAAATTGTTGCTTCGTTCCCAGCTTTAAACTCTTCACCTGGGAGCGCTTGATGAAAACAATGACCCATTTCCAATGCAATTTACTTAAATTGCATTCAATGCCAAGAAATTGCAACAGTCTCCTCCCATTAGCCCAATTTATAAAAAAAAGGGAAATGTTGGGTGTTGCATTGGCAAAAAGCTGCAATGTTCTGGCATCACATCAATAGTGCTTAGAACTGAAACACTTCCAAGACCTCTGTACGATGTGGATTATTTAGTAATGCTGAACAAGGTGCGGTTTGACATACCAGGTGCTGGTTTGACAGAGGACAGAGCCACAGTAGTAAATCGGATGCTGGCATTCCAAAAACTTACTTGAGTTCATTATTGCAGTTAAATGAGATACCGTTCAATAATGAAATTTTATGCTGTGTGCAATTCTCATGATTTCACAGAAGCAGCTCTGATGCAGACAATGAAACGGTCAGAAATGCAATAGGGAGCTTACTGACTATTTTAATGCGTCTTGCCTAATCACAAACACTCACTTGACAGAAGAGTGAGGCAAATATAAATACTAGTAAATCAGCAGGAATTTTTAAAGTTCTTTGAAAAAAATCCACAATGGACAGAGGCAAGTTAATGGCAGTGAAACAACTCCTGATTCAATTCTTGTCATACCAATTTGCCTGGTGCATCCAAGCACATTATGCGACACTAGCCAAGTTATATTGGTAACATGTAACTGAGCACTCTGGCTTCCTGTGAAATGTGAAGCACACTGTGCCTCCCCAGACTTCCATACCGCCTGCTGCATCAGACATCGTGTAGGTGATGCTCCACGTTTCAGAGTAATCGGGAGCGCCCTGCGCACGTGGCTAGTACAATCCAGTCCCCACAGCTTGCATCTGTTGGCCAACGTTTTGCTGGCACTAGGCAGAAGATTCAGACCATTAGCATGGCTCTGACATACATTGTGATGTGGTGATATGCACTGGGCTCTGGATCACTGCACCCACTCCAGGTGCTAGACCGGTGTTGATGCACCGTTGGTTCACTACTGGGCCATTCATTTCAGACAGCACTATCTCTGTGGCGTGCTGGTGGTAATACTGCACCTTGGACAGCTTTGAGTGAAGAGAGTGCAATTTGAACAGATTCAGGTTAGGTAACTGTTTATAATTTCCATGCTGCAATTGCGTCACTGTGTAACAAGAGCGTATCGCACAGCAGGGAGATGAAGGCAGTGAAAAAGTACCAGCATGTTTGCTTTGTACAAACTGCGGGAAATTTTGCTCATGCAACTTACTGCCTACCTGCCATCATTGAATGTTCAACAGTAAAAAAAAATGCTATATTTGCTGATATATTGCAATATACACACTTTATATTTGCATTTTATGGCTGCTCTCTAAACACTAATAAAATCAGTACTTTTATATTTCAACCACAAGAGACAGAGAATGTTGGCCCCCAACATGCACATAGAGACTAGTTTAAAAAAAGCAATGTACAGCGCTGAGATGAATAAAAGCTTTTAACAAAACTATATATCATTTCCTTCAAGCTATATACATTAATCAAACTTTATGAATTACTTGTTTGCCCTAAATTCAAACGGGCAATCATGACTTCCACTCCCACTCAGCAATGAAGCCATGTAGAAGTTACCGCGCTGCACCACTATGTGTTTCCTAGCCTATTTACAATACACTCCGTTCATTTCAGACAGCACTATCTCTGTGGCGTGCTGGTGGTAATTCTGCAGCCCATATTGCTTGACCACCCAAAATCAATCAGTAGCTGACAAACATCAACCCAAGCTTAGGCAGAAAAATAAGTGGTTTGGGTGGAAAAGCTGCAATTGTAACTGCAAAGCTGCTGAGATATATCCATTTTAGTTTATAAGATCAATACAATTAAAAGAAAATTCTTTCTCCCATTAAAAGCACAGGGTGCTGCAACATTAACAAATTTGCACTGACATACAATTTTTAAACAGCGTGTGTGCATCAGAACCCTTTTTTGAAAATCAGTTGGCTGCAAATGATTCATTTTTTAAAACTTTTTTTTGTTTTATATCATCTTTGTTTCAGTTAACTTTAACAGAAGTCGTAAAAGTTCTCAATAAGTAATTTGTGGGACGGAAGAGAACAAGAGAAAGAAAGAGATGCAAGAATAAATATGCCCCATCACTGGAAACCTGCACTATTTGCATTGTTGCATAGATCGCTTATGTTCAACAGTCTAAACATAATCCACGAGAGTTTCTGCAATGGAAAAATCATTACCTGCGACCACAGCCACTGGACCGAATTCGTTGGGATCTTCAGCTTCACATATTGCAATGACATTAATAGGGCAAAAAAAAAATCTACTGCAAAATTTTAAGACTTTCCCTTTAAGGCCCAGCAGTCAATACTGTTCTGTGAAACAAAATTCGAAAAACCCAAATGAAGTTAGATACATTTAGTTTTTTCATTCTAGCGTGGAACAGGCATCGCTAAGCTGCAACATAGCTTCTAAAACCAAGGAAGTTTGTGTTGCAATTTCAGAAAGACAACCACTGAAGCATGGCGGAATCAGCATGCCAGTGAATACTGCCATCATTATGTTGTATTTTGCAGGTTCGAACAGCAACAGTCAGCAACGCAATAAGAATTGCACTAGGGCTGCCGCTTGAGACCTCTGATCCACTTAGTGGGATATCATTCTGTTCGAGGAAAACCAGCAGCACACCACCAGTGCAATGCTGCCATTTCCTGCCCTGTGTTCATTCTGATTTTAGTGAGAATGTTATAAATCTCAAGAACACAAACCGCTGATCTGAAAAACTCTGGTTCTGATAAACATAACAAGGCAGATTAAAATATAGCTCGTTACATGCCATTTAATGCTTTCAAAAGGAACAAAAGGGCCTTTTATAATCATTTACCTATTTTTACCCTTAAATTCGATAGAAATAGGTAATGCCATATTTTAAAAGGAGCCATAGGAACTACAGCCAGTGTAGCAACAAAATACTTTCTAGTCTTTACCCCCGTATCATCAGATCTTTCTATTGGCCAAATTCGGTATCCTCAAGACAGTTTTAATTAAGTTGCATTCCGATCAATTGCCCCAAAAATCTTTAAAAAAACCTCTTCACTTTACAATATATGCTTTAAAGGTACTTTTGCAGCATGCCACAAATGGAGGATGCCTCTGGGCAAGTCGGCTGGTACAGCCTGCAGTTGATTGCTTGGTTGTTGAGAGGCCAAGCAGTCAAACACAGGCTCTGCAAGGAAATGTGCCAAGTTTGCCCTTCCATTTGACACAGCCAGATACTGATCACTGCTTACATCTAGAGACCTGAAGAAACTTTCCTTCACCTGCATGGGGTCACCAGGATTAATGTTGTTCCCTCTACTCGCACCTTTAGAATCATGAACATGCACAAGAATATTAATTTCCAGGGAATTGAGAAACCTTTATCAAATACAGTTTGATGGTCCTGACACATGCAACAGAATTTGGCTACATTGTTCTGAAAAGTGGATACAAGGTCTACTCCTAAGTGTAAAAGATAAGCATGGCTTCATTCAAATGGAAGGAACGTTGTCCTCCCTTAGCCTATATATTGCTGCATTCTGCACCCTGAAAAGTGCCATATAAGAGGGTAATCTTCACTGGACAAGATCAATGCCAGATATGAAGTACATCTCAACAAAGGCAGTGGGACTGAATCAGATGTTGTTAGTCACACAACAGTCTTGAAATCAGACCACACATTTATACTTGCTCCTGTTAAGGGTGTGTCGCACTGCAAATACACAATTGCCAGTGCAACATATGCTCATTAGTAATGCTATTCTAGAACAAAACATTGATAGTTGTGCAGTTTACCATCCAAATAAATAGAATCCAGATATTTACAACTGTTTGTTGACATGATTGCTGATTTGCTAAGAACAATGTATGCAGAATCTTCTTGCTGTATATTGATCTTAATTGGTCTCATTCAGATTTTTAAAACCAACAAAAATTTGTATTACAGAACAGTACTGACTGCCACATACTCTGGGGAAACAGGGTCGCAGCCTGTTGGCAGGATGCTTCGGGGTAGCTATGACTGACAGCCTGTCTGGGCCTCTGAATTTCTTGCTCATTAGGATAAAAGAGCACAGTTGGGAAATGCAACTCTTCTCTGCACCCAGTGATCTGGGTCTGGCAGCCACTCTTGGAATTCTTGCAGTTATCTTAAAGAATAAGAATTAAGGAGCTTGTCACCCAATTAACTTCCATCCAAATAATCCCCATATTATGTTTTAATGGGATTTATTCCTCATCCATTTTACAATTTTCCAAACAAGCATTCTATTGCCTGCAGATTAAGTGACTTTAGCACAGCCAATATCAAATAGATAAACTCAGTCATCCCTATAAAAATATTCTATTTTATAAACTAATAAGAAAGCAGATTTACAGCAAAGCTGAGAGTGACATAATAATTGGTAATAAAAATGAAAAGATATTGTACAATCTGCATGACTGTCAAAAGCCACGTACAGCTTTTCTGCAAAGCTCCTGCGTTCATTGGGCAACTTTCACCGGAACTCAGCAAGACTACAAGATGAGACTGGAGCACATGGCTATCAGGGAACATGATAAAACTTACTTAACAATCACATTTCCTGTTGGCCAGCCACATAGCAGAGGTGGAGAATGACCACAGGGATGCCCATGATCCAGAGCACCGCACGCCCTCCTGGGGAGAAGGGTGAATTATGGTGGCAGAATGCAAGACTTAAGAGTGAAAAAATATAAAAAGATAACACTATTCAAAATACAGCAAGATCATCCTTATGCAGGATTGAAAACAAAACCAGACTATTCAACAATCAATACCATCAACATAGTTCTAATTTCAAATGCGGACAGTCTAGACGAGAGCAAACAGATGCAATTACATCCTCACAGGAGATTCTGGTCGGAAAGTGAGTGCTTTATTTGAATTCTTCAAATTGGATTGCGGCAGGAATTGAAAGCCCTGGTTGACCGAGAAGGTCGGCAACTCACTGCTGACCATGCTCTTCTTGCCCACGCTCTTCTTGCCCACTGAATGTAAACTTGGGCTGCAGTACCGTGCTGTGCAAGGAAAAGATGATTAGGCCACATATTTAGAATTTCACAAAGTGAAAATGAAATCCACACCATCTATGGTCTCTTTATGCAAAACAGTTATGAATAGAACCTTGAGCCCCAAGTCATTTGGGCCCAGGATCAGAAGTGTACAGATCAATTAGGAGTTATTAATCTATGGAGTTATTGGCAGTCTTCCTATTCAGTGGGAAGATAGGTTCTAATAGTACAAACTTAAAAATGTTGCTGTCACCACGCGGAAACCTGGAATATTCATTGGAATTCTATATAATGGGAGCGAACAGGAGGAGGTTGGTGTAACTACGTTAACTTTGCTCCGTCAACTGTGTGCTTATCAGGGAAAGAGAGAAAAACTGGGAAATGTTTTTCTCTCTGCACCACGAAGCACTCTCGAGTCAGATACAAGTAGCCATGATGTGGAGATGCCGGTGATGGACTGGAGTTGACAAATGTAAGGAATCTTACAACACCAGGTTATAGTCCAACTGTTTTATTTGAAAATCACAAGCTTTCGGAGGCTTTCTCCTTCGTCAGGTGAGCGAGTCACCTGACGAAGGAGAAAGCCTCCGAAAGCTTGTGATTTTCAAATAAAATGGTTGGACTATAACCTGGTGTTGTAAGATTCCTTACAGATACAAGTAGGTTTAGGTTCAGTTTAGAACGTCTGTTACACAGCCCATTAATGTGCCTCAAACCGAATGAAACACTCCACCAGTCCGCTTTCTATAACAGACTTATTATTTTTTTTAAAACGGCCTCGGAGTACAACTGTTAAACTTGTAATTTCAGATCAACAGCAAACTTTATAACACCAGAGCAGTTTTTTTGTGGGAGGGGCGGGGCAGAGAGATGAGGCGGTGGGGGGGGGGGGATGAAATCCCATCCCGTTTATAGTACTACGCTTGTCTTAAGGCAGTTACTGAACACAGCTTCTCTCCAATACAGTGGAGGGAAGAAGGGAAGTTCACAGGACTGGCTGAAATCTTCGATTTATTGAGATTTCGATGCATCAAGATTTCTGCTCCTGGCCCAGTCCTCATCTGCTGGCTCTCCAGCTGATGTCCTGCTCTTCCAGAGGGTACTGAGGTATTATGTGCTATGTTTAAAACTGACCTGATTCTCCTGGTATAAATGAGGCGGTAGCCAGCGCAGTGCAGTGATCTCCTCTCTAACTCGCTGATTTCCTTATAAAGCAGCAACACTAAGACCCAACGGGTGGGGGGAGGGAGGGGGAGATTTTGCATTGCTAAATTTGTGCTTTAAAACAGGGCAGTAGCTGCACCAAAATTACGCAGCAAGTTGATTTGGGGGGTGGGGGGGGGGGCGTTGCTGGGAGGGAGTGGTGGGTGAGGTTGACATGCCACTGTTTGCCCTGATTTCAACGTGGACCTCCTGTCGGAAACAAGTAGGAGGCACATATCCAAATTGGGGAGGTAATGACAGAATTAAGATGTGATAATTACTCCCCTGCCACCACACCTGCATTTCCTGCTCCGACCCACCAAACATGAGCGGTACAAGTCACGAGGTGGACATTTCAAGCGAAAATTAAAAGGATCCTTAGCTGCATTTGGTGAAAGCTGGATGGAGGTTTGGGAAGCAATTTATGGCATTTGCTTGTGTGGTTTGAGCTGCTTGTTTGCATTCCTGATGTTTATACCCCTCCCCTCTAAGGTGCTGCTACAGGCCCTTTAAATTTGGCCACCCTAACTGATTTACCACCTAAAGATCGGGGAGCTGCCTATTGGCAAGCATGTATGGTGCTGGCAGCTTAACAGCCATATTATAACGAGGACCCAGGATCAAAATGGACAAGGTCCCATGCTGCCCCCCTTGCCTGAATAGTACTCAAAACAAAAATCGCCCTCAATGTTTCCTATGCTCATAGATCCTGCAAATTTGAAGATGAACCCAAAAGGGATAGAGAGCAAGAACTTGGCCTGCTGTGACTCCCTGTGCTACTGGAGGATGGAGCAGCAGAGGGCTATCACGTCATTTATTCTGGCTGAATCAGGCTGGTTTTCATAGATCAGGTACATCAGTAGTTACAGCCGGAGACTGACGGAGAGCCAGGAGCGCATCACTGGGCTAGAAGCGGATGAGTGCAGCCAAGTAGAACTGCAAAATTATTTTGATACAAGGGCCTGGCCCAGGCCAAAACTTAAATACGTGTAGACTCCAAATGTAATTCTAAACTGATGTATCAGACAGAATCATTGCTTCATTACTGAAACCGAGACCATCTTCTGGTTAAAAAGAAACTTTATTCTGTGACACACAGTAGCTAAATGAGGTCCACTACACCTAGGATTAGGACCAGTTCTCAGCTCCTCACTACATTGGCTGAAATTTAATCGAACAATTTTTAACCATGCAACAGTAAGCACAGATGCTATCATTTATTCCTTTCTTGGGTTGATCCCAGCCCTTATCCTAAGGAAGGAATAAATGTTTGCAACCCTGCTTGAAAACTATTTTCAGTTCAAATTTCAGTATCGGCTAACAAGGCAGCTACTTCTTGCAAACAAGTGGTTCTGTGACTCCTAACAGAGGCTGCAAATGTCGCAATCTAACAGCGAGCCAAAGGAGACAAAACCCCAACCATTTACTTATGGTGTTTAAAAACAGCCAGAATTGCCCAACATTTAATTTGATCCTTTTTGAGTTGATGACTAATTCTTACTGGCAGATGGAAGCCATTCTGAGAAATGTCAGAACATCTTGCCTAAAGCCAATTATGGTAAAATTACTAAAACACAGAAAACGAGAACATCTGAAGTTGAAAACGAGCCCACTTTCCAAAAACAGCAAGGGTTTGGGGAAGCAAAGCACTTTTCAGAAAAAAGGGGAACGTTGGAAGGCGAGTCGGCTCATGGCAGTTCAATGTATGGTAGAGCAGATCCAGATCCTAGAATGTTTTTAACAGCCTCTTGCCAACAACTCTATATTCGGATTTCAAATAGTGACGGTGAGGAACAATTCTATCCAATGGGTGCTCTAGTACAGCTTATGCGATCAGAGCCATATTATAAAGACATGGTACTGGTAAATCAGCACTCCGTGGGACAATGAGGTATGCCTGAAACATGATTGGTGGCATGGGATTAGCAGGAGAAACAGGAAACATTTACAAACGTAAAATAGAATGCACATCGAAAATCACACGTGTACGAGGCCCAGGGGCTACAGAAAATGTCCTCGAGAAGGCCGTGGGACCCGTAAATGAATGTAATTATAGTGTTGTAGTAATTGTTTTCCACCACCAGAGGAATCTGTACTGACGTAGCTGAGGAATCATTTTGGGCAAAAGATGGCACTGCAGCAAAATGCCTGCATGGTGTTTTCTCACAAACGTGACATTTTTACATGAAGTTATGAAGTGATTGGTACATTTTTGTTATTTCTGAAAAGTAGGACGAAAATATTCCAGTACAATATATAAGCTAATCAAAGTATATGTCTGTATTTGTCAGAGACTATACCATGAGATGTGGGATATGGTGTACTTTTTAAAAAAATGTTAGAACAAGGGGTGGTGTGGGTCAGTGTGGTGGACAGGGCAGAAACCATATGGAAGGGAAGTGATGAGAGAAGTGGGTACATAGGCAGATGACAATAATATACTCAAATACTTCCTCCTTCCTCTTAAAGACTTGAAAAAGGGGAGGTTGGAGAAAAGGTGGTAGATGGAGCGGCTGTTTTTTTTTGTGGAGTGAGATAATCGGGGGGGGGGGGGGGGGGGGTGGGGGTGAAGAGAGAAGGGATACTGGTTGAGACATGACTGTCACTGACTATGTCAGTAAGCAATTGGCAGAGAAAGAAGAATTGACAATGCATCATCCAGTACCCTATCATCAGAGGCAGAGGACTTTCATCTCCTATGCCTACCCTAAACTTTAACTCAGTGTTCAGAGACAAAATGTCAATCAGTATTCTAGTAATGAGTATTTATCTAACACCTGGTCCACTGTAATTGAATATATTGGGAGGGAGTAAAGGAGGGATTTTATCTATTGGAATTCTATATGAGGGGAAAAACGGTTTTCAAATCTAGGTGGGTATCAGTATCCTACATTGGACACTGTTAAAATTCTTCTTAAATACCTGACATTGGTCGATTCTTGCAGACCTGCAACCTCCTGGATTTGCTCTGGTATTGCTGGATATTGTTGTGGGATGAGATGCCACTATGAAATAAAGAAAGAGTGCAAGAATGATTATCTTGTAGAGACTCAATAAAGAAGCTCAGAGCTCATAGAAGGAAGAATTTTCCTTTAAACCTTCATAAAGACGACTGGTTTGAAGGAAGTAAGTCCCCTTGCTATGGCTTTCAGATTCAGTTCATTACAGTAACTCTTGAGAAGTTGACTTATTTCAAGCATCTGCTCCTAGTATCTATGAATATTATGTTCCAGTCTTGAACTGATCAAATGTAACACTGCACTGGTTAGAAAATCCTGCAGTCAGCTGCTCTTCAAATGACAACTGGACCCATACTGTGGATGGGATGAGAGCTGCACTAATTTTCCCTAGCTCTGCCAATGTCCAACCAAGAGAGAAGGCAGACGACATGCTCCTCAGTTAAGATCAGCACTTCGTTATGTGCAAGTGTCTCTTTAGCTTATGAGCATTGTGAGGGTGGGGTTTTCAAAAGCTCTTCCAGAAAGTAGCACACGGTGCAGACTAGTATTCATATGGGCAAAACTACTTTTTTTCCCGCCTATATGAAATATCACTATAGAGAGACGTGAAAAATATCACTATAGAGAGACGTGAAAAATACGTTGAGCAAAATAAATTAATTTCAACATAATGAGAAACACCAATAGGTTGTTGTTATTTTTTTGCGGAAAACTTCTGTGGAAATGGTCACTAAATTAAGTGGGCCCAATGGCTAGCATCGATAATGTTACAAATCCAGACCTGTGGCAGCTACATTGGTACAAAATCCTGTTATTACCACAGAGTTACTGTTGGGTACAAATTGAAAGTGATAAAGGACTCAAACACATGCAGTAAATACACCCAGCTGCGCACATACTGTTCATAATACACACAAATTGTATATGTGTGTAGCATCCGACTTGCATTTAATGTAAATAAAAAATAAAACGGTCAATACATACATATGGTAGGGTGGGCACAAATTTCACTTTTTTTAAAGCTAGGATTACAGTTTCAGAAACTGTGATTTTTTTTTCAAATATAAAGAGCCATTCTTCAAAATACAAAATGAAACAAATATCTATAATTCCGTTACATTTTCCTGTATTTGTTACTGTTTTTTTTGCAGTATTTTTGGTTAAGCAGTTTTGTTGCAGACATTAAGAAAACTGGGTCACTTGCTTATAACATTGGCGTCTACGGAATTCTCCTGACAGAATACAGAAGCTCAGCGATTAGTGCCTAGAGACACAGATTCTGCAGACACCAGTTATGAAGTGGACATGTTGCCAGGGAAGCTCTTGGCTTTAAATTCATCCCAATCTTACTCGAAAAGAAATGGATACTGTGCAAAACTTTGCAGCGCTCTATAAACATGATTCTCTCCCCATCCCAAAAAAAGCTCATGGTGGTAATCTGTGGTACTGTTAACAGTAACTTTATCTCTGGACTTTATCATATTTTACTTCTGCATACCCCAGGTTGCTAAAGCTGTTGGTTAGCTATTGGGGATACTACAGCTCCCTCACTGACTGACTCAGTATATTTTTTTAAACCAGTTCTATTTATGATGCCAGTAGTACTATTTCAAATATTAAAATAATCATGTTAACAAGAATTACAAAAGAAAAATCAAACAGTACATTTAAGCTAATCTTTACTCTTTGCAACAGTTAATGGAACAGTGACTTCTGGGTCCAAGACTAAACTTAAAAAAAATCCTTGTAGGAACCTTGAACATAATCTCAAAAATAAAGCCAGTCATGAATTCCATCTGCAGCTGACTGACCTCAAAGATCTTCTTTTCCGTTGCACTGTCGACCTGTTGGCAGTGACTGATGGATTTCTGGCAGTGAATAGTGCTCCAGGCTGGTTCTTAACTGTAAATTGTGGCAGCCCCAACCTGCAAGTGTGAAATAAATAATAGCACTGAGAAAAACAGGACAAAAAAGGCGGCCTGGGAGCAAATGACCCAGCCACCCTCTCAGCCAGGAAATGATGCACGGGCCAGGGTGTCAGGAGGCTGAGTGAAGAAAATAAACTATATGAAAAGAAGATTTTCACTATATTTTCCTCACACTCTGAATATAGTTTAATCTCCACACATACAGCAGAAGTTGGCCACCCAAATACGGGGTAGAATCACTTTAAAAGCTTTCACTTATGATAGCCATGCAATTTCCCTTCTCCCGCTCTGCATGTAAAGTCTTGCTCTGGATTAGCCACTTACTTCTTTTTGATGGATGCTGCTACATGGCATATTGAGCCAAGACAACAAAGGGAAAAAAAACCCCAGAATGATCAAACTCCATGCACTATAGATCAGAAATACAAGGGTGAAGGAGGTTGGGAGCACTGTATGGAGAACAAAGTATACTTCAAGAATGAGACACACACCAAAAATAGTGAAATTTTACTTTCATCCTTGTTCCTTTATCCTGCACATACTGAACCAAAGTAGGAGAAAATGGTTGGGTCTCTAGAAGTTAATATTAAAAATAGCTTGGAGTACAGAGATGCATGATCTCCTGGGTGCACAGATTCAAACAACAGTGCTTGGAAAAGGCATAAGAGGATGCTCCAAGTAGCACAGGAAATGCAAGAAATCCTTTGACCATTGGCTTTGTAGAATTAAGTTTTGTTCTTGATATGCTTAGATGGCAGAAAGATGCATACATCTGCTGTTTAAAATGCAATATTTTTCCAATGATGCAGATCGTTTGTCCTAATTGTGTAGATCTAGACGCTGAAATCAATGCAACAAACTTTCCATTTGATTTCAGTGGAACTCAGTGTTGGGTAGAACTTAGTTACCACTACTGAGACAAATGAAATGGAATTAATCTTTGGTTTAAAAAAAAGGTTAGATTGTCATTGGCAGTGGTGCAAAACCCACAACACAATATGGTTGAAATAAAAACAGAAAACACTGGAAATACTCAGCTTGTCAGGCAGCATCTGTGGAGAAAGAAACAGAGTTAATGTTTCAGGTCGATGTTTCAGGTCGATGACCTTTTGGCAGAACTCATCGACCTGAAACGTTAACTCTGTTTCTTTCCCCACAGATGCTGTCTGACTTGCTGAGTATTTCCAGCACTTTTTGTTTTTATTTCAGATTTCCAGCATCTGCAGTATTTTGCTTTTGACAATATGGTAGATAGAGCATGAAGATCTTTTATTTATCATAAAGAAACAAACATGAGAAATGCCTATTTTAAAGAAACTTGCAAAAGTAAAATTCTTCAGTTTCTGGAAAAGGGGATGAATAAAAATGTCTCAATTTCGGAATTCTCAACAACTGGTGGGGTCCTGCCTACTGCTTCTTTTTCCTTGGCAAGGTAGTCGGCCACATTGTCCATCAAATGAGGATTATTGAGCTAGGCAAGAGAGAGACCTCCTTATAGTAAGGATTGTATGCGTTGTAAAATGCTTCAAATATTACAATTTAAAAGACTGAATGAATTATCCTGTCAACAGAAAGGCGTTTGGCACTTTTCCTAATTATTTAAGTGTGGAAGACCTTCTGCCAAAAAATGACACAGTAAATGCTTTTGCTAATAGGTTGACTGTTTCAGAAGTTAAGCTCTTGGGGTTGGTTTCCCCATCTGTACAAGCCCAGCCTGTGTGGTTAGCACTTAGTCGCTAATTAGTTCCAACTGCTCAAAGAAATGCACCATCTTTCTTTACTAGAATGGTGTTACGAGGACTACTTATGGCAAATATTAGGGATGAGGAAAAACTGGGAATCTCGCCAACAACATTCCTTCTCAGAAGGCTATGATAACCTAGAGAGCTGCCAACCAACTATCCCAAATCCAATAGCAGAGGTTTGCTGCACTTGTATTTTGGAAGTTAATTATCAGGTCCCTCTTGACATTAAATGGATAACATCCACATGAATAGTCCATTTTCAAAGTTAAATTGTAATCAAAGTGTTTCTCTCTTGCACAGCAGCAAGCAGGCACTATATATGCTTCAAAGTGGTCAGCTGTCAAGACACCGCAAGCACCTGAAATTACCCGTTGGAAGTTACTGCAAATTTTCACCTAACCAGATACGGCCTTGATTGAAAAAAATCTCACCAAAACAGGTGGCTTTATCCTGGAATGAAAAAAATTACACAAATGGAACAAAACAAGGGGTATAGTCAAAAAAACTCCAGCAAAATAAATCAAGAATAGTTACAAATTCCAATGACACTGAAAAATTCAGAAAGTAATGCAATAATGTTTTTTCTGCATAGACAGCCATTACTGTCAATGACATGAGAAAAATAATGGAGGGAAATCCAGGGCAAAGTCTTAAATACAGAATTGAAGCAGCACAGTTTGCAATGGCAAGTAAAAACTGTTACTAGGACAGTGTGCCATGATTTTCCTGTTTCAGTGATATCCAAAAATCTGTTGGGAATAACAGAATGAGAAAACAAATTTAGCAGTGTAAAGAAAGGTTAATAAAAACAGACACACCTCTGTAGAAATGAATTATTGGTCTGTGGAAAGATACTGTGACTCGCGATGGTTTCTGGCCTCTGAAGAGCTGAAGAACCAATAGTTATTGTAGTATCTAAGCAAGCTTTCTCACCCACATCTGTGGTTTCAAAGGTTTCATTCAAATCATGACTACTTGATGCCATGGAAACATGGGTGGTCATGGAGAAGTTACGCCAGTTGGGAGTGGTGCTGGCTGGAGTCATCCACTTCTTGGCGTCAGTCTGTGGACAGTTTCTTTTGATGTGTTGTTGGGTTGAGGCCACAAATTTAGTTCCTTCGTTGCTGAGGGTATTGCTCCGATTAGAAAATGGTTGGGTCTCCTTTGCTGCACCCGATGTGCATATTTTGGAAACGATGGTCAATGGGTTGATTCTGGACCTCTTGTTTTGCTTTTTTCGTAACTCGGGCGCTGAAGGATTTTGTGAGGGCATCTCATCTTCTGTTCGCCTCCTCTTTAATGGCATCGACTGTGCCCTCTGGTGAAGGTTAGGTGGTGGTCTGAGCTCTGTTAGGCACCGTTTTGTGGGTAGTCGTTTCCGTGTGCCAGCCTCTAACAGAACCTGTTCAGTTGATTTCTCAACTGCAACTTCTTTTACAGATGGAGCTGAAAGGCACAAGAACAAAAGTAAGCCTTTGATATACATTTTTTTTTAAACATCTAATCCAAATGTGATATGCTTTTATATAGTATTGTCACCAAACATTCTTCCTGGGCCATGGGGTTTGTGAAGGATACAATCCATGCCACTCTTGGTTCAATCCTAATGAAGGGAAGTGTTGATAGTGAGATTCAAATTCAGGCCTGTTACTTTGTCATCCATTATTCCAGCTTTGTGGTTACCAAAATGGAGCTTGAAATTTTTGATGTTCTACTTGGGAGTCCAATACTCCAGCTTTATAATTGAACAGAGGAATAAGAGTTCCTTCACTCCCTCTAGCCTGTTGCGCCATTCAATCAGATCATGGCTGATCTGTACCTCAACTCCATTTACCTGCCATTGATCCATAATCCCTTGATACCCTTACCTAATAAAAATCGGTCAGTCCCAGTCTTGAAAATTTCAATTGACTCCCGGCATCCGCAGCTTTTTGGGAGAGAGGTCCAGATTTCCACTACCCTTTATGCGAAGACGTGCTTCCCGATTTCACTCCTAAATGGCCTAGCTCTAATTTTAAGATTGTGCCCCCTTGATACCCCCATCAGAGGAAACAGCTTCTCTGTATCCAAGGAAGGCTATCAGATAATATAAAAGGAAATAGTAAGGGGCTTTTACTACAATATTTAAAAGTAAATGAACAGGACCACTCAGGTCAGTTTTTACAAATAACGGTTGGAAGAAAGAACATAGGTGCACTCGAAGAGGATGTGGAACAATGTTAGAGATAACTGTTCAAAAGGAATTGGTTTTGAAAAAACTGGTACTCAACAACTTGCATTCATAAAGTGCCCATAATGTAATGACTGCAGTTACATGGGTCAGAACAAACATGGCAATTTATCACTCCTATTGTGCAAGTGGCAATTCCAATTCCCCAAATTGAGCACTATATCCGTACAAGAGTGAAGACCAAACTGATCTAGATAGACAGAGACTGAATAGCTGTTTTCAGTATGAACAAATAGGCATTTTAAAAAGTCACCTGTGTACATATCAAATCACTGTTGGAGCTGCATTCTGTATTTGGAATCTTTCTCATATAGATTATAAAGCAGCAGGCTGCCTAGATCACTTAGTGGATTAATACACTCCCTGGTGTTACACAGAATCATTTGGACTGGAAGGTCCCAGGTTCAATCACTGGCCTAGAAGGGGTAGTGAGGTTTATTGCTCCTGATAGAAATGTGTGCAGGTGAATATCAGGTGAGAAAGAGTTTGGGCTTAGTTGCAACACCATCCCTGCTCCCTTCCAAGGTCAAATAGGTTGCCACCATCACTGTTTAGGCTCATATATGAAGAATGGTCATTTGAGTGAGGGACTGGAGGGCTGCCAGCACCTATGGGACTGCAACCTTGCAGGATCTGGCTGCTTCTGGGGAGAAGAAATTGAATAATAAATAATAAGTGAAATTTATATTTAGATGATGGTTATTTCATGAAACTATGGTTGATTTTATGGTATTACTTGGGATTCTGGAAGTCTGTAACAATCCATATGAGATCATAGCGTAATTACTAATGTCTGGGGTTACTTGTGGTTGTACAGGACCTTTTGCTGGAGATATTAAAACCCAGGCAATACAAAAACACTTTCAGACTGTTGCCCACTGTGCTGAACTATGCCTTATGCGTAACATGTCCTGATAAAGCCACATAAAGGCCTACAGTAATGATGCTTGCGGTCGCCTTGAAGTGCTGTTAACAGAATTCTTCAGCATTTTAGTCACAAAATACCAAATCTAATTTTGAATATCTGATAATGTATAGAGAACTTAAAAGGATATTAACAACTGTGATGGCTGGGACTGGGTCTATGTGACTGAGATAAAGTGGATTTAACAGCAGATGATGTGGTCAGTGATTTTCTTGCCTGTGCAGCTGAAGAACCTGGTAGCCACACATCCACGAAGCAGCACCCTCAAATGTAACTGAAAAGGGAAGGCAAGCTGTTGAGGACAAGCAAAGGGCCTAAATTGCTGTACTTGAAGCCTCTTAGAAGTAATCAGGTGCTGATCTAAGGGTAGACTATCATGGAGTACATCACGGGCCCAGAAGCAATAGTCGAAAAAATGTCACGAGACACCAACTTACCTCAAGCTGCCCTTCTAAGTTTGTATGGGATCCTGTTTGAGGGATACTCTAGTCCAGTGAGTGAGGCTGCCGCCCCCCCCCCCCCCGACTCATCGTATGAGGTAGCTTTTTAACCTTCCGCCCAGGCGTAAAATTGGTGTTGCTGATCGTCCGCTTGTGATAGAAAATGAAATCAATGGAAATGAAAATCGGGCCTTTTATTTTTAAAAACAGGTGGCCTGTTTAACACCAGTGTTACGCCCGGGTGGCAAGTTGAAAATCTACCCCAATTACACCCGCAATGACATATGGCCCCACTAAAAATAGAAGTTGGTACCTGCTTCTCACTTCCCCCAGGGGTTTCTGCTTTGCAAATTTGCAATTGTTGCATAACCAGTTCATTCCGACACCTCCTACTTAATTACTTGGAGAACGCCTGCTATTTGGAGGGCTCCTGTCCAGATTACTAAACACATTGGTAGAACTAAATCTGCCACAGCGAACAGGATGAACAGATTTACAAAAAGGAAGGGTCAACCCTTAATGAAGATGTCAGTGAAAGTAGTCCGGGTTTGTTGCAAACCAAACTGCTATTGGTACGGAATCTTTCACACTCTCACTGAACCCGTTATGGTCCTATCACACTATGTTTCTTGTTTTTGTTGTAAAATTTTTAGTTTTTTGATTTCCTTTCAAGATGGCACATTTGCAACAGTAATTACAACTGAAGTTACAACTCTGTGTACACAGACAGCTTTTTTTAATCAGGAAGACAAACTACAGACCTTTTTAGCATGAAGACAAACTGCAGGACAAATTGAGTTTCAGCCGTGGCTCAGTGGTAGCACTGTCTGTGTCAGACGATTGTCAGACGGGAGACTTGAACACAAAATCCAGTGCAGTACTGGGGGAGTGCTGGTAGTGCCCTCTTTCGGATGAGATGTTAAACTAAGGCCCAGTCTGCCCGTTCAGGTGGATGTAAAAGATCCCATGGCACTATTTTGAAGAACAGGGGAGGTACCCCGGTGCCCTGGCCAATATTTCTTCCTCAACCAACATCACTAAAACAGATGATCTGGTCGTCATCACATTGCTGTTTGTGGGAGATTGCTGTTGCGTTTCCTACATTACAACAGTGACTACACTTTAAAAGTACTTAATTGGCTGTAAAGCACTTTAGGACTTTGAGGTCGTGATAGGCGCTATATAAATGCAAGTTCTTTCTATAGGATGGAGGCAACTAAAGAGCCATTCACAGTTACTTACAAGTTTCATAAATGAGCAAAGTTTCACTACTGTAGAACATTAGTGTCATATTTTAGCATTTCTCTATCCGTATGCAATATATAAAAGTCATGTTTCATTTCAGTGACTAAACAAAACAGCACCAACACTAACAATATAATCCTGCAATATGGGTTTTCCAGTCTTATTATTTGTTGCATATTTTTAGAAAATAAATGACAATTATTTTTGCAATTAACCTTTTTTTCAGAAACCACAATTTATAAACAATGAGGCTTTTAATTTCCTTGTAATTTGGTCTTGAACTGCAAATTTTCCTTATTACTCTCACTTGTGAAATACATGCCTGCCCTAAAAAAGCATGGCCATACTTTTTTTTAAATTTAAAGATGGGGACTGGGTGGTGCAGAGATTTGGACTTTTACCTCTGGAACCTGTGTTCAGATCGAGCAAAGGCATATGGACTCTTAATGGCAAGTGTCCAAAATGAAATGAGTTTGGACAAGTTCAAGCCACCACCCACTGAAAGAAAGACTTGCATTTATATAGCACCTTTCCTGACCTCAGGACATCCCAAAGGTCTTTATAGCCAATTAAGTATTTTTTGAAGTGTAGTCACTCTTGTAATGTAGGAAATGCGGCAGCCAATTTGCACACAGCAAGGTCCCACAAACAGCACTGAGATAATGACCAGATAATCTGTTTTAGTGATATTGCTTGAGGGATAAATATTGGCCAGGACACCAGGGAAAACTACCCTGCTCTTCTACGAAATAATGCCATGGGATCTTTTATGTCCAGCCGAGGGGGTAGACGGGACACAGGTCACAGCACAACAGTGCCCCTACTTTAGCACGAATAGTAAACCTCACTCAGAGAAGTCATATGGTTAGTGTGGGAAAATGTCACACTGGTGCTGCAAAGTTGATGGTTGATGTAAATTGTTGAAGCAGAAGAGGAAACTTAACTTAGCAACTGAATGCTATACCTGACCTGGGAGTGCTTGTTGTAGACAACAGATGCCAGCCCTAACAACCCTCAATTCACCAAATCTTTACCTTTCCATGAAATGCGTGCTTAAAGTGCTGGGGAATGGCACATATTCCCCACTGAGTGATTCTGCAAATTAATTGCAGTTTTATGTAGTGAGTTTGCACCTACTAGGAACTGGGCTGATTCTGCCCAAAGTGGTTTTCACTCAAGATCATTTACAGCCAGGAGAGGGGAATTTTGTCACAAATATCTGTGTTAGATTCAAACAAGGGTCCTAGAGCTGAATGGAGCCACTATGCTGGAACTACTATAACTGTTAAACTTTATATTGTAAAAATGTTTCAACTTGTAAAATGCTTCCATAACCACTCAGCAATAACAATAAAAAAATAATCAAGCAGTTAGGGCAGGAGTCTGTTAAAAAAAATAGATAAGAGTGAGTAATAAGGCAGTAACTTAATCTTGTTTATCTGCTGGAACCCAAAATTCCTGCATCATTACTCACACTAACCATTGAGTATAGATCATCGTGAGCATATCCTGAACACTTCAAAATTTGGAGTCATTTTTAAAGCCACTTGTAGCAAACTTTGTAAACAAAAAAGGGGGACAGTGTACTCAGCATGAAAAAAATTCAGCCAACATTGCTTCAAAAAGTTTACTTAAAACTTGCAAGGATAAAATACTAAACATTACAGTAAGACAATACATGTCTGATTTAAGACATGAATATGATACGATTAGTTTTAGGACATAACTGACAACTTACACATCACCACTGGTGACACACTGGGATATGAATCTATGCTCCAGTACATTGCAATGCCTCACAAGTGTCAACAGGCTATTTGACTGTGGGGGGGCTGCAGAGCCAGGCCCAATCCCATTCACACATGACATCCACAAGCTCACTGTCCAGCAAGGCTCACTAGATAGCAATCAGAAATGGGGATCCTGTTTGATGTTTTCTCAAGGGCACAGAGGCCAATTGTAGTGCCCCAACTGACATTAGCTAATTCACCGCAGACCAATGATCGAACCTGGGGCTTTAGTCTTATTCCTTCTTCATCTAAATTGTATAACATTTCAATATTTAGAGTGAATGGGGCCAGGATTTGCTTACTAAGAATGGGTGGTTGGCACTGTCATTTTAGAAAACCAAATTAGGTACCCTTGTGCTATCCTTGTTATTTATTAATGAACACTGAATGATGACCATGCAAAACTCTTTTGAGGACAGCTAAGTCCAAACAGCCCTTTCAGCATAAAGAAGAAGTCTATTTATCAGTTTAGGAGTAAAGCAGAGTACCAACATGCAGATTGTTACAAACATCCCGTAACATGCTGATAGGAGTTACCAGAGCTCATAATCTCAGCTAACTGGCTGCAAAGCTGCTCAAGTATCTGTGACCTGATTGGACATTCCAAAATGGCCTTCAGTCCAGATGACACAAGGATTTTGGCTGTTACAGATGCAATGGGGTCTTGGTATAGAAAGATGCACAGCTAGATAAAATGCCATGGCCTCAATATGCATCGGGCTTAAACATGCAGATTCTGTTGTCTGGTGTAGACAATGCTTCAGGCATTTCAAATTTACAGATTGGTCAAGTATTTTTTTATATTATATCCCTTCAGCTTTCAGAACTATCTGCAATACACTGGTGCGTTCACCTTGAATTCGTACATTTCACGTTAGTTGTGTCATCAACGTTCACACCTTTGATATGCTTAGTTTAAAAAAAATCTATTTATGTTTCAGCTGTAAGTCTTACTGAACACAGGGCTTCAGTTAATTCTAATGTTCACTTGATACTACGGACTGTGGGTTAGCTTAGCTTTAGTTTTAAGGTTGCAATCCTTCTATATTACAGCAGCTGAAAAAAGGTATCATATTTACATTACTGTACCTCCTACAGTAAAATTTCACTAGTCTACAAGCTCACCTTCTGGTAAGGAAAGAGTGTCTTTTACAACACATAATTGAACATAAAAGCCTCACTTAAATCTGTTGTCTAATTAGTTTCATATCCAAACACTTGACTGGCAAATGAGGTTCAACAACACAGTAGCACAGCAGATGAAAAGGGGAAAGCAATTATTTACATGCCAAAAGAGTTACTGTTAATAAAAGGAAAAAGAAAACCAAGTGTTGGATCATACCTCAAAATTAAATTGTTATTAACATCCTCATTGTTACTTATACAAGCAAGTAGGGATTTAGATATTCTTACGGTTGAAAATTCTCAAAATTATTCAAGCTCTCAAGAGATCAAAGTAACTGCTGACAGCAGATTGGGGCTGTAGCTGGTTTTATTTTTTGAGGGGGAAAAACAAAATTATGAACTTGGAAAGCAAGCCCTGAAGCCTTGGCACTGATTACTTGTTGAAAGTTCCCATATGTTGCCAACGGTCTAATTAAGACTGTATATATGGAATTCATGGTTACAATTAAATTACTGGAACGTCTATGGGTTCCCACAACTGCCTCTGAGCTTCCAGCAAAGAAGAAAGGAACTCGAATGGAAAATCACTAGGTGGTCTTTGGCTAAGAGTCCATTTCATGCTAGTCAGTACCCTCCATTGTGACTAGTTGCAATGAACCTTATTGTTCCAACATTTTATTTTATGGGAATAAACTTTTAAAATCTTTTACGAATACCTGTCATCGGTAAAGATGATCAGTCCGCAAGTAGGAACAATGGAGTTAGGTATAGTGGGAAGATGTTGGCATTTTAGACAGGACTGATTTGGGGAAAAAGCAGAGTGGCACAGGAAAGACTGGCTGCATTTTAGCCTGGTGGGAATAGGCGACCAACTGCTAAGGTAGAAAACTAACTAGCCATTTAAAAAAAAAGTAGTGGCTAGGGTATGAAGAAATACAAAGGGGGTTGCGTTGATCTCAAGGAGATGTAATTTGAGGTAATGAAATAGGTCAGACATGAGAAAATGCTATTCAGCCTATCTAAGCTAATCCCTCTTGTACATTAACTCTTCCATCGACGCATCCAATTGTATTTTGAATGACCTCAATGACTTCCCCTCAATTTTCTTAATAGGAAGAGACTTGGTTAAATCGTGAATAATAAAACATCAAGGTGTAAAGTTTATGGAAAAAATGGGCACAAAGGGGAGTGGCAATATGGATAAGAAAGGATTTAGTATCAACAGAAAATGATGAGTGTTGCAGTGGACACAGCAGAGACTGTTTGCTTTGAAGTATAAAAGGTGTTTTTTTTGGGTGGGGGGGGGGGGGGTGGGGGGGGAAAGATCAAAAAAATGTTTTTGTAGATTAAGGATGCTCTAAAAAGGGGACATTTCATTTAATCAGATGAGTGAGAACAGCAATGGGAAAAGCTAAGCAAGACTGCTTGTTCCAAAAAGCGCCAGATTACTTTCTAACGTCAACAGTCAGAAGCTATTTTTGGTAAATAAGGTTGAAATTGAGAGGAAGCACCAGATCCAAGTACATTTGATTTAAATACTCAATTGTCTGTTTCAGTTAAAAAAAAATCTCAAGCTTTTCTTCATAACCATAACCCGTCACCCCTGGTATCATTCCAGTGAATCTTCATGGTACCCTTTCAACGGCCATCAACATGAGAGAAATGTTAGGGTGAGATTCACGGCCAAAAAAAAGTGACAAAAATATGAGTCTAGAAATTACAGTGTGCTATATTAGCATATGAACAGTTAACATGATTTCATGAAATGGCTTTACTATTCCAACACAAGTATTAACCTGTTTATTTTAAACGGGCGGTCGCAGAAATAGCAGACAAAATAATGTCATACAAATACGTCAAGTCTTCATATGTAATTTCTATACTATGTATATTTTCAAGAATGAGACACAGAACAAAAATGAGTGAATGTAAGGAGTACATTGTGATTTTGGGTGCTGTGGCATTGTAAAATGCTGGGGTATATAGTTTGAATTACTAAGCAGTAGAAAGACATTCAAATTAATTCACTAAGGGAAGCAGTGTAAATGTGTTTTACTTTTTGGTGTTAAATGGTACCAGTCTCCATAGGGTCAGAAATAAAGATTCTGAACAGTTGCTTTCCCACTTGAAGCCATGAACTACAGTAGCTGATTTACCAGGAAAAGTTCCTGTTTTGCTTTAAGTATTAACAAACCCAAGATGGATATTAATTTAAAGGCAGCAGTATGATAGCTAAATCTCTACCGGGCAGTTTTCCTGCTGTTGTAGGTAAGTATAGGGTAGTGATTAAATTTTTTATAACATGTTTTAAAAAGGTCGAGCAATCATTAGCTGCAGCTGTGCTGCAAGTCTGCACACTACGAGCCAGCTCGAATTGCAGTGATAAAAAATCTCTCCTGCTGTCAGGTTATGGATTTGAAAGATCAAGATTCTTAGTTAAATAATTACCTCAGCCTCAGATAATCCCTTAAAAATCTTACAAGACTACTTTGAAAGGAGTTCTTCTGTTTAACAGAAAACATATTCTCCACTTTAAATGAAATGCAATTAACAATTCAGGGCACTGTTAACCCTCACAAATTTGTCATGCAAAAGGAACCATATGAAGATGGCAATTTGAAAGAAAGCCGAGACTTTTACTGTAAAATGTCACAGCACGCGATCAGCCATTTACTGTTACAGTGCACCACAGCTCCAGGTCACCTATAATTAACAGACATAAGGAGGGGCAGATATGCATCTATCAAAACACCTCTGAAAATATATGTATTGAAGTATATTGGGTTCACAGGCCCAATAGGCAGACTTTCAGGACAGATTCAACTTTAGGTAGAAATCAGGAATATGAACTTTGACCGCTTTTCTTATCTCCAGTTTGAGAATGCTAAAATTAATTTAGTTTAGATCCAGAATTGAACCTGGACTTAATCAGATTAGTGTGGCCGTATGGCCACTAAGCAATGCATTTTTCCCCGAGCAATCATTTAAGTTTCCTCTGCTATTTTCACCCTGGCCCAGAGTAAGGACCTGTGGGTGCAGGTATAATCGATGGAGGTGGGATGAGGATGAGGGAAAGCAGGCGCATGGCCTGAAGAATGATGCACCTTCCTAAACAAAAACATTTAAACACCACATGAAGAAAGAGTACTAACTTTGCACTGTCAGTAAGTGATAAAAATTGGAAAACAGTATTAAAATGCTTATTAAAAACGGGATGAACAAATTTACCAGTAAGAATTGAATTACAAGTCAACTGGGGTTAACTTCTAATGATGACACACACTGCAATGAAAAAATGGAAAAAGCATTTTTTAAAAAAAACAATGGCATTAAATTTCGAGGAAAAATGTTGCACAGCTTTATAATCCTAGCAGTACATATTCTTGTCTGTAGTTGTATGTAGATGTGCCTACAGGACATAAAGAAGAGGAAACAGGCTTACCAGTAAATTCAAATAGGTTTTCAGGTAGCAAATGTAGTTTAGAAAATGTAGTAAGAGCTGTTATTTCTGATTGTTGATTCTCTTTAGATTCTTCTGCGTTAATTTGATCTGCCCATAGGACAATTTTTTCTCCTCGTACAAGACGCTCCAGCTCATTGAATTGTGACACCGCGTCTGTGGTTGCAAGGTCAGCTTCTTTCAGTGTATAAAACTGCTTCCGCACAATCTGCAGCAGGGTGGTCACTAACCTAAATTTGCAAAAAGAGGCAATCAGTTTCATTACTCAAATGTAGTGACAGCCAACTCTTTCGCAATCCCCTTTCCATCTTCCCAGGAGGCTAGGACTTACTTCCTGGAACAGTTTGACCTGAATCAGATTTTGCCACTAATCTGCAAACTGTTGCTAGTATTTTGGCATTCACCACTCATCATAATAGGGCATTCCACTGCTGCTCACTCTCCACTTTTGATAAGCAGTCACCAGCCAACTGTGGCGATGTACCTGATCTTTTAGATTTTACTATGAGGTATTGCTGGCACGTGATTCCTCCTTCTCATTATGCTTCCTTTGGTCTCGTGCTTAAATCACTTCTTCCATTAAACCATCTCACGTTTCCCACTTAAGCACTTTACAGCATCAGACTGTAATTAACAAAAAATACTGGAAACACACAGGACAGTCAGCATCTGTGGAGAAAAAAAGACAGGCTACGATGTGAACCCTTCAAAGGGTGACTACCAAGTTGGAGCCTCTGGGTTACAAGTGACTGAGCCAAAGAAAATCAGTCAGGAGAATGATACTGCCAACCATAACGCCTGGGATTGGGCTTTGCAACCACTAATACAGTATACTCAACAGCAGATGATGGTCCATGGCTTTCTTGCCTCAGCAATGAAGTCAAGAACAAACTGGAGCTGGAGCTTGCTAACCACTCATTTACGAAGCAACACCCTGTTAAGGTAAGGAGAAGGGGCAGGAGGCAAACGTGAAGCGCCTTTAAAGCGATCAAGAGCTGCTGCAAAGGTAAATTATAATGCAGCCTGCTGTGAGACCAAAAGGTCATTAAGGAGGGGAAGTGGGATTACTGGGCTGCATTATTCTGCAAGGGCGTGCAAATAAATAAGACTGACCCCAAGTCGTTTTTCCACTGGATAAAGTCTGTTGGCAATCATGGTCAAATAGGTTCCTCTGGACTGGAGTCAATGTCTGACAAGTCTGGTACTCTCCAACAAGCCCTTGAGGGTATCCTCGGGGTCTGGAAAGAGCACTATATTGAGTTAGTGTCTGACCCAACAGGCCATGGTAAGGATTTGCGTGGCAGTTGGCAGTCTTTACCATACATTTAACATCTCTGGACTGCCACAACAAGGAGAATCAAATCTAATGGGAATCACAGTCAAATCCCCATTCATTGCCTACTAGGACCCCCTATGCAAACTCCTCTTGTTCTTGGCATAAGTTATTACTTTTGCTCTATGTTTACTACACAACATTCCAATCATATGGTAATAGTTACAGAGAGTATTGTATTCCTCCTGGGGCCAGCCAATCTAGAAGATAGGCCAGAAAAGATTCTCAAGTTTCTCCAAACTATTCCCAATGTATTGCAGGCAATGCACCATCAATCCTCCATACCCAGGGAGGCTCTGCTGGATAGAGTTCACTGGTACTAGACCTGAGGAACCAATACTTTTGTCACCTCTTGAAGCTGTGATTTCTTGGTCTATGTTCCCCCAGCCCAGGTACTGATGATGAACCATCTTTTTCTTCCATTAGCACTGTGGTGCTTGTTTTGGGCGTTTGTCTTTCATTTTCCATGCCATTTATTTTTCCAATTTTTTACCCCATTAGGCACGACAGATAAAATAAAAACTAGAAGGCGTAAGGCGATTAACCCAGCATCAAAGCTGTGGCAGGGGGTTGGGAACCTGATCAGGGAGACAGAGGAAAGCGTGTCAGGAAGGGACAGAAGGTATGGAGTAAAAGGTAAAGTGTTAAAAAATGAAAAAGCAGGAACTAAGTGTCACAAAACATATTTGAAAGTTCTTTATCTGAATGCACGTAGCATTCGTAACAAAATGGACGAGTTAACGGCACAAATAACTACGTATGGGTATGATCTTGTGGCCATTACAGAAACATGGCTGCAGGGTGACAACGACTGGGAATTAAATATGTCAGGGTATTTAACAATCAGGAAGGACAGGCAGGAAGGAAGGGGAAGTGGGGTGGCTATGTTAATAAAGGAAGGAATCACTAATACAGAGAAATGATATTGGGACAAAGGATCAGAATAATGAAACAGTTTGGGTAGAGATAAGGAATAATAAGGGGGAAAAAAACACGAGTGGGCGTAGTATATAGGCCTCCTAATAGTTGCAACTCTGCTGGACGAAGTATTAATCAGGAAATAGTCGGGGCATGTAATAAGGGAATAGCTATAATTATGGGGGATTTTAACTATCATATTAACTGGACAAATCAAATTGGGCAGGGCAGCCTTGAGGAAAAGTTTATTGAGTATATTAGGGATGGATTTCTTGAGCAGTATGTAACTGATCCTACAAGGGGGCAAGCAACCTTGGACCTGGTCCTGTGCAATGAGCCAGGATTAATTAATAATGTCCTAGTTAAGGATCCCCTTGGAATGAGTGACCATAACATGGTTACATTCCATATCCAATTAGAGGGTGAGAAGGTTGGTTCTCAAACAAGCGTACTGAGCTTGAATAAAGGAGACTATGATGATATGAGAGCGGAATTGATTAAAGTGGACTGGGAAAATAGATTAAAAGGGTAAGATGGTACATGAGCAGTGGTGTTCATTTAAGGAGTTATTTTACAACTTTCAAAAAATATATATTCCACCGAGGAAAAAAGGGTCTAAAAGAAATGACAGCCACCCGTGGCTAAGTAAAGAAATTAAGGATAGTATCCGACTAAAAACAAGGACATATAAGGTAGCCAAACTTAGTGGGAGGATAGAAGATTGGGAAGTCTTCAAAAGACAGCAAAAAGTAATTAAAGGATTGATTAAGAAAGGGAAGATAGATTATGAAAATAAATTAGCAAAAAATATAAAAACAGATAGCAAGAGTTTCTATAGTTATATAAAAAGAAAAAGGGTGGCTAAGGCAAATGTAGGTCCCTTAGAGGATGAGACCGGGAAATTAATGGTGGGAAACATGGAGATGGCAAAAATGCTGAACAAATATTTTGTTTCAGTCTTTACGGTAGAGGACACTAAGAATATCCCAACACTGGACAAACAGGGGGCTCTAGGGGAGGAGGAGCTAAATACGATTAAAATCACTAAGGAATTGGTACTCAGTAAATTAATGGGACTCAAGGCGGATAAATCCCCTGGACCTGATGGCTTACATCCGAGGGTCTTGAGGGAAGTGGCAGTAGGGATTGTGGATGCTTTGGTAATAATTTTCCAAAAATCCCTGGACTCGGCAAAGGTCCCGGCAGATTGGAAAACTGCTAATGTAACACCCTTATTTAAAAAGGGTAGTAGGCAGAAGGCTGAAAATTATAGACCAGTTAGCCCAACATCTGTGGTGGGTAAAATTTTGGAGTCTATTATTAAGGAGACAGTAGCGGAACATTTGGATAAACATAATTTAACAGGACAAAGTCAGCATAGCTTTACGAAGGGGAAGTCATGTCTGACAAATTTGCTTGAGTTCTTTGAGGACATAACGTACAGGGTGGATAAAGGGGAACCAGTGGACGTAGTGTATTTAGACTTCCAGAAGGCATTCGACAAGATGCCACGTAAAAGATTATTGCTCAAGATAAAGAATCACTGGATTGGGGGTAATATTCTGGCATGGGTGGAGGATTGGTTATCTAACAGGAAGCAGAGAGTTGTGATAAATGGTTCATTCTCGGACTGGCAACCAGTAGCCAGTGGTGTTCCGCAGGGGTCGGTGCTGGGTCCCCAACTCTTTACAATCTATATTAACGATTTGGAGGAGGGGACAGAGTGTAACATATCAAAGTTTGCAGATGATACAAAGATGGGAGGGAAAGTAGAGAGTGAGGAGGACATAAAAAACCTACAAGGGGATATAGACAGGCTGGGTGAGTGGGCGGAGATTTGGCAGATGCAATACAATATTGGAAAATGTGAGGTTATGCACTTTGGCAGGAAAAATCAGAGAGCAAGTTATTATCATAATGGCGAGAAACTGGAAAGTACTGCAGTACAAAGGGATCTGGGGGTCCTAGTGCAAGAAAATCAAAAAGTTAGTATGCAGGTGCAGCAGGTGATCAAGAAGGCCAACGGAATGTTGGCTTTTATTGCTAGGGGGACAGAATATAAAAACAGGGAGGTATTGGTGAGACCGCACCTGGAATACTGCATACAGTTTTGGTCTCCATACTTAAGACATACTTGCTGTCGAGGCAGTACAAAGAAGGTTCGCTCGGTTAATCCCAGGGATGAGGGGGCGGACATACGAGGAGAGGTTGAGTAGATTGGGACTCTACTCATTGGAGTTCAGAAGAATGAGAGGCAATCTTATTGAAACATATAAGATTGTGAAGGGGCTTGATCGGGTGGATGCAGTAAGGATGTTCCCAAAGATGGGTGAAACTAGAACTAGAGGGCATAATCTTAGAATAAGGGGCTGCTCTTTCAAAACTGAGATGAGGAGAAACTTCTTCACTCAGAGGGTGGTAGGTCTGTGGAATTTGCTGCCCCAGGAAGCTGTGGAAGCTACATCATTAGATAAATTTAAAACAGAAATAGACAGTTTTCTAGAAGTAAAGGGAATTAGGGGTTATGGGGAGCGGGCAGGAAATTGGACATGAAGCTGAGTTCGGATCGGTCAATGCCCTGTGGGTGGCGCAGAGGGCCCAGGGGCTGTGTGGCCGGGTCCTGCTCCGACTTCTTGTGTTCTTTAGATTTGTGGTTGGGATCAGATCAGCCATGATCTTATTGAATGGCGGAGCAGGCTCGAGGGGCCGATTGGCCTACTCCTGCTCCAATTTCTTATGTTCTTATCTTATTGAAACATATAAGATTGTGAAGGGGCTTGATCGGGTGGATGCGGTAAGGATGTTCCCAAGGATGGGTGAAACTAGAACGAGGGGGCATAATCTTAGAATAAGGGGCTGCTCTTTCAAAACTGAGATGAGGAGAAACTTCTTCACTCAGAGGGTAGTAGGTCTGTGGAATTTGTTGCCCCAGGAAGCTGTGGAAGCTACATCATTAAATAAATTTAAAACAGAAATAGACAGTTTCCTAGAAGTAAAAGGAATTAGGGGTTACGGGGAGCGGGCAGGAAATTGGACATGAATTTCGATTTGAGGTTAGGATCAGATCAGCCATAATCTTATTGATTGGCTGAGCAGGCTCGAGGGGACGATTGGCCTACTCCTGCTCCTATTTCTTGTGTTCTTATCTCTTCTAATTGAAATTGTAGCTCCACAGGCGACTGGCATACCACGCAAGTAGTTGTGCTTATGAGAGTCGGGACAGAGAGAGTCAGATTATTCAACCTTGAAAGGCATCACAGCCATGCTCAACCATGTCCTCACTCAACACATATGCACCTCACTAGCAGGAGGCACTGATAGCAGTCAAAAGCAGGAACCCTGGCTGATTTCCACCCCCCACCCTCCCTCCCTAGCTCTTGGGCACGGAGGACAATTTTAGAAGCCGAATTACCCAA
This sequence comes from Heptranchias perlo, assembly GCF_035084215.1. Taxonomy (NCBI): domain Eukaryota; kingdom Metazoa; phylum Chordata; class Chondrichthyes; order Hexanchiformes; family Hexanchidae; genus Heptranchias; species Heptranchias perlo. The sequence goes on from NC_090364.1 coordinate 5,211,908, forward strand.
TTTTGTTTCAGATCAGCCAACTCAGCACAGGATAGAAATCAAACCTGGGACCTTCCCGATCTGTATGAATTAGTACACCACATATTCAAGGGGCATCTAATGATTCAGCCATCGGGGGAGTCATTAAAGAATTCTTAAAAACTGGAATCTTCCATATCAACAGCAATGTATCAGTTCCTTACTTTTCTGTCTGTCGACTATCTCGATCCTGCAGCGTCATCAGGTGGGTGATGTAACTGCTGTGTTGCTTGAAGTTGCTCATTTTAGTCTCTAATAGAAGGTTCTGCAAACTCAGTTTCACAACCTATTCAGTAATAAATTATTTAGGGAAAAAAAGTGGGAAAAATTCCAAATGAATACAAAAGATATGGTACCTAACCCCTCTTCCCTTCACTTTCTGGAGGTATAGCTGCTTTCCATGGTCTCCTATTCTCTCATGTAATCTACACATACATTCATGCCCGGAGGATTGGAGGGTCTAGATCATGGTCATCTCCAGAACTGCTGTTATTGCTGCTAGTCATTGATTGGCAGGTGAAACTGCAGTGGTTAGTGCCCCAAAACCAACCCTGATATGGAGCACTTTTGTTTCTGCTGGGTTCTCCATTTAGCAGCACAGGTGAAACCTGAACTCATGCAGCAGAAGGCGGAAAAATGAAATGACAAGCAGCCTTGAGACTTGAATGTGTGGCCTTCTGACTTAAAAGGTCACACAACCTTTTTGAGCCGTAGTCTGACTTGATAATGTAAATTTTCCACACAATTTAGTACCAAAGTTAGTTTTAGCCATTTTAATAGGTAAAGCAGTGGAAAGGAACAGGAAACAATTATTACAATGTGTCAAGCTCAAACAATATGCCCAGAAGGAACAGGTATGACTCACATTCCAACAGAAGTTAACCCCTCCCTTACCTGAGGCACCGATGTACTTTTACCATCTGAAATTATTTTATTCCCCAACTCGGATAGGAGATTCTCATTTTCTTTCAGATTTTCTTCAACTCGCTGCTTCTGCTCCAGCAGGTGGCCGTGGCGCCGAGCGGAGGATGCCTGGCTACGTTCAAACTTACAGGAGGCCTGTCAAATTAGAAGAACCAGAATTAGTGACACGTAATTGATTCACGTAGAAAATTCTGACATAGCATTCTTAGCCCCATGGTCAAACTATCTAGACAAATCAATTGCATTTTCTATTACTTTGAAAGAATAGTAGCTTTATTTGAATGCTCAGTTTGAGAGATATTCTTTACATATGCAGTAACCTATAGAAAGAAAAAAAAACTTGCATTAATATAACGCCTTTCATGTCAAGACATCCTGAACCTCTTCACAGTCAACTATGCACTTTTGAAGTGCGGCTGCTGTTGTAATTTTGGCAAACTACATGCCAATTTGCGCACAGCAAATTACCAGATAATCTGATTTTTGGTGAGGCTGGTTGAGGGTTAAATATCAGCCAGGACACCGGGACAGCCTGCGCTGCTCTTCTTCGAATAGTGCCAAGGGACCTTTTACATCCACCTGAGAGAGTAGATAGGACCTCAGTTTAACATCACATCTGAAAGATGGCACCTCCAACCGTGCAGCAGTTCCTCAGTACCAATTAGGTTTACTAAAGTACTTTCAATAATAACCTTTGAGAAGCACGCAAGCCAGTTTTACCCTCCTGGCAACCTTTTGTGGTGTTCCTGAAGGTAAGGAAACTCTTATGTGGATTTCTCTTCGGCTCTGGACAGGACAAGGCCTTGAGTAGGGAGACAGTCTATGGAGTAGCAAGTAATATGAAAGAGATAAATGCTTTTTTTTTGTTGGCTATTCATCTATCTTTTGCACAGTACTTATCAATTATTTATTAGTTCTTACAGTTCTCCAGTAGCTATCCAGGGTTTAGTTCAGGTAGCAGCTGTAATGATGGCTTTTATTGTTATTGGATATATATATCCACTAATTATAGCTGTACTTTAGTGTAATGTCTGCTTTTGCACCAGCTATGTATTATATCCACTGACATGCACTTAATGAAAAGAAAAAACAAGTTTGATATTTTGTTTGTTTCACTTTCTTAAATCTTAAAAGGAAACGTACAGAGCCAAATGGGCTTTTTCTGCAAGAGATGCCTTAACCTCCAGTGATTCCAGATTTCCTTTTTGGGAAATCACTTTGCTTCCACTCAGTGCCTTCTCCTAACAGCATGACATAGACCCCAGTTTCTTGAGACAGTAAGATTTTATTTTACCTGCTGATTTCACTGAAATTGTCGCAATTTTTAGGCTGAAGCTCGGAGATCCTAGGTTCCTAACGTCATTATTTCTGACATTTTCTGGTTTCTCGAATATACAGCAGGCCTGAACATAGAACTATTTGGAGAGAAGCTACTAACAGGAGCTGTGATTATTACAAACATGTGTTGGGATATCTCAACTGTTATCTCTAAATCAATAAATCTTCCTGAGTGTTCAAACTTATTAACCAGAAAAATAGCTGAAATAGGTTAGGAGTACATATAATTAAGGGCTATGACTAGCCAAGATTCACTGCAAAAACGCTGGGAAAAGTCATTTTTCCTCAGTGTCACAGCATTTCATTATACTGCGTCAGAGCTTCTGCCTAAAAATATAGATCATTTCAGACAATAGAGCAATCAGAATTTTTCATTAAAATATTAATCCCAGTGCCACAAAGCTGTGGGATCTTTACCTCCACTCGGTGCCTCCCTCCGACAATACGACAAGGTTATTTCTCAAAAGGGAGGGCAAGCCACATTTGCCTCCTGTGCGACTCAATTCAGAGCAGTACAGAAGCTTGGATGCAGCTCGCCAGCCCACGGCCTTAGCATGACTTAGTGAGACCTAGTGAGGGGATGGCATATTCCAATAGTGTGTGAAAGTAAGCATTTACCAAGCAACTTATTTCAGTATTCAACTTTCCTTATGCCAAGCAATCCCTCTGATGCTGAATCCTATGGTAAAGGCAGAACCTTCTCATTGTTTTATAATTAGGTAAATACTAATCCATCTTCTATGGCATTGCACACAGGCAAACAGGACCAAGTGTTGGCTTCACATGAAGCAGGGTTGGAGGTTGGGAGTTGGAGTTCATTCTCCATTTTGAAGTCTTATATTCTGTCCTCATTTTTATATAATACTTTGATTTTATATTATAGTTAAATGGCAAAACTGGCGACAATTTGGGAAGTAGAGAAGCAGAGCTGGTTGGAGCATACGAGTTTCTCTGCAGTACAGGGCGAAGAGCTGGGAGATGCAAACTGAGGTGCTACAGGATCACCAATGATAAGAGGGTGTAATTACAACATGACAAGTTTATATAGGCAGTTCCCATTATAAATGGGGACACTGGAATTTATAATGGGAAAACATTGACAAATGTGTGACAAAAATGTGTAGAAAGAGTTTTTTTTTAAAAGACAGGAAATGCAAGTTTTTTTCATTATAGACTGATGCTCTGTTCTTGATTGTTACAAAAACTATGACTATTAAAAGTACATTAACTCTTTCCTATTCAAAATGAAGGCTGAATAGCAAAAATCAGAAATTCCTAGGCAAGAAAGGGCTAATATACTTCATTATTACATCCCTGCACATGGCATCCCAGCAGACTATTGTCTAAAACGGCCCAATTATCCAGCCGTTTTAGACAATAGTCTGCTGGGATTATCCAGCTGTTGGCATCTAATAGGAATGAGGTCTGTATCGATTTGAAGCGAAGGGTCTTACCTGTTCCAATCGTTCTTCGGTACACAATATTTTAATCCGTTCTTGGTCCCGCAGTCGAAAGAATGCTTTCAGCTCCATCTCTTTAGCACGAGCTTCCAAGTCCAAGTAGTCCTTCTGAATCAATTGGCGACTGGCAAAAACCTCCTGCAAAGACTTCTCCAAGCTGGACATTGAAAAAGAAAGAATGATTTGAAACAGTGATTCAGTCATTTCAGTATGGTGAATATTTCTGCCCAGCTAAAAGTTCACAACCTATGCAAAGAATTGTGGAGCTGATGAACTTTTGGTCTTGTAAACTTAAAGATGCAAATGTTAAGGTCATTGGATGAGTGCTATACTCAACAAAAACAAGGGTGTCCGTGAACATGCCTTTTTAAAAAATCTTTGTGGGCCACATAGGTGTAGGCCTCAAGAGCCAGAGATAAAGTTTAAATGAATATTCCAATTAATTTGCATAGATCTCAAGTTGCTGATAGGAACAGGTCTTGTGTTATGATTTAGGATTTATCCTGCAAAGAAGCAATAGCGCTAAGAACAGCTCTCCGAGCCCACAAAATTCAAAAAGGATAAGCCAGCAAGTAGGTCTGAGTTTCCTGGGCTTTGATAGCTAGGTTGCTGGGACTCGGTGCTGCATGTGGCCAAAAAGCACAGTTTGGGCACCCCTAAGCTAGAACAAAGCCCTATCGAAACTGGGATCAGAACTCAAATCCAGCCTGCAGAGATGAAATAAAGTCTCTGCTCTTTGACATCAATAAGTGCTAAATAAACACAATTAAGTCCGTCTCAAACCAATGCCTCTTGGGCATTGACCCATTGCACAAAGCTGGCCATAATCCGATACTATTTACCAAACATGACGGGTGTGGTAAGTGGAAATCTTACAATGGGAGGGCTCTTCTGAGATTGGTGGTAAAGCGGCAGCAAATGTTTTATTTCTGCAATAAGTGGCCATTTAACAAGTAATAAAAACGAACAAATCTTGGCACCATCTTGTTTTAGACCATTACAACTGTGCTGGAAATGTCAAATTGATCAATCTGACCATAGGACTTTGTGGAAATTTGTCACAATATCAACACTAACCTACAAAGAATCCTGGTCCTTGCTGACAACCCTGTTTGTGATCATCATGCACAACAAAAAATAAGCAGTGGCCCCAAGAGTTCTGATAAAAATGTATGAATTGAACTGGGCACTAGTGGAGTAGTAAAATGCCTACAAATTTATCCAGTCAAACATCTCAGTCACATCGGAGCTGCTTCTCATTTTACCCCCTTTCTTGGCTACTAGTAAACAGCATGGGGTGAGTGGCAACTTTCTGATGTTAAACAATAAAAGTGGTTCACCTCACATTAATGTAGTCTCCAGAATCAGCTGCTGCTGCTCTTTATTTTTAAAAACAGTTTACTGGAAAGCTTGGTGCATTGAGTCTTAAGTAATGAATTTTATCTCTCTGCTTGTAATTTAGATGATTCCTTTGCATTACAACTGGAGGGGGGGGGGGCGGTGGAGGTAATCAGTTAAATGTAACCCTCCTATCCCTGGAACACAAGCTGCAGCAATCAATCAATCTCAGCTGGACTATCGGAGATGCACTGAACAAAAGTGAAGGGCTTCTCCAGAATGAGGAAAGACTAACAACTTATTTCGGGACACTTTTTACACGTCCTTGCATCCTGAAAAGAGCTTTGTCTACTTATCCTCAAGTGGTGCATCACACTGAACATGTACTGAGGTGAAAAATAAGAGGCAAGAGTACACATCACATAAGAAAAGACACTAAATTTACATGGAGCCTTTCATGTCCTCAGAATGTCCCAAAGCACTTCACATACAAATAATTACTTTTGAAGTGTAGTCACTATAGTTATGTAGGCAAAGACAGTAGCAAGTTTGAGTGGAGTAAGGTACCACAAACAGCAATGAGACAAATGACCGGTTAATCGGATCTTAGCGGTTTGGGTTGAGGGATCAATGTTGGCCAGGACAACAGGACAATTTCCTGTTCTTCTTTGAATAAAGCCATGGGATCTTTTACTTCCACCTTAACAGACAGACTAGGACTTGGATTTAACTGGACACTGTGCTGGACACAATCCAGATGTCACCAGTGCGTAGGATGAAATGTCCATGCTAGGAACTTCCACTCAAAAGGAATTAGGTGCTACTACAAAACAAACATTACATTTTGTTTTGATCATCCCTAAGCGGTTATTATAGACACTTAAAATTGCGGCAGTACAATTGGCCTCAGCAACCCCAGGCTAGGGAAGAGAGAAAAAAAAAACAACCATCAGCTGGTCCAATCCGCCTGGATCATTACCAAGCAACCTGCGTCTGTAGACAGGTCAGGACTGGCTACAAATGACCACTCATCAGTTAAATAGCCCAACATTTATTGGTGGGGTTGACACATGAAGAAACAAAGGACAACATGGGTTGGTACTAGGCCCACTGCATTTTTTAATATATATTAATGACTTGGACTTGGGTGTACAGGGCACAATTTCAAAATCTGCAGATGAAACAAAACTTGGAAGTGTAGTAAACAGTGAGGAGGATAGTAATAGACTTCAAGAGGACATAGATGGGCAGACACGTGGCAGATGAAATTTAATGCAGAGAAGTGCGAAGTGATACATTTTAGCAGGAAGAACGAGGAAAGGCAATGTAAACTAAGTGGTACAATTCTAAAGGGGGTGCAGGAACAGCGAGGCCTGGGAGTATATGTGCACAAATCTTTGAAGGTGGCAGGACAGGTTGAGAAAGCAGTTAAAAAAGCATACGGGATCCTGGGCTTTATATAATAGAGGCATAGAGTACAAAAGCAAAGAAGTTATGTTGAACCTTTATAAAACACTGATTCAGTCACAATTGGAGTATTCTGTCCAATTCTGGGCACCTCACTTTAGGAGGGATGTGAGAGGGTGCAGAAAAGATTTAGTGGAATCGTTCCAGGGATGAGGGACTTCAGTTACATGGATAGACTGAAGAAGCTGGGGTTGTTCTCCTTAGAGCAGAGAAGGTTGAGAGGAGATTTGATAGAAGTGTTTAAAATCATGAAGGGTTCAGATAAAATAAATAAAGAAAAACTGTTCCCATTGGCGGAAGGGTCGAGAACCAGAGGACACAGATTTAAGATGACTGGCAAAAGAACCAAAGGTGATTGAATCTGCTTCCACCACCCCTTCAGGCAGTTATGATCTGGAATGCACTGCCTGAAGGGGTGGTGGAAGCAGATTCAATCATGGCTTTCAAAAAGGAATTGGATAAATACTTGAAGGGAAAAAATTTGCCGGGCTACAGGACTAATTGGATTGCTCTTACAAAGAGCCGGCATGGGCTCGATGGGCCAAATGGCCTCCTTCTGTGCTGTATCCATTCTATGAAGCAGTACCTGAAGAAGAACAGTAAGTGAACACAACTTGGGGAGGGGAAAAAATGACAATGTTTGAATGTTCAATGGTGACTTTTTTTTAAAAAAGCAAAAATATAATTATGGAGCAGCACCGTACAGTTTTAAATTTAAACCCTGCGCACAATCTGAAAAACCTGTTGTGAATGAAATGCTTGCAGTAGTTTCTCGTGAAACTTGCAGCTTAAAGCATGTATTTGAAGTGCTGACAGCATGTGGAGAATGAATTACTATCAGCAATTTGGCATCGGAGGATTCAACTGTTAAACTGCTTTCATAGTCCTTTAGCACAACACACTACAACAGTGTCTTACGGATTGACACACTTGGCTTCAAACCCTGGACTCAGTCAACATGCTCATAGTTTTGCCCCAGATGACATGCCAAATGTAGATGTACTAAAAGGCAGAACACCAAGGAGAGAAGTATCTCAGCAGCAAGAATTCTACTTCAGCATCTCTGCAGGATATTTACAGCAGTGGCAATGGCGGAGGCCAGGGAGATGTCTGCAGTCACTTTCCCATGCTCTCAGTCAACATCATGGGCACGTGGGACAGAAGCTGACAAAGGTTAACAACATTTATGAAACATGGGAGGTGGAAAGTTTCCTCAAGGGTGCATGGACACTATAATTGTAGCAGCTGCTCTAAGCAACCAAAGCTGCAGATAGTGTAGATGCACCTGGAGTCAGGGCCTGGGCTGACACTGAAGTGAAATGCCTGTGCAAAGCTAAAACTATTTTGTACCGATGCTAAACTTGTGGTGTAAATGTACCCTTAACAGCCAAGACTGCAGACATTTAAAATGCCAATGCAGACTTATGGGAACTAGAGTATGCCTTTCAGTCCCTTGAGCCTGTTCCGTCACTCAATGAGATCATGGCTGATCTGTATCCTAACTCCATTTACCCACCTTGGCTCCATATCCCTTAATATCCTTGGCGAGCAAAAATCTATCGATCTCAGATTTAAAATTATTAATTGAGCTAGCATCTACTGCTTTTTGTGGGAGAAAGTTCCACACTTCTACCACCCTTTGCGTGAAGAAGTATTTCCTAACTTCTCTCCTGAATGGGCTGGCTCTGATTTTAAGGTTATGCCCCCTTGTCCTAGACTCCCCCACCAGCTGAAAAAGTTTCTCTCTATCTACCCTATCAATTGCTTTCAAAATCCTAAAAACCTCATTCAAATCATCCCTTAACCGTCTATATTCTAAGGAATATAAACCTAGTTTATGTAATCTCTCCCTTAGACTTCAGCTATCTCTCCCCATTGACCACATACCTGACCTATATTCCCAAGTAGTATATGACAATGTGACTGACAATAGGCTCACTAACAAGTTTGTCACTTAAGCTGACCCAACAATTGGGCAGAGGAAAGAAAGGCCATCAAGATTAGATAGTTGATTTACAAATGACATTTTTTTTTCAAACCCTTATAGAAATTATTGATGTGAATTTTAATAATTCCACCTGTCTACATGCAATTCCTTCGGCCACTTTCAATTAATTCAAGCACCATAACAGTCTGCAAGGAAAATAACTTTCATTAATTAATATCTGAGATAAATAGAGTGCAGTTACCTTTATCACACATCTGCTCCCTCAGCAACCAGAGGGCTAATGTCTGTGAAGTTAGTACCTGCCAGCTTGTTCAATGCAAGAAAAAAATGGGAAGCTTCACTGCAAGGCTGTCAACCCGGCACAACTCTCAGCCTCCATGAAAGGGCAAACAAGGACAGCCATCTCCAAGACTGCCAAATAGGGACCCTCGGAAGACAACCAAGGACTGCGAAGTGCGTCCTGCTCCTTTGGTCCCACAACTGCATCAACACTTTACTTCCCTCACTCCCCCCACCCCAACATTTCCCACACTGTTTGCACTGTTGTCTGAGAAGCATTAAATTAAGAAGGAATGGGCCATGGTAGTCTTGTAGGGGGAATTGCAGTCCTTAGTATGAAGAGGCAAATGGCAGCAGACAGACTCCTGCACAAACTTGGTGGGCATGCAGAGGCTGTCCAATGGCTGCTTGGAATTCTGACGAACAGTTCCTCTGCACATTCTACTTTGTTCAACACACTTTATAGAAATCTGGAGGGTGGGGGGGGGGCGCAGGGAATGTATCCGAGGTTCTTTTCAGCCATTTGCCAGCAAAACACTGAACAAATGGGAGGCCTTTCCTTTTCGTTCGTCACAAATAGACTTAATTCAAATTTTTATTCCCACCTACCTTCAGCCATCACCCCTCGACGTCTCACAAATATGCAAGAAATTGCTCGAAGACAAAACTATTTTAAAGTGCTATCTAAATTCTAGTGCACAAAGAACACATGAAAAGAATGCATTCCTCAGTTTGAATGGGGGACCACATTAAAGGGTATACATTGCATTACTATACAGTATATTCTATACAGGTCACAACAAAAGCAGCTCAACCTAATGACATACTCTGCCTGAACAAACTCAAAATGCACGCCCAAAATGTCTTTTGTCTCCAAAGAGATCGAATGTACCAACGTCCATTGAGTTGCACATTCTATGAAAACCACTGCATTCAGTTAAAAAGAATGTGAACAATCTCTTATTTGGTTTGAATATTGTGTTTGAAAACATCAGCTCTATTTCTACATGGGTGATGTAGTATACAGGACTTTGATTAGGTCTTATTTTATTTGAGGCTTGAAAGAACTTATTACTCTACATGGTCATGGCAATGCCAGTATGTGCCTCAAGTAGCAGCCATTTGCCGTACTCTCTCCCCATGGTTCAGTGGTTAAATGCATGGTGTGGTACAGAGCTATTCAGGCCAGGAATACACCAGTGTTGAACTCGTCTGTAGCTACTTTTATATTGGTGCTGGTGGGGTGTTTGCACCGGCAGCTCCCAAAGCAATCCCAATGTGAACCTACTGGATTCACGGAGGCTGGCACGCAGAAAGAACCATTTTCACTTAAGCTAATCTATGATGATTGTATTGGGGTTAGTGCTGTCTGTGCAAGATCAGCACTTTGGTAAGCATCAAAGGGGCATCCTACTTGGCTTCAGTGGTGCCAGGCTATTTTTGGGTTTTGTGGGGGTGAGATATGGCAAAATAGAACTCAAGTCAGGTTCCCAGCTCTCATCATTGTCCAGCTACTTCTGTCTGCGAGAACAAGATTGAGCTTGGTTGTGACCATCCCTACAATAAAAAAGCATGGCGACATTCACTGTTCAGGTTCACACCTTAAGAATGGACATTTGGGTTAAATGCCAGAGGGACACCAACAATTATGGAACTGTACTTCAGCAACAGTCACCACCTTCAGAAGACAGCAGCAAGGGGGGAGTGTGTGTGTGGGGTGGGGGAGGAGGGCAAGAGAAACAAGATAGTGAATTGAAGAAAGGGTCACAAAAATACCAGCCATAATCTTTGACTTCCATTCAAGAAACCTAATTATGTAAGAAATTATCCCCGTCAGGAACTTGTATCCCCGTCAGGAACTTGATAGACACATTCCCATCTGAATTGTGCTACGGCCCGTTGTAGCAATGGATAACCCATCACTGTCTTTACACAGGGCCTCAATATTCACACCATAAGGGAAACTAGAATTGCTGCTCAGACTCGAGGCGGGAGATTATTAATGGTGCCCTCAACAGACTCAGGTGTTTCTCTTAGAGCAAAAATAGCATTCTTTTATCTTAAAAAACCACAAAGGCCATCTTTTATTTGCTTCCCTGAATTTAATTAGGATTAGATACTGATGAACAGTCGCACCCAAACATGCCAAACCATCATTGTTTTTAAGCCGACTGAAATGGTCTCCATTTCCTGCATTCACGTTTTTCCTTTTGCCTCTTATTTAAATGTATTTGTTCAAAAATTCAAATTCTGATCCGCACACAGAAAGTGCAGTTTGTTTCCATTCGTTTCAATGGGACTGAATTCCACGGAGATAAAAAAAAGTAAATGCTGAAAATCTGATGTAAAAGCAGAAATTGCTGGAAATATGCATTAGATCCAATAGCATACCTTTTCTGACAAAGCATCAAAATTTGAAAGGTTAACCCAGCTTTTCCTTTCACAGATGCAGATGAAACTGCTCTGTATTTCCAGAACTTTAATTTTTTTAAATTTCTAATGCGTACACTCCATTTCATTTCCATTTTCCTCCGGTTTCAAAGCACAATTTAACATTCTGTAGTGTGAAGGAAGCTTGAAATGTTGAATGAAATGTCTTAATTATTGATGGCTTTTTAAAGGTTGCTGCGCTGTGATTTATAGGCCTCTCTGTTACAAAGAATGTACAGCGCAGAAACACAGGTCCATGCCAGTGTTTATGCTCCATGTGAGCCTCCTCCCACCCTGCTTCATCTAACCCTATCAACATGTCCTTCTATTCCCTTCTCCCTCATGTGTTTATCTAGATTCCCCTTAAATGCATCTACGCTAGTCGCCTCAACTATTCCTTGTGGTAGCGAGTTCCAAATTCTTACTACTCTCTGGGTGAAGAAGTTTCTCCTGAATTCCCTGTTCCTATGCACGAGTTCATAGATCAGTTAGTAGCAGTTGAATACAAGTTCCTGACGGGGATAATTTCTTACATAATCAAGTGTTTCCTTGCCAAACAGAAAATGTACTCAACTGGAACCAAACATGCATCTTAAATTTAATTACCATAAAACTTCTGTTGCTTCTTCTCCTGTTGACTAAACGATCAACAAATGTCAATGTTGACAGCATACAATAGATTGCAGCTAATGACGGTTAACTTATAATTTAAATAAAATACACATCCCACTGCATTTCAATACAAGTAGTTTAATGCTAGTCACTTAACTCAAGGATGTGCTTTGTATTTACTAGACCAACATTTTATCAACCAGTTTTCCCACTTCGCCTCACTCTACATGGGGTGAAATAAACTCAACAAAACATTCAGAGAACAGTGAATACGTCTGGAGCTTTCAAAGTTGTACTCCGCAGGTTTGTTTAGAAGAAATTATGGCAGGTGTCAAACTACGCTCAGCAGCAACCAATAATATATTCATATTATAGCTATGCCCCAAAGGACCAACTAAAACTCTTAACTATCTTCATCCACGGTTCAAGCCACAACTGGTCCATGTGCACAACATTCTGTGAAGACGTACAGCATTTACACAGCTGCTTTGTCTGATTGGGATGTCTGAAAAATAAATTTATTTCATCTTACTCTCAAACATCAGCTTCTCCTCAACCAACAGCAAAGCACCCTGTCCTAAATAAGAGCTAGTATTAGAAAGCAGGACCAACTGTGTTGGTGATGGATGAGTCAATAATCATAGGAACAGGAGTAGGCCATTCAGCCCCTCGTGCCTGCTCCGCCATTTGATAAGATCATGGCTGATCTGTGATCTAACTCCATATACCTGCCTTTGGCCCATATCCCTTAATATCTTTGATTGCCAAAAAGCTATCTACCTCAGAAGGGCCGCAGCAATAATTCAAATGATACAAGTTCTTGATACACATGCATTACACTGTCAATTCCAGAATACACAACATGATAGACAATAGTGTAAACAGTTATCCATTTGAGAATCAATCTACACTGCAACTGAGCATTGGATGGTTGGGATGATTGCAGTTTAATACAGGCAATATTGTGTATGTAGAGCTGTAATTTCTTTCTTTGTGGAGAGGGAAAGAAACACAGACAATTAGGGTAATGAATTTATCAGATTACGAGTGTGAAATCTGACTAAATGGACCTCCCTCAACTGTCTTCTTTATAATAGGAATTGTTATTCCCAAAAGTGCCATTTTGTGCATTGTCATTGCTCCTCAATTACCCCGATACTAAATAATACAGGACTAACTGGCAGTGTGTGGAATTACTGATGCAGTAATTTGCTTGTGATCAATTGTGTATGCATGTAAATAAATTGCAGTCCTATGCAAATAGCTTTTGCCTTAAAATGAGAATCTGCTCATTAATGGTCTGATACTGATGCAACAAATGAGTGAAAACTTGCATCTTACCGTTGCTGCTGACTGGATAGCATCGGCTGGGTTGGACTACGATCATTCTTGGCGACGGCACGCTTCCCTTCCTCGTAGGCCTTCAGCTTGTCTTTCAGTTGTGTGACCTGAGGATAAATAAGATTCCAAAGGAGTCAGTCATTGTCCATTTAACTCAGTTAGGTTGTGGCTAATCACGCAGGAATTTGTTACTATCCAGGAGCTGTAGGCCATGTGCTGAACAGAATTCCACAGAGGGCAGCCACACAACCCTTCCCTCTCCCCTTCCCTCAGGCACACCCAAGAATTGAGGTTTTTCATCCCAAAAGGATATAATAAATGACAGCAGTTCTGATAAGCGGAATATCTCATTTGAATTTGATGTTTGGGCTTAATTTTAATGCTGAACATTGCCAAGGAGGAAGGATATTTTAAATCTATTTGGCCCATCAATATTGTGAAAAACAGTGCAGAAAACATCTTCCTTATGAGCGGAGATAATCGCTGTTCATCTGGTGTAAAAGCAGTCCCACTGAGGCCCATTATGTACGGCTCAAACACAGAAAAGAGCTTCTCCTTCTGTGGCCTGTGCAATACAACTGAACAGCAAATCAGAATCATTCCAGTAGTTAGTAGTGGAACATGGTGCTCAAATGTAAATGTGCTCAAGTTCAGTACCAACTGGGTTTGTAGTTAATACAAACTGAAGATAATATGCTCAATGTGATAAATAATCTTTCCATCTTAATATATACTTGCATGTAGCATGCATTTTCCTAATTCTATAGAAATTTCCACCTATAACACACACCTGGGTATCCAGTGTAAAATAGTGTACATTAATGCAATAATGCAAATTAATTGTAAACAAATTATAGGCTCCAGATTTGATAAAAATATACCATCGATAATTAGGACTGAGCACAAGAAGAAAGGAATAGATACTTTAGTACAATTTACATTCATTTTAGGATAACCATTTCTAAACTGCAGTGCTGAAGTGTGCTGTAGTTAACCAGCATGTTCATGAAATCACCTTTAACACAAGAGGGAAAACACACCTCCCAGAGAAGTGCCCTAAAGCCTGAAAGTTAATTCCATCTATTCATCTGGACCAAAGGTTAAACTGAACAGATTTTTACATAGTTTTTCCCTGATGGGAAGATAGAAACCAGCGTCTTAAAAAAAATGTTCAAATCTGATCCTGTTTTAAGTGGCAAATCCAAACCAGATCACGACATTCCGAAAGGTCCATAAGCTTAAGCAACACCCCGCTCCGAGGAAGCCAAGGTATAGCATCATAAACTCTATAGATCCTACACAGGGCCTGTGTGAATAACAGACTTTACAGCTTGCACTGAGATAGTTGGAATACTAGAGTGGAAACACATTAGTCTCTGCAGCAGGACAGCTGGAAAAAAGAGCAAGTTAGACCCATTAGAACCTGTGTTAAGACAGTCAGAATACAGTACCATAAATCCTTCACATCCTGCACCAGGATGGTCAGAACTGATCACCATAATCACATTTCGAGATACATTAAGAATAATCAATACGGATCGCTGAAGTGTACAAATCTGAACCAAGATCTTTCCGTGTGGGAAACTGCAGCAGAAGTGCCGAACTGCCAATGAGGAGAAGAACAGACGTGTCAGCAGAGGGATGAACATCTTTACAGCATACGGGGAAGAATCACGTGGGGGAAGCACAAACAAACAAAAAATTAAGACGATCTTGCCTTAGGGATTCTCCCTACTATCAGAACGGGCTTCCTCCAACGGCAGGCAGAGGATATTGCAATGAAGACTACTTTTATATTAATGCTAAATACTGCGCACAATTTCCCTTTCAACCACCAAAAGACAATCTACAACATACAGAAACTGTATTGTTTATTGATTTTTACAAGTATTTTCCCTTCTCCTTTCCAGGACCCATGCTGGGACATGCTAAGCTTCCAATTGAAGATACAGGTGAGGAAACAAAAAGTTCAAAGAGCAGTCTAATGTCCACTGACCAATAGAAAATATGCACAATTACATCATACAGTATCCAATTCCAAGGATAAAATGGAATGTTTTGTTTTGTAGTGAATTATCCTGTGAATACAGCCAAATCCCTTGTTCGCTTTAGATATAGCTTCACGGCATTTGATAGGAACCTTTAGACAGTGATACACTATAACAGCCAGATCTTTTTCTCTCACCACTGGCTTCAATTCTGTTCCCTGTAGGGTGTATGTATATTTAGCATTAGACCTGCCCTCATGAATAACACTACACTTTTCCAAGTACAGGTCCACTCCCTCAACATATTGAGATTTGCTTTCAGTAGTTCAGCATCTTCTACATTCCTAACACTCTCGCATAGCCTCATATCGTCTCCAAACTTGCAGATCATTCACTGAACACCTACATCTAGGTCATTAGTGAAGATAGTAAAGAGCAACGGTCTTAACACCGATCCCCTGTGGGACACCACCGATAACCGGTCTCTAAGCACATCCAAATCCATTGATAACACTTTCTGCCCAACGACATTTAGTCAATTCTTAATCTATTGCAGCAGATTACCACTAATTGCACAAGATTCTATCTTGTAAGCATACGATTTTGTCTTTGTGCAAGACCTTGGTTAGGTCTCAGTTACAATACTGTGTCCAGTTTTGGTCTCCTCACACGATGGGGGATATTGATACTTTGGAAAGCGCACAAAGGAGGACAAGATTAATTCCCAGTTTAAAATGCCTTAGTTACCCAGAGAGGCTCAAAGAGCTGGGCCTGTATACTTTAGAGAAGCCTTGACCTGGGGGTGATTTGATTGAAAGAAAGAACTTGCATTTATATAGCGCCTTTCACGGCCTCAGGACATCCCAAAGCGCTTTACAGCCAATTAAGTACTTTTGAAGTTTCGTCACTGTTATAATATAGGGAAACGATCGTGGTTCATAAAATATAATAAAAGGACTAATTTGTGTTTACGTGGACAAATTCAACTGGATGGATTAAGGAGGACCAGGAGTTAAGCTTACAAGTTACGCAGGGGCAGAACTAGGTTGAATGTTAGGCGTTTCTTCTTTTCCCAGAGAATTACGGACCTGCGGAAAAGGTTGCTGGTTCGTGCAGTGAATGCTGATTCGCCGTATTCCTTCACAAGAGCGCTGGACCCGTCTCTGGGTGGGGCGGAGACTACCTCATACAAGAGGTAGGTACCCTGTAATATAAATCAGGGCCAATGCGATCTCTTGAGCCAGTTTTGATCACCTAAAGGAATTTGTTGGATTTTTCCCCCTAATTGGTCTTAATTCCCAGAAATCGTGTTGCGTCCCTGATGACACCTTCTCCATCTAAGTGGTTATATTGGGCATCTCAAGATACCTTCGAGCATCTTACCTATCACTGAAGTCAAACTAATGGGCTTATAGTTACCCGACTCTGTCTTATTCGCCTTTTTTAAAAACTGGAACTATATTAGCATCCTTACAGTTTGAGGGAACAGTCGCCAACTCTAGCGAGCTATTAAAGATATGGGCAAGGGGCTCGCATAGCACCTGTCCTACTGCAGATTGGTTCTGGATCTGAATGTTTTGATAATCAGAATCTGGATCAATTAGTCAACAATAAAATGTCCAATTCAGACTATGCTAATAATCAAAAAAAAACACTTGCCTCTCTCCGTAGCTCCTCACATATGGCTGCGTATTTACTTATATGACAGTCTAGGCTCACAATATTACTTTTCAGCTGTAACAGAAACAAAAATAGATCAGTGTCCATATGCAACTGGTTTTCCCCCCTGAAATTGGTGATTTATGTTGAGAACTGCAGGAAAATCTGCTATTTGGATAGGAGAACGAAGTCTTAGAGGGAGTATGACCACCCTTTATCTATATTTAAAAATGATTTCTTCCCCTCCCCCATGGGTGCCATAACCTTGGTTTAAGTCTAAAGCAGAAAGCTGCAGAAAATGCTACAAACACACAGCAGATTGACTAACATCTGAAACATTTTATGTTGGGTTTACCTGAATTATTAAGCTTTCTTTCTCTTTTAGATATTAATCAACCTCCTGCTCTTTTCCAGCATTTATTTCAGATTTCCAGCACACAAGTTTTCTTAAGACCAGGTTGGGTAAAAATATAAGCACAGCTGTTGCTTTGCAGTTTTCAAGTAACAAATGGGCATCATGAGAGAATATGATCCCCAAACCACCAGTAAAAATTCTAGACTCCCATAAAATAAAAACAGAATTTGACTTATTCAGTCATTGTAAACCAGTGCCCTGGAAATAATGTGTGGCTTGTTCTGCTTTCTGTTCACCAGGTTAAGGTGATGGATCACAAAGCTAGGGCATTGCTACATGTTTCTTTTCCCCCCTCAGTACCCAGAGAGCATCAAGTACGCTGCACGTTATGCACGCCTCGGGTTAGCAGTTAAGCTGATGGGCATTCAAAAAAGCATGCCTCGACTGCACCAGCATACTTCCCATTCCCAATAGCTCATTCACACAAAAAAGCCCCAAGGAAGGTGTTGCTTCAATTTTTGTTTCACATTTGCTTTCTTTCATTTCCACGGCAACACCTCAAAAAACTGCTCAAGTTCTTCTCTAGGAGACAGATGAGAGCAGCTTCCAAGCAGAAACTTAAATCTGACCGGTGGGAACCACAGATACAAGCTGGTGTCCTACATCACTGCTGCATAGAGTATTGGAGTACCGTCCCATCCCAGCTTTTTTAAACTGCCCGTTACTTCCTTGGTCTATGTTAGACCTGAACCCAGATCCCAGGATGGAAGCAGTGTGTTTGAAAACAGCACAAATTATTTTTGTGTGTACTTACTGAGGATTTGATGGCCTTAGCACGGTTTGCATATTTTAGCGTATTATATGTATCTTCATAACTAATGGCTGAAGGAGTAACGGTAGCAATCATCACTGTCCGGCAATTTCCCCCCAACGAGTCCTTAAGAAGTCGGGTCAGCTTGCTATCTCGGTAAGGGATATGGGACTTTTTACCCTGAGCAGGTAAAGAAATAAAAGAAAACAGCTTCCATTAGTAACTTCCATTGAAATTTCCACCCAAACCACTCTGCAAAGCAGTCAATGAAATATGTGGCATGTCTTATGAACAATGACGCACTCTGCATTTGGAAAGCATCCCTCCCAAAGGTACGCTGCACCTGTACAGGATGTCTTCCCTCCAGAGTCGCTGCACTCAGAGCATGCTATCACCTTTAGTGTACATAACACTTCTGATAACTCAGTATTGCACCTAAATGCAACTTGACTTGTCACTCAATATTCATTTTGTCTTTAATATAGATATCCGTTTGTTATAGCAGACAAAGAACGAACTTGCATTCATATAGCATGTTTCACCTCATGACCTTCCAAAGCACTTTACAGTCAATGAAGTACTTTTGAAGTGTAGTCACTGTTGTAGGTAGAAAACTCAGAAGCCAATTTGCGAGGTTGAGGGTTAAATATTGGCCAGGACACCAGGGAGAACTCCCCTGCTCTTCTTTGAATAGTGTCATGGAATCTTTTACATCCACCCAAGGGGGAAGACGTGTAATGTCTCATCCGAAAGGCGGCATCTCCGACTGTACCTCTCCCTCGATGCTGCACTGGAGTGTCAGCTTAGATCACTGGAGTGGGACTTGAACCCACAATCTTCTGACTTAGAGGCAAGAATGCGGTAATACCAACTGAGCCAAGGCAAACTTGCATACAACATTGGTTATATTTCAATTGTTTTTATTGCTTCTGACACGTAACCATGCTTATGAGTTTGAAACATTGGACATGAATTCTGACAGTTCTATCCGACTCTCCCTACAACCCCGTCCTTCCAAGTTCTTGTCCTTCGCTACCTTATAGTTTTTGCTGTGCGCCATCCCCAAATGAAAGGGTGGGCAGGAGACCTGTTCCCAGATATCTATGTTGCAGCATTATCACCATCCACTGGGAAGTACACAACAGCGACCATGATGGCCTCAGCTGTGTATGTGGAAGGATAGTGTAACAGACAGTGTAGTAATATTGAGGAAAATTATATTCACTGCTGGTGTCAACATTCATTAAACTACACAAATTAAGAAAACTGCTAGTGAGAGTTATTTTCTATAGAATGAAGGCAAACATTCAGCAGAATTCTGCAATCACTTGTAACTTTATTAAAGGGGCACAGACTTCAAGAAAAAGTATTTGGCCAACCTGTTACTACTTGGTGGAAATGAGAAGTGCCACACTTGATTTTTACCACAATGTTTCATGGAAGTGTTGATATGATGTGTTTCAATGCAACTTACAAAATTTATGGTGTGTTTGTGTTCCAAAAGTTTACCAAAATCCAATTTCATGAAAACTGTGCCCCTTCCCTTTACCAGGAATAATCTGTTGTACCTTGCCATCAGCCAATGCATTAATCACGTTTCCTAATGCAAGCAGTGAGCGATTTATGTTTGCTCCCTCCCTGAACCGTGCTCCTTGAGCCTTGGTTGCAGTGGCACGCTCTGACCCAGCCAAGTCAATCAAGCACATCTTAGCCATCCGCAGATTCTTGCTGATGCTGGCAATACGATCTTGTTGTTTCACATGGACCTATTTTTTAAAAAAAAGTTATCACCAGGCAGCCCAATAATATACAGTAAACACAGCAACTGCTCCCCAGACACATGTTCAGTTTCAGTGTTGGTCATGATGAACACCATCAGTTCTTAGACTTTCTCCTCCATTCCAAAATGCACTAAAATAGTTAACCATTCTTTCTTAGAACTAATCATTTCTTTTAGAGTTTCTACTACTTTTCTTTGCTCGAAGACTCCCTGTCCTCTCCCACATACCATTCACTGGGTCCTGGCAATGCCCGTTGAGCTTGCTGCTGAGTGGACAAGAGCAGAATTATCTGCCTTCCCAGCCATTTGGGAAGCTCTTAGCTTATCCTTCATGCCTCCCTGTGATGGCATGGCACCAATGGGGAGCTCTGCACAGAAAACTGTAGCACATACTTCCAACCTGCTACATTGCACAGTGGCATGCTGCAACACCTACGTAGTACAGCACACCCCAGACCAATTCAATTCACGTGCTGTTGGGCAGCAATTCTTGAGGTGCGAATGCTGCTGGTAAAATAAGCTGAAATCATTTACAACTAGCTGAGAGCAATCAAGCATCCAATTCCAGTTGAATTCATACTCCTACAAAATAAGTCCTTAAAGATCCTGTGGATGACTTGCAACTTGGAAACATTTTAATAAAAAATTATTTTTTAGTTCTGACAGTTTGGTTTCAGTTTGTTTTAACCTGAAAGACAGCATGGGATCGTGAGGACGTGGCGTTGGCGTCAGTTGGGTGTTGTGTCCTGTTCTGGTTTCCATTTGCCAACATCTCTAAAAGCTCTTTGGCAGATTTGGGCTGTGGGACAGAACAAAACAGAAATCAGTACTTAAGAAGGCAACTTGTTAACTCAGCAAACTAAATTTCCTTTACTTTTGTAAGAACGGCTGAATCAGACCTGAATTATAGTGTGTTACTGCTTGTTGAGATATTAAGCAGATGTATAACTGTTCAGATCTGAACGCTTAACATTGTTGGATCATGCAGAATACTCTTCCTCCTCTCTCTTTGAGTCATGGGTGACAAATACTGGTACCCTCTTTTAAAGGGAAGAGCATTCTATGAGGAAGTAATTTTGATGCTAAGTCGCTACCCTTTTATGTCTCAGGCACAGATATATAAAAAAAACTGTCAATGCTATTAACAGTTTTTAATACTTCAGGGCGCTCTATAGAGGAAGTGTTGGAAGTTTTGACCACTCCTCCCCATCCCATTTTCTCACCAGTATTTATTTCAGAAAGCATGTGCGCAGGCTATAGTGCTGCTTATGGTTAAGTCAGATACAGAGTTTTGACTATATCCTTCTCTAGTTTATTTTCTATCTTCCCCCATGCCCTCTCCGAGTTCATCTTGAGCACGAGACCCATCTCCAGCTCCCTTGACCCCATTCCCACTAAATTGCAGACCACCCAATTTATCTTCTTGGCTCTCATGCTAGCTGACATTGTAAATGGTTCCCTCTCCTCAGCTACTGTCCTCCTCTTCAAAACTGCTGTCATTAACAGAGGGTTAATGACAGCAGTTTTGAAAAGGAGGACAGTAGCTGAGGAGAGGGAATCATTTACAACGTCAGCTAGCATGAGAGCCAAGAAAATAAATCCTCCCTTTGTCCCTCGACCCCTCTGTCCTTCCAAACTATCTCATCTCAACTCCCTTTGATCTCCAACGTATATGAATGTGTGGTCACCTCCCAAATTCATGCCCATCTTTCCTGCAACTCCATGTTTGAATCTCTCCAATCAGGTTTCAGTCCCTGCCAAAGCTCTGAAACAGCCCGGATCAAAGGCAAAAAGGACTTCCTCTGTCACCGTGACCATGGCGCATTTTCTCTCTTCGGCCTCTGCAACCTTTGACACGGTCGATCACTCCATCCTGTTCCAACACCTCTCCTCCGTTGTCCAGCTCAGTGGAACTGCCTTTGCTTGGTCCCACTCTTACCTATCCAATCATAGCTATAGCACCTCCAGCAATAGCTTCTCTTCCCACCCCTGCACCATTACCTCCAGAGACTACCAAGGATCTACCTTTGGTCCCCTCCTCTTCCTCTGCAGCCTTTTGGGCAACATCATCCGAAGACAGGGGGTCAGCTTCCACATATACACAGACGACACCAAGCTCAACCTCTCCATCACCACTCTTGACCACTCCATTGCTTCTGTGTTTTCAGACTGTTTGTTTGACATCCAGTCTTGGACGAGCTGCAATTTCCTCCAGTTAAACAATGGGAAGACTAAAATCATTGTCTTTAACCCATGCCACAAATTCTGTAACCGTGCTACAAATTACATCCCCCTCCCCAGTCACTGTCAAGATAAAATCAGACTGTTTTCAACCTCGGCATCATATTCAACGCTGTTGGGTTTATATAGGGTACGATCATATGTCCCAAGTTCCCTTACTGTAGGTTATTGGCATACATCGTTTATCTCTAATACAGGTTCAAGGACTAGGAAACAATGAAAATATCTGGTTAATACTTTCTCATTGAATCAAGTCAATGATATAATGAAACACAACCCTTTACATACAATATGTTAAGTTTTGGGTCTACTTAACTCATGAGACATCAGTTCAACATATTACATTATTAATCAAAGTCCATGCGAACTCAGTAAGACACATTAACACGAATCTCTCAGACCTATTCTAATACACGCAGCAATTAAATAGTCGACTCATATGCCTGGGACACTTGGGTGGGTTCGGATGCTGTCTCCCGTTCTCCCGAAGTGACAAATAGCAAGAGGTTTGTCTCCAGTTTTATATTAATTTCATTGCCCATATATGGCCACATTTGTGACTTTCACAATTTACTTAAGTCATCAAGTTTTAACTTGTGACCCGTAGGTCATCGAATAGATTGCTGAACACACACATCCATCGGGGCCTTATCTGTATCAACATTCTGTTCCATTGTTGAAAGTTATCATCCTTCTCCAATCTTTATTGCAAAAGGAACTTGCTGCAGTGTATACACTGGAGTCCATTCAGCAATTACATTTTTTCCTCACACTCCCCTCCCTTTCTGAAGTATGTTTTAACCTAACCACCCTCTGGCTCAATATTATACAATTCTATATAATGCCAAATAGCTTATTATATTTAATCATCTATACATGACTATCTTTACAAACCCCGAGCTTCCATAACCTCGCCCATCACTAAGATCCCTTCTTCCACCTCTGTAACACTGACCACCTCAGCCCATCTGCTGCTGAAATCCTCATCCATGCCTTTCTCACCTCCTGATTTGACGATTCCAATGCTCTCCTGGCCGGCCTCCATGCTCCATATACTTCAGCTCATCCCACTTCAACTCTGCTGCCCATATCCTATCCCGCACCAAGTAGCTCTCACCCATTACCACTTCCTCACTGACCTATATTTGTTCCCAGTCCTCCAACGCCTCCCATTTAAAATTCACATACGCGTGCTTAGATCCCACCTTGGCCCCAACCCTCCCTTAATCTGTAACTTCCTCAAATGCTACAACATTCCACCCCTCCCCCCAGAACACTCTGTTCCTCAGACCCTGCATTCTTGTGCATATATCCCCCTTCTCTTTGCCCCACCGTTAACAGCCGTGCCATCGGCTCTGGAATTCCCTCCCTAAACCTCTGCGTCTCTCTAACTCCGTATCCTCTTTAAGACCCTCCTTAAAACCTATATACGACACGTACCATCTAACCATCTCTTCAACTGGCAAAACACCAGGCTGACTGGGCCTTTTTATTGCCCATCCTGCTCAACCCCTAACGGAACAGGGTGACAAGAAGAAAATGGCAATAATTCATACCAAAAATTGAAAAAAAAACCACACACTTAAATGAAATGCCATTTATCTTATATCTACGTCCCCTCGTGCTACACTCTTGAACACTGGATACATATCAGTCATGATCTAATTGAATGGTGGAACAGGCTCGAGGCGCTGAATAGCCAACTCCTACTTCCAATGTTCAAATATTTAGTACCTTCTAAGAATATAAAAACACTTTCATTAATTCACCAAATAATGCAGAACCTTGTAAAGTATTGCTTGAACATGACTAAACCTTGCATACAAATCTTCTAATGTTCAAAAGGTATCCTTACCGCTTAAAGATTGAGCCTATGATAAATTACATTTCCCCTTAAATATAAATAGACATTGAACCTGGTATGTCAATAACTACACTGATGACATCTAACAGCAGTGCAATGATCAAAAGCAGCAGAGCACTTGTGAATATCACAGTGACTGAGACTCCTACCTGATGAAAGCTTAGCCTCTGAACAACTGTTCCTTTCTGAGGATCCTCTCTCACTGCCAGTGAGCCTTTAGGTTCAAGCAGGTCTTGAATCTGTTCATTGTACACCTGACAATATAGAGAAAAATAACAGATACAATTAATACCACTATACCCAATGGCTCAGGAGCAAAATGCATTGTTTCTTGTACCACTGAGCAACACCGATCAGACAGATTCTTAGTTTGCTCCTGGCTCTGCGCCAAATCAGCTGATCTCAGCCAAAGGGACCATGGAGGACCACAATGGGCTCAAGCATTCAGTGTAATAAGAAGCGCAAAAAATGGCCAAATTCTATAACTAGTAACCAATGATTCCTGCAGTAAGTGTGATGACAATGTCGAGCAAGGAGAGTATTCAGCTTGCTTGTGACTATGACTACCCCATTGATACTTACTGCCCAGACTCTCACATGAATATTGCCTACTAGTTGAAGTACCAGAGGAGTGCCAATACCCATGGAACATACTGGCATGAGTCATTGCTGCAGGAGTTCCTCAGGGCAGTGTCCTAGGCCCAACCATCTTCAGCTGCTTCATCAATGACCTTCCCTCCATCATAAGGTCAGAAATGGGGATGTTCGCTGATGATTGCACAGTGTTCAGTTCCATTCGCAACCCCTCAGATAATGAAGCAGTCCGAGCCCACATGCAGCAAGACCTGGACAACGTCCAGGCTTGGGCTCATAAGTGGCAAGTAACATTCGCGTCAGACAACGACCCTCGCCAACAAGAGAAAATCTAACCACCTCCCCTTGACATTCAACAGCATTACCATTGCCGAATCCCCTACCATCAACATCCTGGGGGTCACCATTGACCAGAAACTTAACTGGAGCAGCCACATAATTACTTTGGATACAAGAGCAGGTCAGAGGCTGGGTATTCTGCGGCAACTGACTCACCTCCTGATTCCCCAAAGCCTTTCTACCATCTACAAGACACAAGTCAGGAGTGTGATGGAATACTCTCCACTTGCCTGGATGACTGCAGCTCCAACAACATTCAAGAAGCTCGACACCATCCAGGACAAAGCAGCCCGCTTGATTGGCACCCCATCCACCACCCTAAAACATCTACTCCCTCCACCACCAGCGCACAGTGGCTGCAGTGTATATCATCTACAAGATGCACTGCAGCAACTTGCCAAGTTTTCTTTGACAGCACCTCCCAAACCCGCAAGCTCTACCATCTAGAAGGACAAGGGCAGCAGGCTCATGGGAACAACATCACCTGCACGTTCCCCTCCAAGTCACACACCATCCCAACTTGGAAATATATCACCGTTCCTTCATCGTCGCTGGGTCAAAATCCTGGTACTCCCTACCTAACAGCACTGTGAGAGAACCGTCACCACACGGACTGCAGCGGTTCAAGAAGGCGCCCTACCACCTTCTCAAGAGCAATTAGGGATGGGCAATAAATGCTGGCCTTGCCAGCAATGCCCACATCCCATGAACGAATCTAAAAATACTGCTTTCAGGGTAAAGGGGGGCGGGGGGGGGGGGGGGGGGGGGGGAAAGAGGGGGAAAAAGGGAAAAGACAACAAATAGAGTGAAAGAGAAAAAAAAAATGAATATCTCATCTCAGAAGGTCTTGCCAGAGTGGAGACCCTCCTGTTCAGTCGGATACTATTGCTTGTCTCACTTAATAGTTTTACCTGTGTGGAAGGATTTTTTTTCTTAAAAAAAAGCTCGAACACCTTTTTTAAAATGTTACGTTCTTAGGGTTATGTAAAAGAAAAAACAAAAGCACAAAAAGAACCCCAGAAGAAATGTCACGCCCCCGAAAAAACCTCAATCAAATAAGGTTGCTTAAAAAATGAAAATCAGACTTATGAGAGTCTGGGTGTGATAACTGTTCATGCAGGGCAGACTCAACTCACTGTGACAAAGACAGAAGAGGTGCCCTTTGAGGCTTTGGGCTACCACTAAAATCACACCCCAGGTACTCATGGGGAGATTAGTGTACATCGTAATGCACAGGAGCAGAAATTCTTCAGTGGAAGCATCCAAAACACACGGTTAAAAATAAAACCTTAATTCCCATAGATACTGATTATTGTCTGCAATATTATTGAGGTATTATACAATACTTCCTTCTGATAGTACATGCTAACATAAACCTGCAAAAAAAGGGTAAAACCACAGAAAATTCAATTCCAGTAAAAATATGGTCGGCAACACATACTGCAATTAAAAAATCAATGTATTCTATTAAATGTAGTTAACATATGTGGTCACCTCCTTTCGTAAGTTGGTTACAATCGAAGTCTAAGATAACAATGTCACAAAGTATGTGCACCACTTGCTTGAGAGGGGCAGGTATAAAACCAATGTGTGCCCATTATGTAAAGACTGGATACATTTTATATGTGAATGCACATCACTATTAATTTCTACTTTCTCTCCTTTCCTCAGCAAAAGTTACAATTTCTGAAGATAAACCTCTAGGCATAATGATTTATACAGACAAAAACCTCTCAGAAAAGCATTGATCGCCATAGGAATTGCAGCTTACATAGCCTACAAACCCAGGAAAGACTACAATGTTACTGTCAAAGTGCATTGCAAATTATTTTGAGAACTGATAATCTTAAAACGATTATGCATCTCCACCCTTATGTTATGCATCGTGACTGACACGAGACAGTGCTTTCTGCTCGATAAACTCAAGATTATGGCTAGGTTTTGGTGTGTGCAGTGTGCAGGTGCAACTGAAAATTTGTTCCTCAAAAGCCTAGAAACCAAGAAAGCTAAAAAGCCACCGACATGTTTCGTGGGGGAGCAAAAATCTAGCTACAACAATTAAATGTTTTGCATCCATAATACTGTAGTGATCCTGCTGCTGATTGGTCCAATATTCATACCCTCCCCCTTTCTCCAACATAGAAAAATCAGATCCCAACATTGACCCATGACATCATGGATCAATCAGAAAATACAAAGCAGCCATGTTGGATTTCCACTGACTTATATTTATTTCCCTTCAAAGAATAAACCGAAGTTGAGAGTTTGCTTAGGTAATTAAGATTGGACGCCAACTTAGTACATGATTGAGAACAATTGGAGAAGAACAGAGCAGGATTGCAACCAGGTTACAAGTTGTATGGCAAAACAAGTCATAACAGACAGTGGGAGTGAAAAGGAGCAATTACCAATGCAAGTATCAGAGAAGATGGGACAGGAATGAGTTCAGAGGAAGGGGGAAGCCATGTAGGCAGTGTATGTAGGCTGGGAGAGCATGGACTCAACTTCTAACCACACGCACCAAACGGCAATTCGTATAAATCTGTGAACAATGTCAGAAGTGATCAGCTAGCAAGAATCTTGAGGTTAAAAAGCACATTGTGCCTGTACAGCAGTTAAACATTGTGTTTACCTCCTTTACTAATTCTGTCTAGGTCTTTCTTTTCACCAGTAGCTACCCAGCTCCTGTTCTAATGTAAAAGACTCTATAGTCCTTCTCTCTCCATACTCTAGTTTCTATTTATCTCTGACCACATTTGCCCCAATTCTCTCTCTACTTTGAAAGATGTTTATATGCTTTTGTATACAATTAGCATTAATACTGCTAAAATCACATGGCAAAGGTTACAAATGAACATGCTAACAATTATTTGAATATTTAGTAATTTGTCACATGGGTAATCCCACAATTTAAAATAGGCTGTTATTTCACAGAATGTGACTGTAACACTACACCTCTTGCTTCTTCCTCCCTCCTCTTCCCATCTAGCACCAGTACAATGTAAAGTGAGAATCACAATTTTGGATTATGATACATGAATAAGAGTAATTGAGGTTTTCCATTAAAGAACACAACTGCCAACACTGCTTAAGGCATTACACGTGCAAACATTAGCCAGCCCCACAGAGTTTCTGTTCAATAAAACACAAAATTTATTTATTGAGAGAACTGACATTTCCTTGAAGTCATTCTGTAAGAGGCTTTCCGTATTTGCTGAATTTTAAAACTTCCTATTTCTCTCTGGTAGGCATTTCCCATAATCTGCAATAAAAACATTACATCTTACCTTGATTAACAGGTTACAGTATTTCAAACCACTGATGGCATTTACCAAACACATGTGTAATAGTATGAAGACAAACATTAAGCCCTGGCAGGAAAGATTATTTCACACATATCCCAATTTATGTCCGTGGTTTATAAGCATCCAATAGCTAAAGTCATCACCACATCGGATATCATACTTACACAGCAGCGCAGGGCTCTATCCAGCTCAACTTCCTACAGCTCCATTCATATGAAGTAGTTACAAAGGACTATTTTGTGAAACCACTTTTGTGGATAACAAAGAGGGGGCTACATTGAGCAATGAATACTTGGAGGGGCTTACAAAACAGAGGGGGTCCACAGGACCTGACAGCACAAAACTCGAATAGTTTATAATCATCATCTGAATCCTGAGATGAGATTGCTGTTCGCTACTTCCAGGTACCCATTTTTAAATAAAAACATAATGGGAAAGCTCAATTTCTTCCACTTTCGTTCAGATGTTTGGCAACTGTTGCCAGCATAGCCAGCGGCAACAGCCAGTGTGCTCAGAATTGTTAATGCTTCAATTTGAACGTTACCATGCAACAACTGTGATGTAACCACTAGTTTAGAATATTTAGTTTGATTACGGGGTAGAGAGTGGTTGGATAGTCAATCTATCAAGCATCAATACCACACAGAAGAGTAACATTTACATATACTATCTGAACTATATGGAATCTTTATTTATGGGAACTGGGATTTGATGGGGATCAGTGTTCAGCGTTGACCAGAAGATTGAACAACAAAAGTATTTATGGACCAAGAAAAGCAATTAAGACAACCCGAGCCAAATCGAAATCTTCATTCTCAAATACATATGTCCTGCAAACATCCTCTGCTGGGTATTTATCCCACTCACAGCCTCCACTAATACTTATCTCTCACCATCAGCCTTGATTATTGCTTATTTTCTCTCCCAATAATCAATGCTAGCTAGTAATAACCTTACTAGCAAGATCTTCTGCTAGTAGCCAATATTGTTGGTAGTCTGTTTGCAAACATCCACCCTTTCAAATACAGCATCTGTTTAGTTGGAAGTAAACAATAGCTGATTACATTCTATTGTGAACTCAACACCAAACAAAACAAAAAGGTACATTTCAGGGAAATCCATTGTATTATTAGCTGAACAATTATTTGATGGCAGGGTAGTTGAAGTGTTTGGAATTAAAATTACATGGAATAAAAAGAAAAGTGATGTTAAACATGATCCAACAAGGGTCTGCCAATGGCAAGTTAGCACGTGAATTTTCTTATACTTTAGCTGTTAACTTGCCTCCAAATACGAGACAGCAACTTCACAAATTTTCTCATCTTTCATCTGTTCAATTCTCTCGTACAGTTCCACCATAGTGAGATACATCACTCCAGGCTGATCCACGCTGCCCAGCATTGTATGGGTCTTTCCAGATCCAGTTGCACCATAAGCAAAGACTGAAAAATAAAATGTACAGGACTTTAGAAATTCTTTAATGACACTCCCTTGGTGGCAAGGAACTGATTGTTTTGTCTCAGTGCTCCTTTGCAAACTCTAAAGGAAAAGGTAATTGTGATGAAAAGTGATATTTGCCCTGTGTCAGATGGGAACTTTTCCCCACCGTTATAAATTTATGTATCTTTAGACAAAGTAAAGTTAAATTAAAAACTGGTTTTGGATAACTAGATCTGTAAAAGATTTCCTTGTCTTTGTATTAGGGAGTGGCTAACAATTGACACTATGGATTCATCCACATCATCAAGAGTTGGTCGGCTTTCTTTGCTGGGCCCATTGCCTGTACTTAGAAAATAATCAGATGAAAATTGCTTGGTAGCTGAGCTGTCTTTCTTTGAAATATTAATATATGCAAGTTTTCAGCCTCGGGGAGAGGCACAAAGTAGACAAATTCAGTTTCAGGCAGCATTAACACCTGTGACATGAAAGGTTTCACATGGCATAAAGGCATTCCCTAAGCTGATCAACTTTACAAGTTTCTTGAAGTCACTTGGACAGGAAAACTACCCATGTACAAACAGGATTCCTACTAATTAAAAAAGGGAAGGGCCAGACAGGACAGGAAGGGAGAGAAGGGAAGGGCAAGAAGGGAGGGGAGAGAAGGGAAGGGCAGGAAGGGAGGGGAGAGAAGGGAAGGGCAGGAAGGGAGGGGAGAGAAGGGAAGGGCAGGAAGGGAGAGAAGGGAAGGACAGACTTGTATTTACATAGCGTCTTTCATCTCATCAGGGTGCCCCAAAGAGCTTTAAAGCCAATTAAATATTTTTTTTTTAAAAAGTATAGTCACTGTTGTCATGTAGGCAACGTGGCAGCCAATTTGCACACAGCAAGGTCGTACAAACAGCAATAACATAAATGACCAGGTAATCTGTTTAAATCGCGCCAAACAAGTGCCTGGCGATGGCAATCTCCAACAAGAGAGAGTCTAACCACCTCCCTATGACATTCGACGGCATTACCATTGCCGAATCCCCCACTATCAACACCCTGGGGGGTCACCATTGCCCAGAAACTTAACTGGACCTGACACATAAATACTGTCGCTACAAGAGCAGGTCAGAGGCTGGGTATTCTGCGGCAAGTGACTCACCTCCTGACTCCCCAAAGCCTTTCCACCATCTACAAAGCACAAGTCAGGAGTGTGATGGAATATTCTCCACTTGCTTGGATGAGTGCAGCTCCAACAACATTCAAGAAGCTCGACACCATCCAGAACAAAGCAGCCTGCTTGACTGGCACCCCATCCACCACCCTAAACATTCACTCCCTTCACCACCGGCGCACCATGGCTGCAGTGTGTACCATCCACAGGATGCACTGCAGCAACTCGCCAAGGCTTCTTCGACAACACCTCCCAAACCCACGACCTCTATCACCTAGAAGGACAAGGGCAGCAGGCGCAAAGAAACAACACCACCTGTACGTACCCCTCCAAGTCACACACCATCCTGACTTGGAAACATATCGCCGTTCCGTCATCATCACTGGGTCAAAATCCTAGAACTCCCTTCCTAACAGCACTGTGGGAGAACCTTCACCACATGGACTGCAGCGGTTCAAGAAGGCGGCTCACCACCACCTTCTCAAGGGCAATAAATGCTGGCCTTTCCACCAACGCCCACATCCCATGAACGAATAAAAAAAATGATGTTGGTTGAGGAATAAATATTGGCCAAGACACCAGGGAGAATTCCCCTGCTCTTCAAATGGGGCAGTGGGATTTTTTACATCCACCTGAGGGGGCAGATGGGGCCTCGGTTTAACGTCTCACCAGAAAGACTGCACCTTCGACAGTGCAGCCTTCCCTCAGTACCACACTGAAGTGTCAGCCTGGGTTATGTGCTCAGGTCTCTGGCGTGGGACTTGAACCGACGACCTTCTGACTCAGAGGTAAGAGTGCTACCACAGAGCCAAGGCTAAGAAAAATAGTTTCACGTCTAATAACAATCACTTCATAAAATTACTCATGATGTCTTTCTTAGTTGAATAGTTAAGGATAAGGCCATCGTAGGACCCTGCCCTGAATAATATATTCCTCAAAAAGGGTTACTGCCCATCTGTCAATAGAGATTAGTAAAGATACTTTTCCAAATCAAAATACTGCGGATGCTGGAAATCTGAAATAAAAACAGAAAATGCTGGAAAAGCTCAGCAAGTCAGGCAGCATCTGTGGAGAAAGAAACAGAGTTAACATTTCAGGTCGAAGACCTTTCATCAGAACTGGAAGATGTTAAAAGAGTTAAAGTTTTTGAGCAAGTACAGAGCCAGGGGAAGGTTGGGGGAAGGAAAGAACAAAAGGGAAGGTCTGTGATAGGGTAGAGGGCACGAGTGATTAAATGAGAAAAGGGATAAATGTAAGGAGTCGCACAACACCAGGTTATAGTCCAACAGCTTTATTTGAAATCACAAGCTTTCGGAGCTCTGCTCCTTCGTCAGTTGAAGTGAGGAGATGCATATAGGCACAAGCATATATAGTCAGAGAACAATGCCTGGTGATTACAGATAATCTTTCTAACTGTACTTTATCACACCTCGGCAGAGATCATCACAGCAATCAAAGGAGTGAATGGTGTTCAAACAGGTTAGTCAGGGAAACATTACATTCAAGAATACTGAGGTGGGGTCACAAGGGGTCAAATGTAGCAGATGCTGGGGTTTGTATTAAAAACAGATAATTTTTTTTTGCTGGAAATCGCAGCAGGTCCGGCCGCATCTGTGTATGGAAAACAAGCCAACTACGACTGGAGTCTGGATGACTCTACGTCAGGTGGGGTTACCATGTAGCGTGACATGATGATGGTGCAAGGCAAGAAAGGTGGTAATGGGACAGGTTAAGAAACAAATGATTGATCAGGAGTAGCTGTAAATGGCAGCTGCAGAACCATTACCAGCACCAGCTGACTGAAAAAATGGGAACAATGGTTATGGTCTGAAGTTATTGAAATCAATGTTGAGCCCGGAAGGTTGTAAAGTGCCTAAACGAAAGATGAGGTGCTGTTCCTCGAGCTTACATTGAGCTCGAGATCAGAGTAGGAGTGGGAAGGGGAATTAAAATGGCAAGCAACCAGCAGGTCAGGGTCACACTTTCAGACAGAGCAGAGGTGTTCAGCAAAGCGATCACCCAATCTGCGTTTGGTCTCCCCATTGTAGAGGGGACCACATTGTGTGCAGCGGATACAGTCTACTAAATTGAAACGAGTACATGTAAACCTTCCCAAGATCCACAAACAGGACTGTCCAGGGAGACCCATCATTTCAGCCTGTTCTTGCCCCACAGAACTTATTTCTTCCTATCTTGACTATTTTTTCTCCCCTTGACCTGTCTCTTCCAACCTACATCCGCAACACTTCTGACGCCCTCCGCCACTTTAACAGTTTCTAGTTCCCCGGCCCTAACCGTCTCCTTTTCACCTTGGACATCCAGTCCCTCCACACCTTCATCCCCCACCAGGACGCCTGAGGGCCCTCCTCTTCTTCCTTGAACAGAGGTCTAACCAGTCCCCATCCACCACCACCCTCCTCCGCCTGGATGAACTTGTTCTTACATTGAACAACTTCTCCTTTGACTCTACTCGCTTCCTCCAAATAAAAGGCGTTGCTATTGGAACCCATATGGGTCCCAGCTATGCCTGCCTTTTTGTGGGATACGTGGAACATTCCTTGTTCCAGTCCGACTCAGGTCCCCTCCCTCACCTCTTTTTCCGGTACATTGATGACTGTATCGGTGCCGTTTCTTGCTCTTGCCCCGAACTGGAAAATTTCATCAACTTCGCTTCTAATTTCCATCCTTTCCTCGCCTTCACATGGTCCATCTCTGACTCTTCCCTTCCCAGACTTCTCTATCTCCATTTCTGGGGATAGGCTGTTAACCAATATCTATTGTAAGCCCACCAACTCCCACAGCTACCTTGATTACGCTTCCTCCCACCCCACTTCCTGTAAGGACTCTATTCCCGTCTCCCAGTTTCTCAGTCTCATCTGTTCTGATGATACCACCTTCCGCACCAGTGCTTCCGATATGTTTTCCTTTTTCCTCAACCCAGGATTCCCCTCCACCGTAGTTGACAGAGCCCTCGACCGTATCCGTCCTATTTCCCGCACTTCTGCCCTCACCCCTTCCCTCCCAGAACTATGATAGGGTCCCCCTTGTCTTCACCTTCCACCCAACCAGCCTCCACATTCAACGTATCATCCTCCGTCATTTCCGCCACCTCCAGCACGATCCCATCACTAAACACATCTTCCCTAACCCTAACCCTTCAGCATTTCGATGGGACCACTCCCTCCACATCACCCGAGTCCACTCTTCCATCACCCCCACACCCGCTCTCCTCCTCATGGCACCTTCCCGTGCAAGCACAGGAGATCCAACACCTGCCCCTTCACCTCCGCCCTTCCCACCATCCAGGGCCCCAAACACTCCTTCCAGGTGAAACGGTGGTTTACTTTTACTTCTTTCAATTTAGTATACTGTATCCGCTGCACACAATGCGGTCTCCTCTACACTGGGGAGACCAAACGCAGACTGGGTGATTGCTTTGCTGAACACCTCCGCTCTGTCTGAAAGCGTGACCCTGACCTGCTGGTCACTTGCCATTTTAATTCCCCTTCCCACTCCTACTCTGACCTCTCTGTCTGCTGCATCTTACGCTGTTCCGATGAAGCTTGAGGAACAGCACCTCATCTTTTGATTAGGCATTTTACAACCTTCTGGACTCAACATTGATTTCAATAACTTCAGATCATAACCACTGCTCCCATTTTTTTCAGTCAGCGAGTGCTGGTAATGGTTCTGCAGCTGCCATTTACAGCTACTCCTGATCAATCTTTTGTCTCTTAACCTGTCCGATTACCACCTTCCTTGCCTTGCACCATCATTCCTTTTCTCATTTAATCACTAGTGCCCTCTACCCTATCATAGACCTTCCTTTTTGTTCTTTCCTCCCCTCCCCCCAACCTTTCCCTGGCTCTGTACTTGCTCAAAAACTTTAACTCTTAACATCTTCCAGTTCTGACGAAAGGTCTTCGACCTGAAATGTTAACTGTTTCTTTCTCCACAGATGCTGCCTGATTTGCTGAGCTACTCCAGTATTTTCTGTTTTAATAAAAAGATAATTTTGCCTGGTCAGCAGGAACATGGATAGTGCAAATTTCTGGAAGGAGCAGGCTCAATAGGCCAAATGAGTTATTTTTGATTAATATCTGTACAACATTCCACTAATTCTGCTCAA
Source organism: Heptranchias perlo (assembly GCF_035084215.1). NCBI lineage: Eukaryota > Metazoa > Chordata > Chondrichthyes > Hexanchiformes > Hexanchidae > Heptranchias > Heptranchias perlo. Next base: position 5,246,727 of record NC_090364.1, read on the forward strand.
GTGAAATGAATGTCTTCTAGGCTTGACATATAAACCCTTCAAAGAATGGAGAAAGAATGCATCAGTGATTGCATGTGGCTTACGACTCAAGAATGTGAGCCACAAGTAACTACTGTTACTGGTTTCTTTTGCCTTCAAATTTATGCTTATGGAACCTAACTACGAGACAAACTAATGGATAGCTGCTCTGTAAAGCTTCGAAAAATGATTTGTATTAACTAGGAAGAATATATTTGTCCTGTTGAGCTATTTTGAAGGGAGCTACCAAAATAGCAGAAGCTCGAAAATATTCAAGCGACTGGCTGCATGCTATCTGCTTAAAGTACTTTCAGCCAGTAACGGATCCATTACAATGTTGCCTCGGGGTTGTATGCATAAAGCAGTATCATAGAAAGGGTTAACATTGATTACAGTCCAACATTCCAGCATTAATTGCAAACATATTTATGATGTTGATCATTGACAGACCGTATTACACAGGTCATTACTAAATTTAAGCAACATTGACCAGATTTAGTTTAAGCTCTAAATTTCAACAGCAAATATATAAAATATTTTCTTAAGAAAGCCGTCAGGTTCTGTTAATTTCTCTGATGCACAACACTATCCTTTTTGGCCACTTCAGTGATCTGAAGTTGGCACTTACTCAAGATCCTGCCAAATAACCACACAATAACAGGGCTACATGTACAACAAGGGGATTGAGAACTAGTATGGTTTTATAAGTTGCTGTTTAAAAGATCAAGCAGGTTTTGCAGACAACTAAAATGAGAAAATTAAAGTGGCCGCAAATAGGATTAATTCAGTAACGCAATCTACAAAATGACAGGAAAAACTTGCCCACCAGCAATTTCCCAATCTCAGCAAGTTAAGGAGAGCAACAAAGGCAGAGCCAGAGAAAAGCAGGAGAAACAGAAAATGAAGAGGAAAGCAGAGGACTCCACTGTGGTGACCCAAATTTGAATAGCCTACCAATACTCAACAATCTAAATTTAAATTAAGCAACGGCCAGGATTCGTGGAAGAACCACAAGATAAGCTAGTGTCTTCTGGAAAGTAAAGAGAAAACTGAGGAGGAAGGAAGAGGGAAACCAACTGAAAATATAGGAAATAGGGAACTCACATTATAATGCAAGAAAAATGTGACAGAATTAAACATGCTTAAACCATTTTACAATAAATTCCAGAAGATAAAAACTTTGATAAAATGTTCCTTAAATCCCATCATTAACCATAGTACAGATGTGGTGGTTTATCCTGCGTCATTCTGGTACTACGCAGGATGATATAAGCACCACTTAATATATGGTGGATATGATTTATTCAGCAGTACTCATTGTGTGCTTTCAGTATTTTACTTTGTTTTACAAAGATTTTCCCACCCTGAGGCAAATGGCCCAGATTCACTAACTGGATTAATCGAAAGCCTTTTGGAAACAACTATGAATAGTTTGAATTAACTCAGGCTACACAGCATCACATCACAATGTCCAGTCTTAAGAGAAAACAAAAGCTCACAAAGTAATGCCTGGAAGAGGCAGTTATCGTAGGAATTAAAATGACATACTATAACATCATATCATTACCTCTTGCAACATGTAATCAATGGCTCCAAGCCTACCTGCCTCAGAATCCAAAATATCCTGGCCTGAACAATCTAGTCATAAGAACATAAGAAATAGGGGCAGATGTATACCATATGGCCCCTCGAGCCTGCTCCGCCATTCAATAAGATCATGGTTGATCGACCTCAACTCCACTTTCCCGCCCTATCCCCATATCCCTTGATTCCCTTAGTGTCCAAAAATCTATCGATCTCAGTTTTGAATATACTCAACGACTGAGCTTCCATAGCCTGCTGGGGTAGAGAATTCCAAAGAGTCACAACCCTCAGTGAAGAATTTTTTTCTCATCTCGGACCTAACTGGCTGACCTCTTATCTTGGCACTATGACCCCTAGTTCTAGACACTCCAGCCAGGGGAAACAGCCTCTCAGCATCTACCCTGTCAAACCCTTATCATTGATCCCCTCCCTCACATCAAGACTATGGTAAAAGCAATAGATGAAGACAATTGTTTACAGTACAGCAAGATAGATATATAGTCATTGTACAAACAGCTTTGCATATTGCCTACATCAAAAAAGGTTGTCTCCAGCATTGTAAATGTGGGCTTCAGTCCAGTAACTGAAAGGAATTGCAAAGGCTATCACAAGGGAACTGTATAGATCTGCTCCAAATACAAATGTAGATTGACATCTGCCCTTGAGCTACATTGACTCCATGTTTTCAAACTGTCTAGGTAGCTTTAACTCTTACCTGAGCAATTGTATCCATTCAAAACACCTTCCAAAATATGTTTAGTTGTGAACTCAAACACCTCTTGCTGTGTCGAGTTTTCATCAAAAACTCTATCAAACACAAACTTCAGGTCCTTCCTTTTCCGACGTAGCATTTCTCGGTCTCTGAATTTAGCTTCAGAAAACACATCATCATTGATGTCTTCCTTTGGGTCAAAGACCAGAACATTTTCATCAACTACTTGAGCAACTGCATGGTCATTGCTGTCCTGCTCATGTTGATTCTGGGGCCGTATCCGGACAACTACAGTAACATTTCCTTCTTCCTCCAGTGCCATGATTCACATTCATAGATTATAATTATCACCGACACTGCCTCTGTATGTACCTGTAAGCAAAGAAAATTAAGTAAAATAAGGAATTAAAAAGAGCATTTAGAAGGTGAGCAGGTGACACAGCACATGTATTTACAAACCAGCTATATCACTGCATAGTCAAATTGTGACTTTGACTCCCCAGTTCCAAATCTCACTACGGCAACATGTGGGGGATGGAAAGAGAAAGGAAAATGAATAGGGATAAAAGCAGACATCTTGCTGCTATGGGAAAATGAGTCACGTGATTGCCTTCTTAACCAGGGAAGTATGCAGGATATGGTTTGATCTAAACACAAAAAGGAGGTTAAAACAAAGTCTGAAGTTGATTCACCAGGGGAAATTTTGCAAAGAGGAGATGGTTCAGGTGTAGACTAGACACAGTCCCACGAAAGGGAAAGGAAGGGCATGCAAAGCTAGAGATCCCTGGATGAATAAAGATATGGAGATTAAAATGAAACAGAAAAAGGAGGCTTATTATAGTAGAGAACCAAGCCAAATACAGACAGAATAGAGGAGAAGTGAAAAAGGAAATAAGAGGGGCAAAGAGAGTGGACATAAAAGGGAACCCAAAAGTCTTTTATAAACATATAAATAGTAAAAGGATAATCAAAGGAAGGGTGGGCCTGATTAGGGTCCAAAAAGGAGATCTTCTTGTGGAGGCAGTGGGCATGGCTGAGGTACTAAATGAGTACTTTGCAACTGTCTTCACTAAAGAAGAGGATGCTGCCAAAGTCACCGTAAAGGAGGAGGTAGTAGAGAAATTGGATAGGATAAAAATAAATAAAGAGGAGGTAGTAAAAAGGTTGGCAGCGCTCATAGTAGAAAAGTCACCCAGTCCAGATTGCTGAGGGAAGTATGGGTGGACATTGCGGAGGCTCTGGTCACAATCTACCGACCTTCCTTCGTTATGGGAGTGGTGCCAGAGGACTGGAGGATTGCAAATGTTACACCCCTTTTCAAAAAAGGGGAGAGGGATAAACTCGGCAACTGCAGGCCAGTCAGCCGAACGATGGTGGTGGGGAAACTTTTGGACACATTCATCTGGGACAAATTTAATTGGCACTTGGAAAAGTATAGGTTAATAAATGAAAGCCAACACGAATTTGTTAAAGCCAAATCGTGTTTGAGTAACTGGATTGAGTTCTTTGATGAAGTAACGGAGAGGATTGGTGAGGGTAGTGTGGTTGATGTTGTGTATATGGACTTTCAAAAGGCATTTGATAAAGTCCCACATGATAGACTGGTTAGCAAAATTGAAGCTCATGGCATTAAAGGGACAGCTGCTGCATGGATACAAAATTAGCTAAGGGACAGAAAGCAGAGTGGTGGTGAACAGTCGTTTTTCAGACTGGAGGGGAATGTGCAGTGGTGTCCCCCAAGGTATGGTGTTGGGACCACTGCTCTTTTTGATAAATATTATATCTGGACTTGGGTATACAGGGCATAATTTCAAAGTTTGCGGTTGACACTGCAGGTGACTAAAGTAGTGGACAG